>NC_092588.1:5465000-6882500 GCF_047663525.1 Anas platyrhynchos
ACCACAGAAACAAGGGAAATAGTCTCACAGCCACTTCCCTGTGAATGCATTGTGCCGTTGCTGCTTCATGCAAACCTATCCTGGCGTTATTTGCCATAAGGAATAGGGCTTGAATTCACTTGGTTTACAACATATAGTAGGATTGGCCTGCTGCTGTCCAGCTTCATGGGCACATGTTGCTTGTTGCTTCCTGCTGACTTGCCCTCAGCTCCTTTCTCATTGTTTCTCTTGCCTCTTTATGGGAACCTGCCAATTTTCAGTTTCATCTCACCATTAATCCCAGTGTGCACTGCATAGCTCCCCACAGTTTGTTTTCCCTTTTGCCCCTTTCCCCATTAGACAAGACAGAGCTGTGCTGATCTGTCTCCTCTGTTCTTTTTTTTAGGGTAGTTTTCCCTTTCCTTCCTACCTTACCCTCAAAATTAAATCTTATTTCTCATAGAATCATAGAATAGCCCAGGCTGAATGGACCTCGAGAGATCATCTGGTCCAGCCTTTCATGGGAAAAGGGAGCCTACATGAGATTATCTGAAAGAAAGAATCACAGAATCATCTAGGTTGGAAGAGACCTCCAAGATCATCTAGTCCAACCTCTGACCTAACATTATCTAGCACCCTATCCAGTTGCATCTTGAAAACCTCCAGTGATGAGGATTCTACCATGTCCTTTTGGAGGTTGTTCCATTGATTGATTGTTCTTGCTGTAAAAAAAAATAAAATAAAAATAATAATAATAAAAAATCTTTCTTATGTCAAGACAAATCCTTTTCTGATGCAGCTTGCACACAATTTCCCCTTGTCTTCTTCATGTGACTCCTTGTGAAGATGTGAAGAGAGCGTCCATTATCTTTGTAGGCACCCTTTAAGTACTGAAATACTGTGATGAGGTCCCCCTGCGCCTTCCCTATTCCAGGATTAAAAGATCTAAGCCCTTCAGTTTTTTTCTGATGGTGCTTGCTAAACCTTTGATCCTCTTTGTGTCCCTCCTTTGGACCCTCTCCAGTCTGTTTATCTGTTTCGAATTGTGAGGACCAGAACCAGGCGCTACTCCAGGTGCGGCCTGACAAGCACTTCTCACACTTCCACCCCCATGCCCCCCACCCAATTTGGGAAGGTGATATTAAAGAGGATCTGTCCTTTTGCTTCCTCGTCTCATAAGAAGCATGTAACTCCTTCCTTTGCGTTGGTGTCTGTCTTTCTGGGAAGCAAAATGTGCATGCTGCATCCTCAGAGGTTTATTCAGCTTGGAGAATTAAACCAGTTCTTGAAAACTGAAGTCACACAGAAATCTCTTATCTTTAGCCCTTTCATCTTAGGTGGGCTTGGGATTGATGTATTTTCTAGTAAAATAAATGGGACCATCTTTATTCTTGCTTTAATTTGCTGGCTTCCCTTTCTGTACCTGCTTTCCTTTTCCTTCCAGCCTTTAAGCAAATTTTCCTTCACCTATCACTTGCTATTTCCTATCACTTACTATTTCCTTTTCTATCACTCTCTCTTCTCCTGCAGCACTTTTACAATGTAGATCCCTATATTAGCGAGGGCACAAGTTCTTCCATGTTCTTAGCTCCTCTCCCATCTTACTATTGGAAGGACCCCATCCACTTCTAACCCAGGAAAAGAAAATGGCAATCTTTAAAATTATCCCTCTCTAAGCAGTTGCAACTAATTACAAAGGCTACAGCTACTGTGAGAGCAGCTAATAAACTCCTTGAACGGGTCTCTGAAGTCTGTATTAGAAGTGGATGAGTCATAGTTGCACCAGCTGATTGCAAATAAGTGGGTGGGAGGGGAATAGGCCCCGTGCTTTATTCTGGCAAGGTAAGAATAAAAGAGCTGTCAGCAGGCCCGGGAAATGAGCAGGGGTGAGTTTGGACTGACAGCTCTGCAACAGGGGGATGGAGGCAGCTGAGTCTAAAAGTAAAGCCTGAGATTTTGAATTAAATCATGCTTTGGAAGCATCCCATCCCAGTGATGGAAGTGGGAGATCAGCAGAGGAACTGTTGGGCTGTGAAACTGTGGTTTAGCATGCTGAGTGTAAGATTTACTGTCTGTGCACTGGCCTCGCTATTTGTATGTAGCCCCTTGAACATAAGTGTTTGGAATAATAATGTGCTGTGATTTGAGTCAAATCAGCAAATGCTGATTTTTTTCCAGTATTTAAGATCAGTGGGATGAAGCTATCT
Source organism: Anas platyrhynchos (assembly GCF_047663525.1). NCBI lineage: Eukaryota > Metazoa > Chordata > Aves > Anseriformes > Anatidae > Anas > Anas platyrhynchos. The sequence goes on from NC_092588.1 coordinate 5,467,187, forward strand.
GTATATGTGGCCCAATACCCCCATTACCACTGTCAGGGATTCCAGGTGTAAAATCAGATCTGAATGGGGGTACTTGCCAAATATATGGTGAAATTATGTCAGGGTCCATGCTTGCCCCCATGATCTTGCAGAGGCTGAAGTGTTGTATTTGATTTGCAGTAAAACTTTGCATCTTTTTTGAGGAAAACCCAGAGCAATGGAAGCTGATAAAATAATTTTGTGCATCCCACGGCAGCGAAACACCCTGCCCTTCCACATATTGCTGCTCAGCCTTACTGTGGTTTGTGTGTTATAGCACTAGATCAGAAGAGATTTGTCAGCTGTGTAAAACTAAGCCTTGGCCTGTGGTTATCTCCTGAGACTCAAGGAGAAACACCATCTGTATGGAGAAGATCTTCTGCAAGCACTGCCCCTCTGACGGATGAAGCTTCTTGTGGATCCCATCAGTTTGCAGAGTTTCACTGAGAGTGTCTGTTTCTGTGATTGGTGTTTTTGAATGATAAATGCAGCCGGCAGGATTTACAGGATTAGTGTTTACAGATGATAATATTTGAGAATACCATGGAGGGTGGGGCACAGGTCTGTGAAGATACAGCTCTTGTGCTTTGTTGTTGAATGTGTTCTTATAAATTAGTCCTGCTCATCTTGTAAAATTCACCCAGCCTGGACTACGTAGTGTTTCCTGCTCTATCCAAGGAGATAACACACTTACCATCTTTGACACATCTTGCTTGTTTGTTTTTTTTTTTGAGCCACTATTTGGTCTTTTGAGTTGTGCATATCACCTTGCTGCTTTCAGCTCGTCACAGGATATATAAAGCGGGATACAGTCTTGCAGGTGGATGCACAGTGGTGGATGAAGAGCGAAGAATTAGGTTTAGCATAGAGCCAACAATGCATTTCATACTGGGAAAATAAGCTATTTTCATGCCTTGGGGATGAAGACAGTGCAAGAATGTGGTTTTCTTGCAGCATGGAAAAGCAGCCCACACTGGCTGATCTGGAAAAAAAATAATTGTACGGTAAGTTAAAACAATTCAGCCAGACACATCATCAATAACTGATTATTTGCAGCTAAAATTAGACCTGGAATTGGCATTTTGTATCTTAATTAAAACAAAGCTATCTTTATCAATAAACTATGACAACTTTGAGCAGACATTTCCTAGTGAATGTTAATCCTTCAGTCTCTTTTGATTAGTAGATGGGATTACATTAAAATCGATCCTCCTCCCGAGGTCCATTTGTGCGCTCTCTCTCTGTATTGAATTACATAGCTGGCCTCGTGCCAGGCACAGGTCCCCCATCGGGACAATGAAATCACAGCCGCAGTGATGCTCATTTGTGTTTTACAGTATGCCATTTATTTATTACAATGGGCTCAGGAGACTTAGCGCCTTGGTGTGATATTATCTTAGGCTTCAGATCTCTGTCAAACCTTATTACTCTCGTTTTAGTTCAGTTTGCACATAACTGGCTTTTGAAGATAGGAGGGGAAAAAGTAAGGAAGGAAAACAAAGTCATATTTAAAATCTAGAGCTAGTTAGATTTCCCCAGGTATACAGGCTGATCTGAGAAATTGCTAAGTTTCAGGCTGGGACAAAACATCACTGGAGGAGCTTAGAGGAATGGATCACCTTGGAAGGTTGTAGATCTTTTTTTAAAAAGATGGTCCCCTCTTATTCATGTTTGAACTTTGGACAGCCACACCCTGAAAGAAGCTGTCCCTAAACTGCTGAATTGTCATAACTGTACTTTTAGGGTCCGTGTGAAGCTGGTGGGAATCAGTGATGTGGTCCTCACTGAGCAGAGAACTCCAGTGTCTTTGTTTTCTGTTTCAAAGTTGTTTCTTCGAAATTGAGCGTAATTAAAGCTATGAATAATTCTTCTTAGGGAAATTGAAAAAAAAAAAAAACAAAAAAACTGCATAAAAAGTAACTGAGAAGAGCTGTTGACAGTCTGGTAAGTGTAAGAGCTGGACAGCTTTCCATTTAACTCCCTCCCACCTTTTCCATCTGTAGCTCTTGTCATCAGTCAGCAAGCCAGCCAGGAGACGGTGATAGCTAAATGGTGTGCATTCCCTTAAGGTTTGAGATTACATCTTTCCTTTCCTCTCTGACATCCTTTAATAGCCAGCTGCTTTTATAAAGTGTGCTGTTCCTTGACTTGTGCAGTTGTGATCTGGAAGCTATCTTCCAACACCTGACTGGTTCAGTGGCACTTGGAGTTATAGAAGCATCTTGTGAGGGTGTGAACTAGTCTCTTAACTGCGCCTCTAAGCTTAATTCTGAGCCTGCCAAGGCTGAGATGTGAAGTGGAAACACATATATAATTTAGACAGGAAATATAAAACATTATGGGATTCCTTACACTGTTGTAAACAATACTCTGTATCACTTTGCTTATGTGATTTGGCATTTCTAACAAAAGTAATGCTCTGTGATAATGCTAAGAAGGATGCTGTGCCAGCAGCATGGAAATAATGTGGGATGGTAGTGACTGATGTTCCTTGAAACAAGGAATATGAGAGGTTCAGGGTAGCAGACTAATTATGTAGCTTGTTTACTTTTCAAGGAGGGTCACATTCCTATGATTGCTGTCAAATGGAGAAGTCTGTTTTGTTTTGTCTTGGATCTGATTATTCTTAGATTACAGGTTTATCTTTGAATATCTGGGGGATATGATAGCAGTCACAGAAGAAGGATAGACGTAATACCTTGTTGTACTTTGTAGTAGTGATTCTCTGGTGAAGATTAACACTGGATGCATGTTCCGTTTGATTTATTTGTTTATATGGTATCTATGCACAGTGTTCAGGGTATTCATCTTTGACCGTGTTTCAGCCAATATCTCACCTGTAACCTAGCTTGTGCAAATACACTAAATTCTATACAACACTGCGTGTTTCCTGAAACTACACCAACTCCACAAAAGTCTGGGAGTTTCTTTTAACAGCGATCTTTTAACTCAGGAGAAAGCAGCCTTAATTAGACTGGTTAAGACACAGAAATGTTAATGAGGTTTGCCAAGTGATGTTGATGATGGTAACTCTGTCTTGGAAAGACAACATGAACATATGTATCTTTAAAAGAGCTAGTGTATTCTGTAGTATGCTGAGGCAAGAAACTTCCCATGTGAAACTGAAAAATAAATAGAATACCTTAAGTAGTAAAAAACTATAATTAAAAACAAAAAAAAACAAAAAAAAAACAAAAAAAAAAAACAAAGCATACTTCAGATCTTCAGATGTCTTTACAAAGCTGTGGAAAACCTGCATTGCCTTGTTTTTTGGTTCTTTTAGGGCATCTACAGTGTAAAAAAAAGTTGTCTTTACACTGTTTTTGATTGCAGAATCAGGGTCTTTGCACTCTGTGTCTCCAAAGATCTTGTGGTGTATGTCTGAGTTGTGCTTACTTGGGATGCTGCCTCACCTGACTTGTTCAGGATACTCCATTTTGTCATATGACAGCTGACAAATAAAAAACAACAAAAAAGAGGATGAGGAATAGTGAAATTTCCTTTTGTATTTCAGAGTTTCTTCAGTCTCGTGTGGCCAAATCTCTTCATGCAAAGGATCATTTTGTTTCATTTCATTTTCCTAGATGTTAGTGGCTGTCTCCCAACACAAAGAAAGCTTCCAGTAAGCAAGCCAGTTCTATTTTTATGCCTACCTTGCTGTGTGTAAGCTGGAAGTTGCTTCTTACTGCAGCAAGCTCCCTACTGTTGCGATGAGCCTCAAAGAGTCTTGGGCTTTCACGTACGTACCTGAGCTTCGTGGCAGCATTCCACATGCCTGAAGTGAACTGTTTTTTATAATGAAAAATGCTGTTCTTCAGCCCACTGATTTATTTGGGGGACTGGGGAGAGGCTGCAGATCTTTCTGACTGCCACAAAATCTAATAAACGAGTAGATCTGTGCATGTTTTTGAAAGCCAACTGAACTGTTGCTTAAATTTGTTTGATTTTACTCGAAATGCAAGGAAGCGTATTTTGGGAGCAATCAATCCAGTGGTGCCAACTCAGTGTTTGACAGAAAGCATGAAGAAATACCACAAAACAAAACACAGTGATTTGGAGCGCATTGCAGATAGCAAAGTCTAATTCCCTGTGGATTTGCTTGCTCAGGTTCAGGCACAATTTTTGCACACTATTAACCTGGACACCCTCTACTCTGGATGTTGTGTCTCCAAAGTCAGGCTTGACTGCGACCGGACTTGAATTGCCATGTCTCCAGGTTGACCTCAGTATCACATTTTGTCTGGAAAAACAGAATTTAATTTCTTAGGTGTTGCAAACAAATCTGTTTGGTGCTTTTTCATTAGTAGAAAGATGATTTTACTTGATTCCTTGTCTGGTGAGACAGCATTTTACTTGAGCTCTCTGGTCTGACACACAGAAAAGAAGCATTTGTTTGGGCTTTGTCAACCCAGTAGACCACAACAGATAATTCCCTTGTACTTTTTGTACAGTTTCTGAGCTACAGTAACACTGTTCTTCCTCTACTGGTGATTTGAGTTGTTAATGACTCAGGGGTGAGCCAGACTGATCAATGCCGAAATCAACCCTTCCTGCAGGTCACTGTACTCCACTGATCAATGCAGAGCGAGGTGGCAGCACTTTGTGGCCAATTAATTGTCAGAGTGACTTTAATGATATTGGTGAATATGAGACAAAGTAAGGAGTTCAGGGCCAGCTTAGAAACAAGAATTAAGTTTGATTTGAAATATAAGTGCACTCACTGACAACTATCTGCATAGGGAAAATTTAAAGAGTTTCAACTGGTTCTAGTGTTTTAAATTATTGAAACCTATCCCCAGGCATGGAAGCAGAGAAACTTTTTCTCCATATCTGCTTCCCCCCTGCAGTAATGCTGAGGCACCTGAGATGGACATGTTCAATGATTCCAGTCAGTCACTGGGGGCAGGTGAGGTGGCTTCTTCAGAAGTCTGCTTACCTAAAACGATCTGCTGGTGCTTAAATGAGACAAACACCACCATGAAAGTTAGTTTTTCAAGACAGGCATTCTCTGAAGTCAGGTCAAGAAATTTATTGGCTTGAATAAGACCAGGATTTCACCTGCTAGTTTTTCAGAATTAAGTGTTCAGAGGCTTATTGTTGGACAATCAATAGCTGCTGCAAGAAGAGTTAGCACAGATGGAGGGTGAATAGCTCTGTAGCCATTTCAAATGTGACTCTTTTTTTTTCTTTTTTCTTTTTTTTTTTTTCCCCTAGTTTGTGTGCATCTAGCAATTCCTTAATTATAGTACCCAGCACTTACAGCTATTTACCTCTTCAAAGCACTGCACAATTATTAACAAATTAATTACTGCTTCATTACCCTGTGAAATAATACCCTGATAGTTGTCTGATTATTGGACTGTCATCCAGTGAATGAGAATAACCCTGTTGGTTATAATACTAGGTCACCTATGGTAGAAAGTTGAAATATATTTTTTTTGGCCAAGAGGGACAGCTGAGACCACACATTCTGATGATCATTGTTTATTTGATGATGTAATAAAAATCCGGTAATGTGGCAGGTAACTTGGGAAGACCGGAAGAGTGAAGGGATGTTTCTTCAGTCAGTGGAGCATTCATGTGAGCTTCTTCTGTTTCTATGAGAATTCACTCTGGTAGGAGTGGTTTAACAGGCAGAGAACTGTCATCTCTGCAAGCTCCTTCAGAGAAATGGGAATGCAAATGCTGTGGTTGAAAGGAATAATGTCTGAAATGTTGCAATTAGAGGAAGGTTTAGGTGTACAGAAAGTCCAAACTATCTTTTTGGAAAAGGGGAGCTTCCATTTCATTAGTATTCTTACTTTGCCTTCTGCAAATTTAAGTAGTTCCTTCTAAGAAAATATGATCTAACGTGAGGATTAATTAGACTGTTAACCACATTTATCTCCTTTACACAAGAGATCATTCCCTGATGAGGGGGGGAAAAGGGATGTTTTATAACGAGTAATGAAAATATGGCAATTTAGGGAATTAACATAGTGTAGTGGCTGACGCAAATGTTTTTCTATTTATAAGACTAAATATGTTAGGCTGTCAGAGCCTCGAGAGCTAAATGCTGGGAATGATGGACCCCTATTGCCAAGGCTGTACAAACAAGCAAGAGGAAGAGTTGCTTGCTGAGGGTTAAAGAGATCTAAGTGACATGGGAATTGTTCAGTGCCTCATAAAGCTCCAGTTTCTGTGCCCCTCTGCCTCTCTTATGAAGTCTACAAGTTGCAGCTATATAAATGCATTTACCAGATTTAGGAATATTTAGGATTTCCACTTGATAACTTTGAATAGACTTGTGTGTGTATGTGTTTTAGATGTATTCATTTAGCACTTCTGAGTGGTGACAGTGGATACTTAGGTTATTGGCATGAAAAGGCAGTTTCTCTCTCTAACAGCTTTCTTGTACTTCCTACCTGTGTTGTCTAATGTGCACCATGCTGGTTTGGGTTAATAAAATGGTGGGATTAAAAATCAGCGGTTGCCTTGTGAGGGATGCAACCACACATCTCTTGTAAGAATTAGGCTTCTTGTCCAATTGGCCTCCAAGGCACTGGGAAAAAGCAGTAAATTCCTGCTCAAAAAGTGTCCTCCCTTTGTTTCAGACAGTCACAAGTGTGTTGTGTGAACCACAGAGCTGAGCTACAAATGTTCCTAAGGCATGTGGATTGGGGTGGTGCCCTGTCAATTTGATGCTGTGGACGCAATTGAGATTATGGGTTATTCTGTAAACTCTTTCTCCCCTTAGCCATTCCTTTGTTTACTATTCTTACTGCTTGATGGATTTGTTCTCCTTCTTTGGAACTTTTTTTTTTTTTTTAATTATTATTATTATTTTTAAAGCAGGTTATACATCTGTTTTTCTGACAGTGTATTTCTGTTCTCCAGCTTTTAGCTGAAGTTTCTGCTAGAGAGACTGAGTCAGTGATTTGGCCACTAGATTGCTCTTGCCAGATTTGTTCCTTGCCATTAAAATAAGACTGACAGCATGTCTCTGTGTTTTTCATTTAAAAGAATGGGTCTTCCTAGCTAACAGAACCCTAAGCAAAAAGGATGGTTTTCCTGTGAACAGTGTTTATACATATGAAATTATTTCATTCCAAATATGTGATTAAGATCTTGTTTTGTAAGGCCAGGAATAATGTCACCAATTTTTTAGTTTATTCTAGCACTTTAAAATTTAGCATTTAGATTTACTTTTTTTTTTTTTTTTTCCCGAAAAGATTAATGCAGAGTTGTAGACTAAATAGTTCAGTACATCCTCTTTATATAACCTTTTTGCTGGGCTGGATTCCAGATTTTCTTGATTTCATATGTTTTATATCTCCTCAAGAGAGATTAATTCTATGTTAATTACCATATTAGGGTCAGCAAAGTTAACAAATATGGTTTGTGATTTACATAACTTTAACAGCACTTTACCTGCTAGCTTTTTTAAATAGAATGTTTGACTACATTCAGGAAATATTATTTTTTTAGAACCTTTTTAAATTTTTTTCTCTTCCCCCCCTCCCCCCAAAAAAAAAAAAATAATGAGAAACTGAGAAGCTGTCTACTCTACTCACTGGCTGCATTTCTGATTTTCCTACTTTAGAATACATTAGAAACTCCCCAGGCTCTACTACTGACTGCAATGGGAGATTATCTAGGTGTTCATGTAGACGCCTCCACTCAGATGTCTGACAATAGAGCTGAATCCCATATGGAGAGGTTCTCTAAATATTCTCTGTCATTGCATGGTTACATGTTCCTGATAGTCAGGTCTTGCGCTTTGTTTCAGTGTTGTTGTTGAGTGTGTTTTCTATGTTGACTTTGAACACCATTTCACAAGTAGTCAATATAAAGATTATATTTAATGCCAATACCATGGCATTACCAATAGTTACACCATGACTATTTGTACCATGTTTCCCTATGTCCCATTGTGTTGCTGTTTTTCAGCAATGGTAGTAATCTGCATTACCTGTGATTTTCTTAATTTGATCTAAAGTTTTATTTTGAATTTGTTTTTGTAAAATTTCTTAGTCTTTGGCTATACTGTCAGACAAGCTATTTAAAAGCTAAAATTGTAGCAGAGTGTGAAGATCCCAGTGTAGATCTGCCTCTGAAACGATAAACTCTGACCAGGTCACAGTTGCTTCCATGAACTGTCATGCTGTGTGCAATGTTTGGTATATATTTCTTGTAGTATATGATTGTTTTAGTATATATTCATATATTATACTTCATTGAAGCATTAAAGATTTTGAAAGACTCTCATTGTCTGCCTGTAACCAGTGGTATGCATGACAGCTTCAGAAGTGTTTAAAGAGAAATCAGGTCTAGGAAAATAAAAAATTTAAAATCATGAGACTGCAGTGGGGGAGAAAAGCAGGTTGTAGTTATGTGTTGCCCAAGTACTTCAGCCAGTTTCCCACGCTGTCAATTCCAAAGCTATCTTGTTAAGTATTGGTTGAAGGAAACGCTTATGGGATGAAGTGAGAATGGATGGTGAGCACTCGTGGAATGCTGTTCAGTACCAGAAAGCTGGAGCACAAAAGGCCTGGTGTGATGGAAGAAGAAGAAAGTACTGGGAATAACATAAGAAAAATACTTTCTGAAGTACTTTCCTGGGATTCATAGCTCTCATGCCTGTGCATTTCATTGTAGCCTTTGAGCCAAGTGAGTGCTATTTGTTCTTTTTTTTTTTTTTTTTTGTTCATAAAGGGAGTAGAAACATAAAGAAGCTAAATGACTCATCCAAAGTCAGCTAGAAAATGTGTAACAACATAGAAAAAAAATCAGATTTCTTTTATCACAGGGTTGCACAGTGTTCTTTCAATCATTCTTCCCCTTTGAGATGTGAGCAGAGTGCAAGGCTATTTTGTGTTGAATAAATATCTATGCAAGAGTGGGGATGTGATATGAAGTTTTGGAAATGATACGGTGGCTGCAGGAAGCACAAATTTGAAAAACAGATCAGGTTTGCTGTGGGTCTAGCCAAGAAACAAATGGTAGAGAAATCCAAGTAGTAGGTAGCTCAGGTCTAACTTCAACACGCTATTTGGAACTAATAAAAATGATGGTTAGAGTGACGTTTTGTCTCTTGACCAGTTATACTAGCTGAAGTGACTAAGAGGAAAAGAGGCAAAGTTCATAGGCAGAGGAATTTTTATTTTTTTTAATGTTTCATAAGAGTTCCCAGCCTTTATGTAGTTTCCTTTGATTGGAAATTAGCTACTGAATTCCTTCTGAGTTCTTACTGGCAACCATGAGTGACAGCAGTTACTCTTCGCTCTATATGAAAATCCACAGGAGACTGGCAGGTGATGGACAGATTTTAATTTCATTTCTTCTCAGCTGAGTTATGAAAATGTGATATTTCTCTGCATAAACCTCAGAAATTCCAACTCATACAGAATACTGAAACACGTCCTTTCAGAGATCAGGCAACCAACCCCAAGGAGATATATTTTATCTACTGTCCAAGAATAGCTGAAACATTTCAGCCTTCAATAGCATCAAACAACTACATGACACCTCAGAGATCATCTAATGATGATGAAGAATGTGGTTTGTTAGACAGCTCTTCTGATCCATTTGAAATGTATGAGATAAAAGCTCTTATGCATATAAGAGTGGAATTTTTCAGTGGAAAACCACAAAGTGACATTCCAGAAGCAGCAAAGGACTGTCATGTCTCACTATTCTGTCCATAAGAAATATTTTTTTAAATATTTTTTTTTTCTCTAATGCAGATAGTGAAAAGAATAGCTAGAAACAAAACTAAGCTGGAAAGGTTAAAAATGTTTAAAATTCCAAACCTGTAAAACCCCTCTGTGAATCTGTAATGGAAATCACAATTGTTTTGAGGTTTCTGCTGTATTTGAACCATTCTTGGAAGAGAAAACCAAGGAATCCAGTTCTGATGGGGCTTGCTGCAGAAGTCCAGGCTATAGCAGAAATGCACCTTGATGTCTGACTGGTTTTGCTTTTGTAACTTGTTTCAACGCTGTTGATTTTTGTCAGCATCATTAAACTTGAGGGTGCCCTTTTTGGGTTTCGATTTGAGCCGGCAATTTAAAAGGGTGCTCATTCAGCAGCAAATGCTAACACTTGATGAAGTGAGAGATGAGACAACAGCACAGTGACTGGCTGCAATTTGAAGCATTTTCGGTACAAATGATAAAAACACTTAAAACCGCAGGGTCTGCTTTTCAGTGTTGACATGCACTTGGCATGTTTATACAAGTCTTCATTCACCATCTCCCTGTACTTCAAATAAGCACTCAGGATATTTTCAGACACACTGTGGCAGAGGATGAGCTCAGATATGGAACAAACCCCTGCTATTATCAGGACTCTTGCAGGGATTGCTAGCCACGCTCATAAACAAGAGGAATATATTCTCCTAGAGGTTTAGATTTAGCTATTAGATATCCTCATCATCCAAACAACAAGCCTGGAAGTTATATAAAGAACTGCCCTGTATTTGTGGTATGTAATTCAGCGGGTGTGGATAATTTAGTGCATGTGTCTGTGCGTATGCACGCACACATGTTGGTAGGCATATGTCTTCTTTCAGTCTAGAATAAACATATTTTAAACAAGCATCAGCCTCAGCCACAGGGTTTCTTTCGTTCTAGTGTCTGTGGTCTGTTGACTAAGGAAATCCTTCACTAGCAATGCATCTTCATAGCTTGTTTGCAGACTTTAAGTACCTAGCTGTATTCCTGTTGTGGTTTAACCCAGATGGCAGCCGAGCACCACAAAGCCATTTGTTCACTCCCCCCACAGTGGTATGGGATGTCCTTTGGCCAGTCTGGGCCAGTTGTCCTGGTTCTGTCCCCTGCAGCTCCTGGTACACCACCAGTTTCATTGCTGGCAGGGCAGCACAAGATGCTGGAAAGTCCTTGGCTCTGTGTGAGCACTGCTCTGCAACAACTAAAACATCGGTGTGTTATCAGCATTATTCTTATTCTAAATCCAAAACACAGCACCATACCTACTAGGAGAAAATTAACTAGCTACTAGGAGAAAATTAACTCTATCCCAGCCCAAACCAGTATAATTCCTTCACCCTGGTGAGGACTGAAAAAGAAAGTACTGTTTCTTATCGAAACATGTAGCCACCTCTTCGTAATGACAAAGCCGTCTGAGCTGTTGACAGGTGGAGAGGAATGAAGACAGACTTCACAAAATGTGGCATGTAGATACCTCCCATGTGCACTTCTTGCGGCAGTAAAGTGTAATAATCCACTCACTCCACTCAGCTGGAGTTTTATATGTTGCAGAATATAAAAACTTAATATATTTTAGTGTGACGATCTCTGAGAAGGAGGGATGGGAGCTGTTTCATTGTTTTCAGTTGTTGACTGAGTATAAAAGGATTAAGAATTTAATTATGAATTTACCGAAAACTGAATTACTTTGGTACTTCAAATTCAAGACAGCTTCCTGGTACTTCATCTCTCATCTTTGCTAGTTAAATGCCTAGACATATATCACCATGTTTATACACCAGATTGACAGAGTATCTGATGTCCAGGCTAAACCTGAGCTTTCTTTACTGAAATCCACTTACTGAAGCATCAGTAGTGGATTATTAGTTTTGAGGTTGTTAGATCAGATGCAGTCTATGGCTGAATATTGTTTTTTGGTGTTTTTTTTTTTTTTTTTTTTTTGCATACAAAACAAGCTGCAAAATGGAAGGAATTTACCTTGAAGTTTTCTAGTCTTGCATAACACATCAAAACAAGGGACAAAACTTCTTTAGGGTTGAGAGAGGATTTTAGCATGGGAAACAAGAGAAACAACTTTTTCTCATCCTGTAAATAATTCCATTGACCTAGGTTGCTCAATGCATGTGCAGGCCAACAAGGTATGGCTCCTAAAGTCAATTTTCATGTGTACTAAGGGTATAAGGAAGATATTATTTCTCATATCTTCCTGCTGCAGCTCAAGCTGGGCCAATGTTTGTGTTTCCCATAATCCACTGTCATAGGTTGCTGGTCTTGGGATTTTGAAGTGGATGACTAGCATCTATTTTCCTTCAAAAAATCATGTTCAGATGTAAGGGAAAAGTTTAAAGGACTAGAGCCAATTCCTCTAAAATCTTCAGATATGGTGTGGTACATTCATTGTGTGATAGTAGTTTGTTTAGGCTGGGCATGCAGTAGACATTTTCTTATAGATGATTTTGAGACTGTGTACATTCTCAGATTCATACAATCACAGAATGGTTTGGATTGGAAGGGACCTTAAAGATCACCTAGTTCCACCCCGCATGCCATGGGCAGGGATACTTCCCACTAAATCATATTGCTCCAAGCCCCATCCAGCTTGGCCTTCATATCCTGCTCAGATTTGCTTTGCTCCCATTTGACCTCTGTGATAATATTATGCAGTAGCTGACTGCAGATTATAGATCTAAATTCATGGGTGGAGAAATCATCCATATGTCAGACAACACCTGCATTTTTAGTTTTCTATTATCCTTCTCCGCTTTTTTAAGTAAAGATTTTTTTTTTTGTCTTTTCTCTTTTCTAAAAAGCTATTTTTAAATAAACGCTCTCCCACTAGGGTGCAATGTGAGTAATTAACTAAGCAGAAAGTTTTTATATCATAGATCATGACAATATTAAAAGAGAAGCCTTCACATATTGGTGAGCCACAAGATATTTACTCTATGTGAAAAAAAAGACAAGTTCAACACTTTGTTCTGCAGTCTGCAGCTCTTATCAATTTAATGTCCAGTGATGACTGTTGATATGAAAGCAGCAGTACACTTAAAAATCCTAGGAGAAGGTTATTGCCTCTTGACCACATCACAGATGCTTTCAACTCAGTTAAATGAATAAATGCTTTACTGTACACACATGAAATTGCAGAGCTTGCTCCTTAAAGCAGTATCAAAATTTGTCACATGAAGGTGCACATTAGTTGAAATGGAAATTTATGTAACATACTGGTTTTCTGCACATACAGTAGCCTTGTGTACGTTAGAGTTTACGTGACCATACATTTGTTGTTTAGTTAAATACCTGCACTAATGAGAATGCCTGGTTGTGCTCTGTTGTAAAAATCATCTTTTATTTATTAAATGAGAGCAATGGTGATACGCTGACTGCACAGAAATAGATCATTGGTGCGTGTGTTTAGAATAAATACCAGTTCAACCGGCTAAATGACTTTGAACTACTAATGGGAGATTTTTACAATAAAACAAATTAGTTTCTATTGTTCCTGCAATTTAGACTATGAAAAATCCATTGAAATGTTAATCTCTGCCATGACCACTGCTGGCTAACAATTGTGTTGATGTCCTCTTAGCAACACTGAATGGCTCCTAAAGCAGCTATATTGGCATTTCAGGCTCTTCCTGGCAGAAAAATTATACAGTGGGATGGGAGTGGGTTCTGAATTGGTGGGTTGTTTCAAAAAGAGGATGTACCACAAATATTATTTATTTAATAGCTATCTGAAAAAGCAGATGTGCAGATAATGTATTGAGCTAAATGAGGTGTTGAAAGGGTTAGGCATTTGCTTGCGTGGCACATGCATACTTCACTAACAAGACTTCCAGGCGGGCTGTTTACAGGTGTTTTTCGGTAATTATTAGTTACTTAGATTATTAGTGACTTGCTGATGTTAAAGTACCAGTGTGTTTTATTTTAATGTACTTTGTTTTGTGGGCATAGGGGCTGATTTCCAGATGAGCTGGGCTTCCACAAATTGCAGCTAATGGGAGCTGCAGGTGTTCAGAAGCTCTTTAAAGAAGAGGTGAGCAAAGAGACTTCAGAAAATCTCTGATTCGCCTGCAGTGCTGCCGCAGCTGCAACCCCCCGCCTCCTCCCACTTCTGGAGTTAAGTAACATCAAGGCTCAAGTGCCATCCATGAGATTTTAGGAATTTAAAGTCCTCTGTTTGGGTGGTTTGATTGCTAGAGAAGACTACCCAAAGTAGAACTGAATCTCCCGTTTCCCAGGAGAGAGCTCTGCCAGTGATGCAGAGGGTTTTCTGTTTTAGAATGGGTCTTTCTTGATTTATTTAAATTTTCCTATTTTGTATTTTAAAAATTAAGCGCTAATGAGAATGGGGTTGGAGCCAATGTCTCTTGCATGCCCTCCGATTCTTTAAACCCCACTTGAAGAGAAATTTTCTCTGTGTAATCAAATTTTTGGTTATTTATACACATTGGAACATGTCCACTGGGGGAAAGCCAGGATGAGGCATTCTAGAATTTCCCCCAATTACAGAACCGTGAGGATGGTGAGTACTGGGCTACCTGCTGTAGTTAGGGAAGAAGTAGAATATGAAAGTCAGCACTTTGCCTCTCACAAGTGACCTAGCCACTGGGACAAGGAGGGACACTGATCTCTTTTTCTTCTGTCCTTTTTTTTTATATTAAGATAAGTTTTGCTTTTAATAAAATTGCCTATCAGAAGAGAAAAATGTTCCTTTTTTTTATAATAATCATATATTTTGCTATTTATATTCATTTATTTTGAGGAAGGTTAGGGTGATGAAAAGAACAACATTGTAGTTTAAGCTGATCTTTATTTCACCCAGCCAGTGAACTTGCACCCTCTTCTAAGTCTTCCCATTCATCCTCCTTTAGGATATGTCTCCATGTTCAGCTATTTCACAACACAATTGTTAGAGAGAACACAGGAAAAAGGTGTTGATCCTTCTGTTGCAAAAGCCAACCTATGGATGTTAGCAGTGGAGGAAACAGTAAATTTCTATTTAACACATTTACTCTTTGTTTTGTTTTGATTCCAGGGCATGTACAGTAGCTAATCCTCCCCTACGGTTTTAAAACAGAGTTCTACCAAGTAATGAGATGGCAGCTACTATTCAGCATATTCAGCTTTCACCATCTCTCAATATGCTTAAAATAGCTTAAATATGCTTAAAAACAGGTTCAAAATGTAAACACAAAGTGATTTTACCGTGATGAAGCTTTTTGGATAGGGCTGACCCTGTCTGACTAGTTGCTGATTCACATATTGCTATGCTGTGTGAGTGCAGGTATACATTTATGATTGCAGTCCTGGCAATCTCTTTCTCAAAGCCTGCCTTATCCCAATGTCATTTATCCCAATGTCTCAATGTCACTGGGTCTTTCAATCCCATTTCTCCCACTCCTAGTCTTGCAGCCCAAATTGTCCCCAAGTTGACGTGGGCAACTCAAGGCAAGGAACGAAATGGGTACCATGAATCTACAGAGCTGCAGCTCATCCCCACCCTGGGCTTCCCCCCTTTCCTCCCCCTGCTTTCTGTGTGTGCACTGCTTCAGTTATTCTTCTGCACCCAAGCAAGAAATGATTTGGGTGGGTCGGTACAAGCTGTGAGTCTCACAGTTGTGAGCAACTCTGCGTAGGCATTTGCCAGGGGCCTGCTATTAAAGCTCATAGCGCTGCAGAGTTTCCACCTACCTCCCTCTTGAGATACTACCTACAGCTCCTTTAGTTTGACTGATTGTTCTTAGACTGTGATCTCAACTTTGCAGAGTCCTGGGCTATGAGGAAAGGACATCATGGAGGTGGATCTGATAGCCCTTGTAATAGCACTAGAAGATTTTTTTTTCTTACAGTTGTGACTGTTGAGTTACGTGTTGAATTTTTGCTCCAAAATATTATTGCTCCTAAAGACAGGGCCACAATAGCTCTGTTGATGACTTTCTTTGCATTTGATGTCTTTCCCTACATATGCCCAGAAAATATGTCCCTTCGTGGTGTCCTCCTCCCATTTATCCTCCAGTAGTAACAACACAGATGTGTAGTCTAAAATGCCCTGATTTAGCTATATCTCTTGGGAGGATCATCCTTATGCTGTAGGTTTACAGCAAGCTTTAGCAGGCATCATGATTAGATTAAGCTGCTTGTCACGACATGACTGCACAGGACTGCAAAACTTGGTCACATATTTATGGACTAATTTTGGTTGGAAGAGACCTCTGGAGATGATCTAGTCCTATCCCTGCTCTAGGCAGATCTGCCTTTGTCAGGTTGATCAAGTCCACGAGGCCACGTCTTGCTGAGTTTTAAATATGCTGGATGGATATTCTACCACCTCTCTGGGCAACTTTCCAGTGTGCAACCACTCATGTAGTAAAAAATATTTTCCTTACATATGATCATAATTTCTTTTGCTAAAGCTTATGTCCATTGTCATCTAAGCAAAATAATTTGGCTGATTTCATCAACATTCTCTCATACATAAAGTGATTCTTTGTTTATTCATTTCTCAGTGAATGGAAAATATTGTACAGAAGTTCCTTTTTTTTTTTTTTTTTTTTCCCCTCCCAGAAAAGAAAGGCAGCACTTAATGTCAAGGATTTAAGCTGCCTTTTGTGTAAATCTTGGGTGCACTGAGTGATGCCCATTAGAATACATTTGTAAAAGAACCATAGCTTCTGACAGGAGGGGCAGCTTAATGACTTTGCCTATATCAGTCAGGATAACAGAGAGGCTGGTACCATGAAGAACCACTTATTTTCAATTGTTGAATACCCAGTCCTATCACACTTGCCTAACTCCTCATCTGTGAGCCAAGCAAGCCTAATAAATTAGATTGAGGATGTTGATGTTAAAATAGCATATGTTCAGAGATACTTAGGTAAGCAGAGAGGGAAGCGAGCGAGGTATCTGACTCCACAGAGCTGTTAGGAAGGTGAGAAGTCATTCTTGTGAAGGGTCAAGACACGAGTTCTTTAACAGATTAAGACAACTGGTCTTGAAATGTCACCACAAATCTTATACATAATGGTGCAGGTTTGACCCTTTGTAAGTGTAATTGAGCATAGCTCCATTGACTTCCCTGTATCTCCACTAGATGCCAGATGAGCATCTTGTCCTTAGTTTATTTTCATGTTCATTTAGTGCCTGCGGCACAATGATATCACAGTTGCTGTGCAGGGAATACGCTGTGCTGAACAAATATCACAGCTCATACTGGAGGAAGAAATTGTGATGAAATATTTTCATATCAGGAAATGCTGTTTTTGTCAAAAAAAGGTAGTAATTGTACAAGAAGGTGTTGATTGTGATGAAATTTTGCTTTGAGGAAAAAACACACACACACACACCAGAACTGAAACATACTAAAACACATCAGCAATGTCCAAATCATCTATTTTAAAAAATGGAGTATCAGAAGTTTCTTTTCATTCCAAAACAAACCACAACAAAAACCCACAACAGATTCTGTACTTCTCTTGCTGTTGGAGGTGGGGTGGGGTGGTGAGCGGGAGGAGAGTGGGTGTAGGAAAGGGGGAGAGAAAGAGAAGAAAAAATGCAGGAAAAAAACAAAACAAAAACCAAAACAAAACACAATCCTCCCAGTATTCTTGTACTGAAAATCTTCCATGTGAAATGTCAAAATTTGACAACAATTCTGATACATAACCAACCTTTAATTCTGAAAGTGACCTAATATTGCTTTTGTTTGCGATCTAGTCTATGAACAGCATGACCAGGGAGATTGCTAAGTGTCCCCATTCACGGGGGACCCTTGCATCTGTTGCTTTCTCTTCTTGCATTTCTAAATAAACAGAGAAACTTGGTCCTACACAAAGGACTGACCAAGAGGGACTTCTTCCTGGAGCTGTATTCCATGGTTCATAATTCCATTGCAGGTTCTCCATTTATTGAGAAATGATCATTTATCATTTATATACATGGAATCAGAGACTAATTTAGGATGGCTTCTAGAAGTTCTAGTCCAAATCCCCACTTAAAGCAGAGCCACCTTTAAAGTTAGGTTAGGCTGCTCAGGACCTTGTTAAACTGAGCTTTGAGTATCTCCAAGGATGGAGAGCCCACAGCCTCTCTGGTCTTTTGGCCTCTGATCAAAACATATACATGTATGCACACAACCATTTCTGTTATTTATCACCTTGATTTTGACCTTCAGAATTAAATCATTCTGTGGTTTTAGAGATTTTCCTTTAAAGCTTTGGGAATTAGAATGCATATGGCTTTATTTTTTCCTGTTTTGCCTTTTGTAGCAAAAGATGAAAATTTCTATATCCATTTATGTCTGAGATCTAGAATTTTAAGAAAATAGACAAATATTTAGAAATAAATCACATTTTTACCATCTCCCTTTACCATTCTCCCTCCTCTTAATCCAGGATGTGGAGTTTATGACTGAAGCAATTAAGTCTTTGGCAGAAAACATCTCCAGGTTAAATGTGTAAGTAAAAGACATCACAAATGCTTTCAGTTTGGAGAGTTATTACAAAGTAAGACAGGTCAATATTTCCCTTTAAGTTTCAGATTTTGTCTGAGCAGTAAAACAAGCAGGACTTTGCTAAAAACAGTTGAGTCCCCCCTCTTGATAAGAAGGGTCTTGGCATCTCGTTGCAGGTTCTTAACAACTTTGGTAAATATTTAAAGCGTACAGATTAAAAATTAATACTGCAATGATCCCTGGTGAAATGAAATAATTGAGCCTCCAGGCACCACCATCATAATACAGCTAATTAGAATAATATCAGAGAAATGCAGACCAAAGAACAAACTTCTAATACTGGCTCCATAGGACATTATAATCCATTGGTCTATTTGGGGTGCTTTGATCTTTCCTCAGCTGCTGGAAATATGTAAGCACCAGAGGAGACAATGAAAACAAAAAGACTGATAAGGTTTTCTACTTCTGTGCATTTTTTTCCTTCACATTCACTTTATCCACTTTCTGTTGGAAATTCCAGGTTCTTTTTAAATGGTTTTGGATTTTGTTCCACTCTTCTTCCTTAGATGAAAACTCAAACATCTCCAGATGTGGAGAATGCAGTAGCTCCATCCTTTGGGGCAGCATTTTCCCCCTTGTTCTCAAGTGAGCATTGGGCTACGTTTCCCTCTCTCCTCAAAAATACTGTCAGCACTGCAGACACACTTGCCCTGGTACCTGCATGCAGGAGGAAAGACCTGTCCTGTTCTAACATGGCTCCACTCCACACAGCCCCATGCCTCCAAGCAATTCATTGCAGCAGAGAGAGCGCGAGCCGCCGGCGGTGTCAGCCCACATCAACCAAAAGGAGTGCAGTGGGGTGCTACAAGGGCTGTTTATCCTTTTGGCCATAAAACTCCCACTGCTGTAGAGGTTTACAATCCACTCACAAAGTGGAATTTTTTTTTTTTTTTTTTTGTCCCTAATTCTTTCTGATTGCAAAGCCCTGCTGCCTATGATGACCTTGTCTAAGCAATAACTGGCTTGTAGTAAATAAAGCAATACATACTTCATTTCAGCAGTCCATATGACTTGCCTTTCTTCTGGCTGCTCTAGGAATTTGGTGGAGATGTGTGTCTTTGCTCTTCCAGCAGCTGGGAAAGGCTGACGAGAGACTCCATCATCAGAAAGGACAAAAACACTGCTTTCCTGAGCCTGTAGAAGCAGGATTTCTGCTTAAATTAGGGTGCTTTTCTTGTGTAAGATGGATGCAGTGCTCTGGAAATCTTTGTCTCTCCCACCCCCTGATCCTCCAGTCTCATCCTTTGGCTTTTTTCTACCGTAGCACCATTTTTGCTGTACAGTCTGTTAAATATAGGCTGGGTAGTCGGCAGATAACTGAACGTTTGTTATAGTAAATGAGGCAATAAACGTCTGAGGTTATGATGAGCAGAAAAGTCAAGGTATTTATCAAATTGCCATGGGAAATAGCTTTGCCAAGCGTTAAGTAATAAACTTTCAATTATCATTTTTATACTCCTACTGCTGAATGCTTTTCAGATCGGATTTGCTTTTGTTGGTTCAAATAGGGTGAGAGGTGAAGTCGTTTTGCTCTGCGAGCAGAGAGGAGATGGATGTCCCTGTGTGTGCATATGTGCTCACAGATGTGCCCGTACATTCTGTTTTGCTTGTTTATTTGGTGGTTCTTTTCCTTTTTTTGCTTGCGGGCTTCTCCCAACTCTGGATTAACGGACATGCATGCTGATATTGAGGATTTCAGGATAATCCTTTAAATGGCTCTTAGAAAGGTACTTACCTATAGATTTGAAAAGACGATTATACTTTGTTATTGTTGCTGTTATCACTGTAGTATCATCCTCTGCCTGATCTGAACTCCCCAGCTGTAGACCGATTTCTCTGTCATCTTCTTTGTGATAAAAGAGAGGAGGATTCACCTTCTGCTTGACACCTGGTTTGACATGGTAACCACCAAAATGCAAGCTGTTTTTAACATTCACTTTGTCCTTGATTTCAGTGAAAGTCAAGTGAAGCCTACATGAACTTTTCTGTAGAAGCAGAATTTCTGTATCTGTTGAAAAATACCCAAGGAAGACAATCCTCAAAACTGAAATGGGTAGATGAAAGGAAGGGTTTAAGGTATTTTCTTAGGGCATAAAGAGATACTGAAAAGACAGTGAGAAATTATTGAAAGCAGCAATTAGGAAACTAACAATGAACAAACCCAGAAATTTGTTACACCATTGTATCGTATGCCATCAACAGTACATATGCACCTTAAATATGGTTTAGATTTCTGTCTTTTCTGTTTCAAAAAAATGTAGAGAGCAGGGCAAGAGTTATCACAAGGATGGAAGAGTTTCTACAAAGACAGAGGCTGTAGACCATATTCAGCTTGGAGAGTAAGCAACTCGGAGCCAGGGTGTGACTGCAGAGGGCTGGAAGGATGTGTAAGGAGGAGGGGGGCTCTGTGCTTGTTTTGTCTCTCGTGGTCTCTAAAAATACACTGTAGGCCTAGAGGGACTTTTAGTTTGATTGTTTATGAATGTGCTTGTGGCACTGGGGCTCTGTTCTCCACTTTTCTCCTGATTTTCTCTTAGCAAACATTTCACTGCCTACACATAGTTATAAAGATGATAATGTAACCCAGGGGAGTACGGAGATGAAGCACTGCTAAAGTTTCCATACGATGGGCTTTGTACAACTACTAAGTTTTGCCACTGATGTATTTTCCCTGCTATTAGGAACAGTAATGAAATACGGTGTTCCATACGAGGGTCTTTATGCATAAATGTTCACAGGTTTACTCAGAAGAGGCCACACATGGTTAGTTGGTACTGACATATCCCAGAATCATGTTAGCCAGGTTCCAACATTCTCTGAAGCATGGAAACAAATTTTTCCCTTCTTCAGTTTTCCTACTCTCCCCGTCTTATTTTTGTATAGCATCTTTGCAATTTTTAAGACCTGCTCTACCTGGAATCAGCTTTAGCACCTGGCTGCTTAGCCAGCAGCTCACAGGCTAGCCTTGTAAAAGCAGACTCTTTGAAAACCTGTTTGTTAAAAAGCAGGCTTCTCACGAGCTTTCCAGCGTGCTGAATTCCCACTGAAATCCAATGTGTTCTTTTATACCTCCGAAATAGCTGGTGATTTCAGAGGGAGTCTGTGATGTGCTGGTTCTGTAGAATTACAACTTTAGCAGCTGTAACATCACTAAAAGGCTTATTTCAGAGAAAGACCATGTCGTAAATGAGGTGTTCAAAGACTGAAAGTTCTGGCTGCAGCTTGCTAACTGTGCCTGCTGCCAAAAATGAGACTCCCCAGGAAAGTCCTACTCTCTCCATATAGATGATTTTTCTTTTAAAATACCCGCATTTAGAGAGTTTGAAAATAAAGGACACCAGAGAAGATTTTTGTTGGCTTCTGAAATGATGGAATTTCAGATGATGAGGTCCCTGACAGATGAATTATTGCAGTTAGATCTGTGAAGATTAAGGATGCTGTCACACTCGTGTTTCCCCTCTCCCTCTTTGGGAAAGTTTTGCCCCTCTAGCCAAGGAGAGGAAAGATGGGAGATAATCTGTAGTTCAGAGAGCAGCTTATTAGCTGAAATATTGATGAAAGCAGTCTTTTGCTAAAGAAGCATTTTGAATACTCACAGCACACACAACTTCTGCAGCCTGTGCCCCAGCAGAGAAGCTTCTGCTTGAAGGCTGAAAGTAACAGACAAGGATCTTTTAGAGCATCAAGATAAAATTGTCAAATTCAAAGCCAGGAATTTAAATGTAGGAATTGCAGTGTTGAACCAGATAAGGTGTAAGGTGGGGAGATATACCAGTAGCTGTGCTGACTATGTTTAAGCGTCTCTCCTCTGATCTTTAGGGCGCTACTTTTAGTCCCTCAAACCCTTTTCCCCTACAGACTTTTCAACCAGCATTTTAGATTTGGGATGAAAGTACTCTTAGCCACTGCATTTGGGGTGAAGTTTTGCCCTATGGACTGGCCACTCAAAAGGACTTCATCAATATGTATGTTTTGAAGCTGCCTTGTCCCATTCAGAAGAAAAATGGGAACAAAGATGCTCAGCCCAGCCAAAATGGTGTTGGTCAGTACTTGTACAGAATTGCAGGTATTAAGGTATCTTTGTCAGTAAAACCTTGGAGTAGGCACTGGATGGAGTAGAAGAATTACAGGAAGAAAAGGCTGGTTCATGACCTTAGCTTTGTCATAGCAGGGCTTTAAATACTTGAGCCATTTTGTGCTTCTGGATTTTAAATGTCTGAGAATTCTGAGCTTTTTGGTATGCCAAAAGATGCCATAGAAAACAAATTGGAGTTCATTTTCTTTACAGATGATTCTATAGGCGCAGCAATTGGGATAGAACAGAAGCTGAATCAAGTTGATTTTACTTCAAAAGAGGTTGTTTCAGACTTAAATTGGCATTTTACTAAGTTCCAAGGGTTAATTACGTATTGTTACTCTGTGTCTATGGGGCTTATTAAAATGGGTCTTCTGCTTCAGACAGGTTCTTTCAGAACATAAACGGCAATCATATTGGAGAAATACAAAGCAAAAGGAAGAAAGTGCAAGTTTTACAACTTCTTACCATAAACAGATTCCTGCCCCCTTTTTCTTCTATATGTCTGATAATGGAGCTATGAAATGTTTTTAAAATCTAGAGCTTAATTTTAGAATTGTTTTGATCTTTTCTTAATGCTGCTGTACAGATTTGGCTGAGGAAAGTGTATTATTTGTTTCAGATCACCATTTCAAATTTGCATTGAGCTGAAAGGATCAATAATAAATTCCAGCTCAAATTATGAATCTTCTGATGCTTTTCTAAATGAAATCCACTGTTGTGTCAGGAATATTTTTATCCCTCTGACACAGAAATCATGTTTTGCAGAAGCCTCGGCTGCAGAAATAATGCGTTATTATACAAGAACAGAGAAGGACAAGTTATTTTAAAGATAGTGAGAAATATCCTCCCATGGTGTAAGTAGGCAAAAACCTCTTGATCTCAGTAAACCTGTACTAACATGCACTGGCTGAACATCTGACTATGATGAGAAATATTGCAGATATCTTGTTGTTCAGATTACCTGCTGTTTGATAATTAATGTTCTTTGTACAGTATCAACCCACAAACCCATTCAGCTTGACAGATTCGTGAGAGCACTCTTTGTAATATTCAGAGTTATTTGTACCTTCTGATCTGAACAGTGACATGTAGTCATATACAAAATTTTTCAGAATAGCCATTTTATTGCTTTGGATGGGAGCGGGACCTTTCCTGGAGCAAGTTTTATTGACGGCCAAACTCAGAATGTTTCACAAGGGAACTGCAGAATTTAAGCAATTTTTTAATAGCACAGACAGACAATTTTTTTTATGGTTTAGCATGTGCATGAAATAAGATTATGTGCAATGAACAGATCTCAGTGTAATTCATTTTATGTCTGAGTATATCATTACTTCGTCCATGCAAGTAGAAACGTGTTTTCACTATTCTGAAAAACAAACAAAGAAACCAATTCCAACACAAATCGTTGCAAGTTGTTCTATCTAAAGGAGAGAAGTCTGGAAAGGGAGGTAAATGTCAAAGTCTACACTGTACCAGAAGGGTGTGTGTGACGTTAAACGTATTATTTAACTTGCAAAGATTTTGCTTCTGCAGTACTGAAGCTGCTTTTGAATTTAGCAGATATAGTGTCAGAGTTCACATGATACTTCAGATGCTCAACATCAGATTTATGTGAGAAGCTAGATCACTAAATTAAGAGTCTTTTGCGCTCTCTAGTGCACACGGTGTTGTTGTTGATAACATCTTAACAGTGACCTCAAATGCAATTTTGGAGTAGGAAGAGGGATATAGTGCTTTCTATTTTCTCATTTTTCTGATCTCCATGAATAGGTGTTTAACACTCATCGACAGAGTAAGAAGCTATTCTGTTGACGACAGTGTGACCAGAATTTTACCCAACATCGTTACTCTTACTGCAATCAATATATTCCAGGAATCACTGGGCTATTACTCAGTGTGTGATGTTGTCTTTGCTGCCAAGATTTTATCTCAGAAGACACACAGATGGCATGTTTCTGCATATAAACACAAAGTAAAAAGTGCTGGAGCAGCGTGAAACATGCTCCTCCTGCAACAAATCCTGCAAACAGGACTCTGACTCAGCCAACATGGACTCTCCTTTGCAGGATCAGGGCATGATTCTAGACCAGGTGAAATGTATATTTCATGAAATTCTGGCCCACCATTTATTTTATTTTTGGGGCGCCTGCATGTCGCTTGGCTGCTCTGAAGCACAAAACACACTCCGGAAATGCTCTGCCATCTTCTGTGTCTGCAGTGAGGACATTGTGGAAACACAACTGCGTTTTCCTTATGACAGAAGTTGTGAATAGCTTGGGTTGCCTGTCTTTGGTTGGTTCATAGTGATATTTATTCAAGTGCAGGAGAACAGAACATTTCACAATTTGCTATTTTCAGCCTGATGAAATCATGTGCCTGCCATAGTTGTGTGTTCTGTCTGTTTTCCTAATTCTCAATGTTGCGTGAGAATTGCATTTTATGGATGTCTGGTTGCTAATAGGTGGATGAAATCTGAAATCCGTGATGAATGTTTACTCAATACAACAAGTTCAAGATTGTGATTAAAACTCCAAAGGCCTGGTTGAGGCTTTGCACTTTAATATCACACTTTTTTGAGCTTTACAGCTTTTTTAAAGAGAGGGATCTTGTGAGGCACTGAAAACTGATCTTGATGATGATAACTTGAGTTAGAGAAATAAGCCCTTATATTTTCTTGTCCAGAATGACAGGCCATCACTCCTGGGGAAGAAGTGACTTGCTGCTTTGTTACTTTGTTCTAACAATAATTCACATTTCTGTAACCCAGAGGAACACCAAAATGCTCTCCAGCATGCACATATTTCATTTATTTCTGTAAGCTGAAGAAAGCAACTATTTTATAGCGACAAAACTAGAAATAGGATTGAAAAAGGCAATATGGCCATAGAAAATTTATTAGCCAGTAAATGTAATTCCCTAAATTGGGAGTTATCCGAGGGGCAGTGGCATTTCTGCTTGTGAGTGGACAGGGCTTAATTTCATAATACAATGCCTGTTGCACTTTTTTTTGCTGTTATTTAATCTTATCTTTCCTTTCCATGGAGTCACTGGAAAATAGTAAAATATAAAGACAAAAAACAAAGTTCTATTTAAAATTACTGTTAGTGATTGAGCTGAGTGGTGCAGTTGATACAACAGAAAGAAGGGATGCCATCCAAAGGGACCTGGACAGGCTGGAAAAGTGGGCCCACATGAACCTCATGAGGTTCAACAAGTCCAAGTGCAAGGTGCTGCACCTGGGTCAGGGCAATCCCAGACATGAGCACAGACTGGGAGAATAAATTGAGAGCAGCCCTGCAGAGAAGGACTTGGGCGTTCTGGTGGACCAAAGGCTCAACATGAGCCAGCAGTGTGTGCTTGCAGCCCAGAAGGCCAACTGCATCCTGGGCTGCATCACCAGAGGGGTGGGCAGCAGGGGAGGGAGGGGATTGTCCCCCTCTGCTCTGCCCTTGTGAGGCAACACATGGAGTTTTGCATCCAGGGCTGGGGCCTCCTGCACAAGAAGGACATGGGGCTGTTAGAGAGGGTCCAGAGGAGGGCCATGAAGATGGTCAGAGGGCAGGAGCACCTCTCCTGTGAATACAGGCTGAGAGAGTTGGGGTTGTTTAGCCTGAAGAAGAGAAAGCCGTGGTGGAGAGACATCATTGATATCAATACTTAAAGAGGTCTTATAAAAAGATGGAGTGACTTTTTTTTTTTTTTTTTTTTTCCCCACAGGCAGATAATGGTAGGACATGGGGTAATGGTTTTAAACTAAAAACTAAAAAAAATAAATAAAATAAAAAGTGAAGATTTAGATTAGATATCTCTTTACTATGAGAGTGGTGAGGCACTGGCACAGGTTGCCCAGAGAAGCTATGGACGCCCCATCCCTGAAGGTGCCCAAGGCCAGGCTGGATGGAGCTTTGGGCAACCTAGTCTGGTGGAAGGTGTCCCTGCCCATGTCAGGAGCATTGGAACTAGATGACCTTTAAGGTCCCTTCCAGCCCAAGCCATTTTGTGATTCTATGAACTGATATTCATACATGAAGCCCCTACATCAAAGTTTTGGGTCAATTTTTAAAGCCTTTTATTTATTGTTCTGTTTGAAGCATACTGTCTGTAGTTTAAAGTTCCATTTAGATGCCTTGAAGTAGTGTGTTTTTTGTGTGTTTGTTTTGGAGAGCAGTGAGATGTATCAATCTAAAATTTTCAGTTTCAAATGCATCTTAGGTACCTAAAGATAGGTATAGATGTTTAGTGATATTTCTGAGAGGCAGGTGTCTGGTTCTTGATCTCTACCCACTTTCACAGAAGTGGGATTTCTCATCTATCTTTAAGAAGTGTACACCAGAGACGAACACTGAGACTCTCCTGCTAGTCTGTGGAGATAAAGGGTGTGACTCATTTCAGTGTAAAATGGATGTAGAAAAATGGGTCAAAGGAATCTCTTTCTAAATGTGCCTGCTGCTTTTTTTCTTCACTTTGCTAGACAAGCAACCCATATGTAGCTATAGACAATGTAAATACCTAGAATAGGTGAGATGAGTTTCACTTTGAGAATGGAATGCATTCCCACAGTGAGACACCTACATTTAGGTGTTAGTGCACACAATATATCTATAGGTCGAAGTGTTTAAGCTCCCATTACAACCAAAAGAGATGCAGTCACTAAAGGTGGAATGAGTTCTATGAGTTCCATGGGTTTCGTGTGCCATAAATTTTCATTGTGTTGTATAAGAATTAAAAACAATGGGAATTAAGTTTTTGATTATGGGACACCAGGAATGATTCATCTGTTACCAAGAATCAGGCTATGAAAAATCAGCAGGAACAGTGCAGACATCTGTGCTAAACATGCCTGAAAATGAATACTCACATGATGGGGACTTTTACTTAGATGTTGATGTACATATTTTTGCTTACAACTTTATGGATAACTGCATCCTCTTGACTTCAATTTCATGTACACCTCACCTTCTTATTTGGAGACTGAGGAAAAACCCTTTGCTTGTTTTATTGTTGATGCTTGATCTGTGCCCTGCATCCATGTCTCATCTTGCTCCAGAAGCTGTTAGCGCCTCTCTTAAGATGAGTCTTCATTCTTAAGAGATCTTGAATGTTCTCCATGTGGTGTGCAAATAGAAGGAGCTCAAAAATTTATCAGGGTCAGGATGTGGAGGCTTGTCCTCTGCAGCAAATTCAGCTACTTAGAAGTAATGTCAATGACTTTCAGAATGACATGGTAATTCAAACCAGTAAGCAAACGACCTGGCAAGTCACAGTGTGCCAGAGGAATAGTATTGTCATTCAGTTTGGCATAAAACTAAAAAACTTAGCTGCTTCTCCGTGTTTGCTAGATTCCTGCTCTGAATAAGAATTGCTTAATCCATACTGCTGTCCCATTTTCTGCTTGGGCAATGAAATTTCCTCTGCCCACAGATAACCTCTCTTGCTCTGACTACGTGTTCTTTTCTTACTAAATTCCTGGCCTGGAGTACAAGGAGCTGGTTTGTTTTGTTTTTCAGCACAGTAGCTTGGTTTGTGATTCTGCAACCACAATGCTGTACAAGATATTTGCGGTGATATATATTTTCATCAAGATATGCTTGTTCCGGGAACTGCATTCCATTAGTGAAATAGGATCAGATAAATAGAAAGGATACTTTTGCTGGCTGCAGTTTGGTCTCAGTGAGTACATGGTGCTGGGTGATTCACTTCATTTTGCTGTGATTATCCCACACAATGAAAAGGTCTAGCAGGAAACCTTTTGATTTCATTATTTCTTTTTCCAAGTAAATTTATACTTTTTTTTTCTTTTTTTTTTTCCCAACCTTTCAACCTCAGCCATTCTGTGATTCTGTGAAAGAGTCATATTCAACTTTCTGTCCTTAGACAGAAACTGTATACAGAACAGAAACTGACAAACTGTAGGGACCTGGTGTGTGCTGAAGAACAGCTCTGATCTCAGCCAGCCACTAGTGTAGTGAACCCCCTTTAAAAAGCAGCATGACCTCAGAAGCCCCATTTGAAAGGGGAAAGTTTCTTCACTGCCCACGCCTCAGCGGGAGATTCTTGCCTGGGTGTAGAGCTGTTAGCAACACAGTTCTGTCTGATTTTGGCAAGAAGCATCTCCTGCTGCCATCTGCTAAGACCCTTGCAAGCTGAGGACTATGTCTGAATGGCAGTCCCTATAATTTCAGTGTATAGGGCCTTGATTGTTTGAAACCAGCTCATTTGGACACTGGTGCCAATGTAAATTGTGGCAGTATGTAGTTCATTACAGGCTGAAAAAACACTGCAGAAAAAGAGCGCGTTTTCCTGCTCTGCATGCCATGCTGCTATCACCAGACTGCTATCTGCATCAGAAACGTGCAGTTTATTGCTGGTTTACGTATATCTGCAGCATGCCATGGGCACCGAGTCTGCTCACACTTAATCAATTGTTGGGGAATTTTTATTGTACCCCTTGAGGCGAGTTAAACACACGTTCGTGCTTAAATATAAAAAGATGAAATGAACAATGCATTGGACAGAGTCCCACCACCATAAGCAGATCTACAGGGAGGCTGCCAAGATACGTTGCTGCCCAATTCTTCCACTTGCACCTGCACCAGTTCTGTAAGCATCAGTATCAGGCCCCTCAGCCCAGTTTTTGGTTCATGCTCCAGCACCAGTTCTGCTCAACAAAGGTGGCTCCTGAGCCCGTGCATTCCAGGATTGCTGCATGACAGTGATGAAGCCTTTCTTACCTCATCATCAGGGAAAATTTACTGCTTACACGAAGTCTTTCCGTCCCTGGCCTTCCTGCTCCCAGCCAGTTTAACCCATTTTCCAGTTTAACCTTCTTCCCTCCATGACAGGTCATTCCTTGGTCACAAATGAGTATTGCTGAGCAGCTGCAATTTTAATTTCCCCTTTGTATTGCTAGGAAAGCAGAACTTCAAGTGACACCAGGGGGGCATGGCAGGATGGAGGTACTGGCAGATCAATTGCTGCCCTTCTAGAAATCTTCCTGTCTGTGTTGCCCCCTGTGACTTCCTTGTCTAAAAGTAATTGGGCACAGGAAAGGAGGATTTCAGGGAAATTAACAGCCTAGAGTTGGTTAGCTTTATCTTGTTATCTCCTTCCTCTTCAGGCACTGTTCACTGTGCACCCACTCAAGTAAGTGTGTTAAGGAAAACAACTTACAAACACAACACTTAGATGCTTTGGAGAATTAACTGATTCACACCATGTGATGGGTTACCAGTGCCCCTAGCTCTTCAAAGGGAAATCCAACTCCTTCTCCAATCGAAACACAAGAGCTCAGCATCCATCTTACAAACCCTTATGGATTTGAGAAGGGTCATTAGCTCCATGAGATGACTGAGCAATGTGCTTACAGTGCGAGAGAAGATTTGTCAGGCAAAGCTTGAGGGACAGCTGCACTGAGAGACTGGAATAAGATCCAAGGTCTCCAGGAAAAATTACAGCCTAGCTGCAGAGAGCCATCCTTCTGGTGAAGTTTACCAAGATGCTGGCCTCAATTTGAGAAATAAATGGTTTTCTGTTGTTTTGATAGACTCTGCTAGCCTAGTCGGCAGCTTATTCAGCAGCTGTATTTCAGGCCCTGTTTTGTTAGTCCCATGTATAGCAGTGGCTCACTTGGCCCTTTTCTTCTTTGTCAGAGATCAAGTAGTGCCGTGACAAATAAATCAACCTTTTCCTCTGTTTGTAAACCACTTAATTTAGCTCTTGCTCTACAGCAAAACCTGGTGCAGTTATTTATATCAACATGGCCCCAAGCACTTAAAACAAGTCAACATTCTGATTATGGCTCTGCATATTTTATTGCATATATTTATATCATGATGCTCTCAACCAGCACCTGTTCCTCCTCTACCATATTCCAGTTTGATAGTTACTGCCTGTCCAAAGAACTATTGTGATGGAAACTAGCCTACAGATTTTTATTTCTACAGTGCTGAATGTCCTTTGGAATACATGTTTCAAAGTTCTCATGAAATCTGTTGAATATTTTAAAACTGTGGATGGCTATAAAAAAAGACAATTTTATTTATTTATTTTTTTTTTTTGGTGAGCCTGAAAGTAAAATATTGTGCTGTACTAATGCCTGTACTGAAAGTATTCCCCCTTACAGCTGTACCAGGACCATACTTCTGATGCTCCTCCCATGGTCCCTCTCTGTTCAATTCTCTCTCCACCATATTTATCTTCTCCCACCACTCTCCCAGCCTGTGAGCATTTTTGGTGGCAACAATCTGATCTGTAACTGCTTGCCAACCTTTCAATGCTCTTGCTTTGCTCAGTGTGTGAGACCATGGCACTGCCTGCTGTGCTGTTGTCTTTTGGTCCAGCAATGCAAATATGCAATTCAAAGCTCCTTATAAGCATCAATAATTCCTGATTCCATGGGAAACCTCAAGACAGGTGTCAATGTTTACCTTGTTAGTAATTTCAGAGAAGTTAATTAAATAAAAGAAGGTTGTGTTAAGAGCCTTTATTTGATCAGACCTTAGATCAAGCAATCAAGACATAAAAACAGGCTTTATGAGAACCTGACTTTTCAAATACCTATAGATTCACCAGCATAGAGACCCCTCTTATTTCCTGGGATCCTTTATCTTCCTCTTTTTAAATACATGCTATTAGTGTATCTATGCAGACTCATACCTTTTGCTTTTCTCACCCAGCCTGTTTTTGTGCTTGGGATTGCCCTGACCCGGGTGCAGGACCTTGCACTTGGTCTTGTTGAACCTCATGAGGTTCACACCTCTCAAGCCTGTCAAAGTCCTTCTGGATGGCATCCCTTCCCTGCAGCATGTCAAGCACAGCCTGGTGTCATCGTCAAACTTGCTGAGAGTGCACTCAATCCCACTGTCCATGTCACTGATAAAGCTGTTAAATAGTGCTGGTCCCAGTACTGACCCCTGCGGAACACCATTCATTACTGATCTCCACCTGGACATTGAGATGTTGACCACAAGATTTTGAGTGCGACCATCCAGCCAATTCTTTACCCAACGAGTGGTCCATCCATTAAATCCATGTCTCTTTAATTTAGAGATGAGGATATCATGGGAGACATTGTCAAATGCTTTGCACAGGTCCAGGCAGATGATGTCAGTTTCTCTTCCCCTATCTAATCATGCTGTAACTCCATCATAGAAGGCCACCAGATTTGTCAGGCTTATCTGCCCTCAGTGAAGCCATGTTGGTTGTCACTAACCATGTCCTTATTTTCAATGTGCCTTTGCAGAGTTCCCAGGATGACCTTGCTAGGCACAGAGGTGAGACTGACTGGCCTGTAGTTCCCTGGGTCTTCCTTTTCTCTCATTTTAAAAATAAGAGCCTTTGCCTCCTGGGGCCCAAGCTATGTGGACAGAGCTGTTGCTGGTGAAGACCGAGGCAAAAAAAGTCATTGAATACCTCAGCCTCCATGTTGGTGAGAATGAGTTCTAAATATCTTAACCCCTCTCCGTGGCACCAGTCCTGTAACCATTTGTTGACTTTCCAGCTTTGACTGGTCCTTTTTATCCCCTTCCCTTTGACCAGGAGAATTGATGAAAAAAGTACCTGCACTCCTGAGTCCTTTACTGAAGCTCTCAGGTCTCTGTATAATCCTTCTTGAACCCCCTTACACTGCTCCTGGCTGCATCATTAGTCCCCACATGAAACAGCAGCAGTGGATAATAGTCCTTAGGCTGCACAAGGCCTGGCAGTTTCTTGGTGACATCCCTTACAGGAGTCCCTGGTAAGCACCATATTTCTCTCAAGAGCGGATTGAGTTGGAAGATGGGTGCCTCTGTACCTCTCAGAAGAGAGCCTTCTACTGCTATCACTCATTCCCTTTTCTTGGTGGGACTAGTTGTTATGCAGGGAGCAGATCAGGCTGTCTTACTCAGCTCCACCCTTTCTGCAATGAGTCTTTCTTTTTCAGTTTGCAGAGGAGTTACTTGCTCTTATATCTTACTTAGATGTCCTTAGAACATATGAAGGGGACAATAACTTTCCAAGTGAAACTCTAGAGTGAATTTGATAAGGTAAAATGCAATATAAGCATTTAAAATCTGACAAGGACAACTGAGTTTACAGCTCATTTAGACAGTAGCATGAATTTTTTTCATGACCAGAAATGGAAATGCAGTCAGAACAGTGCCAAGGAACACATAATTCATTAGCCTTTCCATACAAGACTGTCAGTAGCATTGTGGTGACATTCAAGAAGCTCTGTTACGCACTTGGATTCTTTGGAAATAGCTCTATTGACATAACAGTTTGTCCTCAAGATAGTTCCTTGACTCATGCATCAGGCAGCCACATGGCTCAATAGCTCAACAAGAGGATGCTTCTCATCCAGCTCCTTACATCACCTTTCCTGCCCTATAGCACATGATTATGGATTTTTTTCCAAGGAGAATCTCAGTCAGCGTGTTTGTCCTCTCAGATGTGGCCTCTTTAGAAGACAGATCTGTCCTGTAGGTGTTGCTAAGATTTGAATGAGGTCAAACATCCTGATATACTCCCAAGGACTTGGTATATAGACCTATGCCCATACAATTTGGAGAACAGTCACGTATGAACTTGAGTAGAACTTAAAAATAAATAAATCTTTTTGGCTGTTTTACAAGTACAGGAGAATAATATATGGTCTGTGTCTGAAAGAGCTCTAATTTCCTGTTTAAACCAATAAAAGAACTCAGACCGAGAAGAACATAGCTTCTTTTATTAAATAGAGGACCATACTCAAGCATGAGAATGATGGATAAGTGCCTAAGTGTCCTAATCAGGCTTCAAATACTTCAATTACTGTTTTTTCTTGTATTTTATGGTTCTAAAAGGCACAAAAGGAATTCTGGGGTGGAAAGAATATGAAAAAGAAAAAAGATTCAGGTGAACAGTGGGAACTGCTGAAGATTGATGATGATGATGTTCTTAGGAGTTTGGATTTGGGGCTCTGAGTTGTGCATAAAGCTTTAAAACCTCTTTTTCTTTTGGAAGTTGCAAAGAAGAGACACAAGGTGGGGAAGGAAGAGGCAGGAGAGGTATGATGAGGAGAGGATTATGCAGCAGTGGGAAGCTAGTCCAGGGGAAAGTTTTTATTATCTCCTTTTTCCTTCTGTTTTGCCCTCCCTGCTCTGTTGCCTGAATTTTCCCTGCTGTTTCATTTTATGCACAATACCAACAGCAGGTTATTATTATTAACTGTGCAAGCAGATAGTGATTTGTGCTGAGCTGAACTCAGATCTGGTGTCCTGACAGGCACGTGCTTACAGAGGACAAATCGAGGTTGATCTTCATTCTTTTTGTCGAGTGATCTGACCTAAATTTGCACAGCTGTGTTCACATTTAATCCTGTCTAATAGCTCAAAGGCTTTATATCTCATAAGAGCAGCCTACTGGCACCTGACATTTATTCTGGCCCTGGTTCAGTTCTGCCATACAAATCCTCTGGCACAACCTGGTATTTTTGTTTTTCCCTAGTAGATTTGTTCCTCCATCTAAACACCCTTGAAATGAACAATCTATGAAGGGTGTAATCTAGACCATTGCTTTTCAGCTTTCGTGGATTTGCTGACCTGCACAAATTCTCCTGCGTGGATTGAAATTCTTCAGTGTGGATTGGTCACACAGAAAAAACACGAGAGAAATTGAAGTGAGTTGTTGGCTTGTTTTCCTAAATGACTCCCCTTGGATCCTTGGGCTGCACACTTTTTATACCCATGACTATGTGACCCATGTATTTGAAGATATTGATATTGAAGGTTCTTGACTATGAGATGCACCTGTTTTTTCCTCATAATACTCTAATTATGTTGCTGAGGGTTGAACAAGTATTTACCCTGCTCTTCTATGTGAGCCAATGAACTAGGTACCACTGCTACTTTGTGAATTCCAGCTGGCAAAAGACATAGCATAGCTTGTAAGTGAAAAAACAGCAACTAAACAAACATAAATAAAACGGCTCCTTTCTTATTTGCTCCCCTTTGAATACTCTTTGGGTTATGAGTCATTTTTTAAGGATCATTTATTATCTGTCTTCTGCATCTCTAACTCATAACATTTTGGTGGTAGAAATCAACGAACCTTGGCAAAAGTGATTCATGATGTTGCACTGTTTATGAACATATGTCTAATGCATCTGACAAAATTGTGGATATTGATTTTCCCAAGAATATTAAACCGCACACTTGGTATATGTTTTTTTGTTTTTTTTTTTAAATATTGGAATATTATTTTCAGGGCTTGCATCCAAACTAAGTTAGCTCTCTGCAGCATAAAAACAAATTAGTCTTTAACATTTTGAACCAGACTAAATGCTTATGTGGTGAAAAAAAAATAATATATGTTTAATGGCTATATTTGGTTAACATCATGTACCTTGCATTTGTTTTTACCCGTAACACAAATCTCTGCTTTTGCTGACATATTGAAGAAAACAATTCAAAGGACTGCAATAGACTGGAAAACTAAAAACCTTGGCAGAATAGCTGCAAGGGATTATTGCTAGTTTATGCTGTGATACTATCTCATTCTGTAAGCCATTCTAGTTAATGTGAGATCATTGTAAAAACTGGAGATCTTACAAAGTAATTCCTGATAGTTCCATGTCTAAACAGAACATTAGAAGGTTTCTCATGGATAAGAATAACACGTTTTCTGTGGGAGACTTGACATCAGAGTCCTAAATGATAATACATACCAAAATAAACAGAAAAAAAAATCACAAACAGGCAGTGACCCAAAAGTTTTGTTTTTTTGCAAGTGTGTTCGAGAACAAATTAATGAACATTATGGTTGGGTTCTAAATTCGGTATGTGCATCATCTATGCAGATTTTATTGCATATATTCTTCACTTTCAACTTAATAACATATTGTTGAGTGAGGCCATATATTGAGTAAGACACCGTCTGCATCTCATTCAGTGTGGATGTTTTATCAATCTGTTGCAGTGTTTGCGCATGAATGTGGGAGACCAGGCAGCACTTTTTTGTTACCGTTAAAGCTGTGGCAAAAGGCATCTCTTGAGGGCTCACATGTTTCATTGGCTTCCCTTTACCTAGGGTAAATGCTCTACCTTGTTGACTGTGCTATAGTAAAATGAAGTTTACTAATTCAAGATGTCAGAGGGGGCATAAACTCATGCTTGAATCACTTTTCTGATGTAAAACCATAACCATCAATGGTTGTCCCCGGGTTGACAGTAATGTGCCAGGAACGAAGTTTTATAAGAAGTTGAGTAAAAACTTCACATTCCAGTAATTATTTAGCCTTAGTAGTGTTGGGGAAACAAAACAAATTGTTTAATGAAAATAAGAAGCATCCTGAATGAAAAAGAAGGCCACCTTTATCCTAACTAGTCTAAAAAATACAATGCTCATCAGGTCCTAGTTCCTATTATGTCAGTGATTTGGACCAAGTATGGTGGTTTCATACTTACGGCTAGATAAACACCACCATGCTGCTCTCTTACTCCCCCTCCTCAAAACGTACAGGGTTAAAATATGAAGTATTGTAATTACTTATTTAACAGCTTTGCTAAACAAGCCTTGTCATTTCCTGTTATATTTTCATATTGTATTTAGATTGGTTCTTTTTAAAAGTCTAAAGGAGATGTCTTGCTATCACACACAATCTTGGAAGAGAATTGCCAGCTCTGTTTATTTTAACAAAATGAGGTGTTACCTTTTGAAATCATTGTTTTGCTGAAGGTCATCTCTGCCATTTCACAGATGTTCTGGCAGAAAAAAGCGATGGGTACTGTGAACTGGAGAACAGTTGCTGACAATGCTATAGTGAAAGATCTTACTGACACTTGTGACTGCTTTGACTCAAGCGATTCATGTATGCTCAGAAGAGGCTACTGAGATGCAATTGTTGCATTAAGAGCTGTGATCCTTTTCAGCTACATGAAGGTGAACAATGGAGCAATTTAATTAAACAAAAATGAAAAAAAGAGACTTGGTCTAATGTTAACTTCTGCTACTGTTTTAGAACTTACTTGTAATGAGATTTTGTTTATAATCTTCCTTTTCCTGAGTTACCTTGTCCCTTACTTAGATTTTTACAGAAGGCATTTGTGGAGAGGAGAATAATGTTAACTTACAGTGGGTTTATGGCTATATTCTAAACATTTGATCAAGGAACTCTTCAAATGAAAAAAAAAAAAAAGTGAAAGAGAGAGAGACAGACAGAATGCAGAGTTAGCAACAAATACCAGTTTCTGAAAAAAATCACAATAAAGTAAAAGACGCTTTAAAGGCAGTAAGGAAGACAGTTCTATTCTTCCATCCTGGAGATAGTATGTTCTGTGTTTTCTGAGAGGCAGCTTTATTCTCCTAAACATATGTTTCTAGGTTTATGAGTCATTGCCCTTTATCACATGGTGTTTTGTTCTTTTGTCCTTAGTGTGTGTGTTTGTGTGTGTGTGTGTTTTTTTCCCTCTGGCTTCTGTGACAGAGATGCACAAGAATTGTGAAAGCAGTAAATAAATGTCTGGTTTATTTTTCATTCAGAGGTAATTGCACAAATGCTAGAAAGTTCATAGACTGTCAGAGTATGCAGTGTCCTGTCCTTATTTCCACCCAGCCCTGTCCCTGTCTCACCTTTATCTCCTCCCTTTGGTTGGGTTGATGCTGACTGCTGCCTCAGCAGGTAAATTTTCAGACTCCTTTTTAGCTTCAAGATGTGTAATAATTGAGTGTGTGTGGTACATAACCAATACTTACCTGCTGTCAGAGGGCTCGGTCAGTTGGCTATCTCTAAAACGTCATTAGCACAACCACTATGAGTCAAAAAGATTGCTGAGAGCAATGGAGGATAAAGATAAATAAAGCCATTGTAGTTTAACCAGTATCATATGCTGAAAAATCTCCAATTCAGAAGTTATCTTTAGAAAAAACAATGAAATTCAGAGTTAAAAATCAAGTCTTCCTTTAAAAGAACACTCCAGTATTTAAATATATAGATTTTTATAGGGCTTTATTTGTATAAAGGATTCTGATTTTCAGTTAGTGTCTCCTTGCTACAAGTAAAATGACAAATGAAATTGATTGTCTTTTGCTAGGACACCAACTCTTGTTGGAAGGACAGACTTTCAAAGCAGTGACCTGACTGATAAAATCAGTGCCTGTAGGACAGCGCAGTACAATCAGTGATGATGGCAGTGCCTTACAAAGCAATTCATTGCTCTGGAAGTGACAAGACTGGTCATGGGCACTGCTTTTACACAAGCATATGGCCAAAACACTTCCCCTGTATTTTTTTTTCTAGCTTTCTATAGAGATTTACTTGTGTCTTAAGTCTCTTGGAAAATACAAAGGGTTTAACTTAAAAAAATTTTTTAAAAAATTAAAAATTTTAGAAGAACCAATGTACTAAAGACTTACCAAGGATAACCTCTGCATTTTTCTTTAAACTGCTTATTATCAAATTGATGATACTTTGATTCTGGCAACAGTCCCTATTGTGTTTTCAATGCTTTCACTTCAGTATTATTTTTACCATCTAATTCTCTATTTATATCCTGAGGTTATTCCCCATGGAGATAAGTGAGTAAGGGGTAGTCAGAGGTCCTTCACATGCCCTGGATTTTGAAGGGTTGTGATTAGCTTCTTTTAAAGAGCTACGTTGTGTGGCAGTGAAAACTCGGTGCATCATTTGAAGCACTTGTGTTTTCTCCATCTGGGATTTCTGCAGCTGTTTTGTCTTGTTTTGTAGCTTTTTCATTGAAGCATATTGCCAACGGCTCTGAGTAATTTTTCTTTGAACCTTGCTAAGTGTCGTGATGAGCAGGTGTGTCAGAGACCACTTCTAGTGATTGTCAGATGTGTCCTGAGGTGCCAGGCCTGGCTGGTAGGGGCTCAGTCCCTCTAGCCTTCAGATGTAGACTGGTATGCTCTGAGCCACTCTTTTTTTGGTGGCGTGGATGGATGTCTAACATGGTGTGGCAGCTATTTCCCCTTTCATTCTGGTGATCTGTAAAGGAAATTAAGCTACAGAAACTTTTTTTTTTCTCTTTTTGTCCCGAGATATTTTTTCCACATTTGCTATGAAAAAGTACAAAGCATGAAAAATAAAAAGTATATGTAGTGAAGACCTGCATGTGTATTTCCATGTATTTAATCTTTAATTTTTCATTCATCCCAGCTAACCTTAGCCTCATCCCATTCTTTCTGTCTTTGAAAATATTGGTCCTGATCTGAACTGTCTGGCCACCCATTCACAAGTCTCTTTAAACTGGTGTCTTCAAAAGCACAGTTTCCTTTGATCCTGAGCTTTTGGTCTAGGGAAATATGTCTGAGCACAATATGCAGATTTATCCAGAGGTAATTCTTCCAATTAGCACTCTCCTCAAGGCTGAATACCTTGTCAGAGTATCACTTGGTGTTGTGTGATTTTCTCATCCCCCACACAGTCTGCCTTCCTTTGATGCTATATGCTCAGACAAGACTATCACACACATTACCAGGCGAATATGTGATATACGTGCCCTATAAACAGTATACAATTCCTTCAGGCTGTGCAGAAAGGCAAAGCCAGAAAGGATTAGTCTCACACCTGTTTAAACGGAAAAAATAAATAGGCAGGCTGAGAATTACATGCATTTGGTACAATAATACCATTTTACCTTCACTTTTTAGAAGAGTTTAGAAGAGTTTACCTTCACTACTCCAAAATTATATCCTGGCACTAAGCTGTAGAGTTTCTTACCTTGGAGGTATATCAGATGGATAGCTTAGCAGCTATAGACATATATTACAAATACTGCATAAATCCTGTGTCCCATTCTTGTCATTCGACAGTCAACATCTGTAATGCTTGGTTTTCAGGAGGGTGGATGAAAAAACAACAACATTTTAACTCTGGAATAGCTATTTTTGAAACTGGTAGTGTTTGAAAGGACAACCAGAAATAAAACATAGTTTAAAATAATCAGTGTAATAAGCCAGTCAGTTGGAAAATTACTAGTCAGTATTCAGCACAGAGACTTATCAGAAAGCTACAGCTTAATGCTTATCTCAGACCTTCATGCATCAAACTTTTCATTCCTGTTTCATTGTAGACAATGGTCAAATCTTTGAAATTACAGGTTAGCATGTATGGAGAAATTCTCCCATTTGCAATCTGAGCTCAATGTCCCCTTAGAGACCCAAGTGTCTCTGACAGAGGAATTATTAATAGTCATAACATGGGTCATCCTCAGAGCTTGCACTTGGCTGCTGTGAAAAAGCAACCAAATGATGCTTCTGAACTGTGCTAATTAAGCAAATCTGATGGCTGTCTTGTCAATGATGCCATAGACAATTTCCAGACAGCTTACAGCTCACAGCTTGCCAAAAGAAGACTTTCAGGGAGAAAAGCAGGAAAGGGTAAATTGAAATTGAAAAAAAAAAAAAAGCTCTAAAAACCCTTTGCTTGGCTCTGCTGCAATTAGGGAATGTCAAGGGTTTACACTAGTATATTAAATAGTGATGGTTTGGAAACTTACTTTGGCAAAACTTCCTTGGGTAAGGTATGTCTTCCTATGTCTTCCTGAGCTCCCTTGCAACCTGAATTATTCCGTGATTCAATGAACTGTGTGTATATATATATATATAAAATCTGTAAATGGTTGTAATGCTTCAAAATCTTTATCTGGGTGTTGTGGCCTATTAAATACTTTGATTGTCAGCATTTTCTTAGAAGAATCTTTTCCATTCATTATTCTTTAAATTATTCATATTCCCTCAGAAGCTTCCCTTCCAGGCCTTCAGTTATGTCACAGAAAGGGTCAAAAGCATGAGAATTCTGAATTCTACTCTCATCTGTCTCAGGGTTTTGTCTTTTTGGCCTGTGGTTTTACAGAAATGAGCTGTGCTGCCCCTGGATCTCTGCCATTTGGTAAAATGGGATGAAAAAATCAATTTCCCATACAAGAGTAGTAAGACAGTTAATTAAAATTTGCTTTGAGATTCTTGCACATAATATGTTATTTACTTTTTGCCTCTTCTTGTGCTTTCCATAATATTATCATTCTGTCCTCAGGCTTAATTAGACATTTTACCTCTCTTAATTACTGCTTTGATCTCGCTTTTAGCAAGTCTTCCTGAAGATGGAGCTCAATGAAGTCATTGGAAACATTCCAATCAATTTCAGTGAGCTTTGCATGAACCCCAAGTGCCAAACAAAATGTAGTAATATGGTTGAGGATTAGTTAAGCAAAATACTTCAAATGTTTATAATGCCTGTTTGTATGTGTTGTTTAGGTGATGACCTGAAAAAATCATGTCTGAGGTCCAGGGAACGGTCGAGTTTTCTGTGGAACTACACAAATTCCATAATGTGGACCTTTTCCAGAGAGGGTGAGTTGATGTTTCCATTAATTTGCAGCTGATTACAGAAGAGTTGTTTACAGAAAATAGTTCAAATCCACAACAGATTGTTTTCTGCCAAATGTAGTTTTATTTCATGCAATCTCCATGACAGGGAAGGATGTCATTAGGTTTTCATTGCTGTCAAGGAAGGTCAATGTACATTACTTTCACAATAAAGTCAGAGTGACTGACTTGTTCTGGTAATACAATAGTGTAATGCTCCAAATTATTTTAAGCTCTGTTCAGACATAAGCACAATAGATGCTTTAAATGTTTCTGGACTGGTGTTGAGTCTCTGTGCCAAATGATAGCTGCATTGGACTGTAGTGAAAACATGTTCATTTTAGGGTAATAAATCCAATGACTATTCTTTTAATTCTTTTATTGAAATTTAACTGAATTCCATGATTTCAGAGAGGAACATGAATATTCAAATTTGCCTAAAGTTCCAGTTCTAATGGACACATTGTATTTTCACATCTCTTTAAGTTAGAACATGTACAACTTCTGGTTTACTCAAAATTTTGCCCCTATTCTTTTGCACCACTGTTCCTGATAGCTTTTATAATAGCCCAGTGGCTCTTAAATGGAGAAGCCTAACCAAACTTGTTATTGTTCTGCTTGCATGTTGGACCCCACAGCTGTTTTTCTGTGAGAAAAAGATGTAATACTGAAATACTTTTTGAGGAGACCAGAAGACCCAGATGGGTCAGAAGAATGGACAACAGTGGGTTTTGCTGAATATTATTCTCTTTCATCTAGGAGGACTGATGTATACAGCACACTAGATATTCTCTTTAGTGCCTTAGTTTTGTACAAGCTGATTTGTCCAGCTTCATTTCTACAAACAAAACTACAGAACTGTTTCAGGTATTGTGATGGATTAGTTAAAGCGTTTTCCATCTGGATATAGGCTTTTCATTATTTGTTTTCGCTGTGATGAACTATGTGGTAAAGATGCCATGAACGTTAATAAAGGAAACTCGTCTATATTTTAACAGCTGGCATCTGTCATTCTGTTCAAACATTCTGACTATAACAAGTACTTGTGCTTAACAGGGGAAAAAAAAGAAAAATGAAAAGAAAAAAAAAAAAGAGAAAGAAAAAAAAGCTCTGTGCTTGAGGTGTTTAGTTTATCTGAGTTATAAAAGAAGACTCCTGTTTACTATCACGCTCATTACCTTAGAAGACTAACCTAGCTATATATTTTTAACTTGGCTTCTGGTGCTCAGTGTAATGTATTTGATCATCCTCATGTTTGAAAATCTGCACACATGTGGCTTCAGTAATCTGTTTGGACTTAGATGGTAGGGGGTTCAGATGTTAGCCAGGAATTTTCCTATATCTCATGTTGGATATTAGGGAGAACTTATTTACTGAAAGGATTGTTAGGCATTGGAATGGGTTGCCCAGGGAAGTGGTTGAGTCACCAGCCCTAGAGGTCTTTAGAAGACATTTAGATACAGATGTAGAGATTAGTGATATAGTTTAGTGGTGGACATGTTAGTGTTAGGACAGAGGTTGGACTAGATGATCTTGGAGTTCTCTTCCAACCTAGATGATTCTGTGAATCTATGTCACTGTGTAATGAGCTGCCTGTTTTTGTTTGTATGTTTGTTTGTTTTCATATGGGCCTGCTCTGGCATTCAGTAGTTTCTATAAAATGCTTTATTTGGCTTTGACAGTCAGATCAAATCTCTGGTGTGGGGG
This sequence comes from Anas platyrhynchos, assembly GCF_047663525.1. Classification (NCBI taxonomy): domain Eukaryota; kingdom Metazoa; phylum Chordata; class Aves; order Anseriformes; family Anatidae; genus Anas; species Anas platyrhynchos. The sequence goes on from NC_092588.1 coordinate 5,509,560, forward strand.
AAAACCTAGCACTAACATAGATAATATATTCTAATTAGGGACACTAATGAGTCCCTAATTGCCTTACTCTTTTCCCCACTGGCACTTACCCTGCTTTACTGATTAATTATTCCAACCATAGTACTATAGGTTATACTGCATTAGTATTGCATATAGTACTATGCACTACTATAGGTTACACTGCATTAATTTGTTAATAGTCTTTTTTTTCAAAGTATCCAGCATTGCTTATTTGTTTTCTTTCCATAGTTTTACTGTTCACTTTTGCAATACAATTCTTTACTGCATCTCATATTTGCCAATCAATATCCTCTGACTAGCTTTATCTACTCTGTGGCCCATAGCACTGCAGCATGAGAGTATGAAGAAAAGGAGTAAATAAGTTTGCCAAATTTCATTTTAACTTGGGCACACTTTTTATTTTTTCCCTACTGCCATTGTATATATTCACTGTGGACATCTGGGATATCTTGGATTGACATACAGTCTTTCCAGAAAAGAGGGTGGTAGAAGTAATAATAATGGGAACTTTCTATTTAACTAGTGTTTTTCTTCTCTGAATGCCTTGCAAATTAAGTCAATATCATCCTGTCTCGCTGAAGGCTAGAAAGGTGATTTGTGAGAGGTTGTCCATCAGGATAGCTGTGGAGCTGAAATGAATCTTAATTTCTGTGGAAACACAATATGCTGTGGGTTTTTGTTGGTGGTGGTGGTGTTTTGTTTTTTTTTTTTTTTTCATTGAAGCTTTCAGTACTGTTTCTGACTTGCTGAGGCGATCTGCTTTGGGGCAGACGCGTTCTACCCCAAAGGGTCTATGTAGTCTACCTTGGGTGGTATGTGGTCTACCTTGACTTCAGTAAGGGCTTTGACACCGTTTCCCACAATATTCTCCTCAAGAAACTGACTGCTCGTGGCTTGGACTGGCGTATGCTTCATTGGGTTAAAAACTGGCTGGATAGCTGGGTCCAAAGAGTTGTGGTGAATGGAGTCAAATCCAGCTGGAGGCCGATCACTAGTGGTGTCCCCCAGGGCTCAGTACTGGGGTCAGTCCTCTTTAATATCTTTGTCGATGATCTGGATGAGGGGATCGAGTGCACCCTCAGTAAATTCGTAGATAACACCAAGTTAGGTGCATGTGTTGATCTGCTCGAGGGTAGGAAGGCTCCGCAGGAGGATCTGGATAGGCTGGACTGATGGGCTGAGGTCAACTGTATGAAGTTCAACAAGGCCAAGTGCCGGGCACAACAACCCCAAGCAGCGCTACAGGCTGGTAGATGAATGGTTGGAAAGCTACCAGGCAGAGAAGGACCTGGGAGTATTGGTCGGCTGAATATGAGCCAGCAGTGTGCTCAGGTGGCCAAGAAGGCCAACAGCATCCTGGCTTGTATAAGAAACAGTGTGGCCAGCAAGTCTAGGGAAGTGATTATCCTCCTGTACTCGGCTCTGGTGAGGCCGCACCTTGAGTACTGTGTTCAGTTTTGGATCCCTCGCTACAAGAAGGACATCGAGGTGCTCGAGCGAGTCCAGAGAAGAGCAATGAAGCTGGTGAGGGGTCTGGAGAACAAATCTTACGAGGAGCGGCTGAGGGAGCTGAGATTGTTCAGTCTGGAGAAGAGGAGGCTCGGTGGCAACCTTATCACTCTCTATAGGTACATTAAAGGAGGCTGTAGAGAGGTGGAGGTTGGTCTGTTCTCCCACGTGCCTGGCAACAGGGTGAGGGGGAATGGGCTAAAGTTGGTTGTTAGGAGAAACTTCTTTACTGAAGGGGTTGTTAGGCATTGGAATGGTCTGCCCAGGGAAGTGGTCAAGTCACCATCCCTGGAGGTCTTTAAAAGATGTTTAGATGTTGAGCTTAGTAATGGTTTAGTGGAGTACTTGTTAGTGTTAGGTCAGAGGTTGGACTAGGTGATCTTGGAGGTCTCTTACAACCTAGATGATTCTGTGATTCTGTGTCCTTCTGGACAAAATGTCCAGCATACAGCTAGATAAATGCATAATACAATGAGTGAACAATTGTCTGATGTGTTGAACTCAAAGGGTTATAGCAAACAGGGTTACATCAGGCTGCTGGCTGGGTTCCCCAGGGCTCCATTTTAGGGCCAGTTCTCTTAAATGTTTTCTTAAAATACTTGGGTGTAGGACTAAAAGGTGTACTGAGGAAGTTTGCAGATGGTAATAAATTAGCAGGTGCTGTTAACTCTGTTGAGGGTAGAGTGGCCTTGCAGAGAGATCTTGACAAAATAGAGGGCTGGGTGTGGTGGTTTTACCGTGCTGGGCAGCTAAACCCCACAACCGCTCTCTCACTCCCCCTCCTTTAGATGAGGAGGGGGAGAAGTAAAGCAAAGAACAACTCATGGGTTGAGATAAGGATAATTTAATTAAAGGGAAATAATTATAATAATTAAATAAAGACTACCATGAACTAAACAATTTAACTAAGGGGAAATAAAAAGGGAAAGGGGAAAAGGGAGGGGAAAAGGGAAAAAATAAAAAAAAAGGAGGAAAACAAACAAACAAAATAAATGAAAGCTATATGGAAGTGCAGAGGAAAGAAATTACTCTCTACTTCCCACAAATGAGCGATGATTGACCACGTCCTTGAAGCAAGGCCTCAACGCACGCAGCCAGTGTTCGAGAGGAGAACTGACGTCTTTTCAACGAGAGCCCACCCCTCCCCTCTTCTTCCTGTTTCCACCTTTTCTTGCTGAGTGTGACACCACATGGTATGGAATATCCCTTTGATTGGTTTAGGGCAGCTGCCCTAGTGATGTTTCTCTCCTCACTTTTTGCCCACCCCCTAGGAGGGTTAGAGAAAGGCCTAATACTGTGCCACTGCTGCTCAGCAGCAGACACAACACTGGTGTGATAACACTGCTGTTCCAGCTACAAGTACGGAGTACGGCACTGTATGGGCTGCTGCCGGGAAAGTTAACATTCCAGCCAGACCCAGTACACTGGGTGATCACCAATTGCGTGAAATTTAATAAGCAAGTGCCAGATCCTGCTCCTGGGACAGGGCAATCCAAGATACAGACTAGGGGACAAGAGGCTGGATAACAGCCCTGCAGAATGGGATCTGAAAGTTCTGGTTAATGGAAAGCTGAATATGAGACAAAAGTATGTTCTGGCAGCCTGGAGGGCCAACCATATCCTCGAGTGCATCAGGTATGGCATTGCTAGTGAGTCAAGGGAGGAGATTGGCCTGCTCTGCTCTGCACTGGTTTGTCCTCACCTCGAGTACTGCATGCAGCTTGGGGCACCACAATACAAGACAGAGGTAAAACTACTAGAGATAGTTCAAAGAAGGGTAAGCAAGATGATGAAAGATCTAGAATGGAAGACATTCCAGAGTGGCTGAAGTCAGTGGGTTTGAACATTTGGCCTAGAGAAGAGCAGACCAAGGGGAGGCCTCATGGCGGCCTGCAGCTCCCTCATGAGGGGAGCAGAGGGGCAGGCGCTGAGCTCTGCTCTCTGGGGGCAGCGACAGGACCCGAGGGAACGGCATGGAGCTGGGACAGGGGAGGGTCAGGCTGGGGGTTAGGGAAAGGTTCTGCACCCAGAGGTGGTCGGGCACTGGGACAGGCTCCCCAGGGCAGTGATCACAGCACTGAGCCTGCCAGAGTTCAAGAAGTGTTTGGACAACACTCCAGACACATTGTCTGATTTTTGGGTGGTGCTGTATGGAGCCAGGAGTTGGACTTAATGATCCTTGTGGGTCTTTCCAACTTGGTTTATTTTATGATTCTGTGATTCTTTGTCCTTTACAGAGAGTATGTCTGGGCCAACAGTAAGCCCTTTGGAGAAGAGCACTACATGCAAATGATAGCATGAATAAATCATCAAGATTTAGTTAAAGATTCCAGGGAAAATCAGCCCTTCAGGAGCTGTTAGGTGATGGTTAATAATCAAACTTGATTAAGGACATGGTCTGCTGGCCTTAAGCCACAGAGTCAAAGTGCTTTAAAATGTTAGGCTTCCTGTAATGGTTCTGGTTCTATTTTTGATTGCTCTGGAATTTATTTTGCATTGTGTAAGCGCACAGAGCCAGTTGCCATCTCTTCCTTCCCATGAGAAATTGAAACTTCTTAATCTAACTGAATTCTACCTTGTGAGATTTTAATCATTCTTTTAGGATCTGAATCTACAGTTTCTTAACCTGTATGAGTGGTTAATATTGAAAAGACACTCTGATACAACAGTAACCAGGAGCTTTTGTAAATATTTGTTATGGTTTTATGTGTCTGGCATATATAACAGAAACTGTCATGAGCAAATTAGGTGTTACACGTAGTTCACTTTGGTCAGTTATTAAATTTATCTTTTTCTGAAGCATAAACATAACATTTATAGACATCAAAGGTTAAATGCGGTAGGTACTGCTGTAGGGGAAGAAAGAACCTTTTCTTTGGTCAAACCAAAGGATTTGCAGTGGTGTTTGATGCCATACTTGTAAAGGTTGAGTAATAAGTTATTCAAAAGAAAAGTTTTCTTTTCTGGGAAAAGAAAACCAAACCAAATCAAAACAAAAAACCTCCCATTTTTAAGTTTTCTGTCCTAATTCTCTCCATCATGTTCCACTTAATAACTGGTGACAGATATTTTCTCTAGTGAAATTAGCTGACTGGTTCTGATTTTTCTTAATAGAGTAGGAAATAAAATTATCCCTGGCTGCCAGAGATCAATTAATTGATTTGTCTGGTTCTGTCAGAAGCAATTCTTCTGCACCTTTTTTCTTAAAGCATTTCAAAATCTATTTGATGGATTTCCTAACTTAAAAACAAAAACAAACAAAACCTACCACCACCAACGGAAAAAAATACTGTGTTCACAGGATAAGTAACTTTTGGAGTCTGGGATGGAATAGAGGGCACAAAGAAGGTGAAACACTGACTTCATAATGCTAAGATTCTGGCAATGATTTGTTATAAAACAAGGATCAAGATAAGTCCGTACCAATCACAGGGCTGAATCAAATGCTTATCAGTCCTTTCAGTCCTCAAATTCAGGTCACAATTTGTAAGTGTCTAACACTTACACCAGTGTCTGTGTGTGTAGAGGGTGGTAGTGATAAAAATTAGTGGGAAATAAATTCCAGCTTCTTCTAAAATGAATGCAGTATTACCCTGGGGAACAGACCAGAGGTCTCAGAGTTTCCAGTACCCTGCAAGTATCAGACAAAGAACTCTCATGATTCAGAGCTGCTGAAAAGATAATATTCAGTCTTAGCAGACAAAGCCTTAACATAACAAAGCATCCCTGTTGCCTGCTGGATGGACAGCAGTGTTTCAGTGTAGATAACCATGAAATCATCCCCTTCAGAGGCACAGTGCAGCAGTTCCTCTCCTCAGCATCCCGGGGTTCTTCAATTAACCAAGGCCTTTCCTGTCAGGATGGATACCTGGAAAATACACATCATGGTCAGAGGTTCAGACCTCATTTTCTGGAGTCTTTGAGATACAGTGTCAGGATATGAATATAAATAAATCAATAAATAAAATAAAATATACTACAGAGACATATCTCGATACTTTGTTCCTGATGATATTCATTTCTTCAAACTTCCAACCTGTAATAAAATATAAATCACTTTTGGATTGTAAATCTATTTCATTTTGAATGTACTTACCTAATTCATTTAAGATGCATGGATTCTTTTTAATATAAATGAAGTAAAAGAAGAAAAAAAAAAAAAGGAAGAGAGCTAACAGGCATGCCAAAGTGAAGCATTTCTGGAATAATGATTTCTGTCTTGGAACAGATATATTGACAGAACTGACTTTTTTCATGGCATGAAGACATACTATTTCTATGACTCTTGAACAGACTTTCACTCTAAGGCAGCAGATTCTTTCCAAAATAAAGGACTCAAGTATAAGAAGGCAATGGCTGTCTGTATAGTCATACAGTGACAAATATGAACCTGCTGCACTGAACTGACAGGACTGAAACCAGTGGAGGTTTGAACCACAGGAGGTTTCATCGCCTTATGAGGAACAACTTCTTCATGGTAAGGGTGACAGAGCACTGGAACAGTGCTCTGGAGCTCGGAGAGGTTGTGGAGTCTCCTTCTCTGGAGATATTCAAATCCTGTCTGGATGCCATCCTGTGTAACATGCTCTAGGTTACCCTGCTTGAGCAGGGGGGCTGGACTAGGCGATCTCTGGAGGTCTCTTCCAACCTCAACCACTCTGTGATTCAGTGCAGCACAAACCTGTACTTATGAAGGCAGCCAAGGTGCAGGCGCTCAGTTAGCTAAATGTCGATATCCTAAAGTGTAGCAAACGCCCAACTTCTGGAGAATAATATATGATTAGTTACTTTCATGACTGTTGGTCAAGACAGTTCTCTCATCTGGTTATCAGTGCTGCCACCTTTAAGGCACCCCATGCTTACTGAAGAGAAGTGGGTTCTCCAGTGCCAGTGGTAGGGGGACAAGATTGAATCCAAATAGGGTGAAATATAACATTTATAACAAATTTTTAACATTATTTACAACAACATTTCAACAACATTTATAACAAATATAATGGTTTGCAGATGAGGAGCATCTTCTCAACAAACTCTCAAGTAAGCAATATATATTGCAATTTTTGCAGAGGTCAAAGCTCCTGGAGCGAATGAACACTCCCAAGATGCCCAGGTGGTCACTGCCCAGCTGGAAAGAGGAGTCTCTGCTTCAGGCCTCCCTGCAGCAGCCTCTTCACTGCATGGGGTGTGCCTCCCCCAGGGGTGGTTTTGCTGTGGAGAGGACACAGAGGAGCAATTCCCACTGTCCACAGAGCAGCGTCTTCTCCATGGCCAGCGTGCTCAACTCTGGGGCATGTGGCAAGCAGGGTGTCAGTCAGTCATCTTTGTAGCCAGCGTAATCATCACTGGTGTGGAGCTGGAAATCCCTCCTGTACATGCTCGCCACAGGGATGGTGGTCAGGAGGTGCGTGACGGCTGTCTTCAAGGCATGGGTGGCAAAGTTGGTGCCTAACAGGATACAGACACAGAGCTGCAGATGTCTGAGGTGGAAGGTGTGCGGAGCATGCCTAGCTGTTTCCTGAAGGAGTGCATCTCTGGCACAGTGCAGCTCTGTGGCCACCTCATGCTGCTGCTAATGATGTTCTCTGCCTACTTGAAGGTCAGGAAGGTGTCTGAGTTGTCCTGCTTTACCCGAAGCACGATCTCAATGGAAAGGGTGTCCTTGGAAACGTTGGTCAGCCTGAGCTTGCAGAAGCGGGTTAGCTGCAGTTGGGATGACTGGGGCTTCTGCCACCAGCTCCTGGAACCACTTTGCCATTTTCTGCACATCCAAGTAGGAGCAGCTGCAGAGGGTGTCCAGGAGGTTTGGGTCCTGATGTCTCAGCTCATCCTCAGGATGGTGGAGGAAGCACAGCACATCCCCCAGCAGCCCCTTGCGTGTGCACATGCACTGCAGCTCCACGCACAGTTCCTCGCCAGTGACTCTCCTTCGGTGCCCAGCTCCAGGTGGAAGGCATGCCCAAGGGGTGGATTCAGGGGCACGAGCAGGTGGTAGATGGTGTCGTTCCCAGTGGGACTGGAGGCGCTGCCCACTCCAATGGGTGGCTGCAGCTGTGGCATTAACTTACTCCTGGAAAGGGTCTGGCAGACGGAGAGAAGCTTGTCCACCAGTTCCTCCACGAGCTTGTATGTTTCTTCCAGGCTCCTCACTGGCCACTGCAGGTGCCCATTGACAAATCTGTGGGCATCCAAAATGCCATTGGGGTCTTCCTCAGTGTCATCATCCTCCTTGCTTCCAGAGATGCCCTTCTTGTTTCTGTTGCCCAGCTCACAGCACAGTTTCATGAGCATGCGGCAGAGCACAAAGAACAAGACAAGCTCTCCGGTCAGGGCCCAGAACTGCCAGTGCTGCAGCACAGATAGAAGCAGGGCTCCCACATGTGCCCAGCTGTGCTCCTGGTCCCTTTGCTCCATTTCCAGAAGCAGCTGCATCATGCGTGCTTGCAGCTCTTCTGCACGCTTCCTCATGTGCTCATTTGTAGCTGCATCTAGTTCTTCACCGACCTTCTGTGGGCTATGGATTAAACCCAGGAATGTCAGAGTGAAGAAAATCGCCGAAAGCATGGTCTAAAAGAGTTGAGAGAGAAGCGGGTCAGTGGGGCTGGGTGGGTGCTGGCTGGCGGTTGAGGGAGCTGGGGCAGAAGCTGCAGGCCCCTGGAGTCAGGTAGGAGGTGAGGTGAGGGAGGTGAGAGGCAGCAGAGACTGTGACCAGAGCTGGTGGTGACAGCCACGAGCCCTGCCCTGAGTGGCTGGGCTCTCGCTGCAGGATTAGCAGCCCTTTTGGGGGCTGATGGTTGTGGTGTCACCTGCACCCCTGACCCTGCCTTCAGTCCCCACACAGGCCCTGGAATTGCCTGAGTGCCAGAGCTCCTCGGGCTCCCTTTGCACGGCCTGTGGGAGCCCCCCGGGCTGTCTGCGGAAAGAAATTTGGGTGATGTAGGCTGTGGATGCTTTGTTCCTTGTGTGCCACCCAATGAGACAGGTCAGCTCCCTTGGTGCTGGACTTGTTGCCTCGGTGGCAGTGGTAGCTGGGTGCTGGTGGCCTTGCCGGTGGTGGGATGTGGCCTCTCCCTATCTGGATCCGTGTGCCTGCAGTACCAGCACAGTGCTTTGGAGGAGACATTTCTAAATGGAGAGGCTGTGTTTGAGGGGAGGTGCCCGGCACTGCAGGAAGCTCGTTCCTCCTGTTCCTGCCTGTGAGGTAAAATCTCGATCATTTTTTCAGACAGGATCTTCTGTGAAACTATTTTATTCATGATGGCGATGTTGAGTGTCCTGCATGCAGGAGTGCCCAGTGAAAGTCTATCATAACCTTATATTCCCTATTTGCGGGACCTCTCACAATTATTTTTCAGTGGTCTTGGGAATCTGGAGAGGTCCCAGTTGACTGGAAGCTGGCAAATGTTGTGCTAGTTTTCAAGGAGGGCAAGAAAGAAGACCCTGGCAACTACAGGCCTGTCAGTCTCACGTCAGTGCCTGGTAAAATTGCGGAGAAAATTCTCCTGAGAGTTACTGAAGTGCACCTGGGTGACAGTGCAGTCATAGGTCCCAGCTAAATGGGTTCATGAGGGGTAGGTCCTATTTAACAAACGTGATTCCCTTTTATGATAAGATCACCCATCTACTCCATCAAGGAAAGACCAGGGATTGTCCCACTCTGCTCTGCGCTGGTGTGGCCTCACCTTGAGTACAGTGTGCAGTTCTGGGCACCACAGTACAAAAAGGACATGAAACTGTTGGAGAGTGTCCAGAGAAGGGCTACAAGGTGGTGAAGGGCCTAGAGGGGAAGACGTACGAGGAGCGGCTGAGGTCACTTGACCTGTTCAGCCTGGAGCAGGCTGAGGGAGGCCTCATTGTGGCCTACAGCTTCCTCTTGAGGGGGAGTGGAGGCACAGGCACTGATCTATTCTCTTTACTGGCCAGCGATAGAACCTGCAGGACTGGTGTCAAGCTGCAACAGGGGAGAGTCAGACCGGACATCAGGAAGAGGTTCTTCACTGACAGAGTGGTCTCGCACTGGAATAGGCTCCCCAGGGTGTACTGGGTCTGGCTGGAATGTTAACTTTCCCGGCAGCAGCCCATACAGTGCCGTACTCTGTACTTGTAGCTGGAACAGCAGTGTTATCACACCAGTGTTGTGTCTACTGCTGAGCAGCAGTGGCACAGCATTGGGCCTTTCTCTAACCCTCCTAGGGGGTGGGCAAAAAGTGAGGAGAGAAACATCACCAGGGCAGCTGACCTAAACCAATCAAAGGGATATTCCATACCATGTGGTGTCACACTCAGCAAGAAAAGGTGGAAACAGGAAGAAGAGGGGAGGGGGGTGAGCTCTCGTTGAGAAGACGTTGGTCCTCCTCTCGAACACCGGCTGTGTGCGTTGAGGCCTTGCTTCAAGGACGTGGTCAATCATCGCTCATTTGTGGGAAGTAGAGAGTAATTTCTTTCCTCTGCACTTCCATATAGCCTTCATTTATTTTGTTTGTTTGTTTTCCTCCTTTTTTTATTTTTTCCCTTTTCCCCTCCCTTTTCCCCTTTCCCTTTTTATTTCCCCTTAGTTAAATTGTTTAGTTCATGGTAGTCTTTATTTAATTATTATAATTATTTCCCTTTAATTAAATTATCCTTATCTCAACCCGTGAGTTGTTCTTTGCTTTACTTCTCCCCCTCCTCATCTAAAGGAGGGGGAGTGAGAGAGCGGTTGTGGGGTTTAGCTGCCCAGCACGGTAAAACCACCACACAGGGACGCAGTCATGGCACCAAACCTGTTAGAGTTTAAGAAGCATTGCGACTGTGCTCTCAGTCATATGGTCTGAATTTTTAGGTAGACCTGTGTGGTGCCAGGAATTGGACTCAATGATCCTTATGGGTCCCTTCCAACTTGGGATATTCTATGGTTCTATGGTTCTATGACCAATATTTTCAGTGTTAAACAGTACAAATAATCTTCGTCCTTCAAATAAGCAATATTCTGCCTTACTTTACCTTACATGTATTAGATAACTGTTCTGTGTCACTTCTTTATTTACAAAGAACTGAGCCAAAGGCCAACTCCAAGCTCATCTAATTAGTTTGAATTGGTCAACTACCTAAGGCAATATACAAGAATGTCTACAATCTGGATTCAGATATAAGGGGCCTGGACAGACAGTACTTGGGACTCTGAGATAATGTTTCACCAGCTAGAGAACCTTTGTGTGTCCTTTCTGAATGCAGACAGAGTACAGTGATAAGAACTGTGCCTTGCCTTCTGGAGCTCCTTCTTTTGTGCTCTTCTGTGGTCAGCTCCCTTTGCGTCTTTACCACCATTTTTGTGCAATGTTTGCAGATTATACAATTAACCAGATGGCATAAAATCAGGTGACAACATTTTGCAGAGAATATGAAAATCCATCTGTTGCCTATCTGTGTCACACTACAGTGGTTCAGTGAGTAACTGAAATAGGAGACACGGACCTAAAGACACAAGTTAGCAGTTAGAGAAGGATTTCTTGTAGAGTACAGCTCTCTATCCTTTTGTGAGAGATCTTTGTATCTATAGCTGGTCTGTCTGCCCAACAGCTTAGCACTGTTCCAGGGTCAATCATATGTGCTACTGATTCTTCTTACTATCTCTGTTTGCATAGGAGATAGCCTCTCACTCTGATATATTAATACCAATTATTGTGGGCTGCAGAATGTCTTCGTTAGGGAATTACCACTGCTACAAAGCACTGCACATTATCTCCTCAGCCACACAGGTTACTGTCAACAAGTTGGACACTGCATCATATAGAATGTGCCTAGAATCTACATAAAGGTTCTTTATCTCAGGATTGACCATGATGTGCAGCATTTTTTTAAAAAAATATTATTATTATTTTTTTTAACCAGAGTAGAACTTTGCATCAGAAATGGAAAATACATCTATGTGAAGGATGATCCCTTCTCTGGGACCTGACTGAAGCAGTGCAATGAACCCTTACAGGACAGGAGATCATCTCCAAGGGTCAGGCATGGTACAACTGATCTGCCATTTCTGACAAAAGCATGCAATACATACAAGACATGTGTGTGCACAGAGTATAGAGTTAAAATAGGAAAAGCTCTACTGCTCAAGTTTCTCCCCAAAGGGAGAAAATAACAGGCAAATTTTATGACAGACATCAGTCTTGTTGGAAGCACTGCTGAGCGTTGCTCAGATATTAGTGATGAGTATCATATAAGAATCTCATAATGATAATGGAAAAAAAAAAAGTTTGTCAGGTGGCGTTTATCTACATCTTTGTAAATAAAGAACGATATTATGTTTGGACAAAGCCAGCACCACAGTAGAATGGACACTTTGTAATGATCTTTTCAACTACTGGTTTTGATAGATGGATAAAATAACATAAATATCTACATCTCTAAAAATACAAGATATCCACTGTTCTTCTACTCTCAGTTTTCAAGACTGCTGACCACTCAAGAAGTCAATTTAAACCATGTGGCATTTTATGCTATTCAGGCTTCCATAACCTTCTTCACAACCATTAGCATTAATAGGAGTCTCTCCACTGGCTTGTTGGATTATGTCTTTGCTGATTTAGAGGCTGGCAAGCAATGCATCTCTGAAACACATGCCTCTAAAGAAGATTCTTTGTGATACCTAATATTAAGCAAGGAGTAAGGAAGATTTCTGTGCCAGTTTGTAACTGAGCCTTTGGCAATGTCTGTGCTTTCGATGCAGGTCTTACATTTATTTTTAAAACTGTATTTCCTGGAGTCAGGCAATTAGAGAAGAAATTCTTGTATTATTTAAAATTAACCCGTTGATGCTTATGACTGGTCTGAAAAGCATGGAAGGTGGTATGCCTCCTCCAGATAGTTTCATATTCACTCATATTTAAAATAGATATTTTTAAAACTAAGTCTAGGTTCCATTCATTCACCTGTTATTCACCTTTGATTTTATTTTTTTTTCCTGACTAGCTGTTGTAATTCGTTGACCAAAGAATAAACCATTGCTCCCTCAACAGCTGGATACTATCTCTTCTAAGGAAAGCAAATAGCACCCCATTCCAAGTGACATTTACATTGCTCCTTTGATGACTTTCTGAGTGAATTATGTCAGAAAGCAGCTTCAACTTCACCTAACATGATTTACATTTATAGAGAGAAACGCTTCAAATGTTGACTGCAGTTACTAATTCATAGAGCTACAGATGGAACAGTGGCTACCACTGGGAATCACTTGGCTCTGTGTTAATGTGTGCATGTGTAGGGAAAAGCAGTCCAAGCCCACAGGCTTGGGAAAGGATAAATGTGTATGTGCAGCAATGTTTTACTACTTAAGAACAAATTAAGCGAGACGTTTTTAAAGCATTGAACTTAACTCAAACAAGCCAGAAACATGACAGCAGCATAGGCAGTGTCAATGCAACTATTCTAAACAAGAGAACTAGTGCCAGAATTTTCTGAATGAACAGCTCTGGTAATAAAATAACTATGAGATGCTTCAAAGAAACACTGTGTTCCTTGTATGCAGTTTTTAAGGAATGGGAAGTTATCCTCCAAGTTTTCATGTGAGGGTGTTTTGTAGCTCTTTTGGCACTTTTCCTTTCAAAAGCGCTTTGCAAACAGCAACTAATTGAGGCAGATGAAGTTGTCTGTGTTCAGAATGTGTTCTCACATTGTTACACATTGTGCATATCCCTAGAGAAAGCGTGGCATATCATCACCAGCAAATCTAGTCTTTAAATATAGGACAAGCTGTTGAGAGAACAGCTAGACCTGATCTCTTCCTACGGCTCTTGCTTACAAGGGAAAAAAAATCCTATGAGGATAGTCAAGCACTGAAGCTAGCTAGCCAGAGAGGCTGCAGAATCTCTCTCCTTGGAGGTTTTAAGACATGACTGGACATGGACCTGAGCAATCTAGTCGCAATTCAGTGTTGATCCTGCTTTGGGCAGGTGCTGGGCCAGAGGTCTCCCAGGGTCCCTTCCAGCTTGAATGATTCCCTGAGTCTAGGATGAGTGTGGACATGAATTTCCTTAGAACTGAAGAACTGGGAGAGCTCAGCTTTGAGCAACTTCCTCTGCATCACTCAGTTTCAGTCCATGCAGCAGACACTACTTTGTAATGATTTACTGTCAGCACCATGGTCCCAGTAATCCTACAGCTGTTTAGACTGCAGCACAGAACAGGCTGATTTGACTAACATTAGAAAGTGATTTTAGCTAAGAAATGCAGTTCACAAATAAGATTACATTCAGCTTCTCTTCTGTATGCAACACTCTACTCCTTAAGCATTGATGTTTCTGAGTTCTGACCATCTTGCGTCATGTCCTGGAGAAGCCCAATTCCGATGCTGCACTTAATCCCCTGTGATTCTTCCTGATATCCTTCAGCACAAATACTCAGTGGATAAAACAATTAGACCTGAATATGTGAATGAAGAGTGCAGCTGTCTCTAGAAGACTGAAGAATGAAAAGCAACCATTTATTGTATAATGTCTATTGGTTCAAGTAGACATTCACCTTAAAGACATGGCTTTAGTCTGCTAAATGAAAGTCTTTGCTTTGCTGAACTTAAAGCTTAATCAACTTTCTAAGGATGATCAAAGCCACTCTGTGATATTTAAGATCTATGCTTGCAGATATATTTTTTATTTTATGAATTGGTTTCACAAAAACGGACAAAGCACTCTCCAATTAAACACCAAGAGCTTTGAAGAAAATCTCATGATGGTCAATTGTTAATGTTATAGGTGATGGAATGAGCTGTATTCCAATTACTAATGGGCATTAAACATTGAATCCCAGAAGTTTCATTTTAGTTTATTCTCCTGTTTTTAACTATATTTCCTCCAAAGATTTTCATCTAACATTACACCTCGCATTTTATTTCCTAAGAGATTGGATTCCATTTGTTTGCATGACATTCCTCTCGGCTATCACTGTCAATATGATATATTTCAATGTTTGCCTTCCAAGAGAAAGCAGCATGCCTTTTCTCTCTGTATTGTTACCTCCTGACTTCTGAATCTTCCTGGTGTGTACAAAGCTTCCATGTGGGTAGCCAGAATATCTATACCAAACTGTGCTCTGCATAAGTATCATCACCTTTTATCCTTGGATCACAAATCACATTACAACCTTCACTTATCCTTCAAAATGTCTTTTGGAAGTTCTAGCTGTTTATATTTTACAGATGGGAAAAAGCTGATACAACTCCAAAAGAAAGAATAGCATCAAAAAGAAAGCTAGGAAGTGAATATATTGATTCACTAGATTATAATTTTTTTTCTTTATGATACCTGTGAGTCAATGGTGGCCAATTTGCTGCATGTCATGCAATGTGTCCTTTTAAATCATTTGTTTTAATGACTAATCATCATTCTAGCATTCATGACCAAGAAGAATCAGCTGCTATCCCATGTGTGAAAGGTGATGGAAGTAAAGTGAGCACACTCTTCCTCACCATATGACTCAGCTGGTTCTTGTTGTGCTACATGGGCACCAAATGGGAGCAGAACAAGTGTTGAATCTGGCCCATATGGATTGAAGAGTGATAAGATGACATTTGGAATTCTCATAAACTCTCACATTATTATAGCATTTCTGGGCTCTCCAACATGTGTTTGTTTTAAATAACCATGTTGTCCAGAAATTTGCCTCTGATATTGCACATGCTTGGCTTCAACTCTGTCTTAAGGACTGCTGGGAACTAGATGTGTAAAATTTCATATCACCATGCAAACTAGAGTTGAAGAAAATAAATAAATAAATCAGTATTTTCTCTCACTGTTATGTCACTAACTTAGTACTGCTCCATGTCCATCTTTTTCAAAGAGAAAACACTAAGTGAGTTGAAATGTGGGTTCAGCTCTATTTCTTTGCACTATATTTGAAGAAATCCTGTCTTTTGACAATACCGCCTGCACACTTCTCCACAGTCTTGTAAGGTGCATTTTAATGCAACTATTCCAAACCCAAATGATCTTTGACTGTTACTATTTTCTGGAATGAGTGATGAGTTCAGGAAATTTCTTGAGATGGGTCTGAACAGCCTTTTAGTCCATCAGTTTTTATCTACAAACATGGGAGCAGTAGTAATTTTTCAGAAGATTGTTCTCAACAGTAACAGTATACAATCATGAATGCTCAGTTGGTGTGGTAATAGAAAACATTGTGCATGGGAGAGTATCTCTGACTTCTGTTTTCCAGGTATTTTTGTATTCCGCTTAAAACATCCCTCCATTTTCAGAAGGGAAAATTGTACCCTACCTCCAAATCAGATGCTCTTTAGATGGCTTTGGTGAGGAAGCCAAATCATTACTCTTTTTTGACGCTTCATCCTTTAGAGTTGCCTTGAGGTAATAACTGCTTGTGTAACTGGATAGTTTAATTCTATGGATGCAATCAAACTATATAATGTGTATACTGCAGACAAGGTGCACTTGAGCTGCAATGAAAAAAACAATTGGCCTTTGTCCTTGCTTTAATGGAGTTGACTATACAGTGTATCTGGATGGGGAGATCTTTTTAGCACTTTAATTACTTAATGTGCTTGCTGCAGCAAAAGTACATTAACAAATGCAGATCAATTTCTCCCATCAATCCATGTCCACTCTGTTACTTCAGAAGATTCATTATTTTGTGGGGATAACATCTGCCAAGAAAAGGCATTACAAATAAAATGCATCTGAAAAATGAACTGTTCTTTAGTAATCTCTTGTTCCCATTTGGTTATGCAAGATAAATCTTTATAATGATGTCCTGCAACAAATGAGAAGTCAGTTTACAATGTGACTGTTTGTTTAATGTCTGCAGCCAGCCAACAACAAAAATGCTGAAGATGCTGTGTATTTTTAATTAATTTTATGATTCTTTGCTGACTAGTTTAACATATACTCTTCAGGTAGATATTGCCAGGACTCACACATCCTCCTCATAAGATAAAATTTGTGAAGCAGTGGAGAGAAATAGTTTGATGAAGCAGACCTACTAGAGTTTGAGGAGAGTTACTGGACATGAAGTTTCTCAGACAAGAGCAGCCCTGGCTTGCTCAACCACTGGATATGGAAAGAAGTCTGAACCCCTTAAAAAACAAACTGAACTCAAACTCTTTTGGCAATGGGCACAATATGTAAGCATTTCAATTTTAGTAAAGAGATCATTTCATTTAGGCCATTAGATCAAATTACCAGTTTGGGATGGATAAAAGAATTTAGGGCTGAACAATATGTTCAGATAAAGAAAATACACCAGGGCACCTCTAGTTTGTGGAGATACTGAAAAGCTAAATACACTGGTATGTTTTACAGAATAAAATAGTAGAGAAGTTTTCAGAGAATAAATGAAGAGAAAATTTGTAAACATTGAAAACTAAGATAATTTTTGAATCTAATTGAGTTGACAATTTTTGTTTCCTTACTTAAAGCTCTTTACTTAAATACCTTACTTAAATAACCTTTTCTGAAGGGATTCCTGGGAATACCTGGTGTCTGATACATGCTGAAACTCAAAAATGAATTAAAATTGCACTATAAGTCACAGCAGGCAACCAGCTTTCCCATTAGTTTCTGAGCCAGTGGTTGCCAAACAATATAGATGCATATGATCTTCTAGCAGATCTAACCAACAGTACTTTGTCATCTGGTATCATGGAAACTCTGTCTTTTAGAGTTTGATATCACTTGATACCATGATAGCACTTTTGATCACATTTGTACTTTTTTTCCAAGTAGAAAAAATGCTATTGGAAATAGTTGAATGTTGGTGCCATCTTTGTTCACTTGCCCTATGCCTGTAATGATGTGGCATCACAGTAAGAAGGAAAACAATCAAGAGTACTTGTTCTTTGTGCTGCAGAAATTATTATATGTAATTTCAGATAGCATGCAAATAATGTAAGTTTTTGGAAATTCCTTCTCCGTGTCTTAACTGAGTTCCTGTAACAGTTCTGTCTCTTAACATTTAACTTCCATAACTTCAAAATTTTGTAGCTGATAAGGTTGTCAGCTTGTAAGATATGATGGTGATTTGAGTACTCTCTTGAATAGTCTCTTTTGCCTATAAGAACACTTGAATTCTGATCTTGAAGTTGTATTGTATTAACTATCTTTTGAGCTTTTTTTTTCCTTTTTTTTTCTTTTTTTTCTTTTTTCCTGAAAAATCAGACTGTTTTCCACCTCCACTGTGCTCTATGATTTGGAGCTCAGTGTCTCCGTTTCAGCACCCACCAGGACAGTATGACAAAGTTTACTGCTACATGTCCTATCTGATAAAAATGGTTCCAATCTAAACACATATTGGCCTATTTGTTGAGTTGGTAAGATCTGTCTGAGGATCTAACATTCATGCCATTTGGACATCTGTCTTTGTTCTCTCTATTTCACAAGATAATACTGTATTTTCAGTGTGAATGTACTTTCCTTTTGCAAGGTTTGTTGACTACAGCCCTATATACATCATCGTATCAAAGGCTTTGTGTCCTACATCCCGACTCTGCTTTCCTTTGTCAACATTTTCAATGAATTTTGAAAAGAAAAAGTCTGTTATCTTACTCAAATTTTTGCACCTAGCTTTCTTTCATAGTCTTTCAGCTGATGGCTGCAATTTTTAACATGCTGATGTATCTTTCTGCCAGTAAGAAGGATTAAAAATTGGCTCCTTCTGAGTTCCTAATGTTTCCTTCCTTCAAAGCCATGCTGGATTATTCTTGACCAATTCCACTGCTTCTTGACTCTCCAGAAATTAGCTGATGGTCAAGCCTATATCCTACCTACAGATGGACATTGTGCTTTTGGGATGGTCCAACCCAAAGACAAGTCTGGTGTCAGATAACATCCCGTATTTTACAGGATTCTCTGCTCGCCATAGTAGACAGTAAATACACTAAATTCTGGCACTGGATGTTAGAGCAAAGATTAATGATTGTCAGGAATATGGTTAAAGAGAGTCAGTGAGGTTTTAATTCTTTAATGTAGAAGAACAACTTAGGTTTTTGGAGAGAAAAAGAATAAACAGGTTAGGATCACTTAATCAATGTCTGTCTTCTGTACTCTTGTGGTGCTCTTGGTGTGGAGAGATTATTCTTAAGATTGGTCTGTTGCCAGAATCAGTGCCTAGATGAAATGAACATTTATTCCACTATAATGAAGCATGAAGTTTATAGATTGAGGCACCACCTGAGATTCTCTTTAGACTTTCCTGTGATAGAAGGTTGAGGAGTCCTGGTTGTTCCTTTTGGAGGATCTCATATAAAATAATTAACATATCTGTCATTAGTATCTTAAATGCTGGTGTGAAAATACAGATCTACAAAGTGTCTTGTGTCTGATTGTGTTTAGTGCTATCATACCAAATATTTAGTACTTTCCTTTCTAGACTGGAATCCACAAGTCCAGTTTAGGCTAATTTGTCTGATACATAGTGAACGGAGGGAACTAGTGAGTAACTGTATTCTCAAATATGATGAAAGGTTAGAGATAAAAGGACATGTAGCTCCATGGCCCACTAATTGGGTGAATTCACTTATGTCAGTGGAGTCCTCAGATTCCTTTCTTGCTTCTCCTAATGCCTATTATAAAATGCTGATCTGAGATCCAATTAATATTTTTATTCGATGAAAACAGGAACAGCCTCAGCAGGAATGAAAACAATACCATATGGATAAGCATAGAAAAGATAAATTACACGGATGATCTCAGACATGGGAGGGAACTGGACTGGGCTGTGTGGTGAGTTAGGTTACGGAGTAAGTGCAGAGAAGTGTGTCAGCACTCTCTTCTGTACAGACCTTGGTTGAACAGGTATGATACTGAAGAGTACTTGATTTGTGGATCCTGATGGAAAGTGTAGGTTTCACTTCTGGCTATTTAGGAGATAAGTTCTGTTCATACCAAGAGCATATTTGCAACCATCTTGGAGCTTACTAATGTAAGCTTAAGGAGCTACAATCTCTAGGCATTTCCAGGACTTGGTGACAGCTCAGGTGTACATATCATTTGTCTCTGCCCTTGTATAGCTCATTTTTGCTCTGCTTCTATTTTGTCTTCTGTAAAAAGTATATCCTGGGAGAAAAATTATGAAACAATTTATTTTTGAGAATTCTTACATAATTAGCATTCTGAGGATTAGCTCAAAAATAAGGTCAAAGCTTTAGCAGAGGCGGCAGATTCATGAGGCAGGTGGGAATGAAGAGTCTATTCACCTCCCTGTACAGAGTTTCTGTAGAAGAGCAAGGACTTGTATTGACAGAAACATTCTGAAGAGAAATTACAATGCAGTTGTTAATGCTGCATCCATTCCACAGAAAACGAGATTTGCATCTCTAGAGCTGTCAGGTTTGTGCCAGCACCGAGTGTACTTTCAGAAGAGAGTATTCATCTTTCTTGGAAGAGGGGGAAAAGTCCCATCAGCGTTGCCAATGCTTCAGTGAGAAAAATAGGTAAATTTGGGTAAGACTTACATTTAGCAATTAGTTTTATTTGTGTGTGGAGTGAGTGGGTGGAAATAGAAATGACCCATTTCCTGAGAAAGAGTAAGGAAGAAAATATGAAGCAAAAACTAAAAATAAGAAAAATAAGGATAAAGGAATGAAGGAGGAGAAGGAGAAGGAGGAGAAGGAGAAGGAGAAGGAGAAGGAGAAGGAGAAGGAGAAGGAGAAGGAGAAGGAGAAGGAGAAGGAGAAGGAGAAGGAGAAGGAAGAAGGAGGATTTCTTTATGGGGCATTGATTTGGTCATCCCCAGTCCTGGTGTGGGGAAAATGTATTTCTATTTACATTTACAGTAGACAGGTTTACTTTGGGGTTAAGCACAACGGCTCTCCTTTCATTTTGTTCATTGCAGGAGGCATAGCCGCTACCACATGGGAAGTGGAACAGTCAAGCATAACAACAATCTGCAACACAGCACTATGGGAAAATGGGTGAAATTAATGAGTGAGTCCTGGTCAATGCACCAATGCCAGGGAAGAAATGCTGAAGTGATCAGTGTTTTTATAAGACAGAAGATCCATGCAGTGGTTATATGAAGATACAGCAGGGCTGATTATGACAGCTGAGTCTTGAAGACTGTTTTAGCTCATGCTGGAGTCTCTTTCTCTGGTCATTCCAATGATCAGTTTCTTGATATGTCAGTTGAAACAGTGCTTCTGGGAAAAGGAAAGGTGAGAAGACACCATCACACAGTGTAGTGAGTGTTCATTCCAAGGTGTTGGCACCACGGCAGAGGCTGGGGCTGCCCCATGCCGGATATGGCCCCATGGCAGGGCCCAGTTGAGCTCAGCACCAAGCTGACAGCGCCTCAGGGAAAACAGATTTCTGAAAAGGCAGAGCGGGCACAGGCCGAGGAGGAGGCCCAGGGTGCGGGAGAAGCAGCAGAGGGCCCAGGCCCCAGGAGGAGGAGGGCAGAAGGGGCTCCAGGCCCACAGGCAGCAGGGATTCCCCGGCAGCCCTGCAGAGCACTTTGCTGAGATCAGCCCACCACAGCCAGGTCCAGGTTTTGCTCAAAATGGAGTTTTATTAGATTGCTCTTCAGGTGTGTGTTCTCTGGCTGAAGCTGAGTGAAGCTGGAAGTCCTATGATTTTCCTGTAACTGTAACTACAAGTTCAGCTGTGATATCTCCTAATTTTTCTTATCTTATTATTTTTATATTGCTCTGGTTGGTCTAATAAGGTTGCAATCTCTCTCTCTCTTTTGTCACAAGTGCTTCCTGTTCTGCCTCTAACTTTTCCTTCAGCGCTTGATCAGAGCTGCCGTCTGTAGTTACATCATGCCCTGTATCATCCAATTTAAACTGTAGAACAGAGATCTGAATCAGGTTATTGTACTGGTCCTTTGCAATGCTTCTTCATTTTGTTTTAATTCTGTTTCCACTTTCTTAATTTCTTGTGGTTGTGGTTTGAAGTAGCTTGCAGTCTTTGAGACTTTAATACCTCTTTTCTGTTGTTCTTGTATGTGTGCCACCAGTTTTTCTATTTCTTCATCACAAGCTGTAAATTCTGGATGGTTTTGGTCCTTTTCTAATAACAGCTTATTGTAATCATCCATCTTCACCTTTTTTTTTTTTTTTCCTGCTTGAAAGATTCTATCTCATATTCTCTGGGCACTATACAAGCCTTTGACATTACTGTAAGTTTTAACTGTTCTTCCAGATCCCTGCTGAAAACCATCACATTCATTTTTCCTTTCTGTAGTTTACTCATCCATCAACTGCCAATGTTTTTCAAGTTGCTTTTCAAGGACCGTAATTCACTGATTTACATGTAAAACCTCCAATAATTGCATAAAACTTCCACTCTCAGTCCTAGAAGGTAGTTATAACAGAAAGAAAGGGGCTGTGTTAAGTCTTTTACAGTTTATGGCACATCACTTTGTGTTCATTGTCTTACAGAGTTTTACTGGTTATATGAAACTAATGAAAAACCAATCCTCTGTTTGTACAAAAACTGTACACTGTTTGTTCTATGTTTGACCCATGAAAACTTAGAAAGTCTCTGCATTTCCTAGTTGTTGTGTGAGTGTTCATTTCTGATTCTGTGCTGAGACCTTTAATCTTTTAGAATAGGAAATGCTGTCTTTGTGTGTGCTTTATTTCTTTAGTTGTGTTGTGTATGACAGTCATGTTCTAATCTGTGTTTACAAGCCATAGGTGTTACCCTCACAAACAAAAAGCTGTCTTTCTGAATGAGGAACAATATTTTGAGAAGAGATGAACCACTGCAACCCCATTCTGGAGGAGAAACTTAAATTGTAATGAATTTTAGGTACCAGGCCGCAAAAGAGAGAGTGTGAACCGTGTCAAAGACCTTAAAGAAGTTCGGGTAGAGGACATCAGTTACTCTTCCCTTGTCCACTGATGTAGTCACTCTGTCATGATTCACTGTGTGTCAGATCACTCTTCATCTCCATTTTGCTCATGTCCCAGACTTCCTTCTTTTGGAAGTCAGCTCAGGGGCAATGGATGGAAGATGCTCAGGTTTTGTATTCATTTGGAACTGGACAATTGCCAGGCTGTGCATGAGCTGAAAATCTCTCCTTGGTCTGCTGGGTTAGACGTACCCATTATGTCCCCAATGAGTCTGCATCTCTGTTTCAAGGTCATTTTGGCTTTCAGTCTTCTGGGAAGGTGTGAGAATCAAAATGTGAAAAGATTTGTACATTTTTTAAAGGAGCAGCCTCTGAGAAGCCATTTCCTGGCTATCATTTTCTCTTGTCTCCTGTTTCCAAGAGTGGGATCCAAAGCTCAACAAAGTTGAATGTAAATAATGCCTCCAAATCTAAATACTTGTATATTCATTTTAGTCTAAAAACATTGCAGAAACACTTTAGAACTCTCATGAGACACCATGTTTGTCTGGCTGTACATCTTATGCTAATAAAATAGCTGTAACGTAAAAGTTTGAATTAAGAAAGAAAAGAATGACCTTCGGTAATATTCAGCTCCCTTTATATCTATTAAACAATTTCTATAAGTGCTTCTTGTTGGCACCCACAGCAGTTAAGGACTGCATACCTCTGTGAGATTATTGAAGTATAAGTTTTTTTCAGATGCTTCAGTTACAAGAGCACAAAATCTCTTCTCTAGCTGCTCATATAATTTAAAAATGGATTGAAAAATGTTACTATTTGACTGTGAAACTAAATTAAACCATGTTTCCCAGGTTTCTCATTGCCTTTGAGAAAAGGATCCAAGTGTCATATCCTTACTGGGGTTCTAATTTTCTGCCCTTTCCTTTGCCTGCCTCTCTTTGCCCGTCTCTTTCATTTTACTCTGCTGTTCACTATTCTACTACCTACTCCTCTTCACCCCTACTTTGCTATGCTGCCTGAAAGTAAAGTAAAGGGCAGATTGCTTTAAGAGTATGGATATGGGACCAAATAAAAGGCAGCATTGCTACCTTGGTGAGCATAAAAGGGCAAGAACCCCTGAGGTGAGCATAAAAGGAGATATAAAAAGTGCTGGTTGGTGCAATTGTCAGAGAGCTGCAGGGATGCAAGGGCTGGAGCTTTTATGGCCTGTAGGGTTGCAAGTTTCTGCAGTGAAGTGATATCTGATGAAGCTAGAAGTATAAAAATTATCAAGGCTGTGGCTTACCTGGATACAAATGAAAGCCTCAACTCAAAGGCATCAGGTGCCTAGTGTAGGCTCTGATTCAGTAACACAATGAAGTATGGAAGCTGTTCTGTTAAGTTCAGTGCTTGTTTGCCAAAAGGTATATATTTTTCCACATCGCATTCAGAGCATTCAGCTTTGGAGAGCTTCCAGCCCTCATTCTTGGGTTCTAAACAGAATCACAGAATCACAGAATTTCTAGGTTGCAAGAGACCTCAAGATCATCGAGTCCAACCTCTGACCTAACACTAACAGTCCCCACTAAACCATATCCCTAAGCTCTACATCTAAACGTCTTTTAAAGACGTCCAGGGATGGTGACTCCACCACTTCCCTGGGCAGCCTGTTCCAATGTCTAAACATACCTATCTGTGTTTCATCCTGGGACATACTAAGCATCTTCAGCAAGGTGCTGAGACCCCTCACACATACTGTTTGCTTGGGTGATAATCACACAAATACTTCTAATGTTTGTAGAGCTTGACACCATTTATTGTTAGAACAGGATTTTCTATTAAAATAAAAAATAAAATTCTGATAAGTTGGCTTCCAAATGTTTACAATTGGAGAATTTCCTCTTATTGCATGCCTCCTTGTGTCTGCATGCTACAGCCTCCTTGTAGGTGGGCAATTTGCTTTCAGTAGACCAACTATGGCTTCTAGCAAGTCAAGGGCTGTATTAATAACAGTACTGCAAGGAGGGTATGGATTGCACTCCTCTTTCTCTATTAATATTAGATCTACCTTCATCAAAAGTTAAAGAGCCTGGGGATAAATCTGCCATGAGAATCGTGGAAACTTGATGTGATAAATGAAGTTGGAGTGCCGTAGTTGCTTTTGACTAACCTGCTGTTGTGGGCATTATGGAGGACGCTCTGTGACAGACCTGTCACCTTGTTCAGTGTTTGTGTAAGACTGAGCACTGAGGGCTGAGGAAAGCCTTCCTCTTGACACCTCCAACAGCCATATTTATGTTTCCAAAATTAGAAGTTTTTTTAGGCAGAAGCCCTGAGCTGTCCATGTTGTTCCTTCTGCTGACAAAAAAGTGGGAAGGAAATGCTGATGGTGGGAAGGGTGATGGCAGTTGAGAAGAACAACCTACTGCTTACTGGTAGCTCCTGTGTCACACGTTCTCACTCCTGTATTTTGGGGCTCTTCAGCACCGTGCTAGGAGCCCGTGGTAGAGGTGGTCACACAGGTTTCTTGAAATACCATTTCATTGAGAAAGCAGCCTGACTGATGTGTTTGTAGATGTGTTTAGGTTCACAGGAAATATCCAACAAATGAAATGTTTGGAAATAAGCTTGCAGTTTCACTTCAAAGCTTACATCTGAGTTGTATGCATTTTTAATCACATAAGAATGCAACAGAATAGGTATTATTTTCCCTTCTTTACAGTAGTGCATTTAATATAATTAAGAAAAGCTTTAAGGTCATCCATTTTTATTCTTTTCTCAGTCGATGTACTTCTAGTCGCTGTTACAATGGAGTGTGACATCCAAATGTCACTTGTTTGCATGTGATTCTTTGTGGTGTAGTAACAAACTTCTTGATTGTAACATGAAAGATTCTGCCTCATATGAAGAGAAAAATATTTTTGCAATTGGAAATCTTTCATTTTTGTTACGCTCAGCCCTCCCCCAGCCCCTCTCGGCCGCCCCTTCCTCCTCACCCATGGCCCTGCTCCAGTGGGGGCCCTGCCCTGGGCTGCAGCCCTTCAGGAACACCCTTCTCCCGCGGGGGCTCCCCACGGCCACAGGTCCCTCAGGAAATGTCCCCCTGCTGTGGTGTGGGCCCTCCCCGGGCTGCAGGGTGGAGATCTGCTCCAGCGGGGGCTCTGCAGGGCTGCCGGGGAATCCCTGCTGCCTGTGGGCCTGGAGCCCCTCCCGCCCTCCTCCTGCTGGGGCCTGGGCCCTCTGCTGCTTCTCCCTCGCACTGGGCCTCCTCCTCGACCTGTGCCCACTCTGCCCTTTAGGAAATCTAGAAGATTTCTAGAAGAGGAGGCTGAGGGGAGACCTCATCGCAGTCTACAACTTCCTCGTAAGGGGGTGTCGAGAGGCAGGAGACCTTTTCTCCATTAACACCAGCGACAGGACCCGCGGGAAGGGGGTTAAGCTGAGGCAGGGGAAGTTTAGGCTTGACATCAGGAGGGGGTTCTTCACAGAGAGAGTGGTTGCACACTGGAACAGGCTCCCCAGGGAAGTGGTCACTGCACCGAGCCTGACTGAATTTAAGAAGAGATTGGACTGTGCACTTAGTCACATGGTCTGAACTTTTGGGTAGACCTGTGCGGTGTCAAGAGTTGGACTTGATGATCCTTAAGGGTCCCTTCCAACTCAGGATATTCTATGATTCTATGATTCTATGATTCTATGAAATCTGGTTTCCCTGAGGTGCCACCAGCTCGGGGCTGGGCTCAGCTGGGCCCTGCCATGGGGCTGTTGGAGCCACCACAGAGGCCCTGCAGCCCCTGGCCAGCACCTAGGCCCAGACATTCAGTTCAGTATCATTGTTTGTTAGCGGGCTCCTGTTCACCTTTGATGATTAATGTATATTTTATATGCATTATTCTGTAATGACTTATATTCCAGTCAGCAATATGCAGAGCCGCTTTGAGCCCTGTGCTGGTCATGGTTGACTTTGGATGCTGATCATGGAAGAACTTGCTGATGAACTGCTTCTCTGGAGGTGTTTGTGAACCATGGACACTGGCTGCTGTTTAGCATAAAGAGATCTAAGAGTTTGTCCTATATTGCGGTTGTATTGTAGAGCTTTCTCATGTTTGTTTTTTTTTGCACACTATTTTATATAGCAATATGATTCTTCCCCCTCCCAACCACCACCTCTTGAGTTTCATCTTCCAGTATCTGTCTAGGAAATAATACTTTGTAGCTTGGTTCATTAATTGTTGGGTGAAATCCTAGGTGCTCCGTTTCTCTGGAAATCATTGTCGATAATCATAATTGCTTCATCTAACCTGCAGAAACTTCTGGAATATGCAGCAGGTAGCTCTCAGAGGGTAGCACACTTTGTATTCCTCTTCTGGGAATCATCAACACAAGACAAAAAGGTCTGCTAATATGCTAATATTGCCAAAGAACAAATGTATATTCTTTCCAGCAGGGGAAAAAAAAAAAAAAAAGAAAAGAAAAAAAAGAAAAAAAAGTTTAAACTCCCTTTATAGCCAATGATGTAACTTCTTGGATAGAGATTTGATGTCTCTTCTCATGTTGTTCTTAGGAATTTTTACCTCATTGTTTTCCTAAAGAGTGTACTGCTTTGGCTGCCCTGCAGCAGCAATTTGATAGTTTTGCTGACAGGGACTGCTGGAGGGCAACTCCGAGACACTGGTCTGAGGAGCAACAGAATCTCAAGGCTGAGTGACAGAGCTCAGCCTAGAGCTCAGCCTACAGTTGTTTTGTTTACAGTATGTACTAGCTTAAGGGTTGTTTATTAAAACACAGCCTGAAATGGAATGAAATGTTAAGCCTTGGAGTTTGTCAGATATAATTCATAGCAAGCAGAAGCTATGTAGTTTTGTAGTTTTCTGGTTCCTGTGGCAGTGGTACCGAGCCAATCTTTTTGCTTTCCATGCTGCAGAAATGGATAGGGAGGAGCAGCCTAGTCTATCAGGGCTGCTGGTGGGAGTGATCTGGCTTGGTAGAGTGATGCATCAATATTACCCAACAAATTGCTTCTCTCAGACTAGTCATCCCCAATCCCATCTTCTTAGTCTAGTCTCTGTTATGTCACTGCTGGGCAATGGCTTGGGAAGGCAATTACGCAGCAGCTTGTAGGACTAGATGGGAGCTGAGATGGTCTAGCATTGATCAGAGCGGAGGAAGCAAAGGGGTGAGTCCAAGTATCAGTAACAAGGCTGATATCAGCCTTCTCCATGGATGTGTTCCTTTTCTGTTTTGTTGTAAATCTGTTGGAATTAGGCACTGCCCTGTGTTCTGGTTAGATTACTAGAGATGGAATGGTGACCTATCTGAAACAAAATATATTTGATTCTCATAAAACTAAATATTTCCACTGTGCATTTGAGTAAAAAAAAATCAATCAAACAAAAAACATCCAAACAAACACACACACACACACACACACACACACACACACACACACAAAACAAAAACAAAAACAAAAAAAACCTGCACCTTGCCTGAGCGTTAAGTGAGCAGTTAACATCTAAGAGTGATGTTGGTGCTCCTTAGAGGAGGTCTGACCATCACAGAGCTGGGAGGGTGAAAGGTTCTGGTAGCTTTGCCCTTTGAAAGGGGGAGGCAAGGGGTGGCTGCATAACCCAACACAACCATTAGTGGAGTCAGGCTCCTGAGGGAGGTTTTAACGTCAGTGCCCTAGGTGAGTCAGTACAGGTCGTCAAGGATTAATGAGTGTCCAGGCATAGAAAAACAAAGTTAACATTCAAATTAGCAATGACTTTAAAGACGAGCAGTTCACAAATGACCAGTGAAGATGCCAATAGCAAATTCATTGCTACCAGGGTGACCCGTGCAGAATGTCTCATAGGAGAGATGGGACTTGGTGGTACAGGCTGCCTACGTAAATAACATTGGTCCTGCAAATGAGAAGGATCCAGGCCCTATAAATTATTCAGAAATTAACTGAGCTTCCCCTAAAAATAAATTGGCTTTTTTTCATCCCTGCCTCTGCTAGGAGGCTGTTTCATAGCCTTGCTCCTTTGCCAGCTACAACTTCATATTTCTAAATTGCATTTATTCATGGGCAGTTATACGTGGTTGTTTTTGTGCCAATGTTGTACTTTCTTGTACCTCACTCTCCTTCTTTCTTCCTGATGTTTTTCCTTTCAGTGTATTTATAGATAGAGAGGGGATCTGATTGCTCTGTGTTTTGCTGAGTTGTGTGCCAAGTTCCTTTAGTTCTTTTTTTTTTTTTTTTTTTTGAAATCAGCTTGCTGTTTCCTCATCTTCCCCTCACAGCACCTGTTCCACATTATCTGACAATTTTCAATTTTCCATGGTCTCCCTACTTTACTAAAGTCTAAATAAGCTTTTTTTACACTGTTCTTGTTTAAAAACATAAAACAACCAACCAACCCAAAAAAAAAAACCAAAACAAAAAACAACAGTAACAACAACAAAAAATGCACACACGCAAACAGCAACAGCAGCTGTTTACTCAAAGAGAGGTACCACCTAACCTAACTCTAATGAGCCAGACACAGCCTGTGGATTGGATATTGGATTAGATTATTAGACTGGATGTTAGGAAAAGATTCTTCACTGAGAGTGGTTGGGCACTGGAACAGGCTCCCCAGGGGAAACGGTCACGGCACCAAGCCTGCTGGAGCCATGACTTGGACTACATAATCCTTGTGGGTCCGCTGCAACTCAGGATATTCCATAATTTTGTGATTGCATTTGTAGTGAAACGGTAATTTTATTGCAATTTCTTGTTTATTTCTTAATTATTACTTCTTTCAAAATCTACAGTAAAGCCTTGTGTAGGACGCCACTCAAAAACCCATAGGTGTCCATTTAAACACCTTTGAAAAATTACTTTCTTCTGCACATCTCCAGCCCTACAGTATATTTATTGATTTCTTGGGTTTGTTGTAAATCTATATGATCAATTTTCCGGACCATGTGACACTTCTGCCAGGGTTTTCAAGCTTCCTCCTCACTAAGCTTGCTGATCTCTTTGATTTTGGCATCTTGGTTATGATCTTTTCCAAAGCTTTGTACTCTTCTTTAGCTTTCCTATCTGTGTTCTTCATGAAAAGTAAGCAGGAGAGCAAAACATTTTGTTATTTTGAGGGAGAATATATATTTTTTTAATAACAATATATATTGTTAGTCAGTGTTGTATCACTATTGGGCAGCCCTTTCCTTTGCTTGCTCATATGTGGTGGAGAACATCCTGAAACTATATTAGTGGCTTTTGCAATGCTTACCTCAGCCTGATTTTCCAGTGCTAGGTATAAATTTGACTTTAGATCCATTTCCCATTCCTTGTTGTTTTTGTGTTCACTCCATTTTGGAGATGTTTATTCAGCCGGGTTGAGCTGAAGTACGTCTCTGCAGGAATTCTTCCCAGCCCTGCAATGCAGATAGTAGCTACTTTAACGCAAATAGCGTTTGTTCAATAGCCTCCATGCTCAGCTCAGACCACTCTCAAGGCTCTGCTGCTCCAGTGTCCAAATAGCAAATACATGTGGTCTGCTCAGATGAGAAGAGGTCAAGAAGACTCCAAAGAGAGCTCACATCTCCATATTGATCCTTCTCTTTCTTGGGTGGATTGAAAGAGACTGGTGACAATGACCAGCCTTTGAAGCCATTTCCTGATGAAGGTAGTTAGAGCCAGCTATAGATGTTTAGGTTCATTCTGAGGAAAAACAGGAACACTTAATGCTCAGCTGTACCTGTTGCTTCAGCATGATTTATCTATCCCATTTCTAGTTCATACAGCACCCCAGTGTAACAGAAGGAGTAGTAATCGCTAGTGTTAAAAGCTGTTTTCCATCTGCCATCCTGTTAGCAAGGACAGAGCACGGTATTCACTCATATAAGAGCATGGATATTTGTAGAGGTACTGACAGAGAGAGTATTTTATTATTTGCTCTCATTAGTGGGGGTCTGTTTTATGTCTTGTTCCCAGTAATACTTTTACAGCACAGTCAAGAAGGGAGTAGGGCAGTGGCATGGGGAAGTGGAGCTATTTGTCTGTGTTTGCTGCTGAAAAAAAAATACGGGATGCCATGCTTACAATGGACTGTATTTTGATCAAGAAAACCCTCTTCAGTAATGCACAAACTATTTTGAAGTAATCATCCAACTTCACAGTATGGGAACAGGAACCTTAATTTTCATGTTTTTGCTTAGTTGTAAAGTCAGTATTTGATAATTCCTCCCTACTTGCAAATAGAGGAAGATCTGGGGAAGAACGGGCAACATTTGTCTGTCTTGTGATTTAAACATTGATTTGGGGATTAAAATTAGAAATGCAGATAATGGGTTTAATTTAGTTTCCTGTAGTATGTTTACTTTAACTGCACAACAGAGGGTCTGGTGAAACTCAAATGAGGATGTCTTTGCCCTTTTTTGGTCACCTAAATTGAAGCTACTTTTTGCTCTTATTATGTATGTGGTATTTATAATCTCCTTCAGAGCTATTGTTAACATTTTGCCTGAAAACTTTCATTGAAAAATGACTTGTTCTCCAAAATTTTCAGTGAAACTATTCTGTTTTAAAGCACTGAATTGATAAAATATGAGCATTTCTTTTACATTTTTAATTTATTCTTCTGTTTTGATCCCTTGATGCTTTCACTGCCCTATCTGTTGAATTCCATGAATATCAGTGGGATGTTGGGGACTTAATTCTCCATTGTTCTTTGCATTAATCTAATGGACCAACAGTGACACTACCTCATGGTGCAAGACATTGCAGCATGCACATAACGCATGGTTCCACAGAGCTTGGAAGACAAGAGATATTCACAAGTCTCCTCTGTATTCTGGGTATAGAATCATTCTCTAAGGCCTTTCTTTAGGACGAGTGTATCACATTCCATGATGGAATTCCAGTATGGAATTCATACTGGAAAATGGCATTTATCTGACTTGTGTCAGCTTCTGGACTCTTCTCACAGAGGCCACCTCTGCAGTGCCCTGCTACCATATCTTTGCCATATAAACCCAATACACACATATAAAATCTAAGGGAAAATGATAGTCATATTCCTCAGCATTGCAGACCTCACCAGTCTCTAGATTCTCTTCACATCTAGACCTGTAAACTAATTTTAACCTTTATCATGGAGTGCCTTAGCTTTCTATCATTTTTTGGTGCAGTTTTTGTTTTGAACAGTTAAACACATTGGGTACAGGGAAATAGGTATATTTATGACTTCATTCAAATGATTTTGCCAGAATAAAGGAGATGAACAGGGAGAGGTTAAAATAAGATAAAGAGCTAGTTATTTTATGCCATTGCACCTAGCCTACTTTGAAAAAAACAACAGTAAATTTAATATTTAGGTATCTTCATGTATTTTTGATGTCCAACGCTGTGTTACAGTTAGCAGTTCTAGTCTGGGCCAAGTGAAGCCATTTTCCTGATGAAAATGTTTAGGGCTGTTTGAGATGCTTACAAAGCATTGGGTAGTGTCTGTGGACAAAGGAGCAGCTTAGAGGGGCTGTGGTGGGCTGAGCACAACCCCCATCCCATTCCCTGAACTGCTCAAGAGGATGGAGAGGAGTTAGAAGTGATGGAGTGATGTTGAACCTGGGAAAAGGGGCATGGAGTTGGGGGGAGGTGTTTCTTACTACTTAAATTAGCAAGAAATTATACTAATTTTCCCAAAGGCGAGTCTGTTTTGGCAGTGATCCTAACTGGTAGATGACCTACCTGTCTTTATCTTGACCCACAAGATTTTTCATATTTTCTCCTGCTGTTCTGTTGAGGAGGGTGGGTGAAGGAGCAGCTAGGTGGAAATTTGGCTCTTAGGCAATGCTAACCTATCACAGTCTTAATAGGCAAATATCTAAGAGTTACCAGGCAGTTTTGCATGTTATTCTTACGAATAAATCTAGTCAAAGGGACATGGAGCAAAACATCATTAATATGTGCATACTGAGTAGTGTCCTATTACCCTGCCTTGGCAATGCACTAATACCACAGTGCTGTAATGTTGAAATGTTTAGACTGTGTGTATAGCCCAAGGAGGGTATTTTTGTCAGTTAAATATTTGTATTGCATATAATTGTAATGAAAATACAAAGGGTCTTAAGGCATAATTCTGGTACTCGCTCTTGAAGAAATCAGCAACAATAAGTCAAAACTCTTAATCATTGTACAAGAACAGTGTAAGGGAGAGAAGGATCGAGCAGTTTGATTGTTGGTATTTTAACTGGATATTGTATGTTTAGAATCTGAGCTTTTTTGTTTGTTTGTTTTCTTTTCTGAAAACTAAAATATAATAGAGAGGTTTTATTTCCAAGTTCTTGCCTGAAACAGAAACCAAAAAGTGCTAGGGGTTGTGCTAGGACTATACCCCAGTGGCTGGGATCTGCAAGTTGGAGTAGGTAGGGTAAGGTGAGCTTCCAGCTGTGAGGGACCGTGAGAGAATTGTCTCAAAGACATTTTTTTATTGTTTTTCTCTCCCCATCAAACCCCTTCCATCAGCTTTCAACCTAGCAGAGAGAGATCTAGATTATTCACTATTACATCCCGAGTAAAGATTACATTGCTAAGCATGACCTGTATGAGCTGTTGTTTATTCAGCAGTTCTCAGAAGACTGGATTTTCTAACAGTTCATTTCCACATACTGTTATACTCTTCTTCTGTTTCTCCAACAATTCTGCCAACTGTCATAAAGTCTTCAGGTTCTGGGTAGACCTTTACAATTCTAATTTAGCTTTTATTTTTGTATTTAGAGGATGAACACAAATCAGGCTGAAAATGTCTCCATGCACTTGTAAGACAACCCTGATGTGAGGCATTTATAAATGAATAAACCAAACATAGGCTGGAAGGGAAAATGCAAAGAAAGGGGAATTGACACCAGCATGGTTTTGCAGCAGCTCAGTGGGAGAGCTGTGAACTGTCAGAGGTGTCCTGTACTACAGCGAAGTGGCTTAGGAGCTGTAATATCTACTGGAGTGCATCACCTGTTATTCCTTGCTTAAGAAAGTGACAACGAGGGAAGACTAGGATAAGTTTATTTCTCTGTGTGGACTGAGCTCATATCTGCAAACTTTGTAAAGTACCTTGCACTGTGTGCAATAAACTGGTGAAACTGCTGAAGTTTTCTTTCTTTTTTTTATTTTTTTATTTTTGGTCATCCTTCAGTTAACATATGCAATACCTATAGGATAGCAAGTAACTAGGAAACAACTGCTTAGGGTATGATTGAAGCCAAGGGCAACATTTTAAAGATATGATATGCTCAATATGGAACACAGGAATGATAATCCCTATGTATAAAATTAGTTTTTCTGGATATGAGATCAGCACATCTGTTTTCCTTCCACAGAAGTTTCCAATTCCTTTATTTTGCATTAAATTTTTGTCACTCCTGGTCTGATCTCCCTGCATTTTTCCATAGGTATTTCTCCATCTCTTTTTTTTCCTGCAAGAAACCAAGATCATTTCACAGCCTTTCCTTATCAGTCACACATTTGGTCTCTGTTCATTCAGACTGCTGTAAAACAGGATGGGGATGATAACGTCAGTATAAATTATAACTTCAGTTAAAAACTACAAAGCAGAGAAAAGGGCTCATTATTTCTGAGCTAGTCTGTTCTGGGCCCTTCTGTTTGTGTCTAGATGCCCAGGATATGTTCTCAAAGATTTTTTAGACGGATGAAACAGTCACCTGTGTAACAGCATGACGTTTTTAATTCTGTCTCCCCAGGTATTACCAGATAAGAGCTGGGCTGAAAATCCCATCCAGGATTCCTCACAGGCTGTTTGCTACAATTGCGGGACAGACAGGTAAGGAGATACCTGAGGGGTGGAACATGGCTGGAGGTGGGCCAGGGTGCGTGAGGGGAACAGGTGAAGTATGGCCATTAATTTCGAAGTCTGATCTTGGGTTTGGATCCAATCCTGTATTTCCTTACTGATCTCTGGCTGTTCAGGTTTCTGATCTTGTGTGGGATGTTACAAGTTGCTCTTGTGTTTTAGTGAATATGTGTGTTTTCATGTTCAGCTCTGGGTGTGTGCAAGGGGGCTGGTTTCAGACTGGGCCATGCTTGGGTGAGTGAGGAGGCAGCTGAAGAGTAGTCATAGAATGGTTTGTTTTGGAAGGGACCTTTCAAGATAATCCATTTTCACCCTCCCATCATGGGCAGGGACACCTCCCACCAGACCAGGTTGCCCAAAGCCCCATCCAGCCTGGCCTTGAGCACCTCCAGGGATGGGGCATCCACAGCTTCTCCGGGCAACCTGTTCTAGTGCCTCACCACCTGCTGAGTAAAGACTTAATTCTGAATATCTAATCTAATCTAATCACAGATCCACTGTGCAATCAAGATGTTACTTAAACATATGACTTATTTTCTGGACTTTCAAAGCTTGATGTGCCTTATGAATTGGGGTGGGACCGAAAGAAGGCCAAAAAAAATCACATATTGAGGAAAAAACATGCATATAAAGACACTTCTTCACTTTCTGCTGTAAAAGTGTATATAACACTGGGATGCTGTCTTGGCCTTACAGAGGTGGGAGCTTCTGAGTTAGTGAACGCTACTGAGTGTTGGCAGAAACCATACCAAATCCACAGCCAGGTTCATGTTGGAGGAAAGTGGTACAGATTTGTGTTCTCATTTTGGCTAGTGTAGAGTTAATTTTCCTACTAGTAACTGATATGATGCTGGGTTCTGGATATAGGATGAGAATAATGCTGATAACACACCAATGTTTCAGTTGTTTCAGAGCAGTGCTCACTCAAAGACAAGGACTTTCCAGATCTTTGTGCTGCCTTGCCAGTAAGGGGCTTGGGGGTGCAGCAGGAGCTGGGGAGGAACCGGACCAGGACAGCAGGCCCAGATGGACCAAAGTGATGTCCCATACCATGTGGTGTCATGCTGAAATATTACTGTGAAGTGGCTGGCTGGAGTGGGGGGGGACGCTGCTCAGGAATGGGATGGACATTGGTCAGCAGGTGACCAATTATCTCAACCCATGAGCTTTTACTTTTTTTCTGTCCCGATTCTCTCCTCCTTCCCACTGGAAGATGGGGGACTGAGTGAATGGCTGTGTGCTGCTGTGCTGCCTGGTTAAACCACAGTTTGGATGTACTGTTTTTAGTATAAAGATATCCACTGGTAAAGCAATGTCATACCATAGGATTATCATATCACTTTCTCGTTTAGATGTTCTTCAGGTGTTCTTCATAATTCTGACATTTCTGGACACACATCACAGTTAGGCACACCAATTAATTCATTGCACCATTATTATTATCAGCATAGATCCTTTAAGTACTTATAGAATTTAAACTGCCCTTTTCCTCTTGGGTTTTTATTTCAGAAAAGCAATGGAAATTCATACCACTTTATCTGCAAGCACTCTTTTACATGTGGCTTTCTTTGCTAACAATGGAAGGAGTAGGTTTACTATTCTAAATGATTTCTGGATGAAAATTTTTCAGTGTTAGTGACAGCTTATAGAGAGTAAGCAATGGAGTCCTTTTCATTCAATACTGTGGAGAGAGGAATAAAAAATGTGAGTGCAAGATTAATGAGTTCTTGAACTTGAATATTACATTTTGATTTTTTAATTTTTACATTTGAAATGTTCAAATTTAACATTCTTTCATAGATTAAATATATGCTCTTTTTCAGTTTGGAAGTTTGGTTCAGTTAACTAAGATTAAATTATACATTAAAATACAAAATAATTCTACAAATTACATTTGTATAAAGTACAAATATATATACAAAAATGAAAAAAAAAAAGTCTGAAAAAAATTCCCAAACTCAAAGTCAGAGTAAAGAAATTGATTCTACAGAAAGGAAAAAGTCCAGTTCTGGTTTGGCATACACTGTAGTGTGAAAAATGCCCAAGGAAGGAAGAAAAATATTTTTCATCCTGTTCCAATGTAAAGCACCCTTGGCATATACAGAATCATATATAAAATAATTATTATTTTATTAACTTCTGTGGGATTTGCAAGAAAACTGTGGGAACTGACAGCATTAGCAATGTTTAGTTTGCTTTCTACTAGGTTGTTTTTTTTTTCATCTGCAGAAGCAGTATAGTTTCAAAGGAATAGTTTCAAGAATTCGTTGGAGGGGAAGGCACTCAGGCTTGACTTGACTCAGGCTGTTTGAACTTAAGTATGCATATAGCATGCATATATATGTGCATAAAAAATATATATATACACGTAAAAATGTATACAATTACTTAATACCTCTAACCATTATTAGTGTGGTGGTGTCCTTAAAAACAGGAGACTGGTGGCTGGTGACTTCCTCTGCTGTAAAAGGAGAGAAGTAACAAGGCTGTTTGTGCACAGTCTTCAGTTTATCTCTGCAGGTTTTGAGACCCCATGAGATTTAGTTTCCTGTCTCTGAATGACTGATGCAGCCTGCTTTTGGCTTATGAAGAGCAAACTATGCTCACCGCTTTTTCTTGTGCAGCTCATAACGTCACATACTTAACAGTCTCAGTATCAGTTCTGCAGGGCTGATGCAGACATATCTTAAAGCCAAACTGTAGAAGTGCCTTTCTGACTGCATTTATTTATTTTATTTATTGTGCCTCTTTTCAGCAGCATGGTTTATTAAAGTATGGTATGGTGGTGTCCACCGGCAGGATACATTAGACTGAATCTGCATGACTCAAACACAAACAGTCAAAGGATCTGGGAAAGTGAATGTACCATCTCATACTAGCCCATTGGTATAATTAGCTCTTTGGCAGAATTGCTTTATGATCCACTAAGTGTGTTCCATAAGTTTTTAGTGTATCATATAAATTTGGAGACAAGGATTCATAAAAGTTATGAATACACAGTCATTCAGTGGTTTCCGGGCTATAGATACAAGATGAAAGGTTGCAGGAGCTTATCTTTAAATCATATTTTTAAAACATTTTTATTTAAAAGTTTGCCAGTAAGCATACAAGGTGAAAATAGTGGGAGAAATGACAATGGTCAGAAGCAGTTACGATTAACTGTTGTATCTTGATTTCCTGGACCACCTGAGTGGAGAACAGTGGAGGCCAGACCTGTATAGGTGAAGATTACTAGTAAAGTGGTATATTTGGGGTAAATTTTAGGAGTATTATCACCTAGGAAGATATACATAGTTGAATTACATTGTTGAAGATATCAGTGTAGTTAAATCTTGGTAAAAGTATTATTTTGAATTTCCTCTGCAGTGTTTTGCAGTAGAATACATGTACATACCACCTTGAAAATATTTTTTTTTTTTTTTGGACAGAGAATTATGCTTTATTAGTGAAAGCTGCAGTCAGGTTTTTCTATATGCTGTTTTTAGACTCCCTGTGCCTTATTCTCATGCAGCACAACCATGGAGACCTTCTTGCCTGTTTACGTTACAGACCAGGGAAAAAAAATGGTGAATATTGAGAAAAAAAAATAAAATTGCATGGCTTATAACTAAAGAAATTAGTTAGGACTTTGCTTTGTGCACAAATTTCCTTTGTTTCTCCCCTCCGGAAGTACCACATTACAAATTTTCAGAACTTTCCAAACAGAGAAATATTTTTGACAACTTGTTCTGAAAATTTAATGATGAATACAAAGTATTTAAGAAAAAATAGTACCTGCTAGTCTAATCTTTATTAGATTGTAGCAGTGTTGTACCTAATTTTACTCAGTTAAATTGTGTTATTTGCTGAGTAGAAAGCTAAAGAGAGTCAAGGAATATGTGTTTCTTTTTCAGCTATCTCATATAATGCAGGGGAGGCGAGGTGCAGTATTTGCCATTACACATTAGCACTTTTAATTGGTGTCATAGAGATGTTTCATGTACACATAGTTTGACGTTTTATCATAAAATGGAATACCTGACATTAGGTTTCAAAAAAAAAAAAAAAGGCTGATTTAAATTGTGATGTGCAAAAAGGAAAGTAAAAGACTATATGAGAAAATGAAGAAAATTGCTGCAACCCATGCTTGCATTTTGCTAGACCAGTTCCTAATCACTCACACTGAATGCCTGCAAGACAATTTTGCCTTTTCCTATAAATTAAATGTTCATTCTGAGACTACCTCAGACCTAAAACCTAATCTGAAGGGCTAATTTTAATTCTAATATGCTCCTTGACTAACTGTTTGTGTCTGTTTTAATAGACAGTTAGTGATCCTAATCTTTTTAATACTATCTGTATATCTCAAAAAAAGTTTCTACTGAAGGAATTCTACCTTGATTTTTAAAGAAAAAAATATTTTCTTGTAAACTGCTTCTTAATGCAGTCATAACAAGCATTTGCAGTTAGTTGCTCATTAGAGCAAGAAGAAACAGCACCATGACTTGTGGAATAGTATGAAATTGCAGTCATTAGTTTCAATAACTTTTTGAAAGGTAATTTTTGCCTCCATTAAGTGAAGCTTACTGCTTTTGAAGCATGAGAAAAGGGGGGACACATTCATATTTTAGCCAATACATGTTTTTGTTTTCAAGGCTTGTTAAAGTAATCTGAAAATAAAAATGTATTCTATATGTAAAATAAAGCATATCAGACAGATACAAATTTTTACCTACCTTGTTGTGAGAGGAGTGACTTTGTGATGATTTATTTTAGAAACTCTTATTACCTCTTATTAACTCTTATTATTCAGTGATACTCTACAAGATGGTAATAAGGTTAATCGGAACATGTTAAAAAGATGAAGAGGAAGAAATCAAAGATATCTTGACTGTTGTGCTAGTGCTGTGTGTATGTGTCATTCTTCTTCTGGACAAGGCCTTACATAATAGCTCAAAGGATGGAAACTGAAAATGAAGCAACAGGATAGACCACAGGCTTGGAGATGCTGAACGGCATCCCAACCTGAAGTTGGGATGAGACAGAAAGTTGGGAAGAGACAGACCGAGCACAAGCTGGCCATGGCCAGTGAAAAATCCAGAATTGGAAAGGGCTTGTAAGCACCAATGCATGACAGGGGGCTCTCTCCCTGGGCAGCGAGTCTGAGACAACAAAATTTCATCATCAGTGGCAACCTAAAGGTCTGGTAAGAGCAGAAACCAGTTGTTAAGATGCAGAGAGAGACCCCACACCATTTTTGCTGCTTAAGTTTTAAATTTTAAGTCTTGAGTCTTAAATTTTTTCTGTCCTTCAGTTTTATTGTTAAATGATCCATAGGGGGTTTTCAGACCTACTGCTCTGGAGGCAGGACCTTCAGGGGTCCTTACATGTTTACTTACATGTCTCTGACTTCCCCACAGAACGATCCTTTCTGCTTTCAGTCTAATGTACAGTTCAACTGTGCAAGTCCTTCAACATCCACAACTGCCCCAAACACTGAATAGTCATTTTCACTTATTCAGTAGATATTTGCATTCAGACAACTGTTTCCTCCTGCTGCACACTAAAGCAAAAAATGTCCTTTTGATGTCCTATAATTTATTGGGGGAATTTTCTCACTTGAATTAGTATTTCAAATAAGTATGTGGAGTGTCGGCTACAAAGTTAGGTGACACAGCAAAGAAATATTTGTTCACCTAGGTTTCTGAAGCTAACTGAACAGGGCTCTTAAGGAACTGGCAATGAGCTTGAAAACAACAATGAACCAATACAAAAAAAAAATAATAAAAAGCATAGTTTTTTTTTTTTTATCAAAACATCGAGAAAGCAACAACAAAACTTTGCATTGATGCTAAGTGCAATCTATCATCTCACATTTCAGCATGTCTGAGAAATGAACCTGGGTTTGCAGAGCAATACAGTCATAAGAAACTGCATTCATATTAGGATCTTTCATACAAGGAAATTAATAGGGTACTTTCTTTTTATCCTCACTGAATCTATGTATTGGCAGGGAAGCAGTTTTATGTAATTCTTTCCATGAGGCTAATTGGAAGTGTCAAAAGGTAAGGTTAAAATAAAAGATTCATCTTAGAAATATGCAGCTTTAATCAAAAGTCACATTGAGGGAGAAAACATTCTGAACTTTTTGATCAAGCAATTTAAAAATAATGGTGCCTCCTTTAGAAATGATTTAATCTAAATATAACATCTGCATTTATTCTAAATATAAATATGCTAAATATAATATTTTAAAACTATAAGAAGTCTCTTCAAACATTTAAATAGGAAAATGATGATGCATTGGAAAGGTTTCTGCCTGAAAAATGTTGTCTCGGCACTTTCAAATCTAGCTTATTTTAGCTTAATTGTAAAAACTGAGGGTCTGCATATATTCCTCTGCTTAAGAAGATTTATTTTCATGCTTCAGCAGTAGAGTTCTCAAACCTTCTAAAAGTAGATGCGCAACTTAGTACATGCAGATGAAAGCAGCAGGCTCGGTGGCAGTTTTTAGGTTAGGTCTTGTAAAGTGAAACAGATGTTTGTAAAGTGAAATAAATTTTCAGAAGTTACTGGTTATTTAGATTGCTTCAGTCCTTTTTTTTTTTTTTTTTTCTTCTTCCCCAACCCGAAACACTACAGTTTCTGTAGAAAAGTACTTCTGAAACTAGGATGTCAAAATGTGCTAACTAAATAGCCCATCACAACAGAAAATCTGCAGTAAGATCCAGTATTTCCTGTACACCGATTGCCAAGAAGGAGAAATAATATTAAAAATAATGGATAACTTGTGACAAATCATGACAATCTTAACAACTTTCTTTTACAAACTATCACATAAAAATTTTATATAAATCACAGGAAAAAAAATAATCATAAAATGTAGCTGGAATCCTATTTGGGAAACAAACTTATTTTACCAGCAAAACCCCTTCAAGTCTGTCATCAGAGCCAAAAACCAAATGGGTTTGGCTTCACAGTTCCTGGGAGCAATAAATTCCTGTAAGCTTCAAGTACCTGAAAGCAGAGTTATTGCTAGTATTAAGTAAAGAGTATATTGTCTTTCTGGAGAAATAATAGATAGAACAGAAAGTTTGTCCTTCATCTCTTGATTTCATTTTGAATTTGGGACACTATCATGTTAAACTGACAGCTGTAATAACCTCATATTCCCTCCAGATAAGATGTATCAAAGGGAATACAACGTACTGAATAGAGGGCTACAAAAATACTAGAAACTTCTGCAGAAGATGCCACTGGGCTGGATTTATGTTAGTTAAGAAATGGGCAGATGTTACGACTGAGTTGTTTTTCACTAGTTCAACCTACAGATAAAAGGACATGGACAACTTTGCTAAAGGCTATAAATCATCCGTTAAGGGAGCATCTTGCATACGTCCAAAGGGCTGAAGAGAGTGAGGGGGTACATGAAGGAGCCATGTCTGCAGTAATGAGCTGGCCCACCATGATCACAAGCCCTGTCACCTCACTCTCTTCATATGTTTTACCTTCGGATTTAGCAGGTAATTTGAGATTGAAGATTTTGCTACCCAATGAGTTGATAAATCTCAGACTTCACCAGACGACTTCACCAGACATCTGAGCCTCAAGATTTTAGAATCTGAATTAGCAGGGATTAAATGGAACTAGTTGGAACAATTTCAGGAAGATGCAATTGTATTTTTGCATGGGGACCACAAGCACTTGTAAATCTTTCTTAAAAACATTTTTGGATGATGGAATATGTCTCACTGTTCTGCTCAGCAAATCATTATAGATGTGCTGCAGGGAGCAATGGCTTCCTGGGAGTATCAGGATGTCCTAGTGATCATAGGACACAGTGGATTATCAGAGTTAGGATTTGAGGGATGAAGTGTTAGACTTGTGTTCTGGAGCAACTGGATGGAGCCCATTTGTGGTACTACAGTTGGCAAGCCTTGTCTCACCTCTCTGCCTCATCTACTGAACAGAAGTGGTAGTGTTGACCTCTGTAAAATATCTTTAGATCTACAGATGACAGGTTTTATATAAGAAGTAGATATTCATTAGTTGAAACATATGTATATAGTCAACATTTACAGATAATAGTGGTTGTTCCCGTGAGGCTATCTTGCATGATTTATGAATAAGCCTCTGAAGAAACCTTACTTTACCAAGTTTTCTATACTTTCACAAAATACTTATTTCATAATGATGTGCTAGGTTGTATTTTAAGGGCAGGCAATAAATCATCTGTAACCTGAGTTATGGCTGTGAGATGGAGGCGGCCCTGGGAACCTGTGACTAAGGGTAAGAATCATCTTATCTAACTGCTGATATCAATTCTGTTAGCATCTCCACCTAAGCTAATCAGCCAGGCTCCCTTTATAGTCAGAGAAGAGAAATAAGTAATTTGAGGGACTGATTTAACATATCTATTTTAAGATGAGTTGAATCACACCTATGTCTTCCCATTTACTATAAAAGAAGTTGAGGAACTTTTGCAGAGAGAGACATTTCCATTGTGTTTGTACAAGCCTTGGCACAAAAGGACTGTGATTGCACTATGTGCCTTCATGTATATATGAAAATTAAGAAGTAATAATAAAAATCAGCAAAGGTGAGTCAGGCAACAGAGGGAGCAAATGGTGCCCATGTCTATCCCAGCAAATAATCACAAATGATACTTTGAGTCAGGATTTTGCATAGCACTTCAACATAATTTCTCAGGCTAAAAAAAAATAATAAAAAAGAAAAGGATAAGACTCCAACATGAGATCATCTTTCTTCTATCTTTCTTTTTCTTTTTATTAGACCTTATTGTGGCACCACCAATTTAATAAATAAATAAATATATTAACTTGTCTGTATAACTGGTTCCAGTTTGTTCAGCAAGAATTGTCCCTGGACAATACTGAAATGGCTGCCCTGTGAAAACAACTAAGCACAAAGGCAATGATCTAAAAAATGAATTCACATTTTCCTTCTACGGTGTCACAGTGATTTATTAATTGAAAATGAAATTGTGTTAATGGTGGTTTGTTTATTTATATTTTGCAAGACTAAAATAATAATTGTATTTTCACCATAAATGTCATAGATGGACAAAAAATATACTGGGAAAGAGCCAGGCTTGAATTTAGATGAACCAGGTACTGAATTCAAGGTTCAGCAAAGCCTTCTGTGCTATTAACAGTTCTCTAGGACATTGCTCTGTGGTCAGTAGCCCCAAAGCTTAGCATTATGTATTAGATGTGATCATAAATTAGAAAAATGAGAAAATTTTCTGTGCATTCAGTTGTACTCATGCGCCTTTCAGACGCATATACTTAATTTACTATTCTGGTCAAGGAACTCTGGTTAGTTTAATTTCGCATTGATAACACTGTCAGGGAGTGCTCTGAAAAATCTTGTGGCCTACGAATTGAAACAGGGGACATAGACAGAACAACCGGTGTGTCCTTGTCTCCATCTTATCTGTAAAATAATGGTATTACTTCAAAGATATAATTATATATATGACAATAACTTTCTAAGTGTGTAAGATAAACAGGAATCCAAATAGCTAGAAAGCTGTACCCTTCATGTAGTGATTCAAAATGACCTGATAAATCTTCCATCAGCAGAAAATTTATGTCCCAGGCAAGGTAATGGTGTCATGATGAGAGGCAAATGTTCTGAGAGATTTGTTCATTGCTTCGTTTGGTCCAGATAGGACCATTCTTATAGTTAGTCTGACCTAAGCCACAGAACCTCAGCAAGTGCTTTGTGCACAAAGCACATCTCTTGCGTTTGAACTGTGACATGTCTTTGTAGCAAGATGTCCAGGGCTAATTTTTAAGAGAGGATTATTTTTTTTTCCACTTGAAAGAAAGGTTTGGCCTGCTTTCTCTGAATAACTTCATGCTAGAAAGAAGTGGAGCACCCACTGCCTTTTTAGCAACTATAATCAGAGAGATTGGATGTCTGCTACTCTTGTGGTTTTAGTTAGTCTTCACTTCCCCCATGTTCTCCTTATTGCTGAAAGAAGGCAAAAAGATCAGATAGAGGGAAGTAGGAATTGTTGTGACCAGCAGAACAGAGTATTGGTTTGAATGCAGCTATTCCAATTTTCTTTGTACAGCTACTTTATTTATCCATTAACTGTGAGAAGAAATAAGTCAGTAAATAAATTGGTCCCTTTAAGCATAAGCACTTTTCCTGGACTGAGATTACCCTTTAAGTCCCTAGATTTCATTTTGATGCTTAAATTGCACAGAAGGGATATGTGCGATGGTATAAAACCCTGCCTAGTGTCAAATCACTTTCTCACTGATGATGTGTGCGCTGCCCTTAAAGAAAGGTCTCCTTGTGTAGGAGCTCTCATATCTCTCAATATCCCATCTGTGGCAGGACCTTTGAGACATCCTGTAGGCAGCCTGTCCAGCAGTGCCTAGCAACCTTCTACAGCAGTGCTGATGATACACTGACAAGTCCTGGCATTGAACCACACGTCCCAGTGGGAAATCCCCAGTTTTGCTTTAGATTTTGCCAACATCTGTTTGCATGGAGAGCAAGCCGGGTTTGAACAGCAGCCTTGAATCCTCTAATTGCTGCCTACGAGGCC
This sequence comes from Anas platyrhynchos, assembly GCF_047663525.1. Taxonomy (NCBI): domain Eukaryota; kingdom Metazoa; phylum Chordata; class Aves; order Anseriformes; family Anatidae; genus Anas; species Anas platyrhynchos. Next base: position 5,554,245 of record NC_092588.1, read on the forward strand.
TGATCTTTTTCTCTCCGTGAGAAATACTTGAGATGGAGTCCAAGGGAAATACAGCACACTGTGGAAGAAAATAGAGGGCTGAGAAAAATGTGACCTGAGTTCTGTATAACATACTGAAGAATAGCAGAATGATTCCAACCTTCTTCTTCCTTCTTTAGACTTGCATTCCCTGCTGGTGTGACACCACAGTCAGAGCCTGCAGGTAATGCTGGAACCCAACACTTCATTTCCTGTAGATTTCTACATGCAGAAGTTACTCAAATTATTGTGTTGGATTTCATACAAAACTTTCACACCTTTCAGGAAGAGAAGCAGCATACATCCCAAAAGTGGAACAGTTTGTGTTGTCTTTCCACCTGCCTGAATGGTTACGAAGCACTTAATGTGGGATATTAAACCTGATGGCTCAAAGAGCTGCAAGCTATTTGGGAGAAAACAAACAAAGAAAAATGCCACATGCACACCACCTTTTTGTTTTGTGTTTTCTTTTCTACATTGAGGTACATGTAAATTTGGGTCCTCATTCATGTCCCTTGATAGCATCACAGTACAAACAACTTTCTCCATTATATGGAGCCTCTGCATATGACCTGATCTATTAAGAGCAGGCACCTTCTCTGCTGGCTGCTGTAAAATTCTGCATAGGAAAATTCTGGTTTGTGACTTGAAGCTTGAAAACAGTCCTGTTGCTATAAATGGATCCTGCTTATTTGTTAGATGAGCACCTGCTTAGAGGTTTGCTAGATTGGGGATCAATCTTAAGAAAAATTCTGATTTCACCTTGATTTTAAATTATAGAGCTGGTGGCATAAAAATATATGGTGCAATAACATGCATTCTATAGAAGCCAACAAGGTTCAAAATTACATACTTGGCTTTCACAGGCTGTAAAAGGTCACCTTCTACGGCAGATACTGCGTAGCTTAGTCTTCCCCTTGCATATGTGTGGGTGAAGTTATAGTGCATATAAGTTATATGTGCTACCACAACACCCTTCACTCACAAGATCAGAAACACCCTGAAATTGCACATTTAAATGTGCCTCCAAGGACACATTTGCGTAAAGAGGGTAGACCAGCAGAGTAGTCAACTTGTTGCATCTTTGTCAGGAGAGAAAGTGATAAAGTTGTTCTGCAGCCAATGTAGGCCATACTTCTAAAGTCTAGGACTACAGACTATAACTTTGAGAGATCTGTTTCATGGAAGTGTTTTATAAATGCTGCAACTGACATTTGAGTAGCAAAGGAAAACATGAAAAACGGCATATGACTGAGGGATGGCATTGTAACTTTTTTTTTCTTCTTCTTCTTAAAGAGAAGAAAGAAAAGATATTGCACATCATTTCACATTACCTAATAGGCATCAGATATTAGTGTCAAAAGCTGATATGGAAAAAAAAATCTAGGCAATAAACACAATCTCCCTTAAGAATAAGAATAAAGCTTTCTCATTATGTTAGTAGAAACACTCATGAAATTGCATCATTCAGGTTGTTATTTAGATCAAAGAAATTTATTTTAGCATTTGTTGCTTTTATAAAGAAGCTCCTTTGAAAGTACACTGTAGAGGATATCCTTGTGTTACTGATGTTTCTTGTGGTTAAACAAATAAAGAAAATGAAACTATGGCACACGCGGATGGAAACCAATGTATCAGAATTCAAGACAGTGAGTACCAGAAGCAAAAACCTCAGGACAGAGCTTAACAGAAGTAGAAACCCTTATATGTTTTTTAACAGGGGGCTTTGATGAAGTTATAAATATGCCTGTGTGGTATATGATAACTGGAAAGTTTGAGGACCCAGAAGGACTTACTGGTCCTTAATCCCTATGATTGTTAGCTCTTTTTCCTAGCGATGATCTTGAGCAATCAGACTCTGTTTTAGTTTCCCCATATGTGTAATGGGGTTAATTGTATCATAAGGCCATTGTGAAACTTAATTACTTAATATAAAGAGCTTTCATATTCTTGGATATGTGACAGTGTAGGAGAGCAGAAAATTATTTATGGTCTTGAAACTTGTTATGGTTGTTTCACATTTTAGAGAGTAATACAGTGGATCCAAAGAGGGAAATGTTTGACCTACTATTTCTACCACGCACTGTGTAATGAGTTGAAATAATAACAGTAATCTGGGAGTCTGTTAATATAATTAAATCCACTGACACTTTTCTAGGTGGGAGTTTTTTGAATATGGCTCATGTCCTAAATGGAAGTGCGCTTCAACATCATCATAGCTGCTGTAACACGTCCAAAATTAGGAGAATAATTCTGTTTATGAAAATATTTCTCCCCCACCTCTACACATTAACTTGCCAGAAATAACTAATATGCATTTAGAAAATCTGCAGCAGTGGTTTTACCAGCTTCTGCTTTTCACAATCTAAGTACAGCTGCTGGCTCACAGCCAGAAACAAGGGTTAGTTTGGTGGAAGGAGCTAGCCCTAAGCACTCCAGGGTAGGTGGCATAGTAAGGGGGTTAGGGATCCATAGTACCTGTTATTTTACTACGTGTGAAGGAAAATAAGAAGCTTCTTCTTTTATATGCAGGTCACAATTACTGTCAGTTCACCTTAACTCCAACATGGGAGACTCCTCTCAGTGGCTGGTGCCTTGTGGGTGCTTGATGGATGCCTCTACATCCAGACCCAGGAGGCGAATCATGGTCTGAGCTTAGACCTGAATGCAGAGCTTCCTCAGACCTCAGGCTGCCACTCTGTCCCAGGAGACTGCATGGTTTCCCTTGCTCCATGACCCTCTGTGGCCATCAAAGCTCGAGGCTGCAGGGGCACTGTAGATGCATTACTCATCAGGAATATGAAACAGAGACCAGCCGAGATACGTGTGCAGTTAAGGGCTGTTCAGAGGGAAAGAGATTTAAGCTGCACACAGCAAAAAGTGTTTTTCTCCCCAGATCAACTGTGTCCCTTCTGCGCAGTGCCTGGGTAGGATAACATATGCAGCCAGACGCTTTCTCACTGGGAACTTTCTCTTTAATGTCTTCTTCATCTCAGGGCTATTCTTAGATGAAATCTTACTGTTTTCAGGGCAGCGTTCTTTCGCTTTCTGGGAAACATAAGCTAAATGGCTGTCATGTATATAGAGATCCGGGAAGATGCGTATTAATGTGTTCAGGAGAAACAGCAGACCAACTGAAAATGTGGGCGAAAAGATCTAATTTAATGTAAACAGCTTAAATAAACAGCTTAATGATTTTTGGTATTTGTTTATTAATTACTAGGTCTTGGCACTTCTATGTAGCACTTTCCTTCTGCGCTAATCAGCATGCCTTGTTATTGTGAATTAACTCAAGTCCTCAAGAGGTAAACAAGAGCTTATGCCTGTACCATAATGCCCCAAACCCTGCTGAAGATCTTTACCCTATCTTTGACCTGATACACTTCTGTGACCTAGTACAACATCTTCTTTAAACCAGCTTATCTCCTGAGAGCAGTGTCCGTATGCTAAATGTTTCTTTGTCAGCATACTCTACGTTATTCATCCTGCCTCATGTGCTGGTGGTAGTTTGCTGTCTGTTACCTTAGGGCTATTTGCACCAACTGTTGTGCAGTTGTTAGTATCATGCCAAGTTTTTCTCACAGTTTCCACCAAAAAGTCCTCAAAATGCCACAGAGGTGTAAGCAAAAAATGTTATGTTTTGTCTGCAAGAAGCCTGAAAACAGGAGGTAAAATATCTGTGGAAGTAATCGAAAATAATGAGTTATTTATTTATTTTTTAAAATGTAACTCCTCCTGATTGTCTTCTCTTCCCTCTGAATACTATAAAATTTTCCAGCAGTGCTTTGGTCAAGGTTCAGGCTTAACGAAAGGCCAGCCTAGTGTTGTGCTAAGTGTACTTCCTGTTGTGGTGACTAACGTGGTCTCATTATTTCCTGGATTTATCTGTTTATGTCTGTCCATCTGTTGTCTCCCATCTTACACTTCAACTAGAACAAGTTTATAAGAGTAATATCACTTTACTCTGGATTTATGTTTAGCACATATGTCTATAGTTTACACTTGGTAAGGTTCAACTCTCTCTTGCATTGGTGTCTGCAAGGTCTTGACTTTAGACTTGAACTTGCAACCTCAGGAGGAGGAAAGGGAGCTTTTCACAAAATCTTAGAAACAATTGCAGACTTGAGGAGTCTTAAAGCTAGATTGATTTCCATAAAATTATAGTGCAAGCTTTCTGCATAGGTTACATTGGGAGGGCTTCATTCCACATGCTTAAAGAATGGATTTTAGGTTACATTGATTTTCTATTAGATGTTTCTTCCTCTCTATGTGGTACAAAAAATAATACAAAATAAATAAAAAAATAAAAATAAACTTACATTAGTTGCCCGTTTTTTCTGTGACTAAAATGGGACGTGACAGATCTCACACTAAAATTTTATTCAAGGTGATTATGTGTAACTGAGTGATGGTACTGGTATGATGTGGTTCTGAGGAGCCTTATCAGTAGTGTCTGTTATAAGAAATATGTGGAAGTTAGGATTTGTCGCCATGGCAAGTATTTTCTTCTGCTCAGAAATATCAAGGTTTAATTTCCCCCCTTTTAAGTAGAGGGAAGTACAATAATAACTCTGATCGACCACTAATAAAGTAGGTATTACATTTGTGGGGGATGAAAAATCTCTTCTTGTACAAATAACACAATAAGGACCTCTGTGGTACTAGCCATAATAATATTTGATTGAAAATACACTCACCAGAGCTCTGAGTCTCAAGATTTAGATTAGAAGAGACTACAAAGGACCTCTGCCAGGATCCAAGGAATTACCATGTGCTGTCATGTTGGTGTTGCAGGCAGGAAACAGAAGCAGAGTTTTAGACTTCTATAATGAATTTCTCTGGTTTGTGGATTGTAATAGGAAGGCTGTTTATTGTGAATTGGGTTTTAGGTTTTAATGAAACCAAATTAAACTGCAAATTATTGTGTGTTTTGATTTCCAGTAATAGACGTTTCTACAGTATTAGGAAGAGAGGAAGAGGACAGGGAGTCTAGACTATTGCTGGACCATGAGATCTGGCTTCAATCTCCTCCTCTGCAACAGGCTTCCTCTCCAATGTTAGGCAAGACACTTATCTTCAAAGTCCCTCAAGGGCCTGATTTTATTGGCTTATATTGAATATTGAGGAGACAGGCCCAAGTCAACCTCTGCCTCAGCTTCTGACCTGTAAAATGGGTATAAGCAAACTCCACAATCAAGATCATGCATGATAACAAAGAAAGTGAAGAACTAACACTGTGAAGATGTGGTGACAGGCATAAAAATGTTCATGTGATAGATTGCCTCCAAGCAATTCCAACAATGTTGGAAGCTTTCATGTCACATCAGATAGATTTAATTCAGAATGTTGCTCACTTTTACATTACACTGTGCCTGGTTTTGTTAGCAGTTAGCTGTGAAGAGAAATTCAGTGACTGAGGACAATGAAGTAAACTCTTTGAATAATAAAATCTGGAAGTGGGTTTTAATCCCTTTTTCCCCTTGGGGGATAAAGACAAAAATCCTTTAAAAAGTCTTTAAAAAAAAAAAAGAAAAAAAATCTTTACTTAGCCTGAAATGAAAGTTATTTAATGTTGTTCATCTTTTTAACTATGAGCTGAGAGGAGCCAATGGGAGTGATTGGGAACTTCACCTTCATTTACATAATTGCAATGTGGAATGGGAAATTGGCTTATGCAAGGAAGAAATCTGGGGCTTATTACTGATGAGCATCTTCAGAAGAGAGAGTACTCCCTGACATGGTGTTCAGTTGCAGGAGGTGACTGGTCTTAGGGGATACATTTTGTGTTAGCCAGTTGATTAACAAAAAACACAGGTGAATCGAATTGAATTTAGTGCTTGCATGTGTCTGTGAGGTTGCTTGTTTGGTGATTGCCTACAAAAGCCTAATGACTATATTCATAAAACAAAGTAAGATGGTGAATACAAACTCAGGTAACCATGGGAAGAGGTACTGCTGTTTGATAGTGTGCTCATTATAGGCTGAATAGTGCTGATTTGTGGTGCAGAATATAATCGTCTATAAATAGGATAAAAATCTCTCCCTGTTCTTTAAGCCTTTAGGTCTAAATGCAAATACTGAGGTAGCCAGCCTGTTTCCTGCACAAAATTTTATTGCATTCACTTACACTTGTGGTGGTTTTACACTGATGGCTAGCTAAGCTCCACCACTCTGCTCCCTCACTCCCACTTCTCAAGGGAACTGGGGGAAAAAACATGATGAAAAAGGGTTGAAGGGTTGAGATCTCTTCAAGAACTGCTCCCACACGGCTCTGTCCTGTCAGCTCTCTCAGCTGCTGTTGTGCAGCAGCAGTTTGTTGTTGTTGTTTGTTTGTTTGTTTGTTTGTTTTCCACTTTCTTAAGGGAAACAACAACAACAATCACTCCTCTCTTACTGAGGCCCAACCAGCATGGCTCATGGCTCATCACTGGCCTGTAGCAAGCCCTTTGGAGCTGTCTGGAGCTGACTCTGATTTGACATGGGGCGGCTGCTGGGCTCTGCTCACTTCTGTAGCACCCCTGCTACCAAAATCTTGCCATGTAAGCCCATTACAACACTTGTTTGATTAAAGTGACTTGCCCATTACAAAGGGAAGGGTTAACAGTGTTTTACTGCTGACTTTGTACAAACAAGAAACTATCAAATCTCACATCTCTAAAATAATTCAAGTAGGAATAATGCCTCCATGAGGATCAGTCATAGGACTTAAATATATAAGTCCTCTGACATCCTTATTTTCCTCTGCCCCAAAACTTATACTGACGGCATCTGTTATTGATATTATTCCCATCTCTCAAAATATAGGCCAAGGGGACCACAGCAATATCCTTAATTTAAAAGATGATAAGGTGGAGATAAAGAATGGAAAAGTTAAAGGGTGGGCATCAGATGTGACTGGATGAGTTAAGCAAAGCAACTTCTCTTTTTCCCCATATTACAAGGGTCTCCTTGTTGCTACAAGTTTTGTGACAGTCTGAACACAAGGCAGTGTATATTCAGCCATTGCTGAAAGGAAATGCATGAAGGGAAAAGCTTGGGAGAGCTCAGTAGTACAGGGAGTCATATGAAACATCTCAGTAGTAGCAGAGAAGAAATACACTCCAGCAGTGATTACTCTTTAAAGCCTGCAGGCTCAAGTTGAAAGTGATCTCTTTTTCATGTATTTTGACAGTTCCCAGAAATGACCCAATAGTAAATGATACGACAATGTTCTTGAAGCAGGAATAGCACAGTTGCACTGAAGAAAGACACTGTTCCAACATGAGTTCTCTTCAGAGGTGCTGATCCAGCTTTAGAGGAGATTTTTCTTGAAACTGGTACACTGAAAAAACATCCAATATCGTACTTGAGCTGCTTGAGTTTAAGTAATTTCAGCAAGGAAAATGTAGAAATTAAGAAAATGGCAACAAGATGCTAAAGAACCATTTGCCAGGTGTTGATATTAATATCCTTTAAATTATTCATATGGTTATAGAAATTAAGGTTCAGTCAGCTGCTCAGCCCTAATTCTAGATGATACAGACAGTTTCTGCAGGAGTCATTCCTGCAGAGCATCTTCTTGCCTTTGCAGAACTTCAGTTAAAACTAAGAAAAAACAGAGACAAAATGTGATTTTTTTTCTTCCTGATTCTAGAAAAAAAAAATTCTAATAATTTTATTTTGGTGATAATGGACCACTTTTTCAAAATCCTGAATTTCCAACAAACATCTGTCTTCAGAAAGGTCTGCTGGCTGCACAGTGCTTCAGAGAAACAGGCTCCTTTAAATTTTCCCACTGTTGGATATAGAAGAGCTTGCGATGGCAGGGTCTGTATTAATGATGCAGCTTTTGGTATATGGAGACAGGATTTTAATCCAGTCACATGTAATTTACTCAGTATTACAGATAAAGTCTCTGATTAAGCTGGAACAGGAGTTTCTGGTTTCAAGTTCAATGCTGAGGTCACTTGAACTGAATTAACATTTGTGCTATGGTTTTATTTTTTCCTTCTCACCTCTGTATTTTTTGTAATAAATAAGGGAGGAGCACAACCTCTCCACATAACACTGATTAAATAGATATTGACTGTGTATATCTTTTACTTCAAGCTTGCTTTATTAAGAGTTTTCATAATACCTCCCACCATAGCCTTCCAAAGATTATTCTGGCCTTGACCATTGTATGAAGATTGTGTCACAAATTGATAGATTTGTAATGGGATGGAAATCTTTGAAGATTTATCTGCAAAAAGCTGCATCCATGTTTTTTGACTGACATTTTAAACCTCTTTGCTGTTGTTCCCTTACTCAAGGCTAGCTGTCCAGATAGATGTGTGATTTGAAATATAAAGTAGACATGGTAGGCAATATGAAAGGAAAGAATGTGGCTCCAGTGCACAGAAGAATATAAGAGAAGCATCACAGGAAGAGCAGTATGATAGGAAACCACTGAATATCAGTTGCAGTTCTAGAAAGGATTGGCAAGACAGTCTGTAACAGCTAAATATTAATTGATGCATGGAAATGGTTGTCATGCGGTATGGATAAACTTCACAGTTCTGAGCTCTTCTAGCTCCTTACTGGCATCTCTCTTATAAATCACATAAACAAATTCTAAGCCTGACTTCTGAATTTCAGATAGAAAGAAAATAATAAGTATATAGGAATGCTGAAATACCACAAACTTAAGCAACATCAAAGACTTTTTTTTTTTTTTTTTTTTTCAAGACAATAAGCCTCTGAGCCTCTGAAATTCTCTAACACAAATAGCATTGAATTCAGTAAGAGTGGACAAAGGTGGATAAGAATATCCAGATAGCTGAACTGGTGTGTATGAATGCCTTAAGAAGTTCAGGTGCTTGTGAAATAGTAAGGAAGCAAATAGACATCCAGTACAGTATTCTCCACATTTTCCAGGAAAACAGGAAAGTTTGAACAGCTTATACAACTTATGCAGTAAGGTTTATACAATAAAGATGGTTTTGTTGTATAGTAGTGAAGCCTGTAGTGTTCCTTCCTTCCTTTCCTCTTTTTATCTTCTTCTTCTCTCTCTCTCTTTTTTTTTTTTTTTTTAATATAAAAGCTTTCTACCATTTCTGCCAAAGGTTCTTGCCAAGCCTATTTTGGATGCTTTCCAGTTTACCCTCATTTTTTGATTCTTTTTGCCTGTGTGAAAAGTTCCTATCAAGTCTTTTAAATCCCTCTATTAATTATAAATAAGAACAAGCTAACTCTTAGTTTTTTTGTGTGTTTTTTTTTTTTTTTTTTTCCCATCGTGATTCATATCCATAAGCTATAAGCTCTACATGATTTCCCATAGCGCTCATTTTCAAGGACAGCCATCCTTACAAGGATGTGGACGTGTGGAAAAGCCTTATGAAAAATGAACAGATTTTTTTTTTCTCCTTCTTAGTAGAACAATCTTAACCTAAATCATTGTTTTGGGGGTAATGGAAATTAGCATCCTGTTGGTTTCCAGCGTTTATAAAAATACTGAAAAGATAAAGGAATTTATGTCTATGAATTTTGTTTCTTCTTTTGCTACTTTATAGGTTGGAGTACTTCTTTGATTACGCTAGTGTAATATTTGTTAGTTGGGATCTCCAATATTTGTTTTTCTCTCAGTCTTTCCTGCCACTGAAATCCAGAGGAAGAATGTACTTATGTGTTCATGCTCTTCATGCAAATGTAGCAGCAAAAATTATGGGCTGTCTCCAAAGTTATGTCATTTGAATACTCACTGTCTTATCCTTTGGGAAAGCATTTAAAAGCTAGGAAGGGAACTGTAGGCAGCTGCAACATGGTTCTGATTTGTCGTCTTCTGTGAACTTTGTACAAAGTGATAATTTCTCCAGAAGAAGACACCATATGCTGGAAAGTCCAAGAGCCTAAAATTCAACTATTGCAAATTACGTATACTGAATATTGTCAGCTTATGTCAGGGATGCACAGTTATCTCCATAGACTACACACTTGTTGATTCCAAAATCATTAGGATAGTTGATGAATAAGTTTACAGGATGAAGGAAAAGATTCAAGATTTTATGAAGTCATTAGGAAAACTTGTGAATATGTCACTATACAAATTATATCCAAGGAAACATCTTCACAATTTATTTATTTATTGTGAAGGCAATTGAAGGCTTGCATCCCAAGGTTCAGCATGCATTTCTTAGCCAAGTTATATATAACAGCCGGTAGCACTGAGATAAGCATTGTAATAAAACTTAGGGCTCAAAATAGCAGCTGCAGACTGGTTAAATGAGATAAAAAGTGAGGGAGAAGTTAATATGTGGGAAACTGAGACACGATGAAGCTTCATTTTTTGCCTAATGTCTCCCCAGAAGGCAATGATAGCACTGGGCATTCAGATCTCTAAAGTGCTAAAGTGTTAGTGTGGCCACATGCCTCTACACTGCAGTGTCTGATACAGTAGCAGTGCCTGCCTCTGTTTGGCAGTAAATAGAAGTTTTTCTTTACACTAGATTAGAGTTAATTCCCAGCTCTGACAATGATTTTCAGGATCATCTTGAATGATTTACCATACTTTTTTATAAGTTCACTGTCTATAAGATGGTGGTAATAACACTTTTGTAACATTTATTGGTCTTGGAGTGGCAAATTGCGTTTATAACTTTTTGTCCCAAGGAGTTTAAGTGAGACTATTTGGACAGACAGGATGTGGCCCATTTCAGTTGCAACGTCTTAAATGGGTTTTGTTGAGGAAGGCAGATAGAATTAGACTCGCAACCTTCTAGTCTTACAGTGCTTAGTTGATTTAAGAGCTTACTGCAGAACCACGATGCATACGCAAAGTTTAAGCCAAACAAAAAGACAGACTGTTCAGAAAGTGATAAGGGATCCCTTTCCTGAATGACCCTTAATTCAGACTGAAGGCGATGAATAGCCTGACCAGACACCAATCCAAAGAAGAACAGCTAATGATACTCTTGGCACATCAGAGAGAGAGAGAGAACGGTTTAATGAAATCACAGACAGAAAGCCAAATGGCTTGTGCCTGACATGGATTGAGAAAGTATCATCGGTCTCTTTCTGATTTATGTGCATGTGTGATCCAGATGAGGCTGCAGGATTTCAATCGAGATAATGTGCATAATTAAAAAGCAAAAAATTTACTGATGCAGTGGCAAAGGTTGATGGAATCTAATTGGAGAAGCAAATGAATAAGAAAAAATAATTTTATTGCATTTTTGTGCTAAGCTGTATAGACAGCTCTGCAATTAAATCACTAATCAGACAAGAACTGGCTGACCTCGGAGAGAAGTAATCTCATTCCTCAGCTGGATAGGAAGATTTAAAATATCTGGTCAAATCAATGTTAAAAGATATAAAACATACAGAAGAATATTTTGGGTTTCTGTTAGGTGTATTGTTTATATTGAAATGGTCCCTCTTACAGATAAGTGATCTAGTTGACTTCTTGGAAAGCTACTTTATAATGATGCTGTTTTTATTTTGAACAGAAGCTATTTTTCAGCAAATGGAATTGCACTTTTGTGTGTGTGTTAGTAATTATGTGCTTTTTTTTTTTTCTTTTTATTCTTGTAGCCTTTTTAATAAGCAGACAGAATTGTCTTTTTTGTACAATTTTTTGTACAATTTTGCTTGAATATCTCAGAACTACCTGTCTGCTTCTAAGGTTCTGATGATATTTGAGGTGAAAACATGAAGCCTTGACATGACTTACCTGTGTCTGATTCTGCCAATCTCCATCACACTGACTGTCTTTCTGGAGGCTGATTTGTATTGTGCTGCCTCGAGGAACCCATGCAATGTATGTGAAATGTCTTCAGAGCAAAGATCATATGGCAATTCATGGAAACTATAGGGGTTGATTTATTGTTATTATCTTACCCTCGGAGCTCAGTGCATTCTTCCATCCTTTCTATGGGCAGGTAAGGAGGTATACGTTTCTACCCTTTCTCCCAACAAATACCAAATCTAGTGCTCAGAATCACAGATCACCAGGCACTGGGATCAGGTCTCTTTCTACTGAGTGAACAAGGGATCAGGTCTACTTCAATGTGGAGGAAGAAAATCATGTTTATCACTGTTCATCAAGGATCATGAACACTTTGTGAATGGGAATATGAAAAACCCACCTTGAACGTCACACTAGAACTAGAACATAGCCTGTAGAACAAAAGAACCTCAGCTGCTGCAGCTGCAGCTAAAAAATCAGGTCTCTTGTATCTACCTTAACTCTGAAGAACTGTCATGGAAGGTACATGGAAGACATCTTTGTATTACACACAATGAGGAAAAAAAATGTAAGACCTTGAAGCCTTTTTCTGTGCTTTGTTTTGTGATACAAGGTGGGGCTTGGAAACCTGTATTTAAATACCTGGATAACTTGCCTGGCTTTTCAGAAACACTAACTGCCTGTGGTTGCTCCTGCCAATGAGAGTCTGAGATCCTTCATGGTGGATCCTCAGCCTTTTTTGTTTTACAGTGGTATCTTAGGGACTACCTTTTACATATTATAAATTAGTTTTACTGGCATATTTTTATTAGACTGTCAGAAAATGTTTTGCATATTTTATTCAGAGTAATTTGCCCTCTAAGTCCAGTGCAACCAGCTGTAGCATTGAAGATAAAAGTTTGGTCAATATATGGCTTCCGTCCATCACCTTGAACACAGTGTGCATAAAATGGTACCATTGCAATAGTACATCAGGAGAGTATTTTGTTCCCAGTCCATACCATTGATCAGGGGATCTGAAACTGGTACATCCCCAGCAGGGAACTCTTTAGTCTCCAGTTTGACTTAAAGTCTGTGATTTTAGTTCAGGACTTCTTTGATTCTGTTGCTGCTGTGTTGATTAGATGATGACAGCTATGCTCCCCTAGCAGTAGGGGAATAATGGGTGGGTCCTAGTGTTACACCTTGAGGTGTCTGTAACCCATGTTCAGAGTTGTTTGTTTTTTTTTTTTAATGTTTTTCAGCTCTGATATATCTGGATCTGTAAACACTTGTGGTGTTCCACCTTTCAAAACAACATGTGAGCAGTGGTGAGAAAAGTGCAAAGGAATTTTCCTATTGGTAGCCAGAGGAAAAGACTAGCTGAAATGAGATGCTGCAAATGCTCCCCTCCCCCCCATACACACACCTCACTCCCTTAAACCTCCTTGCTGGGACTTTCTTCTTTGCACACCACTCATTCACACAAAGAATTTGTGGCAGTTATAATGGGAAACAGCTACCTGACTGATGGTTGGAACAAATTAGCTTAAAACTTACTACTTCAATTTCCCATTTTTTTTCTGAAAACCCTAATTTCTGCCAGAATGGTTCTAAACTGCCTGGAAGGTCAGCGTGACATTCTGAAATTACTGCTGTCCTGTGATGCTGAAAGACATACCTAGTGTTTGGAGTTTTTTAAAGGCACCTCAACTATTCATTTACCATATTTAGGACTGAATTCATTTTTATCCTTCAGTCCTTTCACATTACACACCAATGAAAAGTGATACTGACACTGAAGGCAATTATAAAACATTTGCCTGAATGGTGTTAATGGACATTTATACAAAGAGACATTTATGCAAATGCCTATTGGACATCAAAATGAAGTCTTGTCTTTTTTAAGACAAGGAGATAAATTATGAGATATAATTTTCTCTAAAAAGTCTGCAGTCTCTATTCCAAAAGTTAGTTTTAGTCTTGGATCGTTCTTTGCCTGGGTATTCACTGCTAAAAGCTAGATAAGTTTATGACAGGTGTATTTCTTGTCTCTCTTTCCCTATGTAGAACAACACAGGGACAGTGAAGGAGAACTCAGAACATTAAGAGCTCTGCAACAGTACATATCAGTGAATATATTCATCGGGCAGTCACTTTCTGTCCCAAGGTCACTCTTCCTAATGTATTTGGTGAGAACTGTACTTTGGCACTTATTGTTCTGCAGCTTGTTATGAATTTATCCCGTATGTTAACACAGATGTGTGTATCAACTGCAACTACTGTGTACCCAAGTCCAGAAAAACAGAGAAAGGCCACTATCTCTCTGTCTGTTTGGGAAGGAATTTTCATAAAGAAGAAATGAAATTTCCAGCTGAAGTTTGCCACAGTTGCCACTATTTGATTAGTTGCAGTGGAGACCTATAATTAGCTCTTATTTAAGAAGGCATATGGCTCCAACAGATGGTAAAGGGAAAAAAGCAAGTTAGATAAACATGGCTATTTGCACAAGATTTTGTGGTCTCCTTTGGTTATATTTTGCAGTACAGTTCTTAGGTTCTAGCAAGACAGCATACTGTTCATTCGAGGAATGTCCACATGCCTTAATGTTCACTAAAAATAGCAAAACTAGCATGGCCTACAAGCATTTAAGAAGTTTGGCAACAGTAGAAGAAATCAGATGACACAGAAACTTAGAAGTTAGTATCTGAACACATATTTGGTGGGGACTCTAAACAGGCATTATATCTCATCTAATGTTACTGGGAATTTCATATGAAATGAATAAGAACAAGAGAAAGTGTGTGTCTGGACAGGAGAGGGTAATCAGCAACTAGGTAGTTTTTGGTTATGTTTCTGACAGTACTAACCAGGAAGATATTTGCAATAAAAATCTCTCAGATTGCAGGGAGGTGGGCTACAGCTAGTCCAAACTGAGATCTTAAAGACTTTACTACGTACACCCATCCCCATTCAGCTGCGTGAGAAGACTGTGTGACTGCTGCTAATCCGCTTCAGGGCAAGGGCAATGAGCTCAGCTTAAATTGCCTTCTACTGCGATGTACCAGGAGATGACTTTCCACTCGAGAAGATTAGGAAAGATCACATGAACCAGTGACACAGCTTAGCTGTGTGGGTAGTAACATAAGGTTTGTGGGTAGGAAGGTGTTGATGCTCACAGCTCTTTCTCGAGTGAGAATGCCTTTCATCTGTCTGTGCACGAGTGACCTGGGAGAATGAATCTATCTACTTCTGAAGGTATATGAGATTTACTTGTGTGGGAAACCAAATATAGAGGCTATGGTATGTGTCTTGTAGCTCTGAATTAATCTGAAATACAAATGCTTTGGCGTGCACTATTATTCATAATGAAGTACTTACAGTAAAGCCCTGTTTACAACTACAACAGCTTGGTTTGCCCATGTTATTGAAGAGTATCTCATTAAATCAAAGCTTAGCAGAACCCTGAATTTCCATTTATTTGAGCAGCAATGTAATAATGCTTCATTCCTCCGATAGAAAGAGAGATTCAAGAAGTTTCCAGCTACTGAATGATTATCTTGTTTCCAGTGCTATAGCTGTAAAGAGGATAGTTTTGAAGTTAGATTTGTTTTCCATAAGGACTTTTTTTTCCCTGACTGTATAATAACTTTCTGTTCATTTTAGACCTCTCGCTTAAAGCTCAGTAAACAGCAGAGAGAATTCTGGAGAAGGCAGGATGTAAACCTGAAGTCATCTTTCAAAAAGGCCATCCGCGCTGATGCTCCCTGGAGTAGTAATTTTATGTTTAGAAAAGAAATATGATTTTATTCTCTTCCCTGTGTAGGGGATAGGAAGTGATGTAACATCTCCAGCAGCAGAGTGCCAAGACTGAGTCGCCATGCTTCCTGCTTCCTTACTTTGAAAAAGTAATCATTTATCTTACTTCTCTGGGTTGAAGAACAGAGGACAAAGTCAGGGTGAATCCTATCTCTGATCTTTGTCAAGCCCTGAAGGTGAAGTGTACCAGAAGCAGAGGTAATGGAGGATTATGAGTATGGCGATTTCCCCTTGTAATTCTCAGCAAAGCTGTAGCAGTCAAGTCCTACAAGATTAATAGAAAAGTTGTATGGGAGAAAATGTGCTTTGAAGGAGGTTTTAATGTATTTTGCCTGGAGAACACAGCTTTTTCACATTTCATTTATGTCTCATGGTCCTTGTTATGTAGGGTAATCTGACATTATTTAAGGTTATTCTTAGCAAAGTATTCAAAAAATAAAAAGGGGATAAAAAAAAAAAAGCCAAGGATCTAATTTCAAGGCTTTCTCTGTGCTTCTGGTATCCAATGGAAGCAGAGTTTAAAATAATGCAAAGTGATTTAGTGATGATCATCTGAGCTGTGTATGGTCTCTGTAGCATTATGAGTAAGAACTGTTTCCTTTCTAATAGTTGGTTTTTATTCAAAAACTGTCTAAAATATACTGTCTTTTAGCCTCAGCTCCCACGGCTTTGAAGGTACCCTTATATCATCACTTAGTGCAAGAATTTGAGTTAGGAGCTGTGTGGTTAGGCATTTATTTGTTTTTAAGCCTTGATGTACTAAATACAAACGGAACTCCAATATTTTGGCATCCCTGCCTATGGCACGGGGTTTGGAGTTAGAGTTTAATGATCTTTAAAGTCCCTTCCAGCCCAAACCATGCTATGATTCTATCATTTCTTAAAGATCATATTATACTTAAGTTCCTAAACAAATCTGGGTCACAGGCAGGGATGCCTACTACCATGAAAAGGTTTGTAGCTTAATATTTATTTATTCTTTGGCAGTTATAGACATCAGGAGGAAGAACAATTGAAAATATAATTATGGAAATAATTTAGCTGTTGAGATTGGAGCATGCTAATCACTTACATGCCAAACAGAATGTAGAGGAGTTAAAAACTGGTCAACCATATTGCTAGCAAGTAGCAAAGATCCACATGACTTAAGTGGCTCTGGGGGAATCATTCATCATCAAGTCTCTGCTGCACCAAGATCTTGCCAGTTAAAAGTCTGTCCTTGACAGAAATCAGAGGTTGATATATGCACGTGTCATTGCCATTGTTGATTTTGCCAAGGTGAGTTTTATGTTTGTTCGCTCGAGGAAATGTTGCTGTAGAACAGCTCTGAAGCCTCTCAAACCATTTTTAGAGAGGTAAAAATAATAATAATAATAAAAAAAGTGAGTACATGATGGTTAGAATAAGGGAGATTTAAATGAAGGGAGATAACAGAGAAATGATGGGAGTAGAGGAAGGAGGTTAGAAAGGCTGAGTTGGTATAGCTGGAGATGACAGCTGGGATAACTGGCCAGTGAAGTTTTTGGAGTTAGTCTATCTGGTATATGCACTAGGATCTTGGAAAGGTTGAAAGAGCAGCTCTGACTTGCAGAATACTGTCATGATCTTTAACTATTTTTCCCCAGTAACATTTTCTTTTCCCCATATGAACATCTGCTATCCGAAGGTGTAGGGATAAGATCAGGGAAGCCAAGGCACAGACGGAACTGAACTTGGCAAGGGATGCAACAAACCATGCATTTCAGGGTCCTGAGAAAACTGGCTGATATTGTTGCAAGCCACTCCCTAGCATATTTGAAAATTTATGACAGTCAGGTGAAGTCCCCAGTGAAAAGGGAAGCATCACTCCCATCATTAAAAAAAGGTGGAAAGGAGGGAAAGGAGGACCCAGGGAACTACAGACCAGTGAGCCTCACCTATGGCCTGGCAATATCATGGAATAGATCATCCTGTAAGCAATGTTAAGGCACTTGCAGACAAGGAGGTGATCTGAGACAGCCTGCATGGTTTCAGCAAAGGTAAGTTGTGCTTGACCAATCTGGTGGCTTTCTGTGATGGGGCGACTGCATCAGTTGTCAAGGGAAGACCAGCTGATGTCACTGGGAGAAGACCTCATTGAGAGCAGCCCTGTGGAGAAGGACTTGGGGGTTCTGGTAGATGAAAAATTTGACATGAGCCAGCACTGTGCACTTGAAACCCAGAAGGCCAACTGCATCCTGGGCTGCATCAACAGAAGAGTGGGCAGAAGGGGAGAAGGGTGATTGTCCCCCTTTGCTCTGCCCTTGTGAGGCACAAATAGAAGGGCTTGTTAGGCACAAAAGTTGATTTCATTATCAACAACCACAGAGTACATCAAATTGTACCTACTCTTAGGAGGCAAAGACATAGTTAAGTGAGATTTGATCTGATCTCACATATCGCTGTAGGGAACTATGGTTCCTGATTGTGTTCTTCATGTCCTGGCGCTCTTTGTGGAAGATGTTAAAACAGATTTTTCTATCCATTGCTTCTGCTTTCCTATAACATCCATATTTACACACTCTGAGATGTTATGAAAAACTAATTTGTTTTATACAGGCTTTTTCATGCCTACCATAGATAGCCCTTACTTTAAGTTCCTTTCTTTTTTAAAATGCCATTACTTAGAAGTCTGCAAAGGGATTGCTAGGGGTGGTATTAGAATGGCAATATATTTCCTGTGGAAGGAGTAGAAAGAGAAGAAGATGCATCAACAGACTTTTCTCATTCCCTTAAATGAACAGCAGTGCAGGACAGCTGTCCTCTTCATGCTTAAGATGGTTCCTACAGCCCTGAGAGCTCTTTCCAGGTATTTTGAAGGCTTTTTTGACCCAAAGAAGATAACCATTAAATGAAATAGGCTTATGTCTAGCTTAAGGAACGCTGGAAGTGTCACAAATACATCTCCTAATGAGGAAATTTAGCAAAAGCACAGGTCAATACAGTCTTACCTCTGGCAGTTTCCACACACTACATCCATCTTCCTTGGACTGCACATGAGTGGTGAGCAGTGCAGGCACATCCTAGAGCTGTTGGGGTAACTGAGGTTTTGCTAGAAAGGGGGAGTCTTTGAAGCTTTGCTCTCCTGCCACCCTATGCTTTGTGCCAGAGGAGTGTGTGTGCACAGGTGTACATCTGCTACTTCTTCTGCCAGCAACCAGCTCTAAAGAACGTCAGCCATGCAAACGCCAACCTTCCTGCCACGGTGTCTGCTAGCAGACAAGTTTGTGGGTTTCAAAAGACAGGGCTGTCAGAAGGCATCCCAGGAAAAAGGAGAAATCTGTAAAAGTTCCCAGGATGATGACAAGGTTTTTGTGGAGCAGGCTAAAGAAGCGCCTGTCTGGCATGGGTACCACTTTGTGAGTGGAAGAAGCTGAAGCAGAGCGGCACAGCCTGCTTGCTGCCTGCACAACAAAGCACAGGGTGCGTGAGTGAGTCCTGCTGCCTGACAAGCGGCGTCTGCGGGGATGTTGTCATCCCCTCTGCTCTGAGGGGCAGGACGCCTGCATTGCCGTCAGCATTGCTGAGATGTCTTCGTGCTGCTGAGCACTCCTCTGAGGGATCTCCTGCCACAGCCTTATGTCATCCTTCAGGAGGTGGAGAAGCAGGCGGCGGCCGTTGAAGCAGGCAGGGATGGGTTTTGCTTAGGGGATGATCAGGCACTCATCTGCTGCAGTTCTCTGCCAGATCTCTGCAAAGCTATATCTGTGTTCTTAAAACTAAGCAATTTTTGGCCCTGTAGTATACCCACACGCACGGATTTGAGACATCCCTAAGCGTAGTAGCTTGTCTTTGATTTCGACCTTCCCAACAAGAGAAATGACTCTTTGTGCCACCTTGCAACTCCAGCTCCTAAAGCAATTACACACTAGCAGTGGTCTGTGCAGGAGTGCATTTGAAAAGTAAATGACATTAAACTTTCCATCTTAGAAGAGTACCAGTATATCAATATCCAAATCAAATAACATAAAGCTCCCTTTGTCTGCCAGATAGGAATAAGAATGCATTATACCCCTAATATGATTTTTGCAGTGTCTCTAATATGATGAGATTTAAATTAAAATAAATATGACTGCATGCTTTGAAGAGCTAATCAGGCTGAAACGTTCTAGCCTAACGGGTGTAGCACAAGGAAATAAATGTGCATTTATCTAGGCTGTCTGGACTTATGCAGAGCTATTGTGAAGGATATGAGCTGGGAAGACAACAGCAGAGTGAAACACAGGCTGATCCTGGGTGTGCTTGGTAAAAGTCAGTAACAGGAAAATGATTTGAATGTAGTTTATATCGATAGACCTATGGTCCTGGTCCTGCTAATTAATTAGCACAAGTACTATCATTTTCTAATCAACTCATTTGTTCTCCTCCTTCCCCCTCTTTTTTTTTTTTTTTTTTTTTTCAAGAAGGTGCTTCTTTGTCTGGAACTATTCCAGTTCCAACAGACAGGTGCCACAAAAACTAATCATTATAATTCATTATTATGACAATTGTTGTCCCAGGACCTTTAGTACTTTATTATTATTTTTTTTAAATCCTCTCCCTTTTTTTTTCCATCCTAAATAAATGTTCCCTCTGGAAATCTTTAGTCCTTTGTCAGTATCAACTCACCAACTTCTGATTGCAAGTTATGTATTCAGCAGCTCTACAAGTTATGCAGCAGTAGCTTTAGCACAGCAGAACAGACCTGTCCTGATTTGAAGCTCTTGACAAACCAGCAGTCCCCAAGACTTCTTGACCTGGTCTTTTATCCTACCCCAGCTCATGAGCTCAAAACAATTCTGCAAAGACCCAAATTCCCGGAAGTACCTCCTGTAAAACTGTTATTCTTTTTAAAAATCATGTACTTGCTGGCTTCCTGATGAAGATCACAGATCTGTCTCTCTTTGAAGGACTGATACCAGTACACCTTTTTTAAGCACACCTCATCAGGAGAGTTCCAAAATGCCATTTGCTAAAGGATTACATTTCAAAAGCTTAGGTCACTACAGAGCTGAATGCTGGAAAAAAAAAAAAAAAAAAAAGGTAAAGCTGGCTCTGAATACATTTTGGAAGTTGTTTTTGCTCAGGGGCAATGGAAGTAGAATTAGCAAGTGATTCAGATTAAAAGCCAAGACTCCATTTGAAAGTACCTCACTCGGGTGCCCAATTGCTCATTAAATGGTCACACAGGTATTGCAGACTCCTCTGGAAGGAATTCATTGTAGTAAGTGTTGCCTACAATGTAGTTTTGTACAGCTAGGCAAGCCAAGCTCTGTTCCTGTCAGTGACAGAAGATTTAATAAGCAGTGGGCTTCAGGTGAAAATCTGTTTCATTCTAAAGCATGCACCTTTTTCTGTTGGATGAACATCTGTTTTCTTTAAGTGCCATGCTTGGGAACCTGCAATCCACAACAACAAC
Organism: Anas platyrhynchos; assembly: GCF_047663525.1. Lineage (NCBI taxonomy): Eukaryota > Metazoa > Chordata > Aves > Anseriformes > Anatidae > Anas > Anas platyrhynchos. Next base: position 5,575,178 of record NC_092588.1, read on the forward strand.
CTGCTTCATTAACATTAATTATTGATAATGCAAGTGTTTAATTAGAAGTGCTAATACAACTGGCCTAGATAATCATAAAGTGTAGGAGAGAAAATAGTCTCCCTGCAGAAATCACACTGGTAGTCTGTCTGTGTTTTGTGCAGGTGATTCCAGCCTTTGCTCGGCCTGCGTGCATGAAAACAACGTTTACAGCAGAATATTTCAGATTTTGTACAGGAACGAAGAGATCATTCTTAATGAAACAATGAACTTCAGAGTACACCTGCTTCTGGATGGCGAGAGGGTGAGTTGTCTTGGGATACCCATAAAAAACAGGAGGGTTGGGATTGCTCTTACCTAACTTTTAGGTGTCCATCACACACATACTTCCATATGAGATGTAACCATGGGGTTCCTGTGTTGTCACAGGTCAATATAACTGAGGGAGGTAATGGCAAGGCTTATCTGACCTCTCATCAGTATCTGCCTTAGAAGGAGATCCTGTATTTATCATTATCTCTGTTGATGAGGGTGCATGGGGTCATTTGTTCAGATGTGACCAACACTGAAAACATCTGCGTTAGGTCAGACCCTATGCACTGCACCTATCATGACGAGTAGTCCACACCCTGGCTTCCCAGTGGAGTAACTTGTTGACATACTCCAGTACATCAGTACTAGTGCAGCCAGTGTGAATCAAATGCTATACGTTGAACTTGGATTTGGGGCCAGAGATACTTGGCTGTCCTTCACTTTGTAACTTCATATTTGAGCATGAAGAGATCTGAAATTTATGTTTTGACTGATTTCAACCCAAACATACCTGGGTTATATATAGATCTAAATTGAAACAGCTGGAGAACCTAATTTAAGTTCATTTCACATGCTTCCCTTCCCCTCCCACTTTTTTTTTTTTTTTTACATGCAGTTTGATCAATTTATTCCTCCCTTGAACTGTTGTTTTGTGCTTATAGCAAAAAAATACTAAGTGCAAGGTTATTAATATTCGTTAGAAAAATGTTCCAACATGCTTAATTGAATATTAATTTTATCCTTCCACAGTGGAACATCTCTGATTAAATATCCCTCCCCTCAAATTACAGCGGTTTCCGCTGTGTTGAGCAGGGATGATTTCTGATGATTTTTGCATTAATATTCAGAAAGCTATGCACCTCACAAAATGAAAGAAATAATCCCATGATATTCCTTGCAGCTAAAACTTGTCCTGACTTGTGCACTGTGCCCATCACACCTTTATATAGGAGGTTCCTTGGGAAAAGAACACCTGCCCAATTCTGTACTTACAGAGCGGTTTTACAAAGAGAAAGCTCCATTATCTCTGTGTGATGAAGTTGCTTTGGCTTTTCAAGGGTGTAGAACAAGAGGATAAACTGGTTTGTTCACCCAAAATGCATTTCTGAAGGTATTAAAAAGAGTCAAATGCAAAAAGTAAAGGTTTATAAACTTCTTGCATTTAGCAGGTTCGCACAATTCACTTATGATTAATGCTCCCAGTTCTCTGTTTTCTGCTGTTATATCTTGTCCTCTGTGACTGTAAAAAATCATCATAAATATGGGGAAAAGCAAATTGTGTCACTTAACAGGGCACCCTGCTCAGAATAAAAGCTATTATATTTTCAGCTACTGTTCAGAGCTGGTATCGCATGTCTATCACATAATGTCGGATGCAATTCCTGCAACTGGGCTTTGGAGAAATACCTTGAGTTCAGCAAAGCCTTTTGAATATTGTCTCTGTTCATCACTTCTTAACTTATTTAACACACAGAGTATGCCAGTCCTATGTGTGCCTGTTGTGTTCTGTGGTGGCGTTTTTGGTTGAGAGGCATGAGTATGTTTGCTGCTTTCTCTGTAAATGGGCAAGGCTGTTAGGTTGGGTAATGGGAGTGTTGGGTTTATACGCTCCTTGTAGTTTCTGCTGCCAGAGCTGGCATATTCAAATATTACATCAAGGGAGCAGTATACTTTATCCTCATGGTGCTAGGATAGTTCTGTAGATGAGATAGGCTCAGTACGAAAAAAAGAAAAAAAAAAAAGAATTGCAGTGTGCATGTTCAGATTAGATTTTTTTTTTTTTTCTGTATAACCCTTGATAAGCTTAAATATGGAAATGTCTTTTTTTTTTTTTTTTTTTTTTTTTTTGGTGTTATATGGAAGAAGCCTCAATTATCCATCTAGAAGTCACACTGAGCATACCTTTCACCATATAAATGGTTCTTTAAAACTCTGACTTTTATTAGATGCCTTTTTCTGTATTATCCCAGAATGCAGCATTCCTTGAATTCATAGGAAACAATATTGCAGGGCTGAGGCAGCCTTTAGTGTTACAAAGTCTAATTTATTTTCATAAGCTTTTGCTTTCATCCCTATTAAAGAAGGAGCACTGCCTTTTTCATCAAGCAGTAAAACAGGTAACTTGTCTCCTTGCTTGCTGGCTCCATTTGGGGACAATTTAGCAGCTGGGAGAGGACAGGGTGAGGCATGCTGGGATATAATGGTATATTAGATTTTGTACTTTCCAGAGAAATTTAAGTGAGATGGGACAGCCAGATGATTCAGTCTGACATCCTGGCTAAACTGTTAAATATTATGGTAGTACATCACAAGGATGCTGGAAACTTCAGTTACAACTTTTATTGCAGCTCTTAGAAACTAAACCAAAAAAAAAGTAAACGTAAACCCGAAAACTTAGAAATAAAAACTGAAATGATGCCTTTGATTCCAGACTGGTTCAGCAGTTTTATATGCAAATACTTTTTATTGAACAGATTCCAAACAGTGTTTAATAAAATGCATCTCCCTATCAGTTCTTTCCGTTGGTGAGAGAGGCAGAGGGTAGAAAGCAGCCTGATTTCTGGACAGTGCTTTCTGGAGAATTTTGTGTGCTCACAGCCAAATATGGTGTTTTTGGCACAAGCTAAGGGCCAAGGTAGGAACACTGGGGGAAATATAGGCCCATCCCAACGATGAGGAACTTCCAACAAGACACAAGATGGTGTTACAAGAAAGTACAGAGTAATATAAAACTTATGCAAACAAGGAAGAATTAATCAAATCTGAAAGAACAAAATTAATTTATTTCAGCCTTACTTGATTTAGTGGGGGGGGGGCAGGGGAGGCTGGGGAAATGCATGTAGTTATTTCAAAGAAAGCTTTCAAAATCTCTCTTCAGAACTGTCTTATTTCATTTTTGACTGGACACAAGATCAGCATGTGAAACATTTCACAGAGGTCAGATGTTCTGAATTTCCCTTACTTTTATTTAGTTATATGGAATATTAGGGAAAATAATAATATTCCTTCTTTCATACGAATGTATTTCTACAAATAAAGATCTTTATCTCCTCTTTCATGAGTTGTGATTTCAATCATTACTATTGCTGAGAAGTTGAAGAACTTTTTAAAAAACATCAGAAGACCCTTCATAGCTTCTCTGGAAGGACCACTTCCTGGCTTAGACAGTCAAACATGAATTATATTTCAGAGATTTGTTTTCAAGCTGATTTCTTGAGTAGGTTCATTTAAAACTTTACATCTTTTCTTCAGGGAAAAAAAATATCTGTTTGTCTATCACACTGTTGGGCAATTACCATTTGTAAATAACTGTGAAAAACACCATAATAGTCCCAGTAGTGCTTAAAGGAGCAACCGATATTTCATTTAAGGACAATATTATTGCATACAGAAGACTGACAAATAAATGATAGAAATCTCAATGTCTCTTCAGTATGAGTTATGGAAAGGCCATTTCATTTTCTCTCCTGTAAAGGATCTTATATGCTTTGGTTCTAATATGTGAAGAAAAGTAAAACACAGTGAAGTCTAGCAAGAATCAAAGCTGTATATTAACTTGTGTCATGTAATTTTTGTATGTAGCTGTTATGTCTGAGGGTTGGATTAACTTCTAGATAGGCTGTGTTTGTGGAGAGCTTTAGATACTCAACTCATGCATAAACCTTTAAATGCTATTTTCTCATGAAGATTCCAGTATAGAACCACAGTCCAGTTTTCACTTGCTTTATTATAAACACCTCCAATATATAAAGAAAAACATGCAATCTCTCTAGTGACCACTGTGACATGATTTTATATGGGTTCTTACACTGTGCTGTGAAATCTAATTTCAATCCACTTGTGGGACTAAATATACCCTATTGTACAGTTGCACAGTAATGCTTGATCCTGTGCAGCTGTGAATACCTCTCAGATACCTGTTCATTGCCTCAGCCTGTTTTGGGCTAGTGTCACTAGCCTTCTGTCTCTGAAGCTATTGAACTTGTTTAAACTCAAGCTAATTTCAGTGACAGTTGCAGGTGCTCAGCAGTACTTAGGCACAGACCCAAAATTTCAACCCTCTGTTGGCAGATGAGGTTTGCTTTGTCTGATGCTCTATACTTGAGATTAATTCCTAGTTTAAATTCAGTCTGTAGCTTCAATAATGATTATTTCTTTTGCAACTGCCAGCAACTGTGATTTTTAGTGACAACAGCTCATTAAAAAGGAAAAAGTCTTTTTTTGCTGAAAGACATACTTCCAGATGTTTTGAGACAAACACAAAAGAGAAGGCACATTTTCAGTAAACAGAGGCTGGAATTTTCTTCTCACATCTCAGTGCCTGTGATCATGCTAGAAGAAACACCATATTACTTTGGAAGGGTCTACATTTTACATTGATTTTTTCAACAAAGTACAGCCAGTCCTTGGCTCTAATTTTTCTTGCTTCCACAGAAAAAGGCACACTGCAGATGGAGTTTCAGCTTTGGGAAATGTAGCTAAATATGTTCTAAGCTATGTATTTTGTGGATCCTACCTGTTAGAGTGGGTTAGATGCCTCTGACATTGTCTTCAGTATATTTTTCGTATATTATATTAAGAAGGTGCTAATGTGCTGGAGAAAGTAGTCAATTTTTCCTAATTTAAGCCATTTAAAATTTGAATATATCAAGAGCAAGGTATTTGTCCATGCTCCATCTGTTGTCAATGGAAAGAGACAGGCACAAACAAATCAATTATCCTTTGTAGATGTGAGCTTCAAAATGGGTCATCTCACTGCATGTGTGTACTTGTTGCTTTCCCCTGACAAAAGACCGAATCTAGATGTCTCACCTTACTTTTTTTGTGCCTAAATTAGGGTAAAAATATGTCTCTGTACTACTTGATCCCCAGTGTGCAATTCTGCTTTTCCACCTACGTTCCCATATTTTTCCAGTGTACTATGGTGCACAGCAAAGGATACTTATACTCACAGAAAAGGAGTATTTTGATAACTGAGTGATTTTCTGTTCACATTTCCATTTATGTTGATAGTAACAATTTTTTATTTTATTTTTATTCTACTAAACATACATTGCTGTGGAAGAAAAGACATCCCAAAAGAATAAAACACAGTTTTGGGCAGCTTAATCACTCTTCCACTCTAATTTAGTTATTTCCTTAGGTTATAGTTACTTCAGCTGTGCCAAGCTGGTAGTGTTTTCCAATGTTGACTTCTCCAGGTTAGTGTAATGAACTGACAGCTGTCCTCATGTGCTGTCTCACAAAATCCAATCCAATATTTCACTGACCCTAAGAGAAGGATAATCTTGTTGGTGGGATCTGTTGGATGAAGGTACCAGTGAGTCAATTTATTAGGAAAATCATCCTCCTTTGTCTTCACTATTGTAGGTGCCAATTTATAAAGATAACTTTGCCTTTCTCTTTTGTAGGTGGAAGATGCATTGAGTGAGGCAGACTTTCAGCTCAAGTTGGACCTGCACTTTACTGATAGTGAACAACAGTAAGTGCTGTTTTAAAGCTCAGTTGGTAATGCAGGGTTTATTCAATTGGGAAATGACTTTGATGAAGTGAGTCCTTTTGAAAAAGGATGTCTTTGATATGTCTTTCCTTTTCCTTAGTGTTGAAGTCCTTCTGTTTCTCATCTCTATTTGAAAAGTGTGTCTCACACTCCTCTATTAATGAACAACATTTTTTCTCTTTTAAGTGTGAGTTTTAAGTGTTGCTCTATCTCTACTGTTATTGAAGTCAAAGGAAATATCATCACTGACTTCCATGTGAAAGGGGCTGCTGTTCAGGAAAGCATTTATCTCAGGAGACAACTAAAGGCTGAAGATATGTGTATGAGCATGTTGAGTGCTTTTCTTGTGAGAGAAAACCAAAGCGGTCTTGATATTTAAGGAGGAAAAAGTCTTCCCATTGACTTTGATCTCTTCCCACTGCATTTGATTCCAAAATCTTGGTGAAATGGAAATAGCATCTGTTCCTGAGACATAGCAGTAAGCATAATCCTAGACCTTATTCAACCTTGCTGAATCACAGAAAAGGCTTCTGATGACTTCAGCAGCTGTGTTTCATGTGTTTTTATTCATATCCAGAAGCATCTTAACAAATTTCAAGGCATATGTTTCCTTTATCTTCAAGACACAACAAGTGAAACCTTGTTCACAAAAGCAGGTGGGACTGGACCATCAGTCACCAGCTGAGAGAAGAAACATAAATGAAAGCCAAAAATAAAAAAGAAATGCAACTTTCACATTATTGTGAAATTGTGGCATAAAGCATACATTTTATTTCTGTTATCATTTGAATGATTAATCTGGTTTACTTTAAACAAAAGCAGTGGTATTTATAGAAAAGTATTCTGCAAACCTCACTGAAACATTGCTTGGGACGACACCATACTCAACCAAGACATTATAGCTTTTCTTAGCTCTGGAAAGCAATTGACTTACATCAGAAGTGTCTTTAATGCTGTAAAATAATTCTTTTTTTTTTTTTTAGGAATGACTTGCACTTTGGGAGGATGTAGTTAGGCCTGGTCTCAGATCTACATCTCATTCTTATGCTTTACAGATGTCTTGGATGTCATATGGCTGACTGCACACTAAGAAAGCTGTTCTAGGATAGTTATAATCAACGATAAAACCCAAAGCATTGGGTTTTATTTACTGAAAATAGAAGAAGCTAGTGCTAATTGTATAATTTCTCTGCAGTTACTTAACCTACTCCTTTGCCTGACCTCTTGCAAAAAGTTTTTCAGAAGATCAGCTATCTAGAAAGGTACTCTGAATATGTTCAGTGCTCTGACACAGGACTGCTTTTACCTCTCACAGATTGCCTGAGGAAAAATAGATTGGTTGTACACTAAAAATCACAATTAGTGATCTTTTCTAGCTATGAACATTCAAGCAAGCTGAGCACTTTGCTAACTGCATATCACTTGGTTATTTATTAGTTCTTGTTGATTCCAGAACTAGTATATAGGTGGACAACAAGGGTGATCACAAAGGGAAATTGGATCTGCAGTATATATCTCTTTTGTTCATTATATTTTTACTTATTATTTATATTTATTATATTTGTATTTACACTAGACATAAGTACAATTCAAGATACTCATCAGTTATGTAAGCTCTCTTGAAGCTATGAATGTTACCAGGCAGTGATAAAAATTCAGCTCAAGCCACCTCCCAGACTGCTGCTTGTATCACGTTATAGGCTGTGACAACTCAAGCTTTCACTAATCCTTGTAAACCTCTTTCTCTTCCAGGCTGAGAGATGTTCCAGCCATTCCCATGATCAGCAGCCGTACACTGTGTCTTCACTTCCACCCCCGGAGAGGTCTGCACCACCATGTTCCTGTCATGTTTGACTATTTTCACCTGTCAGTGATATCCGTCACTGTGCATGCGTCACTGGTAGCATTACACCAGCCTCTGATCAGGTAAAGGACACAGAAATGTCTCATGAAAGGCAGAGGAGATCCCTCTTCTGAATACATTTCCTTATTGTATAAGAGAAGCAGAGATCATAATTTAATTTCAGTTGTTTTTTTTTTTGTTATGGGCTAGGATTCTGGAGACTGGATCCAGCCTCTGACACAGGTTCCTTTCTTTGATAAGACACTAAGGGCCTGACCAAAAAACAGCAGTCTGCAGAATTTCAGGGAGACTTGATCTCTCTAGTCCCCATCTGTAACAAGAGAATGGTGAAATTTCTTGCCTCCTCCTTGTCTGTCTTTCATCTTTAGTCCAAAAGCACATAAGAACATTAATATATATTTTTTTCTGTTGTTTTGTAAAGCATTTTAGACAGTAGGTCTCTAATCTCATTTCTGACCTCTGGGTATTAGCATAATTCATAACATGGCTGGAAGGAAGCATGCATGAGTCAATACTGGATAAGCCTCTGTTGATTTTTTCCCTTGTAGCATCATCTGATTTAACCATGGAGCAGTGTAATACTAACTGCCATGGGGCCTAGGTGTGATTTATGTTATCTGATTCGTAAGGACATGAAAATAATTCAGAACTCCTTCAAATAAAACAGGACTGGAGGTCAATATCCTCTAATATTTAGAACAGGCAAGGGGAAGCAAAGGTCTTTCTGGTAATTTACTTTCTGTCCAATCTTGTCATCACATGAGATAAAGAGTGCTGAAAGGGAGGGAACTCCTTGGGTCCTGGAACAAAATGCAGTGTTCAGTGTTGTTCAGATCCTTTTACTCTGGCAAGGCCTTGCTGTTTACCAAGCCTACATTGAGTTTGACAAATACTGAGTGACAACCACTGTGTGAGAAAGAAAAGACAATTCTCTAGACTCTCTTCTTTTCTTAGATTTCCTATTTTGACTTAATATATCTTTTCTTCAGTTCTTCATTTGTATAAATGTATGGTGCCATTCAATGAATTAAGACTGTTAGAGTTTGAGTAGTGACAGAGATGTGAGTTTATTAGTACCTCAGACTGCAAAATCTGTCTTTCCTTCCTCCACTGAGATGCAGGTAACTGCTGTTGTGACTTTCCTGCTATGTAGATTTTTAAAATAGTGAATTAAATTGTAGCAGACTACTCCTAACCAGATCTTTCTGCTCAGATAATTTATCCATTGTTCTACTATACAAAAGGGTGGAAGAGCAATAGTTATCAGGCTTAATGACTGTTTTCAGTGCTTTGTTATCCTCTAATGAATGGGGTTTCAGAGAGTTGTTACTGCTATTACACATAAATTGCATAATGAGCAACTGTTCCAGATTATTATAGCTTTCAAAATATGATTTTGTGGACATTTATGAAATATACAATATTTTTACTTAGTGTAACAAAATGAAGATTTTTGACAACACAATGCAGAGTTTCATTTTCTTAAGCCAGTAAAATCATTTTGAAGTGTCTTGTTAAATTTTCAAAACCCGAAGAGTATCATGTGTTCTCTAAATATAAACCAAGGTGAACAGTATAAAAGAAATGTCAGTGCCAAACATCCTGAAACAAAACCAACCCACAAAAACCTACTTGCTTTTCTCTCATCTCAGAGATCACTTGTTTAGCACTGGTCAATGGGATTTACTGGGAACATGAAAAAAATGTAAAAGCACATCTTTATTTTGTAGCACAACAGAGCCCAAATGATCAGAAAGCCTTTCTGACACATTGTAAAAATAAATAAATAAATAAAATAAATGCATGAGTGTTACATTAGGTGGGAAATATATACATATATACTATGTTTTACGTTGCCAACTTAAACCATCCTGTTGTCTATGTATTTTATATATATATGTACATTCAAGGGCCATGTGCCCTGGAAGAGTACAGAAACACTGTCTGGATGTGCAGGGATGGGATCAGGAAAGCCAGGGCACTGACAGAACTAAACTTGGTGAGGGATACAAAGAATAACAAGAAGGGGTTCTACGGGTACATTGGCCACAAAAAAAAAAAAAAAAGACTAAGGTGAGCGTATTGCCTCTGAAAAATGAAGAAAACTGGTAATAACAGGCGAGGAAAATTAAGAAGTACTTAACAACTTCTTTGCTTTGGTCTTCACTGGTGATCAGGCTTCCCACATCTCTTGAGTCTCCAAACCTCTAGATGGGTGTGCAGAGTCCCTCCCACTGTAAGTGAAGAGCAAGTTCAAGATGTCCTGACACAACTTAATTTCTACAAGTCTATAGGCTTTTATGACATGCATCCCAGGGTCCTGAGGGAATTGGCTGATGTAGTAGCCAAGCTCCTACATAAATGAATTTCATCATAACTGAAAAAGTGTAACAGTCAGGTGAAGTCCCCAGTGACTGGAAAAAGGGAAACATCACTCCTATTTTTAAAAATGGAAGAGAGGAAGACCTGGGGAACTACAGACCAATAAATGTCTCCTCTGTGCCTGGTATTATCATGGAATGGATCCTCTTGGAAGCAGTATCAAGGCACTGGCAGGACAAGGAGGTGATTTGAGGCAACCAGCATGGCTTCAGCAAGGGCAAATCATGCCTGACCAATCTGATGGCCTTCAGTCAACAAGAGAAGACCAACCAATGTCATCTACTTGGACTTCTGTAAGGCCTTTGACACAGTCCCACACAGCATCCTTGTCTCTAAATTGAAAAGATATGGATTTGAAGGGTGGACCATCTGGTGGATAAGGAATTGGCTCAATAAATGTTGATCAGTTAGAGTGGGTCCAGAGGAGGGCTACAAAGATGCTCAGAGGGCTGGAGCACCTCTCCTCTGAAGAAAGGCTGAGAGAGCTGGGGCTGTTCAGCCTGGAGAAGAGAAGGCTCTGGGTAGACCTCATTTCAACTTTTCAGTAAAAGGGACTTATAAAAAAGATGGAGAAGGACTGCTTACTCAGATAGATGATAGGACAAGGAGGAATGGTTTTAAACTAAAAGAGAGAAGATTTAGATTAGACTTTAGAAGAAAATTCTTCACTGTGTGGTGAGGCACTGGCACAGGTTTCCCAGAGAATCTGTGGATGCCCCATCCCTACAGGTGTTCAAGGATGGGGCCTTGGCTAATCTGATGTAGTGGGTGGTATCCCTGTCTATGGCAGGGGGGTTAGATTAATATGATCTTTAAGGTCCCTTCCAACCTAAGCCATTCTATGGTTTATTTCTACACATATTTGTACACTTATATCTAAGATAAAAATTCTAGACATGCTCTATAAAGTTCACAAATTATGTGAAGTTGAAATTTACTTCTGTCTTGAAGTTGTCCTGGAAAACAACTTTGCCTGAAACACAGATATCTGATCACATATCCCCTGTGGACTCAGCTTTTCATATTTTATTAGATCTGTTGGCAAATTATACATTCTTCTCCAAAGTTCTTCCGTGTTGCCTGTATTTGAACAGAGCAACCCGTAGGGAAAACAGCAGGATCGATTCAGGCCCTTCCCTGCTGGGTAATATTCACCTTCAAAAAGCTCCCACAGCGCAAAACTTGCCAGCATGCCTCCATTTACTCCTATTTATTTTTTTTATTTTATGTTTTTGAAAATTAAAATTTTGCTATCAGTGTCTGTCCTGGTTAATAATTCCTATACTGTAAATATTAGATTTGGTACTTCGAACCCTTCACTTCTTACAGAACTGAGAAAAAGTGAAATTCTGGATTATGGAATTCTTTTTAGGACCCTGCATGGAAATTTTGTGAATCAGCTTTTCCAATGATCATACCCTTCAGCTTTGTAATGGGGTCCTTATTTGTGGCAAATGCTAATGGCTTTATGCATTTCCTAAGGAGGTGAGAGCCTGGATAAAAAGTTGATGAGGCAGAACTAGAGTCAATTCAACCCTGTAATCCCCCCAGAAATCGTATTTGTTCCAGGTATGGGATGATGAGGAACAAAGTGGGATTGTCTTGGTCTTCAATTCCTCTCTTGGCTCTCTGGACAGCTTTATCGCTTTGAGATGCTGCTGCTGAGCAGCAGAGAAAGAGCTGGGTAGCTTTGACTTCTCCTTACAGAGCACCAAGCTAGAGCTTGGTTAAAAATTCCCACTTTGACATTTAGGGTCCTTTGACTTTTCAAAAAAGCACCCCACAAGCAGCTAGGGAAGCTGGACCACTGGAGGCTGAGTCCAAATTTTTGTATTTCCAGGCAGGGGTGCAATAATAAGGGATAGGCTGGAGAGTTGGCTGGTAAGGAAACCCATGAAGTTCAACAAAGGCAAATTCAGGATCCTTCACCCCAAGGAACAACCCCAAACACCCATACAGGTCAGGAGGTAACCTGCCTGAAAGTAGCTCTGCAGAGGGACCTTGGAGTCCTGGTGGCCAGCAGCCAGCCCATGAGCCAGCAACCTGCCCTGGCTCAGTATCCTTGCGTGCATTCAGAAGATTGTTGCCAGCAGGTCAAGGGAGGTGATCCTCCCCCTCTACTCAGCCCTGGCGAGGCCACACCTATAGTACTGTGTCCAGTTCTGGGCTCCCCAGTACACGAGGGACATGGAGTGAGTCCAGAGGACCTAAATTAGACAAGGCAGTTGGAGAAGAAAGGTGAGGAGGATCTCCCAGTTTGGACACCAGTTTTCTGTTTTGTCTTTTGTATATATCAGTTAGGTTTCTGGCCTGAGACATTGACTTTTCCTTTAGCTCGCTGTCGTTGGCTTTGCAACTGGCCCCGTTTATAAATGAAACGAACAGTTTAGCACAGCATCAGTACTTAGAAAAAGAACTTTGCTCCAGCTTTGTTCAGACCTCAGTAAATATTTCTTCTTTCCTTGGGACACATCCATCTCTGTGGTGTGCAGATCTACTTAGTTTCAGGCATGCTGCATGATCAGTTTCTTTCTTATACTGGACTTCTGTAAGAAACAAATAGCAAGAAGCATGGTTATGTGCATCATTAATTTCATAGACCTTTTGGCCACTCCTTCCCAAGAGTGCATAAATTATTGTTTATAAGTAAATATATAAAAATGCCCTACATGTTCTATTTCCTTTTAAGCAGCATGGCCAGTAGGATCAGACTGTCACTTCTGCTGCAAGTTTATCCAGGGACATCACATGATTTGTACTTTCTTCCCTTGAAAGCTTTTGGGAAATTTAAGTGCTGCGTTTCACCACCAGACTGGTACTACCTGTACAGATTGGGTCTCCCCAAAGCCATGCTTTGTCTAAGGATCAGCTCACTTGATGGCCGCAGCATCTGCAGTGTTATTTTCTGTGGCTCTTGGGCTTTAGCTGAAAACATTTTCAATCTGAATGAAAAAAAAATAAAAAGTCAAGATTTGAGAATGCTGCAAATAAGCGAGTACCTCCTTCACAGGCAGCTGGCAAACCTGATTTCTCTTGTTTGCATAAGAAAGGGATTTAATTTCCTCAGCTGTTTGGATTCTCCTCAATTTTTATCCTCTCCCCCAGCTTCACACCTACATCTATGCGGAAAGCAATGTAGACTTCAGAGTTGTGACTTGTTAACATTAAAATCTTTTTTTTGCCCATATCCAAATCACTGAATAAGAAACAGTAAATCTTCATGGTGGCATCTGAGATGGGGAAACAATATAGTACCCCTTTTGCAAGCAATGAAACCACGATGCAGATACTGAATTTTGTAGTGCCCTGAGCTTGCTCTGCTGTGGCAAGAGGAAGCATAATCAAAGGGACATTGAGTATTTAAAGGTTTCAGCCCTGACCTAATTCAGCTGTGCTCCACTGCACTGAGGAATCAGGCCAACCCTGGCCATCCTTGAGTAATTTTATCATGACTACAACCTTTTATTCTCAGGCATCCCCCTGTTCCTTCGAAGCACCATAACTGATATATCTGTGTGATATACATACTGTTCTACCCTGTGCACCTCAATTCTGGGTGCAGACTATGCAGGTCAATTTTTCTACAATTGTGAATGTAGCTGGCACCTACTTATGGGCAGCTTATATCTGAAACAGATGTAATCCTGGGTAGCAAAGGTCATGACTTACTTTTCCAGTAATCTGTAGAAAGAAAATTGAATATTTATCCAGGAGAGAGCTATTGCTTCCATAACTTGTTTATTAAATAATAATTTCATATTTTTTTTCCTCTAAGAATTCTTGCATAATAGCTGCACAATTGTTCCTCTGAATTTTGTTTTATTTGTTACTATTTATTATGCATCTGCAAAGAGAAACTTCCACTTTGACATGCCATCCTCTTGAGCTACCAGCCAAGAAGTCATTTAAGGAAAACACCTGACTATTTTCGAGTCAAGCTTTCATTAAAACAAAACTAAAGTAAACTAAACGAAGCCACATAAATAAATATCACCACTTGACTTTGCCTGATTTCAAGTTTTATAGCAACTAAAGTTAGGTTCAGGGCAACTGAACCAGCATTTTCCAGCAATCAAAATCACTACAGGTTTCAAGCCAGTTTGCACCCTGACTCTGTTTGGGATCCAGGGACAAATATCTGTATCCATTACTAATGTGATTTTAATATTTCTTAACAGTCTTACCCAAGAATGTCAGAATATTCTACAGTCACTCATTATAACCTTAGTGAAACTTCTTGTGTAAGATAGCTAGGTGAGCACAGCCTGCAAATATCCAACTGTTATTCTCACAAAACAAATAACAGATCACCCATGTATTCTATGGCTGTATGCCAGCAGTAATTTGCCACAAATAATTTGCTATATTAATGTGTTGAGTTAAAACAGTAAGGGAAATTGGTGTTGTGCAATGTATATTTTCCTGTCTGTGGGAAGCAGAAGTTTGTGGTGAAATGCAAAGTGGTGCTGCCAGTGGAAGATGTAGTTATGTTAGTGTTTGATATATTGTTACCACTATGGAACTTGCTTATAGTTTTCATTTTTGAAATCAGTGATATTTTATCCATAAGAGACTCAGGGAAAAAAGACAGAGTGATTTTTTTTTATAGAATGTGGCCTAAATGGGATGCAATTTCCCGTCGTGAGCTTCCACTCTGGTTCAAACATAAGACTATAATTTCTTGTAATTGTAAATGTGAGGGTGCTTGTTTGTTACAGTTTTACTAATTCATATGCATGATAATCTTTTTTTGTGAACATTCAGACTCAAATCTGATAACAGATAACTTTTTTCCCATTCTGCTGAAAATTACAAGTTGTGAAGCATTTAAATTTTGCTTACCGAGAGAAAAAAAAAGTCTTCATCTTTAAAATAATGAATGAAAAATTAAATGTGAATAAAAGAAAAAATAAAATTAAAGTTATTTCATTTGGGGAGCATTTTAATGTCAAATAATATATTTTATTTTATTAAAATGTCCTAAAGCATTTATTCTGAATTTCTTCAATAACACATCTAATTAATATTTATCAATGACAATCCATTCCTTGTGCTAGGGAACTGTCATCTCATTTATATGTTAAAGAATTGTCCACAGAAGATAAAAACTAGGGAATTTAACATTTTGTGCGGTGCAAGAACTAAAAGGTACCATATTCAATTCTGCAACAGCAGGTCAAAACAAGCATGAAGTGCAGCACATATTACAATGTGCAATTAATTCCAAAAAGTTATTACAGAGGTCAAAAGTAAAAATCAAAAAGGCATGGACACAAATTCATGGAAGATAACCATGACTGCTGGAAATAGTTGCCTAAATATAACCTCTGAGTCAGAAAGTTCTTAAATTTTGATTGCTATTAGCTGGCAGGTTATACTACTGGAAAAACGGGGTTTTTCGAGGACAGTTCATTATTATATGTGTCCATAGATAGCTGCTGAAGGAGCTGTGAGACTCTTCTGATGGATAAAGATATCTCATTATTAAAATCATCAAACGAACAGTTCAACAAAAGCTAAAATAAATTGTTTCTTTCACTGAAAATAATAGTGCTGCACACATGTTCATTTACTTTGACATACACACATGAACTCCTTGACTTCTTTATCCTGACTGAATAAAAGCTAAGGTTAGCATATAGGATGAGGTTCTAAATGTTGATGTTAGATTAGTTCTATTAAGTAGACGGTTCAAAAGGACGCATAAATAACCAGGGTTCAATATTCATACAAATGAGCATGGTTTCTGGAATAAATGGAAAAAAATAATAAATACAGTAAGCAAAATATTAAAAGAACCTGCTTTTTATTGCTAATTAAAATTGTCCTCAAGTTTTTTGGACTCAGTGCCTCCTTTTCAGTACAAACCCGCATTTTGAGGGCTCAAAGCCTCCTTTAAGGACCTGCAGCCTCTTTTCAGGGTTCAAGTTCTCATTTCAGAATCCAAAATATCATTTTAGGATGCCAAGACTTCTTTTTTTTTTTTTTTTTCTTTTTTTTTTTTTTTCAGTACAACCCCAACCCCCCCCCATTTGGGCCCCAAGGTCTTGCTCTACAGCTTCCTCATGAGGGGAGCAGAGGGGCAGGCGCTGAGCTCTGCTCTCTGGGGACAGCGACAGGACCCGAGGGAATGGCATGGAGCTGGGACAGGGGAGAGTCAGGCCGGGTGTTAGGGAAAGGTTCTGCACCCATGAGGTGATCAGGCACCCCAGGGTAGTGATAATAGCACTGAGCCTGCTGGAGCTCAGGAAGTGTTTGCACAGTGCTGTCAAGACACATGGTCTGATTTTTGGGTGATCCTGTGTGGAGTGATAAGTTGGACTTTATGGTCCTTGTTGGGTCCCTTCCAACTCAGTATTTTCTATGATTCTATAATTATGTGCTTCAAAAGGCATTAGGGGAACCTCAACGATCTGTAAGCCTTCCAGTTAAACTTTTCCTCAACAGACAGATGACATTTTGGCAGGTTTCCCAAAAACGGTTTTTGTTTTACAGTGCTATGTGGGATCAATTTCCATAAAACCAACAGATTAAAATCCCTTCTCTGCTGTAAAAGCAAAAGATAAATAAATAAAAAAGGCATTAAAAAGTGCTTTTCTCTCCCTTAAAACCTTTGAAAGCTTTGCGAATATTCAAATGATGAGTTTTTCATGGGCAGGCGACATTTGTTTAAGCTTCTCTCCGATACCACAGCAATCATTTTTTATTTCTGCTTCCTGAGCCTTTCCAATAGACCAGGGCAGACAACATCACCCAATAACAGCTGAAATTATTCTGAGCAGCATTTATCTCTTGGCTCTTCATAATTGCTTTAGTTTATTTATTTATTTGTGCCTTAAATTTAGCATGTAGGAAATAACATGGGAAGACTTCCTGCTGCTTAAAAGCAGCCAACTGGAAATTTCTTGGATCACATCAATTAATATACATAAACAAGCTCAGATATATGCAAAAGCTTTCTACACCATCCTCTCCCTTATGAGATGTTCTTTTTGTCAGTATATGAATGCCTGAGGATATATAAAAAAATAGCAGTTTTGACTTAGAGAGGAAGCAGGGATTTGTGATCAACCTGAAAAATTTCAGTTCCTGATTTTGCTTGATATTAATTTTCTGCTCTTCCAAAAGTTACTGAGTTTCCCTTCTTTTCAAAACCTCATTTTTTACTAAGTCATAGGAATTATTCCTGTACCTCTCTTTTGTTTTGTGTCCTTACCATAAGACACCTTTAATTTGTTTTGTTTCTGCACAACAGCCAACACTCGCATCTATCATTAAAACTGAAAAAGCTGTAGAACTGCATGAAGTATGGCTGATCTGAATTGACATGGCCACATGATACACATCGACATAGGGGAATAAGGCTGGGAAGTTCTGGCAGGATGAGTAACACTGCCCTATAGCCTTTGTTACTGGCACTTTATGGTTTTAATTTGTGTGTGTTTGTGTATTCCCTATCTTGGAAGCTTTTGTTCTTCCAAGGACAACAGGTCTCCTGAACAGGAGTTATTTGGGATAGCTGGCTGCGGTACAACATCTCACAGTGGATGGTGATCCCAGCCTGAAAGCTATAGCACGAACTCAGTGGCATTACCTCTGCATTGATTAAGAACAGCAAATTTGGTGGATTTTTTGGTTTTTCTGTGCAGTTATTTCAATATTCATTATTTCATTTCCACTTCTGTTTGCATGCTTTTTTTTAAGAACTATTATAATTGCCTGCATTAGTATTTAGACTCAGTAATTTCACTCACTGTATTCTCCACAAATAGCCTGGTTTCTCTCTCTAAATCTGGATAAAGTTTATGTGCAGCACATTATCACAGGGACTAATAGTGGAGTTTATCTCACCTAACCTTAGTTGTTTATGAGACAGTCATCCTTGCCTCCCTTTATAGTCCACAATTAGAAGTAGCACTTCGAGGGTGAGATTCATCTGACCTATTTGATACGACTACTTTAGAAGGAGATGACTCACCCCCTGGATATGTCTATTCCTCTTCAGAAACTATAAAGGCAGCCTACATCATTAATGAGGATGTGGACATTGGGTCAGATTAATCCCAAATAAGATCCCTAGCTATGAATCATGATTCTGGTGGGTTCAAGGCTGAATAGGCCCAATAAAGGTGTTCCACTATTAAGGGGTTCATCCTATAAGACAGGAAACATGCAGATATGGTCAGAAGGGAACACTGTAGCCATGAGTCAGCACTGAGAGGTAATGACCTCAACAGTAAAACAACTTAAATCCTGTCAGGATTCTGAGGAAGGTTTGAATAAGAATTACATTTCATATGGGTATGGGAGAACATGTCCAAGAAAACAAACTGCTCCAGTAAAAAGAAATGCAGGTTTGTTTGTTTGTTTGTTTGTTTTTCATTATAATTCTAGAGGTTGATGCCCTGGGACAGTGAGAACTGGGACCTGAGCTTCCAATTAGTACTAAAAGATTTGGATGAGCTATAAAGGATATTGATAATTAACATAGATAATGGATAATTCAAACAGGAAGGGTGATATGGTTAAAGCCAAAGAGAAAGTTGCCTTATCGATCAAGATGCAAGCTGATGAGAAGTTGGATGAGAGTGTTATCTATGTAGATGGAAAGTTTGTGTTGTTGATATGTTAGTCTGGAAAAAGATCTGTAAGACAACAAAGGAAGGACTGAGGATAACACCCAAGCAATTGGACTGAATGCCAAGAAATAAGGCTCCATTCACATAATTTTAGCCAGTACATACTGGACAATGTTCATTTAATGAGGGAAACATGGTGTCTGGGCTTATGGTGTCAGCTTGAAATAAATAAACAAATAAATACCGCAAACCACAAATAAATACCTGCATTAGGAAGGAAAAGATTCTTCTGTAACATTACTGCTCTGATTATTTTTATTCTCATTTCTTCTTCTTTTAGTTTTGCTCGTCCAGGGAAAGGATCATGGCTTGGTAAAGGCAACCTGGATGCGGGACAAGACCAGTCCAGTATGTCATTAGAAAATCTAGTGTTTGGAGCTGGCTACTGCAAACCTACTTCATCAGAGGTAAGGAGGGGGGGACCATAATACCTCACTTCCATTTGGTCACACAACATCTGTGTTATCTTGGAAGAATGTTTGTCTCTAGTACAGAGAGTTTCTTTAAAGAAGAACCCTTCAAACATTTCTGTATGAACTACCTGGCACTTGGATACACAATTTGTGCATGTTCAGACCCCACCTATACCAACCATCTCAGAAAAATTCGGGATGTGTGGATATTCCCCTGATAAACAATGGACTTATAAGGTTGAATTCACTTAACTAGATGTCTGCTTTAGGGTGAAATTCAGTAAAAGATCCTTGCTTTCCAGGCAGAGGAATTTAGTCATTATTAAGGATGCTGTAATTAGCAGCAGGTCAAAGCTGGCATCAGGAAGGAAACCTGGAAGGGTTTATGTCTGAAATATCAAGGAATGAGTACTGTGTATGTTGCTGAAGGGATGTTATGTACACTGCCTTACTCAAGGCAGATTTCTTAGTTAGTGTTTGCCTTTGATCTTACTACTTACTGCAGGGGATGAGCAGAGCTTGTTGTGCAATTTTTAGTACAAAGTTGCTTGTTTGGAAAATAATGAATAATTGGATTTTGATTGGAGGAAAGTGCTAGCTTTGGGGTGTTTCTTTTGTTATTTATTTATTTATTTTGGTCAGAAATATTTCCTCAGATCTAGAAATATCAGATCTAGAAACTCAACCTAGAACACTGGAATCATCACATTGTTGGGAAACCCTGATTCAAAGATTCTGATTAACATGCTGCCCTCAACTTCCCTCAAACTTTCCTGTCAGAGCTGTTCTCTTCTACATAAGTATTAAAAACGTGCTAGCCTAAGGCAGTTGGTGGAGAACTGTCAGGGAATTAACCCAGACTGAGAGAATGTTTGGCCTGAGGCTGCCATCTGAGCTGTTGGGTCACATTATGCTGTTGGCAAACAAATTGACCTCAACCTATGTCTCTCTGGTAAACGTTCCCATCACATGGCTTTAAATAACTGATTCAAGTGTTTATCACTGTATGTCTCAGTACATCCTACAAGAGAGATACTTTGGAGCATGGTTCCTACTTTTCATTATCCTCTTGTCAAATCTATTTTTTAAGATGATAAATGGGAAAACTAACACACCACTCCCATTTTTTATTCCAGTCTCCATGGAAAAATCCTAGTCTATTGTTGATTAGGAAACTTTATTTTCTTCCCAAATATTTTCCTTGGCTGCAAAACTTATTTTCTGTCCATCTCCATTGACTAATCTTCTTTGACTAGAGACCTTTATTTATTTATTTTTAAATGGCAGCACAATTATTATCCTAGCAGGTGACCTATTAAATGCTAAAGTGAAAATACTGTATCATGAACCAGCTTTAGCACTCTGCTTCACTGCAGGTCATCTGAACGTCACACTGAACAATCAGAAATATAATGTTGTACACTCCACCTCCGCATGGTCAGATGTGTGTTTGCTTAGCCTGATAAACATGTATATGGAGAGAGAAACAACTGTTCTTGATCTGAGCATTTTAATGTAATAGACCGTGATGGCCTTTTTGCACATACTATATTTGATGCATGATAATGAATGAAGACTACTTCTCTTCGTTCATGTAAAAAATACAAATTAGGATCTAGAAAGGGAACTGCTGTGGAGGTAAGCCTAACATCAACTGAGGGCATTTTGACTAACTCCTATATTATGTTGAAGTTTATATTAACCATAACTAATTACAGGAAGAGAAGTAATTTTGTTTTGTGCTGTGTTGCAACACTTTATACTCGGTCCAGTTTACTTCTCTGAACAACTACAAAGATTTCTTTCCAGGTTGTTTGAATGTGTTTGTTAAAGATAATTTTAACTGGATTGTAGACTTGTCCATCTTTCAGGAATTATGTAGTCACCTTCAGTGGAGATTAGAATAGATTCCACCCTTTTCATTACACAAAACCCCCAGAACTCTCTACTCCTCTTTGTATATTTTTGGTCAGACCTTGTCTATTGTGTGTCCAAATCAGTAATTGTTAAATACCTTAACTCAAGTTATACCACCACACTTTTTATTTGTAAGCAACTTTGGTTTGATGCAACCAGTTAAAGTCTGGTCTAGAACCATCAACATATCTCATCTTCTAAGGCTTCACTGGGCAGCAGGGCACGGAAAAAATGAGTGTTAATACACTTCATATAATTCTGTAGTCATATTACTATGTAGTCATATATATGTCATATAATGCTGTAAAGCAGTTTATTTTGGTCTATCCTCTTTTGTTGTTGTTGTTGTTGTTTTTTGTTTTTTTTTTTTGTTTGTTTGTATTTGGTTTGTTTTGTATTTCATCTCTGCAAAGTTTCTGATGGTTATATACATGTTATATACATGGTTATAGCATCTCCTGGCTAACTGTCTTCTATGTGATGCCTGGTTCAGTTTCCTGAAACACTGGAAACAATGGTAACATTCCATTATTTTAGGTTTACCTACTGTGAGTAAACTGAAAAGAGCTTTTTTTTTTTTTTTTTTTTTCCCTCATTTGCATACTGATTATTATTCCAGAATGCTTCCATTTGAGTGGAAGCTCGTAATGGATAGGAACCCTAAATCATTCCTTTTGTGTCCTCTTCCTAGGTCTAGGAGCTCCATAGTTTAAAACCACAGCAAGTGGGTGTTTCAGTATCTCTGGAGCACTCACTAACTCAGCAATTTATCCAATTTCATAGGTTCCATAAACTCTCCAATATCACGAAGCAGACTTGCTCACAAAAGTAAGCTTTCTCTTTATTAGTGTTATCATACTCAGCAGATGACTAGAGGCATGGTTCAGACAGGATATGAACATTTAGCTTCAGTAGAGTAGCAGCTAAATTTACATTACAGTCAAGCCCCCAGAAAAGAATGAATTATACTAAAATCTGATGTTAACACTTCTAAGTCATGTTTTCCAAGTGTCTCTTGAGTATGAAATAGAGGACTCTTACTTTGACATATAATCTCTAGGTCATACAACCTATTTTACCTCTTTGTTCCTCATAAAACATGTGGATCCATCAGAGAGCTAATTTTCTTTATAGGTCCATAGACTGACTGTACAAGTTCTCAGCTAGTTTATGTACTCAGTTTGCTTTTTCCTTATTGAAAGTGCAAGTTACTGCCTTCATTTCTAAAGAAAGTTCATATCAATCATCAGCTCCTCTTGCCACTTACTGTCTTAATCTTCTGCATTCAGGCTGCTTAGGTGCCACTGCTTTGTGATAGATCGTGAAGGCTTCTCAATCTGCACTTCCAGCTTCTCAGGGAAGAGACTAATTAAATGCGAGCAGTTCTGGTCTGTATGTGTGCAGTTTCCCTAGCTCCCCACAACTGACTTCTGAACACCAGTGACAGTTTCCTCCTCGCTCATCTCAACAGAGAAGTTATAACGATTGAACCTGTTTAAGCCTTAGTGTTTGTTGTTGTTGTTTGATTTGTTTTGTTGTTTTTTGTTTTATTTTGTTTTTGAAACCTTCCACACATGTCCAAGTCACCTTCCCCTTAGTCACTGCACCAAGCCTGTCTGTATTTAAGAAGCAATTAGACTGTGCACTTAGTCACATGGTCTAAACTTTTGGGTTGATCTG
Source organism: Anas platyrhynchos (assembly GCF_047663525.1). NCBI lineage: Eukaryota > Metazoa > Chordata > Aves > Anseriformes > Anatidae > Anas > Anas platyrhynchos. The sequence continues at coordinate 5,597,864 of NC_092588.1, forward strand.
TGCAGAGCCAGGAGTTGGATTTTAAATTTAAATTTAAACCACTTTCTTTTGGTCTCAGGCTTCTGTTTTTTTGGAGTGGGCCAGATATGAAAAGCATCTCTCATGCCTTGGTGTGCATTTGTAATGTGTGGTTTTAAAGGAGCGGGAGTCCTTCAGTGTCTTGCTTATGCAAATGGTGACTAGTTGTGATTGGAACTCCAGCAGATGTCCACCACATAATTATTCTGAAATAGTAAGAGTTGATGTACTGTTCCTTATAAGGTATAATGACAAGTATCTTTAATCAGTGTGCTGAGGGCACCATTTGTGATAATTACTGATGAAGTCTTTAATCTTTAGTTGCCTGAAGATAAATGGCTGATCTTTAGAAAGAACTGTAAATGATTTCCTAGCTCTAGCAGAAAACACGCTAACTAATAATGTGACACTAACTGGTTTCTTTAATCACTGGCATGTTTCTTTTCTGTGGCTCTTAGTGTTTGACCTGGCATATGCAGAGTACAGCAAAGCAACGATCTGCATTATGGTAGAGTTCAAAACAGGGATTAAATTGGGATTAGGCATAAAATGCGATGTTGAAAAAATTTATCCGTTTTTTCACTTTGGCTTTCACTATCATGAAAGCATCCAAAGATTCCTGTGAGACTTCAGCCAGGGTGGTGATAGAGTTTTCTTCTGGAGAAAATCCATTTTGAAAATTGATGGAATTTGCAGTCGAAGTTCCATTTTTCATGCCTGCATTTTGCTGTTTTTCTATGACATGTATGTATTGGAGAGAATTAAACTGCTGCATCCTACATGTATTTACAAATTTACCTGTTTCTCTGCATATTGCTGTGAAAGAGTTAATCACACCTAGAGTTGTGCAACTAAAATAAAGTTTTATGTAGCTAATTTAGAGTAGCTGTAAGTAAAGTGATAAAAGGCATACTCAGTATGGAGAATTTATTTTTCTTTCATAGCTATGATTAAAGTTATATACTGAACAATTTATTAGGCTTATTATTTATTATCAACTGTAATGTCTTACTTGGGGGGGTGAAATCCACTGAAGTGGCTTGTACTGTCACTCATTTGACCGACATCCTTCCAATTAAAAGTTTCCCTTTCTACAGATTTTAGCATTGATTTTTCAAGGTAGTTTATAGGAGGGGGATTGAGACAGATGTTTCCTTCTGCCCTAAAACAGAGTACACAAGCAGCAGGAAGAGCCTTTCTACACTTCAGTTTGGGAAGTGGACTTGGCTGCTCCCTTCCTTTGGTAGAGCGCTCTATAATTCAGTTTTTCCTTCTTCTCAGTACTTTTCCCAGTGGTAGTTTGTTGAAAAATTATCTTCATATGCCCTAAAGAACACTACAATAATTCCCACTGACTGATGGTGAGAGAGTTCGTGAAAGGAGACCTAATCAAGTCTCATAGCTTCTGAGCTGACGGCCTTTCCAACAGGAGCACAAATGCCAACAACAGCACAGTCGAGATCCATCATCTGGAAACTAACTCTTTGCTATTGGCAAGTGTCCCAGACAGCAGCTCATGGACTGGGGAATAAGAAAAGAGATTCCCTCTTTTTCCAACCACTTTGTCATGTTTTGTGGAAACTAATCCTCGAGTGACAGCAAAAGCTTGTACCTCTGTTCAAAGCGACCATGCCAGTCATAATGACCCAAGAATCAGTTTCACAGCTAATATGAATTATAAATTTTGGTGCAGTGCTTGAGAGGAAGACTTGGAAGTGCAGTCCTTTTGGCATCAGCCTGTGTACAAGCAACTCTCTCTGGTCCAATGGTCTTACAAGTTCTCTGAGGATCTGACAAGCTTCAACAATGTGACAAACAGAAAACAAGGGGATGAGTGAACAGAGATGGGCCAGTGTATGATTCTCAAAAGCCTTTCCAGTGAATACCAATTGTCAAAGCTTTATCCAGTATAGACAAAACATTTTTGGAGCTTCATGGATAAGATAAGAAAAAAATGTAGAAGTCCTTTAATACAAGAACAAAATCCCCTGAAGTTGTCTGGACTTAAACATATGTTTAGAGTCTGTATTTCAGTGTTTTGATGGGTGGCAAAAAAATAAACAATTGCTGGGTAGAATGCTTGAAGGACAGCAATGCTCTTAATGCTTGAAGGAAGGAAAGGCAAAAAGTTGGCGTAAAACCGTGAAATCAGAACTACTGTATTTGCAATTTATCACACTTAGTTTAGCGTTCAGTTAAATTTGTTTTTCTAAATCGAAGAAGTCCTGAGCATAGGAGTGTTTGCCTGCACAGAAGTTAAATAGCCTATCTGAATCAAGCTGGCTTTAGAGAGAGACTTTATCACTTATTTACACTAAATGATCAGACGGCAATAGCTAGGAGAGTTGAATTCAGCTATTAGGTACTTTGGCAAATGTGACTTGGGCTTTTATGTTCTTCCTACTTAATGTTCCTGATAACTCTAAAGAAATTCTTCAGCCAGTAAATCTGTTACTACCTTAGTAATAATTACCACTTTGACTGCAATGTTTGCATTTCAAGTGTATGCTTTTGACCATAATGATACCTTGGTATGCTAGGCTCAAGACTGCTTATATAGTTTGTAAATGTTAATTCCTTAATTTGGAAGGAGGGTTTGTGAGAGGGAGCAGAACCAGCATCAAAGATTACTTAACTTCCAGTAGTGGGCCTGCAACAAAAAGGTTTTCAGCTTCTGAGTATGAATTGGCCTGAAATGAGCTGAAAATAAAGGCTCTTTTGTCAAAATGGACTCTGTAGATCTGGGGAACCCGGGTGGGCTGGGATAAGTAGAACACAGACAACAAGGGAAAATGATGGTTGTAGAAGTACTGGGACTGTTTAAGAAGACTGTAGAAGACTGGGGACGCTTTAAAAACAAACAAAAAAAGCTAAACCAAAACCAAACAAATCCGTATCTCCGCATCTTTACATAGATGAGAAATGTTTGTGATTATTCAAGCAGTGATTCATATGGATATCTGAGAATCTATGTCTAGACATTTATATAGGGTAAGCTAGACACATTCAGTATGCCTGTAAGCTTACACTGCTTCCACCACTGGCATAAATCTGGAGAAATCAATCTTCCAGGCAGTCTCATTTTACAGTAGTGTTTGCCTCTGCTGATCCAGCAACACAGCATGGTATTTGAATGGGGCTGGGTGCACTGATGGTGTCTGTTCACTGAGACACTACCATCTCTAGGTAGCTGGCTGTGTCATGAAGCGTGTTAAAGAGCTGCAGTATCTTTCACTCTGCAGCCTCTGACTTCCAGTAGGACAGGGAGGTTGGAATCAGATCATCTTTAAGGTCCCTTCAAACCCAAACTATTCTATGATTCTATGATTCAACATGAAAGAAAAGTCCATAAGGAGAACAGAGGCCATTATATGTCTGCTCACTGATGAACCCCCCAAGAAAATCATTATCATCTCACAGGTTTCTTTTTAGTTCTTGGAGCAATCTGTAACTCCTGTTGGAACCAGCTCTAACTGTCATTGGAGGAAAGTGTTGATTGAAGCAAGGGTAAAGGCCTCATAAATAGGACAGAGGGGTTCCTCCAAAGCAGTGTTGAGTCTTGTTCCTGGGGATGGTAAAGCAATGTTTCTGCTCTATATATTATGCTTTCTTGTAAACAAATACAGGTTGAGTCTCCAGACCTACCAGTCAACCTCCCCTTTCTCATCTACTAAACTGACTAGAAATATTTTATTTAAAACCATAAAATGATGGCCTGCAGAATAAATGGTAAACTACTCATGGCTCATGAAATTTGATTGTCTTTAAGTGTAAATGACTTGAGGGCTGGAATATGTACTATGCATAATACAGGAGGTATCTACTCAGCTAGGAAAATGAACCTGTGAAAATATAATACTTATGCAAATTTATACAGCTCCAGCTATTCAAAAAATCCCTGTTTTGTTGCAGTAAATTATACCAAATTAATATAATTGCCTTAAAGTAACATACTCAGGAAAGTTTCTAATTAGCTATTACTTCTGTTTCAGTGTTAAAATAGAAAGAGTGGATTTCTGAAGTGATAAAAAGGCCAGTATATTGTTTTATAATTGGCTTTGCAATTTGAGGTATGTTTGCATGCATGTCAAAGAGGTATAAATGATTCAGTGCCTGAGTATGTCATAAGTGAAGACTTCAGAAATGCAGCATAATGACAGCATTAGGCATTGAGTTGTTTTTTGGAAGCAAAAGGCATAGAAACCACATCCCTCTATGTCAAAGAAAACAGAGACCAGCCACATAGCACGTAGGCTCGAGCAGAGCAATTCTTGTGAAGACTAATTATTTTCAAGAAGGAAGGGTCCTGCAGCCAGGGCTGTAAATAATTCTTTTGGGGTGTAGTTGGTTGAAATAAAGTAATACTCCAGAAAGAAAAGGTTTTGAAACATTGCTATGAGAAAAATGCAATAGATTTCACTTGGTCACTTTGAAAACTTGAATTATGTGAGTGATGGAATTCTCAGAGCCATAGAATTATCTTCAGCAAAATAGCTGGGAAAGGAATGGAAACTTATTTACAGCAAACCTTGGAGCAGGATCTTGCAAAACATCATATGTTCATTGTTTTTCACAATACAAAAACAGACAAAATTCCATGAAGTCGAAAAGTAGCATATTTAGAACTAATAACAGGATTTTTACCTCCAGTTTTATAGACCTATTATAGCCAGAATAACACATATCTGGAAGGTGCTTGTGTGATCTTAGGAGGGTCTGCCGTGATTGTGAAAATGACTGCACGTTCTTCAAAAATCAAGGGCACTGTGAGGAGTGCTGCATAAACCAGTATTTGGGCATTTTTAGATTTTGCCTAAAGGCATGCAATTTCTGAAATTGTCAGAGCTTAAATTTGGGTTTTCTTTTGGTTACATCTGTCTCTCCTGTGAGTATTTGGCAGTTAACTACAGCTGGTTCTAAAACACAAGACTTTTTGGGCTTCAGTTCTGATCCAGTTTGACAGAGCATATACAGAACAGCATATTTTGCCCACACCTTTGAGGGAAAATGAGAAGTTGACTGTGAACCAAGTAGAAAGAAGGGGATATGCGAGAACATTTGCAAATAATAATAAAAAATAATAATGCTATCAAAAGAGACTTGATTGCTTCCCACCTGCTCATGACTCATAGGAACCTACTTGGTAATGGCATGACTGTGTAACAGACTGGAAGAAATAATAAAACAAAAAATTTGCCTTAGTAACAAAATGTTAGACTGCTATGTTAGACTGCTAAAAAAATAATAAAAAAAATAAATAAAAGAGGAATCCATAAAGGTTGAAGTAATTTGTCACTGCCAAATGGAAAGTAGATATTTCCTCTTTAGCCATTGTTTGACAGTGTTTCTAATGTTAAAAGCTGCCAAGTTTACGAAGAGATCTGTAGTGTTGTGATTGTTCTCATTTGCATCTGCATTTGTGAAGAAGCTAATTAGCCTGCATGCAGCAATAGCCCTGATTATGGAGATTTCCACACTGAACTCTGGGCAAGTAATAAAACCTTTGGGTGGGCATGATTAGCTCTATCTCTCTTTTCTCCTCTAAGACTGTGTAATTAAATACTAAAATGACCTACTGAGAAGCTATTTCCAAATATCCATTATAAAGTCATTTCAGAGTCCAAGCAAATGGAATTAGAAAGAGAGGATCCAATATGATTTCCAGCCATAGAAGTGGACTGAAAAGCACATGGTACAAATCATAAAAGTCCTGTTCATAGGCAGGAATGACAACATATCACAGATCCCAAGAAGATCATGTCCCCAGTCCCTTTCTATTAAAATAGTTCACAGGCTTTGTTGGTTGCTTATTGTCAACATGTGGTGTTGCAAGACAGTAGATATATATTCCCCACAGCTCATACTAATGAATGGGTCTCTGGGTCTTGATTAAAGCACGGTTCAGACCTGTAGCTTCATGAGGATGTAAACAAAACAAATGCTGTAAGGCTCAGAGAACCTGTTCCTCCTATCACTTTCTTTCTTTCTTCTTCTTCTTCTTCTTCTTCTTCTTCTTCTTCTTCTGCTTCTGCTTCTTCTGCTGCTTCTGCTTCTTCTGCTTCTGCTTCTCCCCCTCCTTCTCCTCCTCCTCCTTTTTATTTTTTTTCCTTTTTTTTTTTTTTTTTTCTTATGGCAAGTTAGTGCTCTACCACTGGAAGTAATTACCTTTTCCTCCATTTATGAACATACATGTACTTGTAGCTGAGTAAAATTTTACTTTAAGGGAGTAGCAAGGTGCAAAGTGTCTGTCCTTTTTAGGTTTAAAATGCCAGCGTCATGTGCTGCTGTCTCAAGGTCTTACTGCAACTCTAGCACAGTTTCTTGTGAAATTTCACAAGGCCCAAGATAAGTTTTCATCGTTATGCTCCGCTGAATAAACAAAATCAAATAGGTTGCTAGAAGTGGACTTCTGTAATGGAACCACTAAGTTGATTTTATACCTCCTCTTTGATTATAGCCTCCTTTTCTCCAGACTAAACAAGCCAGTTCCCTCAGCTGCTCCTCAGAGGACTTGTGCCCCCACTCCCCGTGGGGTCCCTCCCACGGGATGCCGTCCTTCCCAAACTGAGCCTGTGAGGCCTGCCCACAGGCAGTAGCTCTTCAGGAACTGGTCCCACATGGCTCCGTCCCACGGGGTCCATCCCCCTGGAGCAAACTGCTCCAGCACGGGTCCCCCATGGGTGGGCTGCAGCTCCCCCCAGACCCCCTGCTCCTGTGGGGGCTCTCCATGGGCCACAGCCTCCTCCAGGCCACATCCACCTGCTCCACCGGGGGCTCCTCCACCCATGGGGGGGCTGCAGCGTGGAGATCTGCTCCATGTGGGACCCATGGGCTGCAGGGTCACTACCATTAAACCATGTCCCAAAACACCACATCTACACATCCACACAGATGATAGGATCACTGAGTTCAGTCTACTACCTTTGTGGGAAACTGTGAAACAGGCATTTATTACAGTAGGTTGGAAAATATTTCCCATAGGAACACCTTTTCTGCATCCTATTCTTTATTGTTTCCTATATTAGACATCATTATGGCATGCCGTTTTAAGTTAACTGATTTAGGACATGGTTCTTTATCTAGCTTCACAACACGAAAAAGTTTAAAGTATGTTTTAATTCATATCTGTAGTTCGTTAAGAGCGTATACAAGGTCTGTTGTGGTGCTTAATTGATAGATCTTGACTTGTTAAACCAGAATAATCTGATAACTTGCAGTAATTCTTAAAACTGCCTTAGGAAAAAAAAGAAAAGTATTTCATTTCACTATGAACAAGGAAATTCTTTCTGAGTTGACCTAACATGTTCTTTTTTTCCCAGTTCTGGCATTGAACTGTAAAATCAATTATTCCCATAGCTCTAGTCACATGTGAACAGAGATTCAGGCCTGAAGTCACTCTTTCTCTGACAGAGACTGGCACTGTTTAATAGAGCCTGACATTTTTAGATAGGAAGCTGTGGTCCCCGCTATTGCTTTTATTCAATAAACAGCATTTCAGTGACCATTTGCTCTGGCTCTGTGCATCAGAAAGCAACACTGAGACAAGTTCTTTGGTGCATGCAGTATGATATAAGTTCTGTATGTTTAATAGCATATTGTGCCAAACGCTATGAGAGAAATGTCATGTGCAAGAGAACTGTTTTTCAGTAATACATTTGCCAGCTCCCAGCCAGTCTACATGCTAGTACACAAGTAGACTCAAGTAATTCTGCTACACTGGCCTTGGCCACATATGGGGAATGATCATCTAGGTGTAGACAGAAGGGCAGGAAATATGTCCAATTCCACCTTTGCCATTCTCAGGTGTGCACATCAGGGCTACTACAACCCTGTGCTCATTCAAAAACTCTTCCCCTCAGAAAGCTAACACCAAGCTAAAATAACCATTTTATATACCATATACTAAATACATATAATACATATACTAAAATATACCATTGTACATATCTTAACAGTGCAGGTTAGAAACTGAAGAGAGATTGAGAAAGTGCTAGCACATTTGTTTATCCAGTAGATTATTCTGTCCTGGTTTATAATGCATTATACCATGATAGTAGGGGAGGTAAAATTGCTTGTTTCCGTCCAGGTGCTATGAAGGGAAACTAGGATGATTTTCTGAGTTGGAGATGCTTGTAGTCCAAATATAAAATGGAGATATTAATCTCATTCTTCTTATGTGAGCAACGTGGGAGATGTGTTAGAGCTTTGATAATTGCCACCTAAGTAACTAATTGTAATATTTTCAAAACAAAAGCACTCAGAGACTATACAATATCTGGGTACACTTATTCATTTAGTATCAGGCAGTACATGGTAGTAGTGAAAAGGATAAAATTCCTTCACCAGATGCTAATCTGCGCAAGTACATAGCATAGGACCATCTCCACTGTAGCCAGAGCAGCAGCTGGACATGTCCTTTCCTATTGCTATGTGTAAAAGTTGTGTCAAAACTTTTCTGATACTTTCTGTTGTCTTTAATGTGATTTCTAATGGTACAATTTCCTTATGACTTTGAATGGTCTCTCTTATATGTGTTAGTGTGTACATAATGTGTGGGAGAGACAAAAAATATGCTAACAAGTTTCCTTTTAAAACCTTACTGATTTTGTTTGCTGCCTGCAGTGATGTGTTAAAACAAGGCAGCTCAGGGGTCCTTGTTTGATCACAGCAACAGGAGTGGATTTGCTTTCCTTATCTGTTGGTAAGCAGCATGGACTCTATTTAATCAGAAAGGACAGGGTACTAAGGTCCTTTTTGATATCTGCACTGTGTTATTTTGCTTAGGAGGTCTGCATTCACACCATACGTATGTGTGCGTTTGTGAATATTTATAAATATTAAATTTGGAATTACATAGACAAGTCAGCTTTATAAATGTATATATATATACACACATGTATATCACTGTCTATCTAAACTCGCTCTCTCTCTTTTTCTCTTGACACAAGCATTTATGTTCACATTTTTTGAAAAATCAACCACTACTTTTTCCCATAAAATAATTATTCAGTACTTCTGTACCATCTCTTAGCCAAAGGATACTTCAGAAAGCTTTGTGAGTGTTCTCTAAACCAGACTCTTAATACCTACAAGATGAAGATATAGATTAATGTGTCATTTTCATACATACGTCTAATGGAGGGAAAGGGAGGCATATGACTTTTCTTGTGCCAGATGATTCAGTGCTCTTGGAAGAAGTATGCCTCTTGTCAGACACCTGCTCTAGCTTTCATAAGACGTCTTCTCCAGTGCTTAATTTACTGCTAGAAAAAATATTTTACGGCTTTCCAAAGTGATGTATAACCCTAGAGTTCAGGTGGAGAAATTTTTTTTTTCCTTATTCATCTTCAGCAGATTTTTTTAAAACTTCTTTGTATGTCTTTACATGAAGAGCCGTTGTGACACTGCTGAAGATATGTTAGGATGTAACTCGACTTAGGCAGTCTGCCTAGGTATAGTTTTCAAGGTGATTCAGGAAATAGATTTGAGACAGTCTGAGGAGACTGCAGAATTTGGTTTCATTTTTATTGAAATGAAATTTAAAAAATATAAAATGTACTGTAAAAAAAATCTGAAAAAGCAAACAAAACAAAGAAACAAGGAAGAGACCTGTGCACAGAAAAATTTTTGTATTGCTTTGCACCTTTAAACTGTAAAATATCCTACAATTTTAATATGATTTTGAGAAAGAAAGAAAGAAAGAAAGAAAGAAAGAAAGAAAGAAAGAAGAAAGAAAGAAAGAAAGAAAGAAAGAGTAGCCAGAGGCTTCATTTGTAATGAAAAAATCAAAATGTTTTGCTTTCAGAGTGTCAAAATGAGGCATTTGAAACTTTATCAGGGGTTTACCTTTTTATTTTTTCCTAGAAAAACTTTATTGGAAATCAATGTGATCTTTGTTGTATTTTTGTTTTACTAAAATGATATTTTTAAATGGAAATTTTCCTATCAAAAATTTTCTTGGACACTTCATCTTTCTCAGCCATTTATTGTCTCAGCCATTCTTAGCTGAGAAACTACATCTTGTGTTTTTTAAGTGTTTTGTGGTATTGAAATCTTTAGACACAACTGTTAGAGCTGACCAGGATATTTCTCTTGCAACTGTTCAGATGATGGCTCTTTTTCAAGCCTGATGATTCCTGTTTTTCAAGGGTCTCAAGTTAAATACTTTTTTCATGCTAGCTTTTATGCAAAGTGTAAATTATTAAGTCTGACTCCAATCTTAAATAATTTTTCCACTCTCTTGTCACCCCTGTGGTTTTGGAAAGTAACCCTAACTCTTAGGAGTTAACAGAAATGTCAAATTATACCTTATATTATGAAATACCAATCAACATTCTTTCATAACAGATTTCTCCCCCAGACAGGCTCAAGTTTTGTGTATCATGCCCTTTATTTACAGCCTAAAGTCTTTCTGTTAGGACAGTATTTTAAGTCCCTTTTCTATTCTGGCTGCCCATTTTCCCAGCACTTTAGGCACTTAACCTATTGGAAATGTCTTGCTGTCTCTCAAAGAAGGCTAAATTCAGCCACCATGTAGAAAAAATTCTGGAAGCACTGTCATACTGACATACGCAGACAATCTCATTGAATATGCTGTGTTTGCTGAGGAAAACAGGCAATGAAAAAACATTATCTCACTAGAGCATCCGCAAGCTCGTCACTATGGATGTTCATGCCGTTGACCTATGAAATGCTCTTGAATTTGCTGTTTTTGTTGTTGTTTGTTTGTTTGTTTTCACTGTCTGGCACAGGAATCTATGCTATTTTTTATTGGTGAGTGAATGAATGGGGAAGATTTGTTTCTTTTGTTGTTGTTTTCCGTAGCTGAATGGAAGTGTAAATATACATGTATGCATAAATTTGTATATATGTATAGTTTTTTATGTATATATATATACTTTTTTTTTTCCATGAAACATTTTACTTAAAACTACTTCATTTTAATTGATAGAGTTTTTTTTTTTTTTTTTTTTTTTTTTTTTTTTTTCCTTTTGAATTTCATTCCTGCCATAAGAACCTCTTTGAGGCTCAGGAGAAGGCATTCCCCTGTATCTTTGGTCTTTTCTCGGAGTTCAGTTTAACATATTTACACAATACTCAAGACAAAAGTAATTTTGACAAGCAACCAGTTTCAGTAAATGGGATAAGAACTTGCCCTCCTCCCACCACTGGTTCATTGATGAGGCACTCTGTGCTGAAACTGTGGGAATTTTACATTTTTCATTCCCAACACTGATTTAATTAACAGGGATATCACTTCTTCCTCAGCATGCATAGTCATGTGTTCAAGTGAAAATGAAGTTCTTTCTCAGTGAGTGTAATATTGGTTTCCCAGAAAGAAATAAAAAAAAAAAAGAAGAATATTGAAGGAGGGGGAGAAAGGAAGGTCAGTAGAAATGAAAAGCTAAAAAAATTTTATTAATTTGGCAAATCTGTGTTTGCTTACTGTCACTTTGGAGGGCTAGATATAGCAGACCTTCATTTTTTCAGTTGGGACCTCTGTCTTAACTGAAATATAAGTAATATTTTAAAATTATTATGATTTTAAATATTTTTGGAATTTACAATTATGTTTCTGAAAGCATTTCTAAGCTTCTGTTTAAGCTTCTTTCTTTTTTTTTTTTTTTTTTTTTTTCACATTGGTGGCTAGAGTTATGAATTTAAGTGATAAGTGTGATACAAGGGTGAAGATCAAGTTCATCCTATAATATAGTATGGGGGTGGGATGGTGTTAGGGCTGTGACTATGTGCACCCAGAGCACTTAGGCTTTAATACACTGGAGGTCCAGGAACATCTCATTACGTTATCTGCATGAATCACAGCATCATAGAATCACAGAATTGTCTAGGTTGGAAGAGACCTCAAGATCATTGAGTCCAACCTCTGACCTAACACTAACAAGTCCTCCACTAAACCATATCCCTAAGCTCTACATCTAAACGTCTTTTAAAGAGCTCCAGGGATGGTGACTCCACCACTTCCCTGGGCAGCCCATTCCAATGCCTCGCAACCCTTTTGGTAAAGAAGTTCTTCCTAATATCCAACCTAGCTCTCCCCTGGCGCAACTTTAGCCCATTCCCCCTCATCCTGTCACCAGGCATGTGGGAGAACAGACCAACCCCCACATCACTACAGCCGCTTTTAATATACTTATAAAGAGCAATAAGGTCGTCCCTGAGCCTCTTCTCCAGACTGAACAAGCCCAGCTCCCTCAGCTGCTCCTCGTAGGACTTGTTCTCCAGACCCTTCACCAGCTTCGTCGCCCTTCTCTGGACCCGCTCAAGCACCTCGATGTCCTTCTTGTAGCAAGGGGCCCAAAACTGAACACAGTACTCGAGGTGCAGCCTCACCAGAGCCGAGTACAGGGGGACGATCACCTCCCTAGCCCTGCTGGTCACACTGTTTCTGATACAAGCCAGGATGCCGTTGGCCTTCTTGGCCACCTGAGCACACTGCTGGCTCATATTCAGCTGACTATCAACCAGTACTCCCAGGTCCTTCTCCACCAGGCAGAGTGGAGAATGAGACAACAGATTAATGTGAGAGAAAGTGGCACCACTTAGAAGCAGCATTTGACTTGTTGGTGGAGGAAAAACCTAGGTGGGCATTTCAGACTGTCCCAAAGATTCCCCTGGGCAGGTCTCAGACCTGTTGACTGGCACTACTTGTGTGCTTTGGTATGCTAACAAATATTCTCTGGGCAGTCCAGCTGTCCCAGGGACTCTGCTGGGAAGTTCCTGCTGCAAAATTGACCAAAGGTAAGGAGGTATTGTGGGTTGTCAATAGGTGCTATTCCTGCAGAGGCAGAGATGGTCAATAGGATGGACTTTCATAAATAGTTGATGTATTAATAAAATACTTCTTACGTGGTATAAGACACAGTAAAAATGGGTCATGTATGTGCTGGAGTGGTCACACAGGATCATGGCCCAGTGAGATATAGGAATTCATCAGACCAGCAGTCTGGGGAGTCTCATCTGATCCAGCTGAGGATCACTGTAAGGAATCTTGCAATGGAGACTCCTGTCATCATTTAGATGGCAACCAACTGCTCTGTTCAGGAGATTGGATTCCCATAGAAGTGCTAGCTGGATGCAAAGTGCCTAATAAATTAGGCTTTTGTTTTTTAACAAACACTGCACATATAAATGTTTCTGAAACAATTGACTGCAATAATATAACTGAAATAATATGTTGTGTAATATAACTCCTAGTTCCTTTCCTGTTGTTTAACTTTATGAATTTTTATTGTTTTTGTTTTGTTTTAATTATAAAATATGAATCTCTCATGTATTTTCTTGCATGTGAAAGCATGTTTCTGTCCTTATATTTCAGCCATGTCCCTAATGACCAGAAACCACCTTTTAATCCTTTCTTTTTTACAAACATAATAATGAGGTGTAAATATAATGTATTATATCAAGCTATTGACTATCATTTCTGTTCAAACCACCAGCTGACAGGAGATCTCCTACCTTAAAAAACAGCCTCCAGAGTAGAAATGCAAAATCTCCTTTCTTAGTGGTTTTGAAGCTAGACCAAAAATAATATGCTATGTGACAAATATGGGCATGAAGATGCAGACACTGTGCTCTCAGAAACTGCATTCATCTTGGGGTGCTGACTTTTCTTTCCCTGTTCCAAGCAGATATTTTGATCTTTGCCAAAAAGGTGGGCTAATACTGTCTAATAATGAAAAACTGCCAAACTTGTCTAATTAGTCTGCAATGGCTTTTTAGTATCTCAAAATTCTTGAAAAGCAATTAGAATTTGAATCTAAATTACAAAATGCTGTTTTGAATTAGATTAAATACAAAGGGTCTAATTTACCAGCTGCTAGTGCTATTGTTGAACTTTTCAGACAGTTAACATATTTTGTGAAATCAATACAAAAGAAATACAACTTAGTGTATATAACGGAGCGTAAAATCCAATTGGTGTCTTTTGATATTAGGTGGATTTGGTACACTGGAAGTGGATATCCATAAATTGTTCTCTGCATTACAGTAATGAATTGGCATGAACCTTGTTTAATTTGTGTTTGTTTTTCTCAAGTAATTTTCCTTTCTCTTGTTATAAAGGAAAAGTACATTTATAAAGTAATACACTCTAATTATAGGAGAAATCTGTTGACTGAAAAGAACATTACATGGGACACATTCATTTTAAAGGGTGATTTATTTGAATATATTTAGCAGGGATGTTGTCAAGAATGTTTTGTTTGTTTGAGGGTTGTTGTTTTTTACAAGCTATTTTACTTGGTTGGATAAGCCCTAGAGGAACATCTTAGAGGACAGATGGACAAAGGACAGTGAGAGTCCATTTTCAGAATCTAGCTTCGCAGAATATGGCCAAATTGAACAGAAACCTTTGCACATACAAAACACAGCATTTTTATTTGTTTGTTTATTTTAATCTGGCATTTGACTAGGTTTTTCTTTATGTCATCACATTCATATTCTATGACTCTATGATCATGATCATTTAACTGCGAAAAAGACAGATTAAGGCTACATGTACATGGATGGTTCTTCATTGCACCCTGCAAACAGACATAAGTGATATATACTTTCTGATATAATGTGTACACCCAGGTGCTCACCTGATCTTTTAGGAAAACATTTTTTTTCTATTTCACAACTAATAAACAAGGAGCTAGGAAGTATTTTATACTTACTGCCATTACACACCACCCAAAAATCAAACTCTATGTCTGAGAGCATTGTCCAAATGCTTCTTGACCTCTGGCAGCTCAGTGCCGTGACCACTGTCCTGAGGAGCCTGTTCCAGTGCCCAGGTGTCTTCTCAGTGAAGAACCTTTTCCTAACATCCAGCCTGACCCTCCCCTGTCCCAGCTCCATGCTGTTCCCTCGGGTTTTATTGCTAGTCAGCAGAGAGCAGAGATCAGTGCCTCCTGCCCCACTGTTCCTCTTGAGGAAACTATAGTCTGCAAAGAGGTCACCCCTTAGCCTTCTCTTCTCTAAGGTGAACAAAACAAGTGACCTCAGCCATGTCTCACTCTCTAGACCCTACACCATCTTTGTTGCCCTCCTTTGCACACTCTCTAATAGTTTTATATCCTTCCTAAATCGTGGTGCCCAAAACTGCACACAGTACTCGCTGTGAGGGTTCATCAAAAAGATATTGGCAATCAGTGGGACAACTTTATTTATTTATTTGTTTATTTCATTTGGGATCAATGCAGCTGACATCTTTTCACACGTCACAGGGAAAACAAACAAACAAACAAACAAACAAAAAAAACTCTTAAAGCAAATCATTGCAGTCTGGAATTATAACCATTATTTTCAGTTCTTTGTGTTGTTTTCCTGACTGCCTCTTTTTCTATCATCTCTTGGCTTTCTTGATCTGTTTTGCCTCTGATGCTGTTGGCACAATAGAAGTCATACTTTTCTCTGCTGTCAGTACTAGTAGCTTCTGTATCATCATCCATCACTGCTAGCAAAGTACCTTTAGGTGGTAGGTCTTGAAGTGAAGATTTGTCAGGCATTCATTTGTTCCCAAAGTTTTCAGAAATAGAGAAGGGCAAAAGCCAGAACTAAAGTCTACTATTACAGACAGAAAGTGTCTTGGAAAAGGAAGACAGCACAGATGTATTTTGCAACTAGCAAAGAAAAATCTGTCATTAACTACAAACTAATGAGATTAGAATAACAGGAGGCCAAAGGAATTAACTTAAAATGTGTTTACCAAGGAAGCTAATGTGTAATTTCACAATGCGTTTTACAAGCTCAGTGCAGTCATCATGCTTTGGACAAGCTGGGATTGTTAGCTTCAGTATTTGTTTTAATATAAGTTGCACCTTAACAAGAAGAAGGACGTTGAGGTGCTTGAGCGGGTCCAGAGAAGGACAATGAAGCTGATGAGGGACCTGGAGAACAAGTCCTACGAGGAGCGGCTGAAGGAGCTGGGCTTGATCAGCCTGGAGAAAAGGAGGCTCAGGGGTGACCATATTGCTCTTTACAGATACCTTAACGGAGGCTGTAGCGAGGTGGGGTTGGTCTATTCTCCCACGTGCCTGGTGACAGGACGAGGGGGAGCAGGCTTAAGTTGCGCCAGGGGAGTTTTAGGCTGGATCTTAGGAAGAACTTCTTTACCGAAAGGGTTGTTAGACACTGGAACAGGCTGCCCAGGGAGGTGGTGGAGTCACCATCCCTGGAGGTCTTTAAAAGATGTTTAGATGTAGAGCTTAGGGATATGGTTTAGTGGGGACTGTTAGCGTTAGGTCAGAGGTTGGACTCGATGATCTTGAGGTCTCTTCCAACCTAGAAATTCTGTGATTCTGTGAAGAAGTAGACCTTTTGGACAAAAAGATGTCTGTCCTTGCAGTCCAAGAAGCCCAGAGTTCTGATCACTTTGTAGTTATTTAATGGGTCAAAGCTAGTGCTTTTCCTAAATTATTTTTGCATGACTGTTTTTCCTTAGAATAACATGTATCATGTTTGCTACTAAACTTGATTTGTTAGTGTTGTAGTGTGGAGCCCTCTTCCAGGCTATAACCTATCAAATAGTGGACCACCTAAATGGCACAGAAGAAAAGGTAATTCACATAGAGACCATGGAAGGTATGCAATCTTCAGACCATCCCAAAGGAGGGCATTTCCTGACATTTCTCAGCTTACTGAACAGTGATGGATAGGCTGGTTTAGCTGCAGCAAGTTATAATGGCCTCATCTGACAGATGCCTGCCATGCTTGGGTCCCCAGCAGACGAGGATGCACAGACCTTAGCTCATATTAGCTAAACTGTCCGTGAGGTGGGTTTAATAATCTCTCTTATGTCCTGCTCTGCCTCCTCTGTGTGTGTGACAACTTTCTAAGCAGTTCTGTGAAGTTGTTGAAGGACCAGAGATTTGGAACTTGGTGTCTTTTTCCATCACTGTCACTTTCTACCTTGACATGGTGATTTGTCAAATTGGGATGGATGTTCCCATTAAACAACAGGATTTTGAAGTCATCTGCCACTTAATGGAGGTGCACCATAATGCTCCAGATTAATGGTATGGCTTCTTAATAACACACGACATGGCCTAGTCTGTGCTGGTTTGGCATCGCCTTGAGCTGCAACTGTGCAGTGCTAGCCCTCCCATGCAAAGGTATTCTGAGAGCACAGCACCTTTCTTTGACACAGATATTCCTCCTGGAGAGAACTGTGACAGGAAGAGAAAGGAGATCTGGGAGTAACCTCCTCAGGACCCTATGCACTCATGTATATTATCAATATCTCATAGAAATATTTGAAGAAATACACTTTGATGCACAGCAATTGTACAGGAAATTTGATTCGTCTGTTGTGGCCTTATTCGGTGCTCCTAATTATGCATCTCTGCAGTGTAGAATGTGTCACCAGTTGTCCTATGTTTTCTTCATTTATTGGGAAGAAATGGCCACAATTAAATTTCCTGATTTTAGATGACATTTTAGTCATGAAAACAATAATTACACAGCAATGTATTTTTCTTCATCAGTTCTCCATCTCTTGAAAGAGCTTGTAGCTCAGAAATACGTATCTGTGTTTGTGTGAGTCCTTCTTTCAGAGCCCAGGACTTTCTTAATTTTGTCTGCTTTCAATGAATACATTTGACAACATTTCTCCTCATATGTTTTCTCTTCAAATGGAAGGTATAAAACTGAAACTTTATTTCTGTAAGAAATACCCCAGGTTAGTTTTTCCTTCACTTTGCTGCTTCATATTGGAAGATGGTGCTCCATGAAGGAGGAAGCAGAACCAACAGCTTGTGTATCATAAGTATCATCCTGCATATCATCCTGCATATATAAAAACCAACATTTCATTGGAGGACTGCACCACTTGCTAGCCATATTTCTTCCATCTGAAAACAACTCCTTTACTGAAAGGAGGATCCAGACTGAATTGTACAGAGCATGGCTGAAATGGTGGCAAAGGTTCTGCTCTTTTGATTTCACAGGACCCTAGAGCTTGGAAATTATCAATATGGAGGTGGCTTTTCTCTATTAATATAGAAACAACCTATTCCACCATACATACACTCTTGCTATTCATGCATACCCTCCCTCCCCAAAAATGACATAATTACTAGAGATGTCTTTAATAAATAAATGAATTTAGGTTGGCATTTATACAATTCCTGTCACAGATTACTAGGGCAGTGACTCCAGATGCTTGCTGCTTTTGCAATGTCTCTGAAACTAATTGGTCTGGGACTTAATGTTAGAGGATCTTCAGAAATATCTGACCTTTAAAATAGAATTTTGGATTCACAGTAATCTATTTCCTGAAATCCTGAGTAAGTCCGTAGAATTAACTGACAGAAATGATCAGAAGTGGACATAGGTAAATTCTTCTCATACTTTTGTCTACAAAAGAGAAAGTAAAACTGCAGTCCTTCTTACAAGCTGATACATTTCAAGCTCTCAGGTGTGTATAACAGTGCTGCCAAAAATGGCAAGTCTTGGCTGCATCCCTGAAAAGGAGTCACTGGAGGAAGCAAATAGCCTATGTCAGCATCACCAGTGAATGTATGGGACAAATGATTATCACAGAGTCACACTTCAAGTCTGATGCATAAGAATTAGGCCTGGGAATTGCCTCTTCTCATGCCTATTAAGGGCAGCCTTGTCTGCCACAACTGTATGACTATGGAGTTTAACATCCTGAGAGAAGTTAGCAAGTTAAACAGAAGAATTACAAGCCTTCAGAAGATCAGATTTTGGCCTGTTCAGGGACTTTCTTGTCTGGATCCCTTGGGAATCTACCCTGGAGGGTAAATGAGGCCTGAGAGTGCTGTTTAATCTTCAAGAGCAAACTCCTCAGATGATAAGAACAACTCATTGCCAAGCTGGATAAAACCAAGTTCGAAGGAACAGTTACTACAGTGGAGGGCAAAAAGGTCTGCTACTAATGGTGTCCTCAGCAGGCTGGAGAAATGGAGCAGTAGGCACTTCATGAATATAACCAAAACCAAATAGAAAATCTTGCACCTGGGATGAACAAACCCAAGGCAGTAGTGCATATCAGTGGCCAACTGCCCCCAAAACAGCTCTGTGAAGATGGTTAAACACTGGAACAATTTGCTCAGAGAGGTGGTGAAATCTACTTCCTTGGAGATGTTCAAGACCAAACAGAACACAACACTGAGCAGCCTGATCTGATCATAACTGTTTTAAGCAGGTAGTTAGACTAGATGCTCTCCACAGATCCCTTCAGACCTAAATTATTTAATATTTCTACAATAACGACCAAGTTCTATTGCTAACATATAACATTGAGAACTATTTTTGATAACAGTTATTTCCCCATTCTGTGTTTTAATACTGTGTAAATCTTTGCAAAGTATGTTCTCCTAAACTCCCATGCTCTGCAAACTGATCCGTCTGATCTCTATGAAATTTTATTAATTCAGAAAATTTAAAAAGCACTATATGACTGTTAGGCAAACATTAATGCATTTAAAACAGCTAATTAATACGGTTTTTCATTGTCTTTTGTTCACACATTTTTGAGCCCACCTGCAGTTGTGCTTTCCTATTACTTCTTCATTTTAGTTTTAAACAACAATTTATGACAAGAAAGGCTGAAAATAGACCTATCAAAATTTAGACTTGCCTGACAATACTGCATTATAGTGCTGGTATGAACTATGAAATTATCTCCCATTGTTCCTTCTGCTTGTCAGTGTAGAATTTAAATTCCAGAGCTATTTCTGCTTAAAATTTGGCAACGGATTATAAAACAGGACTTTTTTTTTTTTTTTTTTGGTGACATTGTGTATCAATCTACATCAGATTTTCTATTATTCCCAGCAGTATTTCTGTATGCTGCCTTTTTTGTGTTTTTCATGGTGAGAGTAAAATACAGATTCATGCTGAGGCTAGAGTTTTTGAAACCTTCCAAGAACAACCAACTCAGTCAATTATTGTTAGCCATTTCTCTAAGAGGCCAAGCTGAGCAGTCCCCATTGTGTGAACCACAGAACATGAGTTAACATCTTGTTATTTTACACAAGAAAGTTGAGAATCACATCCTAGCTCAAGCTAAAAGCCATGAAATGAAGTCTTTACTGGAGGGACTCAAAGGGAGAAAAACAAAGGAGGTGCACTGACATGTAGTTGAAGTCTTCACTGTTCTTCCTGAAGGTGCATAGCTACTTAGTGTCCATATACACAATCAGTACCTAACAGGGTATGTAGGAATTGTATTTTTTCCCCATAAATGATCAGCAGTGGAGTAACTTGCAAATTGTTCATGTTTCTCCATAGATAGACAGTGGGAAAGTCGTGTCCTGGTGCCTTTGTGCAGCTCATATGCCTTAAAATGCACATCTAGATGTATGCTTAATTTACCTAATACTTCATAAAGTTCAAGGGAAAAGTACCTTGCTGTCTTTCTCTCTTTGTCTTCATAACCCTTGCTCTTCATGCAAAGCAGATAAATTAATCCTGTGTGGTTGTTGTAGAGGAGTGATGCACTTCACTTGTAAGAGAGAAGCAGCAATATATAAGATGGTGATTTGATGAAGTTAATGGTAAATTAAGACAGTGGTTTAAAAAGCCTCAATGGCAAGGTATGCTCAGTTATTTACTGCATAGAGGACAGGTTCAGATGAAATTGTCAGGAGAGCCTCCCATTGAGTCATGAGATTCAGAATGGACCCTTTTGCTTTTCAAAGCAGTTTAGGTATCACTGGATCCAATGTTAGTCCCAGACTTGGTCAACAGTTTATGTCTAAAAGACTATGTGCACAATCAATCTGAAATATAAGTTTGCAAAGTTTCAGCAAGCTATTAGTGCCTTACCGAGGATCTCTAATAGGTGAGGAATCTCTCATCCTCAAAGAGTAATCTTAAGAGGTGCCCCTACTCAAGCAGAGATCCTAGCAATCCTAGCATACAGCCCACTGACTGTGGAGGGAGCTCAATGGGCTCTGGGTTTCCCCCTGTTTATGGGGTGAGATAATGGACTCAGTCATATTTGCATACCAACCATAATTTGGTTGGCACATGCTCAATTAGCCCTTGACTATTGTGTTGTTTTCTGTCTCCTCAGAGTCCAATCTGAGCTGTCTGCAGCTGTCTGGTTATCACTTGAGCAGGATTATGGGCGAAAAGCTCAGGTGTGTGGGGGAATACACCATCACACCCCTACCCCGTCAGCGGGGGATCAAGAAGCAGCTATAGTCATTGACTGCAAGCTCACAGGCCTTTGTGCTGCACCATTTCCAAAAATTGAAAGAGGATAGCAGTTCCATGATGTGATGAAAACTGCTAAAATGCATCGTTCACAGAGACTAGGAAATAGACCTATTACTGACAGTTGACATAATATTACTTGCAACTCTCCTGGAAATTCTGGCCACAAAAGCACAGTTTAAGAAACAGTTTTATTTTGAAGTCTGAACAGTTCAAATTCCAAATATAGATTATTTCTAGAAGTGGTGCTTTTGACGGAACTGAAAACTTTTGATCTAGGATGTCTTATTGTAAACACAGCTTATGTTCTAAGTGTAAAGAAATTTGGGATATTTTTGTATAAATGTGTTGTAGTCTGTCCAATGACATCTCTTCCCACGAGAGGTAATAATCATGCTGTTGATCCTGGAGGACAGAATAACTCGCATTAGTGAAAAAATGCATATGGTATTGCCATTCTACCTACTAATATGAGTTATTCTTTCCTCCTTTTAGTTTCAGTGTATATGTGACAGCATTCCTGGGACCTAATAGTTTTGATATGGTTTGGGCAAAGCATACACAGAGAATGAGGTGTGGTTATGGTTACACGGCTAGGAAGTAGATCTGGGTGCCAAACGCTTGGTTAGAAGTGAAAGTCTGACCACAATTAAATTTTTGTGGAAATTTGTAGGACAAATGGAGAGCAATAATTATATTTCTGTATTTTTCTTTTCTTGATACTTTTGTTATACAGGGCAGCTTTTATGTCCCATCTGAAAACTGCATGCAGCATGCATACAAATGGCATAAGGACCTCTGTCTTCTGCTCTTGAATGCTCAAAGAGGACTTCACATGTACTACACCCTCATAATGAAGGAGATTCCTGATTTACCACAGCTGAAGTTGGGTGAGAGAACAGACATTTTAAATCACTGAATATAGAACATTGCTGTTTTCAATACATGGTTTAGTACCAAAATTCTTGGCCTGTGTAGAGATTTTAGAGGATTTTTCTCCCTGTTTCCTGATTAGTGTTTATTTTGGCACACAGTTAGACTAATGCTTTCTCTGCTTATGAAAATCCTTTTACATGAACTGAAGGTTGCCTGATGTGTAGAGGGGTAAAATGTTCTGATAAATTTCTCAGATTACTTGCCTCTAAATGGTATTTGGACTCCATTGCTTTCTGAAGATTTTAACTTCCATTTCAAAATCACCATGAGATCTGGTGAAGACTGTAGCAATTTTTACTCCCAACCAAATTTGTATCTTTTTAAACTGTAAACAAAAATCTGAAAGGTGATATGAATGTTTATGAAATGTGCTCCATCCCTTTGCAATGCACTTCTCTGCCCATATTATAATTACATTTGTTTAAATAGATTTTCTAGTTTTTTTGGCAGAAACATTTTTAGCTGGTCAGGCCTATTGGGTCCAACATAGAAGTGCTGTCTGGCTGGATTTGCCGGACAGAGCTCAGTAATTTGTGTTTAGTCATGTTTGTAATGACAGCATGAGCTCTTGTGAAAATGAGGAGCATCCCTGACTAATTCCTGCTCTCCCACCTGTTTCTTTGAATTTAAGGCATGTGTCTCATCTGTGTTTTTGTCTCATTGTACATCTGAATGCACATTTTTTTCTAAGTTAGCAGTTTGTTGTATTTCAGGGATAATTATATTATGAAAATTGATGGCATTGGGCAGCAGATTTAAAAAGGGATGATAAAATCTTTCTCCTTTTTTTACTGTAGTGCTTTTTTACTACAAGCACTTTCAAATATAATACATTATTCTGTACAGACTTATGAGCTTGATAGCTTCTATTTTCCACTTTATGTTTCTTTATGTTTTGTTCCCTGATATATATTTCCACTCACGGGAAACCTGAAACTCATGGGATGGGAAGAGCACATACTGTGTTATTCAATTCAGCTATGAGGAAAAAAAAAAGTACAGCATGTTTATTTGCAATTTATGAGCTGTCAAACAGAATCTAACATGCAACAAAACCCATGCTTCGAGCATTTTGGTTATCAGGCACATTTTTAGATGATTTGTGTTTTACCTGGACAGGCTTATAGACTGGGAGATGGCAGAGTTATGTATGGTTGGTTGACCACAACTGAAGAACAGCCCCAGATATGCACATATTGGCTTTCTGAATACAATTGACTTAGTTTTCAAATGACTACTGGTACTGAAGTAGGCACTTGATTTGCAAATGTACTTGTTGTAATACATGCAAATTTGCTAAATGCAAATACCCTTTTTAGCTGCTTGAGCAGAGCACTCTTTGCATCATTTTATTCACAGCCTGAAAATCTACTGAAGATTCGATTTTAAGGCTAGCCTTCTGAGGCCTGATGCAAAGCACAGAAAAATCATGGGGTGTAAGGTTTACCCAGTATGATGAATATCAAGCCAGTTTTTATATGAGACAATTGCTCGGACTGTCCTTACAGTCACTGGGGAGACACAGGCCCATTTAGGACAATAAAATGTGTTATCTGACAAGTAGTGCTCTCTAACTTAGAATGACATGAACTGCATCTTGTACTGGCTCATTTTTCTCCACTGACCAGGAGAAGAATGTAAATGACTCATTCAGTTTTAGACATCTATATTTGGTGAAATTAATCTCATCATAGGTTTCTAAAGATAGTTAAGATAAATATGAGACTATAAATCTCCTCTGCGGACTTTCTAAATTCCTTTTTCTAGCCCCCTGAATAATATATTAAAAAATTAATAGCCTAGTTTAGACTTTAAAAGTGGAAATTATTGTCTCCCAATTTTTACCAGCTGTGGAGAGATATTTTTGAGGTGTTATGCATCTCACTCTGTCCTCTTAAATTCCTTAGTATTATTTAAGAAGAATCACTTGGGTATTGGGGAGGGGATTGGTTGCTTGTTTTCTCTGCTTTTTTTCTTTCTATATACTACTAGAAAGTTCCACATTGCAAAATCTGGCTGTCAAAGTTGGAGAGTTGATTTATGTCTTCCTCTGCTTTATAGTTTGTGATGCATTTAATGTGGACAGTCCCTATGCTAGGGACTGGATCTCAGGGCTGTATCAAAGCAATGCTGCATAGTCTAGGGGTGGTGACACATTCCACAGGGTGATACAGAGACGCTTTAGTATTACCAGTCATACAACTAGGGCGTTTATTACATGGCCTCATGTAGCATGATAAGGAGAACCACTTATTGTATATCATTTGCTCGCATTTTCCAATGGTGAGATAATACTGCATTTAGGTCAGAAATTGGCCATAAATCACAGAATGGTTAAGGTTGGGAGTGAGCACCAGACGCCATCTGGTCCAACTCTTTACTCAAACAGGGACACCCAGAGCAGGCTGCCCAGGACCATGTCCAGGTGGCTTTTGAAGATATCCAAGGAGGGATATTCCATAACTTCTCTGGGCAACCTGTTCCAGTGCTCAGGCCCTGCACAGTAAAGAAGTGCATCCTGATGTTTAAACAGAGCCTCCTGTGTTCCAGTTTGTGCCCACTGCCACTGAGCACTACTGCAGAACCTGTCTCTTTGCAGCCTCCCTTCAAGTGTTTATATACATTGATAAGCACCAAAGACTAATAAAAAAATTCTACTAAGGGGAAGGGTAAATAATGAAAAGCCCAATTCTGTCCTCTGTGTCCTGACAGCCTTCCAGAACATGTACAGGTTTAGCGGTTCAGCATAAGCAGAAATTGTATGTGTCCCTCTGCAGGTACAATGTGTACCGTGGAGGACCCACATCCTAACAAAAACTCATCCATTGGCAGAAAAAACATCAAATGACTACTTATTGTGTGAATAAACAGTAGAGCTTTAACATTTCACACCTACTGTTCTCAAACCTGATATGTTTCTCTCTCTGTGTTTTTTTTTTTTTCCCTAGAAGAGCTTTCCACGGAAGACACGTTATCTCAGCTTTGTACAGAGCTGCAGGTATTTTCTTCAACAGAATCGGTCTGCTTTTCACGAGTCCATTTTTCAAGTGCAGTGAGACAGTACAATCATCTATCAGAGTGGGGAGAGAAGGAATTTGGTGCCAACAGAAAGTTTGCTGAATGTTTCTTTTTCACCAACAATTTCACATAATTTTGATTATTCGCTTACATAATGTTTCTGTCACTTTTAACGAGTCACCAGCTGGATTGCTTTAGGATCCTTCACTGATCCTAGCCCTGAGTGTCAAGAGTATGCACAAAAAATGACTTGGGGATAGGGTGCAATTACAGCTTTTGTGCTGACAGGAGAAAAGATTTTTTTGGCAAGTTGTGCAGCCACTTTTTTTTTTTTTTTTCATATAAAAACACCTAAATGTGTAGGGAAGCTCATGGGAAGACACAAGTGATTTTGGCACAGTGTGACTGAATTACTGTCTTGAACTTCTGCTGCGTTGGCTTCAAGCGAGACACAGGAAAGTCAAGGTTGTCAGGAAGAAATTGAAACGGCAGTTGATGACTGGGGAAAATGTTTGTAATCAGAGATCTAATAGTTTTGATTTTCTCAGGTTATTAGCAGGAAAACAGGATAGGAAAGAATGGCAAAATAACAATTAATGAAGGGAATTTGAAACCAAATCAAACTGCAAGTACGTTTATGCAACAGTTACAAATGGTAGGCTAATGTTTGTCAGCCATGTGTGAAAAATGTTTGGAAAGGTGAATTTCTTGATTCTATGTCATAAGTTGGATTCTTTGAAAGAAATTTGATTTAATTTAAATTTGATTTAGGGAAACCTAAATTATGTGGCTCAACTCAACTAGACTGCAGAAATTTAGAAATCTTAAGTATACAGGGGTTCAGACAACACTCACTAGAGACTCCTTAGGACTTCTTTTTTATGAGTCCAGCAAACTGGTTTGGCATACAACAGAAAATGACAGCTTTTTTTTTTTTTTTTTTTTTTTTTTTTTGTATTTTCTTATTTATGTCCAATTATTATTCTCCTAAAAAGCTTCTTGACTTGTTTTGCATGGCCATATTAATAAAGCGAGATTGCTGTTACTGTTTTTTGAAAGCTGACCATAACAGCGTAGCAGCAGAAAGGAGAACACAACAGCTAGAATGGCTTTGGGTTAACAAAAACAAACAACAGCAAAAATCAACTATGATTTTCCTATATGCTAGGAAAATATTTGGCATTAGCATCCTTGAATCATAACTTTCTACTGATAATTTAATGATTAAGACAGTAAATTTGCAGAGACTCTTTAGACATAAATGTTGAGACTCTGTACAATATTGTTGGGACCTAGAGGCAGCACTGACCAGCTCTGCAATGTACGTGCAGAAGTTGTGTGGACCTCTGTATGGTGTTCAGATGAGTATTGGCAAAGCTCTCCCTGTACTTTGCCTCTAGGAATATGTGAACTGAAACCATTTCTCTTCAGCAGAAAATACGAAGAGCAGTCATTTATAAAGGAAGAAAATGCTATTAAAACCATACAGAGAGAAGCCTGTGGGGTTAGTTTCCCATTACCACTGTGTTACCAGAGTCAGGCCCGTTTTTAGAATTAAATAAAAACAAAAGAAGGGAAGAAAGTGACGTTTACCCTATTTTGTATTCAACCCAAGGACACAGCAGATATTCAAAATGAGAAAATGGAAGGACAATATTTTTCTAATTGTGTGATTAATTTGTAAGCAATCGAGCAAAAAATCATTCCTCCAAAAAGCCTTCTAAATGTGTTTTGCATAACAGTGTTGTTAAAACCAGAATACCCTGAGTGGGGTTTGAAAGGTGCAGTCATAATTAACAGCCCAGCAGCAAGTACTTGAGCAGAATATCCAGAATCATATTTGGTGATCATTTTAATTGTTGGGCTTTGCTTTGAGGAACTGAGTCCTTGGGAATTAACCTGCATTGCAAGGGTTGCCAGGCTCTTGCTCTGTACGTGGCAGCAAAATTCTCACAATTAGGAGTAGGTGTTGCCTGGCTTCCTTTATTTCCTTCCTTCCTTCCTTCCTTCCTTCCTTCCTTCCTTCCTTCCTTCCTTCCTTCCTTCCTTCCTTCCTTCCTTCCTTCCTTCCTTCCTTCCTTCCTTCCTTCCTTCCTTCCTTCCTTCCTTCCTTCCTTCCTTCCTTCCTTCCTTCCTTCCTTCCTTCCTTCCTTCCTTCCTTCCTTCCTTCCTTCCTTCCTTCCTCTCTTTCTTCCTTTCTCCCCTCCTCCCTTCCTCCTTTTCTCCCTTCCTCTCTTCCTTCCTTCCTTCCACTCTTTCATCTTTTCCTTCCTCTCCTCCTTCCTTCCTCTCTTCCTTCTTTTTCTTCCTTTCTTCTTTCCTTCCTTCTTTCCTTCCTGTTCAAAAGGTTAAGAATCAATAAACTAGACAAATAGCCATCATACCCCTCATCCTAGCATGGCTGACATTAATAATTCATGTTCTTTGAAGACTGTGCTTTTGGTCTTTGATGTAAGAAGTAGCTTACTGGCTAAATTTCAAATAAAAATAAAATTGAATACAGAAATAAAGAAGTGTCCTAACTCTGCAAAGAGTGATATATGGGGAATATCTGTTGTTTAACAACATGCTTTCTCTGGTAGCAGAATGGGTACTGGAGCTTGTGACATTTTGGACAAATCATTAAAACAGACTAGCACCCCAACAAAGTAAACTCTGACAATATCTGTGGTTATTATCCATATATGCATCTGCTCTGTTTCTGTCTCACACAATTTGCTTTTAATCATGACTTAGTTTGCAGTGTCACCAGTCTGAAAATTAACTGCATAATAAACTGTGCGAGACATAAGCAGGCTTTCAACTAGACTGCAGTTCCAACCAAAAGGAAAAAAAAAAAAAAAAAAAAAAAAAGACAAGACCTGGACAAGAAAGAACAACTCCCTGTGGTATTATTTATGGTATATTTCTGGAAGTATTACCTGTTTCATAGAGGCAGGTAGAGTCCCTAACAACAGATACAGTCTCTGTTGCTTTTGTGCCAACCCAGTAAAGGTAAAATGCAATGCCTGTCTGTTGTTGAAGAAATTGTCAAACTGGGAGGGGTCGGTATGCAGACTTTGCTGATGACCTGCACTCCTTGGGCTGCCACGCTTCAGTGCAGAATTCCATCTGGGAACACCAAAGACCCCATCCCATCCCCGTGTGGGACAGAAGCACCAGCAGACTCTGTGATGTCTGGTTGAATTGTGTGTTGACACAGTGCTTTTTTGCCTTTTTTTTTTTTTTTTTTTTTCCCCTATAATCACCCATCTGGCATTCTAGTGTGATGTGGCTGAGAAGGATTTATTTTTATTTTTTCTTGCAATCAGAAAGGAGACAACGGGCCATGCTTTATTATTTCAGAGCATCCAGCACCATCTGGTGGGTAGTTTGGAATCTGCTTTTTTTTTTTTTTTTTTTTTTTTTTTTTTTTTTTTTTTTTTTTCTATTTACTACATGTATATCTGCACTAAAGTTTCTGGAAAAAAATGAAGCTGTTGCCACTTCACAGAATGACAGAATCACAGAATGGGTGAGGTTGGAAGGGACCTCTGGATGTCATCAGGTCCGAGCCCCTGCTCAAGCAGTGACACCTATAGCAGGGTGCCCAGGACGATGTCCAAATGGGTTTTGAGTATCTCCAAGGAAGGAGACTCCACAACCTCTCTGGCCAGTGCTCCGTCACCTGCACAGTAAAGTGCTTCCTGAAATTCAGACAGAATCTTCTGTGTTCCATTTTGTGCCCATTGCATCTTGTTCTGTCACTGGAGCCTGGCTCCATCTTCTTTGCGCCTTCCTTGCAGGTATTTATACACATTGATAAAATCCACTCTGATCCATCTCTTCTCCAGGCAGAACAGTCCCAGCTTTCTCAGCCTCTCCTTCTAGGAGAGGTGCTGCAGTCCCTTGTTCATCTTGATCTTTTTTTTCTCCAGATATGTAACTGAGACTCTGCACTAAACCTCATGGCTTTTAAAGAGAAAAAGCAAAAGTCTCTCCTGCATTATTTTGGGGTAAAATAACTCAAAATAGTGGCTTTAATAATAGTTCTAAATCAAGGGGATTTGTTGTTGTTGTTTTTCTTAAAAAGTCTTAACCTAAGATGCTACCTGATTTTCTGAAATGCCTCTCTCAGAATGCCCTTTCTCCCCTCCAGCTGCTGAGCAACCCAGAGAAGATAGCAGAACAGATAAGCAAGGACCTCGCCTGGCTTTGCTCCCACCTCCTGGCCCTGTGGACCCAGTTCCTGGAGGTGGCAACACTCCATCCAGAAGTCACAGCTTATCTGACTCAGGAGCATCATATGCTAAGGGTAACATTAAGAAGTTAAAAGCAAGTTCCATAATGGTAACCTCTTGACAGACATTGGTGATGTACATGTATCTGGATAGATATCTCTCTTACTATTATGTCTTACGAACCATTATGGGAGATGTGGTGAGTAGGAAAAGGAATAAGAAGAGAAATTAAAAAAAAAGATTTAAATTTTTGCAATGATGTTGCTTTTATGGTACCCAGAATCCTGTGTAAAATGAATGTACACTGAATACTAGAATCCAGCGTGGAACATGAAGTGGGTGAAAAGAGGTAGATATGCCCCATATTTGCTAGGTATCCGTACATCACAATCATATGTTTTAAAAGGCACAAGCATCACAATGCGAAGTAACCAAAAGATGAGTTTATCTCAATTTCTTTCACAGAACTACGATGAGGAATATAGATTTGTTCTCTTCACTATGTCACATATATAAAGCTAGTTCTTGCCTTTCTCCTAGTGAGTTTCACAAAAGGAAATATTAATACTGTTCATGTGGAAATTGGTTCTTGATAATAAAGAAGGCACAAAAGCAATTGCCTTTTGGGCTAACTGTATCAAAGCTACTTACCTGATTAGTTCAGCAAGTGCTGTGCCTTCCATGAGGACGTTTTGGGTTATTGACTATACATCGTTTTCATTACATTGGTTGAGCTGAACTCATAGCCTAATCTAATCATTAAAAAAGAGACGTAGAGAAAAGTAGGGTTCATCTTGCTTAGCTTTAGAAGGCTACAGTGTAGGTGCTAACATCCCAATTTACATACTGGTTCTTGTTAAAGTCAGTGGAGGTCCAGTCACTGGAGATAAGATAATGTTTATGCTTGCAAAAGGGAGACATAAAACTCAGAAAGAGGTAGATGATGCTGAGACTCCACTGGCTATTTTAGCTATGTCTCCTTTGACTCTGAGAGGACCTGGATGGCTTGATCAGCCAAAGGACCCAACTCTGTAGGCCCCCAGCTCCAGCAAGGTGAATCCTAGACTCAAATTATGACAACCGATGGCATGACCTGTGGTAAATGATGTACCTTCATGTACATCAGTTCCTCCCTATCTAAGCTGTGTGTAATAAAACTTTTCTAGTCCTAGAAAACACTTTGAGAGCTCCAGATAAACCAATGCACTCTTTTTAAAGAAGTGATAGTCATTCTTTTATTAGAAAAGCCATTTGTTGAAGTATGGCTGGGATTTAGGGAGACGCTGAGATGCTGTGACATGTGGTTTTCACTGCCATTCTCTGACACCATAATAGAGGTCGCTCTTACAAATATTATTAGTTATGTATGGGCTGCAGTTTAACAGTTCAGTACAGTTGACTGCATATTATGATGGATTGATTGAAACTCAAAGCTTATTCCAGGGCAGATAGAAACACTGAATTTTTTATAGCTTATTACACACTCTGTGCTCTGCCAGACACTTCAGATCTGTGGCTCTTTTGTAATTGATTATCCAACACTGAGCAGATCAAATGTCTATGAAGAGATTTGAGAAGCTCTCATTTGTAAGTATCGTGACATAGGCAGATGTGTTTCTGCCATGACAGGGCTTATTCTCCTCTAGGCTGAAGTATAAAACTTCCTTTATCATCTTGGGAACCACTGTGAATGTTCCCACAGAAAAGATGATCAATCATGAGTTGTTCTAATTTAGTAACTCACTCCACTGCTGCTATGATTTGTACAGTGGGAAAGGAAGAAATCCTTGTTTTAATATTACAAGGAAAAAATGGTAAATCTGACAGCTTTTAGAAAAGTAGTCAGAAGATGCATATAAGAAAATCTTGATTTCCTCTCAAGGTACACTTCTTCCCTCCCAGCAAAATATGCAACAGCACCAGTTGCTTTGTGCTGGACTGGGAAAGTGAAGCAGAGTTGAGCTCTTTGTTTTCTTTCTGTCACCAGAGTGGTGCAAAGCAGACAGAGCATACTAAAGAATCTGGTCCTGACAGTCATTTCTCTGTTTTCAGCTTGATTGTGCTTGGCACCTTTCAGTAGATCTTAGGTTTAATTGGTATGTTTCTTCCTCAGGTAAGGAGATTCTCAGAAGCCTTCTTCTACACTGAGCACCAGAAACTTGCTGTGCTGACATTCCAGGAAGGCCTGTAAGTAACTCATTGACTCTCCCCTGTCACTGGGAAGGCTGAAAATGTAGTTGCTTAAAACATTTTTCTACCAAGACTGAGGTCTTTTCTGCTGGGTATGGAAGGCTTTGGTTTGAGAGAAATCACTAGGTCTATTCTAGCTCCATATTGTAAATCCATTGAAATCAATGTCAAATGTAAGTAACTCCAATCAGGCCCAAGAGATGATTAATTTTAAGATTCCTGTAAGACATTTCTTTTTCTTTCTCTGCTCTCACAATACTTATGAAATCAGGGAGTGACTAAAACACTGTAGCGAGAGCCTTCAAGGGATATGATGTGGTATATGATGCCTCTTTCCCTACCTTTCTTCCAAACCAGGTGCATGTCTCTGCAGAGCTTATCTCCAATAACATCAGCCTCAGGGTAGTCAGAAATATTTTTGATGTCTTTCTTCAATTAACTTCTTAACCTCCCTATACCAGATCTAGTACTGGCAGTTTTAAACTGAAGTAATAGCTGAAAAGCAACAGAAAAATAACATTTAAGAGTTTGCTTTTTACTCTTCCTTATAATATTTTTAGTTATAGCAGTCATGGATTTATTTTAGTCTTTAGTCCATCCCTGCTTTCTATATCAGAAAGGATCATCTGTACATGCAGATAGGAACCTTGATTCATTAAACAGACAACACAAAGATGTGAATGTTCACTGGAAGCAGCAGTGAAGGACCACACAGGAACACCACAACATTAGATGGAGGAACTGTATGAGTAATGTAAGCTCAGGGCTGATAATTTGTTGATCAAGAATCAACAGTACAAAACAGTTTGGGAAAATAAACAATGCACTGGGCTGCATTCACAAAAATATGCTATGAAATGTGAGCAAGGTGGTTATTTCATAGAATCATTGAATGGTTGCAACCCTCCTGCCATGGGCAGGGACACCTGCCACCAGACCAGGCTGCCCAAAGCCCCATCCATCCTGGCCCCTCCAGGGATAAGGCATCCACAGCTTCTCTGGGCGGCCTGTGCCAGTGCCTCACCACCCTCTGAGTGAAGAATTTCTTCCTTATATCTAATCAAAACCTACCCTCTTTTAGTTTAAAGCCATTACCCCTTGTCCTATCCCTACACCCCTTGACAAAGAGTCCCTCCCCAGCTTTCCTACAGGCCCCCTGTAGGTACTGGAAGGCCGCTGTAAGGCCTCCATAGAGCCTTCTCTCCTCCAGGCTGAACAACCCCAACTCCCTCAGCCTGTCCTCGTAGGAGAGGTGCTCCAGCCCCTTGATCATCTTTGTGGCCTTCCGCTGAACTTGTTCCAATACTTCTGTGTTCTTCTTGGCTGGGGGCCCTAAAGCTGCATGCAGTACTCCATGTTTCCATTTGCTTGACACTGCTTGCTTTTGACCAAAACTGCAGAGTATGAGGGGCCCCTTTTAAGGCTGCAGTAGTGCACATCCTGCCTTCAGTTTTAGCTAGTGATTCCAAGTAGAGAGCATGGATACTACTGAGGACCTGACCCTTGACGGCAGAGTTAAAGGAAAGCAGCTCAGATTTGAATTTCAAAGCAATGTCCGAACTTTTGCTGCACTGAAACAGCCTGTTATCACAGGAAGACCACAGCATTACCAGAACAGAAACCCACTTTTCAGAAGTGGCTTAAAGGCCATGACATCAGGTTCTGTCATGATGATAAGGCTTAAGTGAGACATCTGTTTCCAACCAAGAGCAAAGAAGAAAATGAGTTTCTCAGAGCTGTCGCTAGGAACATTAAGGCTGATTCAGTGCTGGTGGAAAAGGCCATGACTTCATTAGTGGATGGGTTATACAAGGGTACCTTTTTCTGACAAACTAGAGCAGGGCCATGGCTGCAAGGGCCCAGCTGTGCTCACTTAGTCCTCCCATGTCAGTTTTTAAGTAAGCTGTGTACATGGAAAGACCCATGGCAGGACCCCAGGGTGAGGTCAAAAACACTCACGGCCCCATCTAAGCAAACACAGCCCTGCACAAGGGGAAGCCTAATTGCATGAAGTGCTTTTATTTCTCCAGACAGCCACAGAGCTAGCCCATTTCCTACAGATAAGCATAATATTCCTCAGTGATTATCAAGGAGATAGAGTACAAAAAAATAAAATAGCTTGCAAATGCTAAAAGTTGATCTGTGAGGTAAATTCGGTATATACAGGCCTCATGGCAGAGTCCTGTTTTCCTTTTGGTTGTGCTAGATGGTGCAGTTAGAAAAGCAGAATCTTGGCTCCCACAGTATCATTAGTGTTGAGAGTGCCAGCAGGGAGTATTAATTGTGTTCAAAGAGGCTTCAGATGAGATCAGCTCTTCGTGTGCTGGGTGCTGTACAAACAACTCACACATGAGCAGGCTTTTCCCCAGTTATTTCTTCCTTGTTACCAGATGAGGGTTGTTTTTTTTTTGCCTCCCATACTGTGGTTGTGAATTCTGTTAGGTCATGCACCTACATGCGTGGCGATACTTGACTGCTCAAGTAGAATAGGAAGTACAGTTTCCAATAGGTTGGATATCACACAGCAGGTGGCTCTAGCAGGTGACATAGCCTCCCAACACTTTGCAGAAAAAAAATATTTTTTCCTACACCTATCATTAATGATTCATTTTTCTTTTGCCAGGAACTGGTCTCAAAGCAAGTTTACTTATGATTTTTACACGTGGCCTTTAGTATAAACACCAATGCTGTTTATTAGTATGTCAGCGAGAACTTTGTTATGGTGCTAGGGCTTAACTCCAAATTCCCAGGTGTTGCTGCAGGCAAGACTGAGCAGCTAGCTGTTTGTGACTTCTGTCTGATTCATGCTTTAGCAATCAATGACTCGCCTATATTTGAGAAAAAAATAGCTAGTAAGAGCAAATGATAGACAACAACAATTATGTTCTGAAGTTGAAGCCAGCATGCTGGTTTGCACAAGGTTTTTTGTGTATGGATATAGGAATCTTCTGTGCTGGCATGAGGACAGACCAATTGAATTACAAATTTGTTAAGTTTTGCTTCATAATGTATAAAGAGTGTTTCTTCCAGTTAACTATCACAAGGTGATTACCTGACTCCCGCCAATGATAATCAAAAATATTATCACTGTGCTGTCCTGTGGTAGCTGTCCAGAATTACCTTCATCCAACTGTCTACAAAAAACTTGCTTCCTCCCTATTTATTCCTTAGGATAATGTATTTATGTTAGCCAAACCCACATCCCTGTGCCAGCTTAATGTAACATTCCTTGATGAAATCCAGGTAGCATTTTACATGTGCAAAAAGATGGAACAGAACAGCTATTCTAGTTCTACCAACAAGCAGTAGCTGAACCAATATGCCTTAGCTCTTCCAGAAGTGTGTGAGATACCACACTGCTCTGAGGACTGGCATAAGCAAGATAGAGGGCTTACCATGTGTCCTTCTTGGCCTTGTTCCTCGCTGTTCTGGTCAAAGACATTTTTGATTATTGCTTCCTGCACCTGGGTTTTGAAACCCTTGGAACAGTCAGAGCAACAGACCTCTTTTCCTGATGAGAAAGCCAGTGGAGGGGTCCAGTCTGAGCCATCTGCAGTGACCCATGGGCTGACAGCAATGAGTCATGGAGCAGCAGGAGTGTTTTCCAATAAAGAAAGAGGTTTTGCATTGAGGGACTGTGCAAAGAAATCTCTATCAGAAAGAGAAATCAACTCATAGGACATGTTCTGCAAGCACTGAGTACTCCTTTCAAACACACTGTCTCTGTCTTCTCCTACCATCCCCC
Source organism: Anas platyrhynchos (assembly GCF_047663525.1). Taxonomy (NCBI): domain Eukaryota; kingdom Metazoa; phylum Chordata; class Aves; order Anseriformes; family Anatidae; genus Anas; species Anas platyrhynchos. The sequence goes on from NC_092588.1 coordinate 5,633,183, forward strand.
AGTCAGTAATTGAGTATGCCTAAAGTTATCCACAGTCCACAATACTCACAGTATTTGTTGTGATATCCAAATAATTCATGTTATTTGTTTTAAACATCTGTTATGGACACAGATGATTGTTATTACACTAGAAGTACTACTGAGTGTGGAACAGAACCTGAAGCTCTGTTCCCTCAAATCTACTTTTTCCTTTGTCTGTTTATACCACTCATAGTTTTCAACCACCTTCAGTGCTCTTCTGTCAAAACAGAAACCTTGGTGTCTTTGTCCTTAATCTTATCAGCATGGTGCAGTGGAAAATACTACTGGACTGCTCTGTGTCAGATATTTTACATGCTCATAGAAAGAAGCAGTTCTTGCTATACACAATTTGCCTGGTAGAATTGTTGAGGGGTTGTATGTCTTTATATCTACTCTGAATGCTGTGCAGCAAAGTCTTAGTACATTCCTTCAGCTGGCTTAGGTTAGCTAAAGACAAATTCAAATGATGACAACTCCATCTTATTTCTAACAGCTTTGTGCAGATGTACTTTTTGTTCTGGTCATGTGACTGTTCTTTTGTTATCATGTCTTCTGAGTGCAATGCTCCTGGTGTAATGAACTCATCTCCTTTGTGTGATATCCTTCAGCATACCACGGTGGTCTTTATTCTACTCCATAAATTCAGCCAGATGTGGACTAATTTGTTAACATTTTACCTAAACTGGCATTGACAGACATTTTGTAATTTGAAGATTATAGATAGTGAGTTTTAGTCTCAGGGCTAGCTCTGCAACATCCAGTCCATGGTGCGACAGACTGGGAGCTATTGCAACTTGGAGGGAATTTCTGAATGAATGAGCAGCAGAGGACATTATATTGCAGGTAGTGTGGCAGATGGGTTGTAGCAGTGATAAAGAGAGGGGAAAAAACATATCTTCCCACAAGGAACTTCCTATTGCCTAGATGACTTCCAGCCTGCCCTGCTGCAGGGGATTGTGCCATTGTCCATGCACACCTTGGCGTTTGTCTTTACTGAACTTCATGAGATATCTGCCTGCCCATCTCAGTGTTATCTGCAAACCTGCTGCAGTGCACCCTGTCCCATCACTGAGGGTGTTAAATACAGGCATTAAATGGTATTGCCCCATATCAGCTGAAGGGCAGACACATATAGTAATTGTCTACACATCTGCCTTTGCTGCCTGGCTTGCAGTGACTGAGAAAAAGCATGGTAACCATTCGGATACTCAATTTCTTTTGTCCTTTGCTGCCAGGATCCAAAGTCACGGACAGATTTCTACAGAAATTCGTAATTCAGAGTACTTCACCAGCATGCCCCCGCTGCCAGCGGAATGCCTCGACATAGATGGGGACTGGAACACACTTCCAGTTATTTTTGAAGACAGGTATATGGATTTGCCTTGCAAAGGTGAGTGAAACACCCCAAGGTACATGAGACAGCTTGAGCTGAGGAGGTTCACTTCCCCAGCTGAAGGTAAATGATCCTATATAACTTGTGCTGGCTCTGCCTTGGATCAAAGCACAACCCACTGTAAAATATAACTGAATCCTCTGTTTTCTCTCCAAGTGAACTTTAGAGTATTTCCTGTAACTTCATAGTTTTCATCTTCCAAGTAAGATGTTTAGTTGTAAGGACTGGAGGCAAAACCTAGAAAGAAAGCAAAACCATTTTTATTACAGCAACTAACTTCATACTCAGAGTGACATCTAGTGTTAAGAAGAGTCAGAACAACAACAAAAAAATAAAATTTGTGGGAAGCCTAACTAAGCTAAGCTAAGCCTAGCTTTTTTTTTTTTTTTTTTTTTTTTTTTTTTTTTTAAATCCTCTAGAGTACCCAAACTGGATTTTTCATTAAGAAAAAATACTTAGTTCTTCAAGCATATAGTAAAACCTCATAGCCCTTGCTTCCCTTTTCAACAATTGTTAAGTGTAGCAGAGAGATAGTATCATAAGTAAGCATAGCCCAGTAAAGATGACCCGTGGCCATTTCCAGAGCTATCATACTCGCTAAATTTTGACAGTAACAATTACAGATATTTAAACCATGAAACTCCATATTAAACTGATTCACAAGCAAGATCTACTCTACATACAATGTGGTACAACAGCAGGAGTGCAAAAAAATGCCAACTTTGATTTACCAATTCTAGAAACTAGCAGTATAAATACAGTTGTACAGAGGAAAGATTTTTTTTTCACCTAACTGTAACTGTTTACTGAGTATAATTCTAATTAAATGCCCTGTGTCATTTGTATTTGTAATATAACTCTAATGTAGAGATAATTCTTAACATAATAAATAATGTAGAGATAATTTACAACATAAATATACATACTTCTCTAGGCCTTACAATCACTTTTCCAAGTCCTACATCACATTGGGATAATATGTCATGTTCTTGCAGATACCACTTCTTTTTTTTTTCTTCCTTTCAGATCAGAATTTGGATGTTTTCCCAGATTTTGAGGTTCCTGAACATACGCAAATGGATGTAATAGACAAGGAAGATTTTTCATCAAATGATACCACTGCAGTAACAAAAGGGGACTTTGGAAAAGGTACTCTGCTAATACACACAGACAGGATAAATGGGAATCTGTCCTGCTTGTACAGTGGTACTGAAGGTGCTGCTCATGCAGCAAAGGGTTTAAACCCACACTCCACATCTCAGGTATGTACATTGAACAAAGAAGGCCAAAGGAAACCTGAAAATATTTTTGTTTCAAGTAAGGAAACTACTGACTCAGAGCCAGGCAATACAGAATGCACATCAGAGGAATTTAAAACATGTAAAGAAGTTTTATTAAAAGACAATAGACTTGCAGCAGATGTTACCTCTGGAGACATGAAACCTAGCAATAACGATACCCACAAAAGTGAGCCCGAGCCCGTGTTAATTGTCAGTGCTCAGTATGAGTGTGAAGCATGTGGAACTGATAGCTTGGAAGACAGGTCTGAAATACAAAAAACAGCTGAATCTGGTCATCCTGAGAATAATTTCACTTCTGAGCTTGCACTGAGTGAGTTAACCAGTCTTGAAAAAACAGCAGATACAGACAACAAGACTCTGCTGCCCGTTTTGAAAGCTTTGCCTGCCCACAGCTTGGAAGTGAAACTGTTCGCAAAGGAGCAACGAACTGAAGAGTGTGAAGAATTTACCCTGATGTCAGGAGTTATAAAGAGATCCTCCTCTATAATATCTGATTCAGGCATTGAAAGTGAACCAAGCTCAGTGGCATGGTCTGATGCTCGTAGCCGGGCTCTGGAGCTGCCCGGTGATCGAGAGATCCTGCACCATTTGGTACGGAGACACGCCATCCACCGAAATTCCTTGGAGGGTGGCCACACAGAAAGCAATACCAGCTTGCCCAGTGGAATCCAAGCATCACTCACATCCATTAGCTCTTTGCCCTTTGAAGAAGAGGAGAGAGAAGTGGAGCTTACCAAACTGACCAAGTCTGTTTCAGCTCCTCAGATCAGTAGCCCAGAAGAGCCTGTGGAGGAGGTGGATATATCCAAACACAGCGAAGCAACCTTGGGAGACTCAGAAGGGTATTTAAAAATTTGCATGGAAACAGAGGACGATGATAGAATCATGGACTTCTCTGGGTGTCGTATCACCACTGAAAGTGGACAGCTAGAACCAAAAGGACATCCCATACCCACTGCCAAACACAGTAGTGGTCACATGGAATTACACAAGGAGGAGGCAGAGGAAAGTCTTTCAGAGACTTACTGTAGTTTGGAATGTGCAAAACCACCTGCATGTCCAAAGTCACTCAGAGATAACATCTCTGAATGCCAGCCACTGGAGAGCAATGGTGAGTGCAGCTTAAAAACACCAAGGGCTAATAATTACTTGGACAAAAGTACAGAAGAGTTTGATGCATGCATCAAGGATCCAAAGGATAAACCTAAGCCTGACAGTTTTGAAATAGAACAAGGCTTTTACACCGATATCAGAGTAACAGGAGAGGAGAGTTTCTCACAAAGCATAAATGTGTTACCAGATGCTTGTGATCCTGTTTCAGCTGCTTCAGAGACTTCAACAGAATTTGTCTCAATGCAAGGAGAATGCAGTAGGTCTCTTGCTGATGAGAGCCAGCTGGTGTACACAGAAATGCAGGGGTTACAAGAAATTGAGCTCAATGACTCACCTGCCTCAGCAGACCCTGCTTCAGGATCCTACCAGGATGAATATCCTCAGGAACCTGACAGCCAAGACCATAAACTTGTTGCTAATGGCACTGGGTTTCATTCGGTGACGACAGAGGGGGTAGCACTGGAAAGCAGAAAGGCTGTTGATGTGGTTAACCTCTCTGTCTCTTGCACGGCCACATGTCTTCCCTTTTCTTCTGTGCTCAAAGAGACCCCTGCGATGGTCGGCTTCTCTGCAAAGCAGGCTGTGTTCCCCATCACACGACAGCCTCTAGGCTCCTTTGGAGTTGTTTCTTCTAACTCAAATGAGGTGGATGAAGAGGCCAATGAAAGGATGCTGAAGTAAGAATGTCTAATTACTTTTAATTAATGTTGCAGTGATGCCAAGAGACCCTGACAAAGTTCAGAACATAATGAAAGTTTGCATACAGTTGCTGGAATTACAGTATAAGTTATCCAAATAGACATATGGCTTATACACAATAAATAATCTAAGTAGACAGGAAGAACAAAAACACAGAGAATCGAGATCTTTAAAGATTATTAGGTCCTTAATCCTCATGGAAATGAGTGGGATTTAGGTGTCTAAATAGTCTTTAAAATTTGGCATTCCATCAACAAGTCACATTACCAAGATGTGGATATTGATCCCAGATATTTGCTTCACTATAACAGTGTCATAACTTGTTTTTCTTTTCTGCTTAATTTTACTCATTACTGAAACTATAAAAGGGGTACACAGATTGGTTGGCAGGGCATCAACTTCATTGAAACTGGAAAACAGGAGAGTAAGCATACTGGGTACCTGGAGAAGAGGTGTTTTTATTTGTTTATTTGTTTTTCTCTTGTTTCTTAGCCCATGAAAAAAAGCCACATCATGGTCTTGATTTTACAGTGGCTTATGCCACAGACTGACATGCTAGTAAATATATTTTGTTATATTTTTTGTGTCTCTGCTGTGCTGAAGGAAAAAGGTAGCATGGGAATTTCTCAACCCATTCACCCATATTGGTTCTCTGCACGTGCATTCATTTGGGACCTAAGTTTTACTTTCATTTTTATTTTTTAACATCTTGAGGTTCATTTGATGAACCCTGCTGAAAATCCTGCTTGATATAAGCACAAAATGTATTCCTTCTCTGTGAATACTTAACCATGTATTCATGGCATTGATGAATTCAGGGCCTCTAGGTCCATGGCCAGAATGTTAGATTTTTTGTTCTTGAGTCCCTTTAATGTCAGTAGGGTTGATGTAAGTAATTGTTCACCATCATACTGATTGGCCTTAGGCTACCCCCAAGGTTTAAAGGTTTATATCTCCTAGCCAGGTCCATCCCAGTTTTCTAATTCTACACTTATATTGCAATTTCGAATTCCTAAAAGCTCTGGATAAGTTTTGCTACTTAAAAAGCCACTGAAGGGTTTTTCACCTTTGGGTAGCTTCAAGGTGAGTTCATATGTCAAACTTTAGGCCTTCATCAGAGGAGGGGTTATCTTAATTCTTTCAGCTCTGAGCTGCTTTTCCTCTTAGCCACTAAATGTTTTCAAGACTACCCCAAACCAAACCAAACCAAACCAAACCAAACCAAACCAAACCAAACCAAACCAAACCAAACCAAACCAAACCAAACCAAACCAAACCAAAATATGTCATCTCTGTAATGAGGTGTACCCTTAAACTCCGCTGTCTGAGGAATGGGGAGAGCAACCTGCCTATAAATGTATCTGATGGTATAATTTTGATTTTCAGTGTCAGTATGCCTGAAGACATTTATAAGATGCAAATTTTGCAATTCTGCATTTTATTCTCATAGTTCTTGGCCACCAGAAGGTTCTTTGTGTTCCTGTAGCAGGTGTGAGATACTGAAGGTTTTTACCTATTCCCTGTATGGCATCAAACAGTTTGGGAATAGGTTTTCTTCCCTGCATATTGATTTTTCTCAATCAGAATAGAACCTTCTTATTTCTAGTTTGAGGGTTTGTTGTTGGGCACCCAGTTCTACTGTGATTAATTAATCTATTCTCCAGTTTTTATCAGGCCAAAGAAAAGTTTAAAAAAGAGATGAAGATTGAAGGATTTCTGTACAGTGACTTATCTGTACTAGCATCTGATATCCCATATTTTCCACCAGAGGAAGAGGAAGAAAATTTGGAAGATGGAATTCACCTGGTTGTCTGTGTCCATGGGTTGGATGGTAAGACCGAGAGGAATAGATATGTGTAAGAGACACTCAAGTGTAAACAAAACAAAAGAAAGGCATATCTACAGGAAGTGGGAAAGAACAGAGAGTCTATGGAAAACATTTATCTTAGCTAAGTATTCAGTTTCCTTTATGTTATTCAGTTCATTGTAATAAAGGGTCTAGGAAAATATTAAGTATTTTCTTTATGAAATGGGTGCTGCACTGTTTTGTTTTGTTTTGTTTTTCTGTTTTATTTTATTTAAACAGAATTCTACACCAAATTACATCATCCCTTCAGCATACAGTAAGAGTACACTACAGTAGTTCCTCTTGTCTTTCTGGAGGTATCTGGTTGTTTAGCAGTATGTCACTGGGATGACATTATTAAACAAAATAAACTGATATTATAGGATAGATAGTGGCTGGACTTAGAATGTGGGAAAATTGAAATCAATATTCACTACAAAGGAAGCCTGGCCTGAAATATTTTAAATACATGGTTTCTAAGCAGAAAACAGACATATTAAAGTTGAAACTTCTCTTGATAAGCTATTGGCTTCAATGGGGAAGGTGAAAGCATTAACCTTGAGACTATGGAGAAGGAAGGGCAGAGCCTCAGAAAAGTGTGAAACTCTCCTTGGTTTGTGCAAGAACCATTGCCATTCAATACACCAGTGACAGTGATATGTTTCTTATGAAGAGAAGGTACCTCTGTTTCCAGAAAAAATAATTCAGAATACCTTGGAATTTACCTAATATGGAATTGGGGCATTTTGTTCATCTCCCAAAATCATAGAATCATAGAATGGCAAAGATTGGAAGGGACCTTGAAAATCATGTAGTTCTAACCCCCTGCTAGTCTTGTAAAATATTACTAGACTGACACCATTTTAGCACCAGATTTAATGGTGAGAGGAGAGGCAGGCTGCTGTGCATATGAAGGCACATCCTTATTCCCCAGGCACATGTGCTGAAGTTCCCAGCACAGCTGCAGTGTCTTCTTCGGGTATCACCAGCTGCAAATTGGGAAGGACAGATGTTAACCTTTTGATGACACCTTGTCTTACCTACATTGTTCAGCAATTAAGGGACAGAGTTATTCTGGGCCTGATCTTTGCCTTCTCCTCCCACTTTTTAGAGAGCATATGAAGTGCGCAGCAGCATGATGTGAGGTCCAGCCCTCCTTGCACATATTGTGGGTATTCTTGCTCTCCTGATGTTTCAATGCATGATCATATGGTGCAGTGAGCTGCCTTAGCAGCATTTAACAAGAGGTCCCTGGTGCCAAGGCTTATAAGAAGGTCTATAAGAAGATAAATTTATTAAATTGAATTTATATATATATATATATATATATATATATATATATATATATTCTCCTGTTGAATCACATCTTATAAATTGCCATCTGTTTCCAGGTAACAGTGCAGATCTACGGCTGGTAAAGACTTTTATAGAACTGGGACTCCCTGGTGGAAAACTGGACTTCCTAATGTCTGAACGAAATCAGGTAATGTAGAGATAATTTCTGTCTTCATTTAGATCTCCTACAAGCTGTTGCCATTGCTGCAAAAGGACCTTCAGTAAGGCTCTTTCAGAAGCTGGATAAAGCAAAAGCACTAAGGAATTTAGGGAATTTTATGTAGGATTTAGTTCAAAGGCCTGTTCCTGTCTGAGGTGATAGGGTATTCAAACACACCAGGAAAGATTCCTCGCATTGAACTCAAAGTTCAGTGTATTACTTATACCTTAGAGAAACCAAATTGATTTATCCTCTCAGTTTGCACACTTAGCAGCTGGGTGCCTCTGCCTTTTGGATGCTGTACAACACATCACCGACAGAAAGCAGCAGGTTTAGTAATGTTAAATTCTCTGGAGGATGAGAAATATCCAGAAGGTGTTGTCAGTTGCTTTTGATGCATCAGCCATTGTTTCTCCTGTTGCAAGGCTTGTGAGATTTATTTTCTTGAATGATAAATAAGTGTCTTCCAGAGCAATTCATTGCTAGCCTAGGCAGAACACCAGAAATGAATTCTATGGCCTGCTTCGCAATGAACACATATTTATGACACCTTTATGCATAGAATAAGGATTTCCAGTGCCCAGTCAAAAACATTATTCTGATTTATGAGCAGCCAAGAAACTAGAGTCAAAACTCTCTTTGTTCAATAGCTTTTATATTCTGAAATGGCCAGTTGTTGTTAGTCTGTGAACTTGCCACCTTTCAGTGTACATCTCTGCCAGAAGTGGACCTGCATGGTTAATGTGAGCAAGATGGAAATAATGAGGAGACCAGACTTGCATCGAAGTTTCTCCTGATGCTTTGTAAGGCTGAAAGGATTAGCTCTTACAACATCTCTGTTTACTGTTATATTGAACCCATAATGGAAACTTTCAGTCCTCCTGTAGTATGGAAATGTGTGCAAGTTCACATAGAACTGGATAGGACCGATATCTTTTGATGAATGTTTTGATGCTTTAAAACATCCTGTCACAGTTTTTTCCCTGCTCTGGGAACCACATTTAAAATGATCCATGGAATCAGTCATTTAGCTGAAGTTTGCTTTACAGAATAAAATTTAAGCCACATTTTTATGCACTCATCTGTAATATATTTGACAAGCTCAGTCAGGCTGAGATGATACTGAAGAATGGAGGTATAACCAGGTGAAATATGACATTTTATGTGTTTTGCTTGTGGTTAATGCTCAGGCTGGTATTCTTCCACTTTTAAACAACCTGAAAGATTTGGGATAATGAGCCTAAGAGGAAATTGTTAATTATCAATGCAGGCTAAACAAACAGGCAAGAGGTTATTGGACTGTTTGTAGTATAGGAGAACATTTATTTTAAGGCAGTGTTGCAAAGTGAATATACTTGTTTTCCTTTGCAAGAGCTGCAATTAGTAAGATGGGTTGTGTTACAAAAGCATTAATTACTAGATATGCTTGCTCTGAATAGCTGTTCCAACATTTGATGATTTTGTGGCATCTCATTAGTTACAAATTTGATTTAGAGTCCTGTTGGAGTGCCAAATGACACAGTTCTGAATAAGATCTGTCTGCAATTGTATAGACTAGACAATATATTATTAGTTTTATTGTATCAAAACTGCCATTACTGTTGCAAGCAACAAATTGTTTAAGTCCCTCTCTGGCACTCATTATCTTACTGACATTCTTGAATAACAAACACACAGCATTTAAGTAAGATGGCCTAATAATTTTGTGATTGTGTCTGTAGTGTCAACATCACCTATATGTAGTGTATAAAGCTGTAACTATTTTATTATAGTAATCCATTAAATCCAAAATATAAAAAGCTTTTCTTCCACACGCAGAGTACGGTGCCTGGAGAGGCTAAGCAGTTCTCAACCTTGTCAAGTCAGGCTGCTTTAAAACCTTACTTTTGACTCTGAAATCACTCGGCCTGACACTATGAATCGTACTATTAATAAACCTTAGGCCCAGATTTATCCAATTATGCCTAAATTAGAGGCACAGTCACTAGAGAAACAGAAGCAACCACAGAAGGTAATGTAATCCCCTTAAAATACAGTCTTCTAGAGGGCCCTATTTCCATACCCTACAAAGGAAGCACAAGGTAACTCCTGTCCTAAATTGAAAGCATGGGTTATATTCCTGAAGCTAAAAGGCACAATATAGAGTCAAAGAACCTCCGCGATGAAAGATTTTGCCTTATCTTACATGGGGGCTTAATGAAGACAATGAATTTCCATATGGGCTATACTGAGAGCCATAAGACTGATAGTGACAAGTGTTGTTACTGTTAAAGCTGTGTGAGAAAAAAAATACTTGCCTAGAATAAGTTAACAATTTTAGTTGAAATAATTTTGATATTAATCTGAAAATGAAACTTTATGGCTTTTTTCAAAGGGCTTCTGTTTTGGGAGGACTAAGCAACAGAGAAAAATTCTTCCCAGTTGAGCAAGTACAAAGAAAATTTGGACTAGTTATTAATTTTGTGATTGCAGCTTACTTTGAAAATAACGTTAGTCTATGATATATGTATACTTCAATAAGAGCAATATATTTGAATTCACCTACTCAATCCTTTTTACACTAGACTGATACTTTTGCTGATTTTGATACAATGACTGACCGATTGTTGGATGAAATTATTCAGCATATTCAGTTGTATAACCTCTCCATATCCCGAATAAGGTAAGCATTCTGATAGTTAATTGTCTGTAACTATTTGTGGTCATCAGCATCATTCTGTGAAATTAGCTTTTTTAAAAGTGTCCTGTGTCAAAGGCCATTGAAGTCAGTGAGCTGAGGTTTTACATGTGTTATGGCTGGAAGAGTATCCACTAGGCTGAACAAAATGTAAAATGATAGCTAAAGGATGATACTGAAAGCTCTGATAGAGTCCCCTCAAGAGCAATTTTTGCTGCCTTTACATTTAATTTAAATAACATACAGATGGCTTTTGTGTTAATACAATTCTGTTTCTCCTAACAGTTTTATTGGACATTCCCTTGGTAATGTCATCATCCGATCTGTACTAACTCGCCCCAGGTTTCGCTATTACCTCAACAAGTTACATACCTTCCTGTCCCTCTCTGGACCTCACCTGGGAACACTTTACAACAATAGTACTTTGGTTAGTACAGGTAAGAGTTAAATCGGAAAGCTATGAATTACTGCAGTCCATGGCAGAGTATACGAGAGAGCAACATGTGGAGGTAGCAGTAAATTGTGACGACGTGACACATACACTGTACCTGTGGCAAATATTTGTTGAAGACTTCAGAGAAAATAGCAGTGAGAGAGGCTTTCAGGGCTTACTACATGGTCCAGCATTGTGGAAAATCTAGGGGTGTGGAGCAGCAAGAGATGACCTTTCTTCCACTGTGTTCTTCCACTTCTCTTTATACTGCCAATAAAGAGAGGCATCTCTCTTTCTGAAGAAAACACTTACAGTACTATGGAAAATGAATGGCCCTATGTTCACCCTTCCTGAACGTTTATGTTACCATGACACTGGATAATCCAGAGAGACCCTTAGACTTTTCTCTTTGTTTATTAACAATACAAGAGAAAACAAAGACTTACACTGAGTTACAGTGCTAACCGTACTGTAATCTCTTCAAGTTTATTATTATAGGCACACAACTTCAATCCCCTTGTTTGATAATCAGAAAAAAAGGCTAAAAATATACACCAATTTTATTCCAGGTCTGTGGCTCATGCAGAAGTTGAAAAAATCAGGGTCACTTTTGCAATTGACCTTCAGGGACAATGCAGATTTGCGCAAGTGTTTCCTCTACCAGCTCAGCCAAAAAACAGGTGAGTAGGGCTTAATGTTGTGTAAACGTTGGGGGATGTTGCAAAGAATTGTGCTAGATACTATGTATTCCAGGGGGTAAAGAAAGTCTGCATTTCATTATTGATCTTTCTTTAACTGTCTTGCTTTCAAGAAGGTCTGCCCTGTCTAATAACTGTTTTATCTGCCTTTTATCTGCACCATTACCAGTGGATGTAGTTGCCAAACAGTTAGTGCCCAATAAGACCTACATGCTGTAATAAATATACACCTAATTTTGTATTCTTCAAGCAAGAAACACTATTCTTGACAGGCCACCATAACTTAATTTATGTTATTAGATGCAGACTGTTTTTCCTATTTTAATATTTTTTTAAGTTCAACATCTCTTGTCTTTAGGAAATATGGTGCTGTGAGGTGAAGAGCAAATTTTATTCATGACTATTGTGGCACCTCTGTACTACAGAGAAAGATGTATGGCCATACGCTGTAAAAATGGTGTCTACATCATTTTACCACTTCCTTGGTCTGTTATGAATAAATGAAATAAATCACACTTTCCCTAAGAAAAGAAAGCAAGCATTATCATTCTGTTCAGACAAATGTTTTCTTCTTAAAGTTATTTTAATATTGTGTGTAAGCAAACTAGTGCTAAGGATGCACTCACAGTCACTACTTGATATTTATTTTTTTTCTCTTACTCTGCTATGTTGCTAATAGGAAACAAATACTATCTTAATACAGGTACAACTTAATACTTGGTCTGACAGACAGAGCTGTTTCATAATTTTCTTACCACAATACATGACCTAATCAATAACAGGAAGATGTTATATCTTGGCATTATTTAAATTTCCTTAATTGAATTTTCCTTTGGTTCTCTAGCTCCCATTTTTATGGACCACAGTGGGATATTTGCTTTAAAACAGTCATGTTCAAATAAAATTGGTTCTACATAGGAAGCTCGCATTGTTACTTCCTAAGCCAAGAATTCCTAAGTATATGCTGTGAGTTAAAGTGACTTGTTGCCTGTTAGCTTGATAGACTGGAGATCTGGCAGACTGTAAATGAAGGTGATGTCTCTATAAAAACAGAAAGTATCAAAAAGGTTGCCTGTGAATTAAAATGATCCAGGTAGATGCTTAGGAGAAAAATCTTAAATTGTAAAATTCTATATTAAAATGTATGAGCTAGCACAATGAGTCAGAATTGAGGTGCCCTTACTCTAACACTCTGCTCCCCAAAGTGGTAAGAACACCTACAAAGGGACACATTTGGTTGAGAGTACCTACAAAGCTGCAGTGTTTTGCCTGCTCTCTCTTTGAGCCTCCAGCAATTTCTGACTTTCTTAAAGTAGAAATCCCTTCCACTATTCAATTTCATTAAATGTTTCATGTGCTTGTCTCAGGAAAAAAAAAAAAAATGACATTGCTCCCTGCTGAGTCTCTTCACATAAGATTTTAGTTATGTTAAAACTCATTGATGCCTCTTACATTTTACCCCAGAGAAGTCACAAACACAATTGGTTTGATTACACAGGAAGAAAATGATGGCTTCAGCCAGGCTTAGTAGAGGCAGCTATCAGGGCTCCTCCTCATGGTGGTGATGGTCAACTTTTCTATTAAGCACTAGAAAGCAAAGGGCTTTGTTCTGGGTCTCTTTTCTGTAAGGAGAAGGGAAGGATGAAGGTCAAACTGACAACATTCCCATGTACAGAATAATCTCTGAGTTAGTGTAGATTATCTGTGTCCATTCTCCTACTCTTCTGCTGAATGTGGGTGATCTAGAGCTCAAGAGGTCTCAGACAGAGTAAGTAGCAGGAGTCTTTTCATAGCGAATGGTGGCTCCATTACTTCCAGGGAAGAGGGAGAATTCCTGGTTTCCAGTCCATGTACCATCAGTGTGTATTTATCCAAGGACTGCTGGATGCAAGGACTGGATCCCAAGGCTCCTTCCACACTGATGTAATAGTATGACATCACAGTGGTGAAGCTGATTTCTCTTCTCCTTCTCTCTATATATTTTGTTTGCTATTTTACTAATTGGTTGTATTATTTTTTTGAATGTGATCCCCAATTCTATGAACATTTACTCATGCAAGTACACCCATGGACTACAGTGATCCTGTACATGCATTTGCAATGTTTACAGGCATAAATATTTGCAAGATTAAGTTTTTAATCATTTACTCTTTGAAACGTAGTCGGTTCTCACTTTTTTTGTTGTTCTTGTTATTGTTGTTGATATACAATTAACTTGTATGAGCATTGATAAGTAACAAATAGTTCATAGAAGCAGCAGCAATGTTTTTAAGTTATTCTTGTGAATATTTCTGTTTTGTGTGTTTTAATTACTCTTCATTTGTTTTTCACAATAGATTTAAAAGTGCATTTCAGCATGAATATGATTGTGCTGTTCAACACTGTAATAAGTGCATTTAATGAATTTGTTTGCCACAGGCCTTCAGTACTTTAAAAATGTTGTGTTAGTGGCCTCACCCCAAGACAGATATGTACCCTTCCATTCAGCAAGAATAGAAATGTGCAAAAATGCTCTTAAAGACAGACACACAGGTAAGTTTAACATCCGTTCTATATTTACAAAGCTGTTGAGAAATTGTGATTTTGTGTAAATCAGAAGGGCTTTTCATCAGCATGATGAAAACTCAAATGCTTATTTGATAAGGAAGAAAGTGTTCTACTCTCATAGGACATGACTGAAATCAAGAAAATATTTCAAAGATACTCTTTGTCTGATGAAAATAGGTTTCAATCAGGTTGTAATCAAAGATTTCATATTGCTCTTGCCTCCGTAAATATTTTTTTTAAATTGTGGAGATAATAGAACTAGTTCCTAACAATGTTTCTCTTTAGTCTACTGAATTATTAGTATTGTCTCACATAACAAAATCTCTTTCAGCACATCCAAAATCAATGGGTTTTCCATTTGTTTTCAGTAGTATTTGGATGATTGCTGGGTAATTTGAAAGATGTAAAATCATACTGGTTTGTAATAAAATCTGCAAAGTACATCAGGACTCATGCCATTAGAGGCCTAGCTTTCCTGTGAGTTTAGTCTGTGCATTGTTCCAAATACTGCCTTTGTTATTTGCAGTCTCCCTCGCTTATTAAATGTTTCATGGTTTCAGTTGGATACCACTTCCAGAAATAATGTTCAGTGTAATTTTATACCAGTTTCAGATACATGGTTATGTAGAAAGGGAGGTTGTCCTTAGAAGCTGGTAGCCAGTCCCTAGTGGGGTTCCCCAAGGTTCCATTGTAGGCAATTCTTTTCAATGTTTTCATAAATGACTTGGATGTAGAACTTAAAGGTGTTTTGAGTAAGTTTGCAGATACTAAACTGGGAGAAGCTGTTGACCCCCTTGAGGGTAGAGAGGCTTTGCAGAGAGACCTTGAGAAATTGAGCTGGGTAATCACCAAACATATCAAGTATAACAAGAGCAAATGCAACATTTTGCACTTGGGAAGGGGCAAACTTGTCTATATGTACAGACCGGGGGACAGGAGGCTGGAGTGTAGTCCTGCAGAAAGGGATCTGGGGAATTTGGTCAACAGCAAGTTCAATATGAGTCGGCAGTGTGCCCTGGCAGCCAAAAGGGCCAACTGTACCCTGGGGTGCATCAAACACAACAGTGATAGATAGTCAAGGGAAGTCCACTCTACTGTGTGTTGGTGTGGCCTCACCTTGAGTACTGTGTGCAGTTTTGGGAGCTACAATTTAGAAAGGATATAAAATTATTAGAAAGTGTCCAAAGGAAGGCAATAAAGATAGTGTAGGGCCTAGATAGGGCCTAGAGGGCAAGACGTGGCTGAGGTCACTTGTTTTGTTCAGTTTAGAGAAGAGAAGGCTGAGGGGTTACCTCATTGCAGGACTACGATTTCCTCAACAGGGGAAGCAAAAGCAGGAGGTGTTGATCTCTTCTCTCTGCTGACCAATGGCCAACATGGTTGCCTTCACACGGATCTTTTTGTCTTACCTAACACATGAATTGAAAGGCAGTTTTCTAACTCTTTCTTCAGGTGTTTTTTTTCCTCAGGGACATCTTTGGCCTAGTAGAAGCCAGACCTACATCCATGACTGCAAGCTTCCTGAGCTGCTGTTGTTGCCCTATAAACTTCTAAACTATCTGCAGAAAGGCATGATGTTCTTCCTGCATTAGATTACCCAGAAAAACAAACAAACAAACAAAAAAAAAAAAACACATATCTTGCCTGACCCTTTTGCATTCAGCTTCACAGGCAGTATGAATCCAGACCTCTTCCCCTGGAGGAAATGTGTGTTTCTTTCCACCTCAGGAGAAATGGAACTAAATGCTGAGGCATGTCCCACTCTTCGTGCTAGCAGCTTTACTAGGTCTCTCTGGGTGGCCAGTGGCTCCATTACATTAATAGCATCCTGGTACATGGCAAACCATTGAAATAAACTGCTTTCACTTGCATTTTGTTGTTATTTGTTCCATTTTCCTTCTCTTTGTGACTGTAATTAAATAATACTGGAAAGAAAGAGGGGATCTGGCAGTTTTGGCATGTACGTGTGACTTTTAAAATCTTTTGCAGGTCCTGTTTATGCAGAAATGATTAACAACCTGCTCCAGCCTTTGATTGGGGCGAAGGACTGCACTTTGATCAGACACAACGTGTTCCATGCTCTGCCAAACACCGCCAACACATTGATTGGCCGGGCAGCCCACATTGCTGTGCTGGACTCTGAACTTTTCCTGGAGAAGTTTTTCCTTGTGGCAGGACTCAACTACTTCAAATAGTGCCTGAAGTATGGGGTAGCAGAAGCAAACCATTTCACTGAGTGGAGGAGAATCCCTTAGCCAAAAGCGTGCAGTGTTAGAAATGAGATCAGGTGGGACTTTCAATCTCTCTCCATTTCCATTTCTGTTTCAGAGAATAAAGTGCTATGGCTTTAAGGCATTCAAGCTTCCAAATATTGGTGCTTTTGGAAGAAATAAATATTCCTCTTCTGTTTATATGTTGTTTGTCCACATAAAGATATGAACTACTTCTGAAGCAGAGAATCAGAATAAAGATGGTTAATATTATCTAAATGTGATGGGACCAATATGATCACCATTTCTCTCAGATAATAACCCAGGAATTTGTCTGTTCTTGATTTAATGCTTATTTACATTTTAACAAAGCTATACATCTGTAGCACTTTGAGGTGGCTAATACAAGAGGAAACAAATGTATATGAACTCAGGTTAAAACCTCCTTTGCAATGAAATGAAAAGTCTAAAAAACATTTATGACAATTTCAACATTTCTGTTTCTCAAAAGAAAATGGTTCCATCATTGGTAATCATTTGTAACATGCACACATTCAAATCATGGAAAGGGGGAAAATATTTAATATAGAATTAAAAAAAAAACCTTGATATTTGACTTAAAAAAAAAAAAAACACAACACAAACTTTTAGTTGGGAAGACTTCTTCAAGTTAAAAGCTGCCAGACTGATGGGAATCTATTGGATTACTTGTGAAATATCAGTGGCATCTGTTAGCACTTCTCCTGTTTACATTTCTAGAATACCATTACTGTGCTTATTATTATAACCTCAGAGGTACAATTTTCACTTTTAAATTTGTATCTAAATACATTTACCCCAAGGTATTATACGTACATATATATATATATATATGTATATATATACATTAGTCTGAAATTCAAAATCTAGCCAGTAATACTCCTAAAAAACACCAATCAGATGAAAATAGGTTGGTGACCTAGAGCAGTAATGATTGTCAAAAGCTTAAAAACCATACATATGTTTTAGATTTCTCTGTAATGCTATAATAGGGTTTTACTAATTCCCATTTGCAGTGCTATAACCAGTCCTAATTACATGGTTACAGCTGGTCAAAACAGTTAAAATTTTATTCATACAATGTTATCAGAATTCTTTTCAGGGGTTTAGAAAATAACCCGTTTTTCACTTTTTGTATTTTTTTTTGCATTTTTAATTTGTTTTTAATCAAAATGTTGTCAGCATTTTAAATGACACATTTCAATAACTTTCTATACATTTTCATACCACTTTGATAAATTTTCAATGTCACAGCAGTTTTTCAAAAAGAAGGAGGCAAATAACTCTTCACAAATATTTGTGTTTGGAAGGAAGGTAATTTTTTAAAGCAAGTGTAATTTTTTTAAAAACATAGGTGACCAGACCTCTATATCTTGTGAAAAAATAAAACAAATGAACATAAAAAGTGACAAAGTTGGTTCTAGGTTTCAAGACTGTCATCAGTGAACTAGGATGAAGATAGTGGAAATTTCTGAAATAAAATAACTAAAAAAATAAACCCAAAATTTTGCAACCCCAGGGAAATATTTGTACATGCAGAAGGTAAAACTAGCTGTGTTTAAAAGAAGAAAAGTGGAAAACTTTTGAAGAACTCATTCGAGAAAAGAGTTGCTGACAAACTGGGACTAGGGTGGTCTAATAATGAAGGCATGTTTTGAAATAGAAAGGAATAAGAAGGAATATCCAAAAAGGTAAGACTAAAACATGAAAACAGAATGGTATATTGCACCTTAAATCATCTTCTGCTCTTCAGAGTTGACACTGAAATTAAATAGAAGTGGTCACATGGTGCATTTCAATAGCAATTAGTTTTGTAAACATTAAATATTTCTGCAATACTTGAAGTAAATAGGTAGATACTATTCTCTTTTTTTCCTTTAATAAATTGACAATTTAAAGCTAAAAGATGGATTTGCCCAGTTAAAAAAAAATTCTTTGTCAGGAATCAAGAATTTCTGGGTCTCACGTATTGTTTTAGAAGTCTTTATCACTGTTCCACCTCAACATTTTAATGCCAACTAAACTTACACATCACAGCTTACTTCTTCCTTGGAGAATTGTTTACACATTATTAAATTTAATGGGGCATGGAGGTAAAGCTTTTGTACAGAGGTTTTGATCCACAGACACAGACTTCTAAGGAGTACATGAAAAGCAAGAAAGAAAAGCAATCCCCAATCATTAGCAGTCTTTAGTGATTTATATGGCGATCTATTCCTCTTTTAGAAAATTTTTGGGAGTCTGCACATGGAAAATTTTTTAAATTGTTGAGAGGCTATTTTACAAATATATACATACCTAATGCGTGTGTGTATTTGCAATGCATACAAAGAAGTATGCTTATTTCAAGGTCAAACATTCCATGTTTTTAATCATGAATATAATGGATATGACAACATACTGGTGTAGTGCTTCTTAAAATCATACAGGTGGTTTCTTGCCTTGCCTTGTACATTAGACGGCATTCCTAGCCTTCTATTTATGTACGTGTGGAAGAGGGGAAATGTGAAAAAGTCTCTTTTGTATTACTGCAGAAATTGGTAGCCCTTTTGGTACGTTCAGTTTCACACTGTACACTGCTACCAGTGCTGTGACTTATGGACAAACATACCTAAAAATGTCCATGTATCTGTCCATATACTGTTCTTCCACAGCTTAGAGTCTGATTTCAGTGGAGTTGGATTAGGTTCATTCAACTTGCTCCTTAGAGGGTGTGATAGAGAGCTTCTATAGAGCCTCAGAAAAATCTGGGAGATGTCATTCCTGTGAAATGATATGACACAGATTTTATCTTCCTTATGCTGCCAGAACGTTGTGGGATATATTGGCAATAACTGTCTAGCTTAGCATTCATTTTGAGGTTCTCAGAATAGTCTCCCTTTCTTTTATGCTTTTTAATGGGATATTGCCTTGATAATGACACAGAATATAGTAAATCTTCTCTAATGGTATAGACTATATTGCAAAGAAATCCTCATTGTCATTATAATGTAAATAACATCTGAGTGGTTGCACTTCATCAAAATATAGCAATCAACATGGAATCATTTTTAGAAGTTTTTTATATATTGATTTATATGGAGAGAAATATAATATTAGAATTATCTTCATAGGAGATATCAAAATAACTGCACAGTAAGCTTTTGTGTTTCTGTGTTTTGGAATTTTAATGTATTGGCCTGTCACATAAAGTCACTTTAAATGGATTTAATTGCATTTTCAGTATTGATACAAGGATTTCCCTTCAAACTTTACAATCTCCGCTTGTTTTGGTATATCCATGGAGGCTGTGCTTAATTTCTTAAGTGAAGCTCATACATTCACAAGAAGACATTTTTTCAAGAGGTTGGACAGAATGGAGAACGTGCTTGTATTTGAAGTGAAACTCCATCCACTTCTTTGTGTCTTTTCTCTAGATAAGATAAAACACAGAAGACAATGCAGGGTTGTTTCTGAGCACCTGGGTGTGATGTCTTAAAACCAGCATGGTAGACCTCCTGACTCCAACTGGTAAAATTAACTTGTCTAGTAAGGTTTGACAGTGTTAAATATGAGGTATGGGCTATATGAGAAAATTCTTTCAAGGAAGATGCACAGGTCATGGTAAATTACCTTACAAGTAATTGAAAACCTCCACACAGAGTAGTATCATCACACTTAACCTTAGATAATTATGGTATTTTTGTGACCTGGTAGGAGAGACTTTTAGGGTCAGTGGAAGGAAAGATACACTTTTAGGGTGTGCTTTGTCAGATCCGTTTTATTTGTCTGTTCTATTTTTCTTTATGCCTGTTTTCTCCACTGACTATGCAGGATACCAGATTTTGTCGTCTACTTTCTAGATACCTAAGCTTGATCAGATGAGGCCACCACACCAAAATTTCAAAATTTCAAAATATCAGTGGGAGTCCCCCACCGATTTCCCACTGGAAATCTTATGGGAATCCATCCCCACTCCAAAGGCCTTAATAAAGCCTACTGTACCTACTGTACACTTGCCTTTGAAGCTATCTCCTTTTCAGTTTCACAGTTATCTAGGTTGAAATAGCACAGTAATTCTGGAAGAAAGAATATTTAAAATCTCACCAATTTTATTGACAAAGTACTTAGAATGAGACTACTGAACTCTGTTTTATAAGGGTTTAATCTCTTTTGAAACAGAAGAATTATTTCTTGAATACAAATGGAAAGACATTGCAGTGTTGACTAAATGTGAGTAGGTGAAGGACAAAAAGGGTCTAGCTCCTCCTGCGGCAGTCTTAAGGATCTTCAAGAGTCTGTTTCTTAATCTCTTAGTAATTGCTGACTGCCCTTCACAAAACCTGGAGAAACCTCTAGAGATGTTTCTGCTTGTAGAGTAGAAATTAGCCTGTTTATTTTTATTACCTAATTTGTGCTTAAAAATTAGTTTCAAAATTACTTTGTTCAACTAAAGGAAGTGTCTAAGTTCTTACTGTAGTCAATGAAGAGAGGTAAGTACTCTGAAGGAGTGCTCCTGTTTTCTCCTTTGGTGGCCTTCAGAGTCACTTGCCTCTCTTCACTAATTTATTGTAAGGCTCATTTTTTGGGTCCCTAAGATGTTGGCATAATGTAGAGGACCGACACTGGTGGACTGGTTGGAAAACTGATCTGTTTTTCGTAATTAGGTGTGAATTTGGACTAGTACAGTTGGATCATAAGCAAGCACTGAAGAGACAAACAGGTTCCTTTAAAGTTGGACTGAAAATGTGTCTTTCCCAGCCTCCAATGGTGCCAATTTCTCTTTAACAAAACTGTTAATATGTTTTTAAAATCAAGTCTTTCCACTGACAAAAGTGGAAGCTGAAATTGCTTAGCTTTCAAGGATTGTATCTTAAAGGCTTGAAACCTTAGCACAGAGCCTTGGAAATTACTAGTACAAATGCTGAGTGCTACTTTACTTCAAAGCACATCCTAAGTATCAACTGACCAATCCTCTTCAGCATTTCCTTGCTAGAGAAGTGCCAAGCTTGAAAGAGAAAGCTATCACAAGATTATGTGAAAACTGGGAATTCAGGCCAAAGCTTTCATTAGAATTTGTAGGTTCCTCTGTTGCTTTCGGCAAGTTAAGAAAAGAAGATCTCTTCCTTTCTACTGCTGCATTTGAAGTAGCTAAGTGGTGATGCAAGAAGAAAATAAGTACTTCTAACAGAGTTAGACCCTTGTGAAAGTTTACGTAAATATCCCATGAAACATTATATACATTGAATAGTCATGGGGCACTTCTACAGTGGTCTCAGCATGCCAATATGTGCCAGCCTAACTGAGAGATTATTTTCTTTATGGACTTAAATTTCCATTTGAAAATGATCATCAGAACAGACCATGATATTTCACTCCTGCTGGTTATTTGGAGCCTAAAGGTCATGTTCATAGAGAGCTCTCTAAGAGTGTTTTATTTCAGTACATATACTCAGCAGTTTTGATATTGAATGCTGTTAAGTAACTGTCAATTCGTAGCTCAATCTTCAATATTTATTTACCACTCTCTTTTGAATCAAATGTTGTGACCACAGCAAGATTGTCCCTCTTGCTCTGTTCTTTGACTATGGTTCCCAAAACTTGCGATTTCTTGAGTAGCCTAAATGGCCCCAAGCTACTATTCTGTCTTGCCCATTTTTACAGTCACTTTTCCATTATCTGATTACATCTCCTGCCTTTTTTTTTTTTTTTTTTCCTACAGCTCCCATGAATTCCTTTTCTCTTCATCATTCAGTCCTTGCCTTCATACAAAGCTACAGCACCATCCAAGTGCCCAAACACCTTTAGTATTCTCAAGATTAACCCTGGTATTGTCCACATAGTTGAGCAGTTAGAGGAAATAGTCAGAAGGGTCTTATGCAGTCTTTCTGCACTGTTATGGATCTGCCTCCAGGCATTAGGAAAGTCCATTGGATAGCAGCTCTGGTCCTGACTGGTGCCTTTGCCCTGGGAAGGAGGGAGTCACTGGCAATCAACTCTCATCACATCCTCTTCCTATCTCAGGTCCTAATCTGGACAGCTGGAGCTGGAGCTGTCCTCCTGTTGCCAGAATTTGTAAACGTGTAGATTGCATCCCCGTGTGAGTTCATCTTTACTTCTTGATCCTTTGATCCTTGATCTTGGTTGAAGTAGTTACACCAGCAAGGGCAAAGAGTTGTGACCTGTGTCACACCACCACCATTGGTGGGCCTCTCTTTCAGCACACAATACATGTGGGACTACATTACACCCCTGGAACACCCACAATGATGCTAATGGCTTCCCTCCTGGTTTTCCATATTTTTATTTTACGGTCATTGGTAATCTTCAGGCACAAATAACAATACATAGAGCCTAATGTAAGTCTTGTTCACACTGGCATGAGTGACAGGTATGTTCTCTTACCTTTTGATCATCAGGTCCATGGCATGTTGCTTCCCAACAGGTTGTGGTCTGAAATAGATGCTGCTGCTGTTTCTTTTCTTTTTTAAGACTATATAATACATGTGCAGTTCCCTAACAGAAGTCAATGCACTGAATTGAAATGCTTATGAAAACAGTTTAATCATTGTATAGCTGCTTTAAATGCAGGTGAGTCAGGCCTTCCCTTCATAGGTTAAGAGGCATAAAGAATAAATATGTATAAGCTCTGCTTATGAAAAAGGTCAAACTGAATTAACTCCTATTACAACCTTGAAACTTGATTTATCTGCTTTTGTGAATTCCACTCTACTTCTACCCAAAACACTGGAAGATCCTATTATCTGTGCAGAAAACTAATCACTTCTGTGCAAAACTGATTCCCACAAGTAGATAAACGTGCCAGAAGTCCATTAGGTATATGCATGGAGCTGTACATCTTCAAGTAGCTTCTGCTTCTGAAAACGTGAAACTGTGACGTAGTAAATAGGACTATTCTTACTGAGTCTGGCATGCAGTTCAGACTTTGAGAGCTATCATCTGCAAACACAAATAGCTTTTCCATATTAGCAAACAAACCTCCCCAAAGTCTATGAAGAAGTCCAGCCTCAAGCAATTTTTTATGTTTTATTTATTTATTTTTTGAGTGGGTGGTTCAAATACTGTGATGGTCTCACTTTTCTCCATTACCTATACATGTGGTTAGTCTAATAAATAGAATAGCCAAGAGGTCCAATATTTCAATTTTTGTAGTAGTTTCTGTCAATTAATTTAAGAAGCTTTTAATTCCTTCCTGAATGCTAAAGTACTAGTAGAAATCTACTTGTCCCAATTCAGAAGAAATGCTCACTCACTCGTACTTTTTTCTTTGTAATGTGGATAACATTACCTGCATTACTCCTAATGGTGGAAAGATGTCAAGGCATTTCTGATACACTACCATATATGCAGCTACATGCACTACAAAGGTTGAGGAAGAGATAAGGGGAATCTTTTTGATCTGAGATATATCATCACTTTCAGTAAAAATGATAAAAAAATAGGTCTTGTATGCCCCACATACCATTTGTGTGGTATGCCTAACATCCCTATGCATATAGAAAGTGTCCTTTCCCCGATGTAATGTATATGTATATTACATATAATCTTATATGTAATGAATGTATGTTCCCATATGTAGAGTATGTACATGTATAGCATACCTTACTTTGAAGCTCGTGGTGACTTGAATTTCACAGGTTTCTATTCCTTTTTGGAGGAACATTTTGGTTATCTTCCAGAGCTCCTGTGAAAGAGCAGTTTGCTGGCTTCCTCCACCTCATTGGAGGAGAGAGATTGGTTTGGACAATGTCAGCCTCTTGGCAGACCATTCATTGACTAATCTTATCTAAGCAGTCTTGAATTTGGTGGGTGTTATCTACCAACTCCATGGCTCCAAGGTCAATGTAATGTCAAACCCAGCTGCCCTATCTTCTGAGACAGGAAGCTTGTCACCATTTTTAAATTTTTCTTGACATCCCTCCTCTTCAACCAAGCATTTATTTTTAAGCTGATGGACCAGTAATTTATCAGCTTTACAATTCTGCTTGCTAATTTTAGCCTTGTGTGTATTTGGTTATTCATACAGTCTGGGGAATTAGCTATTTCCTTCTTCTGCTGTTAAATCTCCTTATGAAGTATGAAGGACATCAGTCTAGACAAACCAGGGTACTCCTTTGCAAATGTCTTGAAAAAAATAAATAAATCACATCACTGATAGTGTTTTCGAGGTTCATTTTTCGCTGATTTACCAAGAAAGAAGCAATACTGGTAATATGTCCCATGACTTTTAGGATTATCCAATTAAGTAAGAATTTGGATGTAGCCCTGATAAAAGACAAAGATGCAGGATAAATCATCCTATAATATTTTTGTATGTTTGGGAGAAATATTGATCCAAAATCAAAATAAAAGAGCATATTCCTAAACACAAAGTTCAGAGATAAACTGAAATCCATATCTATGTTTTGTTGCTTGTATTCAACTTTTAATAGCAAGCTTTTTTAAATGACGAGCAGTTTAATGGTTCAGATTAACCCAGGACTGGGCTTCATTGACTTCAGTAATGAATCCATTTAGTACTGAAGTTTTTTTTAACCCTAGTCTTACGTACTTGTCTTACTAGGCCTCTATCATCTGCTTAAATCTGTTAACATATACTCAAGTATTATTATTTTTTTTTAAATCTGACATTACATCTCCATCTTCCCATTTATGTTTGGATAATTAGTGGCAGCATCTAAGATATCAGAAAATGTAATTTTCCCTATAATCAGAATTACCTTTATCAAACCCTTAGTTGGGAGGACTTGCTTGCTGGAGAACTTTCTGTTTTCCTTAGAAGGAACATGTAACAAGTTTTTAGGCAATTCACAGGAGTAAGTGGATCTCTGCCTCATCCTATCTCTCTATTTCTTGCTGCAAATCTCACACTCAGGTGCTTAAAATCAGAAAAATAGCGTTCATATTCCAAACAAAGCACATCCATGAGGCAGGTCTTGCTTGCCATATCTTTCCTTGTATGTGATGTACATAGGCAATTGCTATTTTTGATGTTGGAACCATTATGTTGGTTTGAGAGTCTTGGAAAACGTGATGAAACTCCTTTTTCAAGTTTATTAAAATTGTAACCCTCAAAATCAGCCTGTAACTTTTTAATAGTTAAGGTTAGCAAGGTCACCAGAAATAACTTCTCAACTGTACAGTATCTATTCAAGTGGAACACCTTACATTGCTGGATTATTTCTCAGCTCAATGGCAACACCTAAAATTGGATCTTTACTGTTCCTCAACAGACATGTGGAATAGAATTTGCTGGACAGAATCACAGTTCTGTGAAGATCCCTATTATATGTTATGAAAAAATTATGTTTTATTTACTATACTAATTAACAAGATAATAACCCTTAGTACTAACCCCCTCCTTTTTCCTCTAAGTGATTAGCTCTGAAAGTAGTTTTCTTTAAGTATACTTTTACATTTCTTAGTTAACAAGGACAAGGTTAGAATATTCTAAAAATAAATACATATTTTAAAATAAACAACTGACATAAATAATACTGGGCTGAATTTCAAGCGATAAATTCATCATCAAGCAGTTCAATTTCAAAACAAAGAAACAGACAAACAAATGAAGAGGCTGACCCTTGGACTTAATAACTGTTTGTACCCATGCATAGTGGATGTGTTATACTATCATTGGACAATGTGTCCATGTTTGTACACACAGGATGCAAAGCAATGCATCAGAAATATATTGTTCTCCAAGTATTTCCTTTAAGGCTGGTTGTTCAGGGTGAGCAATATGCATGATATAAGTGATGCATGTACAACCTTCTGCAAATTTGGGTCTAAAGACAGTAACTTTATACTGAGTTTGAACTTTGCAGATGACTAATCTATAGTATTTTAAAGTATAACCATTTCTGTGGTCTGAATATGAGTACAACTGATTCTGTCATGTGACACTAGAGGTTGTATTTTTAAATGATATATTATTACATTTGATTGAGGCAGTTATGCTTCTCACAAATTGTATTTCAAATCAGACAGAAGAGGCAATAATTAGAGTCTGTGAGCTTGGAAAATCTGTACCGTTTCTTTGTTTATTTTTAAGAAGACTCTTTTTAAGAAGATCTACAACATGTGTTCTGTTCTGCCTCACTCTAATTTACTTTCCTTTCCCTAATGAACATTTGTCAACTGCCATACACTTCAATTTTCTTTAACTGCGTCTGTCAAGATTTAAGTAAGATATATCAAAAACCCAAACTGATCTCACAAAGTGGGAACAAATGAAGTTGAGTCAGTTCCGTGACATTTTAGGGAAAATGCAGACACAAATCAGTTTTCTTGAAATGTATGTTCTGACTCAACAGCATCCACAAAGTCTTGACTAAAGGTCTGATCCTGAGAAATGCTGCTCAAATGCACTTTTGTTATAATGGGCCAGATCCCCAAGTGGGTTAACCTGATAAAGCAGTTTATACCTCCTAAGGATCTTGCTGAATGGCAGCCAGTAGCATTCATGGCATCTCACAGTTGGACCACCAGAAGATAACAAATATCCTGGGTTCTTTCTAAGGCCAATTTTCAAATTGGTCAATTATGTTTTAGAAGTAATGTCTATTTAGACAAATGCAGACCTCTTCAAGGGATCAAGTCAATGGATTAATGTGGACAGATCCTTATAGGTTAAGGGAAAGGGCTTTTAATTTTTAAATCTACTACTTAGAATCATGATCATACAAAAAAAAAAAAAAAAAAAAAAAGAAGTGAAGAAACCTGACATGGTCCCTTGTATAAACAAGATCATGAATGTAAAGCTTATAATGCCACTGTGAAATTTTAATGCTTATTTATTATGGTTATGATGAAACCTGTATAATAAGATGATAATAATAATGAATAGTCATCAGTGCCAATATGATTCTACTATTTTTCTACATATGCGTTATTGTGGCATTTTGTGTAGCTTGTGTTCTGTGTAAAGAAATGTCAATAAAATCTTTGCTTCCTTTTGTCTGTATTTGTGTGGTTCCTGGTATTTACACAGGAAGTCCCAAATTTCTTTTGTCTATGTAGTGTGAGGGAACATGATGCCAGTAATAAAGAGAAGTCAAACAAAAAATTCTGAAAATGTGAAGTAAGAGAATGCATGAGCTGTGTGAACAACCTTGGCCAATTCACATTGTGACTCTCTGCTTGAAGAACATAACACAACTCTGAGACACTGAATCAATAATACATAGAAATTATTAGATGAACTGATCATGACCTAAAGGGCTTTTAACATGGAACTTATGTTGATTGATTAAATGAATAAGACCTCGAAGCAGAAAAACATTGAAGGCAGCAATGTATTAAGTGCTTGAACACTTCTTTTTCAGGCTTTTGTATGTATATTTAAGAATTCATTTCAGGAATATAATCCATAACTAAACTTGAGCTCCTCTGGTCCCATATATTGAGGTCATGAACCTCCTTATAGGCAGCTGCCTACCATCATCAGGAGTTGGTGTTGGGGTGGGGGTGTTGCTGCTTCTTCATGTGCCTTTGGCAATTTCTATACCAGTTAACTATACAGGGAAAGGACATTTCTGCCTTTTGTCAAGTGAACAGGGACTTCAACTGTAAGTTCTGGTGTTACCCCCACAAATTTCCAGAAAAATACATCTACATTTAAAATTAGTCACAGATATATGTCAACAATGCAGGTCTCTGTTTTATCCTTTCCTACAAAGATAAGGATATATCTCTGTCTGTCTATTTATTTTATTTTACCCCAGAGATAGTTATGATTGCTGATGCTATCTGTGATTTAGTGTGGTAGGATCACTGGGTATCTCTACCTTGAGACATAGAAAGGAAGGCAGTGAGGATGAAGCTGTGTGTGTGCAGTCCCAGAAGAAATTTCCTGGCCCTTTTTATCTTTATGCTATGTCAGACAATTCTACGGGAAACAGAGGTGCTTAATGACATCTCCCACAGAAGCTACAAAAGACAGCAAATACATGGAGCAGGTGATGGAAACAGGGGCATGAGCATGGAGGGAGTACAAAATCTAGGGGGTTGCTGCTTTCCTATTGCAAAGTGATTAGTAGCCAACAAAGGGATCTGGTGATGTGCCTGTGTCTGTAGAGATAGGTTTTCTTTTTTTCTGACTCACTCCTCAATCATATCAAATGGCAAAGGAACCAGCCACAGGGAGAGGATAATGAGTGCATTGATTATATGCATTTCCCGTTTACTTTTGGTGACAATTACTTTGCACTTTCACAGACAGAAAATGAATTGGCCTCACCTTAATCCCAACAAGTCATTGTCCATCCTCAGAATGTTACAAGATTTGACGTATTTTCTGGGATTTGGCAGAGTGCACTTCTAAATAGTCCAGATAAGCAGATACTCTGGTCAGCAGCAGGAGATACTCATTGGCACAACTGTGCTGCAAAACAAACCAATGCCAGTTTCACTCTGCCTGGTACAAACTGGTATTTTCAATCTGTTGTTTTAATAAAGGCTAAATTTACCTTATTATTCTTGTAAGTCATATTGTGGTGTTATGTACTAAACTGTATCCTTGTCAGGCTGTAGTGTTCTTCTGGGGACTCCTAGTGAAGAAACACCATGATTTGTTACCATGACTGTCCAAGACAAAGTAGTGCTTTCAAAATAGAGCTATGGTACTGTCCTTATGTACTACTGTGGTACTACTCCAGGTAGGTTATGGTTGGAAAACAAGTAGTCGGGCTAATAAAATGTTACTGTATATAGCCCTTGGTGAATCTAGGCTAAAGCCTTTTAATCACCTGGAAGCACAGGTCATTCTGCATGGCACCAACCTGCCTATGGCTGGGTTCTCATCCCTCCTTCCCATGTGTAAGACATTTGTAGTTGCAGCCTGTGTCCGTTCCTGTAATGTTTATAGGCCAATTTCTCTCTCCTTTTCATCTAACTCAAACCTCCCTGCTCCCCCAACACAAACACATCCTTCTGCCATTATCCAAAGACAGCACAGGTTGGTGTGTGATGGACAATTGGCTGTAAAAGTCAGGAGACAAATTAAAGGAGACTGAATTATTGCAGACCCAAACACCTATTGACATAATTAAGACTTTAATTAGCAAACCAATAAGTCAAAATTGGTTTGTTGGACTTTGAATTCATTACTGTGCTGGAATTGAAGCCAAATTACTCAATAAAGGAATGAGAGTGGGCTTTTGCGTTTCATCCTTTTCAGACGTCATTGATCAGAAACTGATATGTACAATGTGGTGGCATTAGCAACCTGATCTTCGGTTTGGATGGGTCCCAGGAGCTTACACTTGTCTAATCAGGCTTTCATTATCATGCCCCAAAGAGTTTTCCTCTCTAATTTGAGTCATACAAGGAGTGAGAGTATACATTCACATGCGCACACAACACCAGCATCCACTCTACAGTTAATTCTGCTGTAGGCCTATGTCCAAATAGGCCAGCTAATAGCTTCATATTCATACAAAATTGCACACATTTGGAGAGGGAGATGAAGCTTGGGATGCACTTTTCTTTCTTGAGCCATGAATTTGTGAATAAAATCAACATCCAACCTGGAACATCTCTTCCATCACTGCTTACTTTTTCTCCCTCTCATTATATGTCTACTATGTTTCATAGTCAAATTCAACCACTAACTGATCATTAATAGCAGTTATTGTTCCTGCATATAGAACAGACTCATCCCATGAACAGTGTGAGGTGAGGTTTCGAAATAATATTCATTACAGGGACTGTGGAGAGTGATGGTGTTATTCTACTGCAATACAGAATGCCTGCCTTGTGATGTGCAGTGGGAATAGATTAGTTCAGGCAATACTGACCATGCTCCACCAACTTGTCAGATAGACCTGGTGACTTCTCTACACAATTTCAAATGATTTTGGTGGAACTTGGACATCAAAATCATGGAATTAAATTGTATAGCCTCTTGCCACAAGCATGTCTCTTATAATCCAAAGCTGCCACAAGCTTTTTAGCTGCAGAGTTATTTATGGATTACCTTGTTTGATCTTTAATAAAGAACATATACACCAATATCTCTCTAGTGCTGTACACTACTGTGCTAACTGAAAAAAAAAAAAAAGCAAGAAAAAAAAAAAAGCAGCAGGCAGCTCAGAAAGAACATCCTTAAGAAGCTTTGATAAATCATAAAAGCAATCCCTACATGGCAGAGACACAGCTAGTCAAAATGAAAGCTATTTTAAATCACCACTAACAGTAACTGGAGACTCTCTGTATCTGGTTCAGTCTGGGTTAGATGGGAACTTTCCCAAGAGCATGTTGTACTTCACACAGATGTGATGGTGAAACTGGCATGCTGCATTGTCTCCTTATGAAAGTCTTTGGCATGCAATGTCTTTGGAAGGGCTAAACAGGCAGCAAATCTCTTTTTCTACTCATGGAAGTAAGCTTTCAATCCAGCATAGTGCCAATATGGCCATGTCATCTCCATGGCTGGAATGCCACTGACTACACAAGTGAACCAGTAGGGTGGTATTACCAACCATGAATTTCCTGAAAAATCAGTTTGCACATAACAAGAATGATGGCGTTTTTCACTGGAAGTTTTCAGAAGGAAAATGAGTGAAGGCATTTTTTGTTAGTTTTATGCTGTCTTCCCAAGCTCCAAATCACTAACATGCTTTTAGAAGTCATGGGGACTGATAGTCCAACAGCCAGCAGAGTTACAAGTGAAGCCTGAGGAGGTCGACCCTTTCCAGGCAGCCACACGATGTCAGTGTTGGATCATACAAATACAATGAGCTGTGCATTTCCTTGGCTGCCACTGCGCACCAGTGCAGGACTGTGACGGGCCAAGGGATGCTATATTGGAAGTGACCCAAGGTAGGTGACACATTGTGTACCAGCCCAGGACCAGGTGCAGCACAACATGGCTACAAAGACAAAATTGTGTGTTCTGACTTGAAATTTTGCCTCTGATAAATCATTTCTCTTTTCTAGACTCCCAGCATATACCCTGAGGCTATATGAATTGTTTTTTCCTGTTGTTTTTCCATCCAAAACTGGAGATTTAGACCCAGCAAATGGCAGATTTAAGCTTAGTGCTCATAGGCTTGCTCAGTATGTTTTATCTCAACAATTTCTTAGAAGTTGTCCTCTGAGTTCCTAGAAATCAAATTTCTTTTACAGTCTGTTAAGGACTAGCTACTTTTTATTAACAAAAGTATGAGCTCAGATTAGGCTATTGTACTATTAAAAAGCGTGAGAGCACAGAGCCTGCTGGAATTTAACAGGAAGACTCCAGTGCATCAGGCTCTGAACACAGGAATTGCCATGAGGCATTAATCAAATACCACCCCCTATGCTACTGCACTCTTTCATTAAAATGATTGGTGAATCTTTGATATGGACATGTCCTCCAGCAGAAGGGTACATATGTCCAACACAAAACTTAGATGAAAGCTTGGATGTATTTTTTCCACTAGCAAACATACAAATACTGAGCAGGAAATTGAACAGATTTGCTACTTTCACTTGGCTGCTGAACTCCTGTGTTTCTTCTTCAGGGCTGAACATCCTTAACCTTTTGATGAACAGCTATGGAGCCTGTGTTGAAAAGCTTAATCCATTCTGCTGGTAAATTGTCAAATCTCTGCTGAAAGCATATGCTAGATATGTTTGGTAAACCTTCTTATGTTCATAGGGTTTCTGCTGTTCTACATTTCCTTTTCTACAAGATGATTAATACATAGAGAAGGATTATCACTGCATTAGAACAACTCTGTTGTTAATACTTACATAACTTAATGTTCTCTCTGTTGCCATATTTTTTACAGTATAAACACAAACAAACAAACAGAAGTTAAATCATCATTAAATACTGAAATCCTCTTAAACCCCTCTAGTAAGCAGCCAGCTGTTGGAGTTGTTATGGTTAAGCCACAAGTTTTTGTTTTGTTTTGTTTTTTAAGATTAATATCATAATATTATTATTAATAATAATTATTTATTATTATTATTTAGCGTGAAATTTGTTTAAAAGTCTTCCAGTAAAAGTCTTCTCTCTGGAAAAACAGATGAAACAATTGAGGCAAGTTTTCATTGTTCTTCTGCCACCATCAGCCATTGTTGTTATCCTTGGCTGTTCTCCAAGGGTATCACAACAGCTATCTAGGTGTTTAATGCCTTTTCTTCTTTTATTTTTGTTGTGATGGTTCCAAAAGGATGGCAGTTTGAAACACGTAGGTCTTTCTAAGCTAGGTGTGTCTTGAAGCATTCTGGAACTGTCTTGATATTGCTGACTCTTCTGCTTAAGTTCAAGCAGTGAAAAATACTCCCAAGCACACAAATCACAGTTCTACCTTTCTTGGAGCCATACTGAGACTATATTTGACTTGACTTTTCACATAGTTACACTTATAGTGCCTACACTAAAGAGACAGTGATAAAAGCACTGTGTGGAAGCAAGATGCATGGTGCATATCTGTGTCAGTTTGCCAGTCTGTTGTATGTACCATGGATAGTCTTAAATACTTCCATCTCTTTCCAGATAATGCTTGAATAACTAGAAATGTACTCAGAATTGGTCTAGACTAGGAAAAAAAAAAAAAAAAAAAAAAGAAAAAGAAAAAAGCTTTAGTGTAGTCTTGGCTCCCTAATTTAGTGCAAAAACAAACAAACAAACAAGTTTAGGCAATGCTCTCAAACATATGTTTGTTTTTTTGGATGGTCCTTTGTGGAGCCAGGAATTGGACTTGATCTTTGTGGGTACCTTCCAAGTCAAGATATTCTATGATTCTTGTCTTGGAAGAAAGTCTCCACCACAGAGTAAAGGTCCTAATACAAACTCAAAGCCCCAAACATACCTTCGAGTCTCTCTCCTCCCTCTTCAGAATTACCCTCACCAGCAGCATGTGCTGAATGCTTTTCTTTCAGAGCATTTTCCATAGGAGTGTCAATTGGTCATCAGTATTACTTCCCCAAGGGGAAACTGAGCATATTGGGTATTTTTTATTTTTTATTATCTGAGGGCTTAGCAGTTTCATTCCTATCCTTTCCAACTTCTGTCAGAAGAAGCAGACCCTATGAATGTAATTTCTGCATGGTGGTCATTGACTGTTAGAAGACTTTGTGATACAACTTAAATCTGTGCTGAGAAAGTTTTTATTTGGTATGTTATTCTTGTAGAATATTCCAACTACGTGCAGTGTCCTCATCAGTCAGGTGTACCATCCTTCTTTTTCCAACCCAGACAGCAAATGGCTGAATAAGACATCAAAGGACAGACCACCACATTAAAGTTTTAATGTAGAAGTCCATGGAGTAGTGAAAATTACTATGGAATGCTGTAGAATAAGGAAAAAAAAAAAAAAGTTTTTCTATAGAGCATTCAGTCAAGTTCCTGTCAAAGGTTTTAAAAGCTCCAGACACATTAATCAAAGTTATTTCAGATACCTCTGCAGTGCTCACCCTTCACAGAGGAATAAAATACGTTGTCACTCTGAAAAGCTAAAAGAAACAAGTATAGTAAAAAAAAAAAAAAAGTAATTGAGAGACCCTTAAAACACTCATATTAGTCTCTATGCTTAAAGCATTTGATTTATCATCAGTGGGGCAATTTTGAAGCAACATTTCTATTAGACAAGAGTGCTTGTAGCTTTTGTAGTTTAAAGGCTTTTAACAGAAATTCTTAGATGGTTCCCCAATCAGTGCAAATATTGACTTGTACCCCTTCTTTGAACAAGGGAAGAAGGAAAAGTGAAATCAATTAAACACATCCTCTGATTGCCAGTGTACACAGGAGAGGTTTGCAATCGATCCCAAAGGAGTCACATGGTAGTGTAGAGTATCAATGCTCCACTTGTTCCCTCAGGGTAAAAGTTCCCTCAGCTGTTTGTATTATTTTCTTGAGGAAATGAGGCTCATACTGTCCTGCTAAGCAATTCAGCTGGATTCCGGTTTCATCTAAATTTGATGGAGGGGGTAAAGTTGACTAAGACGTTTTCACTCTTTCTGTAAGTGAGATCTTATCAGAAAGGGAAAAAAAATACTGTTGTGAGTTTCTTTTTGTTGATCTCATTTTTTTTCCATAGTACTGGAGTTACTCAATTTTAGTACAGACTTAAGCTGATACCTTTCTGAACTCATACGATAATTTATAGCTTTGGAAATTAATATATTAATATTATGATGTCTAAATTTATTAAGGAGTTCCTGAAGTTCTTCAGTAAAAAAGGGGAATCCTTTTCCTCTCATTTTCCCCCTTAATATACTAATACATCTAACCTCTATTGCTAGTATCCAGGCATTTTTTCCTTCTGAAAGAAGACAACATTAGTAACTGAGTTGTCTGTGCTCATCTGAACATTAAAACAGCTTTCCTCTATGCTGAAAGGGGGGATTTAAATCTTGTGATGCTGCCAGTTAAAATGTATGTGCCATGAGGAAAACTGGAAGAGGTAGAAAATCCAGGGAAAAGCTGAACTCCAGAATTTGTCTCAGACTGATGTCCTGTATTGCTGCACTGGGTTCATGTTCAATGGTGGCTTTCTTTTACTCCTGGGTAAAGAAGAAGGCTACCGAATTCAAAGATGTAGCTCCTCTACTTTGTTTTTGCCAGTGGCAGAGGTGGATAATGCCATCCCTGAGCAGTGGGCTACTTGGAAGTGGTAGTGCTGCAAACAACATCAAATACAATGTGGAAGAAAAAATGATTCTAAATGTACCCATCACTTCAGGTAACAAACAAGCAAAACAAACAAACAAAAAAGCAAAACAAACAACAACAAAAAGTGCTTACTGTATGTTGGAAAAGCTGATGGAAACCAAAAACTAGTCTCTCCTGCTACCACCACAGAACGTCAGTACTGTCATCCATTTACTAAAGTTTCTTAGCCTGACCTACTGTCCCTTCCAACCAGGTTGAGATGGTTTTACCTAGAAGCCAAACCGGAGCTAGAATTCGTGCTTTGGTTGGTTGCCGTCAAGCTGGAACTAATGGCTTCTGACAATGTGCTTCTGCCTGTTAAAGCTCTCAAATGCAGAAGACTCCTGATAATCTCACAGCATGGGCTCAGTGATGTTTGTATCATGTTCAGCTTTCCTTACTTGCTGTGATACTATGGCATGATGAATAGCAAACTGTCCGTGTTATCTTCTCTCTTCTGAGGATTTTTTATTCTTAGCCATAACTACACTTCTGACAGAGTTGGCTGAGACTCCTCACAAATGAAATGTTATTTGGGGAAGGATTATAAGCCTTCCAGCACTAGATCTACGTTATACAGCATGCGTGCTTCAGCAGAGCAGAATATGACTCTTCATAGTCTGTGGCTGTTCCTTTGGCCAGAAAGCAGATATTTGTCCCATCCCTGCTGTTAAAAGGGCTATGTAATAATTATAGCATTTAGTCTGTTCAACAGTCCTGGCTGGCACTGGTCCTGATACTGTTGGGCTGCCTGCAGGCCTCTATTTGAATACAATGGGAAGCTTTTAAGCTGGCATCTGAGGGCACATAAGATGTGACTGGGAAGCCAACCAGACTCCAAACACCTGGCTCCCTTCTGCAGTTCCTCTCCTTGTGAGGATTCGTACATTATAGGCAGATGATTGGAACCTAATGATTTTTCATTTAAAGCCTTGGTTCATGTTTGTCTACAAAGAACAGAGGTGACTGTCAGGTTTAAAAAGGAACACAGAGGGAAGGAAGAAGAAAGGGAAGTAGGAAGGGAGAAAGAAAGCAGGGAAATAAAATGAGCAGATAATAAAGGATGACAACAGATAACCACAGAAGTTGACATCTAATCTATGGAGATTACTATATAAAAATTCAAGGAAGGTGGATATATAAAATATTTTCTTTTGAATACTCAGGCTTGAGGAAGAAAAACAGGTTTGGCAGCAGCTTATACTCTCTCTTTCTTGTGGGAGTAGCAAGGCAATGGGTGGGTAGAACCTGGATCTTCTCTGTAGCACTTGCTGGCATGCACCAGAGGAGCAGATATGAGATGCTGCTTTGCCTAACAGAGTGCTGCACTGTATGACCTCAGTGCATGTCTTCACAGGACAGAACTGAGTCCTCCAGGCAAAGAAGTGACTGCAAATAGATACAGATCAATTTGTTACATCTGATTAGCATGCAGTGTTTGAAGGATTAAGAATAAAGATATAGGAGCTTGCAAAACTGATATAAATTCCACAGAAGTCAACAACCGCCAAAGTAAAATAATACAATTAATTTAACAGACAGAGAAAAAGCCGTAGGCCTTACCTGTCATACCAGGTACTAGGGGTTTGGAACTGGATGATCTTTAAGGTCCCTTCCAACCCACAGCTATGATTCTATGTACTAGTGAATCTCATTTGAAACTGTTTGTACAGCTCTGCCCACTTTTGTCCAATTCATGTTCAAAAAATATTAATTGAAACAAGGAGATGAAGGAATGTGTAAATGGAGTAATATGAAAACTGAGCAGAATGGAACTCTTTCAAGACCTACAGAGCTTGGCTTTACTTTAAAAATAAAAATAAAAAATCAAGGTACGAGGGACAAGAATGCTGCCTATAATGTTAGTTTTCAGCAATTGTACAACTGAGGTTCCAGAATACTCTTTTCTGTAATAACAGTGAGCTGAGCTCTGTGAGCTAAGAAATATCTTTCAGTCAAATATCCTACTCCTAAACAGATCTGGGTATCCAAATCATAATTTGATTCTGGATGAGTCTCTGAAGAGTGAACTTTTCTCCATTCAGCTAATCATTTTCAGATGTCTGAAGAATGGTTAAAAAAAAAAAAAAAAAAAAAAAAAAACAAGAGAAAAGAGTAAAAGTGCAAGCTAATATTTTTTTTTTATTATTTTTTTTTTTTTAGAAAAACTTATCGTCGGTTATGAGTGAGGAAGAAATAATAGAAATATTCACATTTGGCAAACATAATGAATTTCACAGGTAAATTGAAATGTGAGATTTGCTTTAAGAGAAAAGTAGGATTATTTTTTAAAAGATATTCCAGTCTGAATTTTGCAAAGAAGCTGAATGATTTAGCTTAAGCTCTGCCTTCGGATAATTACTTGAAAATTGAAGGCTCAGAAAGATGAAGGAACTTAAGACAATCAAATACCTTAAAAATAAATAGTTTCTTGTTCATTCTGCTGTCTTTCAGGGCCCCTTGTATCAGGGCAGAGAAGCTGTGAATATGAGATGCTGACTTGAAATATTCCTGATCCATCACCACTAAGAATAAGGAGTATTTACATTCATTTCAACCCATACTAGAGCAGTACAGTATACAAAAATATAATTACTATGCCTGTTAAAAACCATGATATGCTTGCATGCTGCCCTGGTTATTGAGCTGTGACTTAACATGGACTTAGCCTGGACTTTCAAGTTTCAAATTGGAATTTTAAAATCAGACTTCAGCGAGGATGTACAATTAACCACCCCATCATGCATACAATACCATTAAAATCAGTGTCAAAGAGCTGAGTTTTGGACCTGTTAACAAACATTAAGCCCCAGAAGAACCTCTGAGAGTACAGTGAATACTATAAAAACAGTGGAATTTCACCTGTTGGTGAAATGCAGTACGTTCTGCTTTCATCCACCCTTGGACCACATCACCTTAAGCACTGCAACTTAACAAAGTTACGAAGAACAGCTGGCACTTTCTGCCCTGAAGTCCCTACAATTTCAAAGTATGACCAAGAGGTGACTGGGAACTTTCAGAAATGGAAGAAGCTATGTAAGATAAAACTGTTAGCTTTCATGTGCTAGACATGCAATTGAATTACCTTGTTGGGTTTGATTTCACTTCACTGGGACCAAAACAGGATGCAATCTGTAGTCTTTGAGAAAAAAGCCTCATCAGCACAATGGAATGGGAAAATAACCCTGAAAATAGCACTGAGGTAAAAGCCCTTCCACTCCTGCTTATCCATCCAAATGGCTGGGGGTGAGAAAGAACATGTTGCTAACTGTGTAATGAGGCACAGATTGAAAATTGCTTAAAAGCCTGTGCACAGTAATGTGGAGGATTTTACCCAGTGGCACTCTGAGAAAATTATTGTAATTGCACTTTTTAGTTATTATCAACTTGGTCTCCAGGACCTCAGTAAGTGCCATTAGACATCTGCTGTGGGACTATTCTCAGCAAGCAAAGATGCCGCCAAGTTCTTTAAAAGATATGAATAAGTGGGGAGTACACACAGTATTTTTTCCTGTAGATATGCCTTACAAATAACATTATGGAGAACTTTCTTTTTATAACTTTAAATATTATTATTGGGGTAGGTTTGCATGTGTTATTTACTGTAATGAGAGCTTTTCAGGTGAGATTGATAGCATTTATTTTAGTCATTTTAATACTTATAATAGCTGAACACCTGATTACAGTGAATTATCTAAACAATCAAAGAAGGGTATGTCATAAATTGATAGAAGTTGAATATCTAGACCACTCACTTTTTAATTTGCTTAACTGCTATTTGCTTTAATTCTGCTACAGTTCTAAATTTAATTTGCTTTAATTCTGCTACAGTTCTGGGGGGGGGGGGGGGAGGAGTGAGGGGGGTGGCAGTACTTAGAGAAAAGGAATAAAGGAAGTCAAGAAAAGAATGAATGGTTTTAAAGAAAAAGTAATCTTCTCTTCCAGCTGTTCAGAATTAAGTGCCCATCTCCAGGTGTGGAGTTCACAGTGCTGAGCCTGTGGTAGTGTTTCATGTGCTGTTTTCTCCTGTTTTGTAAAACTGTGGGTTAATCCCAGTAGGCTGCTAGGCATCACACAGCCCCTCAGTCACTCCCCCCCACAGATCTCAGTGGGGTGGGGGATAAGGAAAGGAGAATTGAAGTAAGAAAACCTGTGGTTTGAGATTTAAAAAAAAAAAAAAAAAGTGTTTAGTAAGTGATGTGGAAAGTGAAAGAAGAGAGAACCAAATCAAAACAAATGATTCAACAGCAATCATTCATCACACTCCACAGATAGACCAATCCCCAGCCAGTTCATGATTAAATACATTGGGTTTACATGACAAGATTTTGAACGGTGGAGGCTGCAGGGGTGGTCTCTGCATCAGGAGCAGTCCAGTGCTGGGAGAAGCCCCTGGTGGAGCAGGCTGTCCCCCTGCAGCCCATGGGTCCCACATGGAGCAGATCTCCACGCTGCAGCCCCCCCATGGGTGGAGGAGCCCCCGGTGGAGCAGGTGGATGTGTCCTGGAGGAGGCTGCAGCCCATGGAGAGCCCCCGCAGGAGCAGGCCCCGGGCTGGAGCTGCAGCCCGTGGAGAGGAGCCCACACAGGAGCAGGGGGGCTGGGGGGAGCTGCCGCCTACCCGTGGGGGACTCATGCTGGAGCAGTTTGCTCCTGGGGGATGGACCCCATGGGATGGAGCCATGTGGGAGCGGTTCCTGAAGAGCTGCTGCCTGTGGGCAGCCCATGCCATGAAGGAGCGGTGGGGACAGAGTCAGGGACTGACCGCAGCCCCCTTTTCCTGTTTTGCACTGCCTTGGGGGGTAAAGTAAGTAGAAAAAACAGGGGTGGAATTGAGTCTGGAAAGAAAGGGGGTAGAGGGAAGGTGGTCTCAGTTTTTGTTTGCTTTGTTTGTTTTAGTTCTCATTTCTCTACTCTGTTATTAATCAGCAATAAATTAATTTAATCATCCTCTAACAGAGTTTGTTTTGTCTGTGGTGGCAATTACTGGGTGATCTCCCTGTCCTTAACCGATGATATTTTTCATTATATTTTCTCCCCTAATCCTGCTGAGGAGCTGAGGAGGGGGAATGAAAGAGTGGCTGGGTGGGCACCTGTCAGGTAGCCAAGGTTAACAACCACAATAAAAGATTTTAAAACCCAATCCCCTTGCTCTACCTGTTTATTGCTGAGGAAGATATTACGTGTCATGTACAATCTCTTTGGTCATTTGCCTCATTGTGTCACCTCCCAAACTTTTGTGATAGTGGGGAGCAGGGTGAGAAAAAGAGAAGGCCTTGATGCTGTGCAAACACTGTTCAGAAATAGCTCAAATAATAATATGTTACCAGTTTTTTTTTTTTTTTTTTTTTTTTTTTTTTGGCCACAAATCTAAAAGTAAGCAATGTATAAGCTGCTATGAAGAAAATTAACTCCATCTCAGACAGACCCAGTCCAAACATTTCTGGAAGGGAGAGTTCAGATGGGCAAGACCTGTGTCTTAGGTCCTCTTTCACTAAAGATCTGCCATATCCCTAGGGAGAATCCCAAAGCTACTCCAAAAGCTTAGGATGCTCTCCATCCTTCATGTGAAAGGATCTGGGCTACTGCAGTTACTGAAGTACAAAGTGTATGGCTGCAGGAGAAAGGAAGAGCACGAGCCCATAGTGGCGATGGGAGTGTGATGGGAACACTCAGTTTTCGTCCCTGGTCTTGGATTATTTCTAGAAATATGTAAAGGCTACATATGCACTATTAAATTAAATGTGCAGGGCCTGTGGCTACTGACCTCAATATCTATACCATAAATCTCTCTTGCTTTCAAAACAAGGTGTCTGCTTCTAATCTGCTTCTTGAAAATGGTCTGCAGCCCATGTTGAGTTGCTAGATGCCAGGGAATTTTCTGAAGGGTCCTAGCTGGTTCTGACCAAAACTATTTGACAATTTAACAACATAACACAGTAAGTTGTTATGGACCTAACTTTGACTACACATGTGTTTTTTTCAGAGCAGTTTTAAGCAAAAGACAGGAATTTTCCTTTGCAGATGGAATCCTTTCCTTGCAGTAGTCACAGTTTAAAATGCAGAGCATGGATGGCAGGAGGACAAGGAGGAATTCACCCTTCAAAAGAGACTTCCCATTAACCCTTCCACTGTTTGCCCAGACAAGGCAACAAGGTAGGACTACAACAAAATGTTGCACAGTGATTCTTGCAGAAAACCTTGATTTGCTCTCCTCTTTTCTATTTTGTTTGTTTCCATGTGTTCTTAAAGCCCTGGCCAAAAAGTTAGGACACTAAGTATAAGCAAAGCTATCTACACCCTCTCCTGCATATTCCTTTTTTTTTTCTTTTTTTTTTTTTTCTTTTTTCTTTTTTTCCCTGCAAGCTGCTCTTCTCCATCCTTTGAAACTTGGTAAGACAAAATGGAGAGCCTTGAAAGGAAAGGTAACTGCAGAAGAGCAGGCAGCTATTCACTCGCAAAGCAACCCTCTTGGGCTGTTTCCTGTGCTTTTTCTTCTCAGTTTCCCCCTGATCAAAGAGCAGTCTCCACAGTCTGCATAATACATGAAGCTGAGATAGCTAACAGCATGCTCTGGCTCAGAGAGCTTGCCAGTGTGCAGGCAGACTTTGATGTCTGCATGCTCTGAATGGCCCTAATGGCTGTCCTTCCCCTGTTTGCCACTGCATCCCACAAACTTCTGCTCAGGAGCTCAACTGCAGAATTACAGAATTTCCTTACTTTGTTCACTAGGAAGGCCTTCTTTTCTCTAAAGGAAACTATCCCAACTGGGGCTATCTGATGCCTAATGAAGCAAGTGAAGGACAAGAATCCTATCAACACAGTGAGGGTTGAGAGGAGGAACAAAACTTGTTTAGGAACACCAGCAGAGATGGGTAAATACAGTGCAGTATCTCAGAGTGGAGCAAAACCCATCCCTACCAGTGCACAAAGGAAAAGGATTAGCTCTCAGAGCTGAAGCCACGCTTTATGGCATGCTTCTACCCTGCTTTGAGGCACAAGCCTGAGAAATTGAAAAGGAAA
The DNA here is from genome assembly GCF_047663525.1 of Anas platyrhynchos. NCBI lineage: Eukaryota > Metazoa > Chordata > Aves > Anseriformes > Anatidae > Anas > Anas platyrhynchos. Next base: position 5,675,323 of record NC_092588.1, read on the forward strand.
CAATCCTTAATCCTGCTTTTTTACGATTTGGTGATAAAGTCAAATCCACTTTGCTGTAAGTAGCTCAGCAGATTTTTAGAAGCCAGGCTATTTCCTGAGATACAAGGCTTTGCTTATATAAAGAGATCGACATTGTTTATTGGGGTGAGAGGAGGGGAAGAGTAGGCAGTGGTATGTGGGAGAAGTTTGGATCATTTTTGCAGAGGGCTGCCTCTTGATTTCATTATTGGTATTATTACTATTTATTTGCTGTATGATTCAGGGGGTAGGAGTTATGAAAGAAAACATGAGAAAAGAAGGGATGCAAATGGCTTGAGCAATATATTACCTTCTATATGATCTCCTATGGAAAAAAAAAAAAAAAAAAGCTTTGTCTATTTTTACCAAGAATTATATAGTTTTAATTACATATATCCCACCCTGGTGAAACAAAACCAAAGCCAGAAACCAAACACATACACACACCACAACCAACAAAAACATTCAACCAAACAAAAAAAAATGACCACCATTCTCAGTATGGCTACTGGGCACACAGAGGATCTTAAAGGCTCACACCAGTGCATTTCAAGGGCTAACTCAATGACAAAAGCTAACTGCAAAAGAATAAACAGCTATAAAACCATTAAAATTGTGTATAAACACCATTAACAATAATTGATCTTTTAAATCAGGAAGCTTTTACTGTTCCACCTTGATGTTGGGAGTTGAGATACAGTAGAAAATAGCTTGCAATAAACGTGAAAGAAAAAAAAAATAATTAAAAAAAATTAGATGTATCCCATGGCCAGCCTAGTTATAAATTTGCATTACTACTGTTGGCAATAGGCTTTATGTTATTCATTGAACAGAGGGATATCCAAGATGACTAATTAAAAATAAGTTTATATTGCTTAAATAATATCACCCTAGTTAGCAAAGTCTATCAAAAGCTTTAAGCACGGGTTGAAAAGGGAGGTATTAAATATATTACATTTTAGCTGACTGAGAGCAGTGTACATTCGGAGATCAAAAAAAAAAAAAAAGTTGAGATACAAATGACAAATATGCAATCCTGCATGTTCTCATTTTAGCAAATGATTTTTGTTTCAAAAAGAAAGCACAGTTATTGAGAACATAATTGCTTATTTTCATTTTATAATTTGCAAGGATCTTGGATCAAGATTTATTCCATCAGCAGAAAATGAAACATTTTAAGTTTTCAAAGTACTGAGTGTTCAATATCCCATTTTGATTTTTTTTTTTTTTTTGAAATTATCCCATTTTCAATTTCTGGAGTCACCAGATGGCCCAGAATTAAGTGAAGCAATACCTTTTAACCATTCTCCAAAGCCGCCATTATCAATTCCATCTTTGACGCCACCCTATGAATACATTACTATTTTTTTTTATTTTATTTTTATTTAGTTTGTCCAGGGGCTTTACTAACCTTTTTGTTAAACCAGCAGTGTCATTATTTTCTTGCCAGGACTGCTTCTGGCATACCCAAACTCTCCCATGACACCTTTCTAACTTAGTCATGACAAATGACACCTTTCTAAATTAGTCATGACAAATTACCCATAGTGGCCACAACAGAGAGCAGAGCTCCACCTCGGCTGGATGTTCTGCCTCCCTGTAGCTAATTTGAGGCTGTTTCAAGACAACATAGGTCTTAGATCAAGAAACTGTCTCCTACATTAATTCAGAGTAAACTATATATTCATTTCATCAGTCATTAATCATGTAATTTCTCATCCCATGTTTTGCAGGGACAAACACAAAGTTGGTTTCAATCTCCTTTGAGGAACCAGAATTGACCAAATCTGGGTGTATGCTTCAGAATGGCATGAACTGCAACCTACGTGACATTGCATAACAGTCCACTGACAATGCATAAAATTCCATCACCTGAAATGTCACTACAACCCAGATAATTGTAATAAATATAAATGCAGATTTTTATTTTTTTTTTTTAATATATTGGAAATAGTTAATTTTTGAGCTGAAGTGAAATTTATGGAAGAAATTCAGTGGCTGCCTATAAAAACAACAAAATATTTTATCTTCTATATGCATCATTAGAGGATGTCAACAGGTCTGTTTCTTCTCCCTTTTGTACACGGAAAGTATGTTAAAAAGGGCAATAAAGAAATTTGTTTATAGATATACAAGAAAACAGAGCCATATGTTTGAGAAGGAACACAGAATAAGACTGTGTCTTAATACCTGGTATAATCATTTGGGTCCTGGCATCTTCTTTCCACAGGAAAAAATAAAGATTAAAAAATCTGTAATTCAACTGGAAAGAACTGTATACTGCATCAACAATGCATTTTCACTGTAAAATATTTTACTTTCAGGTAGATGTTAATTCTAGATTTTTTTTTCCTTTCTTTTACAAGGCTTTTAAATATTATCACAGCAAAATTGGTGTTTAATTGACATTCCTTTTACTGTCACTCAGGCAAATAGAAGGATTAAAACATCAATTAAATGGTGATTATGATACTGTACTACTTTGCAGAATCTGAAATTAAATGTTTAAGAATAAACTTTTATGAAAGAAGCTGTTGAGAAACTATTTGAGGAAGCTAGTCCTTAACTTATTGTCTCAAAATCTTATTTTTAAAATAATATTCTACATATGTTTTGTGAGGAAAATGAGTATATTTGTTGGTACATACATGCTTGTAGTGGATTTGCATGGCAAGGTTTTGGTAGCTGGGGTCATAGGGGTGGATTCTGTGAGAAGAATCTAGAAGCTGCCCCATGTTAGGTAAGGGCCCCACTGCTGACCAGAGCTGAGCCAATAAGCGATGTTGTTTTGTACCTCTGTGAGAGCATATTAAGACAGGGAAAAAAAAAAAAAAAAAGAAAGCTGTGCCACACAGCAGCTGGGAGAGTGAGAGGAGTGAGGAACAGCCTTGCAGGCGGTAAGGTCAGTGAAGAAAGAGGGGGAGAGGTGCTCCAGCCACCGGAGCAGAAGTCCCCTGCGGCCTGTGGTGAGGACCATGGTGAAGCAGGATGTCCCCCTGCAGCCCATGGAGTACCATGGTAGAGCAGGGTTTCACACTGCAGCCTGTGGAGGAGACCACGGTGGAGCAGGTGGACCTGCACCAATGGAGGCTGCGGCCCATGGAGCAGATTCCAGGCTGGACCTGTAGCCCGTGGAGAGGAGCCCACATAGGAGCAGGTGACCTGGCAGGAGCTGCTGCCCGTAGGGGAGCCAGGTTGGAGCAGTTTTCTCCTGAGGGATGGACCCCATGGTACGGACCCATATCTGGAGCAGCTCTGGAAAAGCTGCTGCCTGTGGGAAGCCCACGCCGGATCAGTTCATCAAGGACTGTGTCCAGTGGGTGGGACCCCACAGCACGGGACGAGAGTGACCACGAAGGAGTGGAGGAGAAGAAGCACTATAGACTGACCAGAACCTCCATTCCCCCATCCCCCTGTGCCACTCAGGGAGGAGAAGGAAGAGGGTGGACTGGGGGGAAAGGTGCTTCTGGTTTCTTTCCTTTGTTTCTCACTTCTCTAGCTTGTTAGTAATAAGTAATAAATCCTACTATCTCCCTACTCTGAGTCTGTTTTGCCTGTCACAATACTTACTGTGCAATCTCCCTGTCCTTATCTCAACCCTTGAGCCCTTCTCACTGTATTTGCTCCATGTTCCTCTTTGAGGAGGGGGAATGAGAGAACAGTTGTGGTGGAGCTCGGCCGCCCATCCAAGTAAAACCACCACAGCTTTCAAAAATAGAATCAAAACATGGTGTGTTAATAAAACAAAGACAAGACTTAGGCAAACATAGATTTTCCTCTAAACCATCTATGCAAATCCAGGCTCCAGTTCATCAGCTTCTGCCTCCAGAACAGAGATGAAAACAGATGATCATTTTTGCAGTTCAGGTTGTTGCAGGAAGAATGGCCAAAAACACGACAGACACTAGTATGGTCAGATCATGCTCCATTTTATTACCTGTGGTGGTTTTACCGTACTGGGCAGCTAAACCCCACAACCGCTCTCTCACTCCCCCTCCTTTAGATGAGGAGGGGGAGAAGTAAAGCGAAGAACAACTCACGGGTTGAGATAAGGATAATTTAATTAAAGGGAAATAATTATAATAGTTAAATAAAGACTACCATGAACTAACAATTTAACTAAGGGGAAAATAAAAAGGGAAAGGGGAAAGGGAGGGGAAAAAAAAGGAAAATAAAAAGAAGGGAGGAAAACAAACAAACAAAATAAATGAAGGCTATATGGAAGTGCAGAGGAAAGAAATTACTCTCTACTTCCCACAAATGAGCGATGATTGACCACGTCCTTGAAGCAAGGCCTCAACGCACGCAGCCGGTGTTCGAGAGGAGGACCGACGTCTTCCAAACGAGAGCCCACCCCTCCCCTCTTCTTCCTGTTTCCACCTTTTATTGCTGAGTGTGACATCACATGGTATGGAATATCCCTTTGATTGGTTTAGGCCAGCTGCCCTAGTGATGTTTCTCTCCTCACCTTTTGCCCACCCCCTAGGAGGGTTAGAGAAAGGCCTAATACTGTGCCACTGCTGCTCAGCAGCAGACACAACACTGGTGTGATAACACTGCTGTTCCAGCTACAAGTACAGAGTACGGCACTGTATGGGCTGCTGCCGGGAAAGTTAACATTCCAGCCAGACCCAATACAACCTCCACCCCTTATTCCATAACATTTGTGTCACACTCAGATCCCCATACTTTAGCATACAAGCATCCTCATCATTATTCCTTGTCCTTTAACAGGACAAGGATTTAATAGGACAAGATTAATAGGCAGGTGTATCTTCTCATTCCATAGGTCTTTCTTGGAAAACGTTCATAAGAACTGTTGATGATTAGGTCTTCATCTGCCAAAGTGGCCACTCAAGGCAGGTGGAGTTGGATGTCTGGACGCGAGCACCAGCTTAGCTCAAGTTCTTGTTGCACTGCCCGGCTCCTTGCAACGTTGACCTGTCGTTGATCCTACAGCATCTTCCTACAACATATAACTTAGATTACAGATTAGTTTTCTCTCAGTGTCAAATCTCCTTGAGGCACACACTTGATATCCCCATTCCTTTGCATGACCCACCAGGTATACCCTGGTCCTTGGGCGAAGACAATCCCACGAGTGGGTTTGCCTTTTCCCGAGGCAGGAGCAACCCACACTGCCTTCCCCATCCACCTTCCTACATGCACTACGGGAACTTTAGCTCCTTTCACAGTGTGTAGGGGTTTTGTTTCGGCAGGACCAGCACGGCTGTCAGACCCCCTATTGTTAACTAGCCAAGTGGCTTCTGGTAGATTTGTGTCCCATTGTTTCCATGTCCCAGCACCTAATGCTCGTAACATAGTCTTTAACAGTCCATTGTACCTCTCAACCTTCCCAGAGGCTTGTGGGTGATAAGGGATGTGGTATACCCACTCAATACCATGCCTCTTTGCCCAGGAGGTAACAAGATTGTTTCGGAAATGAGTCCCATTGTCAGACTCAATTCTCTCTGGTGTACCATGACGCCACAATACTTGTCTTTCCAGGCCCAAGATAGTATTTCGGGCCGTGGCATGGTTTACAGGGTATGTTTCCAACCACCCAGTAGTTGCTTCTACCATGGTAAGTATGTACCGTTTGCCTTGGCGGGTTTTTGGAAGTGGTCCAATATAGTCAATTTGCCAGGCCTCACCATATTGAAACCCTAGCCATCTCCCCCTGTTCCAGGGAGATTTTACCTTCATGGCTTTCTTGATTGCAGCACAGGTCTCACACTCATGGGTAACCTGTGTGATGGCTTCAATGGTCAAGTCCACCCCTCGATCACGAGCCCATCTGTAAGTGGCATCCCTCCCCAGATGTCCTGATGTTTCATGGGCCCATCGAGCTACAAACAGCTCACCCTTACGTTCCCAGTCTAGGTCCACCTGAGCCACTTCAATTTTCGAAGCTCGATCCACTTCTTCGTTGTTCCGATGTTCTACAGTAGCGCGACTCTTGGGCATGTGGGCATCTACATGACGTACTTTAACATCCAGGTTTCCTACCCGGGCAGCAATATCTTGCCACAGGGTAGCAGCCCAGATAGGTTTACCTCTGCGCTGCCAGTTGCTCTCTTTCCATTGCTGCAGCCACCCCCACAGAGCATTTGCCACCATCCATGAGTCAGTATAAAGATACAATACTGGCCAATTTTCTCTTTCGGCGATATCTAGGGCTAGTTGTATGGCTTTTACTTCTGCATACTGACTCGACTCACCTTCCCCTTCCATGGCCTCCGCAACTCGTCGTATGGGATTCCACACAGCAGCTTTCCATTTCCGATGACTCCCTATCACACGGCAGGATCCGTCAGTAAACAACGCATACTGCTTTCTGTCCTCTGGCAACTCATTGTATGGTGGTGCCTCTTCAGCACGGGTTACCTCTTCTGTTGGTACTCCGAAATCTCTACCTTCCGGCCAGTCCATAATCTCTTCCAGGATTCCTGGGCGATTGGGTTTTCCCATTCGAGCCCGCTGTGTAATTAGTGCTATCCACTTACTCCATGTAGCATCAGTTGCATGGTGTGTAGTGGGAATTTTCTCTTTGAACATCCAATGTAACACAGGTAACCGTGGTGCCAAGAGGAGCTGTGCCTCTGTACCCACAACTTCTGAAGCAGCTCGAACACCCTCATATGCTGTAAGTATTTCTTTTTCAGTTGGGGTGTAATTGGCTTCTGATCCTCGATAGCCCCGACTCCAGAAGCCCAGAGGTCGGCCTCGAGTTTCTTCTGGGGTTTTCTGCCAAAGGCTCCAGGTGAGGCCATGCTCCCCCGCTGCAGTGTACAGTATATTTTGCACAGCTGGTCCAGTACGGACAGGCCCAAGGGCTACTGCACGAGCTATTTCTTGTTTGATTTGTTCAAATGCCTGTTGTTGCTCAGGGCCCCACTCGAAATAGTTTCTCTTTCGAGTCACTCGATATAGAGGATTCACAAGCTGACTATAGCCTGGCACATGCATTCTCCAGAATCCCACGAGGCCTAGGAAAGCTTGCGTTTCTTTTTTGCTAGTTGGCGGAGACATTGCTGTTATTTTATTGATCACATCCATTGGAATATGGCGACGTCCATCCTGCCATTTTACCCCCAAGAACTGGATTTCCTGTGCAGGCCCCTTGACCTTGCTCTGTTTAATGGCAAAACCAGCTTTCAGGAGAATTTGGATTATTTTCTTCCCTTTCTCGAAAACTTCTTCTGCTGTGTTGCCCCACACGAGGATGTCGTCAATGTACTGAAGGTGCTCAGGGGCTCCCCCTTGCTCCAGTGCAGACTGGATCAGTCCATGGCAAATGGTAGGGCTGTGTTTCCACCCCTGGGGCAGCCGATTCCAGGTGTATTGGATGCCCCTCCAAGTGAAAGCAAACTGCGGCCTACATGCTGCTGCCAAAGGGATGGAGAAAAATGCATTAGCAATATCAATTGTGGCATACCACTTGGCTGCCTTTGACTCTAGTTCGTACTGAAGTTCCAGCATGTCCGGCACTGCAGCACTCAGTGGTGGCGTGACTTCATTCAGGCCGCGGTAGTCCACTGTTAGCCTCCACTCGCCATTAGACTTTCGTACTGGCCATATAGGACTATTAAAGGGTGAGCGAGTCTTGCTGATTACTCCCTGACTCTCCAGTCGGTGAATCAACTCATGGATGGGAATCAGGGAGTCTCGGTTGGTGCGATATTGCCGTCGGTGCACCGTTGTAGTAGCAATTGGTACCTGTTGTTCTTCAACCTTCAGCAATCCTACAACAGAAGGGTCTTCTGAAAGGCCAGGCAAGGTAGACAGCTGCCTAATCTTTTCTGTGCTCAAAGCAGCTATGCCAAAAGCCCACCGGTATCCTTTTGGATCCTTGAAGTACCCTCTCTTGAGATAGTCTATGCCAAGGATACATGGAGCCTCTGGGCCAGTCACAATGGGATGCTTTTGCCACTCATTCCCAGTTAGACTCACTTCAGCTTCCAGTACAGATAGTTGTTGGGATCCCCCTGTCACTCCGGAGATACAGGTGAGTTCTGTCCCTTGGTAGCCTGATGGCATTATGGTACATTGTGCGCCAGTGTCCACTAAAGCTTTGTATTCTTGTGGTTCTGATGTTCCAGGCCATCGGATCCACACAGTCCAATAAATCCGGTTATCCCTCTCCTCTACCTGGCCAGAGGCAGGGCCCCTCTAGTCCTGGCTGGAGCGTCTGCCACTTAATTCTTGCAAATGAGAGGTAGAGGTCTCTTCATCAGGGTCAAGAATAACATCAGCTCTTCTACTGCCTCTGGGGTACTGCCCCATGGAAACTGGAGCAGCATTTCTCTTAGGAACCCCTCTTCTTGCTGCTGTATTTCCTTTCAGTTCACGTACCCGAGCAGCTAGGGTTGAAGTAGGTACACCATCCCATTTCCTCATATCTTCCCCATGGTCACGCAGAAAAAACCACAAGGTGCCACGTGGTGTACGTCTTGGGTACTCTCTCTCTTGAGCGCGCGAATGCTGATTCTTAGTGGCTGAAGTATCACTCTGTCTAAATGAGGGGGAATATGCTCGTTCCACTCGTTCCACGAGCTTGTCAAGTCCTTTAGACAGTTTCTCCACAGCTGAGACACTGGACTGTAGCGGAGCAGAGAGATTGTCTTCATATTTTTGAAGCTGGCAGGACATATCATACAATGTTGGTCCCCTCCCCTCATCCCAGTTAATTGATGCCAGGGTACTGGCATGTGCTGGTGGTGCACTCCGCACAAATTTACGCCACATGGATGTTGTGCACTGGACTTCATCGGGGTCTTGAGGTGTCTGGGCATTGTCCAAATCACTATAAATCATCTCCCGCACAGCTAATTCCCGCAGATGCTGGAGACCTTTATCTATAGTGGTCCACTTGCCTATTTGATATACAATATCTTCCTTATGGGGATATCTTTCTCTCACAGCCGCCAGGAGTCGTCTCCAGAGGCTGAGGGCCTGTGCTCCTCTCCCGATTACTTTGTCGATTACCCTTTCTCTAGAGAGGGATCCCAGCTGCTTGGCTTCATTGCCTTCTAATTGTAGGCTATTGGCCCCAGCATCCCAGCATCGAAGCAGCCAAGTGAGGATGTGTTCACCTGGGCGTCGACCATAATCCTTTCGTATTTCTCGCATCTCACTCAGGGATAAGGATCGAGTGATTTCTGATTCCTTTATGATTTCTGTCTCGTCTTCCTGCTGTTTTTGTGATGGCCCTGCTTTAGAGGTGCCTGCCATTTCCCCTTCTTCCTCCTCCTTAGGAGAGCCTTCTTCCCTTACTAAACGAGCTGACTTCCGTTTCCATTTTTTTGACTTGACTATGGGGGCGACTGATACCACAGTTGGTTGGTCTTTTGGGTCAGCCACATCGTGTGTTACTTGGTCATCATATTCAGAGACTTCCTCCCTCTCTTCAAGTTGCTGGATGATGTTAAACAGTGTTTGATAGGAATAAGCCAGGACCCAGCACAATGCTGCAAGCTGTCGTTCTCCGGCATTATCAGGGTCAGGACATACAACTCTCAAACATTCTACTAATTTTTTAGGATTTAGCACTTGCTCAGGGGTGAAGTTCAAAACTATTGGAGGAGACACTCGTGACAGGTATCTGCTAACATCATCCCACACACCTAGCCACTCACCACAAGACTGTTTCGGGACAGATTCCCAAGTAAGTTTTCTAAACAATCGACTAATCTTAGAGAGAAAATGAAACTGGTTGTTCAGAATTAGAAATAGCAATACATGGGTTACAGATGGATCTTCAAAATACTCCCAAACGGTTGTAATTAGCCCACTGTGAAAGGAGGGAAAGGTACCATTCTTAATATTATTAATAAACTGGTGTCCAGATGAGAAAAGGAAGGCAGTGTAGTTCTGAATATTCTCTGAAAGATAGTTTCCATGGGACCCAAATGATAACAGTGCAGAGCCTGAATTCCAGATTAAAACCAAGGTCAGTGCTTGGCAGCACAGCGAATTAAAAAAAGTGAACACAGATTGTAGCACTTTGTCGGATCGGATATATAGGAGAAAGGAGAATATGACACGGATTGCATGACATAGGAACAAAGCTATTATTATTAACAGGGCAATGTACATGGTTACTAGCAAGCAAGCGTGTTAGTTATATGCGTTTAATCAATTCTATTGTTATCTCAACCCTTCGAGCCCCACGTTGGGCGCCAAAAAGGACTGTGGTGGTTTTACCGTACTGGGCAGCTAAACCCCACAACCGCTCTCTCACTCCCCCTCCTTTAGATGAGGAGGGGGAGAAGTAAAGCGAAGAACAACTCACGGGTTGAGATAAGGATAATTTAATTAAAGGGAAATAATTATAATAGTTAAATAAAGACTACCATGAACTAACAATTTAACTAAGGGGAAAATAAAAAGGGAAAGGGGAAAGGGAGGGGAAAAAAAAGGAAAATAAAAAGAAGGGAGGAAAACAAACAAACAAAATAAATGAAGGCTATATGGAAGTGCAGAGGAAAGAAATTACTCTCTACTTCCCACAAATGAGCGATGATTGACCACGTCCTTGAAGCAAGGCCTCAACGCACGCAGCCGGTGTTCGAGAGGAGGACCGACGTCTTCCAAACGAGAGCCCACCCCTCCCCTCTTCTTCCTGTTTCCACCTTTTATTGCTGAGTGTGACATCACATGGTATGGAATATCCCTTTGATTGGTTTAGGCCAGCTGCCCTAGTGATGTTTCTCTCCTCACCTTTTGCCCACCCCCTAGGAGGGTTAGAGAAAGGCCTAATACTGTGCCACTGCTGCTCAGCAGCAGACACAACACTGGTGTGATAACACTGCTGTTCCAGCTACAAGTACAGAGTACGGCACTGTATGGGCTGCTGCCGGGAAAGTTAACATTCCAGCCAGACCCAATACATTACCCAAATAGCGTGACTTTTATAGTAAACTTAACAGGGACGGATAGTGTCTCACACAAGATTATTGGTCAAAAGCACTCAAACAACTGCACGAAAACAACCCCACCTGCAAGAAAACAACCCTCTTATGATTAGCAGTCACATAGACCTTGTCCTTGAAGCCAGCTGCTGGCAACAATATTTCTCTAAATTCCTCAATTGGGCGATGTGGGAACACTGTCATGGGAACTTCTCATAGTCATCCTGGTCGCTTGGTTTGCTCAACTGCAGCAAGCCATGGGATCTTTGCTGTTTCAAAAATCCCTCAACATCAGGTAAACCCTCGAGAGCTTAACACAACTACTGGAGACAGTGAAGATGCTGAATTTTCATTACAGATTTAAGTGTGATTGTTTTGCTCAGTAGACATAAGTGCATGCTTTCATATTCAATGTCAGTCCTAAATAGATGTGGTCATTCCAGTACTGGGATGTAGAAGTCTGATAGAAAATATGAATATATCAGAAGACTGATATAAAATGAACTTCTTAGTTTCTCCCTGAGTTCTGTATGGGTACATTTGTGATTATGTAGACGCAACTTCAAAACAGAAGATTTTCTTAAGAAGTAGCTAACTGCAAGTGTTTGAAGCATAGCCAGGCTGAAGAGGGTCTGTCAATGCAAGGCAAGCTCTTCAGAAAACCAGGACACTCAGAATCATTGGAAACTGCCAAAATTTATTACTGATAGTCTTATGAGCTAAATAGAGAAGGTGGGGAAAAAAAATAATCTCTGAGTGAGCTACAAGTCATGCATCAAAAATTCTGAGTATTCACTGCTTGGTGTGACGAAAGATCTAATCATATATTAAATTTCATTTCATCACAGTCACCTGGAACATATTGATGAAGGTAATTAGAAATTTTGTAAATGAGAGTTTTTCAACATTTTGTTGCAGGAAACTTTGGCTAAAGCAGCATTTTCGCAAGTTGTTAACCACTTTAGGCAATAACCCCTGTTCCTGGGGAGGGAGTGTTCTTGGTTGGCTGCTCCTGATGGGTTTCACATCAGGACAATGATCTAATCCTTCCACTCTGATTAAGTTTTCACTGATAATGTTATTAATGTTCCTACACCTATAATTGTTCCTTTGACCCTAGCCAGGTCCTTATGTTTAAGGACCTTTAATTAGATAACAATATCAATGCAATACCTTTGATGAAAGCATGTCTTAAGTTTTTACTCATCTCGTAGTCCAGACTTGAGTCTTTGATAGTATGATATTATCAAATTGTACTCCTAGCTATGCCACCAGCTTGCTGCATAAACAACTTCTTAGACAAGTTATTTTGGCATCTGCTACTCAACTAATAAAACATGAATACAAATGCATAAAGATGTCATAATGGAGAAGTTCAGTTTCTCTTCCATTACTAATGTGTAAACATAAGTATTAAGGTAAATTTTGTAGGTTTTGAAAGCTTCAGCACAGTTCTTTCATTGTCATTGCCTCTACATTAACATCTCAGCAGTGTTCTATATTCCAGGCTCACATCTGTCCTATTTCTGTGCCATGCTAAAACAAGTCAGTTGCTGTTTCACCAGAATTTTACATCAACTTCTGTTCATATTTGATAAGCACTCTCCCATAACGCATCCTTTGTGTACTGCATGGGTGACTGGAGGTATGGTAATGTTTTTCTCACTGGAACAAAACAGGAATGTGCTCTGAGATGTAGATATGTTAATGAAGGGGTGGTGCCTGCACATTAATGAAGGGGTGGTGCCCACACATTCTGTGTTTTCCTCTCATCCTCTCTTTGTCTGATAATTGTGACAAAACAAATAATTTGGAAACCTCTGACTCAATTTCTTTTTCTTTTTGAAAAGAAGCACTGCCACAGACTAATTACTTTTTTTTTTTTTTTAATAAAGAAATGTGCATAAGGCTAAAGTAGCTGTAGTCAATGACTTTCACATCACAAAAAGTTTAGCAAGAAGATCCACTTCTCAGAAACAAATTTGAGACTAAAATGAGGGAAAGACAGGTAGTGCATGGAGGGGAAGAAGGGCTCATGAGCAGAGCACCCAGACCTGTGAATCCTCTGGAGATTTCAATGATATAAATAAAGGAGTCAGAGATGCTGTTACAGCAAAATCTCCCTAAGGTAATGATTATCCTTGAGGAACCTGGAACTTTAAAGTGTTGCAAATGTATTTTTTTTTCCTTGCCAACACAACTCGTGTACTAGGTATTACATTTCCATAGCAACACAAATGTACTTAATGAAACAGTTTGCATGAAAGGAGGTTGAAGGCTCCAGCTCTCGGAATACACTCATGTAACTTCATGAGCCATCCAACACCTACTGCATGAGGGTCAACATGTCAGGTGAGTATGGATGGAAGAGATTAAGTTTGTTCTTGTGAAGCTTCAGGTAAGTTAAGCTATGATTTCCCAGGTATTTAGTGTTTAACGTTTAGACCACACAAGGATCCTAAGATACCAATCTTGCTGGCCTAATGTTATGCACTGTGCAGAGTGGTAAAGGGGAGCAGACCCTCCTGAAGGGTTTTGAGGAGCTGGAAGTGGAAGTACTACCACCAATCTGCTACTGGAGCCCAAATTTAGCGAAACCATTCATGTAGGCATGCACACACACTTGTGAGTGCAAAAAAAAACAAACCACAAGATATGTGAAAGAAATGAAAGGGTTAGTAGGGGAGTGATCTGCTTGTGATGAAACCTGTCATACTGCATGGAGCCTTTGGTCATTTTAGAAGGGTGCATGACCATAGTCACAGATAACCAGGTTCCCACATAGTTGAGTTCATTCTCTTTCTGGAGCATTTTCTGTTATTTTTCAGATGACAGCAGCTGCTCTCTAGAAAACAGGATTCCTCAGCACATGAAAGGCTGGAAGTAAACAAAAATTTCAGTTACTCTCTGAAAATGCATAGACTGAGGAATTTAAAGAAAGTAATTTACTTACCCAAATTAGCATTTACCTGTGAAAAGAGAAATAATTATCATGCTTACCTGAGCATAAATGATTTAAACCTGTGAAATTCTAATCCTTTCTGGTGATTACATCACAAATTCCCACTATGCTATACAAAGAATTTATGGTAACAAGATTTCTGCTTGCTTTCTGCTCACAGTGGTCAAGCCTTTTGATCATGCAGAACAGAGGTGTCTCAGACTGGAACCATCCCTAAATCCTGAAACATATATATATTTTTTTAATTATTATTATTTATTTATTTATTATTTCTCTTGTCTGTTTTCTCTCTCTCTCTCTCTCTCTCTCTTTCTCTCTCTCTCTCTCTTTTTTTTTTTCTTTTTTTCATATTTCACCATGTTTTCAAAGACTGAGTGACTGAGAAGGAAATACTCAAAACTACATTTTTTTTTCCTAAAATATCGTCCCAATCTATCCTTTTAATGTCCCCTTTGCTCTTCTTTCTATTTATTAATAAACAAGCACAAGCCAAAAGATAGTAGTAGGCATTTGTTATTTCATATCCTAAGCTACACATGAATAGTTTTATCCAGTTCCCACTGAATGGATGCCCTTGACTTTTAAACCATAATTAGGTCTGCCAGGAAGAGAACTGTTCAAGCATATCCTTGCATGTCTCTGGTGAGATAGGTGGAGATGGCAGTTTTAGTGCTAATACAGAATATTTGCTTATCATGGACATCTTCACTTCTTTTCCTTTGAACTGACAGTGATTATGACTGTTTACTCTTCTCTATCCCAGTGGCAACCCATTTTTTACCTAAGGGTACAAGATGGGAACATGGACACTAACCAGAGCAGGTGTCCCTTCCTGGAGATCTGAGTCTGAGAATATGTGAAAGGAAAGAACAGAGGTGTGCTGCTCTCCCTGGGTCTCCGATTATCTTTCCTATTTTTTTTTCCCTGGTCCTATTTCCTTTCCACTAGCTTGCTGAGTTTTCAGTAGCTTGATTTCCCTTTCTAAATGAATTATAATGAATGCCGGATTTTCTGGTAACAACTGGCCCAGTTCTGTCTACAACATGACTCCAAAGCTGTAATTGCATTAATGGTGTCCTTTCCTTTGTTCACAATATGCTCTTTGCTTAACTTTAAATCAAAAATGCACTCTGGAAATTCTTCTTAAACTTTATGTATTCTTCTCTCTCTCTCTCTCTCTCGTTCACACTTGGACAAATAATTATAATTCCTCCCTTCTCTGTAATTGCTAATTCTGAGAAGCTTCTAGTCCACCTACAGAATTGTGGCTCAGCAAGAAACGTGTTGAAGAATATTGCCATCATCTCATTACTGCTCACACCTTCTTGTAGATGCAGGTCTCTACCCTGCTGTCTCTGTTTTCTACCTCTATTATTCCCTTCTAAAAGAGGCTTGCAAGTCCATCTTTACAGAATTATCTAATACAGTCCTAGTTAACTGGTGATGCCTTACTTTGTTAAATTATATTCCCATTAGCTTTGAAATTTCTTGGTGATTACAGTGTCAGCAAACTGAATGCTCTGAAATGCCAATTCCACTGAAATAAATGGAAAAGAAAATCCCCCTGGGATTTGATACCAGCATAACATTCTAGAGAGACATGTAGTTTTGAATCTTATGGTATCACTAAATACATGTACGTGCATGCACTGCACTGTACACAACATACTGTTCTTAAAGGAAAGACTGGAAAAAAAGATAGAAAAATAACTAAAATAAATGGCTGATACGGTTTTACATTGATATTTTGAAGATATTTTGGTCCAAAAACATCACCAATCTGAAACAAGGTTAAAAATAACCAAACACCTTCTCATCACTGAGACTAAAAACCAAGCTTCTTTGTTGCCTTACTGATCCATATTTGTTCATGCTGCTCTTTCCCATTATGTTCTGTGCAGCTGCTTCCAAGCTGCTGGGAACAGGTTGAATTAAGGATAGTTGTACTCCTGTGCAGCTGTAATTCAGTCTGGCCTCACAGCTGAAGATGAGAATAAGAGCCTTATGAAAAAAGACAAGGTTATGTTATTAAGCACAGGCTCTCAAAGTGTAAATAAATTGTAGTATTTCTAATATTTGTTAGTTCTGGGATGAAGGTGTTTGCTATAAATGTAGGTAGAGTAGAACAAATGAGATAAGTCATTGGTGTGAATACATAAAATAATGTATTTGTGTAGCTGAATGCAGTCTGAGTGTGTTAGAGATTCTTTCAAGTGTTTTTTTTTGTTTTTTTTTTTTTTTTTTTTTTTTTTTTTTTCCCAAAGAACAAGCAAAATTATAAGTTTTGTAACTATAATGGCACATACAATCTTAATGAACTCAAATGAAGGCAGCAACCTTTTAGATTATATTCTCCTGTGAATATGTTGGGAATGTGACAAACCCATTGCTAATTAGACTAACAACATTCATCTGCAATGGCTTCAAAGAGGTTTTCTGGTTTTCTTTTCAAAAAGTGGATTTGATGGTCCAAAGATACTTCATTATTAAAAAGACCATTATTGTTCTAGTCATAGAAACAGATACAGTGCTTAGTCAGATTTTTACTTATTTATAGTTTCACTTTCTATTCCTTTTTTTTTTTTCTTTTTTTTTTTTTTTTTTCCTTTGGCTCCCACTGAAGTCAGTGGGAATGGTTATGCCTCATAGCACCCCAGTATAGTTGTATATGTATTATATATACCTTATCCTTTCCGTAAAGCATGTGAGACTAGCAGATATGTGAACTAAAGATCGTTGTCATCTCTGGAGTCTTCTGCTTTAATAAAGACTCCTTCTTTCTGACTGCATGGTTATAGTCTCCCTCACCTGGAGCCTATGGGGGAGTGTTATAGGTACAGGAGTGCATGGAGACACCATATGCAACCCCTTTGAATTTCATGGGCATCAAAAGAATGAGCACAGTGTAATCAGATTGGAGAAACAGAAGTGAGAAAGTGCTGAATTCTTCATAGAAGTATATGAAGACAAAAAGTGTTATAAGGCCAAAAACATAGGAAACTGAAGCTCCTTGATTAATACAAAAATCAATACAAAAATCAAATACTAGAACACAGGCATAGAGGAATCAAATACTCAGTATTTTAGAGAAGTGAACAGCTCTGTAGATGTTTCACCCTCACTGCTTCAAACATAAGTTTGCTCCATGACAGCACATTCTTCCTGACATGAGTACTCTGAGAAAGGCAGAGCATAACCATCACTGAGCACGCACGTTATACTCAGGGCTCAGAACAATTTGTGTTACAGGGCTGATATGCATTTGCCTGCCTTTCTATCTGAAGAGCAAACAGAAAGTGGAACCCCATCAAACAAACAGACAAACAAAACCACTAGATAACCCCAAGTCCCCAGATCTTATAACGTAGATAACCCCCTCAAGATCCTCATATAATGGATCTGCCACTGATGTTGACAATGTAGATGGGAATATGGGAATGGAGATAGCTGGGGATGGGGTGGGGAGGTGGGTTCTGGTTCTCAATTTAGACGTCAGGTATTAAATGAACTGTAAAATTCTGCGGGAAATACTGACTATGCACTGGGGTCAGATGCAATGCTGATCCATACTATGACGGAAAAGAAGGAAATCTACATGAAGGAAATCTACATGCATGACCACAACATAAAGCACTCCACTACCTGGTGCAGACACAATCCTCTCCAAGATCCCAGATTTGTGAATTTTCACCTGGCCCAAATAAGGGTCTTGAAACAACCAAGTCAGACAACCTATAACAAAAGACTCTGGAAAATCCAGATGTATGAAAACTTCCCAGGTACCTCAACGCAAGTGTGTGTTCTACCTTCTCCTTTCTGCAAACTAAATCCTGTCTGCTATTTCCATGTCACAGCGGGTCAGTCAATTTTTAATTGGCTCTAATCTGTATGGTGATGTTCTTTACCTGCAGGCAAATGGCACTCAGAAAGGTGTGAAATTCCCACTTTGGAAAAAAAATAAAAAATAAAAATATATCGGATATATACAATAGACCTGATAATTTAGTTTAGACCAGGATAATTTAGTTTTTTGTTTTTTTTTTTTTTTTTTTTTTTTGTTTGTTTGTTTTTATTTTTTATTTTTTATTTGAAACACATAACCATTAAAACCCAAGCTCACTGCATAATAAATTGCTTGCATCGAGGTGCATGAAGTTTCTTCCATGGAATCTTTAGAGGCCATGCTGTGGCTGTGTGCTGTTTCAGACAAGCCTTTCAGACAAGGTCTCCCAGGAGTGCATTTACTTTCTTCAGCTTTGGCCAACAAATGGTGAGGGGAGAGACAGAAAGCAAGTCCCTGGATATGTTTCTCTAGGCTTTCTTTGATCGTATCCTAGTTTTTCAGCTTGATTTCAAGCTAGAAGTTGTAGCTATTTCAAGATTAAAAAAAACAATCTTGAAAAAAAAAAAATAGGGAAGGAAAACAATATTAGGAGCACAAGGTGATTCTGGGGGTCATAAAGTCCAGTCCTCAAACTTACAGCCAGCAATGCAATTAATGTTTGGTCCACAGAATATACACTTCAAACCCTGTGGGCAGAAAATACTTTCAAACAGCCTACATGAAACTTAAATTTTATAGTGAAAGGCCAAAATCTCCAAGTATGATGTGTCAAAGGAAGAAAAATGTGAGAAATGTTGAGCACTGCCACTATATTCACCTCCTGAAAAAGCCAGATATGATTTAGGGAAAAATCAGGTGTGATTTTAGGAGCAGCCCACACTTTGCAGGACTGCAGAGCACTGTCCCATGAATTCCCTTCTGCCTGCAGACTGAATATAATTTCAGCTCTGAGTGTGTGTTGAAGAGATGCCATCCAAATAATTGAGTGATTTCCATACTGTTCCAGTCATCAACACATCCCAGCCTGCACCCCTGGGCAAACTCTGAAGTGTCAGAAGAAAAACAAGCAAACAAAAAACAACCGGCAATTAAAAACAGAAAGAAGTGATGAGCAGAGAAAGGAAAAGAGGCAGATTTCTTCCCCAGCTGTTGGAAGTCATTAGAGGGAATTCCAAAACATGAGATACAGAATAAATACAAGCCAAGCAACCAGCAGCCAGGTATCCTTTCATATCTTTGACACCAGTATACTGGTGCAACTTCTTAAGGACTTTTTTTTTTTTTTTTTTATCAGAGTCATTTTTCCAGTTTTTTATCCAAGAAAATGATAACACCTTTGTACTTTGTACTCCATCTAATTTCCTCAGCTATAAGAAGGTACAGAAATGTGTCAGGCAGCACACTCCTTCAGCATCTGGAAGGAATGATTTGCTGTGAGTCTGGCTTCATAACAGTGCTTTGCCTTCTCATTAAAATAAATCACAGCAAGTGTTGTCTTTGCGTGCTTCGGGCTTAAAAAGAAGTCCTCACGTAGTCATTCGCATCTTAGAGGACAGACACAAAGGCAAACTCTGAATGGCACAAAGACAGAATATAGAGAAAAAGCTTCAGTGGGAATATCAGTGAACTTTCATTGCACCTACCCTTAAAAATTCAGATTCTGGAGAGTATGAAAAAGTACCTGAGATTTTACTTGTACTTGGTATGTCACTGTAGTGAAATATTTCAAATGACCATGAATGAATATATGTGGTTGTCACTACGGACTGGTGCTTTGTTGTTATTATCATTTATTTTATTTTATTTTATTTTATTTTATTTTATTTTATTTTATTTTATTTTATTTTATTTTATTTTATTTATTTATTTATTTATTTTATTTTATTTTATTTTATTTTATTTTACACTATATGGAAATAAATGAGAGAACTCTAGCCTCTGGCAATTAGGCTGCTAAGTTTTGAAGGCCCAACAGATTAACACATGCTGCTGGAGAGATAAATGTGTATATTCACAAATATCCATAATGTATTATGAATATAGCTGTATGTATGTACCAGGAATATTCAAAGGCATTACTGGACCAGATTTGTTCCTTTCTGCAGCTCCTGGAAGTGCTAAGCAGAATCCTAAAACCTCACATACAGATCTCTGTGTTTTGGGGTTCTGTTTGCTTGTTTTTCCAAACTCCGGCTACTGTCTCCTCACCTCTACTCCCACCCCAGGGATGTGTCAGGAGCGTGTGCGGACACTGCCTGCACCTGGGACAGGTAACGAACACCACAGAGACACAATGAAATATTGCACAGGGTGTTTAATTCCCTGGGAAGACCCCCGAGTACAGCAGCTCTGCCGGGTGTCTCGGAGGCTCATGTGTCCCTTACAGCACTAGATGGCACTGTTAACTCAAAATCACGGCACGCTTTCCCAGGAGCCTCCCTCCAAGCTTCAGACAGAAAAAAAAATATAAAATAGCAGAGGATCTCTTTGGGGAAGTGAAGGGAGTGCAGTGTGGAGACTGTTGGCAAAATAATCTACGCTGTTAATATTCTTAAACAGGTACAGGTCTAGAAAAGGCCCAGGACTGTTAAAAGCACAACAGCAAAAGCCTGAGGCTGATTTGGCTCCTATTTGGACACCACTCACAGAAAAGGTCTGAGTGGCATCTCCAGTCCTAGGTGGGCCGGCTCCTTTCTCCGCTCCTGCCCGCGTGAGTGTTTGTGCCTGCGGCAGGAGGATAAACACGACATAAGTTGTCTCATTAAATCGTTATTGTCCCTGAAGCCTGGAAGCCTGTGGGATCAGCCCTAGGTCCTCTTTGAAATAATAGGAGGGAAGAGAGAAAAAAAAAAAAAAAAAAAAGGCTTGTTAGGAAAATCACAATTAAATTATGATCTGGGGAAAAAAAAAAAAAAGAAAAAAAAAAAAGCAATTTCCTGTCTTTAGCGAGCTGATATTATCTGCCTTTTATGGTCATTATGGTCAGTTAACTGGAGAAATTACGTGCTGGTCATTGCAGGATTCCTGCCAGTTTGGGTCATGGGGTTGCACTGATTTGTACATGCAATTATGTGTGCTGTTGCTCTCCCTCTGGATGGGCTGTGCTCTCCCTGCCTTTGCAAGCCAAGTCCCTGCACGTTTAGTCTCTCCATGTCTGTTTTGTACTGGTGCTGG
This sequence comes from Anas platyrhynchos, assembly GCF_047663525.1. Lineage (NCBI taxonomy): Eukaryota > Metazoa > Chordata > Aves > Anseriformes > Anatidae > Anas > Anas platyrhynchos. Next base: position 5,696,234 of record NC_092588.1, read on the forward strand.
GGCCACTGTAGATGCAAAATGGGCATGAGAGCCCTCTCCTACCCCCTGGGGTGGCAGTTTCTTGGCAATGAGGGGTGCAGAGCCAGGAGGACCTGCTTTGGCTGCATATACAGTCAGCAGCAGACTGCTGGGAGCAGTGGAAAGCATTGCTTTCCCGTGGGAGCCCACGAAAGGCAAGCTGGAGGCTGGTGCCTGGTGGCTGCAATGGTGGGAATAGAGGTTCGACCTATTTTTTAGAAGTTTGGGTTGAATCTTATACTCACTTCCCTCTTCTAGACAGACACGAATATCAGGCATGTCTTCTTTTTTCCTGTCTCTGACACAAACCAGCAAAATCATGTCAGAAATTATGGCTGACCTAATACATTGCACTGCTCTCAGTACTTCTTGCATCCTTTAACATCTTAGAGATGATTAACTCGGAGCAAAGGTGAAATCACTCCTCCAGGATTCAGCAAAAGGAAATGAATATTGGGCACTTAAGAGATACAGGTTCCCAAGCTCCTAAATTAATTTGTGACCTTGAATGAGGTGCTTGGAATCCCTGCATGGTGAAGATGAAGAGATGAGAACATAAACATGGAACCTGAATACACATTAGCAAAAACCACGTGCTGAGAAGGCAGCTGAAAATACCATTTCTTCATAGATTAGGGAGTTGTGGCTTCATGGACACATCCATCCCTTCTCAGGAATCACTGGCTTTGGCAATTCAATGTCCATAACAAACTGTAAGGAGGTCTCAAGATCTCCAGTTGCAGGGAGACGGAGAAATCTCAACCGGTCTCTCAGTTACTTCTCATGGAAAAAGTCCTTCGCTGTGTGATTAAGGCTCACCTTTGAAAACAGGGATTGGAGATTTGATTATTATGTAAATATTTTAATACAAAATACAACATTTTCAATGAAACAGCTAAGTTTGACCTGTACTCCTACCACCACCTCACTTTTATCCAGGATAATTCATTGCCTGATGATTACAGCTTAATCTTGGGAGGTTGAAGATGGGATATTGAAGTACACCAGTAAACTGCAATAGTGCCTGAGTGAAGAGCACTGTGTGATAGTGAGTTTCCTACAGGTGAAATAGAAATGGTATTATATGAAGGGAGCTTTTTTTCCTCTCTCTCTCTTTATTAAAAAGAAAAAAAAAAAGCTCTTTGATTATGATGTGCTGGAGGTTTTGTGCTATTTCTGCTGAATGCTGTGGACCACAACCAGAGAGAGCTGTGGGGAAGTGTGTTTGTGAGGGAAGGAATAATAAAAAAATCAAGACACTTTACTAAAATGTGAAAATATTGGCGTGGTAAAGGCACGAGTTCAATAAGGAATGGACAATGCATGATTGATGGTGAGTGCTGTGTTGGTAAGCACTAATTCTGAGATCTCACTGTGAGGGAAGAAATGCTTTTCTTACAAGATACTAGGTGTGTGGGGGAGTGGGTTTTCAAGAGGTTATTTTAGGAATGATGTAAGCAGCAGAATAAAGCATCCTTTTTTTTTTTTTTTTTTTCTTTTCTTTTCTGTTTCTCTGCCTCCCTTAAATACACACACATATATACACAAAGCTGTGGTGAAAGCACAAAATATTTGTTATCCTCTTATTTCTAATTCCTTGACACATTTTCTCCACTTCTCTTTTTGCCATTGTTGCAGTCAAAGTCTTCTGACACTGTAGTACTGCCATGACACCTGCCAGGAGAGGGGACACAGGGCACAAATCTTGTTTATCCCTTCCAAGCACCTAACGCCAGTTGTTGCTTTAGGAGTGTGCAGCTGCTGCTCATGTGGCAGGACAAATCAGCCTGTTTTACCTTCCTCAACAAGAAGTCATCACCCTCATCAGAGCTGCAATGACTGCTTTCAAGATTAGGCTGACTTTTGGGTGTGTTTTTCATCAAATTGGGTCAGGTCAGGGGTGGAGACTTTCAGGAAGAACAAGCACAGTGCAGGAGGTGGAATGCATTAACACCCTGGGATGGTCATCAGCCCTGAACATTTTCTTGAACTGTCATTTCTGTCTTAGGAGAGTGAATTACATTTCACTTCTGTGGTTGATTGAAGATTGATTTAATAAAGCAGCTGCATCTGTGAAGAGACCAGTTTATTTTCTCACTGTCTTCACAGAAATACTTTGGGTAGAGAAAAGGAAAAAGAGGAAAAAACAGCTATATGTCCAGACACCTCCCCAAAACCCCAGTCCTGCAGCATCTTTTGACACAACTCTAACCAGGCATCTCTCATGTTTAGGGTTACATGTGATTACTTTGCCACAGATGTCACTAAACACACAATAAACAGTGTAATTCTTTCTTTCTGTAGCAGTTCAGTTAGTAGCTTATAACAGGTTTTGCAGGTAAAATAAGCAATGCAATTCAAACCTGTACATCTGGGATGGAGGGAGACAAGGGGAGTGGAGAGAGGAGAAAGGGAAGGGAAGGGAAGGGAAGGGAAGGGAAGGGAAGGGAAGGGAAGGGAAGGGAAAAGTACAAAGAGACTTCATGAAAACAATTAGTTTAGTAGAGTATACTTTTCTATGCACTCATTTAAATAAAGAATAGTGATCTTAATTCTGGGAAATTCTGGTACTTGTGCAAGGGTGACAGCCTGGTTTTCCTTGGGCATGAGAACAAGACAGAAAGCAACAATGTGACAGCTGTTAATTCCCTACTGGAAAGCATCCAGATGCTATGGTGAGAAGGCTGGCACAGGCCCTGTGGAGAAGAGAATAGTCCTAGAACAAGTGTGCCCAGAGGATGCAGTGCAGCAACAGTGAAGGTTTCTTGCCATGCTTAAGCTAGTAGCAAAGCTCTTATTTCCACCCACATCACTAAAATCTGCTGGAGCAATGTGTAAAAGTTTAATGTGCTCTGGTTTTTATGTAAAAAGAAGGCATCAGAGCCACCTTTCCAGAGTCAGTAAACTTAATGTTCTGGGAGTGAAGTTCAGTGAGCCATGTAAATGCTTAAATTTTATGTTTCTTGCCATGTAGGAGGATGCATGAACTAGGTATCAGTGGCCTAAAAATTGCTCTACAGTGAGGGAAGAATAGTATATAGTACTATTAGTATATATGTAGTGCTAATAGTATAGTGGTGGACTATATTACTGAGTTAAAGGTTGGACTAGATGATCTTAGAGGCCTCTTCCAATCTGAGTGACTCTATAATTCGATGAACTAAGTCAGCTAATAGGAAGTACTAATGAGAGAGTGCATGAAAGACATCCCTTGTCTATATAAGATAATGTTGACTTTAAATTAACTGGAAATTCCTTGCAGGGGAATCTGGCTGGGGATTCCTAATTTACTAATCCAAAGAAGTCCCAGAGCTGAGAACAGCTCAGAGATGCTTATCCAAGGTAGTGGCATTTCTGGGATAAGTGTAAGGGTCAGGCACAAAGTGTTTGGGATGGGAATGGTCTTGGACTGTGGCACTGAATTTCCACTCCATGTGGACATCTGGTTATCTAACACTTTTGGAGAAGGCATACTACAGGGATGATGTGAAGCCTTCTGAGGATGTTATGGCTGTCTGTTAAAGCAGTCTTATCAGTGTGAAGTATTGAAGTGTGATATACAAGTCACAGATATAAAAAACTTTGCCACCACAAGGCACCATTACCTCTGAAGGAACCATGGGACAGGCTACACCTCGGGCAAGGTTCCGGAAACCTCCTACTTAAGCCTAGAAAGAGAAGACCTAAAGCCAAGTTAACCTGCCTTTAGACCTACATTGTCTCATTATCTCATGATATTAACAGCTAACAGGAACAAAAGCCCAGAATTGTGCTCCTGTTCCAGTGGCCCTTCTGACAAGATAAATCAGAGCCAGCTTCAAAAGTGTGGTGGAGAGAGGATAAGGAGAGGGAAGGGAAGGGTGGAGAGAGAGGAAGAAGGTGAAATTAAACCCCACTACAAGGTGTAGTTTCTACCTTCAGGATAGGCAACAACCAGAATTACCTTGAAAAACCTTTGCATGTAAATGATTTGAATTGTATCAGATGGGTTTTGTTTGGCTGGCTGGGGGTATTTAAGAAGAGAAATGATTAAATAGATTTCTTTCTATTTCTAAATGAAATGGCTGTTTATGCTTTGGGATATATATACAGTTTTCTTTAAAGCATAAAACATCTAATGTGAGATTAGGGGATTATTATTGCAGGGAACAGATGTACTGGTTTTATTCACCAGCCAGGACCGTCTTGTCAATGACCTCAATCCTGGATTGCTGTGATTCATCTGCAGAAGAGCAATTCCACCTCTGGGCTTGCTGGGACCAATACAAAATCCTTCTTCTAGCATTTGATCTATCTATCGGACAACCCATACATTACAGATTTTTCTAAACCCTAAGATGCAATTTTAAAAATTTCATCTTTTCTTCCCCATTTCACTGACTAAAATACTTGTAAATCCTGTCCAACTTGATTCTCAGATATTCTTTTCTTATCTCTGCTTCATCACTTTATTAAGACTATAACCATGTTGAAGGAGGGAGCTGGTTTCCCCACACTTTGCCTTTATGTATACCGGGACAAACAGTGAGCTCCTTCTAGGTTTATGAACATCACTTTGAGCAGCTTAAGAAAAGCTGAGAGTCACAAAACCATGCAGCAATGACTCACATATCCTGTAATGGCTCTCCAATAATACAGCCACCAAAATCAGTCACTGGGGATTATTTTTCAGCTGTCCCCAAAATGATGAATGTGGTGTGTGGGAGTTTGGGAAGGGAGCTGCAGCATATCAGAGAATATGCAAAAAGTCCCTCTGTTTTTGAGACATCCCTTAGCCACCGTCTGAATCCCCAGGGCTGACAGAAGCTGCCATGTATCCTGTGGGCTAGCTCACTGTCCACGGAAATCTAATACCTGGACAAAGATGACAGAAAATGAACATCTCCAAATAGCAGAACTATCTGAATGTGATGGCAGCTTTAATAAGAGAGAATGTGATCAGATCACTGAGTGCAGGTGCCAGCAGCCCTTAGAGCAACACATCCAAATCATACAATCAAATAAGCAGTACCAATAACAGTGTAAAAGGCAAAGAGACCTGAAAGGCCAGTGATCAATCCCATTGGGTTAAAGACAGGGTTAAAAAATGGAGAATACCTCTGTTAAAGAATCCCCTAGTACAAAGGATGGTGCCTACCTCAGATGCATGGAAGACATCCACAGGGCCAGTGGATGTCTTGAAATTTAGTGTGTTTAAGCACCCAGATGAAATGAGGCAAAGAAATTAACAAAGGACTTGGCTTACAGATCATGTAAGCACCAAAAGAGGCTGTGAAGTGCTCAGTGGATCATTGCCCTAAATGTAACACTCACAGTGGATTTTAAGGTCATGTTTCAATCCTTGGGACTCTAATTGTCACCTACCCTCCTTGTCCAGCATTGCTGAGAAGGTTTTGGAGGCAGAGCAGAGCAAGACCCTGGCTTGACTTATTATTAAAGTTCTATTCTTTGTCTCTCTCTCCATTTCCTCATTCCAGGATCAACTCTGCAAAATGATTGATGCTGGAGCTGGGAAAGGGAACACCCATAAAAATAATTGCTCTTTTCTTGGTTTTCATTCCTGGCCTGTGCTGCTGGCAGGTGTGGCTAAGGACAGTTTTCCTCTGCACTGCACTTCCCCTTCTACTGCCGTAACAGAAGGTAAGTCATCTATGCCCTAGCTTCAAAGTCTCATTGAGTCTTCTAGGTGACCTAGAGGCTCAGCTTTGGCTGCATTAGGACTTGTCCACTCTAACTATAGATCTGGTTCAGACACCAATTCCTCCTCAAAATCCAGAACTTAAGGCACTTCTGTACCATGATATTGTTTCTATCGCAGGGTTTCTTAAAAAGTGGTCCACTCAGGGTGCCATTTCGGCTTCAGGGACTACTGTTTGTGGCTATTAGAACTGTTTCATCCTTTCCAGTGGCCAGAAATACTTTTAAGTAGGATCAAGGCCACCACTAAAGATCTGAAGTTTCCCTCTGTCTTTATACTCTTGCCTGACATCCCGTACTGGATTCACGAACAGATTGATAGCAGTATTTAGCAAAAAATAGAATTAATAAATATCATGGGAGGATTGTGCAGTGCGTGTGTCAGTAACCTGCACAAATCTTTCATGCTTCCCTTCTGGACTCCCCAGGATGGGCTGTTCTATGCTTAAAGATTTGTGAATGAGAACATTTATCAAAGGTATTTTTAAAGCTTTTCTAAAGTAAAAGCTAAATTATATGTTGTCACTGAATTATTTATTTATTTATTTATTTTTGGTAGTTATTAATGAAAGCTCCTTGGCTCGTGTGGTGACAGATTCTGCTGTAGACAACTACTCCAAGTGATTTTGATAAATCATTTGTTAGCTATGTCAGGGCAAGATGCCATGCAGGTACAGATAGTGAAAACATCATCCAACAAAAATGCCCAAAGCTCTCCCACCATACCTAGACTGTTAACAGAAGGAATTATGTTCATCATGGCCACCTGGGAAACTCTTTAAATCAGGCATAAGTTTGTATAAAATCCTGAAATAAGCAATTGTTTACATGGAACAGATTCTTTCTTGTAAAGGATGAATTGCTACTTGTTTGTTTGTTTGTTTGTTTCAACAAAACTCATCTGATATTATTTAAACCACAAAAATATCCCTTTTTCCTGTGAAGGAATCTGAATCTGGGAGAAAGACTGAGGACTGTGTAGTGAAAATTACATCACCCTTTGCAGGGGTTGTTAATATGATTTCCTGCCTTGAAATACAGGAAAGAGGAAAGTCAAGTAAGTTATGGAAAATGAGAGTAGCTTCCATGGAAACACCAAAACAAAAACAAAACAGGAAAAACAAACATGATGCTACATGAATGACCCCTATGACTCTGATAGCCCATCCTGCTCTTAATTTGGAAGTCAGTGATGTCCCAAGATATGACCCACAGAGCCTATGCTCTGTGCCCCAGCTCGAGAGTCCCATAGCTGGTATTCATTGTCCCCTGCCTTTGCCCCAGGCTCTGGCCCTGTGCAGCTGGAAAGGTTATCAGATGGACCTGAAGGGCATCGTTTTATAATGCTTCAACACCCACACCATGGAGGGCTGCATCCCCTGAGTGCAATGGTGAAGTGTAAGACCCCACTAAATTGTAACGTGGTTTATTGCAATTGTAACAGCTGTCTGATTTTGAATAAGGAAAGAGGAAGGCAATTTGATTGCTCTTTAAAGCATAAGATCTTTTAGGCAGAAACCAGGGGGTTTGGGGTGTTGTTACAGAGAACCTACTTGAAGGAGGCCAGGATGAGAGATGCTTTGGTATTTAGCTAAGGACTTAACAGCTGATTGTTTTCAATTTAGAGGTAAGAAGAGCTAAATGAGCCGGTATAAAATATATGTTTCCAGCAGCCTGAACAAAAACAGACCAATCTGTGTCCTCATTCTCTTTGTCAGAAAACTGGTGGTTTTCTATGTGTTCAGTATCTGCCTCATCTCCTCCAGAGGAAACTCTTCTCTGCTGGTGGAGCATCATCACTTCCTTGGATCTCATTTTTCTGCTCGGGTGTTTTGCCTCTAGTCAAAGGCAGATGTGAGTTTAATTTGGGTTTTGCAATTTCATGTTATGCACACTATGTTTCTTTTTGCCATTTTCTACAGCTACACCACTATATCTCAAATATCATAATACCATTAACATTTAGAAATGGTTTTAAAAAAATAAATTTGTTTTCATCTCATGTTGGTGGGGATGCAATCATAGCAAATTGCTGCCATGGTGAGTTTGGTGGGTATGATGGGGAGAACAATGCCTTTCACTAAAATCATTTGAGATGGCACAAGTGAGTCTATATTTCCAGGTCTGCCTCTCAGATGGCACTAACAGAGAGCAAAATGCTCGGTGGTTTATTTTCATGATGTTTTCCTGATGTTTTACAACACAAATTGACTGCTGCAAAAAAGCCTGGTGTAGCAACGATTTAAAAAAAAAAAGAAAGAGCACTGAGAAAAATATTCTGGTATCCCACACTCCTTGTAATGAGGTTCACAAAATGGCATTTTTGAGACAGCCAACTCACTGGTAACGAGTATTTAAAAACCACCAGTGATCCTTCTCCACTGATCCAACTTACACCTACTCATGGCCCTAAAATATTCAGAAGACAAGCCTTTCTTGAAAATAGATGTCCATGCTCACCCTTCAAAAACCCCACCAAGCTCATGTTGGACACCCATGTGTAAGGTGCAAGGAGCTCCGTGCTATCAAAAGTTTTGTCAGTGTAAATAGCTTTATTTTTATTTATTTATTTATTTATTTATTTATTTTTCTCAGCTTCCTCATCTTTCTAATGACTAGATCAAATCCATACGATAGAAACAACTTCTGATTGGTTTTGATTTTTTTTTTTTTTAAATGTTTGTTTGTCTGCTTTGTTTTTGAAGCAACCTGGATTTGAAAACAAAGCTTTAAATGAACCTGACCCAGCTGTTCATTCTCCATTTACACAAGCTATTTTGGTCTGTATTACTATCCCCAGCAAGAAAAACTGTCCAAAGTACAACAGTGAGCAGTCCAGGCTGTGCATAGGGAAATAACAGAGATAAATTTGCTTGCTTTTGTATTTCAAATTCCCTTGAAAAATCCCAGCTGTAAAAAAAAAAATAAAAAAAAAAAAAAGAGAGAGAGAGAGAGAGAGAGAGACTTTGAATACCCTATACATACCCCTGAGGATATGTTGCTTTGGTTTGTTTTCTCTGTTCATTAATGCCCCAAATTAAATTTATTAGCCAATAACATCCCATACCCAGTAGATGGTGCTGTTAGTTTCAGCTTTTCACTCCATCATACCTGCTGAGCTTTTAGAAAGAAGTGGGTCAGAAAAAGCCAGAGCTAAATTGCATCAGATCTGGGCTGTGTACAAACTCTTCAGAGTCAGGGACAAAGGGACCAGTTTGTGTGCAGATGACTTGCATGGATGCTTCAGGTTCCCTTCGCTGGTGCTGGGAGCATTCAATGCATCCAATAATAACCCACCTGTGATCATCACTTCTGCCTCTGAGCTGTTTAGTTGGACAAACATGTAATTCCAATGGCAATTTCTGCACTCCTGTATAGACATCTGGCATTTCCCAAGTACAGAACCTGCTATTCAGCTGGCTCTTGGCTGGACTTCAGTGGGATTAATTCTGCACTTTCTATTACTTCTCTCTAGTTCCCCGCACTCTCCCTGAAAATAAATAAATAAATAAACAAGAAAAATCCAATCTCAAACGACCCCTTTTCTTTTTTTTTTTTTTTCTTTCCTCAGGACTTTTTGCACAATGCTGCCAATGAATATCTATGTGAAGGAAAGTTGGTGGGTTATAGCAAACATCCACAATATGCAAAAGCAGATCAAATAAAAATATATTTGGAAACTGCGTGGAGGTAGAGTGGGTTTCATGACAGCTGATGAAAAAAAGCACTATATTTAAGAACAAATGAACAACAAAAATGGCCAGAAATAAATCATCATCAGTTTTTAGCTTTTCTCACAGAAGAGAAATATAGCTTTAAGCTTTAAAAAAAAATAAATTGAAGAAGCATCATGCTGTAGTAATGTGGCTTAAAAAAAAAAAAAAAAAAAAAAAGAAAATCAAGCAAACTAAATTCCAGTAGTTTGAGAGATGCACAGTTAATGAAGCCTGGTTTCTACAGATTTGTATTTCTCACCTGATCAGCCATTTAACTGTAGTGTTTCTTCTCATATATCCCAATCTCTTAATGTATAGTGTGACTGTAAAATGTAAGCTGCCATGTTTAATTACATGAGTTAGCATATGAAAGTTTTTAGAAACAAAGTTATGAGCATTTGAACTGTCCTCTAGTCAGATTACAGTTTTTCTTAAACTTTTGGGAAAATAATTATCTTTGTGGTCTCTGTTCTCTGTTAAATTCCCCTGACTGTAGACAAGTTCCAGCCTCGTCTACAGTCTGCAGTGAAGTGAGGATGCCTGAACATTTGCCAGATTTCCTCCAGAGAAAAGATATCCCAAATTTTCTGAGAGAGAGAAGAGAAGGTGTGAGACACTTGTATGCTATTCAGGAGGGGAAAAACTCTTAGGAGAGAGCAGAAGCATGAGTTACTTGAGTGACTGAGCCCTGGTAGTATTTCCTAACCTAAGCAAATCCTTATCAGGATACTGTTGAGGCGAAATTGCTATTAGACATTTCTCAACCTCTAACAGGCACTAGAAAGTCCCCTTCTAGGAAGCTTTGTAAATGTGGTTGAGGTACATGTTAGAAAAGGTCACATCCCCCACTCAGCAGCCTTACCAGTGCAGAAGCCTCATGCAACACAACCCAAATCAATGTTTCTCTCGCATTCTTGACTTGGATTTTCTAGTGGCCCAGAAGGTATGAACTCTGACCAAACCTTTTCTTTGCATTGGAACAGTTAGATTAGATTAGATTTGATTTATTATTTAATTTAATTTAATTTAAATTTAATTTTCACCCAGCTGCCTATAAGATGTGTAGGAACACAGTATGAATTCTCTGTTGATTTATATGACATCAGCCATTACTTTCACAGTCATTAAGGAGATGAGAGTGAAGACACACACAGCCCTTACACTGGGGCCTTAGAAGTTTGGGTCCTTTGACAGTACGCCTAAAAACCTGTATTTGAAGCACACAGATTTAAAACAAAATGTTCAAGCAGGTTGAGGAAATTTTTGATACTTCCACTCTAATTTAATGTTTATAAGTGAAACCTTTACTTTCCTAATGCCACATCTTGCTTCCTGATGAGAGACAGAATTTAAGCCCTTATGCATAATTCCCCCACCCCATTCAGTTTCAGTCAAGATGCTTTTGGCAAGCCCTTAGAGGATTCTTAAATTTAACTCAGTCCACATCCATGGTGTGAAATCTTTTCCTTCAGCAGCTGCTGCTGCAGTGGACCTTCTTCCCGGACACCTTGGGACAACATCCTCAGAGCTGTGAGGATGGTTTACATGATGTTTTGATCTCCTGAGTAGGCTTGTGAGAGCCAGGATGCAAATGTCAGCATTCTCAGCCTAGTTCCATGTCACTACAGCCTCAGAGATAAGACTGGACATCTTTACAACTGTTTTTCAATTGCTGTCAGCAGCAATCATCTGGATAGTCAAATCTACCCTGTCCGGGGAATTTTCAAGCTTACACACACATACTTATCTGTATACAAGCATATATACAAGAATATATGTGGAAAAAAAACACCTATATATTAAGCAAAATAGCTTCATTGAATTAATATAGGCACATTTAGAGGCACCGGGAATGGGGAAATATTCACTATAATTGCTCCTCACTACAGATTCATTTTATGAAGATAAGGAGATTGAAATAAACTACTTTTGTAAAGAGGCTATTCACTGGGAGCAAAAGAGCTAATTTTGTCATACAAGTAGCTGTCTCATCACTAGACTTTCTGTCTTTTCTGTATAGATTTATTCATTTTATTTTTTTTTTCTATGTATATGGCAAATACAGTGAAAACTAGTTATCTATGGCATTTATTGAAGTACAGACATTCAAGAACTAGTATAGACAAATGAGAAGAAACAGAAAAGTGAGCTGATAGAATAAAACTGTTCAAAGAAAGAGGAATGAACAGCATTAGGGCCACAGGGACTGGAGCAATGCATGACTGGGGAACCCCCTTCTTAGATTTGTGCTGTACCTTCTTCTGTTCTCAATTTGAGCACAAATTAAGACAATTCCCAGAAACTGAATCATGGCCTGGCCATCACCACCACAGGAGTACAACTTCCTCAGATGTATGTAACATCTTTAGGCACTTTTCTTCCACTTCCATGAAGACTGAGCTGGATTTTCAAGGTTAACAACCTGGTCATCAACTGAATTTGATCCTTTATTTACTTGATACCCCCTAACATTCCCAAATGGGTAAATGTAGATTCCTGAATGAATCAGTCCAATGGCTATATCACTCTTCACTGGCCCTCAGTTGTTGTGTAGGAGGTCACTAACTCCAGGCTCCTTCCAAGCCCAGACTACATTTCAGTCATGAAATGATGTAAGGTTTAATCTAGAAAATTATTTAACAGTTGAATCCTGAAGTGTGCTGAGCTCTCAGCTGGATTCAGCAGTTAAAATGTGTTTTAACAGGAGGCTCAATGCAAGTCCTCAATTCAACAGCATCTTACTGACATTAAATGTGTGTTTTAGTTGTTCACTTGACTGAGGGAGATCCAGGCCTGAATTCACCTCCATACTTTGGGTTCTCGTTAGAATTTGAAGTCCAGTTTTTACAAGTGCTTGCATATCTTATCAATCAGGTGAAAAATAATTGCATAAGGAGCTTTCACTGATAGCTCAGCTGATTTAAGGTTTTGAACTTGGCAGGAAAATGAAGGTTGGAATAGTCACCCTGATCAGCTCCAGGAATTTAACAAATTTATCTTAGTCTCATGTGGTGTAAATGCCTGAAGTAACTAGGAAAATAAAACTAACATTCACACTTTTAAGGAAAAGGTACAGCATTGAAGAGGCTTTCAGGGTAGGGCATAACTGCATTATCTGAGCATTCCCTAGGCTCCCAACCTTAGATGCTATCGCGCTGGGGAAACTTGGTGTGCTAGCTCTAAGGAACACCACGGAGCGTGGAGTGGAGTGGAGACACCATGGCTAGGCTCTGTAATCAGGTGGGGCCTCGATTGTTCTTGTGCACAAAGCTGCACTGTTTGCCACCCTAAGCCAAAGACCTGTCATGTTTTGACAAATGCTGTACCCTAGTGTTCTTTTTGCTCATTATAATATCATTATAATACCAAAACACACCTCCATCCCAAAAGCTACCCGCCTCCAAGGTGCGACCACCCCTCACTGAGCATGCGCTCTGAATTTCTCGGAGTCTATTACTTTAAACGGAGACGGGAAAACTTTACACCAATCATAACTAAGATATGCTTGACTAGAGCCACTCAAGCTCCACCTAAACGATAGAAAATAATATAAATTGGCCCAAGAGAGAGGGGATGTTAGGGAAGATACCATCGTCAGGGGAGATACCATCCCGAGGACATACAACATCCTTAGGACCTCCTGACTCCTGGGATCAGTCGACGGGCTGAGCCTCTCTTCCCCCCCCCATTGGGACGCCTTTGGGTGAGATCTGAATATTTGCTTATAAATCTCTATAGAGTCTTTAATCCTTTTAACGTGTTTATTTCTAGGCTGCGCACCTGTAACACCTGTAGCACCTGTAACACCTGTGACACCTATAACATCTATAACATCTGTAACACATAACATCTATAACATCTATAACATCTGTAACACCTACAACACCTGTATAACATCTGTAACACCTATAACACCTGTGTATTTCATGCATACTAGCTTGCTTTTGCAGATAGTCACTATCACCGGCAATCCAAAAGAACCTGATTATCTGTTGCTGTAATAAACCATACTTGATTGCATTGTGGTAGTTCTCATTAATGCAACTAGGGTGAGGGTGGTTATCCGTGATAGTTCAGTGTTCTGAATCTAACCAGACCCCCAGACGGTTAATGCATTGTTGGTGAATGTCTGAACGGACCCCCAGGTGGTTAATACGTTTTTGGTGAATGTCCGAACGGACCCCCAGTTTTGGTGAATGTCCGACTGGTTCAGTACTCTGAATCCAACCGGGCCCGTAACGGTTAATCAGCTACACCCCTTTAACGCGACATCTCAGTGTTCTCTGAGATACGGGAGCCCTTTGTGTTTGTGAATGTGTGTGTGTGTGTATGTGGCTTTTAGTAAAATCCACAGAGAAGGTGTCCAGTTCACTCTGCCAATTTTAAAAGGAATCTCATGCCCTACATTTCTACGGATTGAATTTAAACTAAAAAACAGATTGAATTTTATTTCCTTGAGAAATTGGGCAGCTGCTGTAGACAAAGGAATGACACAACTCTTGTGCCTCCAAACTAATAAGTAACATACAATCCTTCCAAATGAGCAGAAATATAGTGCCCTCAAAGCTCTATCTTCTTTTTTTTTCTTTTTTTTTTTTTTTTTTTTTCTTCTCTAGAACATGAAAGGTAGATGTTTTACTATTAGCTACTCTTATTTCCATAGTATCCATGCATGCAACTCTCATTGAGGAAGAATGGAGATCTGAGGCATCTAGAGAAAGAATATGACCTAAAGAATTGGAGACTACTTGGTGCCAATGTTCATTTACTGCTGAAACTGAGGAGTTGATAAAATTAAAGAAAATTGTGTGCTCAGTCATCACAGTTAGACTACATTTTGCTGATGCTTTCTGGAGAGATTTTGTACTGTTTGTAGATATTTAAACATTTACTCGGTATGAGGCACCACACAACATGTTACCATACTGCCATACTGCATCAGTAATTATTTGTTCTGATTATGTTTGAGTGGAGATGGAGGGACTGCTAGACTACACATTAACAAGCAATATTTACTCCCCTATTGGTGCTGAAAAATTGCATGAAGGGAAACTGAAAAAGCAAATAACCACCTCTTGTGCTTGCTATTGAGAATATGGTTGTAGTTAGAGACAGCTCAGCAGTTAGGCTCCTTAAAGAAAAACCCTTTTCTTGATTTTGCTTAGGAAAGGTCATCTGGTTCTGGTTTTCTCTTTGGACAAATCTAAACAAACAAACAAACAAACAAACACCAAACTCAAAACAAAAACAAATGCAAAAACTCAACAAAAGCTAGGCCATGTTGCTTCTTACTGTTTTTGAATTGTATTCGTTACCAAGGGGTCTAGAAATCACACTGGTGTGGATCCTTTGGGTTATGTTTGAAGACGGAATTTGTGCATATTTTTACATTTTTGCTCAAAGATGCATCCTCTTGAGTTGAATGATGCTATGCAGTGATAATACAAGGTTATCCTGCTCGAGGAATCAGTAGATCTTTAGAATTCTATATGTTGGAATTTAGTCATATCTTGAGAATGTCACTGCATCATATTTATGGAAGATTACTTACAAAGTAAAAGTGCTTAACGGGCAATGTGAAAAGGAGAGAAGCTGAAGATGTGACCCCGCCCTAACTGATAGTTCTTGGATGACTAAATAGAGGAATACACTTGTGGTCACAAAGACCAAACAATATATACATATTCCTTTGCTTAGTCGTAATGCACGATGTGAAAGCTGTTTTATACAGGGGACTTTTTTCATGCAAGCTCTTGGTAGAACAGTGATATTTTGGGTGAAGCATTTTGATAATTTTGATATGGGTTGGTAGCCTCTCTTTTCATTGTCAGCACTATTTTCTTGTGTATAAAATGCTTGCCATGCAGCTGCAACAAAATCAATTTGTAAATGTTGTTTTCTGTTAAGATAAATAAATCTGTAGGACTTACTGGAAAAGCCAAGGACTTGGCATATTTCTAAACTCTTAGGCCCAAGAACAGAATTCTGATTACTTACACCATCACACTCCTAAATAACCAAATCAGAATTCAGTTTGCTGTCACCAAAGCCATATCAATCAGACAGTGCAATTATGTGCTATTATTATGTGCTCAGTTAGAATAATTATGTATGGGACTAATTCCAGGTTAACAGCCAAGGCTAGATTTTGTTTATTTGCTTGTAAAGCTTCTATCACATTTCAGACATGGTATAAATATGAACCACAACAAAGCCTTACAGTAAAAGAGCCTTGTGTAAATTGAAAGTGATATGACTGCTACAGTATTTGGTTGTTCAAGAGGTTCAATATGTCTACAGAAAAATGAAAAAAAAAAAAAAAGAAAGAAAGAAAAAAAAAAACAAACAAAAACAGTGAAATGGACTTTAAGCACTTAGAGTACTTTCTTATAAAGCTGTAGTATCCACAGGACTATTAATTCACAGGAGGATGCCAAAAGCACAAAATTATGATGTGTCAGTTTATCTGCCTGGCAAACAGCTGTGTGCTCTGTTCAGAGTCCTTGCTACACACAGATTTCTGTGACTGAACCAACAGCAAACAAAGACCATCAGGAGCAAAAGCATGTGAATCTATTAACAAGTGAAGGGAGGTGCTTGGAGCAACAACAAGAGAACATTTGTGTATGCAAACTGGTGAATGCAATTTCCTGAAAAATTAAGAGAAAGGAAGAACAGAAAGTGATCTGAAATGCTAGGAGATATATAGATTAACAGGAAGAAATATGCAAGTGATCTCATACTAATTTTAGAAGATTTAATATGATATATAGGATCTATTTCTAGCCTCCCAGGAGAGTGGCTTGAATTTCAAATGTGCTTCAGTGATGTCTCTGGCCAAACCAGACTCTGGAATATTAAACTGATGAGTTACTATTTGCATAACTGTACATATTCTAAATGCCTCTCAAAGCACGCAAACAAACAAAAAAACATACCCCTCAAAAAAAGCAAACAAGCAAGCAAAGGAAAATCAAAACCCACCAAACAAAAACCCCCACACCAGAACACCAAAATTCATCTGAATTGTTCGTTCTCCAGTTCTCCCTTCTTTCACGGCAGCCCAACCAAAGAAGCCTTTTAGTTCATCTGACACTATCATTACTGAATTATCAGTACTCAGCTCAACCTCTGAATTATTTTCTCCTTTCTCAGAACTTGCTATGCATTTTCACTCAATTATTCTCAACCCATTCCTACCTACTTCTTCACATATTGTATGTTTCTGTATCTGAACTCTCTTTCTGTGTTGTTGCTTTCTCTACTAAGGAAAGTTCTGTATTTATCGAATTTGGTGATTCTTTTCTCCCTATATTTCCTGAGCAATGGTTGGACTTATACTAGTCTTAACTCTTTGAACGGAATGCTGCTAGTATGCTCTATGAACTACAGTTCATCCATTCTTCCATTTTATCTGGATCCAGCTGGGAAGCAGTTATTAAGTTACTTTAAATGGCACATACTCTGTAGGCAGAGTCAGAGAGCAGGTCCTGAGCAATCCCGATACTCTTTCAAACAAGGAAAAATACAATGAGAATTCTAATATAAAATCGGATTTATTTTTTTTTAATTTTTTTTTGTGTGTGTAAGGTGTTAGCATTGCCCATCCTTTCTTATTCTAATCTTACTATTCTAATCTTACTAGCATTCCTCAGAAAAATCTCAGAGGTGATGGGATATAGCTTCGCTGTACAGGTAAGCTTCAACTCACACAAAAAAGTCAAGCACCAGCCTGATGATAGTGAGAAATTCCAGCTAAACTAGGAATTCATTGGGGGATCTGCTGACTGAAACCTGAACACTACTTTGCTGTGCACAACTAAGATGGCAATCTATCTAATTCACAGTACAGAAGACAGTAATCAGCTAAAATGACTGAAATTTCTCCAAAAGCTTTCTGTTATTCCCCTAGAGTCAAATTTTCTTAGCATATCCTCAGAAATCACCTAGTATTCTGTATATATAAATTCAAAATTTAAATTCCTTTTCATGTCTGTCTTGCTGTAATTTTGCTGCAGTTTCAGACAACGTGTCTGAAGTGTGTACAGTGCTACCAGAGGCAAACAAAGTATGCTACACATGTGCTACACAAGAATAAACAGGCTGAATAAACAGGCTGCCCTCCAGTTTCTTCAGAAAATGACAGGTCTTCTGCAGATACAACAAAGAATCCTACAGGAAACATGGGACCTCTGGAACAGCAGCTTGAGGGTGTCTCAAATGTCAGTAACACCTATGGTTGGGCAACTAAATCAAAACCCAAAGCTCTGTTCCTGCAGGAAACATTGTATAAAATTCAGATGTCTAAGAGTAGGTGATGTCAAATGGTAATTTATGACTATGGTAGGTATCTCAGATGTCTGCATGAGAGTAGTAAATATGGTATATGTCCTAGAGGAGAGCTGTTCCCTTCTGAAAGAGCAAATGGAAGGCAGCTGAGATTCATAGGTGGTACTACACAAGCTTTGGTGAAGGTATATCTTAACATATCTGTTAGGTATTCAGTTCTCTTGCACACACTGACAGGCAGTAAATTTAAATACAGATTTCTTTCTCTTGATCAGATTTTTCCACAGTTTCAACTGAAATCTACCTATCCGTGAAGCCATGCTTGAAGACTTCAAGTAAAGGGAAAATCATATCCTTCAGGTCGCTCCCAGCTCACATTCCACCCCAATCCAGCCTGCCCTCATAGATATATTCCAAGATTTAAATTAGGCAATTAGCTGCATTAATTTAATTAATGCAGTCATCTTGAACTTCCAGGGGTACACAGAGCTAAGAAACTCTTACAAACGTAGACAGCCTATCAATAAAAAGCATCTCTCCCTCTCTCCATCTATATTAAATGTTTACATATGTACAGACATATATATCTCAGTGTCCTTGTTTGCAGATTAGTTATTACCAGTTCTGGAGGCATCCTGGATTTTAACAACATTAAATGAATACTGTACTTTTCAGAAAAATAACCCTTAGCTAGGATACCTATATAGGTACTGCAATGACAGACGATGTTGGCACACACATATAACACCCTTAGTCTTTCTGTATCAGCCTGTTATTTACCAGGAACTCTAAGCAAACTGTCACATTTTCAGGCAGATCATGCTCTGCACATACTCCTTCTAACCTGTCTCTCTGTGGTCTTCCTGCAATCATTACTCTACCCATCAATCACATTCATGGTCAAGATAAATGCCCTTCTCAGTGGCCTGGGAGTACTCTAATATTTGTCACTGAGAGATTGCAAGAAACTTTTTTTTTTCTTTTTTTTTTTTTTTCTGTCAAAGCGTAGTGTGAAACATAGTTACATACAACAGCTGTGATGAAAATATTTGAATTACTTTGTCCTTTCTTTCTATCAAAAATACAAAGAAGTTACTGCTGTCTTGTTCAGGTGGGTTTGTGATTGAGAAGCCATAAAGCAGAACTGGAGAATGTACACCAAGGAAAAAAGTAAACCAAACCAAACAGCCAACCAACCAACGAAAACAACAACAAAACAACAACAACAACAACCAAACAAAACCCAGCAATCTTCTTTCCTCTATTATTAAAGATAATCCCCACACCTCCATGCCACCTCCTTTCTTTGCTTTCCTGAGCTGGTTAGAAAAAAACAGTTATCCAGGATGGCACTGAATGCCAATGAGAAGAAAAAAGGTTTCCAAGGAAAAAGGAATGCAAGGATTTTATCCAATCTTCAGCAGGATTCCTAGAGGCTGATAGGACTGCACAAACGTGGGGACATGGGGACTATTCTGAAGAGAGACAAAAAATAAAAAAGCAAGACTCCATCTGCAACATGAAATATGTTATCTAAAAGCAAAGTTTTGGAGATGTTTGACAACTACTGCTGAGACCTCTGTTGTCTTTTTTGTTTGTTTGCATGTTTGTCTGCATGTTTGTTTGTTTGTTTTTCCCTTGGCTTGTTTGTGAAGCTATCAACAGAGTTATCTGAGGAAGAGGTATGCAGCCAGAAACACATACAGCACTCCAGCAGTGATGACAACGATGACACATTTCAGAAGTGGTGTATCAGATCACAGTTACACCAGCAGAGGGGTTTAACTCCTTGGGTTTGTCTTTTCTTTGGATTTAGAATCAGAGAATCATTCAGGATGGAAGGGGCCTCAGGAGGTCTCTAGTCCAACCACCTACTCGAAGCAGGACCAGCTTTGAATTCAGACCAGGTTGCTCAGGACCATCTCCATTCGTGTCCTGTAAACCTCCAAGGGTGGGGACCCCATCCTCTCTAGACAGCAAGTTTCAGCACTTAATTATCTTCATTGGAAAAGCTGTTTGCTTCCATCATCTCTGAGCCTCCTCTGGCTTGATTTATGACAATTCTCTCTTGTTCTTATCTCAGTAAAGAGGATCTCTCTTCTCCATAACTCCCATGTAGGGAGTTAGATCCCCCAAAACCATTTCTTCTGTAAGTTCTATAAAGTTTTTAATGCTTTCAGAGCACCTGGTCTCTTGCAGCTGAGATGTAATGCTGTCCATGTCACAAGGACTCTACTGCAGTTACTAATACAGCATGAAAAAACAAAAGAATATAAATTACATTACAACTAATCATGTCTAGACAGATATAGAGCAAATGCTCAGACCTGTAGAAGTGGTTGAGGTGTTTTCTGAGAAAAGACAGGGTCTTCTGATGCTTTTTGGAGAGTAAACCCATGAAAACCCAACCTATAGATAACAGAGGTGGAATTCAGTTGTAGAGTCAGACACATTTAGGTGGCTACAATATAAAGAGCTACACCAGAAACATTTGTGAACATTTAGTGACTAAGAATACAAATCCTGCTGCCAATCCTGTAGATGCTATGAAGATTGACTACAGGGAAATGAGAATGATGTTGGGGCATTTATGAAGAGCCTGACTGCCAGGAAAGCAGAAATTCTTCAAACAAAATGTGTTAATAATACATCCATACTGAAAGGTCTGAGTTGATGATAAAGAAATGTTTATAGTTCTTGAAAAAATTGAAGAGCAGCGAGACTGAAAAGGAGCAGAGGTAGCAGCAATGTGCAGTGCATAGTGAGATCCCAGTACAAAGCTACAGCAAAGGAGACTAACACAGCTCTTGGATGTATGTTTCAGAGGAAAGTAAGGAGGTAAATTTATGTCTTTGTGCCGGACTGGTCAGACTGAGAGTAAGACTGCAGTCCTGAAAGTAGTGTTAACATTTCCTTCCCCTTTCCAACCAGAAATATGAGTTGGAAATGTTTCCTACCTCCTGCACCAAGATAAAAGATGTATCTATCCCCTAAGCTTGTATGAAAATGCATAAACACCACATCAGAACAGTAGGAAAATTATTTTCCTTTATCAAGTGTACCGGCAAAGTTGTTCTATCCTGCTTTACAACCAACACTCTTCATTGTCTTCCCATGATGCAGGAACCACTGCCCCTCACAAAGGGAGTCATCGTCTTTATCAAACTCTTTGCTACTGTGGGGTATTTTCGTAGCACAGTCCCTTCTTCCCCTACTTTTGTGCTATAGACATCCACAAGATCTCTTTCATTCCTCCTCTGCCCAGCTATTTTCCAGCTGCTCCTTGGCAAACAGTATCCTTCCTTCCAGAGAGTTCTGCAGCAGGCAGAACAAAGACTCAAGCAGCTGCTTGTCCTCTTTCCAGGAAATCCCTTTATAATGAAATACACTGTGTGCTGTATTCATCCTACCAAATCATTTGGAAGAAAAGTAAATAGCCCATTTACAACCAGTATCTACGTAGTTCTGTCAAGTTCTGAGTACTTTCTAGGAGAATAAGTTATTGGACTTCAAATGGTTTGGGAAGTGAAATTGTTTGTCATCAGACAAGGGGTTCCTGCTGGTCTTGGATTCACTGAGCAAGTAAGTTCAAAATCAGTCAAATAAAGACAGGGACAAGTCGTCTGCAGAGTGAATTTACAGGACTAACATTTTATTTTTAAGGTCCTTTTCAATTCTGTATACTTCTCTTGCCCCTTTTTGCTGTAAGATGAACGTTAATATTTTTGTTCCTGTTTGTCTGTCACCCGTACTACAAGAATCAATGTTCTACTTAGGGAAATTATTCAGCAGGTATGAATGCTTCATCATAAACCTCCATATCTATTTTTTCTCTCCCTCTCTCTCTCTTTTTTTTTTTTTTCAATTGTAAATTGAAATCCTGTATGAAAGTGCTATTGCTGCAATCACAGCTAAGTTTACTGAGTTTATTAAGGAGAGAGAGAGAAAAAATTGAATTATAATAATATAAATGAATTTTATGTGGAATGTAAATTTGAGTAGGTTGTTGTGTGTTTGAGTGGGGAAATCAAACCATCATCATATCAAGGCTGTTAATGTAAATGTACAGTGTGATGGAGAGGCAAGAGAAACTTATAAAGAGTAGTTCTTCCAACATGAATAAGTTTCTTTGAGAGTTCACTGAAGTCACTGTTGGTCTTTGCACTGCTTCCACGAGACATTTCTTCCATGAGACACTTCTTCAACAAGTCAATTCAGCATAATATGAGCAACAACAGTATAAACAAAATAAAATGTTGCTTAAAACAAAAACCATCCATTTCCATTTAGAGCAGGGGTCTGAAATACTTTCTCTGAGAGCAGACAGTGTCACACACTGAAAGGAAGAAAAGCAAAATGATTACATCAGGTGAGCCCTTCCCAGATGCCAAATTTGAATGCCAACAGATGAGCTTTGTTGTTTTCTATTTTCTTTCAACTGGAAGGCGCTCCTTACTAAGCAAGGGAGTAGTAGTAGTACTAGTACAATTCTTTGTTTTCTGACTTTATTTCCTAGAGGAAAAAATATTTCTGGTATACCTTCTTAGGTAAAGGACCTGGTATTCAAATCACTCACACCTAAAAAAAGGTATCAGCTCTCCATATCGAGCACTTCCTGAACTGTTTGTTGCTTTATCCCCAAGAAGGCATTCTGTTTTGTAATAATCTTTTCAGGGAGACAAGGCACTTTTTTTTTTGTAGAGTTGTTAAGTTTGAGGATGTTCTTTATAGAATCTTTTAATAGAAACACTGTACTGTAGATAGCACAAGAGGTAAACTAATCCATGCAAAATAAGAATTATATAATGCAAAATTTCTCAGTATTTTTACTGAGATTTTGGTTAGAAAGGAGTTCAAGATAATTATTTTCTCCCTGTTAACACTCAAAATTCATTTTTGGTTCTTGCCTCTGTTCTGAAATGGCCAGTCACTATTTTCATATGATTTTAGCACCTATCTTCTATATAACCTCCCTTCCCAGCCTGCAATTCATGGCCTGCCATCAATTTGTATAATTCAGATTTAAACTAGCTTGCTGAGATCAATTCTAGAACGTAATTCAAGACGTGCTTGTAACTGCAAGGATGAACATCAATATTTAATACATCTATCAGTTTTAAGTATTCTGTTAGGTGTGATAATATGGCTGACTACTTGCTTATTTTTAGGCTCAATATGGAGGATACAGAACTAAATGAAGAGAACACAAAACCATTTAAAAATGCACACAACAAACAAACAAACAAGTCAACTAACATTGAGAAAACTCAACAAAAAAATAGCCCAGGAAGAAATAAACTCAGAATTCACAATTTCAGTTTAGAGATTTAAAATTTAGGAGCAGCTGAAAATAGTCTTAGATTTAATTTATTGAATAGTCTTACACAAAGGCAATACTAACAACTCTACCTATAAGAGCCAATAAAATTGGTGCTGGAATAATTTTGTGTTTTGAAACAGCTGATATAAGGAATTAATGAAATGAAAGGGTTAAAATAGAAATAATATTTTATTTGCCAAAGCCAAGAGTGACAAACATACTGACACCGTGAATGAATCTTGATTAACACTGAATCAATACATTTCCAACTCAGACTTCCCAACTCAGGAATCTTGGTCTGTATCTATAATTCTACAATAATAAAAGCAATGCTCTTAGGTCCCCGTGTGGTGTTGACCTGATTAATATCACAAAGAACATGTATGTAAAATATTTGCTTTTCTAAATCGACGTTGTGCAATAATCTATTATTTTTAGCCAGTAATAGAAATCTCTGAGCATGTAAAATATACAGGTTTTTCGACTTCTATAGATATAGCATTTTTAGCATTTTTTTACCATTTTTTTTTTCACCAAAACAGAACTTCCATTAGGAATTTAAGCACAGCTCCCAGCTGCTCATTAACCTGTTTAATTTCCTCAGTGAAAGTGAGACTGAAAAAAAAAAAAAAAAAAAAGCATTAGTCAAAGTGAAAATTCCTGGTCATTCATCTAAATGCTTCTAATTTTAAAGCCTAGCTTGACCATTTAAATGCTAGCAGACTGGAGTCAATTTGTTAGTATAAAAGGCACCTTTGGCTTTTGTGACTGAAAATGAATGATGAAACAATTACTCTCCTAGACTACAAAACACTTATTTATAAACAACACCCGAAGTATAGTACATTAGCACTAACAACAAAAAAATTAATTGCTACCAGAATAAAGTACTGGGAGAGGTCTACATTGAGATGCATTATTATCAAATACTTCAAACATTTTCTAAGTTATAGAATTATTGTTTCACCTGCTGATAGTAATAGCAGCTCTAATTTAGTGCTGCTATTACTAATTTATACCTGAAGCACTTATAACTCTGAATTAGGTAGTTATAAGTGGGCAGATGCAACTTTGTCCCATCTCAAGAGACCTGCTTATCTGCAGAGTTTGACATACTATTGCTGTTATCTGTTAGCTAGTTCCTTAAGACAAGTGGCAGACACCTGCACATTACAGATAAAGCCTCTGGGATCAGCTCTATGTTGCAAACCGTGGTGAAAGCTGTATCTGAACTTTTCTGAATATCAAAAGCAGGAAAGAAACTTCTGAAGAAGAGGCTGTTTACCAGAAAAATGTGGGTGATATTGTTTCTGTATTTCACATTAGTGAAAATGACTTAGCAGAGTTACAAGTTAGTGGAATGAGTCGTTTGTTGATGGAGAACATCATTACAACTATGCTCCATACGTGCATCTAATGAAGTGTCAATTACATAGCAAGTTAGAGAGGGTAATCTTAATTTTTTATTTTTTATATGCCTGTGCAACAACTTTTTCCTTTCAAAATTCTCTCCCAGTGCCTTCTCTTCCTCTTGGTCGCCTCAGGTCATCACCCTTGGAAGCATCCAGTTGCTAATGACATTTTGGAATTGCAACCTGCTCTCCTTTCCAACTGATTTGGCAATTGGTGGCTACCACCCTCTTCAGCTCCCTATGCTACTACCTACAACATTCTTTACAGAGGCAAACAGAATAAGTCTATCCTTGTTGATGGCACAGGTTACTGAAAGGAAGCTGATGTTGCTGACCAATACAATCTCCTGTGCAGGAGTAATGAAATACAGAAACTCCTTATTATACCTTGAACATATCAACCTCTAACAATATTGTGTTCCAGAAGGCAGCAAAAATCCAGTCTGGGAATAATCAAGTGTCCTAACACATGTCCTATCTCAGACATAGATAAAGGCAGGTATGTCCATAAATAAAAGGATATTTGTGTGTCTTACATGGAACTGATGGAGAAGGGTTTGAAGAAATATGGTGGTAAAAGGAGGAAGCCCAGACGAGCAGTTAATCAGACTAAAATGACAGAAGAGGAGATCACAACAAGCTAGTTGGCATGTCCGTGCCCAGGATAATCGATAAATTTCTGGTAACACCTGCACCTGTTTCTGATTCTGTAAATACTAGCGATGTGCTTACAGTTTACCCATTATGTCATTAAAAAAAAAAAAATAATTCTGGGGCATTCTGAGGAAAACATATTAAGGTCTTCATTGTCACTGTCTGCCTGTCTCAAGAAGTGATTGGCTGTGGCCCGCATGGTATTTTGGAAACAGCAGAGGAACATTATGCACAGCACTCAAAAGAATCTTGTTATTCTTTATTAATAAAAACAAGAAGTGACTTTGCTGAACTCTGCTGTGTTTTCTTTTTTTTTTTTTTTTTATTAATTACTATTATTTACTGTTTGGCACAATACATAATAGGGAGAAAAGCACTTTGCTTAAATGAGTTCAGAATTGTATTATCTTGTGTGGTAAGAAAGAAAGCAGCACAGTGAAAGTATGTAATTAACTTGTACCATGAATGATGTGGTGGAATACAAAGGCCAGTGTAGACCTAACGCAGTGGTTTCAAAATAATGTGTTCTCATGCACAGCATTCTGGAGGTGTACATTATTCCCACCATTTATTGTGTTTCCCAAATCATGGTGTTATTTGGAAAATAATTTGAACCAAAACAAAAACAAAGCCTAAATCATATGCCTTTGTGCAGGAATGAAATCTCAGTAAAAAGGCAAGTAGTGTTTCCCCCCCCTCCTTCTTTGTGCAGCAATGCAAAGAACATTATATGTCAAGGAGCACGGCACAGCAAATAACCCATTTGCAGCTTAACTGCTTGACAGTCCCAGGAGCAACTTTGGAGCCATCAACAGAACTGTGCTGGCTGCATCCCATTGGTTTGCTTTAGTCTAGTCACTTTGTATTAGCAATGTCACTCACTGTATTACAGCAGGACAGACAAAGCATGATGTTTTCTGTCACAGGAAGGAGCTGTAAGAAAATGTTGCCTGAAAAAAAAATAATAATAAAAATAAATAAGCCTTGTTTTTCTCTTAAATATTTCAAACCAAAATATTTTTCCCATATACAGCATTTTCTTTTCTTCCAAGGATTCCTGTGGCAATTGTCAATTCTGTCTGTGCAGGAATCACTTCATTCATCCATTTAATGCAACCACTTCTGGGATGGAGCGTGATAGACAAGAGACAGTAACAGCTTTGGCATGGGAGAGGGAACTCTGGGACAAGGACATCAGGGCAGCTCTCTGTCAAGCATTTCCTACAGAACACCTCAAAACAGCATGGAAGAAATATATATATATATATATATATACACATATACAAATATATATATATATATATTTTATTTTTTTTTTCTGTTGCCAGCCCTTGTTTGAAAAGACTAGCTTACTTTTTTACTTTCTAGAGTGTCTTGGAATGAACAGAACACATCAGATACAGAGGCAAAATATTTCAAATCTTAGGCTTACAAAATCCAGGCCTCAAAATATTATCTTTCAGAATAAAAAGACCTCATTGAGGTAGGAGTACTTGTAGAATACATTTTTAAAGCCTATGCATTAAAATGTTGACACTTAGAATAAAACTAAGTTTAACTTTCTAAAAATATTAGTACCATCAGAGATACTCTGGGATATTCGAGACATCTGCATATGACTTACAAATACGACACAAGATCTAAGGGAGGTGTGAACCTTGTGAGGGGACAGCTAAGAGACAGCTGAGACACTCCAAGACATCTGAAATAGCACTGAACATCTGTTCAAGTTATTGAATTGAGCGACTATATTTACCACCAGAGGTCCAGAAGGATAACAGACTTTCCTTAATTTCAGATAATGTATTTAGTTTTCTCAGTGTGGTTTTCATTGTGTAACTTTAGATGTGACAAGTTTATTCTTTTCATTTTGTCACAGAAAGTGGAGGTAGGAATTAAGTTAAGTAGTTCTCTTTCCATAAGTTAATTTCCTGTCCTAGATGTACATATGCCCTCTTAAACTCATTGTAGACGATCTCAGGCTGATTTTATGAGCATCATCACATCTTAAGGGCTGAATTGACTTTTCTACAGTAGGAAGAAAGGGCCATTTTCAGAGATTCATACAAGAATCAGTGTTAATTCTCTTTTTCTCCCATTGCCTGTTACTTGATGTTTGAGGTAGCCTAGACAACTCTGGCAAATAGACAATTTGTCTATAGATAAATCTATATTGCAGAGATTTTCACTTGGTCAGATGAGTCCTGCCCTCTATGCAGAAAGGTGAGCACTGAGGCAGAAGCAAGTCTTTATGAATTTCTTGAACAGAGAGCAACTTCTTTCTGTGTATACATAGAACATCCCACAGAGGATCTTTTCTTTTTCTCTCCCCCCCCCTTTATTTTTTTTTGACTGTGACCTTTTTCACCATTCAAAAATAAAGTGGAGCCAGCAAAATTCACTTCATAGACAAAGGAGGACTCTGAGTTCAATCAATAACTTCACTCTCCGTATCCCATGTCTCCCATTGCCCATTTCTTCCTCTTACTAGCTGAAGTGCCAGCTGAAGTGTCTGCTTTGCATGTGAATGGTGACCATGTAAAAAATTAGCAATTTTGTAATATTTATTAAAGACAGTGTGATTCAAAAACAGTCAGAAAATATTCTTCAGACACTGGCAGAAATCTCCAGAGTTTATGTGACCCAGAAGATCCAACACAAAAAGAAAGAAAGAGTACAACATGACTTTCTAATTACTGACATATTCCCTGGAGCTATCAACCTCCCAAGTATAAACAACAGTGAGAACTGGATCAATTCAAAATGAGAAGTGGCTAACATATTATAGAATGTACAGAAACAGAAAAAAGAGGAAAAGTTCTTATTTTCTCTTTTGTTTCCTCTTATATAAAATATGGGAATAAGGCTGTAGATGCCTCACATGCTATGAAGACACTTGAACTTGAATGTTGAGTTGTAAAAGAAATAACCCTGCCCCTGTTTTCTTATCCTCAGTTCTTACCCAGCATCTTTTCCTTTTTGTTTCTCAGACCAGAAGTTTTTGGCATAACACTGCTGTTACCGTGCTATTATAAATAAAATCTAAGACTAAAAGGGAAAGAGTGTTTCTGTCCTGTCATATTAGATTTGTGCTGTGGAAGATACTACCTTGATAGATACAGGCAGTTCTGTGCTAGACTTCAACAAACATTAAAACTTTCACACTAAACCTTTATCAAAATATGCCCTCAGAAAATAAATAAAAAAATAAATAGATTCATAGAAGATTTTTTTTTCCTTTTTCTGGGTTTTGTTTTCCTTTTTTATTTGCAATAGAAAGTAGAGGAGAAGAAAAGGAGAGAAATTTTGATAAGGCCAATACTAGCCATCCTCATTTAACAGTATGTGCCCATTTGCTGGGTGCAGAAGGTAGGTGTTTGTTCTCCCAGTATCTCCCTCTGAACTAATCAATGTCTGATAGTCTTTGTAGGTGAGAGTTAATAGGTAGTCAGCAGTGGGGTCTGCTGACTTTAAAGAGGTCTTTCATTTGTGCTAGAATTTAAAGAAGCAATCCCAGGTCCCTCCAGTTCAATGGCAAGGCCACAGACGATGAGCCCATCAGGGACCTAGTGAAGACTACTCAAATGAGCTGTCTCTGAAACTGTCATTTGAAACAGGTAACATTAGAAGATATCTTTTTATTTATTTATTTATTTTACATTTTTTTGCTAGTTGTCTCTGCTTTTACTATTATGTTTTCTCTTGCACCCTTCTTAAAATGCAGGACAAACTGAAGGCCAATCTGTGCCTGGCATTTATGCAAGTTGGGGAGTAGGAAAAGTTGCTCTGAGTGTAATTAAATTAAAATTCCACTGGCTGCACTCTTTGAGGGTGGCTTACAAGGAGATGTTATTCTTCTAGACTTTGCCTTATGGCTAGTGGTACCTCTAGAACTCACTATCCATTACCACTCCATCTGTCACTATTGAATACTTTGGTGGCTTCCCAGTCGAGGACTAGAGAAAAAAAAGTGTCAAAATGTAAATGTCCCTTTCACCCCTCCATCCCCCAAAATATCTTCTCAAATAAGATTGGTATTAGGAAAGTGACAGATGGAGAGCATTTGAGGAGTCTCTCATTGCCTGTTATGCAATTGTTAGTTGTTGTACTCCCTTTTTTGAGTGAGATTTAATAGGAATAATGATTTGTTGCTCTCTGAGCCATAGAACCTAGTCATTTTCATTTAACACCATTTTGTCCTGTTCAGATCCCTGCAGATTGTTATTTAAAATGTTATTTTGATCATATGCACCTTTAATTTTATTTTATTTTATTTTATTTTATTTTATTTTATTTTATTTTATTTTATTTTATTTTTTTGAGAGAGAGGCATGTAAGCCATGTAAGCCTATTGACAAAAGCCTTGCTTTTTATCTTCTGTGTACCACTTAGAAGTCATCTGTGGTCACCCAGGCGTATCAGCATGTTTTGGGTAAACTTTGACAATGGGCCAAACTCCCAAGGCAGCTGCTTGCTCACTACACCTCCTCAACAGGGCAGGGAGAAATGAGGATGAAAAAGCTCATGAGCTGAGGAAGTGACAGAGAGTTGACCTACTAATTATGATCAAGGGCAAAACAGAGTGGACTCAGGGAAAAATAATTTGTTTTATTGACAATTAAAATAGAACCACTGCTAAGAAACAGAACTAAAACATCTTTCCCCAATAACTCTTTCCTAGTTCCAACATCCTCCCTTCATCACGACCACTGTTCCCCAGATGGGATGGGATGGGATGGGGACTACGCTCAGCTCCCCCAGCCCCTCTTGGCTGCCCCTTCCTCCTCACCCGTGGCCCTGCTCCAGCAGGGGCCCTGCCCTGTGCTGCAGCCCTTCAGGAACACCCTGCTCCCGCGGGGGCTCCCCACGGCCTCAGCTCCCTCGGGAAATGTCCCCCTGCTGCGGCGTGGGCCCTCCCCGGGCTGCAGGGTGGAGATCTGCTCCAGCGGGGGCTCTGCAGGGCTGCCGGGGAATCCCTGCTGCCTGTGGGCCTGGAGCCCCTCCTGCCCTCCTCCTCCTAGGGCCTGGGCCCTCTGCTGCTTCTCCCTCGCCTTGGGCCTCCTCCTCGGCCTGTGCCTGCTCTGCCCTTTCGGAAATCTGGTTTCCCCAAGGCGCCACCAGCTTAGGGCAGGGCTCAGCTGGGCCCTGTCCTCCCCACAGAGGTCCTACAGCTCCCAGCCATCACCTGTGCAGGGACAGACCGCATAGTGCTGAAAACTGAAACTTCTTTCTTTCAACAGGTCTAACAGCTGTGCACCCCTTTAACTGTCTGTTCTTTACTCTGGTGTTAAATATAAGTCATTTGCCTTTGCTTTCAAAAACTTTCTGGAGTGTCTACACCTGACACACCTCATTTGGTAATGCAAGGACTTTTGCTGCCTATACCATATAGCCTTCTTTATTGGATTTCCACTTGGAATTCCAGAGAAGCAACCTGATGCTTTCTTGCCATATTCCACCTCAGGCTGTGGATCAGCTGATAATGTAAGCCTCAGTTAAATCAATTAAATTATTTATTTTGAGGTTTCTTGAAGTGAAAGAGTCACTGTGCTCAGACAGCCCATTTCTTAAGAGCCCATACAGACGGCAGCAAAACCTCTAATGCATGGAAGAAAATACAGGAAAATGCTTCCAGATTTCTTTTGCTTGTTATGACCTTAACCACTTCCTTGGGGAAAACACAAAGGACTAAACTCAGGATTTAAGGGTCAGGCCTGAAAATATACACATAGCCATGTAGTCTCTTGCCATCTTTGGGATAACTTAGCAAATACTTAGCCCGTACAACCTAGGAAGAGGTTTGCAGCACCAGCCTTTCACAAAGGATGAACTATGTTTAGACTGGATACTTGGGTTGTTTCTTTCCTTCTCATAAAAATATCTATATAAAGATCAGTGATCCAGAAAGTTAATTTTCCTCCCTTTTTCATTAATAAATACCTGGAATGAGACAGTCTAAAAACTTTGATCACACACAGACACACACACACACAATGTATCATCAGTCACGTCCTATACATTAGAACAGTCTTCAATCTGCACAAATATTCATACTGTATTTGTAGAAACAAACATGGAATGTGACCTTCAGATGAAACGAGGTTTTGCCTTAGGGATCAGGTTTGGGCTGTTTGCTAATGCTACTTTGCATTTACTTTATTACCAGCAAAGGTTCAAATTGGGTCAGTGCACTGTACTGCTGGCACTGTGTTTTCTGTATTCTATCCAGTCGGATCTTTCCCTCTCTGCAGATGGAAAACAAAGCAGAACATCTGAACAGAAGATGAGAAGGATGACAAAACATGCACTCTACCCATTAGGATTGAGTCATTGCCCATGTTCCCTTTAATCCTTATGCTGAATACTTTTCCAGACCAGCACACTGGCATCATGTTTGGACAAAGCTTGAGTATCTAATAATGGAATCTGAGTTAAAATATGAGCTGAATTTGGCTTCTGTAATCAGTGAAGGACCGATTCCTTCAGAAAGATATTCTTTCCTTTGACTTTAAAAGGTGCATGGACTCTGCACTGATGTTCTTAGCTAAGTAAAATTGTTAAAAACACTTATGTTGAAAGGAACATTTGGCAGTTTCTAGCCCAACTCCTCCATCAAAAATATGGCCATCTCTAAAGTTAAGTCAAGTTGCAGAGAATCTTGTCCAGTCCTGTACAGAAAAATTCCAAGGGTGGAGATATCACACCCTCACAGGGCAAATCCTTCCCATTATTCATCACCTTTCCTGTGGGCAAATATTTTCCTAATTTCCTAATTACCTTTTTTGAATTTTTGACCACTGTGCCTATTTCTTCCATTAAATACCTCTAAGAGTTTGGATCTGTCTTATTTGAAAGCCTCTTTTATGTAATGGTGGGAGCCGTTTGATCTGCCGTTACCCTCCTCTTCTGTTGGATGAATAATCCCTCTTCTCTTCATATGCTGTGCATTGATTGTCTTAGTGGCTTTCCACTGGCTTCTCACTGGTGGGTTCACAAAGTACTTATGATTACTAGCTTGAAAGCAGGCCAAAGATATCAGCACTATTTATCAGCTCCCATACATGCAGACAAGTTTAGTGGTATACAGTAGTACTAGAACTTGTCCCTGAACAGTTTCTTCCATTTCTAGGCCTAGTACTGATCAAAATCATTTATTTACTTTTTTCTTTTTTTTTTTTCCCAGGTCATGCTAGTCAGTCTTACCAAGGCATTCTAGTTTATCCTTTAGCAAAATGATTCCTTCAAATTTCCAAAATGATTTTTGCGAAAAACAAACAAAAAACAACCCCCCCTCCAAAAAAAAAAAAAAAAAAAAAAAAAAAAAAGGAATCTGTTTTAAGATCTCATTCAAAATGAAATTGAGCTGAAGAATTCTGAACATTGTCTTTTACATAAATCCCTTATATATACGCAATCTAATTTTTACCAGAGCCATGTACAGGCAGACAGCTACTTTTAAGAATGCCAAAGAAAAAATCTCTACACATTAGAATCTGCTTTTCTAATTGCCTCTAAAGAAATGCATAGGAAGCCCTGTCACAACAGATGATGCAATGTAGGTCAAGTATGACCTAGCTAACTAATTTCCATTCAGGATCTAGTTTTGCAAATCATGGTTATCCAAACAAACTCTACATATCCACACTGTTCCACTGCATTTAATAAACATAAATGCATGACAATGAGTCAACACATGAACCCAAGCTTTATTTCAGTGGAATTAATTCCTTTCCTAAATAAGATAAAATCATGTTATTTTATAATAGAAATATCATTCATGAATAAAAGTGCATTGCAAAAAAAGGAAGGCTGCCAGAATATTCAATTCTAGATATTTTGAATTCTTGTATTATTGAAGGAGATAGTCTCATGTATATATATATATATACAAATGCATATATATACCTATATAAAATATACATAATAATAATAAAAAAACCCTCTATTGACACCTTGAACAATGTATTATTTACGCATGGGAATGTAGCTCTACATATGATTTTGAACTACACATGCAGACATGCACAGACACAGATGTGCACACACATAAAGACAGGTTCCACCAAAGAACTGAATAAATTGCATTCTCTCCCTCCCTCTTTTGGATTTCAATGTCAACAAATAGAAAGTCAATTATTAGTATGCAGACAAATTTCCCTAAATTACACCTTTAGCCATTTTTATGACAAAGCTGACAGTGTTATTACTGAGTAGAAAAGAACACCCTGCTGAACAGTATTTTCCTGCTTTTAGGATGAAACAAAGACAAAAGCTAGAAGAAAAAAATAGAGCTTTTTTGTACATCTCTTTTGGTGATGTGCCTTTTATGCAAATATCTCATAGTTTTCTACAGTAATGGTACCATTAAATGCCTTGAGATTATTTGTAAAAGAAAAGTGTTACCTTGAGATTAAGACATAAAGTACTAAGTGCATTTTTAGGAACAGAGAAGATTTCTCTGTAAAGAAGTTAATGTTCCAAAGAAAGCTTTGTTTATTCGAAAGGTTTTATGGCTGTGCTGTTTTCTTCACTTAGCACCTTAATTCTCACAAACCATACGGCTGTCCAGATGTTTAAAATAAAAAGCCCATTTGGGTATTATCAGAGATTACTGAGAAAAAATATACAGACATGATGTTTCACTATGCAACATAAATTCTCAGAGCATATAGTACCCAATAAATGCTATATCCTAGATCTGATGAAACTGAACCCATAAATCATAAAAACTAGACAAAGGTCTCATAATACAATTTACCTCTAGCCAGATGCTATCTAAAAAGAATCTACTAGCCAGGGTGATATACCTTTTTTTTCCCTCAAAAAAGTATTATTGGGAAATGTGTTTACCAGGGGTGAATATGTTTCTGCCGAACCCAGATGCACTTTCTGGATGTTCTCATTGCTTGTAATGCCTTGAGAATAGGGTTGCCTAACATCTAAAATACATACATTCTCCTTATTGCCTGAATCTTTCATATGCTCTCCTCCAGGGTTGCCTAATATGCTCACCAAGCTATTATTGTTTTGCTTCAGATAGCTTGGCCCACTTGCCGAGTTTCATTTGCTGTCACACAGTCACAAATTACAGCATTTACTGCGGACTACCTCCATTCCAAAGTATCAGTTTGCGCTTGCTGAACTGGAGAACATGATGATGAATCAAGGAACATTTGTGCTAATCCATTGCAAGTTGATTCTCCAAAGAATGCAACACAGTAGTAGTCTGTGGCATTTTCTTTCCATTTTAATTTGCTTATGCTGTTTTCTAGTAATTGTTTGCTACCCCAGCCTTTGTTTCAATCACAGCAGTTTGCTCTCACTTTTCTTTCTTGGCTTTTGACAGATTATATATATAAAAAAAAAAAATGAGGATAAAAGTGATTTCTGTTTGTTACTTGCTTTTTACCTTCATAAACAAATCTTTAAAGCTGGCCAGATTTTCTGCAGGTGTAAATCACTCTAGCTCCACTGTGCATGCCATTTTATGCCAGCTGAGGCTGTAATACAATACTTCTAAAATGCCAGTGATGTAGCTCTTGTCTAGACTTCAGCTTTCAACCGTAGACTCACATCTCCTAAAGGAATCAGTTGTACCACGTTATCTATATTCACTGACAAAATTGCATCTTCTGCTTCAAATCCTTTGAAAAATATTTGCTCCTAAGTGTATGAGATTACTACATTAGAGTGGGCAGTGAATGTACACTATGTGGGAATTGATTAGCATGTGTTCAGTGAACAGTTCAGTTGGCAAATCCCGATGGAATGGGCTAGCATTTATATTTTACTTTATATGCTTCATTAATGGTTTAGAGTCTGGATTACAGATCAGGTCCCTACTCCTGTAGCTACTGTGTCTATGAAGAA
The DNA here is from genome assembly GCF_047663525.1 of Anas platyrhynchos. Classification (NCBI taxonomy): domain Eukaryota; kingdom Metazoa; phylum Chordata; class Aves; order Anseriformes; family Anatidae; genus Anas; species Anas platyrhynchos. The sequence goes on from NC_092588.1 coordinate 5,731,210, forward strand.
CAAGAGGAGAGTTCTCCCTTTTGGAAGGGTTCATATTTAATGCTATCATAATACTCTTCACGTTTATCCACATAAGTAAATTGGAAGGTCGAATTGTTTTCTTTTATTCCCACACCACCTTCCCCCAAACGAAACAAAACAAAACAAACAAAAAAAATTGATATAATATAGGCAAAGTGATTTTAGTTTGTCAAAACTACTACACTGTCAATTTTTGTGTTTTCAAAAAGGGTAATGTAGCATAACTATTATTGCTGTGAATATTTTAGCTTAGATTTGCTTAGTGTTGTCTGTTCAAATTACTAACACCGTGATGATGTATTTTTTTCCTCTGTTTGATTTGCATTGAAGGTCAATTCATAGGAAGCAGTGCACAGCCTGTTTCTTTCTGATCCACCAAAGAAATTCCACTGCCATTTAGTAGAAAGTGCCCACTTTTTTCTCTCAGTAATTCTCAGAAACTCTAAGCTGACATTCTCATTAGATAATATGAATGGAGTAAAATTAACATCTCACAAGGAAGACTTGCACGACGAAGGCTTGTGGATTTAGGCCACGAAGTAGCAAGGTCACCAGTTCATCATGCCAGCATAAAAAGTTAGAAGAGTTTTCTGTACTGTCATATATAACTTAGGGCTTATTATTTGGCTTACAGTCCCTGTGATGTGCCTTAGAAATATGAAGGATGTGAGAAGGGACAAACTTTCTGCTGGAAGGAGAAGGTTAGTTTGGCTTTCTGTGCAGGTATATGGTAACTTATTTTCCTGAAACATTTATACTGGGTTCTAAAGAAATATCATTGAATCATTAAGGTTTCCAGGTCCCTCTGTAGGGCCTTTCTGCCCTTCAGCAGATCAACATTTCCCCCCAGCTTGGTGTTGTCTGCAAACTTACTGAGGGTGCACTCAATTCCCTCACTGAAATCAATAAAGATATTAAAGATGGGCCCCAACACTGACCCCTTGGGAACACTACTGGTGACCTGTCATCAGCTGGATTTCACTCTGTTCAGCATCAATCTCTGGGTCCAGTCATCCAGACAGTTTTTAACCCAGTAAATAAAGTACCTGTCCAAGCCATGGGCTGCCAGCTTCTTCAGGAGAATACTGTGGGAGACATGTCAAAGGCCTTGCTGAAGTCTAGGTAGACTACATCGACACCCTTCCCTCATTCACCAAGTGGGTCACCTGGTCAGAAGATGAGATTGGTCAGGCAGGACTTGCCTCTCATGAATCTGTGCTGGCTGGGCCTGATCTCCTGTTTGTCTTGCACATGCTGTGTGATTGCACTCAGGATGATTTGTTCCATAACCTTCCCTGGCATTGAGATCAGGCTGACAGGCCTATAGTTCCCTGGGTCCTCCTTGTGACCCTTCTTATAGATGTATAGGTGTCGCATTAGCAAGTCTCCCATCATCTGAGAGCTCTCCTGTTGACCATGAATGATGATAGATGATTGAAAGTGGCCCAGCAATCACATCCACCAGCTCCCTCAGCACCCTTGTGTGGACTCCATCTGGCCCCATGAACTTGTGACAGTCCAGATGGAGAAGAAGGTCTCTAGCTCTTTCCACCTGAACCATGGGGGTTTCTTCTGCTCCCAACCCAGACTTCCAGGTCAGGAGGCTGAGTACTCCGAGGATAACTGGTCTGGCTACAGACAGATATAAAGAAGGCATTAAGAACCTTAGCCTTTTCCTTATCCTCAGTAGTCATGTTCCCCACTGCATCCAGTAAAGGATAGAGATTCTCCTCAGCCCTTTTCTTACTGTTAATATATTTTTTAAAACATTTCTTGTAGTCTTTCACCACAGTGGCCAGATTGAGCTCATGCTGGCCTTTCTGATTTTTTTTCACCTGCATATACTAGCAACTTCCTTGTACTCTCTCTGAGTTGCCTGTCCCTTCTTCCACTGGACATAAATTCTCTTTTTCTCCTGGGGACTCAGCAAATGTTCCCCATTTAGCCACACTGTTCTTCACTTCCATCTCATCTTATGGCACACAGGGACAGCCTGCTCCTTGAAGACTTCCTTTCTGAGAAGGATTCAGTCTTCCTGGACCCTTCTGCCCTTCAGGATTGACTCACAAGAGACCCTCCTTGCCAGCATCCTGAACAGTTCAAAGTCTGCCCTCCAGAAGTCCAAGGTAGCAGTTTTACTGACCCCCCCTCCTGACTTCACCCGGAATTGAGAACTCTACCATTTTGTGGTCACTCTGACCAAGACAACTCTCGACCACCACATCTCCCACCAGTCCTTCTCTGTTCATGAATAGCAGGTCTATTGTGGCACCCTCTTGGTAGGCTCACTAACCGGCTGAGCAAGGAAATATATGAAGGAATATATTACGGAATGTCAAGGAATATCTTGCCAAGATGAGGTGACCAAGGATTGTAATTAGTGTTCTTAATTAATAGTAACCATAAGAATATACAGTCTTGCCAGTTTTTTTTTTTTTTTGTGTGTGTGTTTTTTTTTTTGTTTCTTTTTTTTTTTTTTTTTTTTTTTTAGTTTTTGTTAAACAATGAAATCACCCCCTGTACCTAAAAAGGAAAATTACTTATTACTATCACTTTGGTGACAGGCAGGTTCTGAGGAGTACAGAAGGTCTGCAAACTCATGGGTGGTCTGTGGAAGGGGAACAGGGACTAGTTGTCCCCTCTTCTTCTCAGTGCTAAACCTACACTTCAACAAATGTAACAATTTCTAGTTTCAAAGCAAACAAGAGGAAGTGATTTTTCACACAATGCAGTCAAACTTTGCCTCAGGAGATTTAACCCTAGATCTGAAGGTATCTAAATGCAACAGGAACTTTATTTACTCATTTACCCAAAATTTCCCTAGCTGCCTTAAGTTCCTCTTCAGTGCCAAGAAATATATCTGTCCTGGCAGAGCTGTGTTACTTGCCACCCAGCTCATTTTATTTCATCAGGATCCTTCCTGGAAGAGTGTGATCTTTTAAGTATTTCCACAGAGAGCCTCACACAAGGCAGAACTTTGGGGCATCATCAATTTTTAGTTTCTGCCCTGTTTTTTTTTTTTTTTATTTTTTATTTTTTATTTTTTTTTTATTATTTTTTTTTGTTTTTCTAATGAAGTTGTTGCATTGTCCCACGAGGTGGGAGACTGCGTACTGATACTCACTTCTACCTGTGTACATTCAGTCCTATATCTCTCATTTTTCTGAGTAAGCTACTTCAACTGTCTAGATGTTGAACAGAATGGGGAAATGAGGGAATTTGTGCATATTGTTATTCTTTACTCCCTCCTGAGGAAAGTAATCTACTAGATAGCTAAATAATTTGAGATTCATGAAACCAGGCAGAGCACAAGTGGGAGCATAAGTCTGTAGCCTAGTGATTAGGACCCCCTGAAGACCTAATTTCCTCCTCCAACAATACTATTACATATGAAAACTGTTACAGGATAAAACACAGAATATTCACTGCTTTTTCACTCATATCCAAAATGTCCAGTTGTGATCTTTCATAGCAATGGTATTCTGAAGAGACAGTGACCATGTATACAGATGATTTACAGAAACGGATTATAACATAATAGTTTGTAGCATTAGTCTCTGGTTGTTGTTTAAGCTACTTTTGCTCACATAACTTCTTTGTTTCTTTAGTACTGAAGGAACTGGTTCTGGACTTCTCAAATAACAAAGGTATTGTTGATCTCACCAAATACCTAAGAGAATCCAAGCAGATTTCCCAACCTGCTGAGGGTTACCACAACTTCCCAATTAAAAAATAGCAGCAGCTACAAAAACTCAAAAATGCAAGTTAAATGTTATTTTTACACCCTGTAGAAAGCTCCATTAAAAAATAGGTTCTCAAAATTAAAATCTACTGTGAAATTTGCTATTTGCTGTTCCAAGCAGCTGACAGACATAGCACAGCAGTTTCTGCACATTGCTTTGAGATCTCCCAGGAACTTCTGGGTTCTGTCAGGGGGCTCGTGGGAACTCTTATAAGTCCAGAGTGCTAGTTACTGCTGGAGAACTATAAGTACAGGAACCTCTGACTTACAGCTGGCTCTAGAAGCTTCTGATGAACTCTACCAGCTATTCTTCATCAGAGGCTGCACTGAATTTTTATTTTATTTTATTTTTTTTTCTCCCCAGATGATTCTTCTTTAGGGAGGGCCAAATACTCTTTCAGCAAGTGCTAGGGAGAAACCTATATAGCTTCTGGCTTTAGACAAGCATTCCCAGATTTAGCAGTTGATACAGAGGGGACACAGACGGGGGCTACAAAGTCTCAGTCTTTGTGAGCTCAGCAATGATGGTGGTCTATAACGGGGCATGGTCCCTGGTACCCACTGGAACATCTATCCCGGTATATCAGAGGATTTAACTGATTTTAACTGATAACAGAGGATTTGACTCTGTGACACCTGTTCCTCTGCTTCTATAATGTTCGTCCTGAAATCTAATGTCATTTTTTTCCTTTTAGAATTTACAGAATCACAGAATCACAGAATTACTAGGTTGGAAGAGACCTCAACATCATCGAGTCCAACCTCTGACCTAAAATTTAGAATTTAGGTTGGTTGTTCTTATGATGCCCTCTGTGGACCTGTGGACATTTATATCTTGTTTTCTTGTTTTCAGGAGCTGAAGACTGATGCCAGGAATGTTCCCAATCTTTTCCTTGGCTGAACAGTTTTTTTGTTTTTTTTTCCCAGTCTTTCCTAAAATATCATGGTTTCAGGTATGTGATCACTCTCAGTTCTGTCCTCTGGCTTTGGTCCATATCTCTCTTGGGTATGTTGTTCTACAAGAGACCTCCCAGTGCCGAATAAATTGGAAGGATAATAGCACATGATTTTGAAGGTTATACTACTGGTTTTATATTTAGTATGGAGGAAGGGGTTGGAAGAGGATGACAGTGTTGACAGTGTTCATTTGTGACCCACTATAATGTCTAAATCCTTTTCTGTGTAATGGCTGCTAAGGCAGCTGGTCTCCATTCTGATTTTTTTTACAGCTGATTATGCCTGTGAAGTGCTATACTTTGCATGAGTCCCTAATGAATTTCATCATATTTTTTCCAACCATCTCTCTTATGTGTCAGCGTCATTTTGAATTCCAGTCTTGTTCTTGAGCTTCTTGAAGCTGTTGTCACCTGCAGATTTAATAAGTGCACTTTCCATTCCATCGTCTGGGTCATTAACAAAACTATTGAGTAGTTCCAAAATGAAGGCAGACCCCTGTTGGATGATGCCCAGCACTCCCCCTGTTTTGACTATGAATGACTGATATCTAATTCCTGGGTACAGTTTTCTAATTGTCTTTGCACCTACTGGTAGTTTACTCCAATCCAGATTTCTCGGGTTTATTCAGGAAAATAACCTGTAAGACCGTGTCAAAAGCTTTTCCAAAGTCAAAATGTGATCTTTATAGCTTCTGCTTAGTCCACAAACCATTTTACAGGAGGGAAAAATAATAAATAAATGGTTTGACACATTTTGTTGTTGACAAAGCTTGACTCCTTGTTACTTCCTAGGTGCTTACAAAGAATTCATTAGATTTTGTTGCTCTTTATAGCGAAAAAAAAAAAAGGAAGCTATTTCTTATAATTTCATATATTCCTTAGCCAAAGCAATGTTAGCTTTTTAAAAAAGACAGGTATGTAAAATCCATCTTAAAATTATGTTACAATAAACATTATATCTGTGCTAATGAAGCTTTAGTGTTTTATGCTGAGAGAGTGCTATTCAACATAAATAACTAGATTTATTCACAGAGATGCAAATCATCTGTATTATCTATGCACATATAGTACCTTAAAGTAATCTGCTTTGCAAAAATGCAAATACCTGTAAGTCTGTAAGTCCATTGCTTGAAAAAAAAAAGGGGGTAATGGCACCTTAGACATATATATGATAGAAGAAAAAGCTTTATTGTTATTTCAGTTGCTAGTTATTCTGATCCTGATGATGGAATCATATGAAGGAAATTGGTATTCTTATTTTATGAAGATAGTTTTCATGTCTAGGTTTGGATGCTAAGGTTTTAATACAGAGAACAATAAGAAAGAGAAAAGTAAGCTCTGGATCATCCGAGTGGTCTTTCACTTAGGACTCAAACTATAAGTTTAAGTCAAGCCGTGTAATTAATCTCCATTGTTCCTTCCTCTTTTCTTCCATTGCCTACCAGTCTCACTCTGTTCTGTCTTCATCTGACTGTTCATCAAATTCATTTTTTCACCCTTTTCAGGTTACAGGGGTTGGGTTTTGGCCTTAATTTTTACTAAAAATGATTACAGTCTAAATCCTCGTCTGCAATTCCATTTGCTTTACTGTTGCCACCACAAGTAGGATGAGGCTTAATAGTCTGTTCAATTTATTATTATTATCATTATTATATTTTTTTAATATGAATTAAGGGTCTTACTTCTGCATGGAAATCAGAAGCTGGCAGTGCTTACTGCACTGCAGTTATAGGTTAAACTGGAGGCAAGAGTGATCAAGTTTATAAACATTTCCAAGCCTTACTTCCCACTGTTCTTTGCTGCTGTACATAAGATACTCAGCAGTGAAGCTCTTTAGGGTATCCTCATGGGATGCTCATTAGTGTTTTCTAATTGCTCCATACAGAGGGAAATAACTGTACATGGCAGGACTCCACCATCGCTTTAGCCTGTTTAACTCATGAGGCCTGAAGTTGTGTCAAACCACAGAGAATGAACTAATGAGAGAAAGATTAGTGTAACAACCCTCTAACGTGTTATCAGGAAGGCCCATGCTATTGCACTAGGCTGCTTTCTCCCATACTAATTTCAGTATGTCTCTGCTAAACATCTATTGTTTCCTGTCTTGATCTTCTTACTCTCCCATGCTAGGTTCAGCAACAGTCTGGCCTGAACAGAATAGCTATGTATGTTATGCTGTTATGCAACCTATTCCCCATCAGAGATTTGTCTTTCAATGAGCCAGACGTATGCTTTAGGAATCAAAAATAATAACCTCCTCTTTAATATTCAATGCAGCAAACAGAAATAAATGTTGGAGAAAAAAAAAAAAAAAAGAGTGTAGTTCCTACCTCATACCTATAGAATGCTGAAGTAGGACTGGAAAGAAAAAAAAAAAAAGATGAAAATAATTAGATTTTTTTTTTTTTTTTTAATTTCAGTATAATGTTTTTAATTAAACTAAAAATAAGGTTGTTTAAGGGGACATGAGTCTTACTTATTGATCAATTTTCCAATCATCATGAATAATGATTATTATAATTATGACGAAAACCATAGGTGGGAACAAATCCCTATATTGAAATCTGAGTCATCCTGAACATCCCAAAAAGGTTGATATTTGAAACCAGAATATGCACAAAGATTTTAGATAAAAAAGTGCTGTTTCCTCAGTTGCTCCAGCAGTGTACTTGTCTGAAATTTCTGCTCTTCATGTAGGTATTACTAAGGCTCAAGATATGTGAAGTAAAAAGTTTCTTCAGTCCTTTGATTTGGATTTTCTGTTGCTCTTAGAAGCATATATCATATGTTCTTCCTTTAATCCCTCTCTTATGAAAGCAAGTTGCCTGCTTGTAATAGAGAAGGCTCCTTTGCAAAAGATTTGTTGGTATGTTGGCTCTACCTATACATAGCAGGGGGACCCATAATCATTTTCTGCTGGAGCAGGCTACTGGGATGGAGCATGGCAGAACTGGAGTGGACGCCATGAGATATGACAACCTGATTTATGCACACATCAGGTGTATTAAGCAATGCGATGGCACAAGGCTTCTGCCTGGAAGTGTGTGTCATGAGGCTCCTCTTTCCTGCTGCAGAAGTTGACATTAGCTGACAGAGCACCTGATGTTCATGAACTGAAGTCATGTGGAAGAAAATGTGATGGGAATAAAAGCTGTTGTAAAGGTGTAACAATTATCAGGCATAGATATTGATCTTTTAAAGTATTTATTCTGTTCATAATAATGTTGTTGTGTACGTTAGCACTGGTGTGTATTTTATTCCTCTCTTTTTTATATATATTTTTAAAAACTGTTACTCAGAAGAAGATGCTACTGGGCATTCTGAACCAGGCTAACAACTTTGTAACTGGCTTCCAATTAATTCACAGAAGTAGAATTGGTCCCTTCTCCAATGAACTCTTTATCGATTGCCTGGCAGTATTGAAACTCACCCAGTGGAATCAGAAAAGAGCTGATTCCTGATCCTATCCTATTAAAAATGAGAAAGATAAATAAAAAAGCTATGCAAAAAATTGAAATGCTAATTAGTTCTTTCTATATATTTAACATATTTCTGTAATTCTGTAGCAGACGCCGATGTGGGACAATGAAATCTAACAGCAGCTAACATTGCTGAACACCAGAAAAATGGTGCAATTTGCCAGAATGAACATTCTGCATATTTGTAAGTAGCTAAATCTGTTGGCTTTTTCTTCTTGTTCTTTTTTTTTTTTTTGTGGGACTTGAGTTTTTCATTATGAAAAAGAAGAAGAGAAGGAATTAAATAAAGAAGAGAAAGACAAAGAAAAATGAAATGAAGGAAATAAAATGAAATGCGTTGTCCTGTCCACCAAAAAATAATGAAAATAAAAAGCCAAAACTGTGAAAGCCTTTATTTATTTATTTTCCCCATTTTCAACTTTAATCCCTATACCTGGTCCCTATTAATTTACTGTTCTGGGATGGCAAGCACAGTTGGAATGGCTTGGCAGGTGCTTTGGAAAGTGACCTCTTCAGTTGCTGTAGATAAATCTGAACATAACCATAGATCAGAGATTTTATTTTGGTTTCAATTCCCTTATTTCAGTTTAAAAATAAGAAGGCAAAGTCCAAAATAATTAATGCAGTTATTGTTCTTATTGAAAATATGTATCAGTTTTCAAAGAAAAGTAAATAAAATGTTCATTCATTTAATCAAATGGGGCAATGCTGGCCTTAAAGTTGTAATTGTTGTTTATGAATAGTTAGAATTTTCAGAAACAATTGTAAATAAATTATACTCCATCTTCCAGTAATAGAGCCAAATTCATTTCTCAGACTAAGATTACCAGGCACTGTTAAATTAAACTTTGTTAAAAATGCATCCATTTTCTGCTAGCATCTTTTAGGAGAAAAGTATAAATAGGTAATGGATAGATTCAAAATATGCCTGCTATTGCTCTCTATAAGTACATTAAAGGAGGCTGTAGTGAGGTGGGGGTTGGTCTATTCTCCCATGTTCCTGGTGACAGGACGAGGGGGAACGGGCTAAAGTTGCACCAGTGGTGTTTTAGGTTGGATATCAGGAAGAACTTCTTTACCACGAGGGTTGTTCGGCATTGGAATGGGCTGCTCAGGGAAGTGGTGGAGTCACCATCCCTGGAGGTCCTTAAAAGACGTTTAGATGTTGAACTTAGCGATATGGTTTAGTGGAGGACTTGTTAGTGCTAGGTCAGAGGTTGGACTCAATGATCTTAAGGTCTCTTCCAACCTAGACAATTCTGTAATTCTATGATTTCATAAAAATATGAATGTCTACAAATCATTATAGAGTTTTCTGATGAAGGATGTGTCAGATTTCAAGTTAGTCAGCATTTCTAACTTATTTTCAGAATAAATTAATACTACGTCTACTGACATCCATTTTTGTAAAAGGAAGATACCAATATTTTTGGCCTCTTGAAGGCCTATAGAGGGGTTGTGGAAATAGCTTTGTGACCTATGAAAAATGTTTGGCTAGAAGATGAGTAAAAAATCTTTCACATACTGAGGCAAAAAATATTTTGCAGTCTAAAATCTGAAAAAAAAACAGAAGCTTTGAATTGATATATTTTATTGAATATTTACCATTTGCAGAGGTTCATTTCAAGTTTTTCTACTAAAACTTATTTGAAATTAAAAACAAAAACAAAAGCAAACAAACAAACAAACAAAAAAAAACAGACTGAAAAGCAAAACTTTTAAAACAAACAAACAAAAAAAAAGGCGTCCATGTAAAAGTTGTTCTTAAGGTAAGAAATAGGTGGAATTCATTTTAAATGACCATTTCATATGAACTGTTTTACTTATCACACTGGCAATTTATAATTAAAAATGTCTCATGAAAGATAAATGAGTATTTCTACTGATGGCCATGATTCAACTATATGTGGTATTTAAACACTTAAGCTTCTGAACAGTTTGGTTCAGACCATTTTCAAATGTTCAAAAACATTTTCTTGTTAATTTTTAAAATTAAAAGTAACATACTTGTATATAATACTTGTAAAATGGTAAGGTCTATCCTAGTTGGACCTGATAAATACCTAGCCAAAAGATGGCTTTGAGGGTCCTTCTATTAGAAAGCGCAGTCCTAAATCCAATGAAAAATCAGTGACATGCTGTGGTTCTGCCCATGGAAGAAAGAGAGGATCTTTGTGGTAATTTGCAGGTTATTAAGGTGCCTCCTGTACCAGTTAATAGTGGATAAGACTCTATTGTAACTAGAGCTAAATACCTCTTTGTAATAGTCACAGTCTTTTCAAAGAGGTCTCACCACTTATGTGCAGAAGGTTTCATCCTGAATACAGCATTATCACTAGACAAGGCAGCAAACATAGAGCTTTCCAGTTACCAACTTCTCTAGTATCAGGACTTAAGCCTTCAGCTGATGAAAAGTTTTCCTCTTTATCCAGTAAAAGATACTAACACTGGTTGTTGAGCAGCCTTCATCATATCCCACATTGATACCCCAGTTCTGGAGCTACAAATCAAAAGACAAAAGGAAGACTGGATCTTTTAAGACAGGTAAGGGAGCTGGTAAAATAGGAGAGAGTAGGAGCATATCCTTTTCCATTGGCAATACTGATAATACCTCCATTATGGAACTCACTAATTACAGAACAGATATAAACTGTTTTGTAAAAATCTATTGGTGTAGCATAGAAAGCAGTGAATGAGCCTACAGCTTGATTTATCAGACATTACAGTGGCAACCCCTGGCATGTTAAAAAGTTAATGTGACTTTAATAGGTTATAATCATACTAATAAAGGTTATAACCATTCACTTTAGTAGTCAAAGTCATTTAATAAAACTATAACTTTTGTTCCTGGGATTGCATCAGACTTAAAGCACAATTCATCTTTAATAGGGGCTGAGCACTGTTTTAATGGAATTTAGCAGCAAGAGACTCTGGACCATCCTTTCTTAAACAACTGAAATAGAGAATGTAGGGCTAAAAAACCCTGCTGCTCAATTTAGATGTGCATAGAAAACTTCCTCTCCAGGGAAAGGGAGAAGTTTGAATGTATCCGCGATGCATATCTTAGGTTTGGTCATACTGTAACTCTTGGAGTTCAGTTCAAAGACTATCCCTGTCTGCAACAGCCAAGCCAATTATCGATGAAAATACCACCTTGCCTTGTTCTGTATGCCTTCTTGTTGGCTGAATAGCCTTGTGGAAAGTGTTTCTATTGAAGGATAATTTTTATCCCCAACCAGCTCTAATCAATACATTCACCTTAATCTGAAAAGATCATTTAGGTGAATCCTGTCAAATAGAAAACCTTTTGTGTGGCTACTTATTTGGCACTGTAAGAACAGAGAACAACCTTCCCTAGAAAGGACTGGAGGAGGATATCTCTAAATAACCTTAAAACTTATTTTGATGGGTGGTTAGAAAAGAAGTCAATAACATTATACTTTCCTTTTAGTGATGCCATACTCCCCTTGACCACAGCAGAAATGTTTATCCTTCAGCAAAGTTAGAAAATCAAAGGTGGATCAGTCCCACATCACTGCAAAAAGAAAGTGACAGCAATCCCTGGTTTTCAGAAAGGGCTATATTGCATGAAAAAATGTCAGGGGACTGAAGGCCTTTGAAAGGCAAAAGAGTTCCACTCATTTGAACTTTAGTTTATCTGATAGAAATAGCTGTCAGATATATTCAGCTTCTTTTTCTTCCTTTCAGTGACTCTGAGACAGGCCTTATTGAGATAAGCCTAAAAAAAAGGAAGAAAGGGCAAACAGTCAGCATAAAGCAGTGGTATTGTGTAATGTGACAGAAAAGAAGAGCTGAAGAGCTCAGTTGGAAGTCTGTAGTTAATGTTTTAAATATTGTTCTATTGAGTTTAAGTGCTGGCCAAAGCAATTTCACGTTAATGACAATTCTGCTTCCAAGGCATTTCCTAAATGGAAAACAATGCTGCTAATGCATTTAGTAGTTCTCTAGAGCAAGCTGTGCCTCTGGAGAACCATGGGGGACAGAAGGGACTGGGTCAGTTATTATAGGTGTTTTGAGATTTTCTGTCATTTCCTACACACTTATTTCTGGGCAATATTTTAATCTAGCAAATACACATTTACTGCTACATAACCTGTTAAGCAACTGCTCACATGATAAAAAAAGAACACTTAACCAAAGTCCCTACTCATTCTTACCTTAGGTATTGGCCAGTAGAAAAGTAGTAATAATTAGCTAATCCCCAGACTATGTTTAAAAACATGCTGATAGCTAGTAATTATCCTTTTTAAGGATTTTACTTTTTTTTTTTTTTTTTTTTTTTCATGGTTTTACTTTTTCTCTATGCTTCCTCTAGTGAAGGATTCTTGTGAAAACAATGATATCTTGAACTTGACAATGTCATTCAGTCACTCAGTATTTAGTTGAAGAGTTGATAACCCAAGGACAGAGAATCCAAGGACCCAAGTGCAAGGTTCTGCATCTGAGCCAGGGCAATCCCAAGCAAATACACAGGCTGGGCAGAGAGCAGCCCTGAGGAGAAGGACCTGGAGGTGTTGGTGGATGAGAAGCTCAACATGATCTGGCAATGAAAGCCTAGTCAATATTGTCAATAGCGTTTATGATGTGATTCAACCTATATTCATCTAAGTGCTCACAGATCAGATGAAGCTGCATTCCTCTATTAGCTCTCCATTAGATACATTAGGAACTCTGCTGTCTCAGAGTGGATTTGATGTTGTGAGTGTGTGGACTTGTGGGAGATGAATCTCCCACAAAACACTACTCTGATTTAGGGAATCAGATTTTCATGCTCTTTGCCAAACATACATGCAACCATAGCCACAAATAAATCAGTTCAGGACTGTGGCCTGGGTAGACTGCATGTTTGGAAAGCACATTGACTTAGGCAGATCACCAGCTTAACACTTATTTATTAATGGTGCTAAAGACAGATATATTGCATCATGCATAAATGATCTGTTTCCAGACCCAGTTGTCAAAGAAAGATGACCCCCTAAGAAATCTCTAACAAAATCAACCGTGACACTAAGAATATGACCCTTGTTGCCACAGGTGATATTTTCTGAAAATATAGTGTCAATGATAGCTGCCCAGTTGTTGTCAGCATTCTTGCCTTAGCCCTTAAGCCTCCATTCCACAGGGAATCCACAGGGAGAAAGAAAGTGGAGATTTATTTTTCCCAATGTTTATATTCAGTCCTGTCAAATTGATACAAGGTTTTGGGGACAAAGACTATTCCTTCCTATTTGTTCATTCATTACCTTGTACAAGGGGGATGCAGTTGTGGCAGAAAGATGATGTTTAACACTACCACTTATTTTAAAAAGAAAAAAAAAGAAAGAAAAAAAAAATATCTATTTCTCTTCACCTAATTGAAGAAAGATGGGAAACAAAGTCTTAAGTCACTCTGATGAGCTTTGCTTGGTGCACAAATGTGTTTGCAGTAAAATTGATAAATTTTATGTAGGAAGACTATGATGCTTTAAACCTGAGCTTGTCTCTGAAATCTAATGATGGCTTAAGAAACAGAGCTTTTGAAAAGCTGGGGAATAATAAAAAGCACTGTAAAAGACCTGACTTTTTTCTCCTGCACTTTCATTTCCAAGGAAACAGATGCAAGATCGGTTGGCAATGTGGCATCGGTCTGCATGTCTTGTTTTAAGGGAGTGTATTGTTCATAAAATGTTATGAATACAGTTTCTCCACAGATGTGTGGAACTAAATTTCAAGTGACATCAGTTTAATGATAACACATGAAAGATTCAGAAGACTTCTGTTTGTGTTGCCTCATTATATGTGCGATTGCATGCAAAACTGCTAGCAAGACACACAACCTGTGCAAATGGCCCACTGATGTTGCCTGCTGATTAAATCCACAGTTCATACAAATCCTAATAAAACTATGACAAATCCTAAAGGCAATTACCCAATGTTCTCCCAACACCCGAGACTTTGATGCTCCCTTCATTTTTGTTTTGTTTTCTATATGCTTCCAGGTTATTATGATAAAATCTAAAATTGATGGGAATCTAAATGTATGGTAAATGAAGCCATTATTCTCTGAAAGCCCAAATCTGGTCAATACCATTAGGGACCAAAACACTTCTGCTAAAGTCACATGTGAAATGAATTGAATTCCTCCACTTCATCCGAAATTCATTATTCTGACTGGTTGCTTGAAATCACTGGCTGAAAAGCCAAATATCTGCATGTCTGGAGGAAATCCATCAATTGCTTCCACATCCTTTACATATGTCTTTTTGACCTGCAGATGTCTAACTGGTAGCTAGACTGTGAGTAATTCAGAACTACCCCTATACTTAGTGGCTATGTATGGGTAGCTGGCAGCTCTCATCTCTCAGACTAAGAGAATGAACAAGGGCTGAATTATCTCCCTATTTCTCTAAGTAAGGACAACAACAGGATCGCTACTCTATTAAACCAACAATTTTCAGATAAATAAATATGCCTTAGTATCCTTGTAGTTAAATATACTCCTCTCTTCAATGTTCTTGAAATTAACCAGTGAATTCCAAAATCATTGGGTCAAATGAAATTGACAAGCAGAGAGATGATAAATTCACATCATAAACTTTGTATTTTTCAGGAAATCCGAAGAATACTAAAAACCACAAAAAAAAACAAACAAACAAACAAAAAAACACAAACCAAAAAGAAAAAAAAAAAAGAACAATAAACTAAAAAAACAAAAAAAGGAAAAACCTACTCTTAAGGTAGAATAAATGATGCAATTCAACATCTTTTAAATGTGTATTTCAAAGGTCTGAGGACAACAGTTCTAGGAATATGAGGAATATATTTGAGCCAACTGGAATATCATTAGCAAATGATATCTTAAACAGTAAGTTTTCACTAGGGACTTTAGAGTTCAGCCTAAAACCATATGCACTAGTCTATACTGTTGTGACTTTAATACTAGTACTAAAACGAAAAGCAATTATACATGTGCCTGTTACACAGATACAATACAAAGGTTAATTCACGTCTTCATATTCACAGGGAATAAGGTAATTCAAAATATATGCATACTTATTAATTAGGTCTTCCACATACTTAACAATTAAAATAACTTGTAGCATAAAGCTCTCTGAAGACTAAGCTCTATGCATTTACTTTGTTCCTCTGGAAACCAATAAAATACCCCTGTCTTTTCTACTTAAAAATACCTTTTGCCCCAGTGGAAAGTGACACTTGAAACCTTGTATGGATAACCAGGATGCCCCTGATGTAAGACACATGATTTCTCCACAAGATGGATATATTTCTTGACAGTAGCTATGTCAGAGGAAAAACACTGGAACTCACTGTTACTAAAGGTGGTTGCACCCTTGCATATGATAAAGCACAGGGTACTGATAGAAATGTTTCTTACTGTGAATGTGCCTGTTCTCAGGCTGTGGGGCTGGCCATGAGCAGACCTGAGAGTGCACAAGGTAGACAATGTAGTCTGCCCTTGTGTGGTTTCACAGACACTATACAGAAAGTTTTAGGGGATTACAGTGGGCATGAGCTACATTTCACTAGAAATGAAGGACAGAGGACCATCCATTGAGCTATGCTGACCTTCACAGCTTTCATACTACACTTTTCCTTGTTAGGTATGCTATTGTCTTCCCCATTATGCCTTGCCCATGCTTCAGAAGTCCATACCTGGAGGGACTAAACCAATCCAAGAATTCAGGATATCTTCAGTTAATCCAACCTACCCTTCCTAATACAGAGAATCTCTTTAGGGATTTAGCTTCTGTGAACACATAACTTAATAGCTGGATCATTTCCTCTTAGTTCTGAATCATCTATAACCTGTCATTTAAGGAGATACCTTAAATTGGTATATGCAAATAATTACATGACTCTTAAATTTACACTTGCTTGAGATTGTTTCCAGCAAACCAACCTATATAGATTAATTAGCCAATCTTTCTTTTCATTATAATCCTTTGAATTTTTCCTTCTTTTCTTAAATAACAAAAGCAAACAAACAAACAAACAAAAACTTCCCTACCTCCACACTGTTCAGGAGCAAAGCAAGCTACTCTGCCAGCCGAGGCTTTCTGTGATCAATGTCTGTGGAATCAGACCTTACTAAGTCATCCTTACTAAAGTTCCCTTTGTTCAACTAAACTGCTGGGCTGACCTGGTGGTTCCTTGGAGGTTGTCTTTATCCCAGAGATATAATAAATTAGTAAATCCTCATTTCAAATGTCCATTGCAATAGCTTGAGCCAGAGCTAAGCTACTGTTTACCCTAAATATGAAAAGTTAGAAATGAAAGAAAATGTAAGGTAGAACTGTACTGCACTCTCATTTGAAAAAGCAAAACACAACCAATAAGATTTGTTTTCTCATATCGCATCATACTCAGTTACTGTTATTGCTCCAAAGATGCAAGAGTCTGGAGGTCTGGAGTGGGAAACAAGGATTCAAATAGTACGCTTTCAGTTCGTATTTCTTCCAACAAATTGAGACTAAATCAAGGGGGAAAACCCACAAGGTCTTCTTCCTTTTCCTCTTTCTCCATATTCTTTTTACTCTTCTTTTCCACAAGCATTTTGACGTCAGTAAGTTCTGTAAATTAGCAAGCCTGTAGTAAGGCATGTATGTCCTTTCCATTTCAACATGCTTTTCACAACAATGTGATTCTCTAAATCAGCTCATTTTTTTCTCAGATGTGAATTCAACCTAGTGGAGACCACCGTGAAACTGGCTGTCTTGACGTTCACCTTTTCACAGCTAGGTCCCTTTATGAAGTCCTCAGATTGCCTCTGCAATGTATCTATGGTATTCATGCCTAAACCTGATAGTAGAAACTACCCATCAAGCTTTACTGTGGTTTTGTTGAGGGTCTCTAGAGTCCAAGGGACAGATCATGAAGTGAGTAGCTCATAAGGGGTCTGTTTAATATTTGATGAAAAACAGAGCTGCTGTTAAATAAAAACCCTCACTAAACAACACTCCTGGTGTCTGTGTTGTGTATGCCTGTGTGCAGCCGTGACTCATTACTCATCATACAAAATTGTCTGAAGCTCTATAAAGTAATGTCACCATCCACTCTGGAACCGACTGCTACTTGTCATAACCCTAGTTCTGTAGGCAGCACATGTTTTGTCTCACACTTCCACAGTATTCGTGTGATTCAGAAAGGACCTTTCAGAGTTATGACACATTTTGCCCATTCTCTGGGAGCTATGGCTTGGTTTCCAGTGATCTCTGCAGGACCATTGTCTGACTAATGGAGTCTCTACATCAGCCTAAAGGTAGCTTTACAACAGCCATTTGGGGTCTTTTTCTGCTGACATTAGTAACTATAATGGTGTTAAGTGTAGTAAATAAGAACCTTTCAAAATTCATATTTTTTATTTTGACACAAATTTACGTTATTTCAATGCCTCTGATAGACACTGTTTGTCCTACCAACAAATCTGTATGCCTTCTCAAAGCTATTCTACCTGTGTCTCCATCACAACAGAGTGGGTATCATCTCTACTAAAGGAAGAGGAATTATTTGTTCATGCTAATGTTTTAGCCTCATTCTATTGTGCTTATGATTTTAATAGCACTACCAAATCATATGAAACTTCTTGTGTCTCCTTGTGTGGGGCTGGCACCCCCAGACTTACATCGGCATACAGCAGTACTAGCTCTTTCCAAATATATTGTTTGACTGTCTGATTAAACCATTTTAATGCTATGTTGTTTTGAATTATAGTTACCAATTGCAAAGCTAAGAATTTCTCATCTGTTTTACACTCCATTGTCATGTATCTAAAGATAAACTAATATCTTCAATTTGTTTCAAAAATAAACAATTAAGACCCTGTGCCCCCAGACGAATATATATTATTATACACGGAGATATTTCTTCTTTATAGAACAGCATTTATTCTACCATAAACTGACAATAAACAGTGTGTTAAAAATGGGCTGCATTTATTTGTTGCTTGTGATGGAATGAAGGCATTTATTTATTTAAGGATTTGATCTATAAAAGCTTAATCTGCTTTTAGGATGTCGTTACATAATTTCCTCTGTTAGCCAGTCTGCCTGTAAAACACTTCAGATTGTTCCTTTTCCAACTTTTGGTATTTAGAACCATTCAGTTTAATATCTTTTGTGTTTGTTTGTTTGTTTTTTAATTTATAATGAAAAAGCACCAACAACTGATTCGTATGTACAGATGTAAAAACAATGAAGAGATAAAAACCAGCTTAGATTAATTTAATACTTAATAAATAATGTCATTTCAAAGGTTCCTGAATTTAAGCTCACTGAAGAATTCTGTTTAAATAAAAAATAAATAACAATAATAGTAAAGTTGTTTAGAATTGCTGAAAATGATTTGGTTAGATTTTTTTGAACGATATTGACATTCTTGAAGTAGACATTTGGAAAAAAAATAATCTAGATTCCCAAAATGGAGGAAGCAGAAATATCTTCATTTATGCCTAGTGGTTAGTGTTGTTAGCCAAGATACAAGATAGATAGGCAGAAAGTCAGTAGGAGAAAGAATGACTCTGTATCCTGGCCATCAGTACACCCAAAGGGCATATTTATGTTGCAGTACTTGATCTAGTGAATATTTAATAGAATTGAATATGAAATAAATTCAGAATAAAATATTGAGAATACCACATAAGATTATAGCACACTGTGGGGAATTGGTTAATGTGGGTTCAAAGCCTTTCAGAAATAAGCACCATTTGAATGTGAATCTCAAATTCCAGATTTATTTTTTTTTAAATGCTTATTCTGGAAGTTCTATGAATTGTCTTTCAGTTTTTGTTTGACATGAAATATTTTGGAAATATCAGAAGACCTTCAGAGAAGTATTTTCAAAATATTTCTATTCTTGGGCTGAGAACAAGTTACTAACCTTTTTTTCTTATGAGAAGTGATATATAGGAGATAATATTGTGATTTGGAGCAATAATACTTTGGTGTGTGTTGATAAGGATGGGAAGGACCTCAGGGGTTGTCACTTGGGAAAATTCCTCCAATTTTAATCCTGTATAAAAAAAAGGATATTTTGTCTCCCAGTAATGAAGAGTATCTCTTCTCATTAATACTTAGTTCCTGGCATTCTGTTACAGCTTAATTGTGTTATAAACAATCTGCTTTCTGATGAAAGAAAATATATTAAATCATAAGGTTGTCAGAACCATTATTTATTTTGAAAAATAGAGAAGTAAACTATTAAATAAAGTAAAAACAATACACAAAGTTACATATGAAAGGTAATGAAGAAGATCAGAAGATCAGTTCTATTCCGTTCAGTGGCAAACTGGCCCAGATGGCAGGGGTAGAAATATACATTACAGGAAGGAACTTTTTGGTATATGCTTTAGATTTTGCTTGTTAAATATCAGCCTTCTGCACTGTAAGTTCAAAATCCATTTCCCAAAAGATACACTCTTCCTTATTAAAGAGTCATTGTTTCCCAAGGTAAATGGATGTGTGATTTCTCAGCTTTTTGACTAACAAATGCATTTCTTCTTCCATTTCTGGAGTACTGAAACTCTTGATATCATGGATTTCACTGATCAGTTTTTCAAATCTGCTAGCTTTGAAACAAAGTGTAAATGAAATTAGATACAAGAAAGCAAAATAAAGAATAACAAAAATAAACAAAAAATAAAAAATAATGAAAGGCAAGGCAAGGCAAAGAAATAAAATAAAATAAATAAAATGAAATAAAAATGCCCAAAGTCAGACAGATTTAAAATGTGGTCTTTGTAATATGAAACATTTCTAAAACCATTTCTACTGTGAAATGTCAGCTGATGACTGAGACCACTCAGCAGTAGAAGTAATGCAAATGCCTTTGAACTTATTAGCCTCTAGTTAATATTAGTTATTGTCCTTTTTTTTAAAAAAAAAATTATTTACTTATTTTTATTTATTTATTTATTTTTAAATAGCTGGGTACTTCAGAAGTTACAAAATCATTACAGAACAAACAATTTACTGTCATATCCAACACTTTAAAAATATTGCAGACAGGGAAACAACAGAGATATCTGGTGTAACCATAATAAAGGATGAAATAAATGAGTGTCTATTTCAAATATTATCGAAGAAAACCTTAGAAGAAGTGATGTACATTCAAGGAAGTTTGGTATATTTCTTACATTTCAGAAGAGCATCAGTCACTGTTTGATATTGCATTGTTATTCTTATTTCCACATGGGACTCTTGAAGAAATCAGTCAGAATGAATGATGACCTCAATAGTATTTTGAAGATAGTAATTTTTATGGATATTTCTAAATTTAAGTCACTAATGAATTGGTTTCCAAAGCTGGGATCAGAGACTTGAACTGATCTTCTTTTATAGAAGCCAACAAAGTTATGTAATGAAGATATAATCAGGGGATTGGCCCTCTTTCCTCCTTTAAGTGGTAGCCTGGGTGTTATAAAGTTTCTTTAAGGTATGAAGTAAAAATATTAAAATATATGTAAAAGTATTATTATTTTTAAGCATTGAAGGCTCTTCTCTTGTTCTAGGTATATCAGACCTAGTGGAATAATGGCTCAAGGCCAAGTTATATCAGGAAAATGCGTCTGTATTCAACCTATTTAGGAAAAAAAATCAAAAGCAAGCAAACAAACAAACAAAAAACAGCTATTTAACATTCAGTATAATCCTTCCCTGGAGGTCTGCAATGAGCTTGCAATTATAATTGTAAATTTCTAAACGGAAAGTTTTACATGCTAAGATATACATTGCATTTAGGGAGAGAGATCCTGAAGTCAAGCTTTAATTGTTTTATACCTAAAAAGGCAGGGGATGAAATACCAAACAGCAACCAACACAACAAAATACCCCGTATTAGGAGAGCTTAAAACCAGAGAAAGCAGCAAACAGACCTACAGAAATGTAACCCACTCCTAAAAATGTACTTTGTTTTAAAATGTAAATGAAATGTGTTTCGTTTCACTGTTCAATGCTGCTGTGTAAATTTGCATATTATCTCCTTCTCCCTTTTCACTATCCTCGACCAACAGCTGTGACTTGTCAAAACTTGCCAGCACAAGGGAAAAAGAAAATGAAGGGGCATATTGGAAATTGTGTCAGCTTATCTTTTGCTTTCAGTAAAATGTAATTGCTGAAGATGCCATTAAGAGGTGTCTGAAAAAATGTGTTAAGGCTGCTTATTTTTTTTCTCTTTTTCTTTTTTCCTTCTCTTCTTTTAATATTAGTGGTGTGATACTTAGGAGGGGCAGAGGGGAGAGAACAGAACATTTTGTGCTTTCTTCTCACAAGTTGCCTCCCTGTAATGAAGGACTACTGAAGCTGATATCTTTACAATGGTTTGACAGAGACCTTCATCACAGGTATTTTGTGGTGGTCTTTGTATTCCTTCTTGTGCTCTGAATCTCTTCATCACCCCCTCTCCTTTCTAATGCTCACTTTTGCTCTTGAGAAGTCACATGTCATACAACAAAGAGCTCAAGGATTCTTTCTTACCACACAGTGAGTTGTTGGAAGTTTGTAACTGCAAGAAAACCACTATAACATGAACCTCCAATAATTGTCCTTTGTACCAGTGAGAAGGATCAGGCCTGTGTCATTGTTACTGAGAGTATACTATAAAAAGAGGTCATGCCTTGGTGGAGAAGTGACAGACCTGAGAAGACAGGTTGAATTCTGAGTCTCAGCTTGCTCATAAAGCTCCAGAACTTTGTCATTGGTCTGGTTGTTAGGAAAAAAAAAAGTGGCCATAAAGCAATGCAACAGCAGATGCCTCTTAGTGCTTTTCCATGTTTTGTGAGATTCATACTAATATTCAGGAATTGTAATATTTGTATGAGCCTCCTTTACTCTGCAGATGACAGCTCTGTGTTGAAGTTAGGATGTCAGCAGTTAGAAACGAAGTCTCTGAGCTGCCATGGTGTGATTTATGGAACATAGGGTTATCAGATTGCAGACCAGAAATGGGTTGAGCTGTACTAAATAATCAGTGCTTTTCTGACTAGTGGATCAGGATTCTTTGTGTTTCCTGGCTGGCCTCATTAAGTTTCCGTAATTATCATTTTATTGATAAAGTGCCTGCCCTTGGTGAGACTCGGGGGATGCTGTGCAATTATAATAACAGATTATATGAATGTAAGATAATATACTAACAGAACAAAACTTGTTTTACAGAAACAAACAAACAAACAAAAAAAAAAAAAGAGGGGGGATTCTTCCCTAATACAAGAAGGGAAGAGGGACTACCTTCCTGGCAGTGAAAAATTCATCCATTCAGAAGGGATATACTAGCCTTTCTCTCATTGGAACTGCTGAGGATCAGTTCTCAACCAAGTACTTATATATACCTTCTATCTCTCTCAATGTTGTTTTCTGGTTGTTGTTTTGTTTTGTTTTATTTTTTATGATAAATCTGCAAACACAGTTTTCTTGAGTTAGATTTCTAAAATTAGGAAGAAAAAAAAAAAAAAGAAAGAAGAACAAACTCTCTAGGGCACCCCACTATGATGTTAAAAACCAAAACCAAAACAAATATAAAAACAAAAAAAAAAAAAAAAACAAACAAAAAAAAGCAGTTTTCAGTTTAATCAAAATATGGAAATTTCAAATTATATTGTCACCCAAGCAGCAATGTAGGAATACAGGATAGGGCCTATATCCACAGAGCAATTTTGGCACACAACTATTTTTCTGACAAAAGGAATCAGAATGAAGATGTTTGATGAAATCTCCTTCACCAAGGAGAGCAAGCATTGTGATATTCAGTGATGCGAAGTGTGAGATTGAAGTGCTAAGGTCTACAGGAATTCATAGTGATGGATTAAGTGTTTGCTCCCCATGCAGAGGGAAGAACCAGGCCCCTGTTTTGTTGTTCACACTAGCCCAAGAAAGTATAAATTCAACAGCAGGAGTGATCCCAAAGACATCTGTCCTCAGTGTGAGCTCATCTTCCCTATATACCCAAGGAAATCACATTCATATATACCTTTAAGAGTGCAGAACTTTTTCCCATATTTAGGAGTCTGCTGGTAATACGTTCACCATTCTACAAATTACTTTTGTAGAATTCATCCAGTTATTATCTAATTAAATAACACATAATTATTTTCTCTTTCAGGTCAATGTCCCAAACAACATGCTGTAAGTTCAGGATTCATTTTATCTGCTTTATTTTTTAGCCCCCAAATCTTACATTTTTGGACAACAGGTAACAACTTGGTAAGAGCTTTACCAAGACAGGAGGAAAGAACTTCAGGCTGAGTCACTAGCTACCAGAAAAAGGCAGGTATGTGTTCAGGAAGGACCTAGGGATGAGATTTTATAGCTCTTTACCATATTATGCAAAGAATAGGTAGCTCTCCTTTCCTCATGCACAGGTTGAGCAAGTCAGTTTTGGTAATAGTCTAACAAATGGAGTGCCTTTAAAGATGGGGGCCAGTGGGCATCCCTGTTTTCCTGTTTCTAAGTAGTCTGAAGTGGAATACAAGTGCTAAACCAATACCCTGGCAAAATTAAGATGCTTAATAGCATTATTTATGTGCCCGAACTTGTTAAGCAAAGTTACCCTTGAAGGTGACCCAGACTCCTGAATTCTGTGTTTAGGATCCCAGCTACCCTCCACAAAGACAGAATCAGTTCATTAAAGGGAGGGTTGTGGCAGACTGAAAAAGGTCTTTAAATAGCCCAGCCATGAAGGTAGAGGGATAGCTTCATTCATTCTAATGTTGATTGAGCCCATATAATTATGCAAAATATTTTTGCTTCTCTGAGATTACTTGCACTGCGTAAAATACATATTTATTTGGCACTTTCACCTTGTGGGTAACGCTATCATTCTTCTTTAATTACTATATGTTTTTTAGTAATGATGTGTAGCACTTGTCATGCTGCTTCCATATTCAAAACACTTTACAAATCTGAAATG
This sequence comes from Anas platyrhynchos, assembly GCF_047663525.1. NCBI lineage: Eukaryota > Metazoa > Chordata > Aves > Anseriformes > Anatidae > Anas > Anas platyrhynchos. The sequence continues at coordinate 5,755,326 of NC_092588.1, forward strand.
TAGCTATCTGTCACTGATTTTGTATTACAAAATGATATTAGAGAAAGTACTAAGAACTGTTTGAAAATGTTTCTCTGTAATTTCTTAGGATAAAATAAGGGTTGTATAAGTTAAACAACAACAACAGCTTCCTAGATATGTAACTGAAAGCACGTAACTGCATCCTTATGTTATACTGGAAGTCAACATGACTTCCAAATGGAAAACAAAACAAAACAAAACAATATAGAACACACTGCTTTTCAAAATGCCTTTTGCAATGTAATGGAAGTAGAGGGAAGACAGAAGCTACAACCATGAGCAAGATGCCAAATACAATGTGTCTCCATTAAAAATAATAAGAGAAAAGGAAGGTATTCTGAATGTCTCATGAGCAATGGCTTTTTCAGCACTGGACTTGTCTTCCTGAATAAAGATTTCACAAAACTAATATTAAATAGCCAAAGTTACTATCTGCTGGAAAATATCACAGAGTCCGTGTTTTTCCGTCTTTAATATGCATGCAATAGAAAATCTGACATTACCTCAGGCTTTACTGTTTTTAAATCAACTGTTATTTTAAATATTTTTCTTTATAATGAAGATCAGTGATCATCAGTGTTATAAGTCCTCAGTATAAAAAAAGGCACACACATACATGAATACAAATATACATGCACAGACATAGTCTCTTTACATATATGCATATATATATGAATGGATGCATACATTTTATTTATATATATATTATGTATAAAATATTATAATTTATATAATTTATAATATATATATATAATCATATATATATTTATATATAATATAATATAATATTAATATATATGTTAAAACCACTTTTTTTCCTCTCCAAATAAAATTTTGTAGGTTGGTATACAGTAATGGTAACTTAGTCCTCACCTACCAACAACATTTTTGGAAGCTTTTTTAGGCTACCATCATTCTCCTTGCTGCTCAATGTCTGTGTCCAGAAAGGAAAGATGATACACAGTGAACACACCAGATGGAAAAGGCAGTTACAGTGGGAAGACGCTTGGTGCTTTGCCATTGTGTGGACTGCATTAGACAGTGTAGTAAGCCAATAGGGTAATGATGTGGAACAAAATAAAAGGTTACAGAAAAAAAAAATTCAGCAGAAAAGCGAACTTTTTGCGGAACAGAAGGCAATGAAATACTCAAGAAAAAGGCAGAAATCACACACAAAAAAATCTTTAAGATGTCAACTCCATATGGAAACTCATCAGGCAAAATGTCTGAGATAATTCTATGACTGAGTGGAGTGCTGCTAATTGGGATGGACCCTCCAGAAAAAAAAAAAAAAAAAAAAAAAAAAAAAGATTTATGAACAAAGAAGAAAGAAGATCCTAATGGAAGAGGAAGAAAATAAAGTTTGAATATTTGGAACACCTAACAAAATGAAGACCAAGATTAGAATAAAAGCCAAGGGCAGCTGTGGGCTCCTTGCATTTCATGGCGTAAAATCCCATTGTGCATGGTTTCAGGTGCCTTGCAAGTATTTTATTCAGTGATAGAAAACTCTCTCTATTAATTTATGTAAAAAGGTTTTACAGTTTTCCCACCTTCCGTGAGAACAGTGGAGGCCATAGGGATGATGAATGAACATTATTTATGTTTGGGAGGAGAAAAGAGAACTGTGTTCAGGATTTTTTTTTTTATTTTTTTCCACAAAATAAATCATAGAAAAACTAGAGGGAAATGAGGGCAGTACTTTTTTTTTTTTTTTTTTTTTTTTTTTTAATTATTCTTATTATAACATATATGATGATCACTTCTGCAGCATGTCTAAGTTAAGGCTCCATACAGAGAGCAAAAATGTGACCCCTTTATAAAGAGATTCATACAATTACATGCCAAGACAGCAGAGGGTAGTGGATCAAAAAATATATAAGTGCAACAAACAGGGACATAAATTTTTAGATCAAATCAGCATGATAGCAAATGGCAACATATAGAAACAGGTCAAGCACTGTGAAGAATTTTGCAAATGAAGTGTGGCTAGTTAAAGAACATTAATAGCTTTAATTAGGTCAACCTAGATAATTTGGAAAAAGGGGAAAACCAGGGCGTACCACTTTTTCATGGGCAGTGTGGGATAGAACAATTTTAAGACATGGTTTGAAGGTGAGTATTCTCTGTAGATCCTGGAAAGTATACTTGATCTAACCCATTCATTACTAGTGTGTGTACATCATATGGGTATAAAAGGTACAGGAAGTATTAATCAACATAACCTACTTCCAGTGAAACAGTTGTGACCCGCAGAAGTTGAAGACCTGGCCCATAATCCATGGGTGATATGGTTCTCAAAACTACACTTACAGCCTTCCCTACTTACAGAGGAGCTGGCAATCAGCCTCCTGTTCTGTGAATTAGTCTCCAAAGACTCCTTGAGAATCATGCACAGTGGTCCTTAACTAAGATTTTCCATTGTGTCGGAGCTGAATTTGAAACCTTTAGCATTGTTTACATGGTGCCGCTGCTGTTATTTTCTCTTGGAATTGCAAATTTCCTAGTTATGGGAATCGTCAAATGAAAACCATTTCTCTTGTGGGCAAACCTTAACACGCCAACAGAGTGGAAGAAAATGTCGCTGCTGGCACATTGGAGAAATGCCAAGGTAAACTACTAGCTGATAACTGGAAAATTTCACTCTATAAACATTTGGCCTGGGACTTCATCAGCCAAAATCAGTGAATATTAGAATCAATACATGCCCAACTATCAGAGTCTCTAAGCATGATTTATTTATCATCATATATAATGTTTTTTTAATGAAGAATATCATCAGAATTTTTTATTATAGCATAAGTGGATGTTCCCTGCTACACTCCCCCTTCCCCCCAGCTTATTGTTTCAAGTCATAAATACCTGACCTAAATCTTTTTTTTTTTTTTTTCCTTCCCTAGAGGGGGAGACTAGGCTGATACCACTAGGCTGATAGTGATAAAAAGTAGGTCAGGTTCAAATGCAATTGCTCTGTCTGACACTTCTGTTGATACAGAGCAGTTACCTGAAAATTTTGCATTTCTGAGTCCCTTGTTTGCATTGGTATTCAGCTGCATCTACCAGATATAGTCTTTTCCTAAGAACTCTCTTTTAAATGACTGGACAGTTATCTTTTCATTTCATTCGACATTTTTTTTTCAGGTACCTGTCACACATTACCTATGCATTATGCAATGGAAGTAATTGACAGAATAAGGTATCACTAGGTTAAATTTACAATTACTTACACATTTTTACAAAATGAAACATTTATTAATATATATATATATATTTTAAAATGATCTCTCTTTTCTTTAAGGGAAGCCATAAGTTCTGTTAAAAAGTATTTCATTAATAAATTGATTTGTTGCCAGTTAGGCACTCATGGGAGGATGGAAAATACAGATGGAAATAACAAACAGAAGCAAGTCCCAAAAACAAGAAGGTGAATTTCCCTCAGAAAGGAGCCAGCAGTATTGCAGCCTGTGGAGGGTTTTAGAGAGTCTCCAATGGGGGCTCTTTCAATAGGAGAACTGCAGTTGAGCTGCACAGCTAAAGACAACCTTCTACCACCTATTTATTATAAATATCAGATTCATGAGACGCAGTCTTTGACAGGTCACAGCTTCCACAGACTAAGCCCTGCGTAACAAGACAAATACCCTGAGCTGGTCTGGGAATGGGCAAACAGACAGATTGCAATCCATCATAGTAGGGCACAAGTCTTGCCATTGCTGGGTCAAAGATTCAGATGTTTGTCAAATAACACTATAAACCATCTTACAGAGGGGCTCTTTTAAACATAGGAGCTGGATGCTAAATAGAGTCTGGGAAATATGAAAACACAAGTTCTTCACAGCAGGATTTAGGCACCCAGCTGTTATAGGTTCTTTTTATAATCTTAGATAAAAATGGACACCTGACCATAAAATATTAATTTAACTTAGTTCTAGTTCTATACAAGAGTATAAGTAGCATCTTTGAAGATACTGTGGCACGTGTGAAAGTCTTTGAGTCACAGTCAGAACCAAACCCAAAAGCAATACTGCTATGAACAAAAGCATTACAGAATGATCTCTCTTGACCATATGTATAGATCCACTAACAAAATTCAAAACTCTCAAAGTGTATCAATAGATGCAAACAAAGGCTACTGCTGGGTATGTATCTTACTGCTTCCCTTGCTTTATTTTGTATTTGGGATGATTATAAGAAACATTTTCCCTTTAACATCTGCTGCCTGCCTGTAAATGATGAACTAGGTTCCAGACACAATTTCTGCAGGTAACCAGCTGTGATACCCTGCAGTGATTCATAATACCAAAGTGTTCATGGAGATTTTTGAATTTACATGTTTATGAAGTTTACTGTGTGACATAAGAGGAAATAATTTAATTGATATTGTTTATTTTACTGCAGCCATGGCTCTGAGGTGCTCAATACAGTAGATTAAGTTAGTGTGTACATCTCACTGCATGGTTGCAAACCTGTAGTCAAGAGGACAAATTGTTGAGAGAAAGAAGTGTATGAGTTTCAAATCATAAATAGGAGTGAAAATTTTGCACTCTTGAAAGACATCCACAATGACTCTGTAATGTAATTTAGTCAAAGTATTTAAATTGTTCAAAAATGAAAAACTATCAGGCAGGGAATGGTTGTCTTTCTTTTTTATGGAATTGAGTCTCTTTGTGAAAGTCAAACATTGACTGCAAAAGTATCTCACTACTGGAAACAGAACAGAAACAGTTTCACTGGAGATGTTCCCAAAGAAAACTGTTGTGGAATTTTGTGTAATTCTATATCCAGTCATCTTGCCTGTCATGAGAAAGATGCAGAGAAGGAGCATCTGTTGTTACATGTTCAACACTAATTAATATAAAGGACAGTGTTTTTGCACAGTGCATGGAACAGGTTGTTACTGAATACAGTTACTGAAGTTGGGGTTGGCCCTAGGTTTTCCATTGGTTCATACAGCAATACTCAATGTGCAACAATAGCAGAGCAGTTCTACAAAAGTTTACCCTGCTCCTGATTTTTCAATGGAAACTGAGGGCTTGCAGGAATTTGGGAATTTTGAAGAGCATCGAATCATTGTACTTTATTTCTTCCGCTTTCCTGATCCCTGTAACATCCTCACAGAATGATCTTATTCTGCTAAGGGTGGGACTTGGTGGGTTTCTGGTTCCTCAGAAACTCCATTCCTCCATTCTGTAAGATGGTCTTCAACACTGCAGATACAGACCTGGCTCATTAGCATGGCAAAGGTGGGAGTGAATGTGGGCTTTGCTATGTGATGCTGATGAATGATGATCCCCTAACAGTGTGAGTACCTGGCCTATACCCTTTTGTGACCCTGTCCCCTTTCCTGTCCGGGAACGTGGGATCCTTTATCCCAGGCTCCAGACCAGTGTGATTTGTGCACTGACCTTGTAAACAAGGTCAGTCTCCAATTTTTGCCTTAGTCCTTTGCTAGAGTGTTGGGAAACACAAATAATAGCCTTATGGAAGTGAAGAGGATAAGCATGTTATGAAAAGGAGATGGCCTGATTCATTTTTTTTCATCATTTGATTTCTTTTGGCCTACAGTGTTGTCTTTTTCTTAAAGCACACATGCTCTGTGTATGTAGTTAGAGCCTGTCTGTAGGTACACCTCTAGGTAACCACCTGTTTTATTCCTAAGTAGCATTTGGTGGCTTTGTTATACAAATAAAAATCAGGTTAGATTTAAAAAAGAAGGTTCCAAACCTTATCTGATTGCACGGGTGCTACAGCATAGCTTGCATCTATATGCTGATCTCTCTTGCCTTCCAGAACAGGATGGCTGCATCCAAACTGCTTTCATAAACAGTCCCTGTCCTGCCCCAATGCCTGGGAATGTCTAGAAAAGATTTGAGAGAACATTGTCTAATGCAGTACAAAATTGGGCAGGGAACTTGTAACAATTAATTTATTGATGTGGTTTATTGTGGATAGCGCTTTGTCACTCATCCAAATAGGTATCTTGATGCAGCTCTGAACAACAAATCTGTAGTTAGGCAGACTACAAACAGAAATCTAAATATTTTTGCTTGTAGAAGCGTAGAATCCAGTTTTCCCTAACCAGCCAACTGATTCAAAGGAAGATTTTTGCTAAGCAATCACACACACGTGCTGTTCTTATGCTGGGGCTGGTTACCTTTCCTATAGCTAGCCAATTTGCAAATAAAGATCAAAATGAAGCAGTAGAAAGAATTACAATGAAAAAGAAGATTTGAGAAAATTAATACTAAAATAGCATTTTAAAAAAGCAATTATAGGATTAGTATTATAGAGCAAATGAAAACTCAGAGCTTGATATTTTGTAAAAAATAAAAAATATATAAAAAAATCCCCAAAAGCACAAGGAAGGAAAAAATTGAACAGAAATAAATAAATAAATAAATAAATAAATAAATAAATAAACCTTTTAGACCTTCAATTGTGTTTAATAGGGAAAATAAATAACAATTATATCTAGATTAGAAGATTTTTATTGAGGTGGGTATTAGCCTAAACTTAAACAATTAACATTTTTTGAAACAAAACTGACTTTTCTACACTCTACATTCAGTCTTTGAATAAGCTAGTTAAAGTATATTGTTAACACCTCATAGAATCATTTTAAATCATTTACCATTTGCTTAAATGGAAAATGTGTAGAATTTTGGGACATTTTAAGCATCCAATAGCTTGTTTACTCGAACCAATCACCTGGCATTTAATAAATAATTTGATCCTAGCTATTGAATTCCATAGAGTGACTCAGACAATCTACAGAAAATAACCTCTTTCTCTATTAAGTGTCTTAGATTTTTACAGTAATTTCCAGAGAATATAATTGATTAAGTCACAGTTAAAATCTAGAGTACTTTCCCACCAGGGTACAACCAATTAACACAAGCCAAATTCTTCACTCCCTGACATCTTGTGCTGAGAGAATGAAAAATGCTTATGATGTGATATCATTGTGCACACATTTTCTATTTATTATGCATTAGTGAAGAGACCACAAAGTGCTCTCTCCCCATTTTTCTCTTTCTTCTTAAAACTCTTACTTTACAAAGTCTATAATGACTCCTCACATGCGATGTTCTATAATCCCTTTATCATTTTGGTTGTGCTTCTGTACGTTTTTTTTTTTTTTTCTTTTTTCTTTTTTTTTTTTTCCCTAATAATTTATCAATGTCCTTTGTATACTGTAGGGACTAAGCTCTGTTCTCTACTTCATTGCTAGCCAAGGTAATGAAGGTAAGGCTAGGCACAATCCTTCAGATCATATTCAAGTAGCTCCTATTAAGCCTTTTTGGCAGCATGCTCAAAGAATGCTGCTAGGAACTGGTGCTTTCACTATATTAGTCTGAATAAGAAAATCCGTGGACATCGGTAATAAGAGAGAGACCTGCTGAAGTAGAATTATTCAGCTCTGAGCTGTAATTCTGGACAAAGATCAGCTTTTTATTAGATCATATACTTAGGAAAAAAAGAAAAAAGTCTGGATTTTCAGGCTCTTAAGCTCTTTTTCAGTCTTTTCAAGTGTCTGTACCTGTATGTTTGTTTTATTAATGATACAGAATCACAAAATCAATATGTTTGGCAGGCACCTCTGTCCACTGCCTTGTCCAACTCTCTGCTCAAAGCAAGGTTAGCTAGAGCAGGTTGGTTAGGGTCATGCTCAGGGTTTTGAATATTTCTGAAGTAGGAGACTCCACCACCCATCTGGGCAAACCAATTTGACTACGCTCACAGTAAGAATGTTTTTTCTTATGTTTATAGAGAAATGTAGATGGTCTGTCTGTATTCTTCCTGGATCACTTGGCCTGGCTTCAGCCTCTGATGCACTGCCTTTTAATGCTTGAGACTAGTCAACTGAATTTAGTTTGTTCTAAAATGAGGCAATAATTCTGCATACTGTGCCTGCCTCACTTGTGTCCTGAGTGTATCATGGCTTACTGTAACCTCTTCAGCAATGCTAACTGTACAAAAATGTGAAGAGTGCTTAGGACAAATAGACTGAACTGAAGCAAAACATTTTTAGCTAATCCCAGGTTATCCTTGTTTTATGCTAAACACTTATTTGGCACAGCCACTTAGGATAAAGATTTTGGCCTTGAAAGTAATATATAGCATTAATATAAGAAATGCTGGACTCTAAAAAAATAAATGTCTTTCTGACTTTTACATACTGGTAATACAGGCAAGAATGTTGTTTAAAGATTTTCAATTAAAATGATTATTGAAGCCTAGAACACCTTGTAGAAATGTCATTGTGACAGCAAAGAAAAAACAAACAAACAAAAACACAACAAAGCAAACAAGCAAACTAAAAAAGAACTTTCTGAAAAATATCACAGGCTTGCACTAACATTTCATAAATAGATATCATTACAAGAAAGCACATTTTCCCAATAATTTTGGCTTCTCTTAACTGTACTTAGAAACTATATTCTCAGGTGCTTTTTATAATCTTATTTGAAAAAAAAAAATCATAGAACTGCTTGGTTTGGAAGGGACTTTACTCCTTATCTCTGGAGTAATACATACACTCTTGTAAAATAAGCTGTAATAATTGTCCTTTCACCTCAGTCCTGATAAGATAGTTAATAGCGTGTATGATGGTATTGGTAATGCATATTTTTCTGAAGCAAAATGCCTCTTCTTAAAGCAAAATCTAGGATTAGGATTCTCAAATCTGACTTTTCTGTCTGTTTTACAAGATTTCATATTTAGTATAATTTTAAAATAGAGATTAAAAATCATGTAAAAATGACATGCATTAGTAAATTTCTGATGTTTTCAAATCTCTATAAACTGTGAACAACAACCCAAAAATACATTTATGATTGCTCTGAAAATGCATGAAAGATCATTTTAGTGTTCCATTAAGCAATTTGCTATGTATATCCATGGAAAATTGTGTATCATGTGTACCTTTTCATGCTAAGATAAAGTCCAAAATATTCACCCATGAGTTTAAAATAGACAGTTCTGCCAGATTATCTGTACACCTTGAGGGCTGTAAACTCACCTAAGAGCAAAGACAGGGTTGAAATATTTTCAAATGAGGGCAAGAAACTTTACAGCCAGGACTGCAGATCAAACCTCACTAGAGATAAAATACGGGACCAAGCACACATCTTGAACAAATCAGGCATAAAAGTGACAAAAAATATGGTATACCTGCACAATAGACCACCATTCCTTACAACCTCCAAAAGACTGTAGGCACTGCATATTTATGAGCACACAAGCATTACCTAGCTTTGGCTTCCTTTCCATCTTTAGGTCATGAATATGTTCCTTGAAGTATTTCTAAATTTTTGTGAATCTTATTCCTGGATGACAAGAGGATCCTAACCTCCAGTCTAGGTTTTTAAAGTTGGTTGGTCTCAGAGACCTCTGAAATTTCTGACAAGAGTTGGAACATCTCATTTAGACTTAAAGGACAGGGAAACACATGGTTGGCAACAGCTGGACCTGGTGATCCAGATGAACTTTGTTCCACCTGCTGTGTGGGTGCAGTGTTACAGCCATTTTGCTTAACTAAAACTGATGTGTAACAAAAAGTCTGCACAAAGAATGAACAAAACAAACTACAACAACAAAATCTTTTGAAACTAAAGATCCTGATTAGGTTTCTGCGTTACATAGTGGTCTGATAAAAGCCTGATAAATATAAGATGGGAGAATAATGCTGGAGGGAAAGGATGGTCTCAGTAGGTGTGTTTACAGGAAGAGTGATAAAGGGATTAGATACAGAGAAAATAGAATTTTGGTGCAATTGGGGATAGAAAAGCAATTCAGAAAGAGGGTCTTCCCAATTTGTTTTTTCCTTCCACCTTAGAAAAGCAGTTCAGCAAATACACACTGAATTACCACACTGTTTATTTCATTTTGTAAGATACATCATGTCAATCTTAATGTTACTTTTTTCTTTTTCTAAAAAACAAACAAACAAACAAACAAAAAAAAACACACCTATTTGTAGCAGAGAGCCTTGTAAACTGCAAGAAGTAATTCTGCTTAAGGAAAATATCCTTTTCTCACAGCAATCTGCCTGGACATTTGGAAGACTCAGTGAACTGCCCCCATACATACTATATGGTGGAAAAATGTTTAATTCAGAACAACGGTAATACCTTCACGCATATATATTCATGTACACATACATATATGTACAGGTACGCATGCATGGAAGAAAGCAGAGGAGAAAGAGTGAAAGAGCAGGAATACACAACTTTAGGAAGGGAATTTATATCAATTGGAAAGAAACAGAGACCTGACTGATATCACACTGGGGGTAATTCTCCATTACTAATTAGTATGATGTATAAGGAGCAGCTGAAGTTACTTAGATTGTTCAGCCTGGACAAGAAAATACTGAGGAGAGACCTCACAGTGGTTTACAACTTCCTCACATGGGGGAGTGGAGAGACAGGCACTGAGCTCTTCTCTCTGTTGACCAACAACAGGACCAGCTTGAAGCTGTGACAGGGGAGGTTCAGGCTGGATGTTAGAAAAAGGGTCTGCACCCATAGATGGTTGGGCAGTGGGACAGGCTCCCCAGGGCAATGGTAATGGCACTGAGCCTACCAGAGTTCAAGAAATGTTTGCACAATGGTTTTAGAAATACAGTTTTATTTTTGAGTGGTTCTGTGTGGAGCCAGGAGTTGAACTCAGTGAACTATGTGGGTCCCTTCCAACTTAAAGAACTTTCTGTGCATGTGAAATAACTGTATGTATCAATATCATGTGCTTCTGAACCTGGAAAAAAAGCAAGAAACATCTACCAGTGGTATTTCTGGTCAGGTCTAGATTAATTCCATCTATAAAATAATAATAATAATAAAAAAATAAAGTTCAGTTTATGATATTTAGTAACCTCCAGAGGCTTGGGTGAGTCAGATAAGCTTCAGATAAACATCTGACCTTTGCAGAGTTTATCCAAAGTGAAGAGAAGCTATTGAAGTGCATCTATCGCTAATTCTGCACTTGTTCCAAGCGGGAAATTTTCACTGATGTTAATGGGATCTCTGTGCACTGAATGAGAAGAGATTATCCAACAGATATCCACACAAAAGAGAAGCTAACAACAGCGTATGAATCAGAAAGGAAAATAGTGCCAGAATATTTGCTCCTGTGGTGTATCAGGTAGTTTACTTTTTAAAATAGCAATATTACCATATAAAAATAAATTAAATAAATTACCAACTGAAAGTAACCTTTTGCTTTCAGCATAAAGATCAGCTTCCAAATTGCTTCCTTCTACATATGTCCTTCGAGGATCTAAAAGACAGAAAGAATTTTTAATCACCAAAACCAATTTGCATAGTTTATACAAAGTGATCCGGCAGATTTAACTGATTTGAAATGCAGAGGTGAAACTGTTTTTGCTCTTAAATTCAGTTGACTCTTAGCATGCCAGAATAACAATCTCAGCAGTATATTCCTGCCATCATAACATTTAATTGGTCAATTTCTTGTTTATACAAAACCAATTAATCACCAACAACCAGTAAGAAAAAAATAATCAATAGTTCATCATGAAAATTGGTGTTTGAAACTCACCTGCCTTGAAAACTCCTTTGTCTTACAGCCCTGAGAGACATCTAGCAAGAAGGGCAAACTTTTCTTGACCCCCTCAAAGCTCCCATTACTTGCTCTCTCCTTTTACTTCTTGACTTGTGGAATAGCATTGGACGTTGAGAGCAGTCCAAAACAGAAATTCTTGACTCAGAGGCTTTTAAAATCTAGAAATTAAAACATAAAACATAAAACCAACAAAAACAGTTTATAGGCATGCATCTCATACTGGGAGGCATTTATGGTCTGTTGTAATTATTAATTTATTCTTTTTTCTTTGTTTTAGAAATTATTTGGTGAGATCTACAGTGACTTAAATAGTGTGAACTGGAGCAGGTCATGGGAAGCTGGCAAACCAAGCCATACTCACCCAAAGCCAGGCCACAGAAGCTTAACAATAGCTTTCAACAAAACTAATGGAGGGAGATAAGCTATGAAAAGAGAGATCTCTCTAGAATTAATATTGCAGCTGCACCAATTTATAGCAGCTGAAGATCCAGTCTTTTGCCTATCTTCTTCCCTGATAAAGCTGCCTCTTTTTTTTTTTTTTTTTTTTTTTAAGAACACAGACTTTTTATTGTCATTTCTATTTTTCCTCTCAGTGTGTTATTTGTTATTTGTTGGAATGCAGAGCTTACTAAATTCATTCAAAGCCAAAAATTCAAAGCTAAAAATTCATTGAATGTGGGTCCTGCATGGCAGTGCTTATCTCCAGAATCCCAGTTAAAAACCCCTGACCTATGTATTTTCATCATCTGCCCCAGAACTCTACTATACTCATGGTATTTTTAACATAACACAGAGAAAGAACAATGTTGGAGATGTGAATACATTTCCTTTCTCCCTTGAGCAGGACAAAACCTAGCCTGTCTCAGGTCTCCCTTGATGGAAAAAAGAGTCAATGCATTAAACATAGGACATACCCCAGAATTTTAATAGGAACTTTAATCCACTGAGTTTGGACATGTAATTGTTAACATTTTGTTTTTCATTATGGGATGTTTTGTGCTTAGGGTACTCCAAGAAATGAACATCTGGTATTAATAACTTCTCAGCATAAAAACCTCAACAAAATTACAACCTATTGTAGTTGGCAGATGGGTTGAAAAAAAAAAAAAAAGAAAGAAAAAAATGCACAAAACACCAGCTAGATCCTGATTTAATTCAAACAATGCATAATGCATTGACTTCTAACAATAGGTGGCTATTGTGAGCAGTCTTTTCTTATTTAGGCATATTCAGTGATGATTATTCATGTAAACAGGCTTTTTATTTAAAATTAATCACTGAATTGTTTTGACTGGTGTGTTGGTTCCAGCTTTGATGGGAGATAGTACATGCATACTGTGGAAGTGAGAGTCTCATAAAAGTACAAACAAACTCCTCACTCCAGAAAACTCTTGGCACTGGGTTGCTACCTTCCATTTTGGAAGCATTAGGTAAAAGACTGAACAATAACTAGTTTACTCCCTCCACCCTTCCACCTGACACTGGCTGTGAAGACTTAGAGAGGGCTACTGTGTGGGGTGACATTTGCCACCATTAAGAAAAACATTTGCTACAAAGCTAGATAGAGTTGAAAACATTGAATGAAGGAGAAATCACCGTTGACTATGCTGCCACATCTTTCATTTGAAAAAGAGAGCAGGCTGAATAGACATAGGTTGTCAGTTCTGCTATATCATTAACCTTCCTGTATTTCCTTCCTGTATTTCATGAAGACTTGAGGGACATATTATGCAATTTCTTTATTTCTTTTTCTTTTTTTTTTTTTTTTTCATCTTTCTCACAAAGAAGTTTAAGATGATCTGCCAAATTTCTTTTCTCACTTACCATCCCAGAGTGACTCCAAGAAATGAAATTTGCTCTTCATGCTGATTCATATTATAGTAAATGACAAAATTCTAACTGTAAAGTTTTCACCCTGAATTAAACCTAGAACTGTTCTGACTTTATGTAATGGCCTTGGATGAAATGGAGCAGGTACCTGTCCCAGAAGGACTGAATTATTTATAAAAGAATACTGTTTTCATTCCTAAGGGGAGAAAGTATGAGGACATGTCTTACATGTTCCTTTCCTTTACAGTCATCCAAACAAAAGGAGACAATGTCCTTTACGAAATCAAAAGAAATCCACTGTAAAAGAAATCCCTCATAAAATATGAAGGGGAAGAAACTTTAATAAAAGGTAAGGTAAACAGATGTGAAATTGTACAGATTAAATTTTCTGCTACTACACTCTTTCTCTTACCATGCCTGCTTACATAAAAGGTTTTTGCGGTATCCAGAACCATGTCATCATATGAACACTAGTGAACACATATTGAACAATGCAGTAAAGATAGAGCAAAAGGAATGTGATCCTCGATACACCCTCCCAGTCATAATCAGATCAGATATCCCTAAGAAGATGTTTATGTCTAGATAATCTTATTTAATTTATTTAAATTATACTAGTGGTCCATACTACATGATTTGGCTAATTCTTTTATAACTTGTTTCAATGTTTGGCCTTGGTAAAATTTTGCAGCAGTGAGCCACACAATGTAATTAAATCCTATGTGAAATATTATCTTCTCTGTTTTAATCCTGTTATCTAATAATTTCCCTCAGTGGCTCTTAATTCTTCAATTGTGACACTGAATATATATATATTTATTTATGCTACTTATCATTTTATATGCTTCAACCATATTCTACCCTTGGTTACTTATTATTCAAATTAAAAATTCCTAGGTCATGTATGCAATTGCAACTAAAAAGTGTTAGTGGATAATGTCCTGCCTCTGTGGCAAATGGCACAGTATGGATGTCAAGGGTAATACCGGACATACTGGAAAGGTTATTAGCAGGTCTCTAGCACAACTGTGGGTTGGGACCAGTTTTTGCCTAGTTGATTCTTAAAAACTGCACTATATACCTGTGTCCTTTTAACTGTATTTCCCTCCAAAAAAAGGTGGCTCCATTCAGATTTCCCTAATCTCAAAGGATTTCCCTTCTCTAAGGGAAAGGTCTACTGCAAGATTTTACCTCCCAAACCATACCCAGTACTGTTTGGAAAAGTGTTGCTAGACCAAATGCACAATTTACAATAGCCCATTTCAGCAGTACAAATTATTATTCCAGTGCCTGATAATTGTTCCTTTCTCTCAGTGTCTTTATACTTAGCAGATCCATAATATTAAAATAACACAAAGACATGCTCAAGGTTTGAACCACGATCTCCTAAACTGGTTATTATCAGTGTACTCCTAGGCATGGTTGTGCTTTAAGCCACTACACCATGTAGTACCCAGTCATGGTTTAAAGGTTAGAGCAGTTCCCATCAGGCCATATGGTGAAGATAAGATCATGTTAATCTCCCTCCATCCAAACTATCTCAACAGGCTTTACTCAGTGTGGTGTGCTGTCACATCATACCCTGGAGTATGCAACATCATCTTTTTGTTATGAAAAAACACTGCTGTACTGGGTTTCAATGCAGCCAACACATTATTTCACACATTTTGATCTAGGGGTCAGAAAAAGGTATAGACACAACTAGCAATAAGAATTTGTCAAGGCCAGAAGATGCCTCACAGAAATGAGAGGTAGCTCAGGGCCAACTGTTATGTGTTACAGACACAGTTAGTTAATGAAAATTGGGTTCTGGGCCTTATTCTACTTAGAAATAGAGATGTAGCCATAAAGATCACAACTGAGTTCCTGACAGGCATTGTCAGATCATATTTTTACTAATATCTGAGCAGTGGAGAGGAAAAATCCATTCCCTGGGACTCAGTTTCTTCAGTTTTGTACCCAGTTATTTTGAATTATGTTAATCAACACATCCCAATCTTTGAGTTTCTTGAAATGCAAAGCAAGAAAAGCAGGATAGTTTACTAATCAAGGTCCTCATTTGGGTTTTCAAACTACCTTAATAAATTTGCATCTCTAGTTGACCAAGCCACTAAACATCTCCTTTTTCCCTCCTCCCCTTATATATATATTTGTTTTACTCTTTCAGACTCTTATATTGTAAAATCCTTTGTTAATGAGACCAATTCTTACTACATATCTCTACTGCTTTAATTCATAGTTCTAGCTAGAGCCTGGGTATTGCCATAATGAAAATAAAAATAAAGAGAGATAGATGACAGCCTCCCAAAGGAAAACTTTGTAACAAAACACTGATTTGAAGGCAATAGATTTATCTGGAAGGTGCTGATTTAAAGTAGGGAGTATGTTGAAATATAGGTCTTACAAGTACTGAAACATAACAGATTGAAACAATAGGAAGCTACAGAAGCTACAGTAACTGAAAATAATAGGCATTTTTAACTAACTAAAAATAGGCATTATTAAATGTCTATTAAAATAGGCAGTAACTAAAAAATAGGCATTTTTGTTTATTTGTTTTGTTTTTAATTTCTTCTTTTCTCCTTTACATTTGAATGGATTTTTTTTTATGCAAAAATGGAAAAAAAAATATCTGTCGTCCCTCTTCCCCCCCCTTTTTTCTTCTTTTTTTTTTTTAATGGGTAGACAGCTTGCTAGTGTCCAATATCTCTAGATTACTTCTAGGGATTCTTTAAAAAATGTTAGCTGTTTGAATCAAGAACCATCATCTTTTGACTATGGAAAGGTAGCTTTCCATGTAGCTGTCATACTTAAAGAATGGCACTTTAAAGCTCAGCCTATAATCACCAAACACAACCTATAAAATATGCAAATATGTAATTCACATGAGACTAGGTACCAAGGGAATTCCTATTACAAGCATGAACTGTATTGAGGGTGACAGTCTTTTTAGTGCCATTAAGGTAAATGAGGTGGTAATGGGAAGTGCAGATTATACGAACTTCAATAATTTATTTCATGCTTCCCATCAGGGTAGCTTTTATAAACAGCTAGTGTTCTTAATTGAAATGTAAATGAATGATAAATTATGAAAAATGTATTATGAAAAGGAAAACAGGGTAAAATAAAGGGAGTACAAACAAAATCCTTAAAGCAGAGGAAAAAGATGAGTTGGCATGCTAATTAGATAGCGCAAAATGATAGAAAAACAAGAAAGCATACAGAGGAATGTCTGTGTGAACACAATGAAACCCACATATCCACAGCATTTATGCAATCTTGCTAGTTGTTACTGAGCGTACATGAACAGCAGTGTATTCTTCAGTCTGTTTCTCTCCTTTTGAGCACCTAGTATCTCAGGTATACATTCCCTAATAGGAGGCTTGTATTTCATGACATTGCTATACAACAGGGGAGCAGGTACTACATCCTGGACCTTGCAAAGGTCCCTGGGAAAGATTTTTAAGTATAGCCAGTGATTTTGTCTGCTTCAGAACTGCTTTGTCATCATGTTCATGCTGAGGCTACCAGGGGTCAGGATTCATAAAGTCATAGAATTACTGGAGTTGGAAGGGACCTTAAAGATCATCTAGTTCCAACCCCGCTGCCATGGGCAGGGATGCCATCCATTAGATCAAGTTGGCCAGGACCTCATCCAACCCAGTGTTGAACATCTCCAGGCACGGGGCATCCACAGCTTCCCTGGGCAACCTCTTCCAGTGCCTCACTACCCCCTGAGTAAATATTATCTTCCTAACCTCTGATCTCTAAATGTCTCCTCTTTTAGTTTAAAATCATTCCCCCTTGTCCTGTCCATGTCTTCCTGAGCAAAGGGTCACTCCATCTTTTTATAAGCCTTCTTTAAGTATTAAAAAGCTTTCAGGGAAAATACGTCAGGTTAGTCACCAAAATTAGGCTTCTAATTAGCAAATATGAAAAATCTTAACATGTTCCACTGAATATGACCCTAAATAACACCAGTCATAGATTCATAGATCTTCTTTCTTTCCTTAGACATATGAAAACAAGAAAATTTACCAGGCTGAGAACATTTGATGGAAATATGGATCATGTTGACTTATACAGTTGCAGATTAGTTACACTAAGTTATAATTTATTGAACTATTTATACATTGCATCAACAGAGCTTGGAGAATATAATTAAATTGTTGGAAGGTTACTGATCCAGGCAAATACTGCATGCTAGAATGAAATACATACACCTATGCAATTTCTGGAAATGCTTGCACAGGCAAAAGTATCTCATATATTTGAAGTAGCAAGGGTCTTATTAAAGATTAAGAAAGTGTCAGGAATTTCAGAAAACATTTATTTTTTTAAGTCTTTCTAAGAGATTGGCCTATTGTACTTTCTACTCCTTCAATAAGAAATGTTTACTGAAATCAGTTTTGAAAATTAAAAAAGTTGAGAAGTCAGTAACTCTTAAAATAAATTAGAAATATGTTTGTTCAGAAGGTATATAATGAACAGAAAGTTTATTAACCCATTTTTTTTTTAATTAATGTCATAAGACATATCCACGATAAAACCTTGAAAATGCTTTAAAATATCTGTTACTGAAGAGATGCCACTCCATCTTCACTACAAGGATAACTGGAAAATACTGAGCAACTTGCACTGTGCAGAAGTTGATTCTCTTACAAAACCTTACATGACTTCAACAGCAATGTGTGCAAACGAGATTTCTTTAGATGGAACAAAGCAGCAAGAAAAAGTGCCCTATTACTAGATGACATCTTTTCCTCCTTTAGAGACAAGCATCCTACTGACCTAATGACAGAGGAAATCACCAAGATGACTTCCAAGGAAATATTTTTTACTGAAAATATTCAGAATATTTTGTTAGAGCCATAGAAAAAAAAAAAAAAAAAATAGTGCAAAAAACACAGCATTAGCTCAAAAAAAAAAAAAAAAAAAAAAAAGAGACGAGAAACATGATATAGAGATTGAAACTACTAAAGAAATAAATGAGAAACATTTCTCCATATAGTGCTGGGCCAATTATTCTCTAAATCTGTCAGTCCAAGTCATTTCCGTCACACTTTCAAAATGCAGGGAGGACAGACAGGTATATTCTAACAACACTAATTTTCCTGTCTCATGGGCCACAAAAAGTTATAATGGTAACTGTATCTATCTCCATTTTATGTCCACAAGTACGGTCTAAAAAGTGCCTCTCCTCTACTTTAAGGAAGACAGATAGTCTGTCAGAGAGGCTGTAAGATGCCTCAGGAATCAGTGTCACCAGGCTGCTCATGACACCTGTAGTCATGGTCCTTGTAAACATCTGCCTTGAACTGCCTTCAAGGCTGTGACAGATGTCATTGTGCCTATGGGACAGAAGCAAATGGATGAAGAGCAGCTGTTGAGGGGAAAAATGGGAACCCAGAGGCAAAAGCAGACTGTCAGACAAAAGCACTTAGGGGATACTACAGCTGAGATACTAAACCTACCAGCCAGTGAGGTGTCCCTGTCCTACTCCTAGAAAACTTATAGCACTATTAAGCAAATATATAACAATATTAAGATGAAATAGGCCCTCTTCTCTTTTGGCTAAACACATAAAAGTGTTTTTGTGGCACTCCACCTTTTTCACTAGACAGAGAGCCTTTCCTCTTGGTCCTGCAAAATGGAATGCTGAACTGCTGAACTGAAGTTTAAGAAAAGAGTAACATAGCTGTTACTGGACTGAAAAGCATATGATTATGCATCTGCTTCATGAAAGCAGATGAGTCTAGGGAAGTCCTTTGCTTTTTTTTTTTTTTGCTTTTTTTCTTCCCAGAATCAGAAAATGATAGAATGGTTGAGGTTGGAAGGAACCTCTGGCAGTCAGCTGGTCCATCCACCCCTTCTCAAGCAGGGACACCTACAATATGCTGCCTAGGAACATGTCCAGATGGCTTTCAAATATCTCTAAGGAGGTAGGCTCCCCAGCTTCTCTGGGACTGAGTTCCATCACTCAGTCAGGAAGTGCTTCTTGATGTTCAGAGAGAATCTGCTGTGTTTCAGTTTTTGCTCAAAGCTCCTTGTCCTCTTGCTGGGCACCACTGAAAAGAGTCTGGTTCCATCTCCTTTGCAGCGTCCCTTCAGGAATTTATATACATTGATAAGCTCCTCCTCCCCCCCCCCCCCCCCCCCTCCCCCCTTTCTGTTTTACAACAATTTTCATCTACAACATACAACATTCTGGTCTTAAGTATTTTGATCAAGGAGAAATCCTGAATTTAGCATTCCAGGAGTGATTCAAAACTTCTGTTATTATTATCTGATCACTTGAAGTTCACTTCCTTCTTATGCATCATATATCCTCATACATCCTGGGACATCTTGAGGCCACTGCCTTGAGTTCTGTCACTTGTGACCCCAGAAAAGAGACCAAGAGAGCAATGAGGTCTTCCCTCAGCATCCTTTTCTCCAGTCTAAACAGCCCCAGTTCCCTCAGTTGCTTCTCATACATGTAAATCTGGTTTTCTAATCTCTTCATCAGCTCCACTGATCTCTGCACGTTCCTGAGCAGATGGACAATCACTTCCTTAGTTCTTCTGGCCATACTAGTTCTGATTTTAGTCAGGATGCCATTGGCCTTCTTGGACACCTGGGTACGCTGCTGGCTCATATTCAGCTGCTGTCAACCAGCACCACCAGCACCACCTTCTGCTAGGCAGCTTCCTAGCCACTCTTCCCCGAGCCTATACTGCTGCCAGGGGTTGTTGTGATCCAAGTGCAATATTAAATATGAACTTGCTTGATTTGAAGAATTCAGCTTGGAACAGCATTTTTAAGGAGTCATAATTAAATACTAAGTAGCTGGATCTGGGTTGCAACTATCCAATTCAATAATTGACTTGATAGGACTTTGACTTATTAATACAGACAACCTTGTAAAGACAAATAAACAATAACTCAAAAAAAAAAAACCAAAAAAAAAAAACAGAAATTTGCTCAAACTGAAACAAATATAAAAAGACACAACTCAGATAACTGTGATGACTGATGATAGTACCACTTTTTTTTTTTTTTGATTTGTATCATATGCAGAAAAGTGACCTCCTTTCAAATAAGAAAATAAGATAAAATTCTTAAGATCTGTAGAAAAAAGATACTCTCCAAATAGAATAGACTTCAGCTCACCTGAAATTCAGAAAGATGGATATCTACTTGTAGCCTGGATTGCATGGTAAAGGCCTCTGTAGGCTTTTGGGGAACTAAAAGGAACAGCTACAAGACACATTTAAAAGTTTTAGAAAAAAGTTAATAACTCTGGTGGTGTGTATGGATTCTTAAGGCCACTGTGACAATTGGAAGAGAACATCAATAAATCAATAACTACCTCTTCCTACTCTACTGTTAAATGTACTCTCCTGCAATGTCTTTCCTCCTATTTAAAACACATCATTCAATATTATACAAAATGATACATGAGAAATGATTTGTTCTCTCTCCAGAGGCATCTTATGGTTTCAGTTTTTCCACTCACCACTTCTAAATCTTATATTGAACATAAAATCAACAATATATTAGACTACACCTCAGAGAAATTCTTATGTCCATTCTCGTGTCTTTAGAGTCACTTTGGACTATTTTTATCTGTGTAACATTGATGTTGATCTTTTTTGTTCCATTGGGGTTTTCTGCACTTTTTACTTGCAACTCTCCAATTCATTTCAAGAATTCTTCACTTTCCTTTGAACACTGTCTTGTCTTCTACTTTAATAATGGTCTTCATCTTCCACCATGTGTTTATTTATCATTTCTATTTCACTGTGGGTACGCATCATAGTGGGTACGCGTAGGAGCTTAATTTTCAGCAAACTACATCATTTGGATGTATCCCTGTTTCCAAGACAAATAGAACAACAATTCCCAGAATTCTCAGAATGTTTTCCCAAAATGGTTTATAATTTTCAATACTTCCACCTTAAGTTTTTAGTTTTAGACATCTGTAAATACAGTTAAAAGGGAAGGAATAACATCTGAAACAAGGAAATTCTTTGAATATGACCACCTGGTCATTTGCTTAATTGTGACATTCACTAATTGACTTGACTGGAGGATAAGGCAGAAAATATCAGGACCTCAGAAAATGATCACTTCAAATTCTGACATTAGATTTTTCACGTGAGTGTTCGCATCAAAATACAAATATTATTCTACATGTTTTGCTTATTTTTGAAAAATAAAAGTACCCAAGAACCTGAGGCCAGTTTTGAAAATCTGTTTCTAAACAACACATTTTTTAAATTTTCTTTATCTCAACTGGTTAATTTTTCAGATTTGTCAATGACCCTCCACTCCTAAATGGAGTGAAAGTTTTAGAGAAGATGTCAGGAGGGAAACAAGATGTTTCTGTGGATGGATTATTCCATTTGATTCAGTTGTCCCCTTTCTTTCTTCTTAGATCTCTATTTTATGAGGATGTATTTTTATATATTTGATGTCGATTACCCAGCAAAATTCAGAAATGTCTCAGTATGTAACTTACAAATGACTCATACAATCAGGTTATATCTTTAAATTTGTGCAAAGCTACTTACTTTCCAAAACTTTTATGGGGCTTACAGATAAATTGAATCCTGAGATAACTACCAATGAATTAAGTGCACTGAGCATGGCTTTTAAAGTTTAATTAATTAGTGTCTATAAAACATTTTGCAGTACTTAGAATAAAGGCTGATAAGTGCACAGAACAAAATGCAGTTATTATTAATTCTGTATTGTGATGTGTGGAGGAGTATCAGCAGAGTTGCTTAGTACAGGTACTATAAATTACAGAACCCTAAACTTCCAAAGCTGCCTTCCCCTGCTGTATCTCTATTATCTTTGTTGCTGTTTTCCTGGGATGGATTTGCTTTTTGCAGGTTTGATGAAGAATGAAAATGTGGGACCACAAAATATGTATATACATATATATATATATATATATATTTTTTTTTTTTTTTTGCAGCTGTGTGCTTTGACTCACAGGAGATTCTTCAGCCCCTGAAATGACAGTGTGCCATTCTGATGAAATAATGCTGTAGACACTTAATAACACGGAAGGAGTTGATACAACCTAAACATGCAAATATGGTAATTACCAACCTCAAACACAATTATCTCATGTGCTAGTAGCCGTAATGGGAACAATATTTCAGTACTGCTCTTTTTCCCAGAGTCATTTGCAAAGCACTCGCTCTGTCTATTTCTTTCCTTGTGGAAATTTGTCTCTCCCACAAAATTTCATTTTCCTTAGTGACACAGAAACACTGGTTCAGTGACCTTGGCAGCTCCTTCACAGGGTATATAACTTATGCTGTCTTTCCATGTTTATGTGAACTGCATATTTCAGCTTCCATGAGCTGATCAGGGAAATGTGCTTTAGTCCAACACATGCATGGCTGAGGATGCAATTACTGTAACTGGCTTTCCTAGCTGTCCGCTGCAAGAGCAAGAGGTTGGGTTGTCTGCAGGTCTAAAAAACGGTTCCAAACTCATAATGACACCAGAATGATTTATGCTAGTAGAGAGTTTGTGCCAGTTTGTATGTCCATATCAAATTTGCTTGTATAATAACAGTCCTCTGAGATTTTTTTTCTTTAAAATAGGTACAGCTTTTTGGTACCTCTTTTTCTTCAGCTATGGTAATGCACTGGTTTACTAGTCAGAGGTACAGAGGTGAGGGACTGCTCTAATGTGTGTAGGGTCATCTGGTGAGCAAAAATAATAGATTTTTTTTATAGACTTGAATCTTTCCTTCACTACAGATAGATGCAAAAGTTTATTTGCTTCTAATTTTATAGAACCTCCTATTAAATTAGATTGGGTGGTTCTTGTTACTCAGATTACCCTTGATACTGAACTATTATCACAAACATTGCTGTAAAAATATTTGAGTGTTACCCAGAAACAGAAGAGAACCATATATCTTACTGAAAGAGTTATGTTGTGAGATTTTGGCCATTTTCTGACGGACGTATGTGGCTCTGGATATTTCAGACAAGAGCTGCAGTCTTGCATGCTCACAGGCACCCAGCTTTTGCAGCTAACAGCAGTTTAAAGACAGATTTTTTTTATTTATTTCCCATACCTTAGATGCTCCAGCTCAGCTTTCCTTTGTGATCTTACAATAAGATATAGAAGCTAGAGTAAGCTTAAGAAAGGGGGTTTGAAAGTACTCTTTCCCGAGTATGCCAGAAAGAATCATACTTAGGTCTATAATTATTCCGTTGCTCCTATCTTATGCTTCATTTTATGCATGAATCTGACTGTCTGGTGAGTTTTGTGTTTTCTGCCAGGTGTCAAGATAGTATTAGCCTGGACACGGCACGAATAATGTTACATAGTGCAGTGAACCAATGGGGACAGCAATAGTTTATCCCTTGAAAGGTGAAGACCAGCTGAGAGAACGATGCATATTGTTGAAGAGTCGTTTGCAATTTCCTGCTTGTCAGATCTTTGCTTCCATTGTTGTAGATGGGCATGTATGGGACATCAGAAGTTATTTCTGTGTACAGAGGCTCTAACAAACTGTTGATGCCTCCTTACTTCCAGGCCAGGAGCATCAAACTTGCATTCACTAAAGCTTTGTCAAGCTCTTTACTCAGGACCCCCTCATCAGTGAACTAGCTCAAATATTTCCCTGTCTCCTTATTCCAGCTGATCTCAGGATAATTATCTTGCTGACTTTGTTTTTTGATCAAATATTTGTGTAGATTGAACTTTCACTCTGGGCATCACATACACATGATGTTCTGGATCAGTGCTGATTTCAAAAGTCCTCATTATGTACATTTAGATGCAATCAGAATCTTAACTCCATTTTTATTCCTTAATCCTTTTGTTCGTGGGACCAAAGATCTATGCAGTATACTGGTTATCAATTAAAACAGAAACAAGTACAGACCATTAATAATTATATAGACAGCAAAAATCATGGATTTAATTCCCATACAAGATTATCCCCTTCACAAGTACCTGTTGAAACTTCGATATTCAGCTTTCAAGTCCTTTCATGCAATCGTACTGTAAGAAACTTCATAATTTTCATAGTGTTTGCCTTATTACACTGTAGATATCTGTGGTTCCATTCAATGAACAGGATAAGTGCAAGAGTTGCATACATAAAGAGCTTTTCCATCATGAGAGCACAGTTTGACTCCATGTTTTTTGTTTGTTTGTTTTATTAATAATGCCTGCTTCATGGCACTTTAGAGTAGTCAGGGCCATAGTGAGGTTGGTTAAAAGCAATGCTTTCCCCTACACTGGTATGAGGGACAGGAAAGATAGCTGGAATGGCAAAAGAGCAATTTTAGCAAGTCCAGTGCACTCTGCTGCTTTGAAACCAGAGAAGAGGGAAAGACAAAAAGTCTGGAGTGCCTAAGCACTTCCATGTAGTGCAAAGGCAAGACCATCAAGGAGAAGGAGGGATTTCTCAGATTTGATCCAGGATAGCATTTTATCCAACACCAATAATAGTGAATGGGGAAAACGCATGCAAAGACATGCTGTGAAGGATCAGTCTTAGTTGTTGTCCAGGTTTCGTTATGAATTCTGACCAAAGCCCTGCAGAACACAGAATCACAGATCACAGAATGGTTGGGGTTAAAAGGAACCTCTAAAAGTCATCTGGTCCAACCCCTTGCTCAAGCAGGGATACGTACAACAGCGTGCCCTGGACAATGTCCATGTGGCTTTTGAAGACCTCCAGAGTGGGAGATTCCACAACCTCTCTGGGTGGCCTGTGTCAGTGCTCTGTCACCTGCACAATAAAGTGTTTCCTGATGTTCAGATGGAACCTCTTGTTTTCCAGCTTGTGCTCTTTGCCTCTTGTCCTGGCACTGGGCACCGCTGAAAAGTGCTTGGCTCAGTCCTCTTTGCAAGCTCCCTGCAAGTATTTCTAAACATTGAGAAGATTTCTCCTGAGCCTCCTCTTCTTCAGGCAGAAGAGTCCCAGGCTCTCTCTGCCTCTCCTCCTAGAAGATCCCTTACTCTTGGTGGACCTTCACTGGACGCTTTCCAGTACATACACATCTTTTTTCTAGTGGCATGGCCAGAAATGAAACCTCAAAATCTTCCAGGAAAAACATTGCTGAAGCCCGGGATTGAACCAGGGACCTTTAGATCTTCAGTCTAACGCTCTCCCAGCTGAGCTACTTCAGCCCTGCTTGGGTGTGACCACTCCCCCAGTCAGTTCCCAGATGGAACATCAAGCCCTCTAAGACCTTTCCTATTCAGACTGTTTCTGTGGACAGTTCACTCTTGTCCTATTATGGGGCAAAATACTACAGGTGGGAGAACACTATGATCCACTGAAATCAGTGACACTCAGCCCACAAGGAGGGCATCTGCTACAAGTCTGCACACACCAGCCTGCAACTGATTCTTCAAAGGCGACTAACAACCCTGCCACGATTTCCCAGAGACATCAGAAAAAGTCTTAAAGTTAGTATGTTTTCATTGCCAATGGAAAATATATTAAAACTGGTAAGGTAGCATGGGGGCTACCTTACCAGTTTTGGGGGCTTTGGAAAGTTCAGTTTAAATTTATAGTGTTTTTGTTGTTGTTGTTGTTGTTGTTGTTGTTTGTTTGTTTCTTTGTTTGTTTTCCCCTGTGTTTTAAAGTCTTCCTTTGTTTCCTTTTAGCTTCCTTTAGCAATATCTTTCTCCTACCCTGGTATAACAACTTTTCCTTGGACCTGACAGTCAGTAGTTTTAGTTTATTTTCCAAGTAGGACCTTATAAAGGTCCTCACAGCACATCACACAATATCTGTTTTCATGTTCCACTATATAACTTCAAGTCACCTACAGTGCAGTTCATCTGAATAAATTTTGACATTTCCATCTAGGACCTCCTTCCATTCTATGAAAAGATAAAAAGTGCTTGTAGGGTCTGAATTTAGACTTCTAAAATAGGTCATGGGAATTGTACTTATTCATTCACGGCTGTTCTCAGCTGACTACAAAGATGCCTACAGTGACTAGCACAGCTGGAGACACCTACACTGAAGATATATATCTGAAGCTGGATGACACGAATCCCATCCCTGTTTCCTAATAAAGGCAAATTTTCAACAACAATGGAAACTCAGATTCTCACTTGTTTAGACCCTTGTTCAGTTACTTGAATCTTACAGAACGACTGTAAATATATCACTACTGACTTTTATACCATTTGGGACAAATTGAGTTATATAACACCCCACAATGAAAATGATTCTTTTCTGACTTGCTCAAGTAAAAGACTAAATTTCTCCCTTCATTAAAAAATCTGTATGACTGTTTATCACAACAGTTTTCTGATTCCTTTTGTTGCATCTGAGCAGCAGCAGACTGGGAGGCCCTGGTGTGGAATTCACAGGAATCTCAAGTGATGTTACTAGGGTAAAGGAAGAAGTAAAAGAAGAAAATGATAAATAATCTTGGAGAAGTTGGGATCCTAGCAGGACTTGGCCTACTTTCATTATTTAACAGTCAGGAGAAGATTTTCCTCCCTTATGTCTCTCTCTCTTTTAAATGAAAAAAATAAATACAAACAAAGAAACAAAAATCAAGCTATTTCATTCAGGAACTATATCCTGTATAGAGAATGAGCTTGTTAGTTAAAATGAAAATTTCAAAAACTGATGATTTACTGGGGTTTTTTTGTTTGTTTGTTTGTTTTTTTTTTTTTTTTTTTTTAATCTATGTAATTCATGAAGAGTCTATGATATTTAGGGAAAAGGCTGGGCAATCGGGCTGGGTGACAGATCCTGCTCAGCTCTTCATGGAGTATTACTATTGTTTATCTTTCATTGAGAGGGCTATATTACTCTTGAATTCCCAGACTGCGTAGAGTAGTTCTTCAGAGACCTTACAAATACTGGGTTAACAATGAGGATGGAAATATCTAAAGTTCTTCAGTGCTTGAGTTTTCACTCCTCAGATTTCCTAGGAGATTATCTTAATGGCTTCTGTGATGCAGATATCTCTGTACTTAAAAGGAAAAGTGCTCTTCAAAACAATTTAGCCTGTAGATGACTGAGCAGTGACCATATTGCCAACAGGAATTAGCTTCTAACTAGAGTCATCCTCTGAAAGAGAATTTCTAGACTGCACTGGTACTCCCCTAAGTCATCTAAGTCTCCTGCGTATAATTTGTACCTCCTGTTGCAATTCTACCTTTGTGTCTTTTGCTTTCCATGGTCTGACTTATTCTTTTGCCCTTTCTCTCCATTAATAGAAGTATTAGTCATTTGAAGAACTGGGAAAAAAAATGAAAGGGATCTTGAAGATATGTCATTACTGATTATACTTCCAAACTGACAAAAAGTGCTATTCCCAAATTTAGTACACTGCACTAGATTGCAAGACATCAACACACCATAAATTATTATATCTATGACATGCAATACAATATGTGCACCATTTTGCCAAACTTCTGTGACAAGTGCACAAAAATTATTGAAAAAATATAACACTATTAGGTACCAAATTCAATGTCAATTTATAGCTAACTCAGTTTCCACAGGAATTAGAGTCAGTAGCATATTTCCTTCTTCTCCAGTCCTGAACACTGCATGCATAGTATGAAGTTAACTGCATTCATTCACTAGGTAAATAAGTGTGTGTATATATGTGTACATGTGTGTGTGTACCTGTGGTGAGAACAAAGAAAAATTATTTATTTTTTTCCCAGCATCACATGTTGGTGCGCAGGTTTCCCAGGGGACAACGCAGATAAAGAATAATTTGTGAAAAGGCTTGAAGTAGGGCATAGAAAAGGGGAGCTTGCTGCAATTAATGTTAGGAAGCCTCCTATAATACATTTAATAGGAGCTCAGCATCTTTGTAAACATATGAAAGACCAATCACATTTTTATCAGAGAAGGCTGATATTTTCTGTCTGCTTTTACTAAAATCTGAATAATTTGATAATAATATAACTTGCACAATAAGAGTGTGTCACCTTTGTAAATCGAGCATACATATAGCAAACAGGAAATAATAAGAGACAGCAGCTAATTGGGCAGCTAATTAGGCTGGACAAGCTTCCCAGGTAACGTAAACTGGTCCTGGTTAGGAGGCTGGGCTAAAGCACAAGAGACTTTTCCTTTGATCCTCAAAGATAATACTATATTTTTAAAAGATCTCTTTAGGCTGCTATGTCCGTCCAGATGGTCCCAAATCTGGTATACAGATCTTTTAAAACCCCTACATAGTTACCTTTGAAAGACTTCTGGCATTTGAGATATCTCGGACATAGCCTAAAAGTCTGTCACTGCCAGGCAGTAGTCCAGGCACTGCAGAGGGACAGGTAGGGTCTATGTGCTGTGAGTACCAAGATATGTGAGTATCAAGCAACTTATCAGCAGGGACCGTAGTTAGCCCTCACAGGATACATCTGTTAGTTTAGGCATTGTATCTCATATATCTAAGGAAATACAAAGTAATCCCTCACCATTCTTACTAATTGACTTTATTAAATCTTACTTTATCAACAGAGTAACTTTTTGCTCTTGTTGAAGCCATACCGTCTGTCTCAGATCACCTCCCTGTACTGCATGTGCCTTTACATTGCTTCCAGGAGGATCTTCCCATGCACAGAGGTGAGGCTCACCGGTCTGTAGTTTCCTGGGTCCTCCTTTATAACTTTTCAAATATAGGAGTGAGATCTCTTTTTTTTTTTTTTTTTTTTTTTTTCCAGTCACCTAACTTCCAGGACTCTTTCAATATGATGGAGAGAGGCTTGACAACTACATCAGTCACTTCGCTCAGGACCCTGGGATGCATGGCATCAGGTCCCATAGACCTGTACTTGTTCAGTTTCATCAGGTGGTCTTGAACGTGTTCTTTGTTTACAGTGGGAAGGACAAATAGCAGTCACATAAGTAAAGTTGGTTTCCTGAACTCTGTATAAGTAATTAATAGCAATCCTTTGCTTGATAAAGTTACCATGGTAAATGCACCGAGGTCTGTGAGAAGCTCAGGAACCCTTGTTGTTGGCCACTTTTGAGGAAAAACAGAACAAAACAAAACAAAAACCACCACCACCACCACCAAACAAACAAACAACAATTCATCTAGAAAATGTACATATAGACAGATCTGTTGTTTGAGCGGACTAATACTGATTTTTATGTATGTGCTCTTGCACGTTTCTACATTGAAATATGTGTCTGATTAGGCATCATTTTCTTCTAAGTAAGCTCTGATTTTCAAGTGGGTCTTGGGGGGGGGGGGCGGGAAGAGGTGATTAATCTCCATGTTCACTCAAGGTCACATGGTGACTTTGGACAGGTAAGTCTAACACCTGTTTTCCAGGCACAAGTCTTTTTGCACAACACATTTTTTCTAAATTCTGTAAATCTGGTTAATACAAAAATAATATTACAAAAGGAATATCATTTCCCCCAAAATGTGTAACTTAAATGCAACATAACAACATTAATGGATTTCTTGTTAAATACTGGTACAGTGGTACTGCGCTTTGTTCTACAAAATGCTGGTGTGTTGGGTAATCTGACCTGGATCTTTACAGATGAGCATATCCAAAAGATGCAGATGTTAGACCCAAGATGAATAGATTGCAAGGAAAGAAAAATAAATGAATTAGTGAGAGAAAAGCAGTATAATTTCCTTCCTCCAGAGAGCACATTTTGAGTGCAGATTTTGTTTTAATAAACTTGTCGCATACAAGATTTCCCAGTACCCCTCTCAATCCAACTTCAAACACAGAACAGACTCAGAATATAAACTATAGTTTACCAAATGTAACTTGGAGATTCAGCTCAGACTCAAGACTACTGATTAGCGTACTCATTTGCAAAAGATGATGGGTCTGTGTCTGAAATTTTGAGACACAATACTTATCTGCCTCTTGTGCCCTAGACTCAGGTTTATTTTTGTCTCTTCTTGTGCTCTCTTCCTGTGCTAGCTGAATCAACTTGCTGTAAACCACATGAGACCTAGATGAATCTTCAGAGCTAGGTTTTGTAACAAAAATAAATAAATAAAATGAGGAAGACAGTTTCTGGTAATGAAACATTGCTGCTGGAAGGTTGTAAATAACATTGGCCTACCTTCTGAATCTGATAAAGAGAGTTCCCTTAAATACAGAGCTATTTTCCCTCTGCTTGGGACTGCCCTATATCCAGTATGGATTAGCCTGTCCCGTACCTTATCTATGCTTCTGTACTCATAAAATATGGTTGAGATTATTTAAATGGCAAGAGGATATCCTCCTGTTAGCAACGCATCACAGATGTACTGTGTGAAACCAAAATCAGATCTAAGCCACATGAATTTAGAAAGTCAGCCTTTGCCATTATAAGCAGCCTATGTGCCTTTTCTACTTTTCTAATTTTTATTTTATTTTATTTTATTTTATTTTATTTTATTTTATTTTATTTTATTTTATTTTATTTGTTTTATTTTTACACTGCAATTAGTGTAAGCTCCCCCTGATGTTTTTAGCCTTGTCCTTTATGTAATATCTTCCATAACAAATAACCATCGAGGTATGGTCTGTATCCCTGACAGAACAATAATTTAAAATAAGAGCATAAAATAAATATCTGTCTGTTTGTTGTTGTTGCTGTTATTGTTTGTTTCTTTTTTTGTTTTCATGGAGTGTTTTTTACCATATCACTCAAAACATGCTATTAGAGAGAAGAAAAAGTGGTAATGGAGGGAAAAGCAAAAGTAATCTATAGATAAGTACAAGCGTCACAACGTGAAAGAAAACAAACAGCAAAAAACACCATGAGCAAATCCAGAAAAGTAATGACTTGTTTTAAATGGGGGATTTTGACCTAGATATGTTTCATGAAGCAAAATATGTTCACTCAATATTCTGATCTCTGAAGACTAATATAAAGGATTCATTAAGATACCCACAGAGACCTTTATATAGGAATAGGGAATGGTGCTGACTGTACTGCTGTATTGTAATCCTATCTGCTCTCATGATCATCCCTACTTTAGTGGGTCTCACAAGCATGTGGCATCAGAGAAAAAAAAAATGATGTTTTAATTTCAACCACTGAGTATTGCATCTTGATATTTCAACTTACATAATCTCCTGTAAAATATTGCATGTTCTCTGGGGGAAACGTAGGTGATTGCAGGTTGTGAGAATGACAAACTCCTGACAATGTAGGTTGGAAGATGCCAAATAATCATAGAATCATAAAATGGCTCGGGTTGTAAGGGACCTTTAAGATCATCTAGTTCCAAACCCCCTGCCATAGGCAGGGATGCCACCCACTAGATCAGGTTGTCCAGGGCCTCATTCAACCTGGTCTTGAACACCTCCAGGGATGGGGCATCCACAGCCTCTCTTGGGAACCTGCACCAGTGCCTCACCACCCTCTGAGTGAAGAGTTTCCTCCTGACCTCTAATCTAAATCTCTCCTCTTTTAGTTTCAAACCATTCCCCCTTTTCCTGTCATTATCTGATTGAGCAAAGAATTGTTCTCCATCTTTTTTAATAATTTGTGTTATTAAAAGTGTTTCATACATGTTTAATATGTGTTGTCATGTTTGGTGGTGCCATTCCTCCAGTTACAATAAAAACAAATAAAATTTAGAGACCTCCTAGAGTCAGTCACATTCCTATCAGATTCAGTGTTAGAACTGATATTACTGCACGTATTCATAAGGGTTATCTTACAGTTGCAGTGTACTCAGTTGGCTTCATCAGGCAGTGAGACACATTGGTTTCATGGCTAGCTGTGTTCTTCCACCAGATATCCTGATGGAGGAAGTCTTACTTATGGCCAGGGAACAGTGTTGTTTCTATCAGAAGAAATTCATCATTGAGATATGGAAATTTGGTCCACGTTGTTCTCCGTTACCTGCACCAGTAGAGCAGGTAGACGGAGAATTGATCAGTGATAAAATAACTGCTGCTTTTCCTACCTCAAAACATGAATTTGCATCATTTGGTTCAGGTTTGTTTTTCTAGCTCTAATTTACTCTACAGAAATTCAACCTTCTGTATAAGTAACACTTGAGCCAGACAGAACTGAGCTGAAGGAGGATTTCAGCATTACTGAGACCTCTGGACAGAAATGGACATCATTCCTTAATACTTCCACATCCTCTGGGTCATTTTATTTTCAATACCCTTTGAGTGTTGACTTCCACACACAATGGATAATGGCAGAAGCGGTGGGGAAAATAGGCTACAACTGCACCCTATCTCCCTTACTTTGGATACTAGTTTTACCAATCTGTTAATTTGTTTTCTTCAAACTCTAAGATCTCAGTTGTTCAACTCACTCCTTTATGAAGCTGGTTTTTAAAATGGCAGTAGAATCACAGCAAAAAACAGGCAAACAATCAAGCAAACTGAAAAATACAGCAATAAATCCCATTCTCTTGCTCTGTCAGTCTCGCTAATTGCCACTTTATTTAATACCTTCCTCTTCTGCTAAAGGTTATTAAGAAGGATGTTGAAGCCAGACACTCTTTCAAGCTGGTATTTTATTAGACAGAGATTACACTGTGAGATTTCCATCTAGGCTCTCACACTAGGGACTCTCTCTGCTCACTGGTCCATAATGACTGACCTACATATCTCTGCCGACCAGGGTTTTGCTGGATGACTGCATTACCCAGCAGAATTTGACTGCCCTTACTGTATTCATTTGTCACAGCAATTAAACCCATGTGTTGATTTATTGAGTGCAGGCCTGGTGTGAGATGTAGGAATGCACATGACTCATTCCTTTCTTTCTGGCATAACACTACTTCTGTGCAAATTGTGTTTGGCCATCTTTGTGCTGCTTTTATCTTGCTTAGAATTACCTTTGGCTTCTAGGGACAAATAATGACCATAGTCATTCATTTTGTAATATCTCTTTATTTCGCTCTTTCTCCTTGCTTTTAATTACCTTCAGGTTGTTCATTGATGTCATGTCCTCTCTTCACAGACTGATCTGAAATGAAATCCGCATTCTCACAACCATTCACTTACGAAAGTCTGAGCAAGTCTTAGAGATGCATTGTATCCTTGGCTGGAGATCTGAGTTGGAAATAAGTATACAAAACCCCAAAGATAATCTAGTGTTAATGCTTCTTCAATTAGTTTCTTCAATAAATGGATGACAGCTGTGTCCTTTGAAAATTAAGAATTGTAAAGAATTTAATCACAAAAGCTATGGGGTATGCCCCTGGATATAGATGGGTAATTGCCGAATCTAGGATGGCTCCATAAGGAGACAGGGCCAAATTTTATTAGCTATTTATGTTGCAAATCATGCAATCTGTAAACATGTTATGAAATATAGTTAGAAAATTTTGGAGAGCAGAACTGTACTGAAACCTTCACCAAAATATTCACCCTTCCTTGCAGCACTTAAGACAAGACATGGGATTGGTCTGGTATCCTAAACCAGCTCATATCCAAGTCACTAAAGGGAATTCAAACCCTTTCAATTTCCTTTCTCAGAACTTGGTTGTAAAAAAACATTTAAATTGTCTGAGTTTGGTGGTTCTTTTCACTTTGCTTCATCCTCCTTCATGGTGCCCAGGCTGTTCAGGCAATACAGTATTTGACATTAAAGTGTGACAGGTAGCAGAAATTTTGCTTTGGACAAGGCTGGACAGGGCTGTGCTGAGCTCATATACTCCGGTTCCTTGGTAGAGACCAACAGCATTTCCTGTTGCAGGGACCACTTTTCTTAAAGCTCAGCTCTGGAGGAGGTGGAAAGGAATCCTGCTTCTTGCACTGATCTCTTCTCTCTAGCAGTCGATAGAACATGTTGGAACAGCACACAACTGCTCCAGGGGAGGTTCAGGCTGGATATTAGGAAAAATTATTGAGGATGGTCAAACACTGGAACAGGCTTCCTAGTGAGGTGGTTGATGGTCAGTGGTCAAGATGCATTTGGATAATACCTTCAATAATATGTTTTAATTTGGTTTGTCCTGAAGAGGTCAGGCAGTTGCACTTGATCATACTAAGTCCCTTTCAATTAAAACATCTTTTCTTTTCTTTTTTCTTTCTTTTTTTTCTTTTCTTCTTTTCTTTTCTTTTCTTTTCTTTTCTTTTCTTTTCTTTTCTTTTCTTTTCTTTTCTTTTCTTTTCTTTTCTTTTCTTTTCTTTTCTTTT
This sequence comes from Anas platyrhynchos, assembly GCF_047663525.1. Taxonomy (NCBI): domain Eukaryota; kingdom Metazoa; phylum Chordata; class Aves; order Anseriformes; family Anatidae; genus Anas; species Anas platyrhynchos. Next base: position 5,789,859 of record NC_092588.1, read on the forward strand.
CTTTTCTTTTCTTTTCTTTTCTTTTCTTTTCTTTTCTTTTCTTTTCTTTTCTTTTCTTTTCTTTTCTTTTCTTTTCTTTTCTTTTCTTTTCTTTTCTTTTCTTTTCTTTTCTTTTCTTTTCTTTTCTTTTCTTTTCTTTTCTTTTCTTTTCTTTTCTTTTCTTTTCTTTTCTTTTCTTTTCTTTTCTTTTCTTTTCTTTTCTTTTCTTTTCTTTTCTTTTCCTTTTTCCCTTCCCTTCCCTTCCCTTCCCTTCCCTTCCCTTCCCTTCCCTTCCCTTCCCTTCCCTTCCCTTCCCTTCCCTTCCCTTCCCTTCCCTTCCCTTCCCTTCCCTTCCCTTCCCTTCCCTTCCCTTCCCTTCCCTTCCCTTCCCTTCCCTTCCCTTCCCTCCCTTTCCCTCCCTTTCCCTCCCTTTCCCTCCCTTTCCCTCCCCTCCCCTCCCCTCCCCTCCCCTCCCCTCCCCTCCCCTCCCCTCCCCTCCCCTCCCCTCCCCTCCCCTCCCCTCCCCTCCCCTCCCCTTCCCTTCCCTTCCCTTCCCTTCCCTTCCCTTCCCTTCCCTTCCCTTCCCTTCCCTTCCCTTCCCTTCCCTTCCCTTCCCTTCCCTTCCCTTCCCTTCCCTTCCCTTCCCTTCCCTTCCCTTCCCTTCCCTTCCCTTCCCTTTCCTCTTTCCCATTTTTTTCCCTTTTCTTTTCCCCCCTTTTCCCTTTTCTTTTCCCTTTCCTTTCCTCCCCTTGCCTCCCCTCTCTTCTCCTCTCCTGCCCTCCCCTCCTCTCAGCTCCTTGTCTCAACTCACCTTGCCTTTGCCTTGCCTTGCTTTCCTTTAAGACTTGCAGAAGCTACTTACCCACGACCTAAAGCCTGCATTCACAAGTCCTGTGAAAGGAGGTTTAGACTTTTGTTTTTATGCCAGCAAATTAATTGTTCAACTTTCACCTCTATTTGTCACTGATCTGAACTTTAAAATGGGGAAATAACACATTTGTGTTATGGTGCTCTTAATTCATTAATCTTTGCTATACAGTTACTGATCTGTAGGAAGGAATGAGCTTCAGTATGTTTAAGACATAAACTAGGATTAAGTAATATATTTTTCCTGTTATTCCTCACGTTACACGCTTACTATTTAGGGATGGCCACAACAGTACAGGATTAACAAAAATCTTATTAGCATGGAAAACTCTTGTTTTTATACACCGTAGTAAGGTTTAAAGTCATCACAGAGAGAGTAATTTACAGAAGAAACTGATGCAAATATTGACAAGTCTTACATCGATGGAGAGGGAGAATGTGAATTTATTGTTTAAAAACACTTAGATCTTCTGGAGTTGAAAGAAAAGTTACATTTAGAATTGAATATATATATAAACTGGTTCACATCATCCACAGATTCCCACTGTCACTTCTTCCTGGAGACAGAAGCAGACAAGCAGTATGAAAGGGATAGCAAGTAGGGGTTTCCTTGGCAACATATGTTCAAAAGGGTTCAGGACTACCATCTCCTTCCTAAGACTCAAAGTTTTTGTTTCTTTTGCTTGTTTGTTTCTTTATTCATTCCCCTCCCCCTTCTCATGTGGAGGGAGACAAGGAATGTGAATCAAGCCACTGAACCTGATCACTCCCAGCTGCAAAAATCAGGTGTGAACATCAGATGCATGATTTTGACTGTCTTCTGTCAGGGCTCTGAGTTTCTGCTTCTTATGATGGACTCATAAGAAATCGATCTTCTAGACTGGACTTGTGAAAAGCATTTGACACCATCGCCCATGATAACCTTTTCTCTAAATTGTAGAGACATGGATTTGATGGATGGACCACTCGATGGGTAAGGAATTAGCTGGATGGTAACACTCAAAGAATTGCTGTCAATGACTCAATGCCCAAGTGGAAATTAGTAACAAGTGTTGTTCCTCGGGGGTCAGTATAGGGATCAGCACTGTTTAACATCTTGGTTGGTGACATGAACAATGGGATCGAGTGAATCCTCAGCAAGATTTCCAAAGACACCAATCTGTGTGGAGTGGTCAACATGCTGGAGGGAAGGGATGCCATCCAGAGGAATCTTGACAGGCTTGAGAAGTGGCCCTGTGCAGAAAACATTGAGGTTCGAGAAGGCCAAGTGCAAAGTCCTGAACCTGGGATCAAAGTCCTGAACCATGCAATCCCAAGCAATCCCAAGCAAAAATACAGGCTGGGTGGTGATTGAAAGCGGCTTTGATGAGAAGGACTTGGGGATGCTGGTTGATGAGAAGGTCAACATGAGCTGGCAATGTGTGCTTACAGCCCAGAAAAACAACCATATCCTGTGCTGCATCAGAAGTAGTGTGGCCAACAGGTCAAGGGAGGTGATTGTCCCTCTCTGCTGTGCTCTTGTGAGACCTGGAGTACTATGTTCATCTCTGGGGCCCCCAGAACAAGAAGGGCATGGATGTATATTCCAGAGAAGGGCCATGAAGAAGATCAAAGGACTGGAGCATCTCTCCTAGGAAGACAGGCTGAGGGAGCTGGGATTGTTCGGACCAGAGAAGAGAAGGCTCCAGAAAGACCTTATAGCAGCCTTCCAATACCTAAAGGGGACTACACGAATGCTGGGGAGGGATTCTTTGTCAGGGAGTGTGGTGATAGGACAAGGAGTAATGGTTTAAAACTAAAAAAGAACTGATTTATTTATACATACATATAAGGAAGAAATTATATCCTCAGAGTGAGGTGAGGCACAGGAACAGGCTGCACAGAGAAGTTATGGATGCCCCATCTCTGGTAGCAATCAAGGCCAGGCTGGATGGGGCTTTGGGCAACCTGGTCTAGTGGGAGGTGTCCCTGCCCATGGCAGTGGAGTTGGAATTAGATGATCTTTAAGATCCCTTCCAATCCAAACCATTCTATGATTCTATGACTTCAGCACCTCTAGAAAGAGAAGGAAACTTTCCTTGATGTGTGCAGAATCAGAGATAATGGTTAGTCCTATTGGGATTCACTTACCCACAGACATTTGCACTTTCTTCTTATATTTCCCCTGAGGGTAAGCCAAGAAACTGGTACAAAAATTAGAACAAACAAGCAACTTACAGGATTAAAAGATTTTAAAACATAGGTTCATTTCACATAATTACAGACTTCTAAATGTGAAGCAGCCATCAGAGATGAATCATTTTAAATTCCCATTTAGCAGAGAAACAACCAGTATAATTCAGCTCTCTGGTGAACATTTTTGTCTTCTGCAGACACAATCTAGTGGTGATAATTCAGTGCTAGAATGGCTATGTTTTCGTATTATGTACCTAACTGCATCTAAGGTTACACACGACAATGCCAGTTCTTAGAAACTATGTATTTCTAAGAATAGAACTTAAAGAGCACAAGAGTGAGAGTTTACAAAAGTTTATAATCAGTCCTGCAGCTCCAGGATTTTGCTCTATTAATTTCCTTGATTTTTGAAATCAATCACATATTTTTTTGGTGTTTTCAAGCTTATTTAACTCTGTCCAGTTCCCCAGAACTACTCTAGTTTTACCACAGTGAGTTATGGTGACAGGACCAATTAGATCTACAGACATGCAGGATGAAATTTTGGCCCCATTTGGGTCAATGGGAAGTCATCAGTTCATTCAAGTAGAGCAGTTGTTCATAGTTTTAGTAGGCATGTCTTTAATAAGGAATCCACTCAAAATATCTGCACTGGAGTTAGCCTGATTTGAGTAAGGAAGGCCACTCTGATGTTCTTGTAGCCTTGGTAGTGCTCCATTTACTCATGTGTATTCTTAACTCTGCATCAGTTTTCAATACATGCCATTTTGTGAAAACTGTTAAGAGAAATGTATCCTGTCTAGTCATCTGGAAGAAATTATGAGGAGGCAATTGAGGACTGATGTCTCTTTCCGGTATTTACTCTACAGAATATGCATGATAGGAGTTGTTAAATTGTGTTACCTAGCTTTCTGTCCCTTTGAACTAATTCAACAAACTTAATAGCATGACTATTCTTGTGTGAAGGAACATTGTGTGTGGATGCAAAGTGATAGTTAGAGGCAACAGCCAAGTAATAACCAGAATTGCTTCTACACTGGAGACAACCTCTTCTGGATCAGAGATAAGTTTGGGATAACGGTCTTTCATTAAAAAAGAAAAAAAAAAAAGCTCAGAGAAGGGTAACAGGCTGAATTAAGTTCAATAACGGAGTCATGGAGTGGAGTTCTGTGACCTTTAGTATGCAGAAAGTGTCAAGCAGATAGATCAGAGAGTTATAGAAAAGCCTGTGAAATACGGAGGAGAAATAAGAACTTTCAGTGAGGAGCAGATCAGGACATAGAGTGAGAGGCCCTATTTGTTTTCTTCAAGCTTTGATTTCTTTGAATTTAATATCTGGGGTATCATATAAGGCAATATGAAGCTTACACCCTCCTTTTGCTTATTTGGAATAAGCTTACTTGGTCTTTGGAAGTAATTAGGGTATTTTGATGTTATTTTTTTTTTTCTCAACAGCTATTCCACACATTCATTTGTTTTCATAATAATTCATTTGAACAAGCTCCAAAAATATGTTTTAATACATTTGCAAATCTCAATAGAATAGGGCAAATTGTGTTTTAACACCAGAGGACAAATCAGTGACTCTTCTGGATGCACTGGAATCATGCAAATAATAACCCACTGGGAACCTTGCAAAGTCTCAACTTCTTATTTGTTTAACCATAATTGCATATTTATAAATTACAGCAGACTTTTCTAATTAATTTTGTATCACATGAATAACATTGCTTTGTAACAACCTGCTATATTACTAAAATCATTGCCAAGAAAACATAGCAGTCTGGAGTCACATTTAGTTTGAAGGCAAATTACAGGCAGCCAGTGCAGAGACTAGCTTTTTGTTTCACTCATGAGAGGTAATTACCAACTCCAAAATACAAAGATAAAAGCCTTTCAATAAACTGACACCTTCTGCACATTAAGTCCCCTTAATGCTTTTAATTCTGTCAAACATAAAGGAAATGTACAAATAAAAACACGATTTTGAATCAAGCCAACCAAAGTGATAGTATTTGGCAAAAAGGTGGTTATGGTGGATTTCATTCTGTGCCTAAGCTGTCAAAATATGGAAAACTGAAAGGCCCCATCCTAAAACATGTAAAATTACCATTGGTCACACTAGATGCTTAGATCTTTCTGCAATTAAACCTGTGGTCTGTGTAGGCAGGTGACCATTTGGTTATCAGCTGGCAGATATGTCACAGGATTTATGGGAAATCCATAAACCACAGCAGCTGGAGGTTGGAAATTATGTCTCAAAGGGCATTAAAAGTTTGTGCCTAGGTAAATGAATCCTTCCCTTGATCTCTACAAGTCCATAGTACATGGTCTTCATTCTAACTGATCTCAGAAAGCTTACAAATCCCATCTGTTGTTACATGCAAAATCTTGTTATGGGCAAAGAGGAGCACATCTGATTGGAAGAATTGAGAATTTCTCATTAGGCTAATTAATGTATTCTTTTTCAAAGAAAAAACACTACAATTCTTTTCTTTAGTCCAGACATACCATTATACTATTATTGTTAATAATGCACTTACAACCAATCTGGACAAACTCTAGTATTTGCCCACTTTTTTGTTGTTGCACTTAAAATTTCAGGGTCTCTGTCTCTCTGATTGCAAAGGTTAATATTATCTGTTTTTCCTAAGAAGGAGGAAGAAATTATGATAAGTTACCAATGACCCAAGTTCTTAACCTATCTTCGCATTATGCTTATGCTGAGAAATTGCTTACTCTATGGTTTGGTGAGTTTCTTGGGCATATTTTGAGGTTTCCTTAACCCAGGAAGGGTTTTTAAATTTGTTATCAGCTGAAGTTTGAAGCTACACCATCACCTATTACAGATTGTGTTAACACAATGAGGTGATATTTTTTTACAAATGACTACTCAGATTTGTTAGACTTTTCCATATATGACAATAACAGAGCTAAGCTAAAACAACTTAGAACAATTTAGGCAATAGTCATCTGACAGCTATACAACTGTTATTACAGGTGAAACATGCTAAAATCAGCTTAGGCCGAGAGTAGCCTGGACAAATCCTGATGCCCGCTTTTGTGAGTTAGTACAAAACTCGATATGTTACTGAGAAGAGCAAAAATCTTATTTTCTGCATTAAAATGGACATCTTAAAGTTGATATGTCATGGTTCCTCCTGGGAAATGTCCCTTAAAGGAAGGTTCTTCAGTTATTTTTCATGATATCTTCATCTAGGTGGCATAGCTAGAGCTGTCATCTGGCAACTGAGCATTCTCTTTAGGGGTATCTAACCCAAGGATTCATTAAAGGTATCCTCTTCTGGAAATGCCAATGAGTGCTCATCCAAAGATCTCTAAGAACCATGGAATATACAGAATAGCCATTTTGTCCTTGTTAATATTTACAGTGAAGAGGTAGTCAGGGACTCTTTCCTTGGTTTTGTCCCACAGCTAAATGTATGTCTTGGGCATGTGACCTCTCTGTACTTTGCACTCTTGAAATCATAGAAATCATAGAATCTCCTGATTTGGAAGGGACCCACAAGGATTATTGAGTCCAACTCCTGGCTCAACACAACACAACCCAAAAATCAGACCATGTTTCTGAGAGCGTTGTGTAAACACTTCTTGAACTCTGATAGGCTTGGTGCTGTGACCACTGCCCTGGGGAGCCAGTTCCAGTGCCTGACCACCCTCTGGGTGCAGAACCTTTCTCTAACACCCAGCCTGACCCTCCCCTGTCCCAGCTCCATGCCGTTCCCTCGGGTCCTGTCGCTGTCCCCAGAGAGCAGAGCTCAGCGCCTGCCCCTCCGCTCCCCTCGTGAGGGAGCTGCAGGCCACCATGAGGCCTCCCCTCAGCCTGCTGGGCTGAACAAACCAAGGGACCTCAGCTGCTCCTCATATATCTTGTCTTCCAAAACCTTCACCATCTTAGTAGCCCTCCTTTGGACACTCTATAATAGTTTTATGTCCTTTTTATACTGGTGTGCCCCAAACTGCACACAGTACTCAAGGTAAGGCCACACCAGCGCAGAGCAGAGCGAGACAGTCACTTCCCTCAACCAACTAGCAGTGCTGTGCTTGATGCACCCCAGGATATGGTTGGCCCTCCTGGTTGCCAGAGCATACTGTTGACTCATATTGAACTTGCTGTTGACCAAAACCCCCAGGTCATTTTGTGGGGCTGCTCTCCAGCCTCTCATCCCCCAGTCTGTACATACAACCAGGCTTGGCAATTCCCAGGTGCAGAATGTGGCAGTTGCTCATGTTAAACTTCATATGTCTGGGGGTTGCCCAGCTCTAATTTGTCAAGGTCTCTCTGATAGGCCTCTCTACCCTCAAGGGAGTCAACAGGTCCTCCCAGTTAAGCATCATCCACAAACTTACTCATTATACGTTCAAATCCCACCTCCAAGTCATTTATGAAAACATTAAAGAGAACTGGCCCTAAACTGGAGCCCTATGGAACCCCACTAGTGAGTGGAAAAGTATCAATACAAAAATTAAAATGAGGCCTGTTCTTTGTTCCTCAGACAATGCAGCACTAGTGCTGTCTGGACATTAAGAAAATGACTGAAAACGTTGGCCTGATTGCTCTAGCTGTCAAGTTTTCTCCACTGAAATCTGTAACTCTTTTGCTCAAGTGTAAAATAAAATAAACTAATAAATAAATATATTAATTAATTAATTAATAACTGGTAAGGTTTTCATCTCTCCAAGATATGTAGAATAAAATCTCATAGGGTAAAGGAACATGACACACATTGATGGCTGATTCCTCAACTTCAATATGGACATTTAAATTGTTTTAAAAACTTCTGTCTCTAGTAGTAGCACACAGCTGTGCGCACATGAAATAGAGGCAAACAAATACAGTGTTCTCCCTGGAGAAAAGATGAGAGAGAATGAATTACACATGACCAATGTTAGTCACATTATTTGAGGTACTTCTGGCAGACATCCAAATATTATAGTGATAGTGGTGGAATAATAACCTATAATGCAGATTATTAAAACTAATACCTCCATTGTACATCTCACTTCCTTGATCATTAGTAGATCAGTATGAAGGCTATTTGCACTGCAAATCATAATTGCAAAGAGGGCTTTGGAGCTATTGTAGCTAACTTTACTAAGAATTTAGAATTAAAATATTACTAATGCCATTTTATTATTTTATTTATTTATTTTTAATCTAGAAAATATTCTCCCTTGGATTCTGATTGTATAAAATCTGATTCACAGTTAGTGTTAATCAACATAGTTTCATTGATGTGCACTGATTACCCCTCAGGAGACACATGATGTTGGTGTAAACTGAATAATCCTAATAAATTTGATGGAGTTGTGATGATTTAAACCAGTTGAGAATATGGCCCATATTTTTCTATTCATATCCTTTTGCTAACAAGCATCATGAGGAGTGCCTGCCAATTAAATGTGATTCTACAGAGCCATGTGAGTGAAACCATATGGAAAAAAAAAAAAAAAGGAGAAAAAAAAAGTGGAAAAGGCATACCTTTTACTGCTTGGATTTGGAGCTTTTTTTTCTGTTACTTATGGCAATTTTTTGGTATTCAAAATTATCATTCTCAGTTTTAATATGTTTGCTTACATAAAATGCAGATTGTAATTAAATGTCAGGCTGCTTAATTGTGCCTTCATTTGTATAAATTAGAATGTTGCTATAAAAAAAGAAAAGAAATAAAACACCTTTCATTTCCCCCACAAGATTATATTTGAATTAATAGTTAAATAACAAGAGAGAAAATATTTTTGGGGGGAATCAGTGTTAATTAGTATTTCACAGTCTGAAAAGATCTGTTGCCACAGAGTGTGTATCACTTGCTTCACAAAGACAAAATGCTTCAATAAAATGTTTTTCTACCCAGAGACTGAAGAATAAACACTGGCTAGGCAAACCAGAATTCAAAGGGTTTGCTTCATCCTGTTTCTTAATTGTTTGAATCCAGCACTAAGAAGGAAAATGGATTTTTAAGGTGGGACTTGAGTAGTATTAAGGCACCTGAATCCAAAATGACTAATCCAGTGAATTGTTCTATTTGGGTTTAAGGCACCCAAACTGATGGAATTAAGTTCATGCTAAGCCTTATCAGGTTTCAGAAACCAGGCAGTTTATGTTCCAGTGAGTGCTTTGGCAGTGTTCAGAGCCCTGGCAATATATTGTAGATTGGATTGCCGTTGTGTATAACAGCCTGGTGATCAAATCACCTTTCCAGAAGCAGGCGGCCTGCCTGTGGTCATTGCTCTCCTCAAAGAAGTGCAAAACTCATGTCAAATTCTTTGCTAAGGTAGAGGTTTTCAGGGACGGAATGGCTGCTCTGTATTTCCTCCCCTGAAATCTTTCTAGTGGAAAATTGTGACTTACAGTTCATGGGTAAGGAACAAAAAAAAAGAAAAAATAGGACAATAAATGTAGAGCTTTGTACATCGGGGACTGGATTGGTTCTGGTCGATGCTTCTATTTATTTATTTATTTATGTATTTATTTATTTATTTATTTATTTATTTATTATTTTAATGAGAAAATAGTTGTTTAGTGTACATGAGCAGCCTTGGCAGCAGGTATCAGACTTTAGGTCTCTTGAATGGTTTTGTGTACAGATGCAGATCTGCTAAGGGACGGGTGGGAATAACATCTCCAACCTGTTAGGGTTTTCATCCCCAATAGGGTATATAGCTACTTTCTTGATGGAGAAAAAGCAAAATAATTCTTTCACTTGCTGGGCAGGGTATAAATATTTAATCATTATTCACTGAGCTGTAGCTGAGATCTCTTAATTATTTGTTACTCTCACTGTGACAATTCTGGATGTTTTGGCTATCCACATAAATCACAAATCACTTACTAAGTCAATCTCCATGTTATCTGAGAACCAGCAAAAGAAAAGTTTTGAGGTCTTCAGCAGATTTTTCTCTCCTTGCACTGAGGTTCTGAAATGAAACTAGTGCTTATATTAGCCACAAAAGAAGTAGTTACTGACAGGTGAGGCTGTTTATAAACAAAGCATCAAGCTAGCAGGAAAGAAGGGCCTCACAGCAGTAAAGAATGCCTGGATCCTTGTCCCCACAAAAAACAGCAAACCTTGCTGTGCTTGTGGGATTGTCCTATGAATAAGATGTTGCCAGGACAGAGATTTTGCTGCTAACAAAGGAGCACATGCAGAGGAGTGCAGGCACTCCTAGGTCTGGTTTCTGTGGGGTTGCCTTGCCTTAGCTCATTATACTGAAAACTAATGGGCACACTTCACAGCAAACAAGCACCATGGAAAGAGATAGTTATTTATTTTAGATGCAAAGGAAACAAGGACTGCATCTTTGAATATGCCTTTTGTATTAACACTGACTTGATTTATCTGTAACAGGGTAGGACTTATTCTGCACTGTACAAAACTAGCATTTCTCCAAGGTTACATACACATCAGTTTCAGTAAAGTATATGTGGCTAGGACTGTTTCACAGCAGTAATAGCTAATGCCTAATGGCAGAGAGTAACCTTATTATGTTCCTTTCTCTGGAAAGGTGACTGCATACAAAAAACATGGAGAGGGGTCCCAGGATGTGCTACAGTTGTAGTTTAACCCTGGCAGGCAGCTGAGCACCACACAGATGCTTACTCACTCTTCCCAGGTGGGATGAAGGAGAGAACTGGAAAGGTTGCAAGAACTCATGGGTTGAGATAAGAACAGTTTACTAGGTAAAGAAAAAGCCAAGCACACAAGCAAAGCAAAACAAGGAATTTATTCTCTACTTCCCATTGTCAGGAAGACATTCAGCCACTTCCAGGAAAGCAAGGCTCATCACACAATTTAAATTATCACAACAATTTATTGGGAAGACAAATGCCATCACTCTGAATGTCAGCCCTTTCCTCCTTCTTTACCCACAGCTTTTAGTGCTGAGTATGACATTATATAGTATGGAATCTATGTTTGGTCAGTCTGTGCCAGCTGTCCTCATTCTGTCCTCTCCCAGCACCTTGTCCATTCCCAGACCCTTGATGTCAGGGCAGCATGAGAAGCTGAAAAGTCCTGTGTGAGCACAGCTCTGCAGCAACTAAAAACATCAGTGAGTTATTAGTATTTTCATCCAAAATCCAAAACACAGAATCATATGAACATCTGTGAAGAAAATTAACTCCATGACTCCTAAGCCATGACAGCTACACCATGTACAATGCATGGGATTTGTATGGGAAAAAAAGCTGAGGCACAAGCTAAAACAGGGATTAATAAGGAGCATCACCAAAGGACACCCTTTAGCGTTATTTATTTCAACAGGAAAGATACAGCTCAAAAACTGAGTTGGACTCCTATGCTCAGTGGCAGAAAGCAGAGAAAGTTATTATTCATCCAATAATTATTCACAAGTGAAGCGAAGCAACTAATTAAACTCAAGCCCCAAATTAAATTCGTTTTTGAGGGGTTTAGGGTGGGGGATATTGTCAAAGGCATTTTAATTGCTTAGTTCCAGTTGGAACTGACTGAACTTAACACCTACTTATGCATACCTTTAAAAATCAGGCCCTACATAAAGAACAGAAATAAGCCACCATTCCTTCTGTTTATGTATTTAGCATTATAGTGTTGCAGCTTAATCAAATCTTTCCTGACATGTTCTTTACAGGAAGAGTTTGGGAGGGGAAAGATAAGGGTGGTGGGACATTGACATGCAGTCCTCTTTTCCCCCATTAATCAAATGCTTCTTTAAAAATTCTCACATATTCACTGGTTAAATCTGGGACTCAAAAAGCAGCGGACCCATCTCTGCTGTGCAACCAAAAATGTATTTCTGTGTTAGAAACCTCATATGGATGTCATGAATACTGAAGAGCTTGGTTTAGGGTGTGTTCCAGCAGGGATGTCTTTGACAGAGCAGTGCAGTGATGCAACCAAGAAGAAAAGTAGGTATTTCACCAGTCTATACAGAATCACAGAAGGGATAAAGTTGGTCGGAAGGGGTCTCTGGAGGTCTTTCACACCAACCCCCCTGCTCAGACAGAGTCACCTACAGCAGGTGATCCAAGACCATATACTGATGTATTTTGAATATCTCTGTGGAGGCAGATACCCCAACCTCTCTGTGCAACCTCTGCTCCATTACCTGCACAGTAAAGAAGCACTTCCTGACGTCCAGATTGAACCTCTTGTGTCCCCATTTGTGTGTCCCCATTTGTGTAGTCTCATCCTAAATTTAGAAGTGGTACTTGATTTATCCAGGTCTCTATTTTTCCTTTTTTTTTGTTGTTTGGTTTTTCCAGATAGTTTTATTACTTTTATTCATATTATCTTTTCTAAAATTGTTTGTGCTTTACTGATACAATCTTCTCTTTTGCTGTTGCAATTCCTATTATCATGCAATATAAAGCTATCAGCAAACTGATTAATTTTATTATATATTTAATAACCTATTATGATTATTCATACTATGTTTGTACTCCAATACTTCAATAAAGGAAATGATTGCATTGTGCAAATGGTGTGCAAGCCATGGATAGATTTTCTTGCATAATCTTTAGGGATATTAACAAAATAAAGTCTTAGGAGTAATAGCAGGTACATTGAAATTATTATTGTTATTATTTCCATTTTAATTTTTGAAAAGTAAAAGCACTGTGACAATAGCAAGAGTTACAACTGAACAACAGTTTCCAGGCTGCAATAGGCCTGAGAACAGCACTTTCGGCTACTAGTAAAATTTATCTTTGATCCATCAGTTGAAGCATTCCTAATCAAACTGTTCAGACTCTTTTTAAGGTTGTTTGCCTCATCATTATAGATGAAGGTAAAATCATTTCACGTGCAAAATTAGAATGACCTACTTGATAAGTCTGTGATAAAAACGTTGCTGACTACAGCACTGAGGCAGAATTTACACCTGAGAGATAAGTCAGAATGAATAAGAAACTTTCTTTCCACTGGCTTAGAAGGTCAAGAATAGACAGAATCTGGGTGTGATACACTTTTCTATAGCCATGAAAGTATGTCTTATGTCTTGCTGAACACTACTGACTTGGAAACAAAATGACAGCATCAGTTCTGAGCAATTTTATTTTTATTTTATTTTTATTTTTAATATTCATATTAGAAATTTGCTATTTAAGATCAGATGTGTATTTTCATCAGTATTTACTGATGAAACAATAGAATCTGACCTGCTTTTAAAAACAATGAACATTTACATTAAAATGGATCTGCAGGGATTAGATTTCTTCCTTGATCTTTTTTTTTTTTTTTCAAGGAAAAACAGTCACATACAGATTACCAAATTTGTATACACTGTGTTTCAGAACAACAAGAACAAATACTTCAGCTGGCCAGAATAACTTCTTTAATATCCTTTCCAGTTTGTTAGTTTATTTGCTTTTAATCAAATTAAAATTACTTCAGGTAACATCAGATTTCCATTAATTTCAGTGAGTCTTGGGTTTTCTTTTCTTTCTTTCTTTTCTTTTTTTCTTTTTTTTTTTTTTGTTAGAGTTTTGTTTTGTTTTGTTTTTCTCAATAACTATTCCAGGGAACAAATAATATTAATTTCTCCTGCTCTGTAAATGCTCATTTCTAATAAAATATATTATGCTAGGCATATTTTAGTGCTTGTCTTGCCTTGCATAGGTAATCTCATTTTAGAAATACTCTGAGCCAATCAAAAGCCATGTAAGCACACAGGCTTGGCAAAAGAAAGGAAATAACCTCTGAGAGAGATCTTTTCTTAAGATTCTTTGAAGTTGTCTATGTACTAAAATTTATTGTCTGAGGTTTATCATGTTAGCAATACATGTTAACATGTTTAAACGATTCCTGCATCCAAATTATTCCTTGTCATGCAGCATATGATACAGTTGTGTCCTACTTTATTATGTCATATTTTGAATATACTATGAATTTAAAACTTTATTCCTGATCTCCTAATTCCTACTCTAGAGCCTTAACTACAAGACAAACTTTACAGAAGTTGGCCTTTACAGAAAAAAAAAAATAAAAATCTAGAGGAGAAAACAACACTTTTTTTTTTTTTTTTTGACTGTCAGGGTTTGGAGGGACGCCAGCTTCCAGTTTTTGCTAATGTATCTCCCTTTTTTCTCTCTTGTCTCCTGAAAATGGATATAACTTTTCTATCAAAGAAATTTTAACTATGTTAAAATAAAAATAAAGCTATATATTTTTTTTCCCGTTTGTTACCCATGATATGTTCTGAAAATAGAATGGTCCCACTTCAGCTCAGTAAGAAACTTATTAGAGCTAAAAAAAATGTAAGTGATCAAAAGTAGCCTTTAAAATTCATGTTTTTCAAATTTTACTGATAGAGATTTCAAAGACAGAAAGCACACTGAAGTGCTGTTGTCCTTAATGGGAGTTGCATTTATTTGCATGAACTGGGAACTAGTTCTGCCTCTTTCAGTTGATCTTCACCTTTTCCATATCAGTCAGAAAAGGAAGACAGTTTCATCTGTAGACTCCATTTGAGTTTTAAAAACTTTTTAACTGCTGGATTATGTGTATTGCCCATAACCAATTATCTCTGATGTACAACCTTATCAAAAGCCTTTTGAAATTCAAAGTTGATGGCAACCCCTGTGGTTTGCACATCTCACCATAGCAGGAATAACTTCAATGTATTATCTGTTTCTTTGCTCTGCAAATTCCATCCTGATGTACCTGAAAATATGGTCACTATCTCAGATAGCTTTTTATCTTCCTCTCTTATAAAAGAAACAAACAAACCCTCTGGGCTTAAAAAAAATACCAATTTATTAACCCCAGTCTCTGCCTCCCTGCTAGATTCTTTATTGGTATGAACTTGTGGTGGTTTGTTTCATCTTCTGTCCACTGCAAATATTCTGGGAGAAGCACCTGTGGTTATTTATCCAAATAAAAGTCAAAGCCTACAATGAATGAGAAGCAGGTACAAAAATGCTAAATGCTTCACTGAACATAAAGAGAATAAAGAGGAATAAGAAAAAGAATAAAAGGAAATGATAAGTATTAGAGCAATAATTTATCCCACTATACAATTTATTTATTTTTTTTAAATAAATATCAGTTTATTTCTTAAATATCCATTCTACCAATTACAAAGGTCATATATCTGTCTGAAAAATATTTCTATGTGACAGTGTTAATTCAACATGTAACAAAGCTTCCTTTCTTTCAGTTGCTAACACTATAGACTTGCCTCACACCCACCTATCCATCTTAGTACCTTATTATTTCTCTTTTGTAATGTCACCTTTCTATAAATGCATGGTGACCTTGACTATCCATTTTATGTTTTATTGGAATAGTTTTAATTTTTAGTGTCCCTCAATCTGTCCCTTTTCTGCTTTTGGGTATTTGATCTGTTACCATCTTCAAGAAAAGGTGAATGAACCGCTGGATCGTTATTTTGAGATATGGTACTGTGATATTGATATAATATCTGTCCTATACTTCCTATACTTCTGACCTTTAAAAGGAGAATAAAAGCATAAAAGCATTGGGCTTTTTTTTTTTTTTTTTTTTTTTTTTTTTTGACTGAGGCATTTACAGGTTTAGAGAGCACAAACACTGCAATTTTAATGTATTTCTTCTGAAATGTGCTAGCCAGTGATAAAGACAGATTAAGGCTGGATAAACTGTAGTTCCAAGTCATCCTGAAAATTCTTGAGCAAGTAGCTTGCATGTCTTTCTCATACACTTAAGTTTTACACAGATTTCACAGAATCACAGAATGCTTGAAGTTGGAAGGGATGTCTGGAGGTCATCTGGTTCACCTCCCCTGGCTCAAGCAGGGACTTGAGCAGGTTGCCCAGGACCATGTCTAGGCAACTTTTGAAGATCTCTGGAGTGGGAGATTCCACAACTTCTCTGGGCAACCTGTGCCAGTGCTCCATCACTCACACAGTAAGGGTGTTCAGGATGTTTACAAACCTTATGTGGACCTCTTGTTACATGAAATTCTTGTGTTACAACTTGCACCCATTGCCTCTTGTCCTGGCACTGGGCACCACTGAAAAGCGCCTAGCTCAATCTTCTTTGCAACCCCCCTCCAGGTATTACCCTCCAGGTACTTGTAAACATTCATAAGATTTCTTCTGAGCCTTCTGTCCTCCAGGTAGAAGAGCCCCAGGCTCTCTCTCTGCCTCTCCTCCTAGGAGAGGTGCTCCAGTCCCTTACTCCTCTTGGTGGCCCTTTGCTAGTCTTTCCAGTACATGCACATCTTTCTTCTAGTGGCATGGCCAGAACTGAAACCTCAAAATCTTCCAGGAAAAGCATTGCTGAAGCCCGGGATTGAACCAGGGACCTTTAGATCTTCAGTCTAACGCTCTCCCAGCTGAGCTACTTCAGCTCTGCCAGTGTGTGACCACTCCCCCATCTGATGGAACATCAAGCCCTTTGAGACCTTCCCCATTCAGACTGCTTCTGTGGACAGTTCACTCTTGTCCTGCTGTCAGGCAGAACACTACAGGTGGAAGAATCATAGAATAATATAATCATTAGTGTTAGAAAAGACCTCCAAGATCATGTGGTCCAACCATCACCCTACCACCAGTATCACCCACTAAACCATGTCCCGAAACACCACGTCCATCCTCTCCTTGAACACCCCCTGGGATGGTGACACCACTACCTCCCTGGGCAACCCGTCCCAATGCCTGACTGCTCTTTCTGAGAATAAATGTCTCCTCATTTCTAACCTGAGCCTCCCCTGGTGCAACTTGAGGCCATTCCCTCTAGTGCTATCTCTAGTTACCTGTGAGAAGAGGCTGACCTCCAGCTCCCCACACCTACCTTTCAGGTAGTTGTAGAGAGCAATAAGGTCTCCCCTGAGCCTCCTATTCTCCAGACTAAAAAACCTCATTCTGTCCCATTGAAATCAGTGACAGTCAGCCCACAAGGAGGGTGTCTGTTACAAGTCTGAACACACCAGTCTGCAGCTGATTCTTCAAACATGACTATCAACCTTGCCACAATTTCCCAGAGACACCAGAAAAGAAAGAAAGAAAGAAAGAAAGAAAGAAAGAAAGAAAGAAAGAAAGAAAGAAAGAAAGAAAGAAAGAAAGAAAGAAAGAAAGAAAGAAAGAAAGAAAGAAAGAAAGAAAGAAAGAAAGAAAGAAAGAAAGAAAGAGGCTTTAAGTTAGTACGTTTTAATTGCCAAGTGAAAATATGTGAAAACTGGTAAGATAGCAAGGGGGCATGCTGAAAGCAGAAAGAAAACATTTGAAGTCTGGAAGAGATTCACATTGGAAGAAGTTCACCTTGATGGTTTTGGAAAAGGAAGAAATTTTCCTCCAAATTTTTAAGGGGTTTAAAACACTGGTAGTGTCCTGAATTCTATTTTAATTGTTTTTGTTATTGTTTGTTTGTTTGTTTGTTTCATGTTTCCACAGTATAGTCTAATTCTTATAGATTTCTGCTCTGATGAATCTTTTTGTCCTGAGTGTATGTGGCACAAATACATTTTTGAAGATTTTTCATCACACATCCAGAACATAGTTGTCAATGACACTGAATGATATAGCAGTCCCATATTCGTATTGTTTTTGAAAGGCAAGGTTAAATGAGGTGAGAAAAATGGAAAGGGAAGGGAGAGGAAGGGAAGGGTTAAAGCGAAACAAAGGGAAGGGAAGGGAAGGGAAGGGAAGGGAAGGGAAGGGAAGGGAAGGGAAGGGAAGGGAAGGGAAGGGAAGGGAAGGGAAGGGAAGGGAAGGGAAGGGAAGGGAAGGGAAGGGAAGGGAAGGGAAGGGAAGGGAAGGGAAGGGAAGGGAAGGGAAGGGAAGGGAAGGGAAGGGAAGGGAAGGGAAGGGAAGGGAAGGGAAGGGAAGGGAAGGGAAGGGAGAGTTACCCTTCTCCCAATTCTGAAGCCTAAAGTCTGCTAGGTAGAGCAAAACTTTCTTGGTAGAGTCAGATTGGTGTTACACCAAAAAGAGTAGCTCTATTTGCTGAAATTAAAAGACTGCAACATTTAACTTGTCCTTTTCATGCTTACCTAGAAAACCCCCTTTTCATAAAAAGTCCCCTTGAAAATGGAAAGGAATTGACTGCATTGGTCAGAAGGAATTGAATGCAAGGTCAGAAGCCTTGGTCAAATACCATATTAAAACTGTTTTTCTGTTTTCAAAAGCTATTATTTAGTCACCGATTTTATATTTAAGATCTTCAGTTCCAAGAAGTCCCTAGTTGCAAATCTACTACTATTGGTGGTAGTGGTAAAGGACTCTTCATTCCCACTTACTTAGAATGGGTTTAAGTTTTAATCAGAGAGGCATCCTGAGGATGAATTTGTCCCTGGGTAGCCACAGTGTTGGAGTATATTAACTAAAATCCTGGAAAGAAAAAAGAGAGTGAGAATTTTGCTGGCAAATGTGCTGGCACCTTCATTTCTCCTACTTACACTCACACTATGCTATGAGTTGCATGAAAATCTTAGCTTGAACTCTCTCATTACCCCTCCAATTTAAATGTTTTGAAAGATCCAGTTCATCAACCCAAAATGCAATCAGCTCAGCAAGATAAGTGAACACAACAGAGAAATCTATACCAGTTGCTATGCAAGGAAGAAACACTGAGATTGATTCATTAGTCTGTCATTCTTTTCCTAACCTGCTCAGTCAGAAACCACATCCTGTTGAAAGTTTAAGGGACTTCCTGATAACTTAATCAAAATATGGAAGCATTCCTTCCTGTCAGCATGCTTAGCACTATTATTTTCCTATTTGTTTCAAGTTCCTCTTGTACAAATCACCCATTCAAATTCTTGTGATGTTGGAAACAGAGACATTAAATCATTTACAGCTGGCCAGAAACTGTTTTTAAGATTGCCTTCTTTCTGGTAAACAAACAAAAAAGGAGGAATAGAAAAGAAAAAGATGGAGAGAGAGAAAGAGAGAAAGAGAGAAAGAGAGAAAGAGAGAAAGAGAGAAAGAAAGAGAGAAAGGGAGAAAGAGAGAAAGAGAAAGAGAAAGAGAGAGAGAGAGAGAGAGAGAGAGAAAGAAAGAAAGAAAGAAAGAAAGAAAGAAAGAAAGAAAGAAAGAAAGAAAGAAAGAAAGAAAGAAAGAAAGAAAGAAAGAAAGAAAGAAAGAAAAAGAAAGAAATCAAACCAGCTAAATTAATTCTACTGCAGCATATTTAGCATTAATGGGCACCAAAGGTAAAGCCTGGGGGTACCATGCATCATAATCTATCATGACCAAGATAATTTATATCCAGATTTCCTGCACTGCAGGAGACCAGACTGCAGAGAGAAATTTCAAGTTAACAAAGGACATTTGCTGTTTTGGATATCTTTAGTAAAAGTCCAAGCGCCTATTTACAAACCCCAGACTTCTTTTGGGAGCTGGGCATTTACTTAAGTCTATAAACTCAAATGAGTCTGCTGAGTTAATGAAGTGTGAACAAGCTTCACTGATGAGCACAAAGTTTTTCAGATTCAAGATTTCTGTGAATAGAACACTCTGGTCCTGATAAATGGGCATTTTAAATTAAAGATGCAGTTACTGTTTTGGATCATCAACCACATGTCCTTCCAGCTCAGAAAAGAAAATAAAGTATATTTTCAGGATTTTTTTAATTTTTTTTTTTAATGATTAAAACTGTCTCTTTTAATGCATGAACTGGTTCTTCAGAGTAACACTGATTCAGTGAAGAGCCTGTTTCATAATTTATCCTTCAGGGTTTGTCTGTGACTCAGTGGGAGGAGTAGCACTGTGTTACTGTGAGTTACTTACACTTGTTGCACTGTATAAAAGTCTTCTTATTTGTTTTAGTCAACACTCCAGAACTGTGCAAATAGTACAGTGTTCTTAACTGCATTAATCAAGCTTCAAATGCCAGAGTTATGTCCTAAAACTATACTAAAAATGTAATACTGACAGTACTTGATAATTTTATTTTCTTTAGAATCCCTATAAGCAGTGTACTGAATTTTCATGATAGCATGTATAATAGATTTATTTTTTAATATTGTAATGTAATTGGTGTTCTTTGTATGATATTTCCTTTTGAGGTTCCATCCTATAGGCATTACCCATTAAATACAGTCAATATTTAACTCAAGATCAAGGTGCTTCCATATAGGGCTCTGTACATTGGAGTCTAAATATGAATGGGATATCTGAGTTCTCATTAGATTGTGTAAAGTTTGACTCAATTGATTAAACAAGATGGATTTATTTTATTTTATTTTATTTTATTTTATTTTATTTTATTTTATTTTATTTTATTTTATTATTTTATTTCATTTTATTATTTTATTTTATTTTATTTTATTTTATTTTATTTTATTTTATTTTATTTTATTTTATTTTATTATTTTATTTTATTTTATTTTATTTTATTCTGAAGCACAGGCAGTGCTTCATGATATCCTAAAAGGAAACTGCTGTATTTGATATTTTTCCAGTGTTATTTGCCAGTGTTTTTTGAGATATCCTAGGATATCTAAGACATCCACATAGCAGTCAGGTATGCGTAGGTATGGTATGACATTTGAAGAAGATAGAAGCCAGGAGTGATATTGTATCCTTAGAAAACTTAATCAAGTTCTTTCTTCTCAACGTAGAATGGAGTGAAATTCCAACTGATATATATAATATATATGAATATACAGGTAGACATTTATTTTCAAAGGTCTTTAACAAGAACTGAATACCATACTTCCTCTACAGTAAAAAATGAAAAACAAACAAACAAACAAACAAACAAAAAACCCTCCCCTCCCAAAACAAACAAAAAAGCAAACAAACAAAAAATAATAATAAAATAATAATTATAATAAAAACAACAACAAACAAGCTGCACCTGTAAGTAACGTAGAATCAGATTCTATCTTTTCTTGAAAGGAAGGTGAGGTTTCTTAAATATCCATGTACTCTTAATATGTAAGTGATTTACTATATGTAGACGTGTAAGAAGGCAGGAAGGATTTGTTGTGGTAGAGCAGCAGAGGTGAAGGGGAATTCACTGTTGGATTATCTGAAAATAGCAGTATACTGAACTCAGTAGGATTCACTTTATAGTTTTACAATAGTTCACTTATATAGTTTCTAGAACCCATGTCCACTAAATTTTCTTTGTACATATCTACAGCAGTGAAATTGAAAAAGGAATATGTGTTGTGTCACTTTGGTCCAATACTTTCCAAAATGATCGTCTGAAGTATGCACCTGTTTGCCAAACATTTGTTCCTTTCCTGAACTGCTTGAATCAACTTTTATGTTAAAGGCGAGTTTTGACTCAGAGCTGCAGAAGTACAACTATTGCTTTAAACATCATAAAGCATCTGGTTAACCATAAGCCACTCACAATTAAGATTTGGTAGCATTCTGCATGTGTGTATCATCTGAAAATAAATAAATAAATGAAAGAACTGAACAAACAAAGCAAGCAAACAACAACAAATAGATGAAAAACTGAGGTGTAGGTTTCAGCAATTTAAGTCTCGTTCATCTTCAAGCAGACTTAATGTGCTGTATTACAATCCAGCTAAATTATATTCAGATCTGCCATGAAAACAAATTCAGGTGCACAATGAGCTTAATTATGCTTTCAAAAATAAAAGCGTCACCAATAGCAGAAGGGGGCACTAGAAACCAGCTGGTATATTTTTCTGAATCCCTTTATTCTTTTACAGTCGTTTTTACATTTATAATATGTAATAAAAATAAACATGCACACACATAGTCTCACTTACTAACTAGTTGTCCTTCTGCCTTTCTCAAGGTCTTAGTGGGTGTACTGTGATATGCATCCTGTTTTCAGCCTTTACCTTTTGTGACCAGTGTACCGTAGCTGCTCTAATGTTGCATAAGAGATGTCCACTTCAGCAGGCCCAGCAGGGGTAATTGGACCCTACAGCAGTTTCCTTTTAGGAAACTGTGATAGCATGCTTTCAGTGATGCAGAAATTGCCTTCAAAATAAACTATTATCTATTCATTCTTTAAAGGAACAAAACCATTTTTACTTCATTATGAGGGTGGTAAGGCACTGGAAGAGTTTGCCGAGAGAAGCTGTGGATGCCCCATCCCTGAAAATGTTCAAGGTCAGGTTGGATGGGGCTTTGGGTAACGTTGTCTAGTTGAAGTTGGCCCTGCCCATGGCAGAGGGGTTGAAAGTAGGTGATCCTTAAAGTCCCTTCCAATCCAAACCATTCTATTATTCAGTCATTCTATCTTTTGGAACAAAATGCATGACTAACAAGGATCTAAAAGTTAGGGCATGATTTACACCTTGCTGGGAGTTCAGATCGCATAACAAGTTCTCAGGAAGAAAGAAGAATCTCATTATCCTCATTATATAAATGTCTTTTTGTCTTTCCCATGGTATCTACATCCCCAACTTTGTTACCTGTTACATTCAACCACTTTTCATGAAGAACCCTCACTTTTTTTCAGAAACTTAGAGATTTTAACTTTCCTTTCACTTCAGGCATGATCTTAGGAAAAGAAAGCCATTGAAGACAAGAGGGATAGGGAGAGTGGTAGCTAGCCTGTGATCTTAGCTGATTTAAAAATAAGGATGTGCAATATTTTTTTTTAGTTATTATTGCATTTTCTTTCGCCTCACTGATTTTGGCCTTCTGTGATTCATCACCATCCAAACGCAAGACCGGGTAACCATTCTTAGAATCATAGTAAGCTGTCTAACCTGACAAGTTCCTCAGTGCAATATATTTTCTAGATTTTGTCTTTTCCAGTTTTAACTGTCTCTCGATTTTGTCCCTTCCTTTGAGAAGCAATAGACTTTTCCATGGTCCAGCATGACCATGTTTTCTTCTTGCATTTTAAAAAATCTATTGACCAAGGTAAGGACCTTCATTTTTGCACCCCCCTCACCCCTAAGAATGTGTATTGGATTTGTGTGACAAGGTATTGGTTGCAGGAGTTGAGGGTTGCAAGGGTGGCTTCTGTGACATCAGAGGCTGTCCTCATGTCTGATACAGACACTACCAACTGTCTCCAAACCAGACCCACAGTTGGCCAAAGATGAGCCTATCAGTGCTGCTGGTGACAACTCTGTGGCATTTAAGAAAGGGTTAAAAAATGCTTTGCAACAGCTGTGAGAGAGAGAAGAATGATAAAAATGTGACAGAAACAACCCTGCAGACACTAAGGTCAGTGAAGAAGGATGGGGAGGAGGTGCTCCATGTGCAGAAGTTCCCGTGCAGCCCATGGATAGCCCATGCGGGAGCAGGAATTATGGCCCATGGAGAGGAGGCCACACAGGAGCAGGCTGTCTGACAGGAACTGCAGCCCATGAGGACACATGTTGGATCAGTTCATGAAGGACTGTTAATAAGGGCAACCCCAAATTGGAGCAGGGGAATAGTGTGAGGATGAAGGACGGGCACAAATGAATTGTTTGGAAGTGACTGCAACCACTATTCCCCATTTACCTGCACCATTCAAAGTGATGAGGTAGAAGAGTCAGGAGTGAAAGAGTGAAACTGAGCCTGGGAAGGCCAAGGTATAGTGGGAAGGTGCTTTTAATTTATTTATTTTTATATTTTTATTTTTATTTTTATTTATTTTTATTTTTATTTTTATTTTTATTTATTTTTATTTTTATTTTTATTTTTATTTTTATTTTTATTTTTATTTTTATTTTATTTTTATTTTATTTTTATTTTTATTTTTATTTTTATTTTTATTTTTATTTTTATTTTTATTTTTATTTTTTGCTTGTCACTGTTTTATACTATTTTTAATTGGCAATAAATTCAATTAATCTCTCCCAAGTTGAATCTGTTTTGCCCATAATGGTAACTGGTGAATGATCTCACTGACCCTGTCTTGACCCATGATCTTGTCCATCTTATTTTCCCTCCCCCAGTCTTGCTGAGGAGGGCAGTGAAAGAGAAGTTTGGTGGGCAGCTGGCATTCAAGCTAGACTCACACACCACAGTAGGCAACATATAAGCTAAATTTCTTCATTTTGAATTTTATCCAGCTCAAATTTTCCATTATCCAATTTCAAGCTATTATGCTCTTCTATTGAAGAGGCCTACAGAAATCTTTCATCTCCCAAGTGTCCTGAAATGTAATAAGAAAGGGAAGGAAATGTGCTTTAAAAATTTATATTGAGGGGTTATAGTGGATGACATTGCAATTAGAGGTTAAGGAAATGCTAAAGGCATGTTGTCCTTTTAATTGAGGTTCCAATTCAGGTCTTTTTTTCTCCCCGGGTAGAAGCAGGTACACAGAGACTCTGAAATGGATGCATGCGGGATCTGCTAAATGTGTTTCTAATTGTCTGAGTTTAATAATTGATAATATAGACATAGCTTGCGAATTTTTCTTTCACATAAAAGATAATTGTGCCTGAGTATAGCATAGTCTGAAATTAAATGTGTTAAGTGCTCCAGGGACTAGTATGTACGTGCTATGAAAGATCATTTCTCTTGATCAGTACAAGTTAGAATCTGTAACAACTTTTATTTATTTGCATTGTAGTGGCATTCAAAGAACTAGGGCAGTGCTGATGAGCTATGGTGACAAGTACTTTCTGTTCTCTTCCCAATAAGGAGTCAGTAAAGCTGTTGTTTGCCTTCACTCATCTATTCTTATTTTGCCATTTGAGAGCTCAAAACAGGACCTCTGGCCTCCTAGGCTGCTCCTTCTAGGGTGATCAGTCTTTCTCTTCTGCAGTCCTCACTTTCATCCCCTTTCTTTCAGTCTCCTGCACCTCAGGGAAGTGAAGATGAGGCAAAAACAATAGGTTTCCCCTATTTTCTACTATAATAATATTTGGAAGAGGAGGAAGGAATTTTCCAGGTTTGAGAGAAGCAAAGGGCACAGGGCACGTTAGGGATGTCTTAGAAAGATGTAAGATCCTAGAAGTTTGGGTAAAATGGAGGCTATAAAAACACTGCAAGGGAGGTGAGGTGAAAGGAGTTTGTTGGGGGAATCTTCCAGGAAGCAGAGAGAGGTCAGAGTGCATCAGAAGGAAGAGAGAGAAATGTATCCTGAAATATGATGGATGAGCAAGATAAGAAAGTGGGCAAGAAAGGGAGGGAAATCAAGAAGAAAAACAGTGAAAAGATAAGATTTTTAGTCTGTGTTGTTAACACTTTTGTATGATTGAGGTAGATATTTATGGGCCAGAAAGGTAGGAGGAATCCGGAAAAGGGGTAGAAGAGGAAAGGGGCTGTGGGACAGAGCAAAAACATACATTTTTTGCTAGATTTTGAGAAGGCATAATTGTGCAATAGAAATGGTAAATGGGTAGTCATCATTTTAGCAACAAGGACACATGTTTGCAGAAATTATTATTGGGACTAACATTAAAAAAAATCTAGAGAAATGTTGGTTTCTAAGGGTTTTGGTTTAGAGTTCTGTAGACCCTTGCGCCTGTTCAGTTTATGTGGGCCGATAATGATAGGAGAAGAGGGAATGGATTAAAACTAAAAGAGGGGAGATTTAGATGAGATGTTAGGAGGAAATTCCTCACACAAGGTGAAGTGTGGTGAGGCACTAGAACAGGTTGCCCAGAGAAGCTGTGGATGCCCCATCCCTGGAGGTGCTCAAGGCCAGGTTGGATGGGGCCCTGGGCAACCTGATCTAGTGGGTGGCATCCCTACCTATGGTAGGGGAGTTGGAACTAGATGATCTTTAAGGTCCCTTCCAACCCAGTTCTATGATGACTCTATGCCTGGTGGTTATAAAAGGTTTGTCACTGAAGTAATAAGTAGACCTTTCTCTCCTGCTCTGTCATTGCTATATGGCAAAGGTTGATAATTTGCCTAAAGGTCTGGTGGGTATTTACAGTAAGCATGCAGTAAGTTTGGTTTAGTAAATGAAGCATACCCCAATCTCATCAAGCTCTTTGTGTGACTGAGACAGAGAAAAGGCACTTTTACAACACCTAGATGCAGTGAAGATCTCAGAGATCATTTGAGGTATTTATTCTGTGCTTACTGGAATGGGCTTTGGTGCTAGGTTGAAAAGGGCAACTGCTGATGGAAATACTCCTGATTGTTTCCATGGTGCATGCTAACTGCAATGTCCACTTTTGCCTGCATTGCTTATTTTTTCTGGAAGTTGAGCAACATTACATCACCTTCCAGTAGGCAAAGCACAGCTTTTTTTCTCCCAGATCTCTTCTTTCATAGTTTTGAAAGACTATGCTCTTGAATCATCAAATAACCAGACAACAAAGACTTGGGAGCTTCGTTGGGTTTTCCTAGGTTTATTTGCTTTGTAATGATGCTTTTATATACTAGCCTAAACAACACAAATAATACTCTGCTGACAAAACTTCTGTGGCTTTCTTCAGTGTGCCCACATCAAATGCTTTTATGTGTTTGAAATCGCAAGCCTTCATCTCTCATTCTAAGGCACAGCAGTCTCTAATGTGTGTGGTCAGGTGCCTGCAATTGCTTTCTTTCAATATAGAGAATCAGCACTCCAGAAAATTAGACATGAAGTCTATGTACAAGAATAACTCTGGATGAAAATGAGTCTTCTGGTGCATTTCTGAACTAAAGCTTAATATAAAGCTTTCCCTCCCCACTCACACTCTCTTCCAGGCAAATCAAAGAAATTCTGTGAAGCAGAGCAGGCTGTAGGCCAATAAATAAATAAATAATAATAGTAATAATAATAAGAAGAATATTCCCTAATTTTAAATCCCAGGCAAAAGCTAGACATTAAATTAAGAAATTAAAACAAAACACAAAATGATTAATCTAAAAGCAAAATTTACTCAAGTAAAGCACTTTTCTAGTAATAAGTAAATCCATGTGCAATTACAGCAATGTAATAAAGGACACCGCTGAATACATAGAGATTCTGATAGTGAAGATAAATGACAGTGATGCACATGATGATCCTAAAAGCTGGATAAAAAATGACTGCCATATTGCAACAGAAATAGATGGTTTTTGAAATGATTAATGGATGACAAAATAATGTAATTATTAAAGCAAATCTAGAAAAATGCAGTGCTAGAAATATGTTTTTCTTATATTAGAGGTATGAGCATAAATAGTTTGTGAAGACTTACTAAGTGGTTAATCAATTTTTGTCTGTAAGTTTGTGATAAACCTTATTTACACTCATCTACATATTCCTTAATTAATGGATTAGGATCAGTACATTATTAACAGATATTAAAGGAATGACTGTTATTAATCCTTTGTATATTAGCTATGTAAATCTGCTTCATAGAGTAAGGAACATTGGTGTAAAGTAGAAGCACAAATACATTACAAATGCATTTGGTGATAAATGAAAACTTAAGATTAACACAATGCTTGAGAACTGTGGGGAAAAAAAGATATTTGCAGTTGAGTATATACCAGCAGTGATGAACACTAAAGTTCATAATAGCTAGTTTGCTCATAGCTGTCATCCTTCCTGTGTAACATGAGCATATCTATTTTAGTGAATGGGAAAAGATAGATATTTTAAAGTTCCTTCTTTTCTCAGGGGTGTTACGGCCTCAGTAGACCATTATGATCTTTAGATCAAAAAGATCTTTAGATCATTTATGGCTAAGAAGTTAGTCTGCTTTGTTTTTGAGATAGTAACTTTTTTTTTTTTTCCTTTCTTGAATTAGTCTCAAAGGTTGACAGTCTCATAAAATTCAGAAAAGACAATTGTTGCTTTGATACAATGTCATAAACTCTTTACATAATTACCTGGTATCTTCAAATAAAAAATCAGTGGGAAAAGGGAATTTCATACTTGCATTTTCAAAAACTGGTTATAAGCTATAATGAAAATACAGTAATCTTCTTCAAGTCATGTATGGAGACAGGAGACAAAGATATCTCTTGTAAATTTATATTTCTAAATGAAATTATTTCTTGAGTGTGGATAGTAGTAGTAACACTCTAGATATTTCATTAGCTGTATATGACTAAAACGGGGAAAAACATTACTGTTTTAGCTCATTGTTAAATATGAACAGGTCAATGTGAAGTAATTGTAGAAAAAAAAAAAAATATATATATATATATATGGTCCTTGCTTTTATCTGAGGATGAAATATCCGTAGAAATACAAAAGCATTTGTGCTATTTCCAGGTAAGACCTCTATTAGAATATTGTGTTCAGTTGTGGCAAGAGTTATGGGACTTAAATTATAAGTGAGTTTTAAGCATGAAAATCAGACTGACTCCAGTTATCACAGTGGAGTAGCTGTGTATCAGGGTTGTGCCTGTGTACATGCCCACTGCAATTATATCCATAGTCACTGTAGTGGGCCAGGAGCTTCCTGGCGAGACATTTGCATGGGTGGGGTAATGGACTCATTTTAGACAATAGAAAAAGATTAAATTAGGTGATTAATCTGCCTCTGCAATTAAGTATGTGGCTGACTGTTATAGGAGCTGTTTAAATAGGAATTTTGAACAGTTCTTTGAATTCCATCTCAACTCCCACTACATCAGATCCAGCTTATATGCTTAGGTGTGCTGAGTGAACTCATAGGAGAAGAATCCTGAAGACTTGCAAAAGTCATTCCTGCTGCAGAAGTATTGTGCATAGATAATACAGTTTTAAACAGTCAGTAGAAACTGTTCCTACAGAACATGGCTATGTAATTATAATTATTATTTTTAATTGATATTTAAAGTGTATCAACAGCAATGAGTAGTATATGTGCTGGAGCAATCATGAAGGAGCCTGGCCATATGGATTACAAGAACTGAGCGAAGTGGTGGTTTGGGACATCTCTCTTGATCCAGAAAAAGATATTGATGCAAGGACCCTTCATTGCCAGAAGACAGCAACTGATCATTCTGTTTCGGTGATTTCTTTCCTCATGCAGCATTGTCTTCTGCTAGAATCCTAATAAATTGGGTTTATTATTATTATTATTATTATTATTATTATTATTATTATTATTATTAAGTCTGTGTAACTGTGTACCACAGTTCTGTTCATTCCTGTGTAAGTGAAAAAATGAAACAAAACAAAACAAAACAATCAAACAAACAAAAAACTAGACTAGAATAGGTGCTGAGACAAGTGATTTTACACAGGAAGTGAAAAATATTGCTCATGAGACTGTACTGAAAGGACGTAGCTTATTTAGCATAGTAAAACAAAGACTGTCAAAGATCATAATTGTGGTCAATAAATATACCAAGAAAGTAAGCATTAGTAAGAGGCAAGGACTGGTAAAAGACAAGGTCATTACACAGCTACTGCAGAGCAGTTGTATAGAAACAGATATTGAATGTGGGTGTCACTTCCCATTTAAAAAAATGAGATTCAAAATAAGAAGAATAGTAATATGGATAAAAAAGCTATAGATTTTTATGCTGAAGCTATTAGGCTGATAAAAGGAATTATAAGAGTCATGCCTGGATCAGCAAAACTCAGGACTTAGTGGTCCAGGATGTCCCTTCCTTTCCAAATGTCTCATGTTTCTCTTCAAAATATTTGACAATGTGCCACTTTTAATTGCAGCATAGTCTGTTTTCCTAATAGACTGAGGAACGTAGTGAAGACTACCACCACTACTGTAGCTTGTGATTTCCATCATAAAACATAGGCCAAAGAGGTTTTCACAGTTTGAATAAATATCTGTTTTGAGGTACATTCCTGTACCAGCCATGGTTCTCTCTAGTACATTTATGTCTCCTGCTTTCATATCCTAAGCAAAATAGGATGTGTTCAGAATCATTTAAAAGCAGAAGAGGATCATATTTGGTGTTGAATCAATCCCTAGAACAACATACAGCACAGCCTTGACTGATAACATTATATATTCTAAAGTGTCAATAAGAAAAGATACCACTGGTTTCTGGTGCAGGGTGTTAATCTCACTTTGTGCTGGTGATCCTAATTAAAGATATATTCAGTGAATTTAACACCCCCAACAAATTGCTTATAAGATACACCATGCTCCAGTTGCGTCTAATCTGTCTTCTGGACAGAGCTACTAAAGCTCCATTAAGCTACCCTGCTCTGTGTTATAAGGCACTGAAGGGACTATTTGCATGAGTATAGTGATCCATCTGAATGGATAGAGAAAGATAGGGGTCTACAGGTCTTCTCTGGATGTTTAATAACACCCTTTTTTGGTTAAACATATTCCTAATGCCATCTGTGAAGTGGGCTACACCTGCAAGATGGATTTATAGGAGGCTTCATTTCTGACTGTCCTCTGGCTCTGTTACAACACTCTTCAAAGTAATAAAATTTAATTTCTGCTATTTGGCACTAAGGCAAGACCCTCTGGCAGGAGGGAAAAAAATATTTATAAATGAAATAAACCAACAGCTGAAGATAATCACAAGTCATGTGCAAACAGCTCTCTTTCTTTTTTCAGATATGATCTTTAATAATCATATTTTTCTGGATTCACTCAGACTTCAGCAGGCACTCATGAGCCACATAGGAGTCTTATTAAAAGCAATAGCTAGCTTTTTGCTCATTTCACTGAATATTCTTCACTTCAATGTGTTTCAGTTCAGTCCAATTAGTCAGTGCAATTTAGTTTGTTCAATGCAAATCACTGGGTTTTAATTGAGTCCAATTAAGCACAAATCAATAAAAGTCAATTCAAACTAATTATCTTCTATACAAATCAATAGGATTCAATTAAAATCAATGAGGGTCCTATCTACTCTAACGACTGACCTGTTTCCCCTCTTCAGTTGTTATTAAAGGAGTATACACAGTGCTCAATGTGTTGGCTTTTGGCAAGTTTCTCCCCTTTAGGAAGGAATAATAATCATTAGAGAAAGTATGGAGAAAAAGATATTTAACTGGGTTATCCTTCTCCCATTTCTGACCCTTCTACAGTGAATTTTCTGCAATGAAATCTCTTCGTTCAAATTATGCAGGTGGTTGAATATGTGTGCAAATTTAGAGATACTTGAAAAGTAGTTTTCAAAGGTTGGAAAGAGAGTCTGTATGTAAACTTCAACATTTATAGATAGGATGGCAGATTGCATCAGTTTGGTAAGCTTTACAAAAGTCCACTTTATTATTTTTTTCTCTACCTTAGGCATTACATGCAACCACCATTTAGCAAATGCAAAAAAATACCACAGTTATGTCAGTCAGATGTTTGACATATATTAATTTTAACACCCTTATTGATAAAGAGTAAAATTGTACTCACATGGCATAGGATTGACACAAAGTCAATCATAGGATTGACACAAAGTATGTCATAAGACTCCATATTGTCATTGTTTTTTATTTTTATACCACTTTTCTAAGGCAAACGGCTGCAAGAGTGGGAAGATATAGTTCTCTGACTTCTTAGACACCAGCAGTAGGGTAAGTATTTAAAAAATGTCAAATAAGCTTCTGTCTTCAGTTAAGCTGTCCAGTACAATTTGAAAAAATGGAGTGTTGGGTTTGTAGAGTGGCTTTCATGTAGAGCCAGGGTGTAGCATGGGATCAAGTTAGTTATGGTAATGCATTAGAGAAGAGATTATTAAAGGTCAAACCATGACCTCAGTGGCTCCCAAGGTTGAAATAATTTAGGAGTCCTTTTTGGTTTACTGGAAGTGAAGTTACAAGTAGAAATAAGACGCAATCTTCTTCTTTGAAACCTTACCAAGAACAATAAAACTGTTTCCCAAATCCATGCCCACCTGGATCTCAAATACAATATTGTGTGTTCTATTGTATAAGTTACTATTTTCTACTAGATTGTTCTTGTTCATGCTGAGTAGTAACTATTTCAATGTCTCTGCTGATGCCAACAGCTCTATTTGAGATTTTAATACTACCCAACTTCCTGTAGGTATCATGCTATGACCTAAGTACATGCATTTAAAAATAACATTCAAGCTATTATGATTCCAAGACCTTTTAGGGTAAAAATAACAATAATAATTACAAAATAAACAAATAAAAAATAGAAGCTGTCTTGTTTTTAGTTATTGGTTTTGTTTGTTTGTTTGTTGTTGGTCGGTTATTTTTTTTTTTTTCATTTTTATTGCGGAGACATTGATTAAGAATGCAAAAAAAAAAAATACAGGAAGTATTGCTAACATTCAACGTCGTCAGTGTTCTACCTTCTCAAGTGCAGGTATGGTTTATGAGTCTATTACCACTTTGCAATGTTTCTTTTAAAGTGGTTGGCCAAATGCATGGTCTGTTGGAGCTAAATTGATGTAAAGACAATGTTGTTCCTAAATATGCTTGAACTGATGGATAGTCTGGGGAGAAGAAAGAAAAAAAAAAAGAAAAAAAAGATTAATTATACATGTCCACATAATTCCAAGAAGACATATACATTTGCAAATCAGATCTGAAGGAACAGCATAACAAAATTAGATTAATGCTTTATTGAAATGCCATTAAAACTTATCAAATATAAAATAATAATTTTTACACTATATACATGAGGCTGTAAAAAAGAGAGTGTCATTTACTAGGTCTGCCATAACAATCCACATAAAAACATACAGGTTCAGATAAGCCTATGTGAACCACACATAAGTTTGTACCTTTTATACAGAAAGATCACACTATATGGTACTTTCTGTGAACTTCCTGGCCTTCAGTTCTTTGCTGCTGAGGGATATTCTGAGTAACAGTTGGTATACTGCAGCTTCAATGCTCTGATGGATTTCTCCTCTGTGACTTTGACCAGTAGTTTGTAGCCTAGAGTTAAACAGGTTCTTTCAGATTCAGCAAGAAATCATTAAGTTCTTGCTCTAATTAGTCCAATTACTTCTGAGTTTCCCAGGTGCAGGCCTATCAAATATGTGTAAAATGATCTACTGCCTTCTACACAACCTTATAAAAAGCTTTTGCCACCGCTGTTTAGTTACCATCCTATGCCATTGCTCAATTTCTCCAATTCTTATTAAACTTTCAAAATATTCCTCTTATACTTCCCAAACCATTTTCTTCTGATATTTTTCCTGTTTCTGATGAGTTTTCTGTATCGTATAACACCTTTTGAGTCATTTTGTTTGCCTTTATACCCCCTTTGTTGTTTGACATTCGTAATTGCTTCATTAGTGAATGAAGATAGTATTTTGGGAAAAGAAATGTTATCATGACTGGAAATATTAAAGGAAACATATATATAAAAGCTATCCAAGACCTATCAACCATTTGAATAACACACAATTATTATTATTATTATTTATTATTATTTTTTTTGCTGTCTGGATTTTGCTGTCTGGATTTTGCTGTCTTCATCTGGAAAAAGCTACAAGGATGACATGTATAAAGAAAATAACAACAAAACCTTATTTGTGAGTTAGATTAATTTGACTACTGTGTAGCTTTTATTGTTATCATTTCTGTGGCCAGAATTCAAAAAGAAGGCTTGGGCTTATGACTGAAGGAGACAATTACATTTCACCAATGAATAAACCCATGGACTAAGAAAAATATGTCTGAGATGAGTAGATATGCTTTTTCTGGAACTCAAGCGTTAGATACATTTCACGTATTACATTGGAAAGGTAATGCCTTGCCCACTTTCTGAACACACGTTACTGCTAGGTCATTGTCTGTTATAGATCTCATATACCCACTCCCAGTTTCTGTCTCATACCTCTTTCTGTGCTCAAGGGTACCAGGGATGAAGAGAATGGCACATAGCCAAAATTTCTTCAGTTAACTCATTTGCCTTTTACCCCAACCTTTTTTGAAGTTTCAGTGGAACAAATAGGATGTTCTGGACTATGCAGCCCCTAGAAGATTTCCAGACATTTGTCTGAATTCTCATTTTGGCAAATATTACTATGAATGTGGCTTGGGGATATAAATAGAGTCTGGTAAAACCAGCTGCATTTTACTAGGGTCACCTCCAATGGTGGCAACTGAGCCAGCTCCACTTAATCGTTGCTAATTCTCTTCTCCTTCAGTGTCACATTGAATCAGAAGTTCTCATTTTTATTTTCTTTATGCTTTATTTCAAAGCTAAATGGGCTGTACATATTACTGGTCTTAATCCTTCATGGAACTAGCACAAATTGACATTTTCCACATCCCAGGGTAAGACAAAGATTAATTAAAAGCCTCATGCTGCCCTATTATCCTCCCTTTTCATTTCATTTTTAATTCCCATGAATTTTGGACTAGCTTTAAAGTGATTCCTTTTCCAAATATGAATAAATTCCATCATCAGACTATCAAGCAAAAAACTCAGGAGATACCCATACCCATAACATGCAAGTCCAAGTGAAGATAAGAAATTTCCCAAGATGGCCAGTTCTCTAGCAAATCCCAGGCCAGTTTTGCATAGTTCAGATAAATAAAGATGAATGCCTAAACTTCTAATTGGTCATCTAATTAAGGACTGTGAATCAAAGACATATACTGTTTATTAAAGGATTGCCACTAAGTAAAATTACTGTAATAGGATACAGTATTGGTTTTTGTGTGTGTGTGGTTTTGTGTTACTCTTCCATCATTAGTAACTGAACTATAATAAACAGATTCAATACAAGCTGTTAATTTGGAATGAGAGTTTGCACAATAAGAGACTTTTTCCTTCAGGATAATAGAAAAGGTAGGAAAGGATGACAAAGAAATTCAGCTCTTGCTGTCTTGGACTATTATCACTTGCAGTATTGGACATAACACTGAGGACAAGAAATTTTGCTTTGAAATTGTAATTATTAAATTCTCAGAAAAAATAAGTGGACACTTTAAAAAGAACAGGAAAAAAATAAGATTTTTGACTTTTATTTACACAGTATATTATGGAAATCATAGAATGGTTTGGAATGGAAAGGACCCTTGAGGATCATCTAGACCAACCCCTCCTGCTATGGGCAGGGATGCCTCCCACTAGACCATGTTGTTCCATCCAACCTGGCCTTAAACACCTCCAGGGATGGGGCAATCACAGATTCTCCGGGAAACCAGTTCCAATGCCTCACCACCCTCTAAATAAAGATTTTCTTCTTAATATCTGAAATCTAAATCCACCCTCTTTTAGTTTAAAGCCATTACTCTTTGTCCCATCTCTATCCTTGACAGAGTCCTTCCCCAGCCTTCTTGTAGGCCCTCTTTAAGTACTGGAAGGCCATTGTAAGATCTTTCTGGTAATCTTCATCTTCTTCTCTGGACCAGGTCCATGTCCTTCTTATGCTGGGGGCCCCAGAGATGATTGCAATATTCTGTGTGGGGCCTCATGAAGGCAGAGTAGGGGGTGACAATCATGTCCCTCAACCCGCTGTCCACTTCTCTGTTGATGCAGCCCGGGGTGCAGTTGGTCTTCTGGGCTGCAAGCATGAACCTGGCTCACGTTGAGCTTTTTGTCCACCAGAACCCCCAAGTCCTTCTCAGCAGAGCTTCTCTCAACGAGTTCTTCTTCCAGTCTGTACTCATGTCTGAGATTGCACTGGCCCAGGTGACACACCTTGCACTTGGACTTGTTGAACCTCATTAGGTTCACTTGGGCCCACTTCTCAAGCATGTCCAGGTCCCTTTGGATGGTACCCCTTCCTTCTATTGAGTCAACTCAGCTTTGTGTCATCTCCAAACCTGCTGAGGGTGCACTTGATCCCACTGTTTATGTCACTGAGAAAGATATTAAACACTTGTCCATGACAGACCCCTGGGAGATCCCACTTGTCATCGGTTTCCACTGGACATAGAGTTGTTGACCACAACTCTTCAAATAAGGCCATTATGCCAATTCTTTATTTACCTAATAGTCCACCCTAAAAATCCATCTTTCTCCAATTTAGAGATCAAGGTATCATGTCAAAGGTCTTACAGAAGTCCAGGTAGATGATATCAGTTGGTCTTCCCTTGTTGACTGATGCAGTCACTCTACCATAGAAGGCCACCACATTGGTCAGACATAATTTGCCCTTGGTGAACCCATGTTGGCTGTATCAAGTCAATTCCTTGTCTTGCATATGTCTTAACATTGCTTCCAGGATGATCTGCTACATCATCTTGCAAGGCACAGAGATGAAGCTAGCTGTTCTGTGGTTTCCTGGTTCCTCCTTTCTCCCCTTTTTAAAAGTGGGAGTAGTTCCTACCAGGAACTTCACCTGACTGACAGGACTTTTCAAATAAGATGGAGAGTGGCTTAGTAACTTCTTCCATGTTGCACCAGATATATTCTTCCACTCCTGCTCCTATCACTTTTGTCACCTGGTTCATTGATGTACATATCCACAGTAAACTGCTTTATCTTCTCTTTGGATCCACATTGCATAGGAGGAACTGAAAATAAGAATCTTTACTTCTATCAGAAAAGAAAGAGGGCAAGAGAATATTACCCTCCTTAACCTTAATCCCCATGAAAAATTAAGAACAGTTACAAAATAACACAGAAGCAGATCACTATTTTTTTTCTTTTTTCTTTTTTTTTTGTTTCAAAAAGTTTTATTAATTCACTGACTTGTTCTTTCCCATAATTTTTACTGTCCTTCTGTATTAGTCTTTTCCTTGTATGAATTGTCATCTAGCAACATTACCATCTTATGCTATTATTAAAAGCTAAAAAAAATGTTACAATTAGTTTAGAACAGAGAATATAAGATGTAATTCTGATCACACTCACATTCCGTCTGTTGTAAAACTATGTGCTGAACTGGATTGACTAATGTAATTATACAAGATTTGCTGCCATGTAATTATACTCTCCTGACAAAAAGTCAATTTATACATCAATTTGTAGTGTTTGAATAACTGTTTCAAAATAAATTATTCTATTAAAAAACCTCTATAATCAGAAAGTCAGGAGTAGGAAAAAGTTAAATAAATTATTTTTCATACCCTTTTAAATATATTTCCGGCTCCTTTCTCTTGTGTAAGTTGTGCTGGTTTGTCGATAGATAGAGAACACACATTTTGGTCTAGCTCACATGGCCAGAAAAAAACATATATAGTGTTTCTTATTCTTGTCCTGACTGTATTTGCATTCTATTCTTTACACTATGTCATCATGTTGGTACTAGGTACTTCTCCAGTATTTCTTGGAGTCACTAGTGCTTCAAATATAAAAGTCTCCACCTTTCTCACGTGTTTCCTCCACTTCTCCCTAAAACAAGCCATTAAATAAAGTGGTTTTTTTTGTTTGTTTGTTTGTTTTTAAGAAAGAAAAAAATCAATGTGTATTAATGCTGTTTGTTTTATTATGGATACATCCAATAGCCTGCTTTCTGTCTAGAATGGAAAACTACACTTTTTCAGGCAGTCTTTTTTTTTTTTTTTAATTAAATATATATATATGTATATATCCTGCACAAGTCCCTCTACCTGGAGTTGTGCAAAGCATCTGACAAGGGTTTGACAGATGGACTCCTAGGTAGAAAAGGAATTAGCTGCATGGTTGCCCTCAAAGTGCTGTGGTCAATGGTTCAATGTCCAATCAGAATTTAGTGATGAGTGGTGTTCCTCAGGGGTCAGTATTGGTACATCTTTGTAACTCTTTGGTAAATCTTTGGTACATCTTTTTAACATCTTTGTCAGTTACATGGACAAGTGCACCCTCGACAAGTGTGCCAGTGACACCAGGCTGTGTGATGCAGTTGCCATGCTGGAGGGAAGGGATGCCATCCAGAGGACCTTGGCAGGTTTAAAGAGGTGGGCCTGTGAAAACCTCATGTGTTCAATAAGGCCAAGTGAAAAGTCCTGCATCTGGGTCAGGGCAATCCCAAGCACAAATTTAGGCTGGGCAGAGAACGGGTTGAGAGCAGGCCTGAGGAAAAAGACTTTGGGAGTGTTGGCTGATGACAAGCTATAGTAGGTTTATGTGGCAAGGTTTTGGTAGCTGGGGGATGCAGGAGTGGCCTCTGTGAGAAGAGTTGAGAAGCTGCCCCATGTTAGATAAAGGCCAGTTTCAGCCGGCTCCATAGGGATCTGTTGCTGGCCAGAGCTGAGACAATAAGCAATGTTGTTTGTGCCTCTGGGAGAGCAGATTTGAGAAACGGGGAAAAGAACCTTCTGTGCAACAGGAGCTGGGAGAGCAAGGAGTGAGAAGCAGCCCTGCAGCCCCCAAGGCCAGTGCAGCAGGAGGGTAGGAGGTACTCCAGGCATACAGCAGCAGTTCCCCTGCGGCCTGTGGAGAAGCCCCTGGTGGAGCAGGCTGTCCCCCTGCAGCCCATGGGTCCCATATGGAGCAGATCTCCACGCTGCAGCCCCCCCATGGGTGGAGGAGCCCCCGGTGGAGCAGGTGGATGTGGCCTGGAGGAGGCTGCGGCCCATGGAGAGCCCCCGCAGGAGCAGGCCCCGGGCCGGAGCTGCAGCCTGTGGAGAGGAGCCCCCGCAGGAGCAGGGGGTCTGGGGGG
Source organism: Anas platyrhynchos (assembly GCF_047663525.1). Classification (NCBI taxonomy): domain Eukaryota; kingdom Metazoa; phylum Chordata; class Aves; order Anseriformes; family Anatidae; genus Anas; species Anas platyrhynchos. The sequence continues at coordinate 5,828,050 of NC_092588.1, forward strand.
AGCTGCCACCCACCCGTGGGGGACCCGTGCTGGAGCAGTTTGCTCCTGGGGGATGGACCCCGTGGGATGGAGCCATGTGGGAGCAGTTCCTGAAGAGCTGCTGCCTTTGGGCAGCCCCCGCAGGCTCAGTTTGGGAAGGGAGGGACCCATCCATTATCCTGTGAGAGAGACCCCATGGGGAGCAGGGGCAGACAGGGACCATGAGGGAGTGGTGGAGACGAAGTGTCAGGGACTGACTGCAGCCCCCATTCCCCATTCTCCATTCCCCATTCCCCATTCCCCTGAGCTACTCAGGAGCAGCAGGTGGAACAGGGTAGATGTGAGAAAGGAGTTTTTATTTTTGTTTCTCACTACTCCAGCTTATTAGTAATAGATATTAAATTTTATTAATCTACCTATGCTGAGTCTGTTTAGCCCATGACAATAATTGTTGAGTGATATCCCTGTCCTTGTCTCAACCCTTGAGTCCTTTTAATTGTATTTTCTCCCCTTTGTCCTTTAAGAAGGGGGAGTGAGAGAATGGTTTTGGTGAAGCTCAGCTGCCCAGCTGAGTAAAACCACTACGCAAGCTCAACATGAGCTGGCAATGTGTGCTTGCAGCCTAGAAAGCCAGTTGTATCCTGGGCTGCATCAAAGTAGCATGGCTGAACGAGGTGATTGTCCCCCTCTACTCTGCTCACATGAGATCCCACCTGGAGCACTGTGTTTAGCTCTGGGGCTCCCAGCACAAAAAAAAGGACATGGACGTATAGTCCAGAGGAAGCCAACAACATCTCCCCTATGAAGACAGGCTGAGTGAGTTGGGGTTGGTCATCCTGGAGAAGGCTCCACAGAGACCTTACAGCGACCTTCCGGTACCTAAAGGGGGCTGCAGGAAAGCTGGGGAGGTGTCAGGGGGTGTAGTGATAGGACAAGGAGTAATGGCTTTAAACTAAAAGAGGGTATGTTTAGATTAGATGTAAGGAAGACATTCTTTCCTCAGAGGGTGGTGAGGCTCTGGCACAGGTTGCCCAGGGAAGCTGTGTATGCTCCATCCCTGGAAGTGTTCAGGGTTAGACTGGATGGGGCTTTAGCAATCTGGTGTAGTAGAAGGTGTCCCTGCCTGGGGCAGGGGGGTATACTTCCAACCTAAATGATCCTTAAAAGGTCCCTTCGAAGCCAAACCTTTCTATGAATCTATTCATATCTTTAAGAAACTACATGTAAAATAAACACTTCCGGAAATCCTGCTGTCTTTTCAGGTTGCTTGGTAGGAATTTGTGTGCCACAGGGAAGAGAGATGGAATTGTATGAACAAAAATACTTCATCTAGGACATTGCAAACTGCATTTAACTTCAAAACAAAACAAAACAAACCCCACCAGATTTTTGCAAGGTCTTTTTTCCTTTTGTACAGAAATTCCAATGTCTCATTTTTTAAATCTTCAGTTTTGTGGGGAGAGAAACTGTCTTTCTTCTTAATGTCTTTGTTTTTTTTTCTTTTATAATATTTTCTTGCCTGTATAACATTTTAGAACTGACTGTAAAGAATAGAGGACTAATGTCACTTGGGTGATGCTGCTTTGAATAAAAATGGGTTGGCAAAGAACAACATTGGTAAAATTAAAAGCCCTGCTATTAATCAGCTGACCTGCCTGTTATTAACTCCAAATCACTTGTGAACTGGATAATCTAAGCAATTATTAAAGCATGAATGTGAATTTAGCTAATGCCCTCGTCCTCCACATCATTATCTTAGGCATAATCACCCTTTGGTCCTTGAATGTCTTTTTCATTTGAGTGCTGAAACTCTTAGCATGCTGTTTTCCTTAATGACTGCAAGACAAGGCAAAATTCCTAGCTATCATGGAAGCTATATTTTCCATTATTCCTCTTGCATATTTGGAGATTTGTTACAGTACTCATAAAAATGGAAGATATATAAATAAACCATTTTACAATAGCAATATTGCACTGAAATGTTTTAGTTAGCTCTAAAAGTAGTCTTGTAAGTACCTTAACTAAGCTGTGGGAAAAGATGCCTCTGCAAAGATAGATTTATTACATCAGGAAAGTTGTTTAAAGTGTATTGGGTAAATTGCCCTTTTCCAGTGTGTGCCTCTGCTGACTGTAAAATCAAGCACAGGCTTGATATCTAGTTTTTAGACAATTGTGTTGGCTTTCGAATCCCATCCTGACTTGCAGAGGCAAAACCTGTGGCATTCCTGAGGAGGCATCCCTGTTTGTGATCAATTGTGCAAGAAGAATAAAGCACTCTTTGCAGTCCTCCCTTCTCTGTCCCTAGCATCTTAGCTTCTGAGTTTTTCATGGTGATTAATGTTCAACTGTTTTTTAGTTGCTTTTATTAATATGAGAAGAATATCTGTTATGCATTTCCAGCTATTCCACCGTCCAGTAGCATCTTTTTTAAATTTCTTTTAACATACAGTGTAGTTCTACAGGATAAAGATAAAAATGGAGCTGCTACAAACTGCATATACCCAAGTAGCATCTTATAACTTTTTTTTTTTTTTTTTTGTGTATAAATACATAAATATAATGGGTGCCTCTGTGTGTATTAATATTTTTGTCATCCTACCAAAGCAGTGGTTGTGACCTTACAATTTGTGCATAATACAGGAGGTAGAACTAAATTGAAATGTATGTGTCCCCAGGCTGCTCTAAAAACAGACAAAAACAAAACACAAAAAGTTTTGCTTTTACATTTCTTTAATTAATAATAAGAACAGTTATATGAGACAACTTAAAACATCCATTATACTGCCATCACTATCCATTTTATTTAAGTGTAAATAAATAATCTTGACTTAACTGCTAAATTTTTTGCTCAGAAATAAAACATGTTTGAAATGTGTGGCTTATGTGAGTAATGTGAGTATGACAACCCAATGGCAGGTGGGACGAGAACATCAATAAGCTACCTAAAATTGAAATATTTTGACCTTCTTTAGTATCTTTTTTTTAACATGAAGGACTGGGTGCCACTACCTTAATGTGTGATGTCATTTGATTTGTTGTCTAGCACTTGCTCTGGTAGTACATGCATGTCACAGATGGGAGTTGTATTGAAATAGTTAATGTCTGTTGTCCTAATATCTTAACATGTCTTGCATATCACCAGACACCTATATGTCAGCAAAGTGATCAAGTTCTTAATGTCTTCCATTTTGTTTTATTTATTTATTTATTTATTTATTTATTTTCTAGTGTGAACTGATCGTCTTTTGTAATTTATGGAGAGGAATAGGCACCATTAGAGTACAGTATATCTGTCCAATTTAGGCTGACCATGAAAGTAATTATTTCCCTCTGTTGTCTGTAAAGGGACCATACATAACTAATTTGCTTGTCAACACGTTTGGCAGATGAAATTTGCACCAGATTAAGTACATATACTGTTTTTCCTGCTGAAGAAAAAGTTACTGTGGTTCCAGGTCTCTTCTAGAGTCAAGAGTGTAAGTGTCTAGAGATTCTTCAGATGCTTCCGAACTTCAGCTACTGAAATCTGGTTAGATATAGTTACTCCCTTCATATGCAATTCACAAATACTGTTTAAAAAAAAAAAAACAAAAAAACAAAACAAACAAACAAAAAAAACCACCACCACCAAAAAAAAAAAAAGGTAGAATATTCACTAACATGGGGATTAACACCAGGATATCTTACGTCGTGGTGAATAAAGTAGCCTTTAGACTGCATTATAAATAGAGGCTGTGTCATTTCTATTTTCTTTTTGATTGCAATCATGCTGCTTGATTATTTTTATGGTATAGTCTAATTTCATCTAAAACTTGACCCCAAGGAGATTGTCATCATTGTTTTCAATGGCATACATTTGTTAAAAAGAAAACTCAGGTATTAAAATTGGATCAGAACACAAAGATACTTTTGAGTTGTGAATTTTTTTTTTTTTGGTTTATTCACTTTCACTCAACTATTTGAAATTTCACAACAGAGGAAAAAGAATAGGTTTCAGGCACTTACCAGTGGCTTGGAATTTATTGCTACTTATACAATAGAGAGAATTAAAAATGAATTAAACTTCAGGAACTATAATCAGTGGCCCAAAAAACTCCTCAAAACCTACATGATTTAGGTTGCAACAGACTGCTGTGGTGAAATGGATAGCTGAGTGTGCAATCTAAACTTTTCCACTTAAAAAAGAAACAAACATATTTTATTTGTCTGTGGAAGAAGAATACAGATTCAGAATATTTTTTCACCTTCTACTCACTATGGCAAGAATCTTCTAGGCAAGGATTTTCTAGGTGATTTTAGAAGATAGATTATGGATAAAAAGCATAGAGCATAAAAATGTTAATCTGCGGATTTTATTGAAAACACGTAGCTTGAAACAAATTTCAGTTTGGCTTATTGGACAAGATCTGTCAAGAAGAATAAGAATATAAGAAAAATATAAAATATTTCTCTATAAATAGAAAATAAGTGATTATATATACTTGCAAACATTGTGATATATAATTTAAACATAAAAATAAAAAGGTATAGGATTTTGTCAGATTCCAAAATTAAGAATTAATGGATTAAAACCAAGTTATTAAGAAGGGCCAATAACAGAAATTCTATTTCTGCAGACTTCTTTCCTAATTGTGATCAAAGTATCAGCTTTGTTATTATGAATCACTGCCAACTGCCCAGAGCTGGACTGCACACAGTTTGCAGTTTGTGATGACACAGCTGAGACCCTCTGGGTAAGGATTAAGGGATAAGAAAATTAAGGGGATCTTGTTGTGGGAGTCTACTATAGACCATCTAGCCAGTGTGATGACACCAATGAAGGAACTAAGAGATGCCTCTACATCAGCTGCCCTCGTTTTTACAGGGGAATTCAACTTGCCAAACATTAACTGGGAATTTCACACAGCTGACACAAACAGGTCCAGGAGATTCCTAAACCACCTTGATGATAAATTCTGGGTACAGGTACTAAAGGAACCAACTAGGAAAGGTACCCTCCTGAATCCTAGATTGAGTCCTCCAGGAGTTGGACTCAATGATCCTTGTGGGTCCCTTCGAAATTGTGGTATTCTGTGATTCTATGTTTCAATGAAATGACTACAACATGGCATAGTATCCTTGATGGAGTAAAGACTTAGAAGTCTTTCCTGGTTTAGATTTTCCATCTGAAAATTAAGGCAGTAGATTGCTGTATTACTATCTGCAAATTAGGTTTCATATCATCTGCTTTCAAGTACTTGCAGGGCTTGAAAAGCACTTCCACAACTGTCAAACTACTCATTTAACCAACTGAGTTTAAACTGAAATTATTTTGACCACCTGTTAGCAATTCTTTGAGAGTACTGTGAATTGTTCCAAAACTTCATTGGTTGTGTTAACAGGGGGCACAGATAATTATGTATTATGTTGTACCACTTAAGACACACTGGATTATCTCATAGGGTTTCCATTTGTTGGCTACAAAGGCACGAGCCTACTATGGGACTTGTTTCAAATTAGTAAGCTTGTTACAGCTATCTTGGATGCCATGGGACCCATGGAAGAACAGTGTGGATACCTTATTTAAGTGAATCACTTGAGATCTCATTTTTTACTCTCTATAAAATCTTCTAAAATATCTTTTTCAGCATTTAGTTGGGTGACCTCCCCCCACTATTAAATGCCTGTAGATGATATCACTGTTGGATTCAGTTGATTATACCAGCTTGAACCATTTCAAGAAATGGAAATGGGATTGTTTGGGAATTCATACTGGGATTTAGGAAGATATCAATTCATACCCAAGTTTTCTGTCATTTCCATAAATGGCTGAATGCTGGCTGAGAGTACTGCAAAATTAGATGGTTAGTCTTAAATTAACATTTTCTTTGGTATCTCCTAATGGCACTGTTATATACCAGGACTGATGGTGAGTTCAAATGTAAAATTGTGGCCAGTGATGGGAGAATTTCATTTAGGTAGTATTTTAAGAAAGAGGTTGAACAGCTCTACAAGGGGAACTGAAAAGGATGATAATTATTGTCACCATACTGTGGGTAAGAAAAAAGGATTTTCACTTCTTTAATTGTTTGTCATATAATAATCTTAATTAGGTACAGTGGTTCAGTGGTTAACATTTGGACATACTACTTTAGCAGAAATCAAAATATGAATTTATACACAAAATAGACCTTTGGGCATTAGGATTGAGACATGCTAACTCTTAGAGAATTAAATTTGATTAAAGTATCATAACCAGTACTATTCTGATAAACAGCTGCATATGACAGTAAGACTGTCAGGTTTTGCATATTTTTATAGCTAGGGACACAAATGACAGTTCCTCCTGTTCCTTCAGCCTAAGAAATCCTTTCTACTGTGTATAAGATTTTATTGGAATGGAAATTAAACAGTAAAGTTCTTATTTTATGCCATCTCCCTGTTTGGTAGTACATATTGTATGCCCTCCATGGAGATGTAACTGAGCTAATATAGATTTAATGTCAGTTGCGTGTGTGCAGGTTTGTTGGAAAGGTTGTCCAGGTATCTATGGATCACCTGTGAGATCAGGAGCTTGAGAACTGGGTGTAGGAAAAGGTGGAAGGCTGTATCTGGTCTGCTCTCCAAGAAGACTTGCTACAAATTTTACAGGCTTGACTAATACAGTAAATGGTGTTAAATCAGAAGGCATGCTTTCACTGGTTTCTCAAGCCACCCACAAACAAGAGGGTACATGGTTAAAATTCTCCCTGTGGATGATGCTGTGCCTGTGCTTTGCCATGCGATTCACAGCTGATGTTTTCTGTCTGCTGGTTCTTCAGAGAGTGAGGAAATCTCATCTTCTTCCTGATGGATGAACATGTAATTTTCAAATAACCAGCATGGTGCATTTGTGTAATGCCCTCATCAATTTAAATGCAAGAAGGTATACACTGAGTGACAATATGTACCTACGAGCCATTGAACAATTAATTACTGTGGCAATGGCAAAGATTAAAAGCAGATTTAATGAAGTGGACTTTTATTTGAGTTACTCAGTGGCTTAACTATGAAAGAATTAACATAAATTCTTCCAGTTTTGGGTTTTAGATTATGCAGTGTTTACTCATATTGACAGCAATATATTTGCATTAATTGTTTGGGAAGAGATGGAAGAGACTTGCTACCATTTGGCAGTATGCTTTGTAAGATGTTCAGTCTTTTCCCCATTTTGCCAGTCATTTGATGGTATATATATATGATCATGTAGGTTGAAATTCTTATAGGGTAAACTGCTGTTTAATAAGGATAAAAGATCTGTGTTAGTGAATTCCTCAAGAAATGTGGCATTTTCTGTTTTCAGACAATGCTATTCTGTGTTACTGTACCTAGATGCCATTAACCCTTTATTTTTAATCTTTAGAGATATCTGAGTGTCATAGGATGGATATTTTTAAAAATCTGTTCCTGATCAACCTTCAGCTCTCCTGCTCACACAGCTATCAGGGATAGCAAATAGTACCATGTGTTGCAGTATTTTCTTATGACAGGGATCTTGCTAATAATATTATCTCTAGGTAATCATTATTCAGGCTTACCATCATCCAGCTTTGTTCTGGGCATGAGATTTAAAGAGCCTCCAGAGCTCTAATATTGTCTTGTTTGATACTAGTGCATTCACATTCTTGTGAGCTGTTTGTGTCTTAATTGGTTGGCATTATTATTAGTAGTAATGGTTTTATGCAATTGTAAAGATACAATTTGATTTTTAATGAGTTATAAATCAGGCAGTTGGACTGTGCAATATAGCCTCTGATCCCTGGATAGCTGGATTTCATTTCAAAATCATGGAGAAGAAAATCCTAGGTGCTTCTTTAATAAACTTCCTGCTATTTTTTTATTTATTTTTTTAATTTTCAATGTGAAAAATACATTTTATATTTCATCTGTTCTGTAACTAGCTATCATGATAAGCCCAACGTTTTGTCATATTCCTTAAATAAATCATTCTTATTTGCATCAAGCTGCTAATATATTTCTGAACTATTCATTTCAGTACAAGTTAATACTGACAGCAATAACTAACTGGGAAATAAGCTGAAACTGATCATCTGATTGGATGTCCATACAGGAGGTAAAAAATATGAAACAGTTATTTTTCCAAAAATTTATATATTGGCATTAGCTTTCAGTAAGAAATAGTTAAAATATATTTAAAAGGAAATTTGATGTGAAATTAAACTAAAAAACAAACTCATCATTAAAAATAAGTCTGAAAGAGATATTGAGTATTCATGTAGTCAATTCCCCTGCACTCAGGAGGATCAGTGCTACTTAAACCATTCCATTTGAAGTTTAATTTAACTTTTCTTTTAATTCATGCTTGATTTTGCAGACAGACACATACTTTAATGAAGAGAAGGTTGGAGATAATCCCACTCCAAATTAAAAAGATAAATCTTCCCAATAAAGTTATCTCATTTTGAACCACTGAAACTCTCACTTTTTTTTTTTTTTTTTAAATAAAACATGGAATCTTGTCATGCTTTCTGCATGTCTTTCAGAAGATTGTATTTTACTATAACAGCATTGTTTGATGGGGAAAATTAGTCCTAAGACATGGTCATATTATCTCTGAAAGTTTACTTATCGTATTTAATTATCTGCATGTTCATGGCAGAGGTAATTTTGAATGGCCATTGCCATCACCACCCTCTTCCACTGGCCTACTCTGAGCTCTGCAACATTTCTGGTAGAGAAAGTCTGGAAAGGTGGTGGAATGGCTTGGTGTTATCTAAGATACCTGTACTCCTTACTCTTCTTTTTGTGGGATGCTACAGGCAGTTGAAGTCTAGGAAAATGTCTCTGGGACTCAGATTGCTTTTTACGTCATCTCACTTGGGGAGATACTTTTGCAAAAACAACCATAAGTTGTAATGAATCCTGGCATTGATTGATCGGTTTAGGGGCTCTGAATCTACACACGAAACTCTCACAGAGGAATGTGAATACGTCCTTCATTTTTTTTAATTTAATTTTATTTTTTTTTTTACAAATATTCCTGGGTATTAAACTAACTATTTTCTTTTATTAATGTTTAAAACCTATGGTCTTTCCCTTAGGTGAATTTCTTGTTTGGTATGTCATGTGAAATGAACAGATATGGCTTGGAATTTAGAAGAAGGCAAATATAAATTTCACATTTCCATGTGCAAATGTGCAGAGCAATACCCCTGTGACACTCCAGCTAAGCTTTCAACTCTAAGTCATATTAAGAGTTAAGCAATGTAGCCATACAAACTGAGTAATGTAAAACAATTGGAAACACAAACTGTTTGAAATAAAGTTATAGGGAATGACTACTAAAATAATTACTTGTTCTTTGGGCTGTAGATCTTCTAGGGAGGAGGGACTGGGGGAGGGGAGAGAGAGTTAAATCAAAATTGCACCAATCACTTCACTTAAATTCCCATGAACTGTCAGGGTGGTCAATCCAGAAGTACCTGCTTGTTTCTACCAATGTGTTCTGCCAACCTGAATACATAGCAATACCTCTATTTACTTTCCATTCTATTCTCTGTTCACAATTCTTACATTGTGAACTCTTCAAACAAGAGACAGCCTCTGATGATGTGTGCACGGAGCACTGCATAACACAAGGTTAGTCCTGGCCTCTGGCATTCGAATACAAATAACAAATATACCGAAGGATTGGCTGCATTAGAGCAACAGCAATAGATCCAAAGGTTACATATTTTTCTTTCTAAGCTCACGTTTCACGTATCTGTCAGAATGATTATAAGAGACATAGATTCAATGTAGTCTTCATGTTGACTGATTGAGCAACAGAAGGCATGACTTAGGAAGACGACAATTCAGGGAAGAAACATTTCTTCTGGACAATTAACATGGAACAATGGATTGATTCTAGCTAGAGTAAAATGTTCAAATACACAGGCTCCAAACTGTTCCTTGCCTTCTTTGTGATTTTGTGATTTGCTAAAAGTTTGTCATTTTCTGTCGCTAAACCTTTTTTTTTTTTTTTTTTTTTTTTTAATGTGTGTGATTTATTGACCTAGGACAGCTCAGCAGAGATGCAGCATCCAGTTGCTTGATGAAGTCCTGCATTTCACCCAATTTTCCACCTGGGTTAACCAGAAAATGTAAATCTAAACTTGATAAATACCAACCACTGTTTCTCTGTCTGAAAAATTAATTTCCAAACTCCATCATAAGACTGTGCAGCAATCAAGAGCACACATCAAGAGCAAAAATAATATTGGTTCAGTGTATTGTACTGGCAGCAACAACATTCACCTCTAACTGTTCTGTCTCAGACTTCATTTGAGAAATATGCAAATACAGGGTTGTTACAGTAACTGATTGCAGAAATATGGAATCAGTAGGGGTGTTAGCCCTGCTGTCCTGGCTAAGTTCCAGTTCAAGTAATTATGTTCCACCTACCTAAATTTTCTTCTTATTTCTTCACTTTCACTTAAACTACAGAACAAGGTTCTTCACAGATATTTATTTGGCTTCTAAAGAGTGTGGCTTTGTGAGTGTTTCATCTCCTGGTTGTTTCCTTTCTGTAAATGAAAGCACACATTGAGATACACCCACATAAATACATTTCTAAACTTGTAAAAATTATGATGAAGAAATCCTGGCATGTACACTTGTGGCAACTTAAAGATACTTTTGATACTAAAACAAGAAAAGACTGTGAATGGGGTTTCCAGCAAAATTCTTTCTCGTTTTCATTATTGTGTGTGAGAACCCAGATAGAAGGAAGTTATAATATCTGCACTGATTACCTGGAAGTGGTTTCTGGATTCAGCGTCCAGATGCTGGTTTGGTGCAGATACAGAAAAGGAAGAGTTTTTTGATATTGTCATTGAACCAGTTGTGTTTGGGAGAGGGCAGAGTCTTGTATTTTGAAGCCAAGAGAGAAGAGTTTTACTATCTCTTCCATAAATGCATAGAAAAGAAGATATATCTAGTAATTATGTCTACCTGCAGATACACATCTGTTTTAAAATCTTGCTTCCCAATGCTATTCTTAACAAATTCAAATCACAGATGAACTGACCTTGATCAAATTTTTTATTAAAGTGTTATGCTGTTGAAGGGATTCATTTTGATGAAGAGTAATTTAAAAATATTAAATCAGAGAAAAATAAGCTGAATATGTTAACAGATTGATAATTTATTCTTTCAACTATTTGAAACCCAGTTCTTTCTGCTCTTGGTAGGAGCATGAAAATTATATTGTACTTGTCATAATAAATAGCTGAAACTCAGTCTCTAAATAGTATGTAGTCATGTGAGCCCAGATTCCACAAAGATCTGTGTCATTTTATACACCAAAGACCAAACTGATCACAACTTATTGTAAGCATTGATCTGAATACCCATTTTGGGATTATAGTGAGTTTTACCAATGGAGAAATGCAGAAACTGCAGAGGTGAAATCACACTGTCATGGAAACAAAATTTCTAGAAAAGCTTGTTCTTCTGCACAGTTATAAAGAGAAATTAGCACAAGTGTATTCTTAACATAAATAAATGTCTTGTGCTTGATATGAGGTAACTCTTTCCTCATCTGTGAACAAAAGTTGTGTATCTTTAAATATTTCTGTTTATAAAATGGCTTCTGCAAATCAGAGGGATTATTGTAAATGGAGGTGGGCCTATACAATGGCAGTACAATGTCTTTTCTTTGACTAAGTGCCATGGAAAAGCTTCAAAAGTGCCAACAGAACAAAGGAATTGGAATTGAAAAGGTAATTTCAGGCTCTACAACAGGATTTAGGAAACTTTGGGTGTTTAAAACACAATGGTAATCCCTTCCGGGAAGTTGTTTAGCTCTGGACTCTATTCTTTGACCTAAATGTTAACTTGACATTTGCATTTCAGTCTGCAGCAGTGCTCAGAGCTATACCTGCCAATTTCAAACACACTTTGTGTTACTATAGGAATGAAAAAGATATTTAATTGTACTAGGCTCCCTGGTTTGTAAAGTAAACCACATGTTGTGTTTCTTGCAGATTTAGTCCATTAAGAAATGTGTAATTGTAATAACAGCATTTTTTATTTTATTTTATTTTATTTTATTTTATTTTATTTTATTTTATTTTATTTTGTTTTGTTTTGTTTTGTTTTGTTTTATTTTATTATTTTATTTTATTTATTTTATTTTATTTTTCCAAATAATACTTTGGTAAGGTGCCATAGTATAGGAATACTTCTGAAGATTTGGGCAATTGTATGAACTTTCCTTCCATTTTCATATTTTAAAAGTTGTATTTCATTCTCCTTTATTTTTGACACAGAAAGAGACAAAGCAAAATAAAGTAAAACAAGGCTCGATGGTTTGAGGTTGAGCAAGGTTGCAATAAAACCTATTTTCTGTGGTTTCATTTTTATTTACCAAAGCAATCATCTTTCTTATTGCTAGTAGATATTTTACAGCTGACATACTTAATCTCTAGACCTCCTAACTCCAACAAAATCAACAGTTCACATTATAGTATAGAATTGCAATAAATATGAGAACTAATTGGCTTGAAAAAATGAATTAGGAGTATATTGTTGGGTCATTAATCGGTGCCTGAGTTTTCAGAAATTCTAAAAATACTCTGCTGACTTGTAAACCACATATGAATAATAAATAGAATGGAGACTAGACTACTAAGATAAAACTATTATGCATTCACCAACCTGACATTTAAAGAATATGTCAACAATTTAAAAGCTTCCTATATACCGATGAGATATTTATTCCATCAGGAATATATTAGAATCTCAGATTGCTGACACTTTCTGCAGAATAGAGCTTCCTGTTTATTATTTTAATTACTTTAGATGAAAATAAGCCCATTCTTTGCATTGAATAAAGACCCTGTATTTTAGTAGTGGGTATTTTTTTCCTTCCACATTTGCAGCAGATATTTATTACAGTTTTTGTAATCTTTATTTTTTGTCCCAAAAGAAATTATCATGCTAAATAAGATTAAGAGCTTTTTCTATTTTTTTTTAACTTCTTCTGCTTGTGTTGCTTATTTTGTTGAAAATAAATGGATCAATGAAATTAGTTAATATGAAGATAGGTAATTTTTTGTTATTTTGCCACATAGTGTGTAAACTAAGTATTTTATTTCTAGCTCTGCTCCCTCCCTAAATTTTATGCAGTCAAAAATCTGTAGTGGCCTACGTTTTTTCACTGTTAATTTGTGTGTTAAGAAAACACAGAGTAGGGATATTAAAGCAGCTTTAATATATCTTTTCCTCTTAACATCCTTGTCACTTTTAGCGGGATTTTGCACTTTGAAGGATAGTTCTACTAGTCTCTACTAAAATTAAAGTTCCATTATGCCTTGTGGTAGTTTCAACCCATGTACCTGAATGTTATAATGCAGATGGTGGAAGCAACCAGAAGAAGATCAAAAAAGAGTTTAACTGAGATTAATAAGGCTATAAAAAAGCTCACTGGATCTACCTTTGTGTGAATAGACACAAGGATAGTCACAAGTTTACAGATGAGGACATGATACCTTCTACCAAGCACTAGGATCCTTTAAACTAGGATTCATAGGGAAAGAAGATACAACTAGGAACACTGAGGTTAACAGGATGGTATGGCACTATCTGAGGGTGGCAAGGCTAATGGAATAACTTATGCCACTCCAGTGAATGCTGCAGCTGCAGGAGAACCTCTGAAATGCTTGTGTACTAATGCAAGCAGTGTGAGAAACAACCGAAAAAAATGGAAGATTGTGTCCTTTCCAAGAGTTATGATATCACTGGCATTAGTGAGAGTTGGTGGGATAAGTATTGGGTTCTGCACCTAGAACAGAGTAATTCCAGATACAGGTACAGACTTGGAGATGAGCGGCGGGAGAAGAGTGGCTCTGCAGAAAGGAATCAGGAGATGCTGGTGTACAATAGACTCAACATGAGCTAGAAGTGTGTGATGGTGACAACACTTTTTGAGATGTATTAGGCACAGTGTAGCCATTTGGTTGAAAGAGGTGATTATTTCACTATATTTAGTGTTGATGCAGTCTCACTTTGAATATTGTGTGCAGTTCTCATCTCCACAGTATGCAAAGGACATTAAGATACTTCAGTGCATCCAGTGGAGGACAACAAAGATTAAAATTATGGAAGGCATGTGTTCTATGATGAGAGGCTGAGGACACTTGGTTGTGGTTTTACTCAGATGGTCAGCTGATCTCCACAATAACAGCTCTCTTCACTACCCCTCCTCAAAGGGAAATGGGGAGAAGATACAATGGAAAGGGCTCAAGGGTTGAGATAAGGACAGGGGGATCACTTACCACTTATGGTAACAGACAAAGCAGACTCAGCATAGGGAGATAAATAAAATGCATTACCTATTACTAACAAGCTAGAACAGTGAAAAACAAACAAACAAACAAAAAACAACAAAATAGAAACTCCTTCCCCCCATCAACCTCCTTGTACCTCCTCACCCCCAACTGGTGCAGGAGAATGGGGGGAATGGGGGTTACGGTCAGTCCATAACATAAGCCCTAGATCTCATATCAATAGGCATTGGCATCAGAAAGGCTTATTCAGTCCTTCTTCAGTATTACTATAAACCAACATGTTTCCCTGGCACAACCATGCTTAGGCAACCACTATTATTATCTTCTACTGTGAAACCACAACAATACTGTAACAATTGGCATGACACACACAATAAGACACAGTCTGAGAGCTCAGTCAAAGGTCTGCAAAGTGTCAAGATTTTAGGAGAAAACATAGTCCCTTTTTTATTTTTATTTATTTATTTATTTATTGTAAAATACATATTATTTTTCCTTACTGACTTACCACCCACCACTACTAGTTCACAGTGCTTAGATCATGTTCTTAATAACAGTGAACTTTGTGAAGTGAAGAACTGTAAATATTTGTAAAAGATCTGAAGAATGAAGGCAAGAAATTAGTACCTTTTTATTATTTTATTTTGTTTATTTTATTTTTCAGGAATGTCATAATGCCTTAAAATTATCTGGAGGTATTGAAAAGAAAGAAATAATGCAACTTCAGTGTACATACCAAAGTGGTATTTATTCATTCCCAAAGCATGTTCCTTTTAGAAGATAATTAAGATATTTAAGGGAATTGAGCACTAATCAACATTTTGTGCTCTTGAGCTCCCAACATGGTATAGCCTAGAAGTAAACAAATCTGCAGAATAAAGAAAAATCAAACAAGATCTTTGAGTAAGATAAAAACAAAGAAGATAAACAAGAAGATATTCTAAATCTTATAAAAATCATGTATATTGTTCTAAACCCACAAGGGTTGACATTTGGTTTATGGCCATTGATAGCTTTTTGTTAAGGTAGTGTTACTCCACCAGTTTTATTGAAACATCCAAGTAATTCACTTCATTTTAAGAGAGACAAATCCACAAATCCATTAAAGTCATGAGGAGTTGTATTTTGGTTTGTGGTGTTTGTTTGTTTGATTGGTTGTTTGGTTGGTTGGTTTTTGTCCCCCACCCTGGTTTTAATCCCAGGGCTTTGTCACCTTGAACTTCACTGAGTTTCAGTCAGCTGGAAAACATGGCTCTGGAGGAAAAAGGCACCAGTTCCAAGATTTGAATCTGTTTTTTCCTAGAATCAGGTAGATGAATCCTGTTCACATTGATTTCTTCTGTAAAACCACTGTATCTCTAGAAAGGACAGAAGAATTACACTTCTGCTGCACCACATGAGAGAAGAGTTCATCTCTGATATCTGGCTTTGTAAAGTATATAAGAAATAGACAAGAACAGAAATATAAGGCAAAATCTTAGTAGTTTAATGGATGATCTACATTAAGCTCTGGAATTCTTTTTCCTAAACCTGAATCTATTTTTCAGACACAAAATTCTGTAGAGGGAGACAGGTCATCCATCACTGAAACACTCATCAGACGTAAAGTAATTAGAGAATGACTGTTGTCCTGAAATAATGAAGGACTGATTGTATGCATCTATAGCTGAGTAATGAAATATAAAAAGAAGAGCTATTGGAAAAGTAAAGTAGATAAAGAAAATTAAAGTTTCATAGTGTATTTCAAAGATAGATTTTGGGCTTATAAGCAGCTCCTGTGTAACAAAAAGAGTGGATGTCAGTCTAACTTTGCTTTCTTGATCTTTATATTATGGATACCTTATTCTTCCAAAGCATTTTTATTATTATTATTTATTATTATTATTAGCACAATATATTTATTCTGCAACATGAATCTATGGTGACAACTGTGTGTGGAATTTGAACTTGAGCATATGAATCCATGCAGATTCATTAATACAGACAGAGTTCTGGAAACAAGGTTTATCCATGTCCCTTTTAACCTCTTTCAAACAGTGCTTTTCTGTGACACCTATAAAAATAACCTAATGACTTAATGATGAGGTGCCTGAAAAACTGAAAAAACTACTTATGACAATGACCAACACTGCCTCTTTGTTTCTTAAATCCCCTCCACTCTGTCTGTTTCTGCTTTTAGTGGTGGTGTTGTTTTTTTTTGTTTTACTTTTGTTTTGTTTTGTTTTGTTTTGTTTTGTTTTTAAAAAGCGAGGTACCCTGATATCAGACAGACCCTCCCAGACCAATGAGTTACATATAAGGGTGAAGAGGTTTTTCTTTTAATATTTCTTGCATCCTTCTAGACACAAAGGAGCCCAGATTTTTTAATATTACTATGAAAAAATCCTCCAAAAATGTCAATATCTGGTCAACTGAAAGTACTGATTATGGCAGTTTTTTTAAAGAAACTGATATGAGAATACGAGGAAATATTCATTAGAGGAGATAGGAACAAAATATCTAGTACAAAGATGCAATAAATATGACTGTTATAGCTATTGTTCAAAATGACTGATTTAGGAAAAAAGGCTGTGAAAATAGTCAGAAGGATTACAAAATATCTAGTACAAAGATGCAATAAATATGACTGTTATAGCTATTGTTCAAAATGACTGATTTAGGAAAAAAGGCTGTGAAAATAGTCAGAAGGATTAAATTCAGGGCATGAGTGCTGCAAGGTCCACCAATTTCTGTTTAAGATCTTCTGGCATAAGAACAAATTCATTGTTTATTTCTGTATGGCTTATACAGTTCTCAGTATAACATGTTTAAGCTTAATTATTTATAAAGACATAAAACAAAAACAACAACAACAACAACTAAAAAACACCACAGTTTTGGTTCTGTTTAAAAACAATCAAATAAGAAGCAAATGTCTCTACTTTCCTACCAAGAAAGGTATGGAAACGTTCTGGCCACCCATTTGTGATTTTGTTTCGGGAAAGGTGACATTCTTTTACACGGAAATATTTTTATTTAATTAAACCTGCAGCATCATAAACATATGCTTCAATATTTGGCTTTTTTCCTTAGGTTTTATCACATATCCATCAGGACTTCTGTTTTTGAGTCCTTAGAGTCTTCCAGATATCTTTGGGAGTGTTGATTTGTGAATGAGAATTTACAAAGGAAATTGTACACTTCATTTAAGGAGAGGGAAGGGAAGGGAAGGGAAGGGAAGGGAAGGGAAGGGAAGGGAAGGGAAGGGAAGGGAAGGGAAGGGAAGGGAAGGGAAGGGAAGGGAAGGGAAGGGAAGGGAAGGGAAGGGAAGGGAAGGGAAGGGAAGGGAAGGGAAGGGAAGGGAAGGGAAGGGAAGGGAAGGGAAGGGAAAGTTATTTCCTTAGGTCTCCCATGGATGGTTAATAATGTACATTCATGGATTTTCTACATAAAACAAAAGCATATTGTTAAAGCAGTTTACGATTGGCGTCATCAGCACTTCCTATTTACATTGCAGCTTTATGCTTCATTGTCTCCATTGATTGTGTGCTGATTGTATTTTTCATAAAAAAAAAATTATTTATTTGGCCACCAGCCACCAGTGGAGGTGGTGGTCACTGCTCTTGTTGAGCAACATGGGATTTAGGGTCCAAGATTTTTGAATACAGAATCTGGCTTTTCTGCTGACCAGTTATATCAGTTCTGTGTACTTCATTTCCTCTGCTGTAGAAATAAGGTTGTTATCACTGTCATATCTCAAAGGGGCAATGATATGACAGGTCATTCATTCACATAAAGGAAAGAAGATATAAATGCTGCCTTGATTATTCTCATCCTAATGTTCTGTGGAAAAGAGAATTTTCTGTTCACTAGGCCTGTTAGGAAGGACTCAAAGAGATTAAATAAATGTCTCATATATATAGTCTCGTAACTATAGTGAACCAAAACCTGTCAAAAAGAGAATGAAGTGGGGCTTATTAAAGCATTAGTTTGTTCTTTGCATGTTTCATTTGGGGAAAAGGTGGAAATGGAAAAAATCTACAGGCACTACTGCCTATTACTGCTAGGAGTCTGAAGGTGCCATGCAAAACACCTAACCTTCATCTGCAAAATACAGAATCAAAAGCAATCTTAACCTAACTGCCAAACCACAATAAGGATACACTGAATAGACTAGATTGGAACCGCAGTCCAGGACTCAGTCTGCCCAGCAATAAATGGTTAAGTAAATGGTTATCAGTTAAGACTTGATCAGAAACACCACCAAATAGAGAGGCTAATTTGTTCGTTCCTCTCATCATATGCTTCTGTATGTTTTATTGTTTTTATTTTATTTGTTTGTTTGTTTTGTTTTTCCTCCTGCAGGTCTAGCATGAAAACATTCCATTCAAGGGAAAGAAAAAAGAAATACACATACATAAATAAATCTTAAATAAGAAGGGTAAGTTATTTACATTTTCACTGAAGGAAGTGACCCAAAAGCAATTTATTTAGATGAAATTTAGTTTTTAACTGTTTGGAAATATGAATAAAGATAGAATTTTACCATTGTATTATTATTAATTTAAGTGGTAACAACTCTATCCCACCTTTTGGCATGCATTTTGACCATTCTCTCAATTTCTAGGTTTAAAATATAATTTTTAAAAATATTTATCCTAATAAATAACATTTATATAATGTTATAAGTATATAAAATATATAAACATATATATATATGTTTATATATTTATTTTTATATAAATATAAAAATATAAAATATAAAAATATTTATAAATATAAAATATTATATAATATATATAATATGTATATAAAATAACATTTATCCTAATATTTTTTCCTTCTTGATACAGTGTTGAAATACATATGAACAAATGTGAAAAAACATATCAGGATAATATTTTTGAACAGTATTAATTGTCATTTCAAGTGCTTTTAGACCATTTCAAAAGAGGATATTCTGTTTCTGAAATGGCACATTCCCAGGTAAAATAGTTTCTGTCTTTTGTTCAGTCTCATTTTATGTGTTGTTGACTAGAATGTTAATGCAATAATTTACAGTTGCATTATCTTTATGGTTGTATATTATAATAACTTAATGGAGCAGAAATGCATTGCAGATGGACAGATAAAGACTGCCTGTGAAAATTAGAGAGAGAAGTGGAATGTTTTTGAGTAAAGAACAACACTGGAAGGGAGTTTGCTTGTGACTATCAATATAAACCTTGTTTTTTAAGAACCTGTTTTTCTTTCCGTATTCCATGTTTCACACATGACTTTGCAAACCCGTGGTAGATGAAGTCAGTATGATAGCCATTAGTTAAAATACAATGGATGCTTCACTCATTAATAGATCACACAGACAGTTATTGTTTCCCATTTTTCTCAGAAAGGAATATAACAAGCATAAGTCATAAATGCTTCAAATAAACTAAATTATGATAGAAAATTAAACATGAAAAAGTATCCTAATAGCTACGTTAAAGTCAGAACTACAAATCTCAGACATATGACGAGGCACATTGTTGAATTTTTTAGATACAGAGATATTTCTGAAGACAACCTTTAAATGAGGTGGTAGATGAAGAAAAGCCCAGAAGTCAAATGATTTGAACAAAATCACAAGTTTAATAGAAAAGATTTGTGATGGGAAGGATAGAGAGATTTAATTTGTGATATTATACAAAGGAAACAGCTAATGGAAGGTAGGAATTTATCTCTAGAATCCCACTAATTTATATCTCCATGCATGTATTAATTTTTATGTATAAAAATACTCTGATTTTATTGCCATCAAGTCATGATTTGCTATGAATTCAAGAGTTTCTCAAAGGTCCAAGCATATTTCATTATATTTACACCAGCAGCAATATCAAATAGCTATGTAACATATTCACCCTGGAATTTCTTTATAACTAATGTTCCATGGGACTTGCTAAACAGTTAAAACTTCTCACTGATACTCATTTTTTGGTTTTGTTTTTTAGCATTGAAATATTGTCCATAATAGATTAGTCACTGACGCTAAAATCTTTTAGATTGTTCAGTTGTTGAAAACTAATACATAGTGCCATAAGGAAAGCAGATAATATGATTGACCTAAGTGATATGGGTACTTCAGAAAAGGATGCTCATGCAAAAAAATCATATGGTATTATTGGCTAAGTGCAACTTGAACATTTGATACTTCCTCTCACAGCTGAACAATACCAAACAACATGCCAAGATAAGGTGAGTAGTATTCACACAAAAGTTCTTAGTTCTTAGTCAAAAATAAATAAATAAATAATAATAATAAAAAAATTAGTTTCTCTCTGAATGATGTATTGTACATACTCCAAGGCTTTGATGATAATTTAAATATTTAAGATAGTCTTGAAAAGCATGTGAAGCATGTGTTCACCACATTTACTGTTAAACAATCCTGCTCTTTCCACTACTGATATTTATAAACAGCTACTTTATACATGTGAGGAATTAGAAGTTGGGAAATGAACAATTGTCAAGTGATTTTCATCTCAGATGTGATAACTTCTAGAAAAATGAGTACTTACAAAAAAAAAAAAAAGTTGTCTTTCCATTCATGGGCCTCAGTGAAAGAAAATTCGCACATGAATGTAAGTCTAACATTGTAATGTAAGAAGAAGAAGCATTAAGAAATGATCTTCAGGGACTTTGGATGAAATACTCTGAATTACCGTATAATGAGTGAATGTAGCAAAGCTGTGTTCTTTCCAGCAGTGGGGAAATTTAAGATTTATTCTAATGCAAAGCATTCAGGCACAGAAAAAAAATAAACTCTCAGACTTTATTCCTGGAGCTTATTGCATAAGCCAGAGACTGAACACCTTCAGCAAGAAGAATAACAAATATCTAATCTCAGGTTCCCGAGATTCCAAATGCTTAGGAGAATCAAGGAATCAATGGTTGTGTGAGATTATGAAATAAAGCAGAAAATGACAAACAACTACATCAGGGGCTTGAGGGTCTAGATCAGGACTTCAGTAGAGAGCTTGTGCCTTGCTCTTGATACTGATACAAATCACATCTATTAAAAAGAGAACAAACAAAAGTCCCAGGAATCAGGTTTATTCTTGGGGCAACTTTCCTAATCCAGAGAGAACTGAGCTATAACAGGAGTAAGTTTCACCTGCTTGGCAAGCGAGGTGAGATACAGCTGTATTTATAGGAAGAGCTTCACATGTGTATATTAAGTTTATGTAAGCCTAGAATTTGTCTTGTGGTGTTGTCTGCAGCGTCTGTATTTGGATTATCTAATTTACTAGCAGAAATCACATTAATTTAAATATTAATTTAAATATGGGGGGGGGTGGGGGAGGGAGAGAAGTACATCTATTTATATATACAGAATGTCTTTCTTGTCATTGGAAGCACATAATATTCTCTGCCTCAGCATAAATTCAAGCAAAAGGAGAAAATGAATCAATTTTCCCAATAGAGAACTATAAAATATCAGAATAAGTAAATAGTGACTGCCACAAATTTTTATCATAATTTTAAAAATAGCTTGAGAGTTTACTCTAGCATATGAAGACAGTTTTTGCAGCCATGGATATGTTTTTTGAGGAACTGTAGTTGAACAACAGCAATATTGCACACACACCTGGTGACACAGACACACTTTCCCAAGAAATGTGTCTCAGGAAACATTTTTGGGTGGTCCTGTGTGGAGCCAGGAGTTGGACTTGATGATCCTTGTGGGTCCCTTCCAGCTCAAGATATTGTATGATTCTGTATGTATGATTCCATGATAAACAATAAAATACATCAATATATTGACACAACAGCCACAAATAACGAGTGGGAATGCTGGTTTACTGTGATCCTAGCTCACTGCATGGTACTTCTGGCAGCTGAAACTTGAATTGACTCTTTTCTCACATCTAGTGTAGAGAGGAAGGAAAAACACAAGAACAAATAAATTAGTTGGGAGGACTGATTGGGACCCTAAGCAAGAGAGTAGATCTGCTCCTCCTGCAGTTTCCTGATGACTCCAGAAAACTATTCAGCTCCGTAATGGTTACAAAGAAAATCAATTATTCATTGCAATATTTTGTTAAGTAGATCCTTTACATAGCCCTAATGGCATTTATTTATTTATTTGTTTACTCATGTCATTTAGTTTCATTATTAAATCGTGTCACATTTTCTTTTACAAAGAGTATGAAAATGCACGGTGAAAAATTAGAATTCGTTTTATGTGAGGGTTTGTTATTCCTGTAAAAAATTTGTAATATCATCTGTGTGAAGATGAGATTTAGAGACAATACAGGTCCTCAGGCTTAGCTATGCAAAATGCTTGAAATCCACGTCAATAAACAATTCATTTCTGCTGTTAAACAAAACTATTGGAAATATCACTCTGTGGTAGATGACTGGAACAGGGAGTTTGGGGGTAGGATTCATTTCATCTCACTGCTGATATATAAAATATATATACCTACAGCTGAGCTGGCTGTTTAGGCTCCCATTATGGTCAATGTAGTCTAATCAATACAGTCAATGGAGTTTAATGTGATTAATTTGGACAAATGTGTTTACTTTAGGGCAAGATAAACTCTTCAGACCTCAGTTCTGTTGAGTTTATTGACTAACCCTCCACTGACTCTAAAAGAAAACTCAGAGTAATTTGGTCAGATGTTTCTACATTGCAGACATCCATGGATAGTTAAACAAACTCTAGGGTTTGTGATGTTTATAATTACAGAGCTCATAATCTTTAAGAGAGAGATATTCTGAATAACAGAGTAGGAATTTCTTTTGAGTTGTGATGGTTCTGGCGTAGTAGAAGGTAGAAAAAAAGAAAGGAAAAAAAAAAAAAGGAAAAACAGAAAAAGAAAAATCCATTCCATCTTAACAAAACTGGAGTATTAAAAAAAAAAAAAAAAGGAAAGAAAAAAAGAAAAAGGTGTCTTCATAACAAAGACTGAAGACTGAGGATATAAAAATCTTGCTGTTTACAGAAACATACTGTAATCACACAGATTTCCTCAGAAGTACTTAACCTTGGCTTATGCACAAATTGAACACTTCTTGGAATGCAAAATATGAGAAGTTCCACCACAGGCTACTTGATGAGCTTCTAGCAGGCACTGGTCTTTCATATCAAGGAAAATAGGAATGGCTGTAAGCAGTCTGTGCTTAGCAAAAAAGATAAAATCTGCTTTGGTCCTTGTAATTTCTTGGGATAAAGAATGTCACAGAAATATCCTTCTCATGTTTATTTCCTGTTTTTTTTTTTTTTTTTCTTTCATCTCACTTTATGCCCTCTGTTACAAGAAACACTTACTCTCTCTGCATTTGCTTTATTTCTTAAATATTGTTTATTTCAGGCATCTCTTCTTCCAGCTGAAGACTCTCAGTCTCCTTAACCTCTCCTGGCATGGAAATCATCCTACAACTTTGATTGCATGCTATTTTTTTTTTATTTTTTTTATGGTTTCATTATATTATTTGCAATAAAATAACCACACATCTTTGCCACTTATGTGCTACAAGAGCTTTTCAAATACACAGTTCACTTCCTAGCAATAAATTGAAAGATAGTTTTTTTCTTCAGAAACTAAGTCCACAGCTCAGCTCCAAATGGATGGTCCAGCTTCTCTTAATGAAAACATACTTGTCAGTTTACAGATTTTCCAGGTAGCTGGGTCTGGGCAGGATCTGATCTCTTTTTCATGAGGCTCAAATTCCCCTGAACACTCCTGAGCACAGATTCCTTTCCTAGTTCTTCTCTTGTGGGACTTTGCTCTCTTTCACCTTGAAAATAATGCAAGAGCTGCCTAAGCTTCCACCAAAAGGAACATTCAGAACTCCTTTCAGATTAGGTTTGACCTCTCTGGATACTTGAAGGAGTAAAGTTGCAATTTACTCAGCACAAGAATCAGAACTTCTCTATCCCTCTTGAAGTTATCTAACAAATGCACAAAATCTAAGTCTTAGTCTCCCTTTTCAGAGCATCCTTGGATTTATTTAGTGGAAAACACATCCTTTGAAATATCTCTGTACATCTCTTTTGTTCTTGACAATCAATGAGATGCTTTGGCTCACAGCTTCCAAAAATATTTTCATTCATCTTTTGCTATCCCTCAACTCTTTTGTACTTCTGTGTTCCTGAATTTTCTTATATGGAAGGTTATTGAAACAGTGTCACTTCTAGTAGAAATCTTGTTGTCCTACCAATGCACCATATGGCAGAGACAAGCCCTGCTCCAGGATTTGTTGTCTCTTTCTGCTACAAAAGGAAGGATTCAATTCATGCTTCTGATTTTAATCATAACAGTTAATCTACAACCTAGGTTGAGAGATTTATTCCAAATTTGATAAGAAAGAAGAAAAAATGTAAAGTAGACATAAAAGGCTGGCTTTTAAAATGCCAGTCTTCTGATGGGGGTTTCAAGCAATTTAGACTGAGCTTCTTTAAATATCACATGCCTTCAAACAGAAATAATTTTAAAGACATGACCTTTCACACACACACACACAAAAAGAAGTGTAAAAATGAATAATTATGATATTTACTTATGATATTTACTAGCAAAATGACTGTTTTTCTTCGCAATATA
The DNA here is from genome assembly GCF_047663525.1 of Anas platyrhynchos. Lineage (NCBI taxonomy): Eukaryota > Metazoa > Chordata > Aves > Anseriformes > Anatidae > Anas > Anas platyrhynchos. The sequence continues at coordinate 5,852,903 of NC_092588.1, forward strand.
ATTTTCATAATTCACTGCACTATAAAGATTTCTTCTAAAAGGTATTTAGCTCTGTTATCTTCATTAACCCCATTCGATAGATGCATCTCCTCTAACTACTTAACAAACAAACAACAACAACAAAAAAACTCCACTCTGCCTGGACCACTCTGCTTCTTGGCTACATCATTCCTCTGTTTTGCCTTGTGCAATTCATTCAGAATAACCTTGGAGGAAACAGCAGAAACATGTTCTTATCACAAAATATAGTCATTCTATTAAACTACTTAGAAACTATTTCTCCAGTTTAGTTTTACAGTATTTGTATTCATTTGCATTTGCTTTAGTACTGCATTGTATTCGCCATAGCTAACATCAAGTAATTGGTAGACAAAGCCCTTCCTTTGACATTGAAATTCAGAAGCAAGGAGACAGTAACAGCAAGCAGTAATGATGTGCTCTCCCTCCTTTTGTCTGCATTTTATTTATATTTTACCTCAAAGTATTGTAATTGTCCATCTGCCAATGTCATAACAACAGACATTTTCTGTTTAAGTGAGACACTCTCAATCTTTGCTGGGAAGAGTGGTTAGAAAGCACACCAAAAGAAAAAAAAAAAAAAAAAGAAGGAAAGAAAGAAAAAAAAAAAGGATCAGAGGATACATTGCCATGTTAGCATACGTTTTGGGCTCTCATTTATGTGTCTTCTTGCTTCAGCTTCAGTTTGGGGGAGGGAAATGGGAGTAGCGCTGCTTTAAAAGCCATAACCTTTGGAATTAAAACAAGTTCCCAGCACAAACTGAGCAATAAAAAAGCAATCATATCACCAGGCTTCTGGCTCTTATTATTTTAGCATCAGTGTGATGGGCTTTAAAAAGCTTTAGACATGCTGGGAAAGTTAAATACACGTGTTCCATTTAAAACTGACCAGCATTTAAATACGCAGACACCTGCCATGACAAGCAGTCAAGGGATTGCTCTTTCATTTTATAAATGGAATAAAACTGCTCGGTAGAATGGCATGACATCTGTGTGGATATTTGTTTAGTTGCTAGTGGTGTACTTAATGTAAGGGATTTAGAATATTAGGCTCAGACAGCACAGTGCAGACTCCACTTCCCCACAGTGACTTGTCTATTGAATGCAAGATTTAAGTAGTTGAACAAAGTGATCCTTTTGTCTAGCATGAAATAAAGAAGTGTGTAGCAGTGAGGTGGCTTGTATTCTGATTTTTCCTTCCTGCAAGAAAACTATTAGCTTTGTTAGCAGCAGGAACAGCACAATACATGCACTCTTGAGATGCTGGCACCAGCATTGTGGGGGGAAAGAAGGTGATGTTTTTATTCACTGGGCAAATGGAATAAAAATTCTATTTATCTGAGAATATGAATAGAAATACTTGTCGTTGTTTCATTTCAGGGGTGGTTAAATCATTTTTAATGTTTACATTAAGATTAAATTTGAATTGAAAACATGCACTGCATTGAAACAAGGCAATATTTTGAAAGTACCACAACTAAACATTCTGATTTTCCAGATATTTCCTCCCTTTAATTCACCAATGTCCCCACTGTGGTGTGGCTTGAATATGAGCAGTTTCAGCTTTCCCAAATGTGCTTGGGGATGGAGAGGGGTTGAACTTATTGCATGCTGAAAATGTTTTGCTCATGGCTATCTTCTTTCTGCCACGATGGAATGAAGACACACAGAGAATAATATAGATTATTGCCAGTTGTGATAATTACCAAGAAATCACCTTCTATCTTTTTCTATTTTTTTTTTCTTTTTCCTTTTTTCTTTGTTCCTTTTCTCTATTCCACCAGGGTAACCACGGTAAAGCAATTGCTGTGCCACATTTTATAAGATATGTTCCTTCCACTGACCCTTTTAATTTGGTGTAGAACATTTTTCATCTCAATATATACTAGCCCATCCTTCGTTCTCTTTTATTGACTAGCATTTATGCTGGAAATGAAGAACAATAACAGTTGTTCTTCAATTGTTGAGGGAGGAAAATTATTTACACTAGAGGAATGAGATCTGCTTTTAATTATCCCACAAGAATAATTTGTCAGTGCCTCATTTCTGACCCTCTGTAAATGTTGTCTAGCCTTTATTGTTTTACGAAGTAATAAAACCATTAAAGCTAATTTGGGCTATTGTTTTTCATAGTTCTTTTATTCCTTTTCCACTGACAAAATAATCATCTGTAAAAAAAAAAAATCTTCAAAATGACCTCACACCAGCAAGTCCTCCACTAAACCATATCACTAAGCTCTATCTAAATGTCTTTTAAGGACCTCCAGTGATAGTGGCTGAACCACTTCCCTGGGCAGCCTATTCCAATGCCTAAAAACAAAACGCTGCTATCTATCTTTCAGACTTAGGTGACTGAGGGAAAAACAACAACAACAACAAAACAAAACAAAGGCTTGACTTCATTACAGAGAAGAGAGATCTGTATTTGTGCCTGAATACCTGGTACTGGAATGTTCCCCACAAGAATTACTAGGATTTTCAAACAGTTTTCCATTCTGCACTGAGTGACCTCGGGGAGTCCATCACACTAATATTTGAGGAGACAAAATCAAACCTTCTGAGGTTCTGGGGATACTGTAGACAAAAGTCACCTTCTGATTGTTTTAGTTGGCTTCCTTAGTAAAACAAACAAGCAAACCAGCAGTGTGCCCTGGCAGCCAGGAGGGCCAACTGTATCATGGGGTGTATCAAGCACAGCATTGCTAGTCGGTCGAGGGAGGTGATTGTCCCACTCTACTCTGCGCTGATGTGGCTTCACCTCAAGTACTGTGTGCAGTTCTGGGCACCTCAGTACAAAAAGGACATTAAACTGTTGGAGAGTTTCCAGAGGAGGGCAACGAAGATGGTGTAGGGCCTAGAGGGGAAGACATATGAGGAGCAGCTGAGGTCACTGGGCCTGTTCAGTCTGGAGAAGAGGAGGCTGAGGGGAGACCATGGTCTACAACAAGGGGGAGTGGAGAGGCAGGTGACCTGTTCTCTGTAAACACCAGTGAACCCATGGGAACAGTGTTAAGCTGAGGCAGGGGGAATTTAGGCTGGACATCAGGAAGAGGTTCTTCACCGAGAGGGTGGTTGCACACTGGAACAGGCTCCCCAGTGCAGTAGTCACTTCACCAAGCCTGTCTGAATTTAAAAAGGAATTGGACTGTGCACTTAGTCACATTGTCTAAACTTTTGGGCAGACCTGTGCAGTGCCAGGAGCTGGACTTGATGAGCCTTATGGGTCCCTTCAAACTCGGGATGTTCTATGATTCTATGAAACCAATGAACAAACAAAAAATTACCATCCTTGAATGGAAGCAAAAGAAAACATGTTATAGAACATAGCTGTATTAGCTAATCCAAGTAACAAGGATCACCAGATGCAAGGAGGTTTTACTCTATAAGATAGTTAAGAGCATCCAACAAGGTGAACCCTGAAGGCATCCAACAAGGTGCACACAAAGGTGCACACAAAGTCAGTGGAAAAGTAAAGTGGCTTTAGCAGGAAATGATTTCACACTCTGTCCACTTCGATTATATTCTCCCTATCCATTCCCAATTCTTATCAATGTCTTTTTTCAAGTTTCATCCTTATCTTAGTAACTAAAATAAACTTACAACTGTCTGCTTTCTTTTTGTCTCATCTGGGGGCACGATATCATGTAATGAATTCATTAATGACAGAAATTTAAATAAAAGCTTCAAAATCCTTTAACGACCTTCTTTAGGTGTGAACTGGAAAATACTTTGAAAATCATGCTTTCCTTATTCTTTCCTTTCTGAAGAACTACGGAAAAAATTGTATCACTATGAGCAATTCAGACACACACCAAAAAAAGCCTCTGGGGTATGTTTACTTTTGGTGTAAATAAGTGCATTGATACTGACTGAAAGGATGCACCTATTCATACTTTAGGGAAAAAAATGCAGTAATAATTCCTTATTGATCAGTCACAGATAAAATAAGAATTTAAAATTGTTGTTTTACATCAGCCCAGTCCTTAGTTATTTAAGAAGCTGAAATAAGACACGTGGAAAAAAATTCAGTGTGTTAATACAAATCTACAATTTACATCTACAAATCTACAATTTGCATCTACAAAAGTCTTTTGAATTCTAGATTGCCAACAGAGAATGGCATGTATAATCATGTCAGTTCATAGTATCCTATAACACAATATCATTAGCTCTCCAGGCAGACTGATTGAGATGGGTGGCAGTTATACTACAATAGTAGACAACCTATTATGTATTCTGTAATCTTATCTGGTATATACTGCAAAATGATCATAAATCAATTTATGACCTACAGCTAAATAGGCTCATGTTTGATCCTACTAGTTAAAATTACAAGATCTAGATAAGAATAACATTTATGAGAAGATAAACAAGATATTCATCAAATTCGCTCTTATGAGTGCCATGTTGACAGAATCTCATTTCTCTGTCTCTCTCTCTGTCTCTTACTTATAATAATAATAATAATAATAATTATTACTATAATAATAATATAGTAATAATATAATATTATATTATATATTATAATATTATATATTATATATATTAATAATATAATAATAATAATAATTATTATTATTACTACTGCTGCTAATTATTATTATTATTATTTATTTATTTATCTATTTATTTTTATTATTTTTATTTTTTCCCTGTGGCTAATACTTACTAAAGAGCATCTGCAGGGTTTAGAGGACCAAGCCAAAGGGTGTCACAGTATACCAGTGGAAGCCATGGCAAAGCCTGAACACAGATCATGACAGCCCCTACCATAAGTGTTGTCTTTGGCATGATAATGTAGCAGCTACAGTTAAGAGCTAAGCATGGACCAACGACCACTCCCTGTAGTCACATTGTTGCCTACTGAAAAGCAAGCAAGTTTGGCTCTATGGATGTTAGTGTGGTGACAGATGCAGTCAGCATCAGAGGATGGCATTCATTAATAAAGTGGTAAATGCAGACATCAAAGAATGGGTCAATTTTTTCTCCTTAAATATTCATTCTGAAGATGCTATTGAATACACTTGTGCCAGTCTGAGCTTTGTATTTTCAACTTTTTTTTTTTCTTGTTCATGATCAGATAGCACGGAACACTACTTCCAGTTCTGTTGTGGATTTTTTTTCTTTCTTTTTTTTTTTTTTTTTCTTTTCTACCTGCCTCTAGAATAATTATTTGAATGAGCCCTTGCATGTTTTAGTTTTGCCTTCTCTGAACATTTTCTGAGTACATCAGTTTCCTTGTCTTCCCCCACATTTTTCAAAACCATAAAGAAGATTGTTCTCACCATCTTTCACATGCAGACTTTTTTTTTTTTTTTATAGCTTATTTGTTTATTCAATTTACACTACATAGTCTTGCAAAGATGAGAAAAAATCTGTAATATAATGCAGTGAGGACTAGGTAATTGCTTCCTTGTAGAGGGCGCTGGGATTCTTTAAGACAAAAGCCAAATATATTATAAAATAAAGGTGTTCTTGTAGTTCTGTGTGAATGTATACCTTATGCTTAAATTTAATAAAATTAGTACACAAAAGTTATCTAAGAACAAAAGTCATAACAATCCAAAACAGGCAGAGGCAGAGTCCCCAGACCTCATCGAAAAGCCAAAGAACTGAATGAAAAGACTTCTGTGTGCATTGGATCAGGCTGCAACCTAGTGAATAGCTGTGAGGTATCTTTAATGCTGCCAGCACAGCTGCAAGAAGAACACACACAAAAAGTAAATGATGAAGGGAGAATATTTTCAGGCTGGCATCTGGGTCTTTTGACTACCATTTCAAAAAGGAGATGGGAGGAGCCTTGCAAAATGCTGTGGTAATTGGCCTCTTCCTGCCCCATTGAAGGCTATCTTATGGCTTTAAAAGTCAATTTTCACTCATCTTTTCTTATTTTAATTTTCAGCCAAATGAATGCAAGTGGCATCAGCAAAAGAACTCAGGACCTCCGGCTCTAGAAATAGAAATCGTCAAAAAGGGCAAAGCAGCAGCTCTGGTAGCTCAGCCAAAACAAGAACGTGGTGCTCATGAACACAGCTTTTATTGCATATATATATGTGTGTATATATATATATGTATGTATATCACTCTTGAGAAGATATGTCAAGTATATAAAAATAAATTTCAATCTGAATCCAGTTCACCTTGACACCCAAATATTTTAGCCCAGCTACCCTTACATGTAGCTGGTAGCTTACAAAATATAAACTGGTGGGTATTTTATCCTTAGCAAAACTAAGGAACTCATGGAGCAGGAACTCGTTCAAAAAGGCACTGTTAGTGTTTGCCCACCACTTGACAGCTTCCTCCAAGAGTCATCATTTGAAACAATACAAAGTAGTTGGTCATAGCATGTCTTATATTACAGCCCATACTTATACACCTCCTTTTCAATTACAAATGTCACAAGAAGGAACAATGTAATTCCACTGACTTTCAAAAGTCTGAAATTTGACTCAGTTAAAGATTTAAATTTAGATTAAATTGGGCAACATTTCTAATTGAATTTCAACATTTTAAAAGGTAATGCCTTTGTGTCAGAAACACTATATCTAATGACTTATTTAATACATATATTTGATTGGCTTACTGCTGTTTTAAATTTAATGGTTTCCTCTTTCAAATGATTTTCTGGTATGTTGCAGCACTATTTTTAATTTTCTTGTAGTTGTTGTTTCCTTAAAGATTTAACAGAAATCTAAGGTTTTCAAGGAAGGAATTAAATCTGGTTGCATGTTTGTATATGATCTCTACAAGAACTCCTCGGTGTTACTGTGATGAAGCACACAGACAGAAATTTTGAAATACAACAGAAGTAGCAACCCAAAACTGGATTTTGTTCAGTTCTACTAATTTAACATGGATGCAATCTCACCAACAAAGAATTGTTGTACAGGGCAAAAAGTTACCTCTGATCATATCTACAGTTTTTTTATATGGACTACAGATCATCCTGCCAGCTGGGTTACTTCAATGTATTTGAAATCTAATATAAAAATTAAGATATTTAGAAAAATAAAACTAATGTGAAATACAGAAGATGAGCTCATAGACTTGTATAATACTCTATCCTTTCAAACTAATTCCATTAATAATGCCATTTAGCACATATTTTACACATAAGTAATGCCCACCAAGCTGTTTAGTGGCTTCTTCTGTTTCATCTGCTAGAATAAATTGCTCAAGATAGGAATACTTTGTTTCTATATATTATTATAGCTGCTACTAGCCTCACGATCACGAGCGCTGGTCTTCATGGGGGACTTCAATTACCCAGACATCTGCTGGGTAAGCAACTCGGCCAGGCACAAGCAGTCCAAACGGTTCCTGCAGTGCATTGAGGACAATTTTCTGACGCAGGTGGTGGAGAAGCTGACGAGGCGGGGGGTGCTCCTGGATCTTGTTCTTACCAACAGGGATGGCTTTGTTAGGGATGTGAAGTTTGGGGGCAGCTTGGGATGCAGCGACCATGAGATGGTGGAGTTCCAGGTGGAACCAGGTAAAGGAAGTAAGGCTAAAAGCAGAATTGCTACCTTGGACTTCCAAAGAGCCAACTTTGACCTCTTCCGGGACCTGCTTGGGAATATCTCATGGGATAGGTTGCTAGAAGACAAGGGTGCTTGTGAGAGCTGGGCTACATTTAAGCAGCACTTCTTTCATGCTCTGGGTCGGTGCATCCCGAGGAATAGGAAATCAGGGAAGGGGGGCAGGAAACCCACATGGATGAGCAAGGAGCTCATCAATAAGATCAAAAGAAAGAGGATGGTCTATGAAATGTGGAAAAAGGAGGAGTATACTCCTCTTGGGAGGAGTATTTATGTGTTGTCAGGGCCTGCAGGGATGCGACAAGGAAGGCTAAAGCCCACCTAGAGATGAAGCTTGCGAAAGAGATAAAGGATAACAAGAAGGGTTTTTTTCAAGTGTGTAAACAGCAAGAGGAAGACTAGGGATAATGTGGGTCCCTTACTGAATGAGGCGGGTGTCCTGGTCACGGGAGACGCTGAGAAGGCAGAGATACTGAATGCTTTCTTTGCTTCAGTCTTTGCTCCAAGGACACTCCCCCGGGACTCATCGCCCCTGGCAATAGGACAAAGGGTCTGGGAAATGGAGGGCTCCCCCCTGGTGGACATGGGACTGGTTCAGGAGCATCTGCGTGGGCTCAACGCACACAAATCCATGGGTCTCAATGGGATGCATCCGCATGTGCTAAGGGAGCTGGCAGATGTGATCGCCGAACCGCTCTCTATCATCTTTGAAAGGTCCTGGAGAACAGGTGAGGTGCCTGAAGACTGGAGGACAGCCAATGTCTCTCCGGTCTTCAAGAAGGGCAGGAAGGAGGATCCAGGAAACTATAGGCCAGTCAGTCTCACCTCTGTCCCTGGAAAGGTATTGGAGCAGCTTGTTCTGGATGCCATCTCCAAGCAATTGGAAGAGAAGAAGGTTATGAGGAGTAGTCAGCATAGATTCACCAAGGGGAAGTCGTGCTTGACAAACCTCATTGCCTTTTATGATGGCATCACCAGCTGGGTAGATGGGGGGAGAGTGGTGGATGTCATCTACCTTGACTTTAGTAAGGCTTTCGATGCTGTCTCCCATGACATCCTACCAGCAAAGCTGAGAAAGTGTGGGATAGATGAGTGGACGGCAAGGTAGGTTGAGAACTGGCTGACTGGCCGAGCTCAGAGGGTGGTGATCAGAGGAGCAGAGTGTGGCCGGAGGTCTGTGACTAGCGGTGTTCCCCAGGGGTCGGTGCTGGGTCCGGTCTTGTTCAACATCTTCATCAACGACCTTGATGAGGGAATAGTGTCTGCCCTCAGCAAGTACGCCAATGACACATAGCTGGGAGGAGTGGCTGACACGCCAGAAGGCTGCCATTCAGCGAGACCTGGACCGGCTGGAGAGATGGGCAGGAAGAAACCAAATGAGATTTAATAAGAGCAAGTGTAGAGTCCTGTACCTGGGAAGGAACAACCCGAAGTATCAGTACAGGCTGGGGGACGACCTGCTGGAAAGGAGCTCTGAGAAGGACCTGGAGGTCCTGGTGGACGACAGGTTGACCATGAGCCAGCACTGTGCCCTTGTGGCCAAGAGGGCCAAGGGGATCCCAGCGTGCATTAAAAGGAGCGTGGCCAGCAGGTCAAGGGAGGTGATCCTCCCCCTCTACTCTGCCCTGGTCAGGCCTCACCTGGAGTACTGTGTCCAGTTCTGGGCTCCCTGGTACAAGAAAGACAGGGATCTGGAAAGAGTCCAGTGGAGGGCCACAAAGATGATTCAGGACCTGGAGCATCTTCCCTATGAAGAAAGGCTGAGAGACCTGGGTCTGTTCAGCCTGGAGAAGAGAAGACTGAGAGGGGACCTCCTCAATGTATATAAATATCTGAGGGGTGGGGGACAGAAGAATGTAGCCAACCTCTTCTCAGTGGTTTGTGGGGATAGGACAAGGGGCAATGGCTGCAAGTTAGAGCACAGGAAGTTCCGCACTGACATGCGAAAGAACTTCTTCACGGTGAGGGTGACAGAGCATTGGAACTGGCTGCCTAGGGAGGCTGTGGAGTCTCCTTCTCTGGAGATATTCAAGGCCTGTCTGGACACCTACCTGGGCAGCCTGCTCTGAGGAATCTGCCTTGGCAAGGGGGTTGGACCCGAAGATCTTTCGAGGTCCCTTCCAACCCCTACAGTTCTGTGATTCTGTGATTATTTAATTCTGTTAATTTTTGAAAGGCTGTACTAATTCATTGACCATACACATGAAGCATTGTCTTGAATTCTTAGAATAAGATAAAAGGAAAGTGTGTTCTTTGAATCTAGATCTACAAAAGGGATTAACATATGGGATAATATCCAGACCAGGTGCTGTAATGTATGACAATGAAGCAAGTTTCCTAAAAAGGGTGAAATGTTTTGAATTTAGGAGGCTGGACTGCTTTAAAAGATAATGTTTAGGTGCCTCCAAAGGGTGATTTTAAAAATTCTCGTAAACTGGAAGGTCAACACCTACCCAACAACAGCAACAAAAACAAGTACTCAGTATTAGGTCTGTTTCCCTGTCCTGCCTTTATGCAAGTTATAGTACAGAGCTGTATCCCCTGGACAGCCACCTACATGAGGAAGGATCACTCTGGCAGTTAACAGGGCTGCTATCTGTCTTTTGCAATATATTTCCAGGCCTGTAATACTTAGGAAGTGCTAATGTGTTTTTTTTGTTGTTGTCGTTTTGTTTTGTTTTGTTTTGTTTGTTTGTTTTGTTTTGTTTTTAGTGCTCCACCTGAGGGCATGTCTTTGAGTTTGAATATAAGCCTTGCACTTCCCTAGATCACTGCTCCTAGAGTTAATGAAGTCAAAGCACCTGTCATGGAACTGCTGATCACAAGGTGCTGTGCAGATTCAGACCCTGACAGACCTCATGCAAAAAGCAATGTTGATCTGTCATCTGTCATAAGCAGTTTGATGCCTGGCTAGGAGGATAAAGAATTCAGTTTATGTCCCTTTCCTATACTTTTTTGTTTGTTTGTTTTGTGTGTGTGTGTGTGTGTGTGCATAGATGAACTACAAGATTCCAGGAACAATGAAGGTAAAGAATGAGTGAAGACACTACTGATGCTGATTTAAACCCTACCTTTGTTCTGTGAGTCTGAACCTTATAGCAACAGTATTATTTCCTGCCTTAACCTGACTTTCTGTTCTTCCAATCAATTTACACCTACAGTTTCCCTGCACTTGGTAAGAGTTGAGAATAGGCTAGCCACTGTCACTTATTATCTCTAAAGCCATGCCAGAGAATAGGAAAAAGAACAGGAAAACAATAAAGCACAGCTTCTGGAAACTACCCAGAATTTAGCAACATGTTTCAAACAGAAGTTTTTTCTGTTTGTTTGTTATATATGTATATATGATACAGACAAAATAAAGAATTAGTCTTAATTCTTCTACTTCTTATCAGCTTTTTTAACAAAGCATTTACATGTAAAACAGATGAATCATTCCTTAGTGTGGTCGGGGTGCGTACAGGCAGATTTTAGGGCTGAATTGTTTAAATACCCAGACATTTTTCCTCCCCATTAAGCCATTTCAAAAGCATTGGTGTTTCTGTCAGGAACAGCAAGGGCTGGCAGCTTCCAGGGGAAAGAAAGACAAAGCTGACCCTGCAACAGGCATTAACCTCACCAATAGGATCTGATATGGATGGGCATAGCTAGGTACTGGCAATGGGGAAAGCTTCATCAGGGTTTCTACAAACGTTCTTTCGTATTACTGTAAGAAGTTGATTTGAGATTGTAGGGGAATAAAACATGCAATGAGATTATTATAGAATTTTCTTCCAAAAGAAAGGCTCTTTCACTCATTTTCTTTGAATATAACAGATGGTTCTAACAAACCCTATACAAAACCTTTTTGGATATGATTCTCCAAAATAATCATTGGAGAGGTCTGCTGACTTCTTTGACTGGGACTTATCTTGCCTAACTTTAGCTCTCTTTTATGTTAAACAGGTTGTCTGGAATAAATGGACTTCAACAAAGCCTTTTCTAGATTTTATCTGCCTTGGATAGTTCCTCTAATGTAAAAAAAAATGCTTCTGGAAAAAGGCTTTTTGTTGTGATTATAGCAGGAAGCTCGTCCTTAAGTTCAGCTGGATGTTGAGCTCTGCCATCAGTCCCTTTCTGTCTCTGATGCTACACCTCAGGAAGAATTGCAGATTGTTACCATAGATATTTTGTTCTACCCTTGGTCCTTCTGCATCCATCTGGAGATGATGAGCCTAGTGTTGCGTCACTGAGAGACAGATAAATTGTATTGTGCTGTCTGCATCTTTGCTTCTTACGTTGTTCAGTAGAACAATATGCATTTTATTCTTCTTCAAGTGTTCTGAAATGCTGTTATAGAACAACAAATTTATATTTCAATTGTTATATGGGTAAGTCAATAATATTTAACATGAATTCATTATATATAAATTATAATTTCTATAAGTAATTTGGATTTTGAAAATTGGCCATATTGAAAATTATTGATAATTTGGTGATTTACATGTTTTTCAGACAGAATAAATAAATAAATATAATAATTTGAGATACTTGTAGAACAGAATCAGTCATTTACTGTAAAGCAGATGGAAGAGCTCACCCAAGAGTCACTCACAGGAAGGACTCCAAGCAACTTATTCTGCATAGGATCTGATTTGTTGCTTGCTTCATATTTTCAATTAGGCTTTAATTCTGTGGCCTTTATTCATGAGGGTATTCTCATTACAAGAAGGGACTAGAAGAGCATAGGTTGTTTAGTCTAGCCAAACAAAGGCTGGGAAGAGATATGATTGCTGTCTATGAATATATCATAGGGGTAAACACAAAAGGAGGAGAAGCACTATTTAAGTTTAAGGACAATGTTGGCACAAGAACATATGGGTATTAGCTGGCTATGAATAAATTTAGGCTGGAAATTAGAAGAAGTTTTCCAGTCATGAGATCAATGAAGTTGTGGAACAGGCTGGGTAACAGGAGGATGGGGGAAGAAGGAAACAATCTATTTTAAAGAAAAAGCTAATTAAAGTCATGGAAAAGTTTATGATGGAAGTACTGTGATAGCACACATTTCATCTGTCAGACCCTTACCAATTTTATATTCTTATTCTCATAATAAATGTCCCAAAGTTGGTCTTTTACATTTTAACGCTGATTAACAATCTGAAGTGTAAACTCTATTAGGAAACTCTGCTGAGTGACATATGTTGCTGGAATGGTGTTTTCAACAGTATCTTCTGCAAATAGGCCTTGTAAAATGTTCAGGAACACAGTAATAATCTGGATTATCTAGAGATCAAGAGAGATTACATATCCCAAGTTTTTGGAGCTGCATTCTGCTGAGTTCTGTAATTTTTGCATGTTTTGATGGAATTAATAAAATGTGTTAGGAGGAAAAAATAATTCAGCTTTCAAGTAAAAGAGAAAATCAAACAAAAAATAGAACCATGGAAAATTGGAAAGAAACTAGAATTGACATAGCCTATAGGCAAAGCAGTTCACTCTGATGAAGTGCAGTTCAAAAGTCATACAGCTGCAACTATTGCAGTCTTGCAACCAAAAGAATAAATATGATGTGCCTTCTTTATTTGTTGCTGTTGTCTATTTTCTTACATATGCTACTACAGACATCATTACTTCAGTGTAAATAGATCCCCATTAGGTCATACAGGAATGGCCAGACTGGAGATCAACCAGAGACACCTTAGTCTGTGTGTTAAATTATGGGATGGAGCCTGAAGGTAGAACTGCACTATATAGTCTGCATATATACTGGTCTAACTTGGTTCTTCTACTTGACTCTTATGTAACAGCTCTCTTTCAAGAACGTATTAAACATTCAGGAAATGAAAACTCAAAGGTTTGCAAATGTCACTGATTTACTTCTGAAGTCTTCATTGCCTGTAGCCGTTTGTGAAGTAGCTCTATGATGGAGTATCTGGTCACTAAACTTCCCAGGACAGGGCTTCTGTTCTTGTTCTGTACTTCTACAGTATCCAGGAGTTTGAGAGCTTGGTTCATGCCTGTATCTCCTGTGCATCAGTACAATGAGAGTATATTTAAGAGTAGCTGTAATAATAGGGAGAATAGGGTCACGGAGAGTAGGGTCACAGAGAATGAATAGGAAAACCCAGCCATTTTCAAAGGCTCCTCTCTTTGCTGCATATGAATGAATAGCTTATTCCAAGTACAGGTCTTCCTTTTGGGATCAGAGAGTACATTAATATGGATCAATATTCTCTCCTCAATCAGGAAAAAAAAAAAAAAAAAGTCTGTATTCTGTCTAAGATCTGTTTGCTCAGACAAATAACATAAATTGAATTCTTATAGGATTGAAGTTGTTAGGCAAAATACTTAAATCTCAAAACAAATCTTCTTTGTAATCAGACTGTAGGAAGATTACTTTAGCAAAGTGTTTTAGCTCTTTAGAAAATCAGTAATAATATATATTTTTTCTCAATACAAATTTTTTATTCACAAAAGCAGCATATGAATATTGCCTGAAATCTGATATCACTTACATAACTAGCACATTCAAATATAACATTTTTATTTTTATTTGCAAGTTATACAGTGTATATTATGCATTCATACAAATATTGTACTTTGAAAGACAAATAGTATGACAGAAAACAACTTTGAAAGTGACATTGTAAACAAAAGAACTTTTTAATAACATCTTCCGTACATTTGAGAAAAAAAGATATTTTAAAATCTGCTTTGGTGCCCATAACAACATGCAAGAAAATAATGACAGATAAAAAGAATACAGATGAAAGCCACGATAAGTATTTTAAATTGCTAACTGTGAAGCCTATATGCACATATGAGCAGGGATCTGGAGGGGGCAACTCTACAAATTTGTTGGAATTATTCTTCAATTTGTCAACTCTCAGTCTTACAAGATTTCTCAGTGAATATATTCACATCATACTTTCTCAACAGTGGGGGTGGCTGGATGAAATACAAAGAGAAAAGGTAGGTGTTCCTACAGTAAAAATAAAGTTTGAATGCTTTTCTGGAAAGTTTTCACATGCCTTTTGGGATGCATGAATGTAGAAATGGGTGAAAGTTAATTGTCTAGGAACAAATTTAGAGATCACATTAGAAGATCTGTAGTTTAAAAAAAAATCCTACAGCTTTAAAAATCTGCAAATCTCCACAGAAAAAAAACAGTTATGTAAGAAGAAAAGAGATAAGACCAAAGAAGGTTACTAAGTCTACTTTATATGCAGTTACAGTCACAAATTTACATTCCTATATATGTGCTTGTATAGTACATATAGTTTTTTAAAAGGGTGTTTATTGCACTAGGTAATTTATTAAAAGAACAAAGATTGTAGCTAGTTAATTATCTATTAAAACTAAATCTTGCTATTGTACAGATAAATACTTGTTACAGTTTACTCTCTTTCTTCTGGATATCTTCAAGACATTTATTTTTCTCGTCAGTGAATAAGTTGTACAGTTAATATATTTTGTAGTGCAGTTACAGCAGGGAAGGCTTGCACAAGTGAATGACATTACCTGCTAGTAAAAGGGGAAAAGGAACTTTACATTCTGCCGTTCCTTCATAGGCATCTCCAAAATGCAAAATGACAGCTGTTTAATATCACATAAAAACACTGTAATGTGAGTCTCATAAACAGTGGGGAAAAAAAAAAAAAAAAAGGAAAGGAAAGGAAAGGAAAGGAAAGGAAAGGAAAGGAAAGGAAAGGAAAGGAAAGGAAAGGAAAGGAAAGGAAAGGAAAGGAAAGGAAAGGAAAGGAAAGGAAAGGAAAGGAAAGGAAAGGAAAGGAAAGGAAAGGAAAGGAAAGGAAAGGAAAGGAAAGGAAAGAGAGAAGAGAAGAGAAGAGAAGAGAAGAGAAGAGAAGAGAAGAGAAGAGAAGAGAAGAGAAGAGAAGAGAAGAGAAGAGAAGAGAAGAGAAGAGAAGAGAAGAGAAGAAAAGAAAAAAGAAAAGAAAAGAAAAGAAAAGAAAAGAAAAGAAAAGAAAAGAAAAGAAAAGAAAAGAAAAGAAAAGAAAAGAAAAGAAAAGAAAAGAAAAGAAAAGAAAAGAAAAGAAAAGAAAAGAAAAAAGAAAGAAAAGAAAAGAAAAAAAGAAGCTTTCTTCAATAGAAACTAACAGATACATTTTGAAAAAACAGGAGTTAAAACTGATTCACAGTCTCAAATCCAAAGCTGTTCTGTGAGTCAAGGTGAGACCCATAATCAATTGTGGGTTTTTCCTCCTGGCACTTGATCTGACATCTCTCTCATTGAATAAACTATTGCTACTGTGTGAAAAAGTAAACTGAAAATCACTGATGCACTCAGAGTCATAATCTACCATTTTTAGTTTTAGAAAAGCTATATAGTCTTGTCATGTTCTTTAGCAAACAGTGTGTCTCATCGAAAAGATAGTGCTAGAGTCAGATGGAAAACAACATTTCTGTGTCGTGAAACACTGTGTGTGACACCTCACTGTTTGCAGCTCTTCAGCTCAGGACAGTTGAAAGTCTGGATGTGGGTCACTCATCATCAAGGAAATTGCTTGGTATTATTTAGAAAGTAGTCTCATTTATTTAGTGGCATGGTCTTAAGTAATGCTTAAGATCTGGGTAAAATTTTGTGAAAAGTTTTTTTTTTTAACTTTAAAAAATATATATATTTATTTATATATTTATTTCAATAAGAGGTTATTTTAGGGTAAAATCTCTCTCTAGAAGCTTTATGACTGCCTTTAATTCTAATTACCAAAAATAAGAGTCTTTCTGGAGTCTAGTGTCAGATGGATGTGCAGTCTGCTGAGCCTCCATCACTGAAGGGTTGAGCTCCAAGGATTTTTTTGGCTTTTTCATTCAAACCAGAAAGTTGAAAATTAAAGTAGGTGGTCTTTCAGGATTCAGTATAACATAGACATCTATGTCTACTAATATTGTTCTGGATTTTTCAAACTGAAGACTGTTAGGTAATATTTGCAATTGCAAGCAATGAAATCTATTTTAACAATAATAAATGCATTCATTCCCATCCCAAGAGAATCTTCCTAGTACAGATCTATGGTTTAGAGAGAAAGCTCTGTAGAGTGTTTTTTTTTTTTTTATTATTATTTATTTTATCCTGTTAAAGAAAAAAAAAAGTATATTTTTTATTTTCCTTTAAAAATTTCCAAAACTTTTTTTCAAACATTTATAGGGCTCTTTTCAACTGTATACTTGGTAAACAAGACAAATGTGAAAATGATTATTTGAACTCATCCTAACCTTTTCTCTTCCACTGGCCTCATTCATAGTCCTTGTAAAATTACCCAAATAAAATAAAATAAAATAAAACTAAAAATAAAACAATAAAAAAAATAGATGGTAGTTCAAGGAGTTCAAGCCAATAATAACAGTCAAAAGTTCAGATTCAAGTACGTTAGCTGAGCTTTCTCATGAAACCCGTAAAATGCCTATTCACTGTGTTTGCAGTTTCTGCCAAATGCATTAATCTCACATTTCATGAGTGCTAGATTTGATCAAAACCCATTTCATTTAAAAAACAGAGGTAAAAAACTCTGAAATCATAATGCTGCAAAGAACTGTATTGAGCAGGGTAAGAAAGCTTTGATTTTTCCTTGTCAGTTTCTTCTACTGGAGGTTTTTTTGTTGGTTATGGTGTTTATTTATTTATTTATTTATTTATTTATTTTGTTTTGTTTTAATCTAAAAGCAAAAACTAAACTCTGTCATATTCAGAACAAAAAATAAGTAGCCTATTCACTTAGGTTTCTCTTACGCATTTATTTTTGGACTACTGAAAGTTGCTTTTATTAAAATGGAGAACAGTATTTGAAATGTCATTGTAGCTGTCTGGAAATATTTGACTCTGTTTATCTTTTACCTTGCTTCCTGAAAATTTAGGTCTCAAAACATCAACAAAAATAAAATAAAGCATAATGTTGCTAGAAAACAGAGAGGGTCTGGTGGGAGATGTGGTGATTGGTGGCCGCCTCGGTCATAGCGACCATGAAGTGGTTGAGTTCAAAATTTACGGTGACAGAAGGAAAAGTGCCACCAAAACCTCATCCCTAGATATGGGGAAGGCGGACTTCAGGCTGCTCGGGGAACTAGTCAGCAAGGTCCCCTGGGAAGCTGCTCTTGAAGGCCTTGATGTCCACCAGTGCTGGTCACTCTTTAAGCGATGCCTCCTAGAAGCACAAGATCAGGCAATTCCTAAATATCGCAAGTCAGGAAGGCGGGGCAGGAGGCCGTCGTGGCTGACCAGGAACATTCTTACGGAGATTAGGCGGAAACAGAGAGTGTTTCGCTACTGGAAGGAGGGCCAGGTGACATGGAAAGAATACAGGGATGCTGCTCGTGTCTGTAGGAAGAAAATTCGTGTGGCTAAAGCACACCTAGAGTTGAAGCTGGCTGTGTCTGTGAGAGAAAATAAAAAGGGTTTTTTTAGATATGTGAATGGAAAAAGGAGAACTAAAGAATACATAGGGCCGCTCCTTGACAGGGAAGGTCTTCTCACAGACGATGACATAGGCAAAGCAGAGACGCTTAACGCCTTCTTTGCCTCTGTCTTCAATGCCGATGATGGGCTTCGGGACCCAGGGTGCCCCGAGCTGGAGGACCGGGACGGTGGGGATGACAAACTCCCAACCGACCCTGAACGTGTGCGGGATCTGCTACTCCACCTGGATCCCTACAAGTCCATGGGTCCGGATGGGATTCATCCCCGGGTGCTGAAGGAGCTGGCGGACGTCATCGCGGAACCTCTCTCAATTATTTTTCAACGATCCTGGGAGTCTGGAGAGGTCCCGGTAGACTGGAAGCTGGCAAATGTTGTGCCGATTTTCAAGAAGGGTCAGAAAGAAGACCCTAGCAATTACAGGCCTGTCAGTCTCACATCAGTGCCTGGTAAAATCATGGAGAAGATGGTTCTCGAATGTATTGAGGCGCACCTGGGGGACAATGCAGTCATTGGTCCCAGCCAGCATGGGTTTGTGAAGGGTAGGTCCTGCCTAACTAACCTGATTTCCTTTTATGATAAGATCACCCGTATGGTGGACCAAGGGAAACCAGCTGATGTGATTTTTTTGGACTTCAGCAAGGCTTTTGACACGGTTTCCCATAGGATCCTACTGGACAAAATGTCCAGCATACAGCTAAATAAAAACATCATACGATGGGTGAGCAATTGGCTAACGGGCAGGGCCCAAAGGGTTATGGTAAATGGGGCTGCGTCAGGCTGGCGGGCGGTCACCAGTGGGGTCCCTCAAGGCTCCATTTTAGGGCCGGTACTTTTCAATATTTTTATAAACGATCTGGATGTAGGAATAGAAGGCATTTTGAGCAAGTTTGCTGATGACACCAAACTTGGAGGAGTTGTGGACTCGAATGAGGGTGGAAAGGCCTTGCAGAGGGATCTGGATAGGTTGGAGAGCTGGGCGATTGCCAACCGCATGAAGTTCAATAAGAGCAAGTGCCGGGTCCTGCACCTGGGACGGGGAAACCCTGGCTGCACATACAGACTGGGCGATGAGACGCTGGAGAGCAGCCTAGAAGAGAGGGATCTGGGGGTCGTGGTAGACAGCAAGTTGAATATGAGCCAGCAGTGTGCCCTGGCAGCCAGGAGGGCCAACCGTGTCCTGGGGTGCATCAAGCACGGCATCGCTAGTAGGTCGAGGGAGTTGATTGTCCCGCTCTACTCTGCGTTGGTGCGGCCTCACCTCGAGTACTGTGTGCAGTTCTGGGCACCACAGTATAAAAAGGACATGAAACTGTTGGAGAGTGTCCAGAGGAGGGCTACGAAGATGGTGAAAGGCCTGGAGGGGAAGACGTACGAGGAACGGCTGAGGGCACTGGGCCTGTTCAGCCTGGAGAAGAGGAGGCTGAGGGGAGACCTCATCGCAGTCTACAACTTCCTCGTAAGGGGGTGTCGAGAGGCAGGAGACCTTTTCTCCATTAACACCAGCGACAGGACCCGCGGGAACGGAGTTAAGCTGAGGCAGGGGAAGTTTAGGCTGGACATCAGGAAGGGGTTCTTCACAGAGAGAGTGGTTGCACACTGGAACAGGCTCCCCAGGGAAGTGGTCACTGCACCGAGCCTGACTGAATTTAAGAAGAGATTGGACTGTGCACTTAGTCACATGGTCTGAACTTGGGTAGACCTGTGCGGTGTCAAGAGTTGGACTTGATGATCCTTAAGGGTCCCTTCCAACTCAGGATATTCTATGATTCTATGATTCTATGATAATCTTAGGTGAAAATTTGTCAGTGCAGAACACAAAAATGTTCTAAATTGGTTCAGTCTCAGACTTTGGATAGAACAAAAGACAATGTCAGTCTTTCCCAGCATTTGGCCCAGAGTCATAATTTCTATGTATTACATTAAATTAAATTAAATTAAAAAGCCAGACCAAACGGGGAACCTTTGTTATTTTGTAGAGAGAACTCATGGTAACATAATAAAAAGCCAGTGATTGAGCCAGTACTACAATATGTATGTCTTCCACTTCTAAAGCTCCTGAATGAACCAATGGGTAGCAACTCAATAGTCAGCTTACTGTTTGACCTTGACTGATACAGTTTTTTATAACAATTAAGCCCAGACCAGACACTATATGAACTGATTGAAATCTACTTTATCAGAAGATTTAAATTATATATATAATTATACCTCTTCACTGATGATAATTCAATTCAGGATTAGCAGCTTCACATACTGAATATAATTCTATAATTCTATAGTTCTCAGACTACTTATATCTGCATTTGTTTTCCCTTTTCACTATTGTATCTTAGTACAGCCCTTTTCTTGTTCCTCAGCATTTCTGAAGAATTCAAATTATCTCCAGAACTAAAATATGAAGACCTTGTTAATGCTTTATCAACAGACTGGTATTGAAGAATCTAATGTTTCCTCCCTGCTAAACTGGATACTGTTTTAAATGAATTCTTTGCCAGAGCAAGTTTCCATCATAGTCTTGTTACACAATTTTACATTATAGAAAACTCAACATTGCATTTAACATCCTGATTTGTAAATGTTTTTCCTACTTAATTTCTCTCTTTAACAACATGATATCTCATTCAAATTGATAGTTTTCATTAAGTTCCTTAAATTATTGGTATTTATCATTCCTACAAATGCATCCCTAGAATTCTCTTTCAGCTATAAACCCCATTACAGTGGGATTAGTGCAAATACTTAGTCTTTGTCCTTCAAGTTCTCATTCAGATATTCAGGGATAGAAAAAGTTTTCTAAACATCATCATGAAGTTGACTAAGTCAGAAATTCATAAATATGTAAGACTGCTTAAATATCACTGAAATCAACAGTAGTCAAATCCCTTAATACATCTGACAATCAAGATTGAGAAATTAAGTGATTTTTTTTTGCAGGTTATACACTGCAGGTAAGTTATATATCTATTGCCAGAACTAGGAATGAATTTTGTATATAACAAATTTTAATCCAGTACCTTTACCACAAGATTATCCTCTATCTCAAACTTTCCATAAACAAACAAACAAATAAATAAAAAGTGTTAGAATAAATGCTAAAAGACAATGTATGTATATCTTAATCTGGGAAAGAACTGTAATGACAACACCAAAACAGGTGTACATAGGATTGTGATGTATAATTTGCATTTTTTTCTGTATGTTGTACAGTGCCAAATAATTCTTGCAGTAGATCTGATTTAGAGAGAGTGAATTTTGTGCAACATAGGGTAAAAATTAAATTTGCATCACATATTCCAGATGAATGTTACATGAGTGCATCTGTAGCAAAATGGATTAGCATAAGGTGGAGGGCATAAAAGAAACATATATTTAGGAGAGGTAAGATCATAAATGGTATCTCAAATTATTCATGGTCAATGCTGTGTGTTCCCCTGCCTCCTTCCCTGCCCTTCGCCACAGCACGTAGTCATTAAAGAGAAATGTAGAATGAGACAAAACTTAACATTTTTTCTCAATAGTTTGAACTAAGATTTTTGGAAAGTAATGTCTAGACACAGATGTTGTGGAGAGCTGTTTTCTTCCAGAGAGTTGTGAATTTTCACTGCGGAGTTCTTTCAGAAGTGCTGATCCCATTTGACCCCTTCCAGTGTAGGGACAGTGGAGTAAGTTTGGGATAGTGGTACTTGGTCTTACACGGTGGGTCTTTCTTGGTGAATTCAATCCACAGGCAGGTGTGTTATTAATCTTGATTACTGAATAACTGATACCATGAATGTCTATTTTTAAAAACTGTGAATAATCTCATAAGGTTGTTATCCTGATGGCCTTCAATAAAGCAAAAAAAAACAAAAGAAGAATCTGTGTGTAATTGCTGAAGGATTTTATCTTTCTCGCTCTCTCTCTCTCCCTCTCTCTCTCTTTTTTTTTTTTTAATTTCCTTTCATTTTATTTCAATTCATGTGCTTGGTGGGGGTGGTATATACTTTATTTTTATTTTTAACTTAAGTATATTCCTGCAGTCACATCACAGGCTACCTTCTATTGTTTTATAGGCATCTGTCATTCACAGATCACTGTTTGAAATAAAGTGCAGGAGAAAATGCATATGATTAACACAGCAGCTAGGTTAGCTGCTCTAGCTCCAAAACAACCATTCCAAGGTCAAACAGGATTCCTACTGCTGCTTTGTGGGAATCTTACATACAGGCCACAGTTTGCTTCAAATGATTGTTGTCCATATGTCTGATAATTCGTTTGCCTATGCAGTTCTTTTCCTGTAATATGCTTAGCTCAGAAGAAGGGAGCAGAAAGAAGTGTTCTCAAGTCTACCAATAAATAAATAATAAATGAGGAAATCTGCTACTTTTTCTGTGCAAAGTATTGAGAATTTCAGTGTATTAAAACTGTAAACTCCTCAGGTCAGACTATCTTGTTATGATGTACAGCACCCAAACTCTCTCTGAGGATTACATAATATAATGTCATATTGTAACACAGTGTCTAGAAAATGCTCAGATACCTGATAACAGCAGATACCCCAGCTGTAAACCTAAGTGATGATGTCTGCTTGCTGACAAACTAGCCTCTGAAAAGGTGAGGAAAGCAATCTTGCACCTATTGGAAAGAGGAAGGTTCAACTTTTTCATTCCTGTGACTCCTACTGAGTCCAGAAACTGTCTGTCACTATGTGAAGTAGGTGCAACGGGTCTCGAAGCTTCACAGTGGAAATTGCCAACAAGCTTAGTGCCTGCCCAGGCAGCAGCTGTACCCATGGAAGCTGGTGTTGGGTATATGTAGTTTCTCTTTCTTAGAGTGTTTCTGCAAATAGACATGAATGTAGAGATTACCCCAATTTCCACTGAGATCAGCTAAGGTGGGAATTCAGTTAGAATTAGGATTTTATATATCACAAAGACTGGAGCCACAGCTGCTCTATACACCAGGTTTGAGGACAGTTTTCCAAATATACTAAAAATACTGTGGAGTAATCTTATTGCTTATCCTCTACATAACCATAAGTGCTACAAATTGTCCTGTGTTCATAACTGCATTTTGTCCAATTTTATTCCTACAAAAAATTGTGTGCCTGCAGCAATACAAATCAGCCCTGCTTCTATATTTTAAAACTTGTGCCATTTCAGAGCTTCTCTTCCCTTCTGTTTTCTAGTATCTTTTGAAAGAACATCAGCTCATTCCATGTTTATCAGATTTTCCTCAGTTTAATAAATGAACATTTGATTACATTGAGATGTGGGACAATTTGTCTTTGTTGGTATTCTTTGTGGCATACCTAAATATTATTTAGATGAAGTCACTTTCCAATGAAATTACTCTCTGCAGGGGCCTGAAAGTGGCATTTTTTATTTTATTTTTTTAAAGGAAACTGTGCACTGTGTCATGCATGTGAATAGCTGGAAGCAGTTGCTTATGGAATTTTAATGGCTAGATTATAACCTCTATTTCTATAAAGAGGCACAGTTATTACAGTTTGAAGTATGTTGTAATTTTTTAAAAGTAATTGTACATGGATTCTCCTAAACTAATAATACATCTCAAACTGATTTCCTACATTTAATATATACTATGACACAGAGTGAAAATGTGAGTCTACATCATGAGCCTTCTGAACTGAGGAGCAAAATTGCACTTAAATTATGTTTATTCAGAAGTCCTCTTTTCTTTTTTTAAATCTTAAGTGTACATTTAAGTCTTCCTCCATTCATATGATTAAGAATCAAAAGAAAAATAGAAAAGTGTGTGCATGTGTGTATGTATGAAAAGCCTACCCAGCAAGGAGCTGCAGGTTATACACTTTGTTCTCAGTTCATCCCTTCACTAGATGTGGAGCCCTGAAAACATTTTTTTTTTTTTTTTTTTTGTGATTTTGTCTGTCTATGGCATAACCACCTCACTATAAGATTATCCTTTTCTTTGTGAAATCTCATCACAGCAGGACTCATTTTTCCAACTTTATTTTATTATATAATCTATATCTACATCTATACAAATAACCTCTATCCATATATCTAAATCTATCCTTTTTATTCCTCTTGCTACTTTTAGTCATCTACACTGGAGGATCTGTAATTTCTTTGACTGCTAGGACAGAGGCTACAGGAGCTTGAAATGGTGTACTGAATGTTCCTAGGGGCATGTCCTCACACTATTTGTTTGTATGTAGGTGGAACCAGCCTAAGCAAAGCCTCTTGATCTCAGAAATGGGACCAAGCAGTACTGTCACGTGAAGAGCTGATAAACAATTGGGATGAAATTTTCTTTTCCACCACTAACTCCAGGTCCTACTTTGTCTCAGCAACCACCAGGGAAAACACCATAAACTTTAAATGAAAAGTAGCTCATCTAAATATTCACTTCTCCTTTACCCTGGAGACACCTGATTTTGAGTGAAGGAGGCTCTTAAGAAGTGCTCTGTCTCATGTTCAAGTATTTACAGAAACCTTGAAAGATCTGCACGTCCTTCTCCTCTTTGCTTCTGATAAAGAAGCCCACCACTTGTAAATACAATAAAAAGTCCACTATCAATGATTTATTGTGTGTGCAAAGCAGTGATTCAGTTCAGAAAATCCTGTTTTTTTGTTTTTGTTTTGTTTTGTTTTGGATTTATTTTTTGTTTTGATCTTTCTATTGTATCCAAAAAGACAATGACAAGTTAACATCATCTAGGTGCAGATGGATGCAAAAGCTGCTGTGCTTCCGAGTGGCCTGAAGTAAAGGAAGAAGATATCTACAGAACAATTCCTTACCCCAAGCTTTAACATCACACACACAATGGATATGTTTAATCCAGCCTATCAGGGTATATTTAAAGCAAAGTAAACCCCCATGCTCCTTATATGAGAGGTGTGGGGAACCTCAGCCTCCACCACTTCAGCCTAACAATGTTATCTACCAGACTGCACTAACTGCTAATGCAGGTATAGGTTTATGTGTCTATGTCTGCACTGAACTCTTGGCTACAGTGTGGAAATGTACATTAACTTCACATGAGCAGCTTGTATCACCAACTGCCTTAGGAAGACAGGACTTGAAAAGATCCCTTGGGCCAATTACAGGTTTTTTATTTCACAGACAAACAGTTTATCTATTCTTTCCTTAAATGGATACAACTTTACTTAAATATATGAGACTGTTTAAAAGTCACTGAATGCAATGATACTCAAATACCTTAATACATTTGAGGGAGATCCACCCTACTGTAATTTTGTTTCAGAACTCAGTACTTAGAAAGAAATGCCCATTATTTTATTCTGAGCTAAGGATATGGTCTGCTACCTATACCATCCTTTACCAAGCACAGTTTTTCTTCCTTGCCAGTGTTGTCCATTGCCAATTCTCAGTTGAAAATCTCCTAGCCCCCCTCTCTCTCTCACTCTTTTTTTTTTTTTTAAGAAGTTTTCCCTATATTTAATTATGCAGAAGGTTTCTCTTTACTTATTCCATTCTGAGATAATCTTTTCTCAACTGTATCTAGTCCTCTTGACAAGGCTTTACAAAATTCACTTAATAAATATAATGATTTTCCATCTCTACTGGCACTACATTTTCTGAGCCATCCTTGGATCACATTTGCCTTTTTATGGTTGTATAACACTGATGACTCATAGTCATCTTGCGATTAACAAGTATGCCAGATTCTTGTCATCTTATCTGCGTTTTAAGCTCCCAGCTACTACCAGAAGTTCTTATTAGTTCCTAATAGCACAACCTTATATTTTGTACTTTTTTTTTTTTTTTCCACTTCAATTCTGACATTGCAGTCTTCAAGGTAATATATTATTTTTTGAATCATATTGTTGTTGTTTTATATCTTGCATCTGAATTCTAAAAGATAGTAAGAGAAAATTTGAAATAAAAGATCTTGTTTCCAGATGTGAGAAAAGAATAAAGCACAGTAGACAAGATGTTGAGGTACTAAAAGTGGATCTTTTCCACTTTTTGCTTCCAAGTTTTGATCTGCAGTTTCCAAATCTTGTAAATTTGAGAAAACTGTCAGTAATTAGTGTCCTGCTGCATCAGTCCTCTGATGAGAAGCTGCTGCCTCTGTTTTCTCAGGCTCCTTTCCAAAGCTGCCTCTGCCTCCTCTTCTACCATCTTGTGTGACTTACATCCAGTCTGAGCTAATAAGCTTGTTGGGACCCGGCTAAATCAGTCCATCAAATACTGCAGTGGTACTACTAAGGATTTCTAATTCTAGAAGTCTAGTTCAAATCATCCCGTTTATCCTGTGTCCTTGCACCTCAGAAGTAAAGCGTACATTATTGCTGGGGAGCACCTGGCTCAAACAATAACTCAGGTATTCTCTTTATAAATGCAAGTATTGACATCATCTTGGATTCCCTGGTTGCTATAGCAATCAATGGAGAAAGTGAGAATGGTTCTGGGCAGAGTATTGCATATTAAATATATATATATATATATATATTAAACTAAGCTACATTAATGCAGTTGGCATGAAGTGGAACAAACAGCTTGACTTTAAAGCCCTTCTTTATAGAAGGGGAATTTGCAATGATGAAGATCAACAACTTTTGACAAAACAACTCTATAGCAGTTGAGTTAAGGATGGAATTGAAAAGGTGACATTTTGTTTACATATACAGATGACTGATTATACTCTGGCATGGATTTAAGAAAACACCATTGTATCTCTCATTGCCTTCCCAGGGTAATAGATTAGATGGGATGATATACTATGTAGAGTGATTTGTGCTTCCTGGGTACTCAACTCTCAGTGCTGGCATCCCCTTCACTATAGGCATATGTGTGCAGAAAGGTGTGAAAAATACACATTCAAGTACTAGGATCAAATCAAGTGTTAATGCCATGAATTTCAGCTCAGTAAAACTAAGCAATATGACTGCTGTCTTCTACACCAAGGTAGATAAGCACTGGAATTTCAAGGTCTACAATATGCCCATAAGCTCCTATTGAGCTTGATAAATGCTGTAAGAACTAAAACCTCTGAAAACTGGCCCAGGTTTGTACTTTGTTCCCAAGCTGTCACAGTCCTACCAGATAACTTTGGAGATTTACTTTTACTGCCTCATTTTTCTTCTCTATAAAAGATATATCCTGAAAAATAAATAAATAAATAAATAAATAAAAATCCTGAACTGTCTAATCCTGTACTGTCTATACAAAATAGTTCAGTAGTAATAATTATGGTTATTTATTTGAAAATAGTTTTGTTCAGTTGAAACTTTTTGACTTGTTTCTTTAAATGTTTGCTGAGAAAATGCAGAACAGCATCCAGTCATAACCCTGAACACTCAAAGTCAAATAACTCTTACCAGAGCAGTAAGGGGATAATACAGAGGACAGTGTTGGATACAGAAATATCCAAACTGAGATAAGCTGTTGAACTGAGAGCTGCAGCAAGAGTGCAGCATATTAATTATGATGATTATTTACATTTTACAATTCTATAGCAGCATTCATTTTCAACAAGCTTTCCAAACTATATATAGATACTGTAAAGAGGCTTCACAGTCAGAACCTTTTCTATAGTCTCTCTTCCTAGAGTATGGTATTGAGTTGATACAGGATAATCACCTCAAAAGTTGGGCAAAATACTTTTATCTGAAGACTCCAGTCAATCCAAGCTTACAGAGAAACAGTATTTACTTATGCACGTGAAAGGCAGTCCAACAGGATTTTAAAAACAAATGACAATCTTGT
The DNA here is from genome assembly GCF_047663525.1 of Anas platyrhynchos. Taxonomy (NCBI): domain Eukaryota; kingdom Metazoa; phylum Chordata; class Aves; order Anseriformes; family Anatidae; genus Anas; species Anas platyrhynchos. The sequence continues at coordinate 5,880,578 of NC_092588.1, forward strand.
TTCCTTAGTGCAGTTGCTGAGTTTCTTGCAACATGAGAGACATTTCTGCCTGCACATTAAAGCTGAAGCCTTTTATTGGACAAAGCTTAAAAATGGAGGAACATATTGCACTGATTATTTTTTTTTTCATTTCATTTTATTATTATTTTTTTTAATAAAATAATAGGCTAGTCCGTAGTAGGCTAGAAATTCAGCTGAGAGGAAATCACAGCCTGCAATTATGCAGAGACATTTTTACACTTCCCTCACTATGAAGACACTTTTCAAGTAAGATTAAATTACTTTTAGCAATAAAGGGTGAAAACCTGGTCTATAATGGAAGTCACTGTTAAAATTCTTGCTATATCCAGTGGAATCAAGACTTATAATACTGTTTTGTAGTAGCTTTATCCTTTCTGCAGAGCAGCAAAGGGATTTTTTCTTCTTTGATTCACATTTAGGCTAATTCAGTGAGCTGTGATATATTTCTAGTTACGGTAGTTGAGGGGATGGGCTTTGTTGGAGGTTTGTCTGTGAATATAATACCAGGCTCATTTGTGCATCTGTGTAAAAGATCATTGCAAATGTTAACCTGAATTTCTAAGGCCTTAATTTATGTCATTGCAAGACATTATAGAATGCTATAGATACACATAATAATAATAATAAACAAAATCCAAAATGCATTCACCCTCACCCTAAGGAACACGCAGGCTAAATGGCAAAACAAACTTGTAACAGGCATCAGATAAAATAAATTCAATGCTTGCAGCTGAGGTTAGGATCTAATGCAACTCCAGCTAAAGTAAGGCTCTAACCACTAAAATGTTGCTGTTTCTGGGAAAGAAAAAAAAAATACTGAGAAAAGCAAAACAAAACAAAACAAACAAACAACAACAACAACAAAACAACCACTGAAGTCTTTTCTTCATGATGGTGTAATTCCAACAGAGAGATGATAAATTGTCAGAGTTCTAGTGGCTTCAATTCATGCCATCACAGCTCCCTGAAATAATGAAAAAATTTGAAAGGTTTCAAAAGGTAAAACTTAGTAGCTTCAGGTTTAGGGACCTGAATGTCTCTCTGCCCTTGCAAAGGGGCTGATACCCTCTGGCTTTCCAAACAGGTTCAGAGCAGAGACGTAGGGAGCCTTTGGGCCATATCTACCATATCTGCACAGATGGCTGAATGGGAGTGAACCATTGACTGGACTGTTGGACTGTTCTGAATTAAAAGATCAGCAGGAAAGAGCAGAACACTGGGCAACTATTTTTCTCCATTTCTCTGACAATGAATGGTTCTGTGTGTATCTATGACAACGCTACAAGGATGGAGATGATTCCAGTGTTCACAGAATGTATTTAAGCACAAGCCTACAAGCCAAGCAAGAGCAACGGAAGCAGCAAAATTAATTAGTTGCAACTAAGCAAAAGAGACTAGAAATATTCACAGACAGAAGTAAAAAATGCAAGTAATATCACTTTCAAGATTTCAGTGAGGAAGATAAAGGAATTGCATCAAGTGTAAACTTAGAGAATAATAAAGAACCCAGGATTCACTCTAAAAAGGACAGTGTGAAAAGAAAGAGCTGCTGGTATTAAATCCGGTTTGAATTGAGCTAGTTATAAAAATAGGTATAGAGATTTTTATTTCTGAAATTATACTTCCACTACTTAACTAAGATGTAAAGTTTTGATAAACTGAAAACCTGCTTTAGATGCAGGTTAGAAAAAGGAAAGGTAGAAGAAGGGAAAGGAACAATGAAAAGATTTATAGATGCCAAGTGCATTAACAGTAATTTCAGGAAACTTGTGATGACCTATTAGTTATTTCAATAATGTCTGATTTCCTAAGAATTTCTGTCTTGCGATTGACATAAAAGTGAATACATGTAAGCGTGGTATTTAAACTCCTATTATTATAAGTGAATAGCTAGGATTTGATTTAATTGTCTACACATAAGCAATCAGTGCCATCTGAGTTACCCTGTGGTGCATAGGGCAGACACAAACAAGAACCTGTGGGAGACCCATTCTATGTTGAATTAATACCTGAAGACCAGGTGGGGCATTCTAGATGTCTGAAAAGGCAGGAGGAAAATTACTTTTTGGTAGCTATATCAACTCCCTAATCAAAAAGCTGAGAAAGTCTGGAGTGACTTGCCTTAAAGTTAACTGAAATGTTGTCAGGTGAATACTTCTCCAGACTCTACTGATCATATTTAAGAGATTTTTGTTGACAACGGCTTAGACACTGTCATCACACTTAGACACCAAAATGTAGTCTGTTACAGACTGGAGCCGATTCCTTTCCTATGCTTCCACTGGAAACATAATTAGACATGAGCAAAAACATGAATTAGTGGGGAATAAAAAACATCTAAGAATTATTATAGAGCAGATTAACTGAAAAAAAAAAAAAAGAGAGAGACTAAATTTAATAAGACAATTCACCTTCTTAAAGAAGATCATGCTCTTAAGCGTGTTATAAATGTAGAGCAATATTTTGAAAAAAAAATAGAATCCAAAATGATCTCTATAAAGTGAATCTTTCAAACACAAAGACTTGAAGACCTTTAATTTTCTTTGAGTTTCTGAGCAACTATATTTTTTACCATCTTTATTCTTTTTCTACATTTCTTTTCCTTTTTTTTTTTTTTTTCTTTAGCAATCTGTTCATTATCATTAATCATCCCACTTTCAGAAATGAAAAATTTCCTAATTAATTAGCACTTCAGACAGAGGTATTTAAATGTAATTACATTTTTGGAGCTTTGGGGCTTAAAACAAGTCTGATTAAAGTAGTGCTGAAGATGACTATGTTGAATTCATACTTGCGGAAAAAAAAAATGTTTAGGTTTCTTGCAAGATGATTATCACCTTGGAAGAACTTGGAGAGCCAAATAATAAAGATTGCATAGTAAAAATCTCCCTTTAAAAGACATTTTATCAAATACATATTCAAATACACGTTCGGGTTAAATACATTCATAATTTTACTAGAAATCTGACAATAAAAATGTTTTGTATTTCAGTGATTTCTGCCTTTCTTTTTTAAATATCATTTTTGCTGTATAATATTTTTTGTTTGCTCCTTGACTGAGAGGGTGCATTGTGGTTCTGAACTGTCTGCTTAGACAATTGTCTTAATTGCCTCTTTTTTTTCCTATCTAGGAACTTAATTTGTCCTGGTCTAAATGTCTTCACTCAAGTTCCAGGCTGCTGCATTGAACCCAGAGCTGTGTCATCATGCCTATTACATTTCATATCTTAGGAAGATTGAATTGTCTCATTGTGTTATTCTCCATATGAATTAATCCGTACTTGAAAAGTAAGTAAGGCCCTGCTTCGTATAATAAGCCATATTTACAAATTAATGACATTTTGTACTTGATTATATTTTATCTCAATCCATTTCCATTATTTTAACAAATAGAGAAGAATATTTTCTATAACTATGCAACTTTGAAGAAATTTTCCAGTGTGGGCTGGAGCATCTCTCCACCCTCCCCCTGCTTGCAAAACACACAGGAATTCTGTAACTGTTATTTACTGAATATCTAATGGCCATATAATTTGGTTTGCTGCTGGTCCTCAGCATTTCCTAGGAAAACAATTTATTTTTATCAAGAAATGATTCTGGAGTTAGAAGTTGGTTTTGCTTAACTGATTTGTACTTATAAACTCCTGTTTCACGTGTCAACTTGTTATCACTTTCTTCAAATAGCTATTGTTGTCTTTATGCATGGCCAAATAAATCCATAAAAGCAGTATTTTTCATGAGCATTTTTCAAGATGCTTCATGTAGGCCATCAAGGACCATTGCAACGTTTCATGCCCTGTCTGTGATAAATTATTAGGGTACATGTTGCAGTTACAAAGCTATCATTTGAATCAATGTGTGTGCTAAAGTGCTATTTTCATCCCCTACTAACAGCTCTGTTGCTTACTGGTCACAGCTCCTGTTTCAATTTATTATTTTGGCAGCTCAAAACAGGTGATTTTTTCCCTGAAAGCCGTGGGACACTATACTGAAACAATTCTCTAATATTGATTTAGAAAGAGTACCTATTAGCTTTTGTTTTCTGTCACTGTGTTGTCTCAACACCTGCAAAATTACTTCTAATAACAGTGTATTTGATTCTTTGAAAAACAGGGGTTTGGATATAGGTTGGTCTTTCATTTTGAAATATGCTTTTCTTCCAAAACCATGAAGGAGGTAACCATTTTAAATAGGCAAAATGGGCTGTTTATGTTGCAGTATTATTTAGGTCCCTCAACAAAAAAATGGGGCTCCTTTGTGCAGGGCACAGGCTACAAACAAAGGAAAAGACCATAAAGATGTGCTCTGAGATAGTTTTCACATCATATTATCCCTCATTTTATTCTATTTTTAAAACTAGCTCTGATTTATTATTATTATTATTAATAGTAGGAATATAAATCCTGAAACAGTCTATTAGGAATAAAACATTTTTGAAAGGCAATTAGGAATAAATGTTGACAGGGTTTAAAACTGAGACATCATCAGTAGCTTTCAGGAAAATGATCTGACATGAAAAGACAATTGATTATAATTTGACTTCCTCCTCCCACAAAATATTAAAAATCAAGCTAGCAAAAATACATAAAAGGACTTCATATCTGTAAGCTTGTAACAGTGAGGTTATTATTATTTTTTATAAGTAGAAAGTGGATTTACTGGTCTGTGATGGGCTGTTAAAAAGAAGTGTCATTTTTTATATGGATTCTTTCATAATGTAAACCCATCCCTGTGTTGTCACTTAAATGTTAACCAGTAGCTGTAGCAGTTTAAATTGGCATTATTAACATTTATTTCCAAAGCTGGATGCTAAATGAACTTTGTTTTTGCTTCTACCTGTCTGTATTTCTAGCCACAGCTTGAATGATGGCAGAATAATTGGAATCAAAGGTGATAAGAAAATGAAAAGTAAAGAGAAATCAAGTACTTATGTCAATCATTTGGTACCTGTATATATTAGGGGAAAATATAATTTATATAATTTTTCTCTTCACAGAGCTGATAGTTTAACACATCTCATAATGCATATTTCACATTTCAAAGACTGTATGATATAAATTGGCTTTTATATGCAAAATACAAATTGGTTGTTGCTCACTTTCTTAGCTTATTCTTCCTTGAAGCTGCATAAGGAATCTCAATAAGCACAGCATTTTAAAAACATAAATCTGGAGAGACAGAGATACTTCAGTGTTTTAAGGATCTGATTTGTACACTCAGATGGATGAGCTCTTTTCACTCTTTGCAGGTCTTAGACAATGGGATTCTGGGACAGGAGATAATAGAATAAGCAGTAGAATGAAAATTTACTACTACAAGAATAAACCCTAAAAATATTGCAGGGGTTATGGAAAATATTGGAAAGACTGTTGTTGCTTTTAGTGGGTTTTGAATTATTGCCTATCAGCCTGCATTGGCCTGCTGCTCTGCTGGAAGATCTGGGAACTTTGACCCAGCTAGTGGTAAACCCCAAGAAGTGAAAATGCTGTTCATACTGCTTGACTTGAGAAGGCTACAAATATAGTTTGCCATCATGTCAAATGAATTCTGACCGTACTGAGAAGGAACTTTCATGGAAGACCATTGTGTCAACTTTTTTTAATACCATCATTGTGAAAACAGATAGGAAAGTTGCAGTCTACTCATGCTACTAGGACATCTATATACTTCGTAGATAAATCCTTCCAAGGAAGCTGGCACCGTATATGCTGACCTTATGAGTCCCACAGGAATCTCTCAATACGGTTAACATACATGTAGGTTGGTAGCTAGATTTGCCTTATAACTATTTCAAGCCTTCTCTGACAAACTTTGTCTTCAGAGACATTGTTAGTGCATTGTACTGCTCTGAAATTAAGGTGACTATTAGCCACTGTTATGGTATATAACTCTTCCAAATCTGTCACATAAAATATTGCCATAGTAACTGTGGGCAGAGCTTGGAAAACTTACCTGGAGCCCACCCAAAAGACCCACGTACTCCAGAAAGCAGACTGTGGTAACATCTCCAGGACCCGCCCATTTCATATGTTGTATCATTACTTCATCCCTCAACAAAACGGTGGGATGTTCCTGCAGCAGTGATGCTTATTGGTCAGAGAGCAGACTGCAGGGGCAGTAATGCCCCTCTATTCCTACACTCCTACTCCTGCACTCTACCATCCTTCTTCTTTTCATAGCAGTGTTCAAAGTCAAAAGAATTGTGGCCAGCTCTGTCTACAAGGGGATCAGGGATCTTGAGTCCTGTGTTTTATTTCATTTTGTTATACAGAGCAGTAACTGTCAGTTCTCTAGCTGGCAGTAGCATAAATCTGGAACTTTCTATATCACGGATCATAGACCAAACTGATTTGTGATTTGTTTACTTACAGGTGGAGGGGTTGGAAACAAAAGCATGTGCGTTCCATACTAAAAAAAAATACACCAGCTTTCATCACTACTAGAGCTGTCTCTCCATATATATATTTTTAATGCAAGTAACTTTTTCCATAGTATAATTCATATAGGCAGATCATTTTGATGGAATTTTTGTGGGTTAAAGATTCTTCATTGACTTCCAAGGAGAAAGTATCTCCTGTTTGTCTTTATGGCATTGATGGTTACAGGTCACAAGGGATTCATGTTTGAATGACTGAACTGCATAATGTAAACCAAAGGAAAAACCCTGATTCTCTCACATTCCATGCGTACATCTATGAAAATTTTCAAATATATCAGATGAAAGGTAAAAAGAAATATATTTTCTTTATATTAGAAGACAATTTTTTATTTATTCTATTCAAAAGGCTCTCATCAGTACATTACGATTATGTGTTTTAAATGTAAAATATTTTGTATTCTGTGGATGATCCAGAAAGTACATTTCTTTCAGAAAAAATATTTGATATACATTCAAGAGAGAGAAAGAAAGAGAAAAAAAAATCAGTTTGCAGAGGACTTTCACTACAAAACAGATTCATATCAATGAATTACTTGTTGTAATAAGTGTTTCATCCATTTCTGCTTGCATTTGATGAATAGAAATATTTGACTTGAGGCAGACTTATCTGTAAACATCACTGCGATAACTATCTCCTTTTTGGTTTTCTGCTCATTGTATTTATCAACATCAAATGCTTACACATCTGAATGTGCTTAAGTGTATTACTAAGTGAAGAAAGATTACAATGTAGGGTCTTGGAGGGAGTTCATATCTGATAGATGTAAAGTTCCTATTAAAAACAGGGAGTTTAACCAGTATATAGAGCCAAAAAGGTGTAAAGTCTGCCCAAAGACAAAATGTCATATCACATGTGAAGGGCAGTGGGAGCAGAAAGTGTTGATAGCCCCACAAGGCAATTCAAGCTTGCACTTCTGCTATTAAAGCCGACTGCGAAATGTTACTCTTGATGGTGCTAGATCTGCAAATCCTTTTCTAAAAGAAGGTGGAATAAGATCATCTCTATTGGATCGTGTAAGCTCTTCTGAAAGGATTTACTTCCCCGACCAGTATGAAAAGGACACTGGACCATTTTCTTCAGAACTCTTGTGTTAAAGAGTTTTTTACCTGTCAGGACATCCAACAGGTAGCACTTCAGTAACCTTGTGTTGTGACAACAACGTATTCTGCTGCTAAGCTGTATCAAGTGCCTGCAACCTTTGCCAATTTAATCTACCCGAGATAAAACTATCAGTAAAGTTGTCTGTGAAGGCTTTGTTTATAGCAGCACTGTGTTGACTGAATTTTGCTAAAAGACAAAGTCAAGTGACAAAATGATCAAACATCAGCTGTTTGTTCTTGGTACTACTGCCAGAATATGTCTTTCAATTGTCTTTATTTATTTATTTATTTATTTTTTCTTTACGCTCTTTAGGGAATATCTGTCCATCTTCTTAAGGTAGTCTGAAGATTTGTCTTCTTGATTCAGAGAAGCATCCTGTAATCTGATCCAGCCTAATGAAAAAGTAATTGACTATTTTACCTTCATCACTATTTTGATTCACAGTAACTGTTTGTAATCAATTCTTCAGCATGTTAACCACCTATCCTGAAAATGTTTTACAATTAACAGACTTGATGAGAATGAGATAAGCAGTTTTGGGAAATATATTACTCATCCAAGAATATTAATTGGCTCTGTTGCAAGCATTACAATGAACTATATATATATATATGTATATATAAAATAAACAAACAAACAAAAAATCCATTCTGAATCAGACAGCACATTGGCAAGCTTGAGAAAAGAACATTAATTCTGGTGGCCAATAGCACCCAAAGGAACAATGTTACACTATTTGATAGTCTAACATGAAAGATAAGGTATCCATTTATAGTTGGGTCAGCTGGGATAGCGTTGCATTTGATAGAATTCAAGCTTTAAAATCTTAGAATTAATCTCTGAATTTCAATGTGAATATTTAGACTTTCAGTATGCCATACTGACTATTTTTCACAGCATCACTGTAATGCATTTTGCTTTACCCTACTGCTTGGAAAAAAAAAAAAAAAGAGCTTTAGTAAATAATATAGAATGTCTGAATATCCATTCTTTTAAACAGGGAGATTACCAAGATATAGGCAGTACAATGGATTTGTTTTTAAAGAAAAAAATCATCATACTTATTGTTAAAAAATAAAACAATAAAAATTGTCTCTAAGGGTGGCAAATGGCTTTGCTCTGTCACTTAAAAATCCCCAAATCAAAAACAGGAACAAAATCCACAAGCAACTGTGCTAGAATAACAGTATGTCACTTGGGAATAAAAATTTTAAATCCTTGTGATAATTCATTTTTCAGAACAAAGATAAAAGAAAAAAATATGATTTTTTTTTTCTAATTCATACATGAAATTCCTAAGAATATATCTTACCAGATTGTTAATAAATCCTGAAATTGTTTTGCTAACTTAGAAAGCAAACTCTTACTAGTTGTGACAACATATACAAACATTTTGTATTTTTTATGAGGACTCTTATTTTAAATAAAATGGATGAGTTCTGTAACAATAATCATGACTAAATATTATTAATCATGGAAAAGTGCATTTAATGTTGTGAAAAATAAAGCAATACGAGCTGTAGACATGTTCAGCATGGAAATAATTACGTCTTCACTGATTCCTGTGTAATACACAATAAATGTTGTTTTGCCAGTGGAAACAGTTATGTTGTGATGTCTCTGGTGTTACTAATTAATAAAAGCTACCAAACAAAACAAGGTGGATAATTGAATAAGAAGAAATTATGACTGCTTTGTAGAGAAAAACTATCTTGATGAAGGGGTTCTTTGCTGAAATTAAAGAGACAAAACCTGATAACCTAAGTGTGCTTCTTCTTAACACGACTGTGTTGCTTTGAGAACCAGAGCTGCTGTGTCTGCCTGGTATTTGCATATGAACAGCCTGTGCCTGCACACACGTATATATCAGAGATGCCCTGGTATTCCTTTATAGTCTGTGAAAGTTCCTGTTGATAGAGGCAAAAGCATTCATGCTATAATTCACATGATGGCTTACAGACCTGACGTTCAAGCAGAATAAATTGCTCTCTAGACTCCCTTGACTCTGCATTAATTATAAATGCTGTTTAGGTTTATTTCTGATATTTTCACTGTGGATACAACCACTAAACCAGATGGATCCTACCCTTTGTTTAAATGTTCTTTCATTCTCTCTTTAATAATTGTATGAAAGAGATCTTTCTGACTTGGATTACAAATTGCATCCATTCTTCAGGATCTTCTGTGAACCTTTATCAAAGCATGGACACTGGCTGTAAATATTATGGGCATAATTACAGTTAATTGAGGAGTGAGAAAAAAAAAAAAAAAAGATCCTTTCATGATTTTATGACTTATTTGTGGTGGTTCCATAGTGTAGTGGTTATCACATCTGCTTTACACACAGAAGGTCCTGAGTTCGAGCCTCAGTGGAACCAGCAGCACTAAACTTTAGTCCAAATGCTACATGTCTCCACTGAGGAGAGGTTGAGATAAAGGGCGGACTCTTAAGCTTGGTAAAGCAGAAGGTAAAGGGGGATCTTATCAATGTCTATAAATATTCAAAGGGACGGGGGGTACAAATAAGATGGACAGCACTCTTTTCAGTGGTGCTAAGGTCACAATGCAACAGAAGAAAACGGGAGCACAGGAGGTTCCTTATGGACCTCAGGAAGCCAGCAAAGGAGGCTGGGGTTGCACAAAACGATGGGAGGGGGCAGAACCAGGCCAGCTGACCACAACAGGGCAAAGAGATGTCCATTATCATACAGTGTGAGAACATTCTTCTGGAAGCAGCTGGGCATCAGTCAGAGGGTGGTAAGCAATTGCAATGTGCATCAGTTGCTTTATAGCTTTATATATTCTTTTATTATTATTATTATTATTATTATTATTATTATTATTATCATCATCATCATCATCATCATCATCATCATCATCATCATCATCATCATCATCATCATTATATCATTATCATTATCATTATTATTGAACTGTCTTTCAACTCACAAGTTTTAACCTTTTTTTTTTTTTTCTTTTTCTTATGACTCTCTTCCCCATCTTGCTTGGGGGAGCCAGCGAACAGCTTTGTGGTGCTTAGTTGCCTGCCAGGTTAAACTACAACATCCTGGTTGAGCAGGGGGTTGGAGCATATGACCTCCAGAGGTCCCTTCCAACCTCAAACATTCTGCAATTCTGTGATCTCATCTTAAACAAGACACTTAAAATAGGTCAGAAGAATCCCAGCTGCCCCATATCTTTTCACTGACAATAAAGAAACTTAAAAGAGACTATATGAGATGTTGATCTTTGTTACAGGTATTTTAAAAGGAGATTCAATTTCCTAAATACAGAAAATCAATGTAACCTGAGATAAGCACTGCATATCCCTGGCCTGTATCTTGTTCCACAAAAGGGCTCAGGTCCCTTTTAGGTACTGTATGTCCAAAATGATCAAGATGCCTCTGATATCCAAGAACATCTCAAGAGTCTCTGGTGCCAATATTTAGGCAGTTTAATTCTGGTCCTGAATAATGAACAAAATCCATTCAAAACAGTTTCGAGAGTACTTTGACAGTACTTTGCAGAGCAAAAAGTCTCTCCAGTTTCCCCTTGTGTTCTTAAGACACTCCAATATGAGAGGCAAGGGAAATGTGCATCTTGGAGTTCCTTCTTTAAAAATTTACCTTCTGGCTTTTTATACTATTCTTTTGCTGCTACCAGAAATTTTGCTTAAAGGGACAGTTAGGCAATATCATCTGCAGTAGTTTATTGTTGTAATCCTTTGGGTCAATTACAAGAGGAAGAGAACATTCTGTCTAAGATTTTTAACATTAGTAAAGCATTTAATCTAAATTTATTTATTTTTAGAAATAAAATTTCAGCTTAATTCTTTTCAGAATACATTTAATTGTCTGAACACCCTTTCACAACAAAGAAAAATGCCATATAATTAGTATTAGAGATTCAAAAGAGAAGTATCTGCTTAATCAGAAGTAGATATTCTGTCTGTTGGGCTTTTAAATAGAGATGCCAATGGCAAATGATTAGTTAATTATGATAGGAATCATATCTAATCTCTACTGATTTATGAGAGTCTGAGGATGCTTAATTCTTGATCTCTGTCATTAAAAATCTGCATAAAGTTGAAGCTCAGTTGCTTTCTTGTAATATCAGGGCTCTTGTCCTACTAATTTATTCAAATTAATAATTTATTGAATTGAAATTGTTATTCCTAATACAATAATCATTCACAAAAGTTGATCTAGAAATTGATTTTCCCCAATGCATTGCTCTGGATGGTGCTCTCTATATTTTTAAGACAGCACCCTTGCTGTCTTGCAGTCTCCAGACATACAACCAAAGCTCAGATAAACTCAGATCTGTGTAATGTTAGCCAAAGTGCATGTAGACAGATTCCATATTAACTCAATACCTCTTAATACAGATTCAGCTTCCAAAAGTCATTTTGTTATTTCCACATTAGAGCTGATAGATATTGCTTAAAGTATTTAGGCTTTTATTGTAAAATAATATTTATTTAGTTGTTTATTTTTACTTATTTTTAGTCCAAACTGGATAGCTAGCTAAGCTTAAGACAATGAGATGCTTAGAGTTCCCTAAACCAAAATATTTGACAGTCATATAAACCATCTCTTCAGACACAGTTAATAGATCCTGCAGTGCTTTAATCTTACAGCAGAATTTCTACTCCATTTGGGTATTGGGAGCATTGGGTAGGGGCAGGGGTGAAAAACAGGATGGTTGTAGATAACATGATTGGGAAATAAATAGAGAAGCTTGTTTGGTGCCTCTGAGGATGACAATGTAGCTGAGGACAACTGTCCCATTGTGGTCTGATCAGTCACCCACAGTGAGGTGGTGACAGCAAGTGTTAAGTGAAGTGAATTAGGTGGCAAGAAGTCTAATCTTGACAATGATTGATACATTAGGGAGATTAATCAAGGTTCCAGTGATCATCAGCAACACTGTGTTTACTTAATCCCTACATCAGCCATTAGTTAGTGAGACTTTTTCTGTATTTAACTGCAATATAGAAACACCCATGGTTAATTTTAGCTTCTGAAAACTAGCCATACAGTTTTTAAGGTATTGTAAAAATCAATATAATACAAAAGTCTGCAGACATAGCAATACATTCCAAACTATGAAGAGAAAAAAAGCCAAACCAAAAATGACAATAACATACCCTTCCATAGATGCCATTTTCTGGAAATAAGTGTTTGAACTGAACAAGAACATGGCATCTCCATTTACCATTTTAGCTAGGTGTACTAGGACCATATTAGCTACATTAATCAGAGCAGAAATATGAGATAGATACCTTCTAAAGATAGCACTTTATCTGTCATTTTACTAGAACAAGCTAGCCTGCATTAAAACAAGATTCTTCATTTGTATTTACCGTGTTTGGCACTTTCCAAGTATTTTCATATCTCAGCTCTGGCTTCTTGGTCAAATAGATGTTGTAGAATGAATTGTAGAGTTATGACAAGATTGTTCTAGATGTCTGTTCTGATTTTTTTTGACTTTTAATTTTCTAGTATCACCTGCAAATCTAATGCTATTGCACTCATATGTGTGTGAGAATATATGCATACATATATATGTAAACACATGTATCATCATAAAACATGGAAACTATAAGTACAATGTAAATATTTACAAATAGTATGTATATAAGTAGATATATATATCATAAATTCATACATATATTTGAATACAATTATACACCTCTCCCTCTCCAAATATACACTTATGTAGAAAAGACCTGTGTTTTGGTCCAGCTGGGTTTTTCTACCTACCTACAGATTCTACCTTCTACCTTTTCTACAGATTAACAAAGTTTGTGAGCAACAGCCACTTGTAAGACTTAGATAAATTAAGGTCTATGTTTTACATAACATTTATAAAGGCTTTTTGATGATGTCTAACAATGACTTAGCAATTTATTTTCTCCCTTTTTCAGTTTTACCCGTGCAAAACTGTCTAACCTGTGTGATTGATAACCATTGGCCTTTAAATCAGAGATAACAACAGAAGTAAGAGATAAAAATATCACAATGTTTATTTCTCAGCTTTTTTAGTGTCACTAGTTTTGTCATTTCAGATTGCATAAACCTGACAATTAAACACACTGACTTTCCTGTCAGTGCATAATCTACTGACAGGCAGCCCAATCAGCAGAGGATTATTAGTATTCTGATGTTTTTATTAGGCCATAAGTATACTTAGCAGCCAGCTTCAAACTTTCCTAATAGCAAAAATAAAGTAATAGCAGTAATATAAAATCCTAGAATTATTTATGATATATTTGTTTGTTTCACTAACATTTCATTCTGTTCATGTTAACACTTCTCTGGTTCAAGAATCATAATGCACTTGAGCATCTTAGCAAAGCTCTTCTGTGATCATTTGTGGTAAGTTATCCTCATTAGCTCACTTTATAAATGTCTTCACGGAGACAACATATAGTTGTCTCACAGTGTCAGACAGACTGGTATCATTTGTGCCTGCTGGACCACCTTGACTATTACTGCAGCCATTGGATACATTTCTGCAATTTGACTGCTTTTTTCATTACCCTCTGCTTCCCATTTTGATAAGTGAAATCAATGAATTATTGAGTGGTATTTTATAACTTGACACAAGGACTCGATTTTGTGGTGTTGGGCACTGGTAGCATCACAGAGGTGTGATGCCACACAGAGCTTGGTGCTTCCACCACCCTAGAAGACATAATGCATAATCTCTGCTATTAAATCCAACCAGACTACAAGATACAAAAATGAGTTCAAAAGTTATACCAACTTCTTCTATCCTGTAATAAAGTAAATAATATTACTGACATCCAATACGCACTCATTAGGAGAAAAAAACTTCTCCAAATAGTTGAGGAATTGCACTGGCAGGAATACTTGTGGAAAAACTTTAATGTCGTTAGTACTACAGAAGACCAGTCGAGGACTGACATCACTACGCCATGTACTATAAGGCCACGCAGCATAGCACCCAGCAAAGTGGGTGGAGGATATGCTGAAGATTTGTTTTTTTCCCCTCTGGAAATTACCAGTTTGTCTAAACTGAGCAATTATGCTGCTTTCACTAATCACAACTTTTCTCAAGATGTTTTAAATATCAGCCTTTCATTTTATAATGACATTTTGGAATGTAAACTAGCAACTAATTACAGCAAAAATACATGAAAGGTATCGCTCCAGTTACTGCTTCAGTTACTGCTTAACTTCAGTTACTGCTTCAGTTACTCCAAATCATCTGTTAAAAAGTTTTTACTATATGCATGTTTCTGATAGTTTAACTTTTTATACTGATTTTGGAAGAAATTGTTTTGAAATTGCAAATATTTCCTAAGGTAAGAAAACTGATTAGCATTCACCTTTGTAAGTCAGTCTCTGCCAGCATTCACATTTCTTCCTTAGAGATTAATTAATTAATTAATGTAAAATTAGGATCTGTGGTCAAGGGCTCAGTGTTGCTTTGGTGAAATGGTTATATTAGAAAAATTTGAATATCTGTTCATTTCTGAAGACAATATTTTCTGCATGTGCTTGTTAAATTAGTAGATACATATATGCATATTCTAATATTCTCGCATGAGTCAATCTCTATGGTAATATATGTACACAAGGAGAAAAGCTTAAGCAAAGATTACAGAAGGAAAGTCACAGTTATGTAGGAGAGCAATTACAATAAAATACATTGTCATCATGTTTTATTAAAACAGATAAGCTACTGAATTTATGTAATAATTTCTTAATTTTATTTATAATTCCTGGTTTCATACACCTTGTTCAGACTTTTTTTTTAAACTTTCAGGAATATTCAATTACACACACCTTAATAATTTAAGATCTACCAAGGAATGACATAAAAATTTGATAAGTAGCAGCTAGCTTTTTTATTACTATTATTTATTTATTTTTATTTTTAAGCTAGCCAAAATAATTTGCTAGTTTACCGTGAAACAATTTTGTTATAATGGTAATATTTAAAATTTATTTTATTTATTATTTCTTATAATTTAATCTTCCTAACTCTGATTTCTGTCTTTAAATTTACTATCATAATTAACCCTCCCTTGCTGAAGGGACTTACAGATTTACAACTGATACTGATTTTGAAGTTCTCATTGAGTAAAGATCATGATCAATATTAACTGCATGCTTATATCCACTGGTTTAAAACATAACAGATTTGTATTCAACCTAAAATGATTTGGCACGATAAACTTAATGTGGCATGATATGCATTTAAGTGTCTCAAGTCATATCGCCTTTTTTTTTTCTTTTTTTTTTTTTTTTCAGGCCACTGCCCTAGTTTACCAAGATTGTTTTGAATTATAATCCTCTCATCCACCACACTTGCAGTGCCTTTCAGTTTTCTGTCAGGTGAAAATTTAACGTATATACCCTGTATTTTTTCATTCAAGTTATTAACAAAATGACTTAATATTAGCAGACCCAGGAAAAAAACAAACAGAACATCAATCAGCATATTCTGACAACTAACCATTAATGATAAACTTTTGCATGGGAATATCCAATTGAACTAAATTCTGCCTTTGTGCCAAAGACCATCATATTCAGACAATATATAATTCTCAAGAACATCCTTCACTGGTCTGAGTACACCATGTTCACCTACATGAAAGTAGGTGAAATGACTCTTTTCAGTGGTGCCCAGCAACAGGACAAGAAGCAACGGGAACTAAAAGTTCTGAGCAGAAAGTCAGCTGAACATGAGAAAACACTTATTTACTGTGAGGATGACAGAGCGCTGAAACGGGTTGCCCAGAGAGGCTGTGGAGTCTCCTCTGGAGATATTCAGTGTAACTTTCTGGCTGAACAAGGACCTGCTGGTCAAATGTAGATACAAGAAGGAAATGCACAGGCAATGGAAGCAGGGACATGTGGCCTGGAAAGAGAACAGGGATGCTGTTCAGATGTGTAGGGATGGGATCAGGAAAACCAAGGCACAGATGGAACTGAACTTGGCAAGGGATGCAAATAATAACAAGAAGGGATTTTACAGGTATATTGGCCAGAAAATAAATGCCAAGGAGAGTGTACCCCCTCTGATGCATGAAAAGGGAGAACTGGCAACAACAGACATGGAGGTACGCAAAAAGTTCTTTGCTTCAGTCTTCACTTCCCACATCTCTCGAATCCCTAGGCAAAGGCTAGGTGAGCAAAAGCTCTCCCACTA
The DNA here is from genome assembly GCF_047663525.1 of Anas platyrhynchos. Classification (NCBI taxonomy): domain Eukaryota; kingdom Metazoa; phylum Chordata; class Aves; order Anseriformes; family Anatidae; genus Anas; species Anas platyrhynchos. Next base: position 5,897,326 of record NC_092588.1, read on the forward strand.
CAAGAGAAGAACAGGTTTGAGACCACCTGATGAAACTGAACAGGTACAAGTCTACAGGACATGATGACATGCAGCCCAGGAGAATCCCCACCTGAAGTACTGCATCCAGGTTTGGCCACCAGCCCCAGTTGATCAGAAGGCTGCAGCATCTCTCCTATGAAGAAAGGCTGAGAGACCTGGGGGGATGTTCAGTCTGTAGAAGAGAAGGCTCAGGGCCTTCTCAGAAGCCTCATTGTGGCCTTTCAGTACTTAAGAGAGGGTCATAAAAAAGACAGGGAGAAGTTTTTTACACAGACAAATAATAATAGAACAAGGGGGGGAGGGGGACGGTTTGAGACTGCAGCCTCGGAGGTAGCTACGGACAGATGTACTCTGTGCATGTGCATATATATTTTCATATATTTATGCATATGTAACTATTCTGAACACATTTCAGAATCCATTCCTAATATCAAGGTATTTGATTCAGAGCAACTGTTGCCAACATAACTGAAGGAAACTTAATTAGCTTGAGATACCAACTTATGCCCCAGACAAATTCAAACAGAGGATTTGAGCTCATTGTTCCCTGGATATTACTTTTTTATATCATGAATCTGATTTATTATATACTGTATCATGAGACTACCATTTACATTGCAATGAGATGAGATTCATACAGGCATACAGCTCCTTTATCTAGCTATCTGTATTGCTGTTTCTATATTTATATTCAGGGGATGCTATTAATTTGAGTGTAAGAATTTGCTGAACATTACTGATGGAAAATTTTCTTGTGTAGCAAACACCGTTTTTCAAAGGAGTTCTTTTAAATTTTCTATACTTTATTTATTTTTTTTTTCTCCGAAGCATGACATTCATGCTTGAATGAAGGATTCCATTCAACCCACAGCCATCCACCTGACTGATCACCTTGCTCAAAGACACAACAAGAGGTGGTACAGATCTAGTAGAGAAGTTAAATGACAGAAAAAATTAAAGCTCTAGTAAATTCCTTGGTTAAGCGATTTGAGAGGTCAAAACTCCTTGGGTATGTTTCCTAGTAAATAGTTTCATGTTATTTCTAGACTTTTTATAACTTTATGGAGCTAATAGGTGACAAAATAAACATTTGAAAATAGTTGAGGGGAAAAAAAGGAAAAGCACAACAGTTAATGTTATTATAGCTCCGCTTACAAACATTATATTAAGTTCAGTAGCAACATTGCTTTTGAAATATTATACTGCAACAAATTATTTTCTGTGGGAGAATAATAACCTTGTAAGACAGATCTGAGACAGTGTTCATTATGCTCACCCTGAAAATGGAAGGCTTTTCCCAGCAGTGCAAATTCTAGTGTTTCATCCAAACTAATTTTGGAAGTTTCAAATCACTGAATTGCCAAGACTCCCTTGGAGATTTCCTTCTCAAGCTGAGGAGTTGTAAATATCAGAATATTGATATTTGAGCCAATTTTCCCCTTTCTGTGTTTCATTGCACTGCTAAAGATTATCCCTTTTCATACAAAGGGATGGATTTTAATGTCAGGCAGAATCAGATTAGGAAAAAATAAAAAATAAAAAAGCCACAAAAATAGAAGTAATTAAGCATTGCAATCAATATCCAAACAGGGTGGAAGGTGGTCTCTGTAAAAGAGTTACTTAACCAGATCAAAATTAGTAGGCTGAATACCAGGATGGACTTTTACCAACTCCTGAGGAAGTCACAGGAACTTTGAGGGGATGTGCCAATTAGAACAGGACAAAATCATCTGATGGACAGCTCTAGTTTAACAACATTGAAAGTTAAGTTCCACTGCCTGGAATACTCCCAGGAACTGTTTAATTTACTGTTATGAATGTCATCATTACATCCTGTTTGGTACTCTGTGCTGTACGAGAGGTCAGGTTAGATTAGTTTGTTGTCCTTTCTGAATTTTAGACCTGTGATACTCAATTCCTAATGGAGATCACTGTGGAGATGTCTTTGAAAATCTGACTGTATTGAAGAGTTTTACTCCTTACTGAGTTCTACACAGAAGTAAAATACTGAACACACTGAAAAAAGAGACCTGAGAGGAAGGCAATTTAGATCATCTGTACAAGTGATAGATTTTAAAATGCTATGGCTTCTGGTTTATCTCAGTTTTCTGCCATTCTGATCTCCTTTATCAGTGCTTCTTTTCCTTCATGAACCACATGATGTATAAGAGCTACATTTTTGATGTCAAAGGTTTTCCTTGAAATAAATGCAATCATTTGCACAATAATTTCTTATGCTCGACCTCAAGCCATAGGGCACTGGTTATCTGAAATGTCAAGTGGCATAATATAATGAATGGAGAATCAGTGTGAAGGAAAACCAGTCACTGTAGTTAGCAAGAGGGGCTACACACCATACAGACAGCTTTGTGAAAGTACTCTGCCAGGTACATAACCCTGATGATAACACCAGCATCATGGTAACAGAAGGAGCATAGCCAAGACTGATTACAGGTGACATTTTTGTATGAAGGAGGTGGTGATCAGCTATAAAAAGTGAAAACAAAACAACAACAAAAGAGGGGAAAAAAGAGGAAGAGATTAGACAAATATTGGCAAAGTAATAACGTATCAAAGATTTGTCTTTCTGGCCTGCTCTGTCAGTGAGGTCAAGAATGCAACACTGCACCATTGTCACAGTACTTTAATTAGCTTTAATTCTCACCTCTCTTCACTAATCTATGCTCTCCCGTTCAATCCAGAAACAATCAACAGAGCACTATTATTATTACTATGATTATCACTACACCAATAGCAGCACAGCACATTGTTGAGTTGCAAATTTCCAAACCTTTTAAGTTAATTAAATTAAATGCAGCTTACAATGTTGCAGACTGAATCACTTCTGCTGTTCTCACACTACCTCCCCTGCCAGATTTTAAAATTTTCTAAAGAAATGTGGGAGTCATATTTTGGGGTAATAAATTAAAATTTTAACCTCTAAATTGATTTTTAAACAAGATCTGTCTCCATCTGTTCCAGTGAGGCTCTTATATTAAAACCCTAATGAACCTTTCTAGATACAAAATTTTGAATTAATTAATCAATTAATTAAATTATGTATAGCATAGCTTAAGTTTTGATAAAATTTAACCCAGGACAGAGACAGACAGAGAGAGATTTGCAATTCCAGTTCTTCTTCCTTCAAACACTTACTCTTTATTTACTATTACTTTAAGAGTAATAGTAATGTCTTTGTATGTATTCTATGCATGCATGAAGTTAGAGAGAAATACGTGGCTTGGTTAAATAAAGAAAAAACAGATAAAGAAAAACAGAAATTCAGAATGGCCCCTTGTTTCTCACCATCCTTTCAGGGCAAGAGTTTATCCATGAGGGATATCCCACCTGCTAACCCTACAGCAAGCACAGAAAATGAAAGAAATAAAAACCTCATTCATAAAATTCATTAAACTTGGCTGAACTGAAAGGAAGCTTTCACTGTTCCCCATCTTCATTTCCTGGCTTTTTTTTTTTTTTTTTTTTTTGGGTACATACCAGAAAATAGACTTTCAACAAGCTGTTCTATCAAATAGTAAATAACTCCGGATCTGCTGCTGTTACATCTCTGTACCTTCCCAGTTACCTGAGAAAAAGAACATGCAGTTCTGGGTCTGAACATAGTGGCTGTTATAACCATCTGTTCACAATTTTTACCAGACTACTCTGAAAGGATTATAATAGCTCTTCATTAATGTACTAACTCATCCTAAAGTAAAGATGAAAGCTAACTTACATGTACAATTCTTTATTTTTGTTTTTCCAGGCAATAAAAATAAAGCACCAATTCCTAAGACTATCTGATCTATTTATATTTCTATGCAATTATAACAGTAAAATTAGTTCTCAATATATAATGTATGTGTTATTTTTACCTATTATTTTTACCGAGGTTGTATAGATGTCTTAGATGCAAAAATACAAAAGTCTTAGACTAACCCTCTCCTGTAAAAAGTCTAAGGGCAAGACATCATTCTCAAGGTTTTTCCATCTGAATTTAAGAAACCTTAGAAGGAGATAGAAAAAATGATAGAACATGAAAGAAGCCATTGTATAATATAATGGGCAATAATTAGAAGTAATACTCCTTAAGAGGCATGAGAAAACTCATCTGCCACTTAAGTGACTGAATTTGCAAGAAGAAAGAGGAAGATAAGCACAAGGAAAAGCAAATAGGCAGGATATCCTGCACACTAAACAAAAAGCATGACTAGCATAACAAAAAAAAGGAAAACAAAGGGAACTCTGCCAGCAGATCTACCTTTGACGGGGTATAAAAATATCAGGAATGAGCAAAGAGAATATGGAAAGAAGACATCTACTTTTGTTCTGAATATCTTTATGAAAGAGCTCTCAAGTCTGGTCACTTTGGCCTAGGAGACCAAGAATCATCAAAGACTGTAGCCATCAGTGCTACCTACATAGCATCTCTTTCATGGTAATGCATGGTCACAGTTAATTAGTAGCGAAAGTGTCAAAGATTAACAGTTTCAATGATAAGTACAGATAGAGATTAGCCATCAGCTAAAAGTATGTTACTAATGAATGAATCTAGTGAAATTGACTTTAAAATTTGAGACTGACTGCATTTATCTGTCTTCTAAATACTTCTATCTCAGTGATTTCTAGTTGCCCAATTGATAAATACATATATACGCACATATAAATAGATTCAGTTACAACACAGCCTGGATGCATCTTCACGGTGTCTCTGTGAAGTAGGATTAGTCACAAATACTGACTTTTCAAAGGGGTTAGATGTTCTGTAAATACTAAGCAGTTTGCTTATGGATAATTTATCTTTATTCAAATTCATCTGTGCTTATACTCCCCACCACTTTTGCGTATCCAGTTGTCCAGACTGGGAGTCTGATAGAGCTTGTTATAGCTGCTGTGCAACTTGTGCTTCCCTTGCAAAGAATATGATAGACATCCAGTTTTCACTTTGATATACATAAAAAAGTCAGCATAAACATTCCAATCAAAGAGAAATATAGTTTTAATATTAATTATTTGTATTCTTAAGGGCACAGGTTTTTAGTGAAAAAAAAAAAAAAAAAATATGGACTGGTACTGCTGTTAAGGTTCATAGAATTATAGATTCATGGAACCATTAGGGTTGGAAAAGACCTCCAAGGTCATCTGGTCACCCTACTACCAATGTCACCCACTAAACCATGTCCCTAAACACCAAATCCAACTTTCCTTTAAACATCACCAGGGGTGGTTACGGAACTGTTAAGGTAGAGGTCTTAAAGAAATACACAATTTGTTCTGAAAGCCAAAAAACGAAACAAAAGGTAGTTCAGACTAAAAAGGTTTTTAGAATCTGAACTAATTATGAATCTGTTAATCCCTGGCTTGACTCAAAGCTTCAATTGATTTCACTGAATTCTGGTCTCAGGTTTCTGTACTTAATATAAAGAATATTTTGTCATTTTGCACAATAAAGGACCAAAAGATATGGCCAGCTTAGAAGCAGAGAAATGTTATAAAATATAAAGAAAAGAGTCTAAGAGACCACATTTTTTTTTCAGACTTGACTAATAAACCCAATTATATAGAAAAAGACATTCATACCTTAGATCCTAATTTATTTCATTAGACAGAAATATCTCTACCCATATTGGAAGTAATAATTGAGGGCAAAAACACATTTCCACACTTCCACTAACCAAGAATTTTAAGATATTTCATAAAAATAGCTTGGCAGTGAATGAGACTTAGAAATACAAAAAATATTTGGACCTGTAATTGTGTATGACACATGACATTTAATTCTCTGCAACATGTATTTTATTAAATACTTTGGCATGTTTGTGTGTTTGATTACTCAGTTGCTTCCTTCCTGTTTTAATAGAAGAGAAGGCACTATGATAGGATGAAGGAAATCTAAAATATCTTCTTGAACTTCTTTGATATACTTGTGAAATTATGATGCTTTCCTGTGGCACTGTTTCTCTTATCATTGTACCTAGGTTTATCCAATTACTTCATGAACTTTAGTAGTAAGGATTTTAGCTTATTCTCTCATAGAATCATAGAATTACATAATTATAGAATATACTGAGTTGAAAGGGCTCCACAAGGATCACCCTGTCCAAATCCCAGGTCCACATAGGACAACCCAAAAATCAAACCATGTATCTGAGAGTGCTGTCCAAACACTTGTTGAACTCCACCAGGCTTGGTGCCCTGGGGAGCCTGTCCCAGTGCCCGACCACCCTCTGGGTGCAGAACCTTTCCCAGCCTGACCCTCCGCTGTCCCAGCTCCATGCCATTCCCTTGGGTCCTGTCGCTGTCCCTACAGAGCAGAGCTCAGCGCCTGCCCCTCCGCTCCTGTTGTGAGGCCTACATGAGGTCTCCCCTCAGCCTCCCCTGCTCTAGGCTGAAGAAACCAAGGAACTTCAGGTACTAGACCCTTCTCTAGCTTTGCAGCTCTCCTTTGGACACTCTGTAATAGTTTTATATCCTCCTAATATTTTGGCACCCCAAACTGCAAACAGTACTCAAGGTGAGGCTACACCACTGCAGCATAGATCAGATCATGTCCCTTGACTAGCTAGCAATGCTGTTCTTGATTCACCCCAGGATATGGTTGGCTCTTTTGGCTGCTGCTTGTTTTGTTGTTTTTGTTGTTGTTTTTGCTAGTTTTTTCCCCACAGAATCTAAGACAGTGATAAAGTAATCTCTGTGTGGCTAGGAACTAGTGATTTCTGCAATGATTGTTTTGTAGACAGTTTCATGATAAACAGGTTATAAATTCACAATAGAACAGTTTCATGGTAAATTTTAATTCAGATGCTGAGAGATTATTTTATGTAAATGAAAATAGATCACAGAAATAAGCATTTACATGTATTGTATAGCTACTGTTCGAGCAGGAAGAACTAAAATGTAAAGTATTCTAATGACAGAAATTATAGAAATTATCAGTGGAGTTAAGCAATCATTGCTTTAACTTGTTTATTATCCTTTTGTAATGATCTCATCACCATGAAATAAATAAATAAATAAATAAAATAAAGGCTCTGGCAAGAATGAATTAAAAAAAAAAATAAATAGCACTTGCAATACAAAGTATTGCACAAAGCTTTATCCACAGGGTTCATAGGGTTCATTGCTGATGACATACAGATACTTTAAAATGACCCTTGGAGAAAAAACAAAACAAAACAAAACAAAACAAAACAAAACAAAACAAAACAAAACAAAAAAACACAAATAAAACACTTTTCACTGAGACCAGCTCAATATGGCAAATATGCCTAGTGCTTGCTGTGGCTTATGATGCCATTTGTGTCTTGTGCTTGTGGCAGTCATTTCCCATGAGGCCACACCATCCTAATGTTATCTGGGCTTGCAGGTGCAATGCTGTGAACATAACAAAAGTACAACATCATGAAGCCCCAAGGAAAGACACTGACACAGAGACATTAAAAATGGCCTTAAGAATTAAGGGAAGGGTTCAGGAGTTGCAAGCCAAATGCAGGCTACAGAACTGCAGGTGGAAGCCCTTAATATCACAAAGATTAAGGTACGTAGAACACTTTGCAAAAAGGACTAGGATTTCACCATAAACAACTGCAGGACCACAAGAACTAAAACTCATATTAATTCAGTACTACAGAATTTCAGTAATATGTTTATGAGAAACCATCTGACCAGCTAGTCATCTCACTTACATTTGCATTCAAAAGAAAAGAATGTGCACCTCTGTGACACATTTTCCGCATCCTAAAGCAGGCATTGAAATAGATCAGATGAATTGTTTCCTGAATACATCTGTTTATTCCTACTGAGTATCAAAGAAGTCCAGTGTGATTATTTCAGATGCAGTCATCTCCACTACGGTTCACGTAGAAGGTTCCCAGCTTTGGAGACAAATAGCAAAATCTTGCCCCAGAATTTGGTATCTCTTTCATTAAAATTAATCCAGAAATAGACATGTGAATGCATTTAAAGGCTGGCACATACTAATTGGGTTCACCAATATATAACACACAAAATCTTACTTTTGGACAATTAAAAAACACATAAATATATAAAGTCAAATAATTTATTGTTGGTGTAATCTGAAATCTAAGGAACCTAATGTTACTAATCCAGATTTAATTTTTACAGCAAACGGAAAAATTAGAGTTAAATTTTATTTACATGCACTTTTTATTTACTATTTCATTTCCCTGTTATTATTCTTATCCTCTCACTTTTCCTCCACTATGATAGTGGTTTTATTCTGATGCTGGTGATGGGGATGTTATGGTGAGACATCTTCATCTGAAGTCCTTTGCAGGAAACAACATGGTGGTTTCCTTTTCCTTGAGTTATGGGCTCAGTTAGGGTCATTTAGGGTGTTTGCTAACATGCTTTTACACTTTTGTTTTCTTTACTGTTGTGCAGCTCCACATTACATCCAAATTTACCATATATAGTTCTTTTTATATATGTTAAATACTACTTCTGTGTTCTCTTTGTTACTCCTAAAACCATTTTTTCCAGCTTCATGCCTGCATTTCTTTAACTAATCACAGGTGAGTTTCTTACATGTGTAAGAAAGTTGTGTACAGGTGTGTAAAACAGTGGAATTATCATACAACAATAAGGGGAGTAAAACAAATAAATAGCCACCCATCCAAAACAAAACAAAACAAAACAAACAAACAAACACTTTTAATAGGTAAACCAAGTTAAAACAAACAGATAGGTCAAGAAAAGTTCACACAGGGTAAAACTGATAAGCTTCCATCCAAGCCTTGCAAAATCAGCACAAAGCTTAGCAATGGCAATAGTGTATTACAGGACTACATGGTAACAAATGTGATATAGCAAAGAGAAATGCAAATGCAAGGTATTTACCTGGAAAGTATTTACCTATTAATATCAGTGTGAAATCTTAGTTCAGGGACTTTCTGGAAAATGTGTGCAAATTCTTTTCAATATTTTTAATAAATACTAATTGAAATGCAGAAGTAAATTCCTCGGGTAATCAAGTGAATGAAGAGCCTATGTTGCATGAGTAAATGAGAAGAGTATGACTTGATTACTTTAGTAAAACAAAGGCTAAGAAGGGATGTGATTACTAATGATAAATGTGGTTAGAAAGAAGGATGTGTAGGAGTGCACATAAAGAGAGAGCTACCTGAGATATACAGCTGTGGCAAAAGAGCACATAAAAACAATGTATTTGAAAATCAGAACAAAATGCCAAAATTTCCATGCTGTGGCACTTGGGAACAGTGTTTCAGAAGGATTATGGAGACAAGAAATGTAATTTCTTCTGAAATAACATTATACGCTGGGACTTCATGGGACAGAGCTGCATCGGTCACTGTGCTCCCAGTCTGCAACTCCTCAGTTCCTATGACAGAGAAAATAATGGTTTTAACACGGACAGCTAATGAGATTTCACAGAAATTAAAAATGAATGAAGGGTTGAGAAAAAGATCCCCATGGTAACAGGACAGTTCTTAGAAGAGATTTATCTGGGGGAGAGTTAATGAACTCATTTCCGATGCTGTCCTTTGAATTACTTAAGGTCATAATAATTTTAAAATATTTTAAGGGATATTGTTTGATTTGTTTTGGTGTTGATTGTTGTCTTAATTTATAACAGGGATTAGAATGGTTGCATTTTTAAATGTAACTGGATTTTAATTGAAAAAAAAGATGAAATAAAAATTGTTTTAATGTCTTTATTTAAAATGGTTAGTTAAAACCTCAGTAAGTAAAACAAAACCTTTACGCTTTATTTCCTTATATTATTTACTCTATGAATAACTTGCTGACCCATCATGATAGTATTTTAGCAAGTCTATTCTATTTCATTCTGACATTTAACTTATTGCAAATAGCTCTCTGGTGTTACTGGCTGACAAAGCTTATCTTTTCTTTTTGTATCACTATGCTTCTTGACTTTGACACTGACAAAAATGAAAGGAAATTACATTTTTCAGGTCTGTTTAAAATATATTCACTTAGGCCATAAATTACATCACTATGTAATAATATATCTAATCTTCCAGCCAAATCACAAAAAAAAAAAAAAAAAAAAAAAAGATTTCAAATATAAGGACAGTGAGATACAAAGTGAGATGCTCAGATGTTCTGGTAATGCAGTATATATATAACAGAGGCAGTCAGGTAGAGAAGATGTACTTTTAGATGTTTATGTTACATTTTAATATGTAACTGAAATCATACTAGTATCGTACATCATACTTGTTTTTTTGCAGTATTATACACTAAATGGCAAATCTTTTTAGGAGTAACAAATTCATCTACTAATACTGGTCTGGGAAATAGTACAATGTAGAGAAGAAATAATGTTTTAATTAATGCAGAGTTGCACCCACACATTCTGATCTAATAAATAAAACATTTCAAAGGAGAGTATATTGTCCTGTCAGTAGTACAGCTGGTATAAAAAATAAGAAAAAATAAGAATTTACTGTAACATTTTAAATGACATGTTGAAATTCCAGAGTAAAATATGCATATGTGATTTTTCTTTAAAGCTATATATTGTGGAAATTCTGTTTTTCAGGCAATTTTAAAAAGATTAAGTAGCTCTTATTTGGAAGCAAAATGTCAATTCTTTATGGCATATTTTAAATTTCTTTCACCTCTGATTTACATGTGTTTTTAAAGAGTTTTTCTCAAGAACTTTTGTTAATATATTATATTAATATATTAAGGTTATAATTGTTTTCTCATAGTTCTTGGCAAAGATAATTTTTTTATATATAGTAGATGTAACATTATACAATGATGTATAATACTTCTTCCTTTCATTGAAGCATAACTTATTTAACCAAGCTTTTATTACTGCTCGTAGTTTGCTTTTCATATCACATTGCCATCTGTGCTGGGTTTAACTTTCACGGTATGAATTCAATTTCTGAATCACCAAAAGTAACCAAGAGTTTGAGTGTCACTCTTGGTTATCCACAGCCACAGTCACTTCAAGGTGTACCTGCTTTGGAGCAGCCTTCTCCGTTAGCCACAGTCTCTTCAAAGGTCCATTCAGACACCTGCTGTGTATTGGTCTTCTCCACGGCCCCAGATGCTTTGAGGTATTCTGGCATGGCCTTATCCCCAGATATGACCACTGCAAGGTGTACCTGCTGCTGCACAGACTTCTCCATGGCTACAGATGCTTTGAGGTGTACTTACTTCAGTGTGGACTTATCTATGGCCACAGATACTTTGTAGTGTGTGTGCTTCCACGTGCATTTTTCCACAGGTCACAGTCCATCCAACTTGAGGTCAGGCTGGAGTTCCAGTCTGTCTGGAACAGCAGCACAGGAATAGCAGTGATGCCCTGGTCATCTGTCAGCCCAGGCTCGTGGCTGTAATTGTTATCAAAATGTTCCCAGGCACAGTAAAGCAATATCACAGAATCACAGAATCATAGAATCATAGAATGGCTTGGGTTGGAAGGGACCTCAGAGATCATCCAGCCACCCCAGCCATAGGCAGGGATGCCACCCATTAGATCAGGTTGGCCAGGGCCCCATCCAGCCTGGCCTTGAACACCTTCAGGCATAGAGCATCCACAATTTCTCTGGGCAAACTACGCCAGTGCTTCACCATGTTCTGAGTAAAGAATTTCCTCATAAACACTAATCTAAATTTCCCCTCTTTTAGTTTAAAACCATTTCTTCTTGTCCTATCATTATCCGACTGAGGAAAACGTTGTTCTTCACGTTTTTTTATGAGCCTCCTTTTAACTACTGAAAGGCAATGGCCACAATGAGGTCTCCCCTAAGCCTTCTCCTGTGCAGGCAGCACATCCCCAGCCTCTCAGACTTTCTTCACGCTCCCGCCCTCTGATCAACTTCGTGTCCCTCCTCTGTATCGCTCTAACAGATCAACATCCTTGTGCTGGAGGCCCCAGTTCCAAGTAAGGCCACTCAATAACAGAGCAGAAGGGGACAATCACCTCCCTCCACATGCTGGCCACTTCTCTGTTAATGCAACCCAGGATGCAGATGGTTTCTGGGCTGCTAGCATGCACTGCTGGCTCTTATCAAACTTCTCATCCACCAGAACACCCAAGTCCTCTGCAGGGCTGCACCTTCTCAAAGGCTAGCTGAAATTTAAGAGCTGTAATGAAGAACTTTATGAGAAAGGCTTGTACATTTTGGACATTTCTCAACACGCTCAGTTATGTCTTCAGTGAGGGAGATCTGGGGTGCTTTCTTACTGAAGTATTAAGATCATCCATTGTGTCCTCCATAAAATATTTTTTTTTCTTTCTCTCATTTTATTTATTTTTATTTTATTTTATTTTATTTTATTTTATTTTATTTTATTTTATTTTATTTTATTTTATTTTATTTTATTTTATTTTATTTTATTTTATTTTATTTTATTTTATTTTATTTTTACTTCTGATTCTATCAGAAGTTTTTATGGCTACTTTTATGTCTTGGGTAAACAAGATGACCTCTTTATATACTTCCCTTGCTTTCAGGTGCTCTTTGTGCTTGAAATAGTTGATAGAACGCTCTAGCCTTTTTCAAGATTATAGTTCTCGGCTGAATAAAACTGGGACCCTAACCTACCTCTTCTCCTACCTTTTTTGTTGTTGTTTCTTCCCTCAGGAGTTAACCTGAATTGCAGCCTCAAACTTCCATTGTAACATTTAGAAAAGTACATACCAGAAGACCTTTTTGGCATCATGTATGCTTTGTAATTGGCTTTTATTTTATTCTGCCCAGACATCATAGCCAACAACAGAAGCCTTTTCACAGCTTTATAACTTAACACTTTCATATTTAACAACAACAATAATAATAGTAATAATAATAATTATGCAGCACATTTTACAGTCTCAACATTAGAATTATGATGTGAGTTTCTGTAGAGACCCTTTATGACACATTAATGGCACAGATGACTGTTTGGGCACTCCACTTCCTTGTTAGTTTTAGATGACTGTTTATAGCTGTACTGTTATCTCTGTACTGCCATGGCTACACTGCTACTAGCAAATAAAGCCGTTGCCTTAAAGCCATGTCTGAAATACACTGTAATCTCCCTGACAATAGTAAAAACATAAATTTTGGTACCTAGGTGGTCGAAGGCCTGGAGTAATGCTACAGAAGAGAATGAAGGCCCACAGAGGTGCTGTTTCTCTTGTGACTCTAGTAGATTTTAGTGACTTGGCCACGATCAAAACAAAGAAGTGCCAATTGTAAGAATAAAGCACATCATGTAACAAAATCTGAGTTTATGTGTTTATGGAGAGAAGAGGCTTTCATGGCTGTATAGATGTAACAGGCACAGATAGGGAATGCCAGACCATGGAAGGGAGCTCTGCCCTGTGGGATTAGGAATAGAAAATTGAAGAGGTATCTGCGCAGTAAAACCACAAAAAGAAGCAACAACCAGAACTGAACGCTGATCTTAGCTGAAATGAGGAACAGATTAAGGGGCGGTATGAGGTGAGGACAAATTCTGCCTTAAACATGTCAGAATAAATGCAACTGCTCTGACCAAGCACCACATTTAAATGTACATAAAAAAGATAATATTATAGGCAGTGCCTGACCAAAATTTACTGGCAGAAGTAAGTTTACACAACCAGGAAGACAGTTTTAGCCCCACCAAAGTCAAGGCTATTTTAATACCTGCATTCTAAACAACTACTGCAGTTAGAAACAACTACTGTGTGTTTCTGTTGCCATAATGGAGGTGAGATCACCAAAGATCCTTGTCCTCAGATCCAGCCAGTTTATTTTCTTAATTATTGTATTGCATGTCAGTGCCCAGGTGTTGCAAGAGAGCAAGGCCTCCTACAGCCGGGCACTGCCCCTTGCTGGACCCAGATTATTCCAGCCAGCTCCAATGGCCCCATGGCAGAGCAGAGCTGAGCCCAGCACCAAGCTGGCGGTGCTCGGGGAAACCAGATTTCCTAAAGGGCAGAGCAGGCACAGGCCGAGGAGGAGGCCCAGGGCGAGGGAGAAGCAGCAGAGGGCCCAGGCCCCAGGAGGAGGAGGGCAGGAGGGGCTCCAGGCCCACAGGCAGCAGGGATTCCCCGGCAGCCCTGCAGAGCCCCCGCTGGAGCAGATCTCCACCCTGCAGCCCAGGGAGGGCCCACGCCGCAGCAGGGGGACATTTCCTGAGGGAGCTGCGGCCGGGGAGCCCCCACGGGAGCAGGGTGTTCCTGAACGGCTGCAGCCCAGGGAGCTGGAGCAGGGCCACGGGTGAGGAGGAAGGGGCGGCCCAGTGCCTTTCTTTCTGACTACTCAAATTTATTTTAATTGACAATAAATACAGTTAAATTCTACGTGTGTGTGTATATATATATATATATATATATGTATATATTTATTTATTTATTTATTTATTTTCTGTGTAACAAATTTTATTTTCTGGCTTAAGTACTACTCTGCAATTTAAAATAGAACATAGCTTTGTTTGCTGTTTCTCTTGAGTTTACTGTACATATTTTAATGCTTTAATTATTTTTAGACTTAAAAAAGAAGAATTTTGGGTAATGATATGTTTACTTTCAACAACTCATACCAGCACTGACTGAATTATTCCCAAATTGGAATGGAATCTGATTCAAGGTGCTTTTATACTCTTAACAACATTATATTGCACTGAAGAAAACACTATGGTGAGTGAAGCAATGGGTGATGGTTCATATATATGAATGCCTGAATCTGGCCTGACCAGAACATACGTGGGAGAGAAAGCTATTTGTTCACAATGTATGAGATGAAAGACTCTGACCCCAAGAAACTGAGGGATGAAAATCAGATGGTGATGATTAATATTATGCAAACTATTTTACCGGTAAACCAAGAGCAGTGCAAACTGCTTGTCTTGCAGATTGAGGCTGGGGTGAACTGTGGGAAGGAGTTTTATGACATATGTGACATAGTCACATATTGTTGTTGTTGTTGTTGTTGTTGTTTTACATTCTGTAAAGTCTTGTTGCTTCATGTTGCTTAGCTGTGGCTTTCAAGACTCTGCTCTTGAAAGTAGTCATATAAGCAAAGCAGTCTGATTCACAGCAGAAGAAAAAGGATTAAGTCAGAGTTAAATCTGATGCCTTATTTTTTTCTACTTTTTCCACTCTACTGGTAGAACAAGATAATAGGAACGGGGATCTAAAAGTAGGCATGAAATTGATATGTGGAGTTTCTTGAAAGTTCTCATGCACTCATGGTCTTTTATTTTTTTAAGAAAGTATTACTTTGCCATTGCTAGACAGGGATCCTCAGATAAGATAACCAAATAGAAAGCAAAATTCTTTCAGTTACCTGAACCTTCAAATATTTGCTCAAATGTTGAGTCAACATTAGTTAATTCATACCATTGAAAATAATAATAAAAAATCTGTTAGTGTTGCTGTTATAAATAGGGCTCTTTTATACAAATTCTTTAGAGAAAATGCTTGTGCGCTATATTCACAGGTTTTTTCTTTTAGAAAGAAAAGTAAGAGAGTGAAGACATAAGCTAGAAAGGACCACCTAGTGTGATGAAAAGATGAGATCACTTTTGATTTTTTTCTGCAGATCTCGAATGACTTTTTTTTTTTCATGCTGTGGGAATATGTGGTAAAAGTACTGCTTCTGTTAAAAGCAAATATTTGTGTCTGCTTCAAATTGTTATTCAATGAGAAATCATATACCTCCCTCATTGCCTGTGTTATGTTTTTAGAGTTGAAAACAGCAGTGGGAAATGACTATTGATTTGCTGCACAATTTCTTCTTGCATTTCTACTTCATCATGTTTATATACTACATAACCTGTGTGTGTATTCCTTCTTGGGCCATTACAGAACTTCTGTATCAGTTCTCTCTCTCAACCCCAGAGCAAAATTCATCAGAATATTGAACAAACAACTCACACTTTCCAGTAGATTCACTTTCCAAGGGATATCTGTAGGGAATTACAACATAAGTTATAATGGTCAGGTGCTCAGATGGTCTAAATCACCATAAGTCTACTTAGTGTCGCAGCCATATTAATTTACAGTACCTGGATATCTTGCCTATAGACCATCAACAATGTTTATTTCTACCAAACCAAAGCCAGTCCTGAAACTGTAAGTAAAACATTTTCCAACAGAAACTACACCTTTCTGGATTGCCTAAATCAAAGGGTCCTATCTGCTAAACTGGCTTATTTTGATAATAATGTGCTGAAGTAAATTAGATGAAAAATCTGAGGGAGGATAGGGTGCAAAGCCTCATAAAGTCTGTAGAAGAATACTACAGATTGAGACAATTTCTTTGTCACTGGTCAAAGGGGAGCAATCAAGGGAATGGCTTTTCTTTGTTTATGTGCCCCATGAAGAGAAGAGAGACATAAAATGAAAAAGAAGTAATAATATCTAAAGATCATGGGTGCTATGTGAGCTAGACCTGATAAAGTACCTCAGTTTTGTCATGCTTCACTTCTAATTGTGCATCTTTCAATATGCTGTTTTAAACATGGCTTTTTTGGGGGATGCAATTATGTAGATGACATAAAGAGCACTGAAGCCTGGAATATCCCCATCCCTCCTTTAAACTCAGACATCTAACACAGAGGTGTGATACTGTCAACTTGAACACTGACAGCTGGAGTGAAAGCATTTAACAGGACTCATTTTTAGCAAGGAATCACATTGGTAAGGGCAATTGCCAGGCATTTTTCCTGTCCGAGGAAATGGTGCTATAACTACCTGATGTGAGGAGTCACATCCTCTCAGTGCATTAGAACAGCTAAGACACTTACTTGGATGGACAGGAGAATCCATAGCATCAGAGATCCTGAATGGGCTTGTATGGGATTGTTTGCAGAAAGCTGTTCAGAAATAGGATGATCTGGCATGCACAGAAGCTCAATAGGAGATCTTAAAACCACTGTTCAACAAGGAAGTTTGTTAGTAACATACAACATAGGCTGCAAAGCAGCCACTGCTACCTGAACCCAGCAACGGTGAGACGGGAAGTAGGGTTTGGTTTTATGTACCCAAATCCTCTATAGTATCTAGCCCTCCTCACTAAGGTCTTCTGAACACTGGGAGGAGGATGAAGGAAGGCTTTTTGCTATCTTTTGATCTTTGCCTTTCCATACAGGAAACAGCCAATGTGTGGTCCAAAGAAGATCTGAAACTTTACTGAAATTTTCCCAGTGAAGAATAATGCTGTGAGATCTTGGAAGAGGCAGTAGTACCCCCAGTTTCTCTACCATAACTTTGAGTTACCAATTTCTTCTGAAGATTTGCACTAAAACTCTGTGAGGTCTGCATGAAGGGTTTAAAACAAAAGGATACTCCATTTCTGCAGTATCTTTGAAATAGCACCTTCATTTTCTGCAGTATCTGCAAAGGTCATAAGAATGCTTTTTGAGTGGAAGGAGAATGCTAGTTGTAGATACCTCACAGACATCTGAGTAACTGCAGAAGTTTCTGTAGAAAGAAATTGAGTAAGGATTTAATTTTCAGAGGTTCTGATCTTCCACTCGGTGCCTCTAATGAATTTTATTCCAAAGTAGTTTCCCATAATCACAAAGCCTATGGCATATAACAGAATCACAGTCTTACAGTTTTATGGTCAGATGCTGTTAGCATAAATCTCTGCCTGCCTTCAGTGAAACTCACAGTATTTTTGTTGCTCACATGACTACAGAATTCACATGTAGGTACAGAAACAGGCAGATATAAGAAAAATGTCAACTGAAATGAGTAAGAAGGAGCTTTTAGAAATGATGGTCCTTGTTACCATCTGTACTTATTGTACTTGGTCCCACTGTACTTATTTTTAAGCACCAAATTTCTGTTTCTCTTTAGAGAGGTGTAGAAAAACAAAGCAATAACTTTACTGGCCAAATTCATTTGGGGATTATATTTGTCTGTTCCACAGCTGCAAGTATCTGCATCAATTATATGAATTATGTTAATGGATTAGGCAAAGGAGAACACAGTTGGTAATAACAATAAAACCAAGAGCTTTTTGCCTAGTTAATTTCTAGACAGATACGTTAAGTTACTGAAAAACAAGTGGGATGTGTAAAACATAAATATTTAGCATCCTCAAACAATATGCATATTACTTATTAATTATACTGAAGTTATATTTCTGATTAGTTTAATAGCAAACTTGTATGTAATTGTCATAAGCAGAAACCTAGGGTAATTCACTCAGCTACTTAATTTTCTGTATTTGAAAAAAAAATAAAATAAAAAATTGAGTCTAGGCTGAAAAATATATGGCAATTTACTGAAAGTAAAAGACATATTTGAAATGTGTCCTCTTGTCTATATTATCTATTCAGTATGTGTATTTTTTTCAGTATGAGCTGATGTCAGCAATGTTTTTGAACCATGGAAGACAAAAAAACTTCTCATTTTGAATCAAGGTGATTGATTGTGTTTTTTATTCAAGACAGAGTGGTATCTGTTTTCAGTGGTGGGGATTCCCTGAGTCCATCTCAATAGCAATGCAACTAACTGTTGTTTAGAGTGTTTTTTTGTTTTTTTGTTTTTTTTTGTTGGTTTTTTTTTTTTTTTTTTGGCATGCTGGTGTCTTTATAGAATCAGCTATGAAACAGATTTAATTTTTTTTTTTTTTCTTGTTCACCCACAAAAAGGTTTGTCAATGAAACCCAAATATGATTTTTTATTCTTCTGTCCCTTCTATCTTTTTGTCGCATTAAGGGATGTAGCCAGTTAACCATTGTGGGTCAGGTTGGATTCAGGGTACTGAACTATCACAATCACATCAATAACACATTAACCTTTAGGGGTCCGGTCGGATTCACCAATAATGCATTAACCATTATGGGTTTGGTCGGATTCAGAGCACTGAACTACCACGGTCACGGATTCACCAATAATGTATAACCACCCTTACTCTAGTCATGTTTAATGAGAAGTATCATGGCTAGGATAGCAACAGGTACACAGGTTCTTTAGATTGCTGGCAATAGTTGCTGTCTGCAAAAGCAAGCTAGCATGCATGAAATACACGTGTGACACAGGTGTGCAGCCTGGAAATTAACGTGTTAAAAGGCACAAAGACTCTATAGATATTTCTAAGTTTCTGTGGAGACACACAGTATAACCAAGTGTTCAAATCTCACCCAAAGGCATCCCAATGGTGGGGGCGGGAAGAGAGGCTCAGCCCATCGACTGATCCCAGGGGTCAGGAGGTCCTCGGGATGGTGTATTCCCTCAGGATGGTATCTCCCCTGATGGTGATATCTTCCCTAATGATGGCATCTTCCCTGACATCCCCACTCTCTTAGGGCAATTTATATTATTTTCTATATTTTAGATTGTGCTTGAGTGACTCTAGTCAAGCATATCTTAGTAATGATTGGTGAAATATTCTCCCGTCTCCATTTAAAGTAATAGGCTCCAAGAAATTCAAAGCACATGCTCAGTGAGGGGTGGTTGCACCTTGGAGGCGGGTAGCTTTTGGGATGGAGGTATGTTTTGGTATTATAATGATATTATAACAAGCAAAAGTACAATAGGATAAAGCATTTGTCAAAACATGACAGGTCCTTGGCGCAAGGTAGCAAAAAGTGCGACTTACCGGTCTCGGTGTGCACAAGAACAATCGAGTCCCCACCTGGTCACAGAGCATAGCTGTGGTGTCTCCACTCCACTCTACGCTCCATACTGTTTCTTAAAGCAAGCACACCATGTTCCTTCAGTGTGATATCATCTAAGGTTGGAAGTCTAGGGAACGCTTAGGTAATGCAGCTACACCCTACCCTGAAAGCTTCTTCAATGCTGTACATTTTCTTTAAAATGTGAATGTTAGTTTTATTTTCCTAGTTACTTCAAGCAATTGCATCACACCTTTCCAACCACGTGTTATCATTTTCAAACATACTTCCCACTAGAAAAGGTGAAAAAGCAACGAGAAAGGGTAGAGCATAAAAATAAAACAAAAACTTTGATTTTCTGGAGAACCACAGAATAACAATGATATTACATGCAAATAATTTCTTAACTAACTCTTGAGAAATAATTATTTCAAAATTCCCAGTTGCCCTCTGTAATGATGGACTGCTGTATTGGTGTTAAAGTAATATGACCACCTCAGCATTTACCAGTCTTATAATATTAGTCTTCCCTAAGAGATCAGCTCTACAAACAAGTCTGGAGAGAATATGACCTTTTGTTGAAGAGATAAGGAACTGATACTATGACAGCAGGTACAATATGAAAGCCTAAATTGAAAGTGAATTTGAGATTAGCTAGAGTAAGCATACTTAGATTAAATTGGAAACTGGAAAACAGTTTACAAATTCAACTGCTAGAAGTAATTAGAATTTGTTCTTTAATTTTCTTTAGTGCAGGATCCAATCAAACTAGAGATATTTTTGTATTCATGATATGATTTTGGAATAATCAGTGTCATGTTTATGCAAATACTGCCTGATTAACATGATCTTCTCTCCAATTAGAGATTAATAAAGTTACTAATGAGATTTGCATCTCCTGTTTTTAAATTAAACATTTATGTGATTTCCAATGTAACCCCAGAAACAGGCATCTAGGACCCCTGAATGTTAACAGAAGAATAGATCAATAGAATGAAGAATAAAACCTAGACTGTGAGTGAGAGCTGCAAGGGGAAACACATGATGTGTCTGAAGTCCTAACCCTTTTGGGGGGAGGTTGACTTCAAGAGAGGTACTTCTGTTCAAACCTTTAAATTCAGTCTTCAAAGTAGGTGTCTACAAGTGTTCCCTGGTAAAAATGAACCAGGTCAACTCTTGAAAATGCAAACAGAGAAGGAAGCATGGCTGATGCTCAGCTTTTGCGTATTAGTCAAACTGAGGGGTACTCAGATCTTCCCTGTTTTAAGTACTTCCATCAATATAGTGATATCTGCTTCTTAAAAATGAGTTATCTTTTATTTGGTGGAAGGCATCAGCCATTTGGTTCATTTTCAATGAGCTCATGGGAATAAGACTCAAATGTGCCTGCCTTTATGAAGATGGGCAGGCTATTTTACTTGGATGCTTTTGGTTCTTCTTTTGAGGTTCTGTTGTGTTATTACCATGTCTAGGCAGCTTTTGAAGCAGGGAGATTCCACAATCTCCCTGGGCAACCACTGCTCTGTTTCCCACAGAGCAAAGAAGTGCTTCCCCAAATAAATGCCTAAGATTTGTAGATAAACAGTTAAAATCTTCTCCAGCTAAGTTCAGATATGCGGGTAAAATATACTTCCAGATAATGGGAAAATATCAAAATTAGGAAAAAACAAAACAAAACAACAAAAAAAAAACTAACCAAACCAAAACAAACAAACAAAAACCACCAACAACAAAAAACTATAAAAGTAGGTAGGGGAAAAAGAGTAAAGTGGAAGAAATAGAGAGGAAGTTACATTTCCTTTTCAAATTATGCATAACATTATCTTAAAGGAACAGAACAGTTGGAAGGAAACTACAGTTTTAAGTGTACCAACTGTTAGCTGCAAAATGGCATCATATTCTGGACTATTCATCCTGAATTTTTACTGTCATTGTTCTACACTTCCTGATTTTGACAGAGAAGAACACTGGTTCCTAAGGTTGATGGAAGTTAGTAGCACTGAAGAAAGGTATCAGGCCCAGAAGCAAGTTGTTTATCTGTCTATCTAATTGATCATAGAATCATAGAATGGGTTCATAGAATCATAGAATCATAGAATATCCTGAGTTGGAAGGGACCCTTAAGGATCATCAAGTCCAACTCTTGACACCGCACAGGTCTACCCAAAAGTTCAGACCATGTGACTAAGTGCACAGTCCAATCTCTTCTTAAATTCAGTCAGGCTCGGTGCAGTGACCACTTCCCTGGGGAGCCTGTTCCAGTGTGCAACCACTCTCTCTGTGAAGAACCCCCTCCTGATGTCAAGCCTAAACTTCCCCTGCCTCAGCTAGCTTGGGTTGGATCAAAGAACATCTGATTCCAACACCCCCTGCCATGAGCAAGGACACCTCCCATTGGACCGGGTTGCTCAAAGCCGCATCCAACCTAGCTTTTGATGTTGGGTAGCACTTCCCAACAGGAATACAGAAGGCATAGTACTAATGTGTGGTAAAATTAGGTCATATAGTAATACAGAAAATATTATTTTCACGCTTTTAAATGTAAATCTTTTAGTCTAGTTCATTCGGTAAACTTTGTTCCAAATTTTTTAAGGTAACAACAGGAATCTCTATCTGAGGGCCAGATTTGTAAATCTAAGTTCATTGTTGTAATTATTGCATCTAAATTTAGTATGTTTTTAAAGAAAACTGTGCAGATTACAATGATTCAAACAGGACAGAGATTCCATTTAAACTTTATTTTCAATATACATAGTTACCAGGAATTGCAGATGATCTTCTCTTTCAAGCCAGTGTGGGAATTCTGTGATTCCCAACAGCACTGAATTAAATTATAATTTGCTTGGTTTAGACACTGATTTTCTTACAGTTTCAGCATTTCAGTATTCACTATTTAAATATCTATATATATGTTGATCACTTAGATCAAAGAAGTGAAGACAAGTCCAGTAATTCTGTATTCATAACTGCAATATAATTCAGCATATTTCCTTTCTCCTAGATTGAATGATTCTTGGGGTGAAACATGAAAGAAACTGCTATATTTAAGTGTTTTCATTTTGCAAATAGGTTGGCTGCTGTTTCTTTTTTTTCTTTTTTTTTTTTTTCATTTTAGAAATACATTAGAACTAGGAAGTATTTCAAAAATAGACAGGAAAGCATAAGAATCCAAGAACAATGTAAGTTTGCACTTACAGGTGTGAAAATGCACAGTATTTACAAAGCATAACACTATGACCCTGTCCATGAAATCCTATATTCAAGAAGGAAAAATATATTACGTACTCTTCAGGTATAATTAGTGATGGACCTTTCAGAAAATATCTGTCTGGAAATGCTACTAGTTTCAGAATGCGTGTAATAGTATTTGCGAATTTTGGGTTTATTTCAAGCCAAGGTCAGGATCACCTGTACAATTTGGATTTGTTCCCAAAAAACCTGCATATATCTGTACTACCGCCATCTTACAAGGATGAAACAATGAGAGGAGAACAGCTGAGTGTCCTTTACTTAAGTGAGAATGTCCATTGGTTCCTGCATCACAGCAGGTTATTGTGTTTCTGTACATGTTATAAGGCATTACACCAGGGAATTTAAATGATCATATTTTTTTTTTTTTCTTAATTCTTGTGGTCCCACTCTCTTTGAGATGCATTTTTGAGATGTGAATAAACCTGACATGAAGATATAATTATAGCAGGGAAATAAAAAGCAGTCTCCACAGATGCTAATGATGGGTAAGAGGTAGTACACCATGAAGATAAGGCACTGGGCTGGATAACAGGAAGCAGGGTTCTACACACCTGCTCTGTGTTACCCATGCATGCATGTGGTTAATAGAAAACTCTGTATCAGACTGTACTTAAGTCACATTAAGCTTAATTCTTAAGTCACTTTTGGTGGGATGTGAAAACCCTAAGGAATAAAGTATAAAATAAACTTCCTCTGGTCTGCTTTTCTCTAGGACATGGGTAATGTGAAAGCAGCAGGCACATGGAAAAGTTTATTCATTTATCTGGTTCTAGAATAGGTTTGTGAATCCAGACCTCGTCTGTAGGACCAAAAATATTTCCTGAATATGTTGTGTGTACATGTGTTCTTTGATGATATCCATTCAAGAATTTTGATCCCTGCATACTATATATCACATCATCCATTTTATGAATGGATTTGTGGGCTGTAAAATGCATAACAGATTTGGATTAGTAATCAAAAAACTTCCTCCCCAGAAGTTCAATTCTCCCAGTAATAAGGTGAGAATTAAGGTAAATCTTGCCTGTAATGTATTGCTGATGAATGCTGCCCTAAAGACTTGGATACTACAAATGGCAAAATACTAGCAAGAAAATGAACTTTACTAGTTTGGAAGTTCTTCTGTCTACTCTTGCTATTGTTTTGTAGCTGTTATTTTGCTTCAAAATAATAGTTGTTAAAAGTCTGCCTCGTTTCACTTTTTTTTTTTCTGACAAGCTGATATGGTAACAAATCATCTGATGGAGAGTTTATCCAAGTGTAGCATTAAATGATAAGCCAAAGCCTTTGACATTGCTCAATAGAAACATAAGGTGCAATTCATAACTGGAGAAGCTGCTGTGCACAGTTAGATGCTTACACAACCCAACAATGACACAAATTCAGTTAGTAATGGAGGCTGGCAGAGTTTGGAAGATGGCAACAGGAATTCAGAGTAATAGTATGTGGTGATGGCAGCTTGCTGAAAAATTAAATGCCCTGGTGCCTGCACTGACATAATCCAAGAGACACAGTTCAAAGGCACAAGCTGATCTCAGCAACACCCAGGTCTGGACTAATACAGTCACTTGGTAACATTATTGGTGTTTGGCTCGAGGCTGTTTGCTGTTCATTGGAAGGACTTAGCATCAATTAGAATGATCTTGCATTTTACTAGCAGAAAAATGCCTCAGCTGCTAAAAGAATGAAACTTCTGAAAGCATGCTATTATGAATCAGGATCATTCCAGCTCTAGCCGGGCATTTAGAGTTCTCTGGTGTGTGTATTATTGGCATCAATATCCTGATTATCAATGTCTACTTGGCTCATTTATCTGTGGATATAAATCCATGTGATTATGCTGAGTACTCACTGAGCATACAGGAAGATTTCAGTGCATAAAATTTGGCCAATCACTTTTGAAAGTTTAAAAAAAACATTTTAAAATGACTAGTTCACTTCCCCAAACCATCACATTAAAAAAGCATGCAAATTTCCTGAAATTTGAAATATCCACTGGTCAGAAGCTTCAAAAACTAGACTGCATACTTCATCCAGATTTTTATGCTGTGACCATGTATCTGAGGGCTGACTATGATTTACAGGCAGGATTGCTTACAGAG
Organism: Anas platyrhynchos; assembly: GCF_047663525.1. Taxonomy (NCBI): domain Eukaryota; kingdom Metazoa; phylum Chordata; class Aves; order Anseriformes; family Anatidae; genus Anas; species Anas platyrhynchos. The sequence continues at coordinate 5,922,267 of NC_092588.1, forward strand.
GGCTCACACCTGTTCCACAACAGGAGATTGAACACTGCAAGTTGCACTTGCTGCAGTAAGGAAAATAATTGATGTGTTGGATTTTGCTATTTTTATTGTAGGGAAGTGGAGGTGCTCCTTCATAAGCACTACTGAAGTCTCCATGTTGAAGCATCAATGTGTGAAAAAAGGTTTAGATGCATAGTTGGGGGATCTTTGATTCTTGGCTGTTGTCTTGGTTTCGGCTGGGATAGAGTTAATTTTCTTCTTAGTAGCTGGTCTGGTGCTGTGTTTTGGACTGAGGATGAGAATAATGCCGATAACATGTTGTTTACTAAAATGTTATGTTTTAGTTGTTGCTTAGCAGTACACTCTGTAAAGGACTTTTCATCTTTTCACACCGCCCTGCCAGTGAGGAGGCTGGGGGTGCACAAGAAGCTGGGAAGGGACACAACCACAACAATTGACGCCAACTGGCCAAATGGATATTCCATACCTTATGAAATCATGTTGAAAATAAAACTGGGTGGAGTTGGACAGAGACACCAACTGTGATCACCATTTTTGAGTGAGGCTTTTGTTGAATAGAATTTTTTATAATACCATGATGTCCAAGATCCCAGGTCCTGAATATCTCTTTTTATTCTCTATACAAGAACAAACCAACAAGCAGCAAAAACAGCAGTGACAATGAAACAAACAAACAAAACCCACCACCCCAACACTCTTTAATAAGTGTTAATAACACTCTTTAATATTAATTTATTTTCTGTCTACAAAATGGTAACATCATTTCAAATTGATATCATAGATTGTGAATGTTTTTTGAAGGTTGTTGTTTTCAAGTTCTAATGAGAGTCTTCCTACATTGTCATCTTGGGTAAAAGGATTGGGAAATGATAACAGGTTGCAAAATGTTTTATGTATTTAGCATCACAGAACTTGGTCATGCTCTATAGATTTCTTAGTGCTGCATTTCACAGTGAGTAGCTGTCCTAGTTGCAACTCACCAAGTTTTAGGGAGTGGAATTTCATTCTATCACAACCTCACTTCTCTGGGTAGAATGAGTAGAATCACAGAATCACGGAATGGTTTGGGTTGGAAGGGACCTTTAAATCATCAAGTCCCCTGCCATGGTTATGGACATCTTTCAATAGATCACTTTGTTCAAAGGGAGTAAGGATTTCAATGTTTTTCAGGTGCATCAATGATCTGGGAGAAGAAAGCAAAAGGATTATGTTCTTAAGGCATAAGAATAATACTTGGCTTATACTGCAAACACACACACACACAAAGCAAAAGTAAACAAACAAGGGAAAGCTCAGATATTCCTAGGAAAAACAGAAAATCCTGTCCTGGTTTCAGCTAGGATAGAGTTAATTTTCCTCCTAGTAGCTGGTAGGGTGCTATGTTTTGGATTAGGATGAGAAGAGAAGATAACATGCTGATGTTTTAATTTTTGCAGAGCAGTGCTTATACTAAGCCAAGGACTTTCCAGCTTCTCACTTTGTCCTGCCAGTGGGCAGGCTGGGGGTGCAGCAGGAGCTGGGAGGGGACAGACCTGGGACAACTGGCCCAAACTAGCCAAACTAGCTACCATCTGACGTCATGCTAAACATCAGATATTTGTGGCTAGCTGTGGTGGGGGAGCCGGCTGCTTGGGGATAGCCTGGGCATCAGTCAGCAGGTGGTGAGCAATTGCATTGTGCATCACTTGTTATGTACGCATTATTATTAGTAGAACTATTATCATTATTATTATTATTGTGGGGACTGTTAGTGTAGAGGTTGGACTCGATGATCTTGATGTCTCTTCCAACCTAGAAATTCTGTGATTCTGTGTGATTCTGTGATATTATTTTTCTGTCTTAATAAACAGTCCCTATCTCAACCCACAGGATTAATTTTCCCATTTCTCTCCCCCACCCCAGAGAGGGAAGGGGGAGGGTGAGCTAATGGCTGTGTGGTGCTTAGCTGCTGGATGGGTTAAACCACAACATTTAATTATGGAAAAAAAAAATAATAAAAATATATATATATATACATATATTTTCTCAGAATGGAATAAAATAAGAAAAGTTGAAGAGGAATTTTTCTCAGAATGTGTGTATACTGTAACTGTAGTTGATGTAGTCTGTGCAGACCCATATAAAAAGTTGATGATGATAGAAATTAAATGTTTTCTAAAAATGTTGGGATCACCAAGCTGACAAATGTAAGGTGTTGTAGGTCTCCATTAATTTTCTGTTTAACTGAGCTATTAGTCTTCTCTTAGTGATCAAATTTCTGTTTTTAAAATAAATCCTTTTTGCTGTTGTGCTAGTTGTCATTGCTTTTCTTAACTTTCTCTGTCTCTGCAGCCTAAAGATTTGGACCTCTTTGAGCTACACTTGTGGTTCAGTTTCAACCTTTCCAAATTGACTAATAACCTTTTGTAACTCCTCAGATCTGCATGACAACAAGCCTTTGTCAACAGAAAGCTAGCTGGATCCCCAGTTTACACATTTGCTATCTGAGCAACTAAATTCTAATCCCATAGCTCACCCTTTGAGCAGGAATTTGGACAAGAAACTTCTTGAGGTCATATCTATCCTATAGGTTCCTGTGTTCTCCAGACAGCTTTTTTAAAGGATTTAATGTAAAGTACTTGCAACAGGAAGAAAATATCCACAGATTATGGATGAAGTACTTGTCTGCATTGTGGAAACTGCTATTCAGATCATGCAACTATTATATGTGGAAGAAGGATGTGGGCACCTATAGACTTCTTCAAATGAAAGCTGTCTGTGTTTACCTGGGAAAAAGCATGGAGAGACATTTGTCGGGGAACAGGCACTTACTCCATCTTTTGAAAGAAGAGTAACTTTGTAATGTCCACTGCACATATATTCTATATAAACAGTCTTTTATTATTATTATTATTATTATTTTCTTGCTATAGAAGTGGCATTAGCAACACAATAGTAATCAAAAGTTTCTTTTGTGACTATAAACCTCATCCCAAACCGTATCCATAAAGGGAGGATGTTGATATTTACCATTTCCTTATTGTACAGTACTTGCATTAGAGAGTAAAGGTATTACTTAGCCATTCTATTTTTAAAGCAAAGATTTTCTCTTATTTCTTCTTTGCAGACAAATCTAATTTCAGAAAATGAACTAAATTAACTAATTTAACCATTAGTTAAAACTTTAATTATAGAAGTTAGCGCAAAGTTTTAGTCTAAGTCAACTTTTAGAGTTTCAAGCAGCGTAAAACCAGAAAATTTAAGACAACCATTCTAAACTAAGTAACAGTGTGAAGAATACAAATAGCTTACAGATTAAAACTGCTAAGACACAATGTAAAGGTTTGATGGCTGATGTTCACACATAGATCAGTAAGTTGATCAGATAAAATGATGACATGGGAAATAATATAATAGAAAAATTGACTCGAGTCTCTTCTCTGGTTTCTAAAGCAATAACCCAAGGGATAGACATTGGTTTATGAGACCCTCTGAGTGGTTTATTGCTGGTCCAAAGAACTAAGCAATACAACTAAAAATGATATAACATCAAGGCTGAGAGATTAAGCTTGATATGGTACTTTGTCAGCCATATTGAGTGTTGCTGTGCTTCTTCTGGTATAAACAGAGAGACTGGAAGTTATGAGTTTACATATCCTCTGTCTGGCACACTATCTTCCACACTGCTTGTGAGTGTTGACTCTGCATAAATCTGTTCTGCAGCTCTTTTCCTCAAGTTTCTGGGAGACATTATTCTTTTCAGATAAAAGGATAAAGTAATCTGTAATACTGTCACTCACACTGAAAATGAAGGTGGTAAGAATCAGTAATTGTAACTATAAAACAAAGAAAACTGATGTTTGTTTTTGTTTGTTTGTTTGTTTGTTTTGCTTTTTAAACATGGGACTACTTGTGTGTGTGTATGTGTTTTCTACATCTTTCATGGAAGAAAAGAAAACAAACAAACAAACAAACAGGTCCTTATAACTATTTCCAGAAATATCTTGCAGTAGTGTGTCCAATTCAATCATACTGCGCTTAGGAAGCAGAAGTTCCAGGTTTCCTGCTATATTTGTGAGTCAGAGACCAAAATGCCAAAATGCCTAAGACATGCCACAAGAGTACATGTACATACAAGATACATATATATTGATATATGTTACTGATATATTGATACATATGATACAATATGATATTGATATATTGATACATATGTCACATAAAGTTCAGATTTTCAAAGAATGATGCTGGGTTTTTTTTTTGGTCATCTTCACTTCTACTTCACTGTTATTATATTGTGCTTTAGGTCAGTGATATGGAGGATATAAATGCTCTGATTTATATCCAGAATAAAATGATGGGAGAGTCAAAAGAAGGCAATGAAGACATTGAAGACAATCATCTTTTCCTTAGGGAGAAATATGAATTTTTGTCAAAGATTTTTGGTTACAACAAGAAACAGTAAAATGCCATTTTGCCTTAGGCATAAGGACAGTATTGGACTTGGTCTTTGCACCATGAGGCTAGAGGAATGCATTCTGTATGAAGTGTTTTAACATTGTTGCTCTGTTTTCTCTACTTGTCCACTGTACACAGCAGTCTGGTTGCCTTATTCATGGGCTATATAGGTTGTAGATGACAACCAATGCTCGAAGGGCTATGCAGGCTATAAAGAGATTTATGAATTAATTTTTAAATTATTTTATCTACAAGAAATCTATTTCATTTTCAGGTATTAATGTTTATATTTAACATAGCACAGAGAGAGAACAGATTTTGCTAAATCATTTTCTTAACTGAAGAGAGTGAGAGAGAAAGCCTTATGTGCCGGATAGACTTTTATCTGTAGGCAGCTTTTTATTCTAGTCTGTTCTGTAACATGGTGCCTATTCTAAGTTCTAAGACCAAATCTATTAAGCGCTTTTTCACACAAACACACATACACACACACACACACACACACAAAAAAAGAAACTGAAAACTAAAAACAGATTATTAAATGTCTGTGTTGCCTGGGCTCCATCCCATAAAGCCACTGTGTAGCAGACATCAGAATCCCTAAAAATGGTTATTTGCCGTGAGTGCTTGACAGTTTGAACCATGACCTTTCACTTTGAAATTACTTGTTGTTGCTTCTTGTCATAAAGACGTGAATGTCACTCTCCACACCATTTCAGTTTTATTACAGGTGGATGGCATACCTGTAAACAGCTTTCTGTACTATGTGTTTTCATTAGATTCACTCTGAGGTATATAGAATGGATAATACATTTCTGAACCAATTACAGAGTTCTAAAAAAAAAAAAAAAAAGAAAAGAAAAGAAAAAAAAAAAAAAAGAAAAAACCTCTCAGTCTTTTTCCCCTTAGAATTCTAATTTAAGCTTAGTTTTGATAGCTCAGATTCTTGGTTCAAAATATTGTAGAAAGCTATGCCTGCAGCTCCCTAATCTAAGCACACACTTTCTTGCTAGTGATTGAAACCTTACTTACCAAGAAAATTGTTTCTAACTATGAAATTAAAAGAGATATGAACACTATTTCCCATCATCCAACCACATTCCGAAGTATTTGGTGTGAAGTACAGAGCACCTTTTGGTGGAAGCGCTGCGTGTTTATTTTAAAGCTCAAATATATATTGAAGCAGCAACATAAATATTCGGATCTGACCGCTAAGATTAAATACTATTTTTGTTCTCCTTTCGAATATTTTGTGCTGCGCAAAAGTTGGAGTGGTGCCTTCATGCCACCACAGCACTACCCTATTCATCAATGATTAATGATTCTGGTCATGAAATGTGGTTAAAAACTTTTATTAGGGAAGGAAACTGGTAGTTTGAAAATGCTTACCTGAGGATGAGTCCTTCTCTAATATACCTTGATTTGGGGCTGTTAAATTAAAAGGTGTCATGCTGTGGTTTTCAGTTTGTGAGATATCAAAGTTCACCCTTCCACTTTTCTGTTCTACAATTGAAGTTACATTTCTATCATGCATTATTAATACTATTACTGTTATTTCATTGTAGCTGAAAAAAAATCCACTTAAGCGTGCAAGGTTTTCATGTCTTTTGGCTGATGGAAGAAGAAAAAAGAAGAGAGGAGAGGAGAGGAGAGGAGAGGAGAGGAGAGGAGAGGAGAGGAGAGGAGAGAGGAGAGGAGAGGAGAGGAGAGGAGAGGAGAGGAGAGGAGAGGAGAGGAGAGGAGAGGAGAGGAGAGGAGAGGAGAGGAGAGGAGAGGAGAGGAGAGGAGAGGAGAGGAGAGGAGAGGAGAGGAGAGGAGAGGAGAGGAGAGGAGAGGAGAGGAGAGGAGAGGAGAGGAGAGGAGAGGAGAGGAGAGGAGAGGAGAGGAGAGGAGAGGAGAGGAGAGGAGAGGAGAGGGCAATGCAGGGGGGAGGGGAGGGGGGAGGGGAGGGGAGGGGGGAGGTGAGAGGGGAGGGGAGGGAAGGGGAAGGGAGGGGAGGGGAGGGGAGGGGAGGGGAGGGGAGGGGAGGGGAGGGGAGGGGAGGGGAGGGGAGGGGAGGGAAGGGAAGGGAAGGGAAGGGAAGGGAAGGGAAGGGAAGGGAAGGGAAGGGAAGGGAAGGGAAGGGAAGGGAAGGGAAGGGAAGGGAAGGGAAGGGAAGGGAAGGGAAGGGAAGGGGAGGGGAGGGGAGGGGAGGGGAGGGGAGGGGAGGGGAGGGGAGGGGAGGGGAGGGGAGGGAAAGGGAGGGAAAGGGAGGGAAAGGGAGGGAAAGGGAGGGAAGGGAAGGGAAGGGAAGGGAAGGGAAGGGAAGGGAAGGGAAGGGAAGGGAAGGGAAGGGAAGGGAAGGGAAGGGAAGGGAAGGGAAGGGAAGGGAAGGGAAGGGAAGGGAAGGGAAGGGAAGGGAAGGGAAGGGAAGGGAAGGGAAGGGAAGGGAAGGGAAGGGAAGGGAAGGGAAGGGAAGGGAAGGGAAGGGAAGGGAAGGGAAGGGAAGGAAGGGAAGGGAAGGGAAGGGAAGGAAGGGAAGGGAAGGGAAGGGAAGAAGAGAAAAAAGAAATAGTATAATATGATATGTCCCAAATTTGTGAGTGAGATCTAACTGAATAGCACGGGTTAGCCATTGTATCAATCTGTCTGATCTGCCGGTTTCACTGCAACGGGGGAAATGTTCCAGAAGTGTGAACTTTAAGTTACTTGCAGTAATGTTAACAGCCTGTGCCATACAGTAAGTGCCCACATTGACACACAAACAGCATTTGCTACTCAAGGCAACACTTTTTCAGAGACATTTAGGTTGTTCAGTCTGACCTCACTTATACTGATATACTTGGAAAAATACAGCGTAACATACAAGTGACTTAACGCAGATGCATAGGTATCCCACCTTTGATAATCCCAGCTGAATATCAAAGAAACACAGGATAGAGATTGACGAGTTAAATAAAGAGATCTCTGAAGAATAAAGTGTTCTTTAAACCACAATTTTCCAGCAGAAAAATATCAAGCAGAAAAGGAAATATTTGGGATAAAAACTGGAACTGCTTGAAAATAAATAAGTGAACTTCCTAAGAAGAAAGAAAAAAAAAAAAAAAAAAGAAATATTGAACTGCCTGCAATAATTCCAAAGTGAAGTAGAATTTCTTTTATAACAATGGTTTGTATAATATGTTGCTGTGAATATTCACTCCTATATTTGTTAAGGTAACACGTGCTCAAAATATTACATTCTTATTTAAGACCTCCTCTTTGCTGTACTTTTTCCATACCATTTTGTCTCTAACTTTTTTTTTCTCCATATTTTTGCTGTGTCCCAGAATAATGTTTTCTTTATTTGTCCTTTCTCAGTTTCCATTTTCAGAGCCTTGCCTACATGGGTCACAAGCCCAAGCATATAATCCTCTGCTATCTGAGCAAGGTCAAAATTAAGCAACATAAATTTCCTGTGATTAGAATTAGCTTCCTTTGCTTCAGGCCAGATCTCTTGAGGGCATTCAAAACTGTTAAAAAGAATTGCTGCAAAATTAATACTATGGAGAAGGGATTTATTTGAAAAAATAAAAATAAAAAATCACCACAGTCTATATTTGAAACTCCCCACTGCCTTCTATGAACCTTTGTATCTTTCTCCTGAATGTAGAGCGTTTGTAAAGAATCAGCTATCCACTCCATTTCTTTAATTCAGTAATACCCAGGGGGTTCACTTAGTTCTATTCATGCTAAATAGTTATTTCTTCTACCCAAAGAAATTAGTGAGACTGATTTCACTCTTGCAGTGAAAATTGTGTGCAAGGGTATCAGAATGTGACCCCCCAGAAGTGCTTAATCCTAAATTGCTTCCCTAAGTCAAGAGCAATTTCAAACCATTCCCCAACACCTACCATTTTCCAAACACCAATCTGGTTCCTTTTGACCAAATACCATGCAGGGCTCTAAACAAGCAGAGGACTTGGTGGTAAGAGGGGCACTGCTGTGGAGCTGTATCTTCACTGCAATCTCTGCCTTCTTTCATCCTCTGCATTTTCTGCTGTTGTCATCTCCCACTGGGTCATATTTTGTCTTTAAACATTACACTAATCCTGCTCTTTACATGCTGGTACAGTCATGTGGAGCACTGTCGAATCCAGCAAGACCACATATCTCATGTTTATTGTCAGGGAATTTTGATTACAAAATATATAGGACAGCCACAAGGGAGCCCCAGTGAGAGAGAGACAGTGGGAAGAAAAGTGATGGGAACTTAACCACTTAATTTCATGGAGACTAAGTCTTTTCTTACTAAGTAAAAGCATAGGTAACTTCAGAGCTGTATACAGACATGAAGTATTTGTAGATCCTTGCTGGGCAGGGTTGATTTGGTGTCTGAAATTTATTGAAAAATATATTTTTCAATACATGGCATACTATAGTGAAACAGAACCAGCAGCTCCAGTCTCTGAGTAACTGCAGGAAGACTGGATATATAGGCATACCTGTGAGATACAGATGACAAAGATACCAAGAAAGTTAAGGATTTAAATCTTGCATTTGCTGTTTCATCCTTGCTGAAACAAGTTGTTCTTCGTTTTAATGCAAAAAGTTTCAGTACAGTGTCATTAGAGCAGTTAAGTGGTATTTCTGAGTAGTTTTCCAGATGGAATTTTACCAAGAGTAAAGTTCATTTTGGTGTTTCCTCACTTATTCAACCAAGAAAGAGAGAAAGAGAGAAAGAAGAAAGAGAGAGAGGAGGGGGGGAAGAAAGAAAGAAAGAAAGAGAAAGAAAGAGAGAGAAAAGAAAGAAAGAAAGAAAGAAAGAAAGAAAGAAAGAAAGAAAGAAAGAAAGAAAGAAAGAAAGAAAGAAAGAAAGAAAGAAAGAAAGAAAGAAAGAGAAAGAAAGAAAGAAAGAAAGAAAGAAAGAAAGAAAGAAAGAAAGAAAGAAAGAAAGAAAGAAAGAAAGAAAGAAAGAAAGAAAGAAAGAAAGAAAGAAAGAAAGAAAAGGAAAGAAACAGAAGGAAAGAAGGGGAGAAAGGGAGAAAGAAAGAATACGTACAATATGTCAATACGTACAGTCATGTTCATTTCACCACAGGAGGAAAGAAAACAAAACTTTAAAATGTAAAAACTAAAAATCCTTAAAATTCTTTCTTGACCATCTTCCCATGTCTTTCACATCTGTAAACTCAATAATGAGTTTGGTTTTACCGTTTCCTCCTAAAGTCTAATTTACATGACGGGGAGAACCCACTTAGGCTCTTTTAGGGAGGTTCTGGAAAAGCCATGTGTTCCTCAGGCAGTCCTTCTTCCCTGGAAATGCTATGACATAAAGGTTTTGACTACTGCTTCCAATTAATCTGAAGGGAAATGTTTGTTATCTTTCACAAAATGTGGAAGTATTTTTAGATCAGAGGCCTCCATCATGGCAGCTGCCAGCATCTTTTGACAAAAAATTGATAAAATTTTGACATTCTGACATCTAGACAGACAGAGAGGCGGATGCAGTATCCAAACACAATTTTAAACTGATGTGACATCTGGGGATAAGGGCATCAGCAAAGACATGTGAGCTGATTCATATTCACTGAAATGATGACTGTGCCAAAGATCTGTTAACACAAAGAGATCATTTTTCTCCCCAGTTTCAAAGCACCCTGTTTTCTTCACAGATTTTACTTGCTAAAAACAGGAAGTCAGTGCATTATCAAGTAATTCTTTAAGCAGCAAGGCCAGGGTGTTTAATAGAGATGATTAATTTTAGAGGAAAATATATTGTGCCAGATCCAACAGACTAAGAGAGGTGATGCTTCCTCATCTCCATAGCTCCAGGTCTGACTGAGCATGCGTTCCCAGTAGGCACACGGATACACCACTTATATAGACAGCTGGCCATGCTGTCTATGTGTGTGCAGATCACACACAGAATACCCACACAAACACAGACAGCCCCAACATCCTGCTCTCCCTTCTGGCTGAGCAGGGTGGAGGTATGCTAGTGAGAATATACAGATACACATATACAGGGTGGATCTCTCCAGCTCCTGAATCCCAGTCTCCTATGTTGCTCACATCTGTATATAGGAGGCCCAGAGTCCACAGCTCCTCTCTGCTTGCTGAGAAACCCTTGGTTCCCAGGCCATGTCCTACTCAACAGCTACTCCAACTTGGTCTTCACTGGCACTTCACAGATTTTAATACATGCTAATTTATAGTTGCACTTCACAACTGGCTGAATGTTATGTGTTAGATCCCAAGTCCATCACAGGAATCATCAGGGAGGGGACCCAGACAGAATGTCCTTCCTTCAGAGTCATTAATTTGGGTTCTCACCTGCTCCAGTGCCCCTGTGCATCTTTGGGCCTGTGCAGATGGGCTTTTGGTGGTCTATTGGATCCCATGACAGGCCCAGGAGCAGCTGGACAAGGCTTTCCCTGTTATTATTGCCTCTCTGTGCTCATTTGCAGGTCTACACAACAGCTTTTATCACATAACCTAACATCTAACATTTAGCAACTTGTGAAATACAATAATAAATTAGCATGTGTTAAAGTCTGTAAATATTTGTTAATCTCTGTTTATTTAAATCTTGAAGAAGATTAATGTTTTGCCACTTACAGAAAGTTCATCATCTCTAGTTGTACCTTGTGGCTCTGGGAAATAAAAAAGCGGAGTGCCCCCAACTATAATATTAGGAAGATTGTGCTGTAATGGAGCTCTGCTAGACTATCAGAAAGCTTATCTGAGTAAACAAAAGCTGGGCAAGTTATGGGATAAGTGATTACTAAAATAGTGGTATTTAATGACAAAATGACCTAACGATTATCTTTATCTTGAGATAATTTCCCTCTTTAATTCTACTTTTAACTTAAATATGAATGTATTTTTTCTGTTCAATCTCCTTTCCAATCAACATTAAACATGAAAAATGAATGTGTTTAGTTCCTCTTGCATATGTCTCTTTTTGCCTTTTTGACTTACCATTGCTCCTCTTCCCCACTTTTCATTTCCCTTCCCCCTCCCCTCCCCCCCCCCCCAAGAAATCCCAATAAATTAGTGTAACAAGAAACACTACACTTGATCTGGGCAAAAAGTCTTTCTGGAGATGGCATCTTTTCTTCATTGAATAAATAAAGATCCTAATACAAGACATCTCTTAATATAATCACCACAGTTAAATACAGATAAATACTGGATGTTCATTCATGTCTACTTGACATTTGTGCTTTGTCCTGCATACTCTCTGTATAGGCTACCTGTTCTTATTCAAAGATTGTGTAACTGTGTTAAAACGTTATAATGTAATAAGATGTAAAATGTCTTCTAGTCTTTTTGCAGTACATTTTGGTGAAAGCAATGCATTTCAGTTAAAATGACTGATTGGTTTCATGTTTACAACTGCTTGTATTTGGCTCAGAGATCAAAGAGGTTGTACTTGGAAAAGAATAATAGGTGACCGTTCTGTTGAAGAATTGACATATAAACAATCCAAAATACATAGATTACGAGAGGATAAATAAATAAATAAATAGATAAATATGAGGAAGTAAGTAACTGGCGTCCCATAAGATGACTGGTAGCAGACAGGTACAATGAAGCCCAGACCTCCGAATTCCTGGACCACAGGTCCCAGGACCAGGGATATTCCTTTCCATACTGTGTTTTCACAACCATCTACCATGTTAATCCTTCTGTAATTCCTTTATTTAACACAAAGGTGAGGGAAACCAGGATTTAAAAACTCAAGAAGGGTATTGTACTGGACTGGACATGCTGAACAGGGAAGGGAAATTAGTTGACAACTCTATGATACCATTAGGACTGAGAGTCATTTCCAGTGAGTAGAATCGTATTGGTCTCTAAAGGTAACCTACTCATCTTTAGCTGATATAGAAAAAAGAAAGAACAGGATAAAACACATTAATTAATTATGATCTGGTCCTTATTTATATATTTATAAAAGTATTTTTTCTTTTAAAAAGTATCATTAAGCAAATACAGTTCTCCAGTATCCTTTTCTGTCAACCAAATTTTGATTTTCTTTTGTCTTATTTACAAAGGATATCAGTCTCATTTTCCATTTTATCAACAAGAAAAGCAAACATTAAAATAGACACCAGAAATTCCTTTCTGGAAAAAAATAATAATTAAAAAAAATTCCAATATTTTCCTTTAGAAGTCTTTTCAAAATGTATGATTTCATTGTATGAAATCATTTGCAAAATATAGGTCATATAATTAAGAGCATATAGTGAGTTTTACACAAACAAGATATCTTCAGGTTAACATGAAACCTTCAAGTATTTTTGTCTAAACTCTTTCCCGTTTTTCACCACCTCCTCCCCAAACAAGTAGATCATCTCTAAATTTGTCATTGTATCAACAAAAAATAGATGTTTTCCTTTTTTAGATGGTAATTATAGGAAGTATTTAAAAGTTGATAAAAATAGTCCTTCTTGTCCCACATCTGTGATCATTTCAGAAGTTTTGATATGAATAAATATATAGATATGCAGTCTCTGTTCCTCATATTCAATCTTTTTATGGTTCATCTATACCATATTTATAAGACTGACATGATTTTTAAATTGGGGCTCAGGAGCATTCAGAGAGTAAGGTTTATAACAGGCAGTGACATACTAATATTAAAGAAGTCATTGAACATTTTCTTCTCTAGCTGTAATTTAATTTTTATTTTATTTTATTTTTAATATGAGACATTTTTTCTTCCTATGCTATTTGTAGTGAGTTTTTCCTTTTCAAACAGGCTTAGACAGACTTTACTTAAGGAAATTTGACAGCCTAAGATAAGCCAGAGGCAGGCATCACTATTAGAAAGAACATCATTTTCGAAATTTGAATATATTAGACAAGTCAGAGTAGGCCAAAAAAAAAAAAAAAGGCCAAAAAAAAACAAAAACTAGGGTGGTAGGGTGGGGGATAAAGGGCTTGGACAGAGTGTGGGAGATGGCCTTAAAAATGTTAGGGGAAGGGAAGAATAAGACACTTTCACAGCTATGTGCTAGTTCATCTTCTCTCCCATTAATCATTAACATTCTGGCATGAGCCCTATGATCTGACTGCTGTAGTCTTCAGATCCTGTACAATCTTTTTATTATTACTCATCCCTTTTCCAGTTCACACTTTTCTTTCCAGCATATTTTGTGAATCACAGATCTGACTGCAGAAGCAGCTGGATGTGAGGAGTGAGAGTTGGGCAGAGGAGCTATAAAGATCATGTGTTTATCTCAAGAAATTAAGAAATTAATCTCTTAAGACATGAGAAACACACAGAATGACTGTAGACTTGGCCAATGTCATAGCTGTACTCACTCGTTCATCTTGCTGTCTTCTGGGATAGAAATGTCAATACAGAAACAGCAAGAAGCAGTGAAGGTCCAGCACTCCTAATGGAAGTGGGCCCTTCTTCTGTCTGTATTTGCATTCCCACTTTTTTGTCACTGTCCTTGAGCACATCCCATTGTCCCAGCCTCAGTTTCAGATACAGCCGTTTTTCCACAGTTGGCACTTAAGAAAAACTCAGCACTATAAATAACTGCATAACACTATTCAAGCTCTGCATTTTTTTCCTGTCATTCTTGTCCCTAAAAGATGGTAGGTTATATGTATACAAATAAATTAAAATAAAAAGTAATATTCATATCCAATAAATATTCTGCAAGCCAACTGGATGATTTGTGTGTTCCACATTCTAGTTGAAAGATAAAAAGGCAATAGACAAATAAATGCCATGAGGTACTTAACCTTGTATTACTTTTCAGTTATCATTAGGACAGAGTATGATTAGAAAAACAATAGTTTGTTTTTGTTTTTGTTTTTTTTTAATAGATACGTTATGATCCCCACCAAACGTGTCCCTTCATTATGCAAATAACCACTGTGTCTCTTTGTTGTTGTTTTCTGTTTGTTTGTATTCCAGCTATATTAAAGAATATTTTGGCAGAAGCTGCATGTCTTCTAGCAGTCATATGCTCTTGATTAATCACGCATAATGGGCAAACTGTGTGTGGGGTAAAGTAATTTCATACCAATCACTACCCATTATTTAAGAATGCTTTGACATAATGCCTTGTCTGTCCCATCAGAGACCCCAGGTTGACGAAGAGAAAGTTCATTCTGATATGATTTGCAAGAAACAGTCGAAATCACTGGCGAATAGCACAGGAGCATAGAAATGAAACTTTAGCAGAGAAGGTAGCATTTCCTTTTCCTTAAAAGCAGTGTGGACTGATGAATCTATATCAATAAAACTTTGGGTTTTGAATGAATTATCATTACTCCTTTCATGAAGAATTCTCCTTCTGTGACAACTAGATGCAGGATTCAGACTTAGCAACTTTACTGCTGGAAGAATGCCTAAAAACCTGAGGTCCTTTGCAGTCTCTACTACTCTCTGGTCTCCAGGAATAGCCCCACAGACAGCAAGACTTCTGTCTCTGTCCCACACAGCTGCCTCAGTTTTCAGTCTCATGCACAGACACACAAATCTCAGCTTCATATATGGCCTTTTTATCCAAAAAGAAATTATAAACCTTCCAATACTGCCCTGCCCTCACTCACCATCTCACAACTCTTGTTGAACAGTTAAACAATGTTAAGTGGGCATGTTAAATAGTACCAGATCAAGGAATACATGATCTACCCATTTCACCTCCAAATTGGTCATGGCTTGGTTTCCTCTTTGGGTAGGTCCAAACTCATTATGCTCGAGTCCATCTATTCACAAGGGGAGTGATCTGGCCTGGGAAGAAAAGTGGTAGGACAAGTAGACACATCACATATATTATGGGGGACTGGTAATGAGGGGATACAAGTGGGAAGAAAAAAAAAAAGTATAATCAGTGATATGGGTGAGTTTTGCTTTGGATGAGTTTTGCTTTGGCAATATATCATGGAAAAATTACCATAGTAAACATCCTGCATCCTGGTAGACCTAAAGGAGATGGCTAGGTAGGGCTTCACTCTAGGACTTCACTTAGCTTCCCAGCTCTGCTTAAGAATGCATAGTAAATCATCATTAGCTCTGGTGCAGGCAACTAGTAACTTCTACTTGATACTAGGAACATGAAGGCGTCTGTGAAAGAATTGGCTTCATCGAGGGTTCTTTCCCTTGTTCAGTAACGAAGGTAATGGTACCTTCCAGACCTACATGACCAGCCAATCCATCTAAATGGACAGTATATATATGTATACATATATATATATATATATTGTGAAGCCCTACCTATATATATATATATACACATAGGTATATATGTACATGTATGCATATGTTCTAAACTGTAGTTCTAAACTGTAGTTACTGAAGAACATTTTCGAGGCATAAGTACCTCTTTTTTTTTTTTTTTTTTCAGGACTAGTTTACTGACTGAATGCATATACCATGAAATTTTTGTCATTGGTTGACTTCATGGGTGTGTTCCAAAGATTAAGCATAGCAAAAAGTAATTGTTTTCACCAGCACAAACATGAAATTAATTTGCTTTTTTGTTCACTAGATTTTTGCAATAAAACCTAAATGAACCATTAACCTCTCAGCTTTCACAAGAGTTGCTGGAATCGATGGGATCTGGTTTGCCACCCACAGATCATGAGTAATTTGTATCAAAAAGAAACATATTTAAGGAGAGCTTGAGTGGAACTAGCTATGATGTGTCTGGCATTTTGTGATCCTGCCATTGGCTAAACCCTCTGACAATGTATCACTAGTTTAATCACATTAAAGCAGAAAGCAGAAAATGTCAGAAAATACTGAGATGGCTTAGCTGACGAATGGCAGACAGCTGGAGAAAAGGAGAGGGGATTTCTCTTTTCAGTGATTTGCCATCATTGTACAAACAAGAAATTCTCACAAAATTTGCCCTCACCAACTGGAATAAACCTAATGCACAGAGGACACAAGTCCTGTAGATAAAACAGATATCAGGATGGAGAATCTGATCATTCATTTTCCTGCTTCAAACAGACTTCTGAGAAGCCAATCTAAGTGCAAAGGCAGCACTCATTTTACAGAAACACCGAGTTTCAAATTTCCTGAAGAATTATGTTTCCTTTGCTTCTCCTGCCCACATTTTACTACATGGAGAACACAAAAAGAAATGAGTGAAAGAAACTTGGGAGTCTGCATGCATTCTTGTAAATGGACGCATTTTGGAAATGCCTACTTTTTGATTCAACTCAATACAGTTGAAAGGCTATACAAAAAGTGTTTGCCAGAATATACTTAAAGCTGTCTTCTGTGTGCTGTCATGTAGTTTCTGCTAGGGTTGACAGCAGCAAAACTGTTGTACTCAGACAGACACAGCTGGCATTGTCTCTCCAGTTGTCTTTAGTGTTGCATGTGTCTATGCCATGATATTCTGAAGAACACTATATAAAACAGGCATTGTCCTTACTATCTGCACTGAAAAGCAATAAGGGAGGTAGCCCTGTTTAAAAGACATAGAAATTTCAGGAAGTAATTATCAATGGTTATGGGTGGGGATCCAATGCTGACAAATGTGTACAACCAACCTGGAACACTTGGAATAAGAGTGAAACTATGTGCCATGTGAAACTGTGTGCTATGTTACAGAATACTTCCTAATTTTGCAAGCTGCTGAAAAAGATCTTGGAATGAAATATTAGAAATAACTTATAAATTATAAAAGTAGCTAAATAAAGATTTCAAATAGTTGTTGTAGCAAAGGAGACTGCCCTGAACCTGGAATAGAGTAGCTGGAAGCATCAAGTAGGAGTAGCGAAATAAGCGAAATAATAGTAAAATCATTCTGTAACTGATTTAGTGTCCATGCAAAATAAATAAGTAAATAATAATAATAATAAATAGGCTTGGTTAGAAAGAATTATAAACCTTAATGTTTAGAAAACTTAAGAAGTGAGCATTCACAAAGTCAACCAAATAGATGGGTGGATGACCTGGAAGATAAAGTTAGGTGGGCTAGAAGCAATACACCTTCCTTTTACAGAATCACATAATGGTTGAGGTTCGAAGGGACTTCTGGAGATCATCTCGTCCAACCTCCCTGATCAAGGAAGGCTACCTAGAGCAAGTGGCTCAGGAACATGTCAAGACAGCTTTTGGAATTCTCCAGGGAAGAAGACTCCACTGACTCTCTGGGCAAGCTGAAAAAGCTTCTTTTACAGTGAGTAGGATTTTTCTGACTTGAAGTCTTTAAATCAATAATAATTATTATTTTTTTTTATTATTATTGTTTTTTCCTTTAGATATGTATTTTATTTTAAGCAGACATACTCGGTAAAGAAATTACTATTTCATATCAACTGTGTTATATGAAGATGGAGGGTTACAGCAGTTCGTTCTTGGCTTAGTATCTCAACTTGTATGAAATTATGGGTGAGCCAGTGTCTGGGCTTTAGCTAGCTGATATAAATTTGTTCAGTAACAATGACCCCAACTCATTCTGCTTGCTGGCAAGGTGGCTACGCTAACTTGCCCTTTTGGAACTGCAGTTTCTGTCAATTTCTCATTTCTATCACCTGAATAAAAAGTGTGTTGGAGATGGCAAAACATGCAAAGAAAGATTTTTAACATTTCTTGAATGCATGAGAGAAACATGCAGAACTTTCTGCACCCTGATCATTGCACAACTATTTTATGCTGTCATTTTACAGCAGTGACAAACTTACTGGTGTTAATTATCAATTATCATCCTTACACTACATCTAGTCCCCATGGCCAGATGAGCACCCTGTTCCCAGATCTTCTTCCCAGGGGAGCCTGTCCCAGTGCCTGACCGCCCTCTGAGTGAAAAACCATTTCCTAACATCCAGCCTGAACCTCCCCTGACGCAGCTTCATGCCGTTCCTTTGGGTCCTATTGCTGATCACCGGAGATTATCCTGAACACTGAGCCCTCACTGAACACTGCTCTAGTTCTCCTGAAGTTGAGAAATAGGAAAAGATTTTTTCCACGTCTTGTGCTCTGTTAAAAAAAAAAAAAAAAACAAAAAAAAAAAAAGGAAGTATAAGCTAAAAATCCAAGTTTATAAAATATTCCACTTTACCAAACTTTAGTAGAGGCTGTAGTGTCTCTGCTTACCCTATGTCATGTTCTTCTTCTGTGGCTCAAGAACTGGGGAATACAAGACTCTTCTTAGCAAAGCTGGGATTATTTTATTTATTTATTTTTTTTTCCTCGGTGGAAGAGTACTAGCTTAATACTTGAGATAAGCATTTCCAGTTTATTGAAACTACTTGTCATAAGTACCTGAGTGATTCCTGGAATAGCACAAACCTGAGTGCCTGAATATTTTGGCACTCATAAGATGAGTCAGCCAGATGTTAGCCTCACACCTCCGTCTATTTGAATAATATATATTGTACATATTGTACGATATCCAATTTGGCTACCCTCGGTCTCTCATTCAAGCTGCTGCTGCTGTTCACTCAGACAGCCATTCAGTGCTAATGACGCAGCTTTAAATCAGGGACTGCTCTTAAACTGCAGCATGCCTGCATCAGCATCTCTTTGGTGAATAGTTCTGAAGTGAATTTGGGCATGAGTGCTTCTTTGAGGATACTGAAATGGAGCATGTTCCTGCTGCTGCTACAGAATTTGTTACTAATTTTGAGAGAACATGTCTAGATCTTAAATATTTTACTCAATTCTAAATAAGAGACACTTGAAACAAACAAACAAACCATGAAGCCAGAAAAGGTTGGCTATGCTCAATTACTTGCATAACAAAGTGATCTTAAAGCACCCCCTCCTAATGCATTCTTGCCTTACATATTATCTTCCTCAAAGATGAAAAGAAACATATATTGCACCCTGAACACCAACAACAAAAATTAATCCCATATTGTTTTGGTGAAGAAATAATAATTTCTGCTAGGAAGGTCACTAAAAAAATTATATGAAGAGTAAGAAATTGAAAAACATGAGAAAAGGCATATGAATCTGGCACGTGGATTGATTGTTTTGGGAATATTCAAGGTCACAAAGTTTTAAAGTCACCATGAAGAGAATATGTAGTTCATTACCTGACTGTTTTACAAATACAGCCACCTGAATAAGGTTTCACCTGGCAGCTGGTACTCTGAACAGAAGTAGGCATTAATATGGAAAGCACCTGTTACAACACTGTTGCTTATGCAGCATCAATGGAGAATCTAAAATTAAAGGTTCAAATCTCCTGTCTAATTTAGGATCTAAATGTTTGCTTTTCCGTTCCTCTAATTTCTGTTGTCCTTTTTTTTTTTTTTCTTTTTCTCATGAAGCACAGTGGAAAAAAATGGTTATTATATATGACAAAAATCACTCTTTCAAAAGTAACAGTGAGAAAAATGTGTAAGTATCAAATGGAAAATGTTGCTCACACTATTTTAAGCTATAAAAGCTGATATATAATAGGGAGTAAATCTGTGTCTCCTAAGCATTGGCCCCATGTTTTGACCACATAAGCAAAAAGGTCTGAGATGAAATTCTCTATCTGTAATGAATAATATTACATAAGGTTTGTAAAAGTGTCTTCAGTAATCAAACAATGTGAATGATCCAGAAAATTTCCTTACGGAAAATGCTCAGTAATTTGAATTCTTTTTGAAAAGGCAGTTTGCTATTAGGTGGACAACAAGATGCATCCAGGGATATAAAGAACTGTCACTCTTCATTTTCCACATAATGCCTGAAGATTAGGATGATGATTACATTATACAGAAAGATAAAAAGGTACAGAAAAACAAAGAGACAAAGTTTTAACTGGTATAAACCAATGCAAAACTTCCGGAACTAACAGTTTAAAAATGACTCATAGCTATAGTTATTATTTTCATTTTAAATTTAATTTTCTTCTTACATGCACTTTTAGTTCCATAGCTGTAGGCATCCCGTGAGCAACATGATGAGCAATTTATTAGAATAGACAAGACCTTATCCAAACATTTACAATAAATAGCCAAATTACTTACTTGCTGGGATCAGGTTACAGATATTTTAATTTCTTCCTGTAAAGAATGTATGTTGACTTGCTAGTAAGGGTTAAAACCAACATACTTTCTACATAGGTTAAACATTTTATCTAGTAAAAGATAAGCTGTTCAAATTTAGGCTTTGAGAAAGAAAAAAAATCCCTAAAAATAACAATATATATATATATATATTATATAGCTTGAGCATAAATTTCATTTGTATCTGGTTTAAGCATTTTTTTTACACTCTTTTCTTAAGGGATTCACAATCTGTTCTGCTGACTTTCATCCTGTTACAGAGAAATGACATTTATTATCTCACTGATAAAATGTGAGATGATTCTTTATTATTGGTCATGAATAAATTTGGAATGGAAATTAGGAATTTTCTAACTATCACAGCTGTGAGGTCCTAAAGAGCTTTCCAGTAGGACAGGTGAGAATAAAAAAGCTCTTCAGAATCTTAAAATAGACATTTATAAATGCAGTGGAAGGACTAGATATTGTGGTTGTGATAGCATCGAGACTGAATTTTGTGATCCAGGAGGCTTGTTTTAGGTGTCTGCTTTAAAATTTTATATGTTTAAAAAATGTCAAGATGTCATAGAAAATGCTTTCCTTACAAATATTTTAATTTTTCTCTGACAAAATGAAAAACATTGCTGAGCAGTTTTGATCTGTGATTTTATGGAACCTTTATGTTTTAATATGGGTAGGTAATGTTATTTTTGAGTCTTCTCCAAAAGCCTTCAGTAACTAATTTTACCACATTTTCTTTATTTATGGAGATGATCTAGTTACTCTTCCTCTCATAAATATAAATTCTATCAAATTAGTACTTGTATTTCTATCTTATTGTTACTTCAATACAATTTATTATGGAAGCAAAATATGTTCCAATGAAGTCATAAAGTACTATAAAATAACATGTAAGTGTAAAAATATTCTAGGAAAACAGTTTTATATATGTGTCCTGATTTCAGCTGGGATAGAGTTAATTTTCTTCCTAGTAGCTGGTATGGTGCAGTGTTTTGGATTTAGGATTAGAATAACGCTGATAACTCATAAGCAGTATGGGGAATTGTCTTGGGGGGGAGCCAATGCTCAAGAACTGGCTGAAGATTGGTCAACTGGTGGTGAACAACTGTATTGTGCATCACTTGTTTTGTATATTCCTTTATTATTGTTGTTGTTGTTCCTTTATTTTCTGTCTTGCTGAATTGTTTTTATCCCAGCCTCCCCCCCCCCCAAGTTCAACCTTTTTTCATTCCATTCCCAGCCAATAAATAATATTTTTTTTTTCTGGCAATTTTTTAGTGTTAATCTGTGTTACAAGAATGATTTGAACTTGTGTCTCGAGAAGAAACATGCAGTGAAACCTCGTGAAGCATTTTAGATGTTAAGATTTTTTTTTTTAAGATTAAGCATTTTAGATTTTAAAGAGATTAAGATGTTATGGAACAGGCATATTTAAGTATTTTGATTCTAGTGCCTGGGACTGCCAAAAATTGCTGAAAGTAGTGAGATCTGCTTAGTCAGATTCATCATATTATTGCACTGGCCTAATTTTAAGTATTTTACCATCATGCACAGCAAACAACTGACTTTTTAAAGTGGTACTTGAACTCATGAGAACATAAGAAAATATGCAGTATTCTATCCATCTGCCTAACTAAGGAGAGACCTACTGTTCCAACAGTATCCTGTATAAAAAATCATTCAACTTTTAATTAAATAAACATCTAACCACAGAAAAAGCTTGCAAGCACTGTAGGCAATTCTCTCATGTTCACACTGAATATTTTGCTTAATGTTGAACATTAATCTCTCCTCCTGTATTTTTAACCATTGCTTTTTTTCTCCTATCTTTAGTAGATTCCAAAATTAATTTATTCCCCCTCTACTTCTCAGTGATATATATATATATTTTTTCACTGAAGATTTCTCCCATTCCCTTACACTTATTGATTTCTGTTCACTCTAGTTATCATTCTTTATTAGTTCAGACAGTCAACATTTTTCTTCAACTGTGATTTCGCAATCTGGATGGAGGATTCTGTCTGCCACACTGGACAGAAAACTTGCTTCATGTGTCTTTAAGACATCACATCTGTTTATACACCTCTACATGACCTCCACATAGTGTTTGTATTTCTTTTATTATACAGTTGCCCTCTTCTACACTTCTGAATCACCATTAAATCCCTTCTCTCTCTCTGATTTCCTACAAATTGTCTATGCCAATTATGTATGAGTTGTCTCGTGATTTATTCTATTGGCTATTCTTTTAAGTGTTTCTAATTTTTTCACACCCTTGCTCCTGCCAGAACAGGGAAAATATGCCATTTTCTCATTCTGTAGCTCTACTTTTATTCTTCTTTATTCTTCTGCATATTTACTTTTCAAAAAATAAAATGAGATAAACTAAAATAAAACTAAACTAAGCGAAAATAAAATAAATAAAAATCTCACTGAAAGCATAGACAAGGCCTGTTCCTTGCTTCTGAAAGTTAAAACTGTCTGTACTGCAGGGTTCAGCAGTTGTAACTAAATGTATCAATTGACTATCTGAAAATAGAATAATAAGAAAAAGTAAACGTGTCTAATAAATAACTATTTCAATATTTCACTGTTTTGGTATTTCAAAATGTAATTTGTAGGAAAATAAACTTTCTTGGGGAGAATTGAATTCCAACCTGCTTCCTAGTCATAGTTTTAATGGAAGAAGTCTTTAAAATCATTTATAAATTTGGATACAAAGTTCAGAAGAGAATCCAATACTCTGAAGAGTTTAAGCAGGTATCTCAGCATCTCAGAAATTGGAAAGCAGGCACATTCCACCTTGTCATTGCATGGAGTCACAAAGAGTTACAAAAGCATTAAAATGACCTACGGATATAAAAAGAAAAACAAATCTATACAACAAGTTTATTATAAAGTAATCATGAATATATTCATATATTCAGCTGAATATTTAAGGGTTATTTTTAGAGCATAATCAGCAATCTGGTATTCAAAGTCTGTCTCCTGTTTTGAGCCTTAGTTCTGCCATTGTCATTGCCACCCACATATCCCTGACTGTGTTTTTGTATTAAATTGTCATTTTTCCCCAGGGCAACTGCTGCATGAACACAGGACATAGCAGAATGACTTAGTTCAAACTCAGGAACTTGTTGACAGGAAAGAAAGCTACTTATAGTTGAAGGGAAAACAATCCTAAGTTTTACATATATGACAAATGTAACTTTTTATAAGTAATTCTGAGATACATCAGAATATTTATATTAAATTATATTAAAATATTTTCATTTAAAACATTTCAGAGTATTATTTTTTTTCTACATTCTAATTAGTTACCTAATGTGATGGAATCAAATACAAAATAGAACTATTCCACTGAGAAGAATATTAAAATTACAATATTAAGATCCCATTCAGTGCCTTTTTCTCAAAAATACATCAAATCTTGAAGCATCTCATGTTGAATTAAAACCTATATAGAAATACCATTGATTTACACCCCTACCTCTGTTTCCATTTACACATTTTTTTCATATAGCATATATGGTATGTTTAAGTATTATTATTCTGCCACATTATAAGTGAAATCTTTAACTAGAACACTGAGGTTAAGAATTTAGAATTTAGCTAGCACTGCTGTTAGTTATTTCAGAGATGGAGAGGAGTCCAGGTCTGAAGTACTAATCAGTGTAAAAACAAAACAATATTGGTGAAATATATCTAAACAAAGAAACAAAGTAGACAGGATGAGTAAGACAATAAAGCAGCCTTTCAACCATGCTCCTAAATGTTTCTATACAATCACAAACTCTTCTGTGAAAAGAAAACAAACAAACAAACAAACAAAAGCAAGCAAACAAACAAAAATACATTTTGAACTGTGTGGATCATGTTGGAGAAGCTTACAATGTCAGGACTATACTCATTCTCCTTCTCTGAGATCAGAGAATGTAAATGGAACACCAAATCATTTTTTTTCAATCCTTGGGATTTATCTTCCTTGTTCAGTGATATCTTCTCAGTCCATAAGAGAAGGCAGACGTTTGGTCATCTTTTGCTGTCATTAGAAGGGTGGGCTGAAACCTTCCCCATTCCTTACCCTTCTCAGTAGAATTGTACTGCCTATGGGAAGGGATCCTTTTACTCCAGGGTCAGGTCTTCAACAACAGCCACAACGGGTGTTTAGGAGAAATGCTAGGAAGCACCAAAACCACATATCACACACTCTGTATTGAATAGACTGTCCTCATGAATTATTTTTCTTTCTTCTTTTCAGGCATAATAAACTACCATTTGCTATTTTCTTTAGCACAACAAAAAGATATTCATAATGTATAATACAGATGAACTCCTGTTCTCTTAAGTAATGTCTTAGGTCAACCTCTAGACAAAATCAGAGTATCTCCTTTCATATCTTTCACACAGCCAAATTATTTTGGTTCCAATCAGTTACACAATATGGGCCTTAATTTGATTTTTTTCTGACTTCCAGATGCTTTGTCTTTCAACCTTTATGATTCATTTATGTCTCTTTATTATTCTATAGCTGATAAAAAAAAAAAGAAGTGTCTACCATCAGATATATGCATCCAGTATTCTTTCTATGTCACCTGTATTTGATATATGTGCATGTATGTGTGAATTGTAGCTGGTTTACCTGCCTGAAACACTAAATCAGAAGTTGATACACACAGAAAAACAATGTGATGTTTTCAGTTGTTATCATAAGTCAAACCTTAGATATGAGATTACTTCCCCTGATTTCAATAATATGGATATGCTTTCAATCCTCACATATGGGCTCAAAGTGCATAAAAAAGACATTTCATTTTACAACCCACCATGCAGGCTCTTGTTCCCACATTTTCATGTGACTGGAATCTCCTTACCAACCAGCTGTTTCACCCAAGTGCTGTAGTTCACAGTGAAGGCTTGTAAACTAGGGCACATGACATAAATAACGAAAAAGAAAGGACCTTATCTGAAGGAGTAATTATACGGTTGTCGATGAAATCAAATCAATTAAGAAAGAAGAAAACCTGCCCCCGTGGGGCAGAGGGAGCACAGTCTGAAATGAAAGTAAGCTGTGTGTAAGCCAGGCTTTTGAAGCAGTTGCATTGCCCTTCCACTCTTTGAAGAGGTTTTGTGGGTGAATTTCGTCAGGAGAGATAGGCTCCATTTAATTTAGTACAAATCCTGTGCAAACAACAGATTTGAGTGCTTAATTTTGCATCACTAATTCTTTAAAATGTTGAACTTTCTTAAATGCAAGTTGTAGAAAATTCTGCCTCGAGGATGATTCAGTACACAGAAGACAGACATGTTACCAACTCACCCCACTTAACAGAGGAATGGTAAATGCTTGGGATTTATGTGATGCAAATGACTTCTGCTTACTTTCTTTTTAGAGGGTAATGTGATCTAATGGTGCCAAATGAAAGGTAACTCATGCATAGAAAAATAGGAACACACAGATAGGGAGAAAAGCTTTCATTGTAAGGGGAAAACAAAAACTGTAGAAACTATTTGATAATATTATGATATCACTCATGCATAGTCCATGCATATCATGTTCTAGACACCTCCACTAACTTTATCCATGTAAATGTTCAGTTTCTGCTTGGAGAGAACTACAGCTAGTGGAAGCAAGGCAGCTCTGGGGGATGATAATTCCCACATTGAGATACACTTCTGATATGTGTGGGATATATGAACACTTAGAAGTGCCTCTATTCTGAAACATTAATTACTAAAATGGCCAGATAAGTACTTGTTCTATATATGCTAAATAGAAAAGGGCCAGGGATTGTTCTCTGAATCCAAAAACAACTGACACCAACAGGTCATTTCCATACTGCATAACATTTGGCACTGCATCTCCTCTAGACTCCCTGGAGTGTTTCTTGGAAGTCATAATGAAACATATGAACATTTTTTTTTTTTTTTTTCAGTTCAGACTATCAAAAATAATGTAATGGCTATATAGAAACCTCTCACAATGGTGTTTTCACACCATGAAGATAAAAGTATGTGTTACAGGCCCTTGGGCATGGCAGATGGTAGTGTTTGAGAATGCATATTCTGACGGAACAGTGTTAGACGACTGTGTAGGGTGTAAAGAGCTAAACCTGGTGCATTATTGTCCAAACAGCCTGTTGAGACTTGTCTCTGGTGCATGGTACCCTCTGAACTGTCTGGACATTGTTCAAGAAAGTTCAAAATGGTTCAAAATGCTGATCATTTCAGGCTCACCACAGTCCAGAGCCCGAGCCTATGCCCTGGTCTTGTTTTATTTACCAATATAGATGCAGCCCCAGATGGCTGAAGTTAAGTGAGATGAGCAATTCAGACTCGTCACAACAATAGCCAAGAGCATAAATACACAACAGCCATACCCAAAAATGAAAAGAGATACTTACACTATTTTCCTTGTATTTACTCCTGGAGAAATGCAAATATATATATATATAAAAGCTCACTCACCTCAGTATAAAACATTACATTTTTTTAAGCGTTGGTGTAATTTAATTTTCAACTTTAATTTCCAATTTTTACATCGTCTAAGACTGATTATTTTTCGAAATTAAAACATTTCAACTCATGTTGAACGAAACTTTTTTTTTTTTTTTTCTATTTATTATTCTATTTCTTCAGACAAAATTATTCACTGCATTTAATTCAAACTCAAACTTTCATGGGTGATATTCAATTAGAGATTAAAGGTTTGCTTCCATTTCCTAAGAATACATCTCCAATGTACCATGTTCATCCCCTTAAAGGGTCAGAACTATCTGCATGGGGTTGGCACATAAGACACAAGATGTACAGGAAATACAAGTGAGATAACCTACTGTATTTCATATGGCTCTAAATGCTTTTTCAGGTAACGAGCACATGATGTCCTCAGTATAGATGCCTGTAGTTTTGCTGTTGGCCAAGGTAGGCAGTATACTTCATGAAGAGCTATTGACCAAAGATTTTATGCACAGTTTGTCTGGCCAAAGGTAGGCACCTACTTTACATGACTAGCATCCTAAGCTCTGCTAACTTTATTGAACTAGTTCTCCAATGAGTATGATGAGTACGGCAGGATCCCAGGCAACTAGCTCATCTACAGACACTTAGACTTGTTGAAGTACATTTTGCCATATAGATCTAAAATTGCGAAGTATTCAATTTGCAGATGCAGGATGGAAACAATAAATGTGGTAATCACAATATAACAGTATTTTGATATTTTTTCTTTCACTTCTGAGGATATCAGTAGTGTTTGTTTTTTGTTTGTTTGTTTGTTTGTTTGTTTTCCTTCCAGTTCCTACTGGACAAGGCTGGACATTGTTCCCACATAACCATAACACTCATGACAGGCATCTGGTGACTGATTGTGCTATGGGAGAGAAAGATCAGTGCTACACTGAATTATACAACTGTTACTGATTAATGTGTCTTTAAGGCAAATTTACCCAGGGGAAATGCACAGAGATGACCTGTCTCAGAAGAAAATTTCCCCTGAATCATTTGGGCCTTGCCAGACTTGACTGACAGTTTCAAACTTAAGGTGACAAACACTGCTTAAAAAAGTTGTAAAGGTATTTACAAGCAACATTCGATACCTGAGCAGTCAGCTACCAGAAGCCCTTACAATTTATTCTGGCTTTGTTTGGAGACTTTACTCTTAATCCCAACACATGGGTAATGTAATTGGAAAGTAATGACAAATCTCAGGAAAGTGATTCAGATGCTACTGGTTTGAGATTTTTTTCCTTTTAAGTCTTTCTGGTTGGTTTGATTTTCATCAGGCCACCCAGCACCACAGGTAATTAAGAAATATGCAGACACTAATGTTTCAATTCTGTTGAGCTTCCTCAGAGGTGTGGTTTCCTGGCTATGGATGTGGCTACACTTTCAAATATCAGGAAAATATCAGTATCAAAACATGTTCTTACTGTTTTCCCTTGGAGGTTGCAGAAAAGCATTTACTGTTTAAGATGATGCAAATGCAGATGATCCACTGGTTATCACTGCTTCTCTTTGCTCAAGTCTGTGTTTTTTAATAGCAGTGGTGTCTTTTTCCCAATTTGCTCCAACTCTGAGCAGCAATAAACAGAACTCTGTTTACTAACACAAAGCATTTCATTTCTTCACGGTGTCATGAATACAAAGCAAACACAGAACATTACACAACTGGTGACACTTAAATGTAAGTCAATTATGCAGGTTTAATGTATTATACACGTAGCATCTGTACATGCAATGGCATGGGAGTGAAAACCTTAAATAATTAAGTTAATGGGAAAGTACTGGGTATTTAAAGGGCACATAGGAGAACAAATGGGATTTGTTTTGCGTGAGGGTTTATAGAGTCATGAAACAAGGGAGGCTGGCATTTTTTGCAAAGCTATGGTCTGCCTCTCAGTTTACAAATAGGTAGTTGATGAGACCTTTCTCATCCCAGATTTGCTTTCTGGAATTATTTTAAAGTATTTTTACGGATTTGGTTATGTTCTTAAACTATAGTGGCATTGTCCCTGGTTTATACTAGAACCAAGGACAAAAAAAAAAAAAAAAAAAAAAAAAGACACAAAAGCAATTTGGGATGAGGGTAAACAACTAAAAGTTAATTGCAGAGGGCTAAGAATGGGTATGGAGAAAAAAAAAATAATAAAGAAATGACTAGCTCCCTGCTGTAGTTATGGCCATAAAACTTGGAGTATGTATGTTCCTTCTAATATAACCATCAATGAAATAGTCAATAAGGTTGCTATAAAATTGTACAGATTTGCTCTGCAAAGTAAGTATAAGAACATGTTGCCTTCTTACAATAGTAGACTTCACTCTGTGAAGCTAAAATCCTATCTTCTAATTGAAGTGTCAAACATAACTGTACCTGGCATATTGCCCTCCATCCAAACAGACTCACGCTGCTTTACAAACATTAAGGAAAAAATTATGCATGGTCAGACAGCTGGTGTGAGGTCTATACACCATTTATATCCTACTTAAGTCTTCACAGCACTCTTCCTGAGTGATAAGCAAACTTCATTAGGGCTGTTTAACAGAGAGAGGACCTTCTGTACAGAGGGACTATATGACTTGCTTATATTTTAATTAGGAGAATAAAAAGAGAAACATGTTGTCACAAGATAATCTAAAAGTTAAAAGAAATATATATAAAAAGAGGATGAAAAAATAAATCCTGATTCTGATTCAAAGGTCTTTCTGGAAACACGTGAAAATTTAACAAGGAGAAAGAGAAGCATACTTTATCTCTCCTTTCTTTTTTTCTTGTCATAGTGCATAAGAAGACATATCTCTACACTAGTAAAGTTCTGTAGTTTTTTCCTTCTGTCTTTCTGATAATCCTAGGGTGAATGTAACTTAGTGTTGATGGAGTCCATTTAAGCATATTTCTAGTAGTTCCATATAAATCTGATCCCCTGAGATGCTCATCAAATGACTGTTTCTTAAGGACATTGCGTAATTCTTTAATGAGAAAAAAAAAAAAAAGTATATCACAGCTATGTCATAATCCTTTGTTATTTGATTTACCGCCTTGCTCCAGTTTAGATTAGATTAGATTTCACAGTAGCCACTGTTGTAACCTTGCTCAAATACGTGGTTACTTTTCCTTCTATGCTAACACAAATTCCACTAAAATAAAAATGCAATTTATTCAATAGCCTAGAGAATAACACTAACACTTATTTAACAGAATACCAGACTATACATGCAAACCTGATTAAACATAGAAATATGTTCTGATTTTTTTTTCCTTTGCTGAAATATCTTTAGTTTCCATGGAACTTTTTGAAACAGAATATGTACTAAAATGGAAAGACAAAATATGCTGTATAGAAATATTTAGATATAAAAAGCAATACAGATAGGGGCAACTGCAGTTCATGTCCATTCACACTGACAGAAAATATGTGTTAACTGGTTTATGTCTTCATTTAGAAGGCTCATTTGATTCAAAGTTACTTCCTTTGACAGGAAAAACAGAGGAGGAAACTAACCACAGAATAGCAACAATAGTTTCATAAATAGTGCACAGAGATATCCAAAATGTTCCTAAATGTTCAATGCTATGGTTTAATTGTGCTCCTAGTGAAATCAGGGACAACTTCAGTGGAATAATGTAGAATACACCAGAAACTGCTTTCATTGAGCGCTTATAAAAACAAACTAACAAACAAAAATGTAAGGAAAACAAATCTAAGGAAAATATGATAATATAAAGATTTCAATTATCTAAACTCAAGTCACTTAAAGAAAGTTGTTCAAGTCTCTCCAGGGAGTACAAAGAAAGCCTTTGGTTCATATGTAGGTGCCATTATATATATTACAGAGCTAATTGTGTTTTGCTTCATTCTGAATTCATCTCAGTACCATCTGAAAACAGTGATAAAGGTAAACTGAACATTCTTGATACTGTTCTCTTGCAGTAAGGTCAACTTACTGGCCTGGGACGACTTGTGTCCATCCTGTTAAACACTCTTATTCACTAGAACAGGGTGCAATCCACAGTATTTATTGAGAATATTCCCTGAACAATGCTAGGTCCTGAAAGCTGTCTGGGAATTGACTGGGACACTGCTAGTTAATGAAAGTCAAACAATGTCAAGAACTGCTCCATAAGCACCCAGTCTACATTTCAATGCCAAGTAACATTTTCGGTGATCTCTTTAAGCACAGTTGCAGCCCTGTCTCCTATGTGTGAAGGAGTCTGGACCCTTCTTTGGGAGGGGGCTAGCAGATGTACCCCAAATCAGAGACTATTCTGATGAAGGATATGCATGTAGTAGACAATTCTAAGCAATACATACACATTTATATTTATGAGTTGTACATGACTACAGTTTCAGGGAAGAAAAAAAAAAAAGAAGAAGAAAAAAAAGAAAAAGAAATCAAGGCAAAGAACTTGCTAATGGATTGATAGCAGATCTCATTTACTCTTTCAGTATGTATGAATGTCAGTAGTGTAAGAACACTGAACAATGTCATTTGAATTTGAATCCTACTTGTTACTGAGCTTCAGCTGTTCCTGAATATATGACAGATGGGCATGGTGAGTGGTTCATTCACCACCATTGTGTCCCTCGAAGTTATCCAGAAGAATAAGAAAATCTTTGTTCACTTTCATGATGCCCATTTTGGCTATAATTTTAAGAATGCAGAGAGTGAATTGATAATATTTATTACTCTCTTGGCAGAGTCTGGAGAACAACTGGTTCATTTGTAGTTAAGAAAAGATATCATCATAGTGTTCTTTCTTCCCTCTGTCTGACAGCATCGATGGATGATCATCATTTCAAAAACTCTTCTTTCATTTAATATATAAGATCTTAAATATTAAATTTCTCACCCTTTGCTTTCCAATGTTCCCGATACACTAGGTTCCATGTTCCCAGACATTCACTATTCATCAAGTTTTTCTCTTGCTCTGTGGGATTGTGTGCATGGGGAAATGTCCTCAATGACATTAATGGCTTTACCTCTAAAAACATATTTTACAAACAAACTTAGGACTGACAAACCAAGTACACCTCAAATGAAGACAAAACACAGATTTTGGACAAAATTTCTATTCATAACATCAAGCTAAGCCTTGATTCATGATGTATGTGAGAACTCCCAGACTTATTTAAAGGATCTGAAGCAAGAAATCTGTTTCATATTACCCTGAAACAACTTCTGCATATGTAGTGGGTTTATGTGGCAATTTTTTGGTAGTGTAAGGCTGCAGGGGTGGCCTCTGCCACTAGAATCCAGAAGCTGCCCCATGCTAGATAAGGGCCAGTTTCAGCTGGCTCCAAAAGGGACCCATAGCCAAACTAATAAGCAAGGTTGTTTGCACCTCTGGGAGAGCAGATTTAAAGAGCAGATTTAAGAAAGGGGAAAAAAAATCTTCTGTGCAACAGCAGCTGGGAGAGCGAGGAGTGAGAAACAGCCCTACAGCCCCCCAAGGTGAGTGCAGCAGGAGGGCAGGAGGTGCTCCAGGCAGGCAGCAGCAGTTCCCCTGTGGCCTGTGGAGAGGCCCCTGGTGGAGCAGGCTGTCCCCCTGCAGCCCATGGGTCCCACATGGAGCAGATCTCCACGCTGCAGCCCCCCCATGGGTGGAGGAGTCCCCGGTGGAGCAGGTGGATGTGGCCTGGAGGAGGCTGCGGCCCATGGAGAGCCCCCGCAGGAGCAGACCCCGAGCCAGAGCTGCAGCCCGTGGAGAGGAGCCCACGCAGGAGCAGGGGGTCTGGGGGGAGCTGCCAGCACCTGTGGGGGACCCGTGCTGGAGCAGTTTGCTCCTGGGGGATGGACCCCATGGGACGGAGCCGTGTGGGAGCAGTTCCTGAAGAGCTGCTGCCTGTGGGCAGCCCCCGCAGGCTCAGTTCGGGAAGGACGGCATCCAGCGGCAGAGAGGGACCGTGAGGGAGCGGCAGAGATGAAGCCTCAGGGACTGACTGCAGCCCCCATTCCCTGTTCTCCTGCACTGCTCGGGGGGTGGGAGTTGGAAGAGGGTGGGTAGGAGGGGGAAGAAAGCCTTGATGCTGTGAAAACACTGTTCAGCAGTAGCTAGAATAGTATACGTTGACAACATTGTTTACAAATGCAGAACACAGTACCATACAAGCTGCTATGGAGAAAATAAACTGTCCTGGCTAGATCCTGTACAAAGAGACATGAATGGCCAAGGTATAATCTGACTCCTATATCCACAGTTGTAGCATGCAAAATTAAATGTTCTGTAATATGGTGAAATACATATTTCCTTTTAGAATAAAAATCTTACTCGGTCACATTGATCTCTCTTGCTATTGTTGTGAATGGGATACATACAAGCTCTGAATAAGAAAAAATTGCTCTGTAGCAGCACTGGTAGATTACCACGGAAGCTGTATGAATACTAAGGTAGCAATTCAATCTACAAAGAAGCTTTAAGAAAACAGTAAAAATAACAAATAAAAAGTCAGTGCCCTAAAATGTATCCGTGTCTGCCAAGTGCAATTTTTGCTCAAGTATTTTCAGCTAAGATGGTCTTACTTAGTGTGGTACCATCTGTTGAATTTCACTTGCTTTTGTACTAGTAGAGAGCAAATGGAAACAATCAAGTGAGGCAACAACTTCTCAATTACAGTCATGAAAAGGTTCAGGTGGGCTCTTACACTACGGACAGCTGATTTCACATATGGAAGACAGGTACTTAACCTTTGATATAGCCACTGTTCACACAGACTTTAACAGTGGAGGAAAATATTACTTCAGTCACTTTTTATTTGGCTGCTGCCAAGGTTGCACTAGCTCAAGAACTAGTTGAGGTAGTAATTCTTTATTTCCTGTTTGTTGGGGTGTTTTGATTGTCAGAGAGCAGGGAGGAATAATGGTAAATTACGCGTAATTTCAAGAAGTAATACATTTCACAATACTTGGGAATATTTTTTTTTCCTACTTGTGTTTTGTATTCTCAATCAATTAAAGAAAATAAAAAGATCTGCTTCCTTCTCCTGCTAGTGTGATCAATTTTTTTTTTTCTTCCATCTCTTTGTGAATATCGGATGATGGTAATTTTCATGACCTGTATTATTATTATTATTTTTTTTTTTCAACACACTTCGTTGAAAGGTAATTCATGAATGAAAGGAAAGGTAATTCATGAAAGAAAATACAGTGATAGTTGTAGAGTAAAGGTTTAGAATCATAGAACCATAGAATATCCTGAGCTGGAAGGGACCCACAAGGTTCATCGAGTCTAACTCCTGAGTCCACACAGGACCATGCAAAAATCAGACCATGTGTCTGAGAGTGTTGTCCAAACACTTGAATTCTGACAGGCTCGATGCTGTGACTGCTTCCCTGGGGAGAACCAGTGCCCAACCGCCCTGTCAGTGCAGAACCTTTTCCTCATATCCACCCTGACCTCCCCTGTCCCAGCTCTGTGCAGTTCCCTTGGGTCCTGTCGCTGTCCCCAGGGAGCGGAGCTCAGCACCTGCCCCTCCACTCCCCTCGTGAGGGAGCTGCAGGCCGCCATGAGGCCTCCCCTTGGCCTGCTCTGCTCTGGGCTGAACAAACCAAGGGACCTCAGCCACTCTTCATACGTCTTCCTCTCCAGACTCTTTACCATCTTCGTAGCCCTCCTCTGGACATTGTCTAACAGTTTTATGTCCTTTTTATACTGTGGTGCCCCAAACTGCACGCGATACTCAAGGTAAGGCCACACTAGTGCAGAGCAGATCGGTACAATCCCTTTCCTTGACCGGCTACCAATGCTGTGTTTGATGCACCCCAGGGTACAGCTGGCCCTTCTGGCTGCCAGCATTCACTGCTGGCTCATACTCAACTTGCTGTTGACCAAATACCCCAGATCGTTTTCTGTGGGGCTGCTCTCCAACCTCTCATTCCTCAGTCTGTACATACAACCAGGCTTGACAATTCCCAGGTGTAGAATGTGGCACTTGCTCTTGTTAAACTTCATATGGTTGGTGACTGCCCAGCTCTCTTATTTGTCAAGATCTATCTGCAAGGCCTCTCTACCCTCAAGGGAGTCAACAGCTCCTCCCAGTTAAGCATCATCCACAAAATTCCTCAGTATACATTC
Organism: Anas platyrhynchos; assembly: GCF_047663525.1. Taxonomy (NCBI): domain Eukaryota; kingdom Metazoa; phylum Chordata; class Aves; order Anseriformes; family Anatidae; genus Anas; species Anas platyrhynchos. The sequence continues at coordinate 5,957,236 of NC_092588.1, forward strand.
AAATCCCACGTCCAAGTCATTTATGAAAACATTAAAGAGAACTCGCCATAAACTGGAGCCCTGTGGAACCCCACTCGTAACTGGCTGCTAGCCTGATGTAACCCCATTTATTATAACCCTGCAAGTACTAAAAACATGGGTGTGTTATCACCACTGTTTTCATAAAAATATCCAAAGCACAGCATTGTGTGAGCCTCTATAAAGAAAATTAACTCTGTACCAGCCAAAGCCATGACACTCTACAATGTTGAACAGCATCTTTGTTGTTGTCTCATGTTGCCCATTCAGTATTCATTAGAAGAAGAAATGGGTAGACTCAAAATGAGGTTTGAAATAGATTCCTCTTGACATAGGAATATAAATGGCATTTGTATATTCATTTGGGAAACGTAAAAAAAATAAAATAAAATAAAATAAAATAAAATAAAATAAAATAAAATAAAATAAAATAAAATAAAATAAAATAAAATAAAATAAAATAAAGAGGATCTGGGTGCCACAGAGCAGGACACGGGTTCATTGAGTAGGAAACTCTCAAACTATTTCTGTTATTTTCCACAAGCTGAAATGTTCCCACTTCAAGAAGTAAGAGCACAGCACTAACTAACTCAGTCACTAAGGAGACTTTCTCTAGAGTATGCTGATACATCTTTTAACCTGAATAAGGGTCAGGCCATGTGTTAGCTAATATTTTTTTTATGGAAGGAGTAATTGCATTTGATGAAGCTTTCCTTAAGCATAACTCTCCATTTGAGCTTGTTTCTCTGTGCAAAAAGATCAGATCACACAATGAGTTTAACCTACAAAGCTGCAGTTGTGACTACTTCTACACAAGCACACAGATTAGAAAATTAGTTTTCTGAGAGGAAGAGCGCAAGATCACAGCACCAGAAGCTTCATCCCCAGACCCTGTAATGGGATACAAAACTACAAGAAATCAACCTCTTCAAATCAGATAATGTCTCTTTCAGACCTTCTTGAGTACCAGCTGCATCTTGCAGAAGAACATTTATCTCAATTAACATAAGTGGACTCTGAAGATGTGTCACATGGTTGTGCCGTCAATCTGGAGAGAGCACCAGTGTCTTGATGCTCCAACATGCAGTGATGAGGCAAGATAAACAGGAGGCTATTCCTGAGACTACATAATTGCAGCCCTCCTGAAATTTTTATTTTAAATTCTTGCAGTACCTCCAGGACTCAAGCTCTGATTATGATTATGAAAATACAGGTACTGAAGCTCGACATTCAGGTTAGCACCATGCAGGAAATGATATCTACCCACACAAATCAAGCAGCAGATGTGGTGCATCAAGCTCAAGTCCTGCTTCTAGGGCTTTACTTAGCAGACATTCATGATCATACTTATATATATATTCATTCTGAGCTGCCATTGGACTTAACACAAGGTAGAAACCTGCTGGCATCAGGGAGCTAAATTATTCTGAAAATATAATTTTTGAAAGCTATTTTTGCCTAATAAGCAGTCCCAGGTACCCACAGTTCCTGTATTAATGTGAAGACCAGAGCTTTCCCAAAGTATTCTAACCATGGAAGTGTCAATTGCCATCCAAAGAAATAAACTTTGAATGTCTGATTTCAAGACACATCTTCAGCAGTCATTTCCACCTTGAATCAAATTGGCTTAGAGAGGAAAGTGAGGAGAATGCCTCTTTATTCTTGTTATATGAAGAGCATATACATTGGCTATGCATTTAGGCATAGATACACATACACATGCACACACGCACACACACACATGCATATTATATATATGTCCTTATTCTACTACATTTACCTGTGCTGGGAGCACTATTTGTTTTGCATGCCAATGTAAATTAAGGCAGCATGTTTTTGTCACACAGAAATTTAAGCATTTAGTTTCCTGCAGCCCTGAGTTGACTCTTTTAACTATCACCAGCTTGCAGTCTTGATTTCTAGTCTGTACCTTGCTGCAGTCATCACTACTGGGTTTGTATTATCAGACAAGGGCATAGGGACTGCAGGACAATTATTGATAACCTTTTGGAGGACCTTTGCCTCACTTGACCCTGCCCAAAGCATAATTCAACCTTTGGCATAGAAAATAGTGTTTGAGAACACCCATCAGGGAAAAGAAGTCTGAAAGAGGATAAGCTTGAAAAGGAGCCTTGAACTGGAGTTTAGCTAGAGTTGTTTAGGAATTACTAAAGCCCCAAAGGGACTATGACTTTTTGACTGTAAAACTGAACCAGAAAGTGGGTTTTTAAAGTTGCTGTTTGACCAAACCCAGAAATTCTTTTTTTTTTTTTTTCTTTTCTCTCTTTTTTTTTTTCCTCCTTTCTTTTTTTCTTCTTTTTATTTTAAGTTCCTTTTGGATAGACTGTATATATATATATATATATATATTTTTTTTTTTTTTTTTCCACTGGAAATATGCCTGGATATCAAAGAAAAACAGAATATGGTAAATAATAGTAATCTGCCTGGATGATACCTGATTTGCTTAGTAAGTGTAACTTGTAGAGACAATAAGAAAGCATATAAGAAATCACAAAATTTATATATGTATTCAAAAAATAAATATAGTGTCTCTCTGTTGATCTACTGCAAGAACGAATAGCAGAGGGGAAAACAAACGATAGAGTTAACAAGTAGCAATCAGTTTCCTTAAGTATTTTGCTCAGTCACCTGACATCATGGATTGAATACAGAAATAACATATCTGGGAAGAAATGTCTCATAGCTATCTCGCTGAAATATCCTAATGGAGAAAGACTGCTAAAAGAGTTAGAGAAGTATCAGTCTTGCACAGATCAAAGCCATAGCTTGATTTGGAGAAGCTACCAGAAATCCTGATATTTCTGTGACACTTCATTTCACTTTTAACAAGTATGGAAAGAGTCTTTCATATCATGCATCCCTCTCCTTCAGCTGCCCTTGAAACTCTCACTCAAAATGCTACATAGTTCTTCTCTGTGGCTTTACATGGCACATTCAAAATTACCTGCTGTATCTTACAGTGATGTGCAGTGTGCAATCAGGCAGGCATGCTGTTGTGGTGGTTTGCAGGGGTGGACAGATGTCTGTCTGTCTCTGTAGTCCTTCTCAAACAATTGCCTCTAATGGCTATTTTTCTCCTTTTTTCATAACAAATCATCATGCCAACTTTTTGATTTGTTTTTCTTCTCTGCATTAAATAACCAGATCCTTTTATTCTAGCTTAGAATGTAAAGGAATGGACTGTTTTTAGCTGGAATATAGTTGATTTTCTTCATAGCAGTGGGTATGGTGGTGTGTTTTGGATTAAAGATGAAAATAGTGTTGATTCAGATGTTTTAGTTGTCACCGAGCAGCACTTGCATAGTGTTAAAGTTTTCTTTTCTTTTTTTTTTTTTTTTTTTCTGCCTCACACACTGCCCTGCCAGCAAGGAGGCTGGGGGTATGCAAGCAGCTGGGAATGGACACAGCCAGGACAGCTGATTCCAAATGACCAAAGGGATGTTCCATACCATATGATGCTGTGTCCAGCAATAAAAACAGAGTGAAGGAGGACGCAGGGCATGGTCAGAGTGGTGGTGTTTGTCTCCCCATGTTACTGTTATGCATGATGAGCCCTGCTTTCCTGGAAATCGCTGAACATCTGCCTGCTGATGTAAAGCAGTGAATGATTTTTTTAAATTTTGCTTTGCTTGTGCATGCACATTTTACTTTACCTTTTGGACTGCTTTTATTTCAGCCTATGAGTTTTCTCACTTTTACTTTGCCAATTCCCCTCTGACTGAGGGGGAGTGAATGAACAGCTGTGTGATGCTCAGCTGCCTACCAGGGTTAACCCAAAACAAGCAACAAGGTCTATTATTTCACCTCAGCTTCTTAGTACCATACCCACTAGCCCTTGCTTTTCTTTTGAACATCGGAAAACTCATATCCATGTAGCAAGACTCATAGACTGTGCTATGGTTTGTGAAGAGATCCTTCTGTTCCATGAAAGAGTTAACGATAAGAAAAATGGAGAACAGCGATTTTTAAGATTATTGCATGAGTTGCACTGAAGAGTCTGACTGCCCTTTCTACCTGCCAAAGGTTTTTATGAAGGAATCATACCTATTCACAGATGGCCTGGCAAGCTGTGAGAAAACAAGTACCATAACTCACTGGGAAGAAGCCAGTTTTACTTAATTCCACCTCAAGGGAATTTTAGCTCAGTTTATTTCAGGAGTGTCCATCAGTTCAGTGGTCTCATGGGACAAAGAACAGAAAGTTTAAGGATTGATTGGATCTCTGGGGTCTCAATTTATTTGTCTAAATAAAAGTGTCTAATTCTGTTTGAGACAATTTAGAATATCTGCTATATACATGCTGTCTGAGTGCTATGACCGAAGACCTACAGGTCGCCAGTGCCCTTATGGAAGAACATCTGGAGGCAAAGATACTCTATGGCATTCAAAATGGCACTATGACCACATGTAGCAACCAGCTAGTGTCTTCTCCATCTTGTTTGTGAGAGTTGAGCTGGAAATAATATTACACAGTAAATATCTGAACAAGGAATGAGAAAGGAGGAGAAATAAGCTGTGAGATAGAAAATTACTTGTGTTGGGTTCACTAGAACTCATTGGTCACAATTTGACAAAGAGGTTTATGGGCCAGGGTGTGTTCAGGGTAGGACAGCAGACCAAAACAAGTACCCAAAGCATCCATTAGGTTCTTCCCCCACTGCCACCGCAATGTTGATACACCAGAGAAAGTTCAACAGAGAGTCACCAAAGTGGTCAGAGACTGAAACAATTGTCCTGTGAGCAGAGCCTGACAGAGATGGGAATTTCCAGCCTGGAGAGTATACATCATCAGGGGGAGCTAGTTGCAGCATTTGAATACATGCAAGGAGCTGCAGCATTTGAATACATATCAAGATAACAGAGCAACTGCAGTCCACTGAATGAGAACAACACTGATAATAAATAGAAGAGGTTCTATTTATAGACTGATAAAGGATGAGAAGCAGAATAAGTGGAGCACGCTGCCCAGGGTTGTTGTGCAGCCTCCATCTCTGGAGATTTCCAAGACCCAAATTTATAAAGCCCTGAAAACCATAGTCTGAATTCAGAGCTGAATCACTGTTTTGAGTAGGAGGTTGAACTACAGACCTCTTGAAGTCCTTTCCATCTTAAAAGGTTCTGTGATTCTTATACAATGTCTGTATGTTCCTCTGTCTGAGGAACATCTACAGACATTTCCAATTAAACATTAATAACTTGTCTGTTGTAATTTCATTAGATGTAAGTGGGCATTTGCTTCAAACTTGGAGCAGGGGTTCTAGTTTCTTTTTCTGCAAAGATAATTCAGTTAGTGTGAATTGAATAGGAATTAGGGATTGCCACAAAAATCATACTACTGATACTAATCAAAATTATAACAGACAGAACTTAACTCCTCAAATTCAGCTAAGTTATTTGTACAATGTCTTAGATTTAAATAGAACTTGGAGTCTGACTGGTGGATGAGTGCCTAAAAGGAAATTACAATGATTCTTATTATTTGATAATTGTTTTATTTGCTGTGAAGCTCAGAGAAGAGATGGCCAATTTTTGTGTTAAAATCACTATGTATTTTTTGTGCATGTGTCTGTATCTCTATACTTTTGTCTGAATCTCTTTTATTTTACTTTGTAAAATCTTCTAGAGAATGGCTGCCTTCTTGCCTTCACTTCATCAATACTGAAAGCAATGAAGCCTTGGCCTGCTTCTGAGTCTGCTGTATTCTTTTACAATAATAACAATAGAAATCAACAGTATTAATGAAATAGTCTCTTAGGCAGAAAGTACAAGCAAACCAAATCTCCTGGAGTCATTAAACTCTCTTTCATTGAAAAGTGAATTAGAGCCTTGTAAATAATAATTATAAATAATCATATTAATAATAATAACAATAATAAAACAGTATTTTGCAGATATCAAAGGTTAGTCCTGTTTTTCTGAAGGACTGCAATTTTAATGAAAAGTATTTAACTGGCACTTAAGGGTTTAGAATGTTATTTTGTTCCTAGTAAAAATATATTAAACAAAAACCCATGGACTTTTGACTAACTAAATTCCTACCCTCCCACCTCCTTTCTTCCTCCCTCATCTCTCTTTCCCTCTCTCCATCTGTCATTTTCCACAACACATCTTTAAAATGGGATAACTTATTTTTCAAGTATTGAGTTACAAGAGCTCCTAACTTGGCAGTATCCTATATAGTATGCCACTGTTTTGCTAGTTGGAATATGTACCACAATTGGTTTCATGGATCCACTTATCTCCAGCATCTGGAGATTTCAACTGAAGTGCAAATGAGAGTATAACAGAAGCATATTAATTAAGTACTAACCACAAGTTTTGGCTCCACTGCAGGGTGTACTAAACAACATAGTTGGAATTTAGGTCAAAGAAGCAAGGTATTAGATTACTTCTGAGGTCAAAAAGAATTCACTTGAATTTAGTAGCCTATTATGTATACTACTCATTGAACTGGACTCTGAGGAGCTTTGTTTCCATACAAGTGACAGATTAGCACTACTTATTACTCTGAGGAATGCAAATGTAGAGAAAAGGCTACAGACTCTTTTTAACGTGAAACATTTTGGATTTGCCTACCTGAAGCAGTAGTAAACAGTGTTCTAGTAATCTATGCATAGACTAAAAGCTACAGGGATGGAAATAAACAGTGTTGATATGCAGGTCCCCAATTAGATGTAGAGTTTGCCTTACCAACTCATGTTCATCTTTCTAATAAGCTACATTACTGGAAAGTTTAATGTGGTTCATTAAATACCATAGGAACTGTCCTGTTCTCCCATGCTCCTCTAAAATAAATAAAATAAAATAAAATAAAATAAAATAAAATAAAATAAAATAAATCCCAAATCTTAGGTAGGAACCTGCTCAATGCCATCTTATGTGCAATGAATCACCATTACTCAGCAGTGAAGCATTTTGCTGTTGAGGTTGCAAATACTGGAAATTACATATAGTGGAACAAAATCAACTGTGTGAGAAATCTTTTCTTGAAGTTTGCCTTGAAGATAAATGAGGGATTTCTATTAATGTTCAAATGTCTGCTAAAGAATATTCTTTTTTTTTTAAAAAAAGAAAATAATAATAATAATAATAATAATAATAATAATAATAATAATAATAATAATAATAATAAAAGAGTGGAATTTATAGGAGTTTTAGTTCATGTAGACAGAAAAATGAAAGGTCATCCAGAAGCAAGCAAGGGAAAAGAAAGAAGTGTCATCCATGTTCTGATGGGTGATACAAAGTGAAGTGCTAAGAGGATGCAGTGAGAGATTCAGAGCCAGGAGAAAAACTGTTGAAGGTGTCTAAAAAGATCTCAGAAAGGTGCTGCTTCTGGAGTTACACTGAAGCATCCCTTTTCATGTCGGTGCACTTTTCTGATTCTAATGATAATCGATGTCACCTCCAGGTCACAGAACTCAATGACCTATTTCACTCTCCAAGCCTGAATAGGAAAGATCAATGCTGTTCTTCTATCGACTGTGAAAAATCACAAAGAGAAATAGAAATAGAAAATGCTGTAATACTCATGGATTGTGTGTGTGTGTGAGTACGGTCCTGATATATCACAATGAAGTGACAGAATTATATAATCTGGAATTAATATGCACTTATGTTAATGTCAGGATATGTATTTACTTGACTGAATATAAAAATAAAGGCTGTGTTGAATTTTAAAAGACATTTTGAGAGCACTAATGATTCTAGTTATTTGTAGATGCTAAACTGAGGCTGATGTAGGTCATCTTGTCTTATACCTGCCTATGCATTAATCTTTATTTTATTTTATTTTTTTTTTTCCTGTAGCATTAACAATTGGAGCATCTAAACACAATTAACAGCTAGCAATCTGGTACTGCTATCTGCTATTTTGCTTATCTAAACTCTTTTCCATCAGGAATGTAGTAACATATCAGGAGAACATTGGTGGGACGCATTAACACTTTTTTTTTTTTTTTTTTTTATTAGCTTGAGTCAAACACCTCTTTAAACCCATGGTTTCTGGTTTCTGGCTGTAGATATTACAACAGCGTGCAGAGTGCTCATAAAGGCAGATTTAATGTGTTACAAGTAGGGAGAAACAGTCTGTATGAAAACAGTCTGCATGAACAGTCTTGGTGTGTAAAACTGATTTTTTTTTTTTTCTTCTTTACTGGTTGCTATATGAAATGTAGAACTATTTCAAAACTCTTATACTGACATCATGCTTGAAGGCATTGGGAGAGATAAGAATTCATCTTAGACATCTTAGTTCCAACCAGAACTTCAATAACTCTTTACCTCTTTCATCTTCGGCGGTCTTGATGTCTTGCTTCATCCTAGATTTTTCCGATCTGTCTTTTCTTGTGATGGGGAACAGAAAAAAAAAAATAAAAAAAAAATACATACTCCTAGACAGTTACTAGCAGATCATCATGTGCATCAGCCTCCAATAGAAAAAAAATAATAGAGATTTCCCCAAAGTATAGAGATTTTCCTCAAAATAATGAATAAGTTGAGATGAATGAAATACTTTCATAGAATCAGAGAATAATAGAATATCCCAAGTTGGAAGGGACTCACAAGGATCATTGAGTCCAACTCCTGGCTCCACACAGGTCTAAATGAAATTCAGACCATAAGAATAAGAGCATAGTCCAAACACTTTTCAAACTCCGACAGGCTTGGTGTCATGACTACGTCCCTGGGGAGCCTGTTCCTGTGCATGACCACCCTCTCAGTAAAGAACCTTTTCCTGATATCCAGCCTGAACCTCCCCTGTCACAGCTTGACTCCATTCCCTCAGGTCTTATCGCTGGACACCAGAGAGAAGAGATTGGTGCCTGCCACTCTACTACCCCTTGTGAGGAAGCTGTAGACCGTGATGAGGTCTTCCCTCAGCCACTCCTTGTATGTCTTCCCCTCTAGGCCCTTCACCATCTCTGTAGGCCTTCTCTGGACACTCTCCAATAGTTTCACATCCTTTCTGTACTGTGGTGCCCAGAACTTCACACAGTACTTGAGGTGAGGCTGCGCCAGTGCAGATTAGAGTGGGACAATCACTTCCCTTGACCAACTAACAATGCTGTGCTTGATGCGTCCCAGGATACAGTTGGCCCTCCTGGCTGCCAGGGCACTCTGTTGTCTCATATTCAACTTGCTGTCAACCACAACCCCCAGATCCCTCCCTGTGAGTATGCTGTCCAGCGTCTCATCCCCCAGTCTGTACATACAGCCAGGGTTGCCCCTTCCCAGGAGCAGGAACCAGCACTTGCTCTTGTTAAACTTCACACTGTTGGTGATTGCCTGGCTCTCCAGTCTGTCCAGATCTCTCTGAAAGGCCTTTCCACCCTCAACAGAGTCAACAGTTCCTCTCAGTTTAGTATCATTAGCAAATTTGCTCAAAACACTTTCTAGTCCTACATCCAAATCATTTATGAAAACATTGAAAAGAACTGAACCTATAATGAAGCCCTGGGGGACACCACTGCTGACTGGCCACCAGCCTGATGTAGCCCCATTTACAATAACCCTTTGAGCCCTGCCCATCAGCCAACTGTTCACCCGTCATATTATGTTTTTATGTAGCTGTATGCTGGACATTTTGTTCAGTACAATCCTATGAGAAACCGTGTAAAAAGTTTTACTGAAATACAAAAGGATTACATCAACTGGCTTCCCTTGAAAGACTAGATAGGTGATCTTATCATAAACGGAAATTAAATTTGTTAAGCAGTAATTTGTTATTTTATCCTCATGGACTATGGGCAGAGGCAAGAAAGGGAACTCTGAAGATAATCTTTGTGTTTTAGTCACCCTTATTTATAGCATCAAAGGAAAATTCAGCTTGGAAAGGACTTCACGGGACTTCATATAGTTCATGTCCTGTTCAAAGCAGGGTCAACTATGACAGTGGGCCAAGTTTTCAGTTTTATCCACTCTGATCTTAAAAACCTCATATAAAAGAGACTGCACAACCTGCCTGGGCAACCTCTTCTGATCCATGTATACTTATGAGGACGGGATCCTTCAACAGGTGCCAAGTGTAAGGCAGTACAGAAACAGCCATCTTGCTAGTAAGCATCTTAAGGAATGTTATTTACTAGATGTCACAAAGATACTGATGCAAGGTGAAAGACAAACTACACCATTTGCTGACATTCGGATTCCAGATCAAGAAATGAGAAACTGGGTAGGCTAAAAAGGCCTATGACAAATGGACAACTGGTAAGAAGAACATGGAGGAAAGGGCACAATACACAAAGCACATTAAACCAACATGTATTTAAAGTATTTCTTTCTGCAAATAAATACTAAATAGTGATAAACAATACTATCAGAGAGTGCTGTGATTTCCACCTCTTTAGTCAAGCTCTAATAGAAGTAACACTGATATTTTTGTAAGACACTAAGACAATATAAATGTGTCAACTACTGCACCAGAGTCAATATCCATCAGCCTCCAATATTGAGAATGTTGTAGTTCCCCTTTTATGAAAGAATAAATCAGGACTAATTGGGTGGAATTGAGTTGGTTTAGTACACCACTGCACTGTTAGGGCCGTACTTGAGATTTTAAAAGCTAACTCAGGAACTCAGGGTGAAAGACAGAGATGCAGCTATTAGGAGGTTTGGTCTAAAGAGGCAGCAATTTATCTATGCGTTTGCCTCTAACAGATTTTTTTTTTTTTTAGAGATGCTTGTTTCCCTTTTGCAGTGAATGACTCATTTATTTACAGGATTATGTTTTTGATATATTTTTTTAAATCATATTATATTTCTGTACCATTTTTTTGTTTGTTTATTTGTTTTCTAAGTGTGCCTGTGCATGTGGTGCATCAAATAGGAAATTCATACAGAATGGCCATAACATTTGGGAAATCATATTTCATCATATAGAAAGCAAGAGAAAGAGAAAGAGGGATTGTTTCCTCTTCTAAACAATAAACAATATTTCTAGAGAGGAGACCAGTAGCTAAATTGCTGGTTAAAGGAACAGGGAAAAAGTTTTGGTTGTTGTTATTTTGTTTTTAACCTCTTTTTCTGTTTGTTTTTCATGTAATCTTATGCGAGCCACATAGGGTCAAGTTGTTTTTAAAGTTATGTAGGCACTTGGTGGAGTTTTTAGATATTGTTATGCGGACAATTAGACAATTATATTAAAAGATTTGTTCTGTTTTGTTTTGTTTTGTTTTGAATTATACATCAGTGTTCCATAAAACACCAACACACCAACTTTTTTTTTTCTTTCCCCCACAAAATACTTCCTTGATCAACCACTAATCTTCCATTTATTTGAGAAATAGTAAACCTCTTCAAGACAGTTACATGGATATTTTCTAAATTTTCTCTTCCACCTCCCCAGATGAATGACTTTCTGGATCAACAGGAGGATATCTACTGTAATGTTTTTAGTGCCATGTGACCATATTCACAAGTGGCCCTTGCAGATTTCAAAGTCTTGTGTCTTCTCATAGTGTAGCTTTCACTATTACTTCTGGAAAAAAAAAAAAAAAAAAAAAAAAAAAGAAAGCTAATGTCCTTTGATCTGTCATGGTAAGCCATGTTTCATGTATCAGTTTATCCATTGAAGGCATCAAAACAAGGACTGTGTCCGTTTCTAGGTAATTTATGTTTCTGATCTTGTATCTGATGTACCTGATGTATCTGCTGAATTTCAAAAGCACAGCAATTTTTTTTTCTGTTGTCTGTAAATCTGTTACTCTATTTCTAACTTTTTTTTTTTTTTTTTTTCATATTAGTACTTATTTGGCACTTGATTAACAATTTAATATTTACAACAAGATGTCTCTTCCCCTGCTACTCACCACTTTTCCTAATCTATTTCAGATATAATGCATTTTAATATCCTGGAAAATATAAACCTGTCTCTCTCAGTGATCTACCTTTTCCAGAACTCTTCTGTTCAGGCCTGCTATATTGATATTGCCAACTTCATTTTCCCTCTAATGTTTCCACATTTCAAGCTGTGCTTTCTCTTCTCTCACACCACACATAGCACAACCTTGAGTCCCTATTTGATTTCATTCTACAATATAGTCTTTCCACTCCATGATCAGGAAATGTACATTTAGTTTTTCCCTTTTCTTTGTTCCTACAGAAAAAAAAAAAAAAAAAAAAAAAAAAAAAGGCTAAGACACATTCTTTGTTCTGGCAGGTATGGCTTTGGCTTATGTCCTTACAACCAAATTCTTTTAACTAAAATGTCTTTTTCTAAAGGTGGGGTGGTTTCATTCATACCTTAAAGGATAACAGCTGGCCTATGGTATCCCAACATTGTGCCCTGTCATTGGCTGGGAAACTGCTAGTTGTACAGTCCAAATATAGACCAGGGATATTGCCCTGGCCTTATTTAGTTTACACAAAAAGTCAAATCCTGAGTTATTTGCCCTTGTTACAAGATGCAAAACACAACTTCATCTCTGGCCTTTCCTCTGCTGCCTTACCAGATGATACCTGATATTACTTGCAAATGGTCTCTATTGCAGGTCACATCAGACTTATGGCTAAATCCTCTTCACTGTTAATACATTAAAATGAAATAGAAAGAAGTTGCATGGACACACCAAAAGCACTATATAAATCTCTCAAATACTTAAACCATATCCCATTCCTGCAATATGGCTATGGTCTATCATGTGATTCTGGCTTTGGCTTACAAAACAAATCACATGCCTGGAAAGGGTTGATGAGATCTTAACCCCCCTAAGTAAGAAAACAACCTACTTATGAGTCTGGGACTCATGAGGTGGCATCTTTTCTTCACAGCTTTGGTTCAGAGACAATGTCTTTTTTTTCTGGATTTATGATTCAGCTGCAAAGATAATGGCACAGAGAACAGGAAAGAGGTCACAGTGCCACACTCTATTAATGTATGAGCTACAGGCAGAGCAACAAGGGATCGTGACAAGGAAGTCAATTATATGAACTTTGTGCTCAGTGCATGAGATTTGACAGGTCTGAGTTATGGGATTTGACATCAAGAACTTTGTGTATCCTGAAAGCTTTGGTGCAACCTGGGAGGAGAAAGGTTTTTGGTGCCAACAGAATCAGCTTCTTTCTGAATGATGGAGAAAAGTATAATGTTACTCAGAACAAGCAACAAAGGTTTATTATGACACCTGAACACTCCTCAGAGGTCCACTGTCTAGGGAGTGACCTCTGATCAAGCCTCAAGTCTCACAAGTCAAGCAGGCAGAGTATTAAGTGCCATAGAAAATCAGAAGGCTATAGGCCAGGCAGAGTGTGAAAGACTCTTGCAGAGTTATACAATTGGACAATATTTAGCTTGATAGTTGAATGTTGGCACACTTTGGATAGTTGAAACCTGGCACAGAATTTCAATAAATCAGATGTTGAGGAAGGTAGTACCTTGGAAAAAAAAAAAAAAAAGTAATAGTAATGTAATGCAATAGTTTTCCATGTTTGCTCTTCAAATGCTTTCTTTTGCATTAAAGGAAGAGAGCTTTAGGAAGTAAAATAGATTAGCACAGAATATGCACAGGGAACTGGGGTGATGAAACATTACATGCATTTAATAATGATTTGGTTGCAGTGACTAAATCCATCAAAATCCACTTTATTTTCTTTCCAATAATATGCAAGCTGATCTAAATTTCCTAGAGCCAGGATGTGTCACTTCTCTGTATTTAAGCCTTTAGATGATTTTCTCTCTGGATATGTTCCATTTAGCAATTAATGATCCCCCCCCCCCCCCCCCCCCCCCCCCCCCGCCTTCTCTCTCTCTCCCTCTTCCCCACCCCCACCCCCCACCCAAGATGCTCTTTCAACTGTTTCAACTCTTTCTTTAAATGCACTGGCAATACGACCATGGTCTGATCACTGCAAATGCTCCTTCTTAGACTACCAATTAAATTACAACATTGTGCTACTTCCACCCATAACATAAAATAAGATGTCATGAGTGTGGCCACACTACTCACTGCAAGACAACTGAAAAAAAATAAGATGTTTTTGTTTCAGAAATATCAGTGGAAGATTACCATTTAGTAACAGTTGCATGAAGACCTCCACACCAACTGAGCAGTTTTGAGTATATGCACACGAGAATGTAGCATTCTGCTGTCTGTGTTGTGAACTGTTTTAAACTAAAAATGTGGTCAGTTGCATCTTGTTGGCTGCATTAGTCTTTTCCCTCTCCTTGTGGATCATGGTCCTGGCTCATCATCCCACTCACTTCCCTCTCATGTTTCTTGCCTTTGTTGAACCCTTTTCTGAGCAATGTCAACACATTAAACTTACAGGAACATATTAGTTTTATTTATTTTCCATGCTGGATTACACCATAAGACCTTTACAGAAAGTCTTTTGAGGTAGACGATGGAAATGTGAAGCCAGCAGGGGGACACAGTGACCAGCAGTGAGGCTGCCATAAAAACAGCCTTAGGCTAACAAGAGACAATTGCACCAATAGATATTTCATGAAATTGTGGTAAGAAGCAAGCAAATCTGATACTATAAACATGATTTATGCTGATCAACATTACAGTGAAGACCCTGTTACTTATTTCTTTAAGCGGTGGCCACTCTGATAGTGCAAGTGTTGGTATATGAGGCTTTTTAAAGTGGTAAACAAATACAACTGATCTACACTTAGTCCAAGTGAAAATGTCTAATTTAGAAGACTGGTTAAAGAATGAAATTGGGGAAACAATTTGTAGACATATCTAAATAATTTAGGCACCTGCATTTACACAGTGACTCTAATTTTCAGTGTTACAATTTAGAATAAAAATATAACAAACACAATTCTGCTTGGTTAACAACAGATACCCACTTATGTAAGAAAGAAAAGAAAAGAAAAGAAAAGAAAAGAAAAGAAAAGAAAAGAAAAGAAAAGAAAAGAAAAGAAAAGAAAAGAAAAGAAAAGAAAAGAAAAGAAAAAAGAAAAACTATAAAATTTTAGCTGTTTTTTATGTTTTTATAGTCAGAAAATAATGTTTCTTTTGAGAGCAAAACATGCAACATATGCAGATATCCTGAAAATTCATAACTGATTCTTCAACATCATATCTTTGATTCAAGACTTTATTAGTTTTTTATTATTCTTTTTTAACATGAATGCATATTTTGTAAATATTACTTTTTATAAAGAATTCCATTCATGTCATTTAGAAATCACATCATGTTGATATATTAAATTCTTGTATCAAATTGTAAACTCAGGAAATGTCAAACTTTTATCTAAAAAGGAAATGACACTAAAATATTTAGAACATGTTACTTTTATTCATTCATTCAATAACACATGTTGAAACTAGCTACCTAATTCTGGGAATAGATTTGATCAAATGATCTAAAGACCTTTAGATATACATGTAATCATATTCACCCGGTCATTTGCCCAAAATAAGCTGAATACCAATTTCCTTGGTACGTACACTGTTCTTCATCCTCACAAGTGACCCTGAGATCAAGAAATGTTATGTTAATTCTGAGAGAAGATGAAAATTGAGTTTCCATGCTACTGCAGAAAAAGCTTCATTCTTTCAGAAATGTGAAATTCAGAACAGCCATCTTCAAGAAGAAACACAAAGTCATGGTTCACAACTTTTACTAAGGATTTCAGAAAGACCTATTTTCTTCCAAAACTTTACAACCCAAGATCCTCAATCTGAGACAATACCAGGAGGTAACTCGGGCTTGATGTGATATTGGAGTTATCAAAAACATGAACATGAATGATTCTGTGGA
Organism: Anas platyrhynchos; assembly: GCF_047663525.1. Classification (NCBI taxonomy): domain Eukaryota; kingdom Metazoa; phylum Chordata; class Aves; order Anseriformes; family Anatidae; genus Anas; species Anas platyrhynchos. The sequence continues at coordinate 5,972,994 of NC_092588.1, forward strand.
AATAGTGCTGCATGAACAGAATTACTGCTGGATGCTAGGTAAAAAAGCTGTGAGATTGTCTGGTTCCCTCACCAAAGGTCAAGAGTCATGCAGCAGCACAGATTGTGAAGGTGCACATGTGGTGTCACTAGGTAGAGACTAGTATCTCTCTGCATGGACACTTTCCATGATCTCTGTGGTTAGAACACCGTTTACCTCATAGAAAATTAGGATAGACTTATTTATATGAGTAATATAGTGGCAGGGACAAGAAGAAAATCATTGTTGTACTGAACATCTCAGATATTTGTATACTGACATGAAAAGTATAACAATAAACAGATTTGAAAGCGTTACTTCAGGGATACAATGTAATTGCTACAGCAGAGCTTTGAGCTGCACTATTAATAGAAAATTAGTGAGGTTCATTCAGGAAGGAAAAAAAAAAAAGAAAAAAGAAAAAAAAAGTAAAAAGAAAAAAGAAAAAAAAGGAAAAGGGCAGAGACTCCTCATTGTGCACCAAGGTTGTCTACAATTAATAATGTCAGTTAGTTTCTAGATAAAATTCCAGAAAAAGCAAACTGAAGGAAGAAGGACTGAAGGAGACTTGACAATTCCTAAAGAAAAGATAAAACAGGCACATAAGAAAAGAATTCCAATATACACAAAAGACAGTGTTTTAATTAACAATGGGGTAGTTAAAATTTGAACTCAGATAAAAATAGAAACAAGAGATAGAAACTGAAATTAATAAGGATGAACATCAATATAAAATAAAATAACATGAAAATGTAGGCCAAAAAACATTAGAAAGACCAAAGATCAGTTTAAGGTTTAATGTGTAAAAGACATCAAGGAGAAAAAGAACTCATTCTTTGAGTAATAAGAGAAGTGTCGTGGAATAAACTTGATGTGATACTCAAGTTAATGTTGCTCTTAAGTTTCTCTGTAAAAGGTCAATGACTAGCAGATGTCTGGAAATATTAATATGGGTGACAAAAGGATAAGATTTCTGAGATTTCTGCTTTGAAATGGAAGAAGAAATTAAGAAGTAATTACAAAGACCTGATGCATTTCCAGTTAAAATAATCTCATATTTTTAGTAATTATATCTACTTTGAGAACTGAAGAAGTAAGTCAGTAGCAATCAACAAGAACAAATTACATCACTATATCAGACCACAGCAATTTTCTTGTAAGACAGATTAACAAACTTTCTGGCTAAGAAGATAAAAGTAAGAAGTAAAAAAAAAAAAAAGAAAACTTAATTTTAGACAGGTTTTGATGCATGTTTGCAGCATAATCTAATGAACAGGGAATGAAATTATGAACAACTTGGAATCTCCATTGCTTAAATTCAATAGTCATTCCCATAAAATAGCTGTTGATTTCAAAAAAGTAAAATATATTTTGGAGCTTTGACAAAATCTAGCTTGTATCTTATCTGATCAATACATTCATTAGCTATGCAGATGATTAATTAAGGGGTACATTTATTCATTCTGCAGATCACATGAACCTGAGGGTGACAAAAGATATGCTAGATGGATGACGTGATAAAAAAAATAATAAAAATAATCTTGAAATAATATAATAATAAAACATAACAATATAATAATAAATATAATATATAATATATAATAATATAATAATATAATAATATAAATAATAATAATAATAATAATAATAATAATAATAATAATAATAAAATAATAATAAAATAATAAAAATAATCTTGAAATGTAAAACTCTTGAAAAAAATTATATATATAAAAATGCATTAAATTCAGTGAGTAGGGACAGATGTAAGGTGTAAACTTTAGGAAGGAATAATCAATTGCACAACTATGATGTCATATCTTCTATGACTACAGCAGATGTGTAGAAAGGAGATCTGGAAGATAGAGAACAATGTAGGTCAAATATAAGTCAAAAAGGTTGTAGGGTGAAAATAGCAAAGTTATTTTTGGGAAGCAGAAGTTCAAAACATCTATAGAAGCTGTTAATTAATCCTAACTTCTTTCAGGTCTAGTAATATGTAAGGAATAATGGAACACCATGTTTTGGACCTACTAATGTGCAGTAATTAAAGATAAATCTATATCTGTATATTTATCTATCTATCTATCTATCTATATATATATAGATATGCGGGAAGAATAAACAGGATCCTAAAAAGCAAAGCAGCTGTGGAAAGACTAAACAGTTTCTTCAGTTAATGAAAAGAAAATCGACTGCTTCCACACTGATTGCAGTGGTAACTTAGACACCTTGTTCATAACTGGGCATGTCTGCACAATGGACACCCAATTGTAGTCATCTGAAGTTCTAAGCTGAATCACACTACAACAAAATCTTCCCAATACAGCACTGGGATTGATTTCCTGGAAGGTGGGAGGTCTCCATCACTGGAGGTCCTTAAACAGGATTGGAAAAGCCTTTGTCAGAAATAAAATAGTTGTATAAGTAATCATGCCTCAGGGTGAGGAGGTGAACTAAATAGTCTCGTAAATCCCTCTGGGAAACAGGAGCTCAGAGCCTGAAGCTATTCATGCACTTAGATACCTAGATCAAATGTTCCTGTATTTCAACACAGACAGACATTGAATTAAAACCAGACAAACCTGGGATCTCTGAATGACTCTCTCTTGGGACCTTCCCTCTTCCATTGGCAATAGAGAGAGCACTAGGAAATTAGGCAGTCAGCAGCAGCAGACTAAAGCTGATTCTTATATTAGCTGGATTGAATGGCACCTAACCTCTTTTTAATTTTTTTTCCCCAGAATTATTAACACCTCCATGGGGGTGTATATGGAGGAGGGTTACTGCTTCCTCCCTGATTCAGTGCTCTGTATAACTTGGCTGCTGGTGTCTGATTCTCAAGTACAATGACCTCGTCTGGCTCTTGATAGTTATGGAAATGTTCTTTTATTTCCAGGCAAAAGTTAACAGTCTGCTAAAAGAGAGCTCTTGAAGTCAGGACTCCCAGCCGCCTTCTCTTTCCACAGTATTAATTGTAAAATACATTTAAAACCACACTGAATCCAAGTTTTTCACCCTGCAGAATGGACTTACTATGCCACTAATTTCATGGGTGTTGCAAAGCTGAGAAGTGTGAAGTATTATTCCTGGAAGGAACAGACCCATAAAAATCAATTTAACGAGTGCTCTCTCTTTAACAGTGCCACTGACATCAACTTCTTTTTTTCATTATAAGAAGAGATAGTCCTATCACTTGAGCCAAATGGCTTTCCATGTAACGGTTATGTCATGAAATAAAGCCAGTTAAGTAGTCCTATCAGTAGCCCAAGGAACTAAGAAGCAACAGGTACTGAAATATTATTCATATCAATTACTATCTAGTGTATGTTCCCTTTATTATTCCAAGATGAAGGAAAAGATCATTTAACTGAATGAGGTTGGATAGAACTCACCAGTAGATTTATTTACTACCAGAATGAGGAAATACAAAGACCCTAATGCATGGAGACATTGCATTTAGTGCATTGGCATGATCAAAAATGTATGTGTGCAGCAAGAGTACAGAGTTCAAAGGCTCATCTCTTGTAAATGTACTTTCTTTCCACACTATTGGTATTTTACGTTACCCCTCTTAAACATTTGGAATAATAGGCAGCCTAGATGCAGTCATGGTGTGACTATAAAATTTGATTTTCTCAGTATAGTATTGATAATTTGCTTTAACCTTCATTATCTTAATTGTATTTTGGTGTACATTGTATTTTGGTGTACATTGATCTTTAAAGCAGCATCAAACTTTCTATCTCTCCTGTTCCACAAGTAAGTCTGGGTTTACTTGTTGGTGAGTTCTAGCAAATATGAGTTATGGACCAAGTTCTCTGCAAGTCTGTACCTTGTATTAATTTTATTTGCATTAATTTTATTTGCAAGTTAAAGGGTCTGAAAGATCTGGTAAGAGAGGCTGGGCTTGCACGAAGGTGTATAGGAGATATCATTCTGTTGAAAGGAATGCAGTTAACTTGGCTTTGGGAGACACAAAATCGTCCCCAAAGTTGAATTTCCTATGTTTAGTTTTGCTAATGTTCCTGAATAGGATGTGATGGACTTTCTTGAAAAAAAATAAAAATAAAAAATAAAATAAATCACTGTAGACTTTGAGAGAACTTGCTTAGATATGATTTCACAAATATGTCCTCAAAATCATTCTTTCTCTTTCCTTTTCTCTCTCATTTTGATAACGACTATGGACAATCATGGTCAAGGTCCATCTTACTTTTATCAACTTTAACTGTTTATGATATCAGGAAGATAGATAAAAACCAATGAAATACAAAAGGATAAAAAGACCTTAGTTCTCCTGTACTGCCACAAAGTGTCACCCTTTTCCCATACATTGCCAACCTTGATTGCTTTCTGTAGCTCAGAAAAATTAAAAAAAAAGTCTATTTTAAAGGAGACAGCCCCAAAATGCAGGGATGGAATCAGGGGCTCAAGTTGTGTAAGGTGATGTATATGTTCTTGCAAATCTCTGATGACTGAAATAGAGATATAAAAATAAAATAGTTTGGTAGACAGCACTTGGTGTTTTGATTCATAGGTTGTGCCTTTGAAGATCACAACATGGTTAAAACCTGTGATTAGTTTGTTTACAGGGAAGCTTCTTTGTCCATATATAATCAATCATCTTGTTTGCATACATAAAAAAGTGCTGTCATTGCACTGTGATTGCACGTACTTTGTAGATCTTCATTTCCAGCTGTTCACAGTCAGTCAGGGAAATGAACATACTGATTTGTGGGTTCTTTGAAACCACTGTGTTTGTAATTTGCTGTAATTTCCCAAGACAGATTAAAATCAGGTGGAACTAGGTTTTTGCCAAGCATGGAACTGTTGACAGGAGACTTTCTTAAATGGATATTTAAGGACCAAGCAGAGTTCCCATACTTCCAAGAATATATGAAAAACTCACTGCAGCTGGTTCCACCTCTGCCCAAGCAGTTTGATACCTACAAGATGATAAAGAAAGAAAGAGAAAAAAAAATGGGCATTCATTAAGTGGTGGAGTTATAAACCAGTTTTAGCTGTTGACTCAGCTGTTGCTACTTGAGTAGCCATTACAAATTGCTGTGGTGTATGATGAGTAAGGTGGATTCTGGGAATGGCAAAATTGGCAAAATGTTTGTGGTTTCTGGCAACTGGCTGTTTTCTTTTATGAGAAGAAGAAAAAAATAAAAATGTTCAAGGAGCTGATATATGAAATGGTTGAAGCTACCATAGTTGGCACACAGAAGGAAGGGATTGATTTGGTAAAATTTAAAGGAATTAAAATAGAACAAATCATCAATTTTTGTGCTGTTAGAAAAAAGTTGATGCAGTGATGTTCTCATTTAAAATTTGTGAAGGAAATGGAAGCAACACTTAAGACCTCTTGAGGAAATAGATGGGGTTCGATGCCTCATAGATTTTAATTGCTACAAATACCATGATAATACCCTTTATGTACAGCAAAACATTGCCACTTTTTTTTTTTTTCTAAGAAAGATGCAAATGTGAAAATCTGTACTTGTAAAAATGGGCAAAGAGACACTAAATATGAACAAAAAGAGTCCTGAGTTTTTGTCCTGATCCATTTGCACTTACACAGAATTATGTATAGAAAATGGTTAACATGTATTGTCCACAGTGAATGTCAGTGAAGTATGACTAGGAATACCATGAAGGGAATTATTGGACTCCTGGCATGTTGTCAGAGATGATCTTCAGACTGATAGTCAACATCTGTGTAAATGTAAACCAGCACAGAAAAATTATAATGAAGTACTGCTGAACCTGTGATGGCTGAACTTGTAGATCATGGCCATGAATGATATTTAACTCTGAGCAGACAAAGTTGCTTTCATGCTTTCAGTGACTTCCAATATATTGCAATTCCATTTAGCAATATTTTAATCAATGTACTCATTGATTGTGCAGGGTTTCATCAGCCACAATGATGGGACGGGTGACCACTTCTTAGAGATCTATATCTTTTGATCAATTGATACTAATGTCTAAGGAGATAAGAGTTCTTACCGTTGTATTTATTTATAAAAAACAAACAAACTGTAGAAACCTGTAGAAGCCTAATTTGTATTTGAGATGTCTAACCCTGTGTCAAATTGGGTTGAAAGTAACTAGCATTTTGTGAATTAATATTTGTGAATAAAGAGAAACACAACGAGACGGTGTGAACCAGAAACCTGATTTCTGTGGGAAATGTCACATGATTTAAAAAATAAAAAATAAAAATAAAAAAGACAACCAGTTTTGCTGTTTTTTGCAAAAATTCACCCTTAAGTTTTTTGAAACATGAACCAATGTTTGATGACTTGATGGAAATTACAAAAAAAGATCAATGTTTATAATCCGTTTAGGATTGACTAAATAGAGGATGTAGAAGAATGTAGCAATATCAAAAATGAGATTATCTCACTCTCAAGTCTGAAACAAATTATAATGAATATGTATAGAGCAATATTCTAGAAGATGATGTTAAAGACAGGGTAGTAGCTACCTGAAGACAACTAAATCAGAGAACTTACTTTAGACTTACTTAGACTAAGTATAATGTAAAAAGAGGTAATGTCTTCACACTGTTTGAAATTATCTTTGCTGAAAGTTTCACAGTAAAGATTACTGAAAAGTTTACCAGATTTCGTTCTTAAATATAGAAATGTCTTTTTCAGTTACATATTGAACCAAGTACTGGGGAATTTGACACTCATCTGAGAATCATAGAATCAGTAAGGTTGGAAAAAAACCTCCAAGATCACCAGGTCCAATCATTCCCCTACTACCAATGTCATCCAGTAAACTATATCCCTAAGCACCATATCCAAACTTTCCTTAAACATCCCCAGGGACAATGACACCACCACCTCCCTGGGCAACCCGTTCCAAATGCTGGAACTTTGTTCCATCTTGAATGACTAAGAACAAGCAAAAAGATATTAGTAGAAATCAGAGGTTGCTGAATTGTGAGTCAATATGATTTGTTTGCAACTGCTGTATGAACGATAATGATGTCTGAAAAACACTGCAGAAGAATGTAATTCCATTTAACAAAAGATTTCATAATTCAGCTTCAATCAGAGGCAAAGAAAAATATTTTTCAAACCTAAAAATTTTCCAGGAAATGAAATAATAAAAAGAAAATATGGTGATGGAGAGAAATAGCTTGAGCTTATCATATATTATTTGTTTTTGTCTTTGTTTCTAATAGTTGGTGCATAATACAGCAATAAATAATAAAACAATAAAAATGTATATAATGTCATTTTAAAAATGTTAGAATAATACAACATTTTCAAAATCATTTCCAATGAGGGAGAGCTGCAGGAAAATCTGTATTCCATGTCATCTCAAAAAGATAGATGATAGGTGGTTGATACCCATGCCTGCCACTGTTCAAGAGGCATTTGGATAATGCCCTTAATATGTTTTAAATTCTGGTTAGTGCTGAAGTGGTTAGGCAGGTGGACTTGATGATCGTTTCATGTCCCTTCCAACTGAACTATTCTATTCTATTCTATTCTATTCTATTCTATTCTATTCTATTCTGTTCTGTTCTGTTCTGTTCTGTTCTGTTCTGTTCCATTCCGTTCCATTCCATTCCATTCTATTCTAAATTTTGCTTCTTTCCTTCTAACCAGAGGATGTGATTGTCTAAGAGGAGATTGTATTGACAATCTCCTCAAAACTCATGTTGAGTTTTGAAATGGAGCTCAGTCTGAAAGCCTGAATGTGTAGCCATGAGGAACTGCACTGAATCAAACTGCACTGAACAAAGTTGAATCAGATACAGATGATGCTTGCATGTGTCACAGGCCAGTGTGAGAATGGTGTGCCTGCAATCAGACTGAACTTGAAAAAGGAGAAAGATTGATTCTGAGTTAAATTCTTGCTTTCTCAGGGTTAAATGACATTTCTATAATCTGAAAAGTGATATATACGTGAATGTAGGTATATTAAAATTAAAAAATAACGAGAGAAAAACAGTATCACAACTACCCTTTGAAGTATTCAGAACGCTTATTCTGTTATTAAACAGAAAGATGGGGTCACATCCTATAGTTAAATCATTTATCCTGAATGAAGTCAATTTATTTATTTATTTATTTTATTTTTTTCAGTATAAATTACTTCTACAGAGACAAGCAGTTTCTTGGAGTTTCAATGCCTAGGCTGAGTTTTGTTAGCATGTAAATGTACTCATTATTAGGCTAGGTATAGAAAAAGCATTCCCTGAGAGCTGGCTGGCACAATAGCCTCTAATGGCTCTCAGAAACCTTGTTGTGGTTTATCATGTCAGAAATCTGCTTAGATTTTTGTTGTTGTTTCTTCAGGGTATGCAACATGAAGATCACTTTCAAAAATGCAGTGATTGATAGTCACGAATAAAGACCTGAAACAAAGTGGTTCATAAACCTTATACCAGCTCTGCAGAGCAGTTAAATTTCATATTAAAAAGTGTTTTAGAGGTAGTGTTCCAGCTTTCCCAGTTTAGAATACAGATTCTTCTGATTATTTTTTGGTTTCAAAGTATTACACTGGGAATACAGATTGCTAGTGGTGTCCATATAATACCCTAACCACAAGGCAACAGACTTGAGCTCCTTTTTGCTTATTGCCTCTGTTGCTCTGTAAGCTTTGTCTTCAGTTATGGATTCTAACATGACTTCAGTAGGAAGAATTCAGTGAAGCCATACCTCAGCCTTGAAGAATGGTGCCCTTCTGGAATGTGGTAGATGTGGGTTTGGCTCCCTTGGGTTTACAAGAGTATATAACTTAAGTCTTTAATTTTCATAGTAAACAATATCATCTAGTGGCTGTATTTTTAAATTAGGAAGCCCTTCTCTTTGCCAAAAGTAGAGGTCATTCATGTGCTAATACCTTAATTAAAGGCGTTGTTTAATTTAAATGTCATGAACAATGGGCAGAAGTATTTATGCCAAGCAAACAAAACAAACCAACAGCAAACCAAACAACCCCCCCCAAAAACAAACAAACAAACAAACAAACAAAACAAAACAAAACAAAACAAAACAAAACAAAACAAAACAAAAAACAAGTACTAGAGAGTATAATCTTTCTATATCCTAACCTAAAATTCTCAAATTAGGTTCCTCATAGGAACAATTTGCTGAAAGTCATTGGGCAAAGTCCTAGGATATATTTGTTTTCAATTGTTCACTTTAGAAACTCCCCTTGCCTTGCGCTGAGCAAGCTTGTCCTTGTCATTTCAGCTCATGTTCTGTCATTTGGCTTAATGTCTTTGGAAGGAGTACAATGCTTTGATTGAAAAAGTCATTTTTACAGTGGGGATGAGCTAAATGAACATGGGGGAGGATCCATTATGCTGAGAAGAGTAGGCAGAAGACCTTGACTGTATTTCTACCTCCCTTCCCAATTTAGGGAGGTTAAAAGGTAGGGGACTACTTCAGTGTACAGAACTGGAGTTAACCTGTGTAACTATTTCTTTGCCTACACTCAGCTTTAGAATTGGTTATGAACTCTAAAAAAAAAAAAAGCAAATGACCTAGGGCTGATGGGGTCAGATTTTGATTTGAATCTGTACTGAACAAATTGAATGTTTTGTCTGGAATCCAGATAAGTGCAGATGTGGGAGAATTTCATTAGTATTATTTTTTAAATGTCAGCTCAATTCTGAAGGACAGAATTATCATTTCAGTGCATTATAAATACCCATGACTCATATGCAAAAATACGACAACCAACCTTGCTTTCACTTCTGTCAAGCCATCACAATTCTGAACTTAGCTAAATTCAGACTAATTTAGACCTATAGCAGAATAAGTTTGAAATGGGTCAGAATGGGTGAGATTGAGTTTACCATGTATCTGCCCTATATGGATATAGTAATTTTATAAATGGCTAAGCAGAAGGCCAGCTTTCCATGCAGGCTCAAAATGGGGCAAAAACTCAGAGCTCTGAATTCATAGCAAGAGGCCTTCATCTTACAGCCACTTTATCCCAGAATCTTTTATGTGTAAACAGCAGCAAGTGAAAATTCTTAACTAAAACAAAACGCTACACTGCATGCATAATTCCTCCCTTGGGGAGTGGGAAAGGGAAGACAAATTACATGTGACAGATGTTAGCTACATCACTTAACACACTTCTGAAAGGCATTCAGGATATATCAGAAAGGTATAGTGCAATGTTGAGAAGTACCTGAACAAGCTCTGAATGAGAAACTTGACATATAAACCATGGAAGAGCACAATACTACTATAGTGATCCTACCACTGCTCCCCAGAGGAGTTGCTTTAGAGCTGACATATGCTTTCATTCAGGTCACTGCACTGTGTCATGGAGATAAGTTTTTGGATAGTGTGAATGTAGTCTGTGTTTTGTCTACAAAACCCTCATGCTCCTAGGCCCTATTTGGTATAAAAAGTGAGACTCAGTGAGAGATTAAGACATTTAAAGTGAAGTGTCCACATCTGTTCTACACATTTGTGCTATACTCAGAGGAAGTCTAATCAGTCACTTGAGTCTGGATAATGATTCACTGAGCGTAGGTGTTTATTTTGGAGGATGGTAGGGGGTGTGATTTGTGCTCCAGGCTCCACTAACTAGGTGTGCTATTCAGTTGTCTAATAACAGTCATATGGTGTTTTTTGAGATACTCTGATACCTGGCCTGCAGGTGCTGCTTCAGAATCATTTGGGTCTCCTGCAGATTCTTTGTCAAACCTACCGGGTAGATATTTAGGCAACTAAGACAAATTGTGGTTGCCCACAGGCTATAAGGGATGATTAATATTCCTTTCTCACGTCAGCACCCCCGCACAGAATGGACCTACATGTAAAGACCTTGAGGTAGAAATGAATCGTATTTCTTCTGTCTCTACTGAGCCAAGACACAGACATACCTTTGTGCCATGTTTTCCTTATAACTCCAATTTCCACCAATAAAAAATATGGGCCCATGGAAAGACAAAGGAATTCTGGTGAAGGTCAATCAGTTTCTGATTTGCCTGGTGAGTAGGTGCCATAGCACTTGCAGATCACTGTACACATAGCCTAGAAAACTGTACGAGAGCTCTTATGTCAGACCAAACGAATATGATAAGGAAAGAACCAGAGAGTGCTGACACAAAGGTGCCACCATCAAATGGAAAAAAGAAGGAGGTAGACTATAAACTGATCATGGGATATTCTTTTGTGTCTACATGGGTATTTCTTCATAAACATATTATTAATTTTTATGTATATTTTATACACAGTGATAGTATGTCTGCTTCTTTTTACATAAACCACCCAATATAACATCTACTTATATGTACTTATAACATCTGTTTCAGTTGTGCATGCACTGTAAAGTATTAATTTTCTGTAGTTAATATATACTTTCCGTATTTAGTATATACCTCATTTAATGAGTTAAATTTGATGATACATACCTCATGCTCTTTTCTTAAACTAAGTAGGAAACATATGGATTAAATTTTTCATTTGTCATTGTGATTGGTAAGGGAAGTAACATTGAATTTCTTCACTACATTTTTTTTTTTTTTTTAATGGGATCCTCAGATCCTCAGCTTAATGCCTGTTTACTGCATAAAACACAGCAGGACAATTCAGATGTGTTGTGGCCACCCTGCTCAGTTGTAGATGGCCAGATGACTGATGTGGATTGTAGTGAGTTTCATTAATCTTTCTGTTTATGTCAGTTTGAGTATGTTCTTCCTTCAACTCCTCAGCTCATATGTAACAAGGTAAATTCTTCCCCAAATTGTTCAACCTGCATTTTCTGAACAATACTGCTTATCTGATTAAATTTTGTGCAGTATGATGGCATTAGATGAGCATTCCTACTGTACACATGGAAGTGTAAGTGTAAGATCACAGAATCACAGAATCATCTAGGTTGGAAGAGACCTCCAAGATCACGTAGTCCAGCCTCTGGCCTAACACTAACAAGTCCTTCACTAAACCATATCACTAATTTCTACATCTAAACATCTTTTAAAGACCTCCAGGGATGGTGACTCCACCACTTCCCTGGGCAGCCTGTTCCAATGCCTAAAAACCCTTTCAGTAAAGAAGTTCTTCCTAACATCCAACCTAAACTTCCCCTGGCACAACTTTAGCCCATTCCCCCTCATCCTATCACCAGGCACGTGGGAGAACAGGCCAATCCCCACATCACTACAGCCTCCTTTAAGGTATCTGTAAAGAGCAATAAGGTCGCCCCTGAGCCTCCTCTTCTCTAGGCTGAACAAGCCCAGCTCCTTCAGCCGCTCCTTGTAGGACTTGTTCTCCAGGCCCCTCACCAGCTCGGTCGCCCTTCTCTGCACTCGCTCAAGCACCTCGATGTCTTTCTTGTAGTGAGGGGCCCAAAACTGAACACAGTACTCGAGGTGCGGCCTCACCAGAACTGAGTACAGGGGGACAATCACTTCCCTAGCCCTGCTGGTCACACTGTTTCTGATACAAGCCAGGATGCCGTTGGCCTTCTTGGCCACCTGAGCACACTGCTGCCTCATACTCAGCCGACTATCAACCAATACTCCCAGGTCCTTCTCCACCAGGCAGCTTTCCAACCACTCATCTCCCAGCCTGTAGCTCTGCTTGGGGTTATTGCACCCCAGGTGCAGGACCTGGCACTTGGCCTTGTTGAACTTCATACAGTTGACCTCAGCCTATTGGTCCAGCCTATCCAAATCCTCCTGCAGAGCATTCCTACCGTTGAGCAGATCGACACACGCACCTAAGTTGGTGTCATCTGCAAACTTACTGAGAATGCACTCGATCCCCTCATCCAGATCATCAATAAAGATATTAAAGAGGACTGGCCCCAGTACTGAGCCCTGGGGGACGCCACTAGTGACCGGACTCCAGCTGGATTTGACTCCATTCACCACAACTCTTTGGGCCCAGCTACCCAGCCAATTTTTAACCCAACGAAGAGTATGCCAGTCCAAGCCAAGAGCAGTCAGTTTCTTGAGGAGAATATTGTGGAGAATGGTGTCAAAAGCCTTACTGAAGATCATGAGGTAGAGGAATTACTGATATTATGCTTATCTCCCTTGCACTGGAGAAAGGTATATGGTTGCTTGCCCAGAAAAGTTGAATACATTTCCCTGGTGATTAGAGAACAGTAGTCATTTCTGTCTACAGATTTCTCAAATAGCAACTGACCTTTGCTTGACTTTATGTCTCTGTGCTCTGATGTTCTTCTCTGAAAAACTAAAATAATAATATCACTCTACTATCTCTCAGGGTTGTTATCATCATCTTGGAATCTAGTTTAAAAGGAAATAAGGTTTCAAACCTCATCTGGCTCTTCCTGAGCATTTCTATACTTTAGCAACCATATTATTTATTTATTTATTTATATATATATTTTTTTACTTAAAGAGGGCTGTTTTCTTCCCATTGTTTCTCTTGCTAGACAGGCGTTGGAAGGAAATGACTCTATGAACCTGAAAAGTAGAAAAAACATCTATCTACAAAATGCTTCCTTCATTGCAGAGTATATATATATATATATTTGCCCTTTATAATACTAGCTGTCCCATGAATCAGCAACAATTTTTAAACTGACCTTTTATTTTGACTAAATCCTGCAGACATAACTTCAGACACTGTACTTCAATGGTAGAGAGCAACACATTTGTAGAATTATTATCTGCATGTACGTGTGGGACCACTTAATATTTTCAGTGGACTTTCCTGTGCATTCTTTTGAGGGTTCACAGAAGGCTTCTAGGAAAACAATTTTGCAAACTCTTAACTGAGCCTGTTTTGATTCCTTTAGGTAAATTGAAGAATGCTGACAATAGCAGGGGAGTATCTGCTGGCAGCTCATAAAATGGCTTGTGTTTGAAACCTGCCTCTGTCTGCAGTCTGCTTTCTTGTGAGCACAAGGAAGATGAATCTCTTGCACCATGTCAAAGCAAGGGTTTAGCAATATCAGCAGCTAAAAAAGGTGATGAGGACAAAAATATGAGAAAATAAGAAGTCACTGATTTTAGAATAAAGGGATAAAGGGCTTAGGCATGTTTGAATCATTTCTAGTAATAAAGTTCCTAACTACTTCTCTCTAATACAGCTGATTCACTGCCACTTGACTTTTCAGCACCATTAATGCCCTTTTTAAAATATCCACGAGATGGATTGCTGTACTAAATGCTTTACAGTACTGGGTTTACAGTCAGGATTTAGTGGAAAGCTTCCCTCTACTATAAATCATGCTATGAATATTGATTGTGGTAACCTCTACTTATCTAAAAGTTTTATGAGGCTTTAAAAAAATGTAGTGATTATGTTTTGGTGGGAAAGATCCTTTCCAGGAAACTAATCTGAGGACCATCTTTAATATGTGCCAATTCAGTGTTTATATAGTTAAGAATGACTTTATAACAAAGTGCTGCTGCCAGTCCAGACCAATTTATTACATGCTATACAAGTGTTAAACTGCTTTAAATCAATAGTTAAGAAGACAGGAGAGTACTTGGGTGTAATAAGTCATCATTTTAATGAAATATACATTATTCCAAGACTATTAAATAAGTCCTCGGTGTCAGAAAAATTGTTCACTTTTTCAATGCTAAACAAAACCATCTATTTTAATGGAGTAAAATCAATAAGCAGTTGAGACCCACCAGGTAGGTTGAGTGCCTCAGTAAATAAGTTAGAACTGCCCACTGATAAGTTGATGGGTTACTACTTGCATGTCCTGATTAGTAAATGTGATTAAACAGAAGGGCTTAGAGACAGCTGGGAGAAAGGAAGAAGCAGAAAACAAGCAAACAAAACAAAACAACTTTGAGATAACTTCCTATCTTGCTTGATACTTTCCAGCTTTTTTTTTTTTTTCCCAAGAAAATATTTTCCAAACTGCATAAATATCGAGGGCTGAGGTTAGCTCAGGAGAGGAAGTAGCATTGCAGTTGAATTGAAGGAAACTTGGGGACCCTTGAAGAACAAAAAAAAAAAAAAAAAAAAAAAAAAAAGGTATTTAGAAATTTTATCAGATTACAAATAATTGGCTTCCAATAATGATCACTTTTACTTAACCTTTTCAGGAAAAAAAAAAAAAAAAACGGGTCTACAACTACAGCCCTACAGGCAGATTGCAAAATCTCCTCCCATCCATCAAAGAAGAAAACAAACAAACAAACAAACAAACAACAAAAACAATCCATCCTACATTAGGAAGAAGCCAAAGACTTTTGCCTTTAATCTGTGAAAATAACTCTTCTTTTGACAAGATCCCAGATGGACAGAGAGCTACAGCAGGCTACAAAACCCAGGCTGAAATCTCTGATGAAAAAATAGGCCTTATATTTATGGATGTGTGCGGTGAAAGCTTTAAGCACTTTGATATTCTGTATTTTATATTGGTTTTCTCTCATTTTCTCTCTTCATCTTTATAGAGTAATTAAAAATTCACTTAGGTAAAGAGAGAATAATTCCATAGATGGAATTTAGGGCATTCAGCTAGAATACAGAAGACTTTGATCTGAATCATATTAAGCAGAAACTTGAAATGAGGTCTCTTATGGCTGAATACACTAGCACTTGGGCAGTTAGATAATCACAGGACTTCTTTGCTTTGATCATTTCTATCATGAAGCTGAGAAATTTCTCAGTGCTTTCCAGAGCTGCTTTATAAGAATAAAATTTATAATTGAAAAAAAAAAGAAAGAAGAATATATATTTTTTTTTCCCCTGTGGGCTTTCAGTGAAAGCCCAACTCCAGATTTCTCATCAAAGTCTAGGTATGGTTCACTAAATCACATCCCATTCTGTTGCTTCCACCACCAACTTCTGTTCATACTGCCTGTTCATAAAGCATGTTTCGTGAATAAATTCTAGGGTTACTGTCACTTGGCAAATTGCAGTTTCTGAAGGTATACAACTTAAAAAGAGGAGGAATGAGGCAAACATCTCAATTTTGACCTATTGATTTATATTCATGTAACAACAGGGCATTGATTTATCATCTGTGTTAGGCTCCATCTGCAGCTGATCATTTCTGAATACAGTTCAAAAGCAGTCCCTGATAAATGAAAACTGACATTAAAAGAAATAATTACACTTGAAGGTAAACACCCTAAGTTTTGAGACGACTGCTAATGTTGGTAGCTATAAGCACTTATATATATATATATATATAAGCACATATATATTAACTCACTTGCTTAAATCTAGACTTCTTGTGCCATTTGATATTCCCAAAAATGTTCCACTTGCCCACCCAGTAGCTGATGATAGATGCAGAAATAATATGTCTCATTAGGAAGAGCATTACTTAATTTAATGCAACCGCTGAATGGACTGAATTGTACTGTTGTTCATGGTAACCTAGTAAGTCTCTCCATGCAATCCAACTAGCATGGTTAAGAGATCACTTCAAAAGTTGAATGGTTCCAGGAAAGTCAAACGGACATAACTTTCCATGACATTTTTTTTTTCTACTTTTGCAGTTATTGATGAAAAGAACATAAAGCAGCACATAAAAACACAACCAAACAACCATTTTCTTTCTACTTTTCCCTACCATAACACATCACTATATTTTTCAAATAAGCTCAGCAGGTAGGAAGATCCTATGCC
The DNA here is from genome assembly GCF_047663525.1 of Anas platyrhynchos. Lineage (NCBI taxonomy): Eukaryota > Metazoa > Chordata > Aves > Anseriformes > Anatidae > Anas > Anas platyrhynchos. The sequence goes on from NC_092588.1 coordinate 5,989,586, forward strand.
ATTTTCAATGAAGATCATTTATTCCTTCATTACTACATATTTCTTTTATATGATTTCTTTCTGAGCCCTTCTGCTTTCTTAAAGATGAGTTAAAGATCCTTTGGTATAAATCCTAATGACTATCTTAGTAAATGCTTTTCTACAGATGTGCGCAGTTTAGATTTTACTTTTTCCTGACATCTAACTCCGAGACATCCTTATCCTGCAACATAGATTTTTATTATTATTTTTTAATTTTCTTCTGAATCATTCTTTTCCCTCATTAAACACATTTTACTTAATGCTGATTGCCTTCAGCAATAATGGCATCTTGGAAAAATAAAGATGATAAAAATTCATTGCTCGGATTTCATATGCCAATAGGTACAGACTGAATACAGGAGATGAAATTGTAGCAGGTGTTTACGTAGAGAATAAGTAAAGATAAAGCTTCTTATTCTGCTGTCATTTATCCTTTTCAAAAACTCGTCTTGGGGGACAAATATAATAGTCAGGGAGTAGCACAGCTAGCTCTGGGGCAGGGAGAGGTAACTGAAGAACCCCGGTGCCCTTTTAGCTACAAAACAATGATCTGCCACAGGGCTTGCAATCAGAAACCTGTTGTTTGAAAACTACATCTTCTGCCTGTCTGTTTTCCTGCAGAGGCACTGGACTATGCTCAGAATCAAACCAGATCAGATATTGTGAATGGAACAGAACTGATTAGGGTAGTCAGTTTTTCCTTATTCCTGTGCTTGGCTGGAAGAAATAAGGGTAAACACTTGTCTCACAGTAGTCATCAAATACAAGATGCTTCATAGAATTCTAAGAATAATAATCTTTTGTCCAGCAGAACAGCATTTGAGCAGCTTTCAGTTATTTCCTTTTATGTATTTGAGGTTTTATGTTTTAGTTGAGATCGTTGAGGTGAAATACAATGTTGACACTGTTAAAGATACAACTTTAATGAGTATTTTCCTCCCCTTCATTGTCTATGCATCACATAATTCAAATTTATTTTAAAAATAAATAAATCTTTTCTGCATGGTTCTTTTGTATTTTAACCCTAAGCTATATTCTTGTATTGTTGATACAAAAACTATTGAACAAAGAGTATGTGGACAGCACAGCATGACAGAAACTCATATAAAGTAACGGATTGGAATTTAGGAATCGCTTTGCTGGATCAGCACTGGAAACAACCTCTGTAGATCTCCAACAAAATAGGATTTGTTCATATATTTATGTATCCTCTTACTTTCTTGGTTGCCTTCTTACCCAGAGTCTCCAAGGTTAGGTACTTCACTCAAGATGCAACAAATGATTTTATCCTTTTTCTTGTAAAGGCATTTGAGGGTATGTGAACTGCCTCATTTCAAGCAAAGCTAGCCTGAATTCCCAGATGAATCTTGAATCACACCTGAAATAAGCCTGCTCACGAGAGTTAGGATACCTTTGATCTGTTACTATTTTCAGTTCTTGAGTATTTCTTCTGGTTTATAATCTGAAGAACAAACCGGGAACTAGTCATTTATTTTCTGAGTACTCTATTGCATTGAACTATATGAAACTCCTTGCAAGATAAAACACCCCTTTTTGTGTTCAAGGATAGTATAGCCATTTATAAGGGATCTTCAAGGTAAAGATAAGGAAATGTAAATAATACACCAGAAATGCATGAGGAACACCTTGAGGATTTTGTTTCTTTGTTTTGCTTGTTACATTTTTAATAATCGATTTTAAACCTGCAGGAGATATGGAGATAACGGATCTTCTGAGAACTTTTCAATCCTTCTATTCCTTTCAATCCTTTCTATTTCTTTATCTTCCTCTGACTGTTAGTGTCTATGCAAATTTGCCTTTGAATCCCTGTTAACATCTAACAACAATCTGCAAGTGTGAAGCAGTCCTGCTTCTTCTCTCAGGCACCTGGGTTGCACATGCAACTGACATGAAAACCATAAATTCTATTTATAGGACCAATTGCCATAGATGATCATGGTCAAACAGATGGGGCCACAAAATGACAAAATGACTGTGCAAGAATATTCTTGATTTCCACCCTTGATCATTTGCTTTCTATGACACTGTTCTTAAGTATCTCTTAAAAAGTATACAAACAGAATTAAGTAAACATAACTTTCAAATGTAAAGTACGGGATTATTTTTAAAGACATAAAACAATATGTGCAAAACCAACTTCTATGTTTCTGCCTCCAACATTCGTGAACCACTGTGAAAATATATCAAGGATTATTATTGCTCCTCACTCATAGGATAATGATACCTACTAACTCTTGAATACCACGCACTCTTTAATGACTGTACCTTTATCATGTTTTAACACTTGAACTGTTGCCTTGGGCCATTGTAAGTATCAAACTTTAATATCTCCAGGGTTAAATCAACTTTCCATCCATAAGTGAAGAAGTAAAACAAATAGCTGAAAATAAGCAAGAAAACAATCAAGTAGCCACAAATTCTCCTATGGCACTGTAGGGAATTGGGATGTGTCCACCCTGTCTTCCCTGATAACTGCTCCTTTGAGGAAGCTTAGTTCAGACTAGAAGATACCTAATTAAGTCAATATTCTTTGTTTTATGCAATAGTAAACAATGTGAAGTGATTTGTGAAGAATTAGAGCAGCTTGAAATGTGGGAAACTTGAAGTCTGTAACTTAAATGGATAACTGACCTAAAACCAAATAACACCATTTTCATTATCCTGAGCTCTTATGATTTCAGTTTAAATAGCAATTCTAACCCTACACGTGATTGGGATAATTATGAATTCATCCTCAGCAATAAAAAACAAGGCAGAGTGTATGAAATGCCATATAATTTCAAGTTCCTTCATCAGGCTACAGAAAAGTGACCATTCTACAAAGTGACCATACAAGCTCAAAAGAACAGTCCATCTAGAACACTTCACATGTCTAAAACCAACCAAGAAGGGGATACCTTGTAAATAAGATAAGAAAAAGATAAGCTTGTTACTGTAATCCAATGGAACAGCACTCTAATTTCCTGAAGTGTATGTCTAAAGAATTCCTTACATCCAAGTTTGTATTTTTATAAGATTCGATACATATCGAATACATATCAGTTTTGGGCCCCTCGCTACAAGAAGGACATCAAGGTGCTTGAGCGGGTCCAGAGACGGGCGACAAAGCTGGTGAGGGGCCTGGAGAACAAATCCTACGAGGAGCGGCTGAGGGAGCTGGGCTTGTTCAGCCTGGAGAAGAGGAGGCTCAGGGGCGACCTTATTGCTCTTTACAGATACCTTAAAGGAGGCTGTAGCGAGGTGGGGGTTGGCCTGTTCTCCCACGTGCCTGGTGACAGGACGAGGGGGAATGGGCTTAAGTTGCACCAGGGGAGTTTTAGGTTAGATGTTAGGAAGAACTTCTTTACCGAAAGGATTGTTAGACATTGGAACAGGCTGCCCAGGGAGGTGGTGGAGTCACCATCCCTGGAAGTCTTTAAAAGACATTTAGATGTAGAGCTTAGGGATATGGTTTAGTGGGGACTGTTAGCATTAAGTCAGAGGTTGGACTCGATGATCTTGAGGTCTCTTCCAACCTAGATGATTCTGTGATTCTGTGATATGCCATCTCTTCTTTTTTGCACTTCCTTTTGCACTTTTTTTTTTTTTTTTTTTTGGTCTCGTTATCAGTAAAGTGTTTGAGATCTATCAGCATTCTTCTCAAATGTTTTTCACAGCCCCCTGAGACTATAAGCATCTCATGAAAGGCTGGTATCTACTAACAGAAGGCTACCACAGATTCCAGTAGGTTTTAGAACATGGGGACAAAGTGCAACTTCAGGTTTGGTAAAATAGCTTCTGGTGCTTCAACTAACTACTGTAAAATAGCGGAACATCAATCCACTATATCCATTTTAGTCGTTAGGTTTATTTTTTAGAGACACATTGGTACATCTGATGAATGAACATGTTAAGAACAGATTTTCAGATTAAGACTACATTTTAGTTCTCAGTATGAGGGAAGATAATTTAAATTCTATGATGCTTGAATCAGTGCACTGCAGGCATACAGATGAAGAAAAAATTGGGTCAATCTCTCATCCTAAAACTAAGTTAAGCAGTTAATCAAAGATACATGGGAACAAATTGTTTAGCAACATTCATGCTTGTGAAGGGCCTGCTTCATCAACTGATTTTGTCGTCTTTGTCCTGGGACGTCTGCTGAAGCTGCAGTTTTAAAGATGTTGTCCCTGCTGCAAAAGCTTAGGAGGCACAACATGAATGTAGTTTAAAAAAAAAAAAAAAGGAAAAAAAAAAAAGGAAAAAAAAAAAAGAGAGAGAGAGAGAGAGTAATTCAAGAATTCTATAAAATAAAAAGTGCATGTATAAAATGTTAAGACCTGCAGAAGTTAATATGTCTTAACTACTTGCAGAAGTTATCTCTTAACTCCTGACAATGTGGTTGGAAAGCAGGTACAGCCTTCACCAAACAGGTGAATTATATTTACATTATTTTACAAAATTTTGAGAGAAATGTGTTCCAGACTGTGGGAGGGGAGAAGAGGAGAGGAGAGGAGAGGAGAGGAGAGGAGAGGAGAGGAGAGGAGAGGAGAGGAGAGGAGAGGAGAGGAGAGGAGAGGAGAGGAGAGGAGAGGAGAGGAGAGGAGAGGAGAGGAGAGGAGAGGAGAGGAGAGGAGAGGAGAGGAGAGGAGAGGAGAGGAGAGGAGAGGAGAGGAGAGGAGAGGAGAGGAGAGGAGAGGAGAGGAGAGGAGAGGAGAGGAGAGGAGAGGAGAGGAGAGGAGAGGAGAGGAGAGGAGAGGAGAGGAGAGGAGAGGAGAGGAGAGGAGAGGAGAGGAGAGGAGAGGAGAGGAGAGGAGAGGAGAGGAGAGGAGAGGAGAGGAGAGGAGAGGAGAGGAGAGGAGAGGAGAGGAGAGGAGAGGAGAGGAGAGGAGAGGAGAGGAGAGGAGAGGAGAGGAGAGGAGAGGAGAGGAGAGGAGAGGAGAGGAGAGGAGAGGAGAGGAGAGGAGAGGAGAGGTTCAGATTTAGAAAGGCCTCTTCTTCTTAGGGATACAAAATACTATTGTATTTTATTTTACCCAAACCCAGACAGTAATTCATGTAATATTTTGAATTGGAAGAGATCTTAAAGACCATCTAGTTCCAACCCCCATGCCATGGGCAGGGACACCTCCCATTAGACCATGTTGCCCAAAGCCCCATCCAACCTGGCCTTGAACACCTTCAGGGATGGGGCATCCATAGCTTCTCTGGGCAGACTGCGAGTGTCTCACCACCCTCTAAGGATAGACTTTCTTCCTTACATCTAATCTAAACCTCCCTTCTTTTAGTTTGAAGCCCTTCCACTTTGTCCTGTCACTCCACTTCCTGACAAAGAGTTCCTCCCCAGATATCCTGTAGCTCCCTTTATGTACTGGAAGTCTGCTATAACGTCTCCTTGGAGCCTTCTCTTCTCCAGGCTGAAAACCCCAACCCCCTCAGCCTATCTTCACAGAAGAGGTGAAGATGGCTCCAGCCATCTGATTATCTTCATGGCCCTCCTGTGGACTTGCTCTAACAGCTCCATGTCTTTGTGCTGGGGATCCAGGAGCTGGATACAGTGTTTCAAGTGCGATCTTACGAGAATGGAGTTGGGATGCAGAATCACCTCCCTTGCCCTGCTAGTCACACTTCCTTTGATGCAGCCCTTGGCCTTCTGGGCAGCAAGCACACATTACCAGCTCACATCAAGAATCTCATCAACCAACACCCTCAGGTCCTTCTCCTCAGAGCTGCTCTCAATCCATTCTCCACCCAGCCTGTATTTGTGCACCTCAGGTGTACAATATTGCATTTGGCCTTGTTGAACTTCATGATGTTTGCACAGACCCAAAGTTGTCAAGGTCCCTCTGTATGGCATCTGTTCCCTGCAGAATGTCAAATACAGCACACGGCCTGGTGTCATTGTCAAACTTGCTAAAAGTGCACTTAATCCCACTGTCCATGTCACTAATGAAGATGTTAAATGGTGTGTTCCCAATATCATGACCTTGGGAACACCAGTGGGTCACTGCCTGGACATTGAGCAGTTGACCACAACTCTTTGAGCGTGACCATCCCAAAAATTCCAGCTCTTCTTTCCTAGCTGTCTTAATCTCAGAGGTATGTGAATGTCAAGCTGTGTCATTATCATTCTTCACTAAAGTAACCTTCACAATTTAAACAATTACTGGTTCCATATATTTTTTATTTCCTTATATGGATATCAGAACTTTAATTCATTGATTTTGAGTAAAGATACACGAGCTTTTCAGAGGCCTCAGAACTTGATTTTACTGTACTATCTTCCAAACACTATTCCAAAACACTATTTTTCAAATAGGAAAAAAATCCTCTGAATTCAGACCAAAACAGATAAGTTAATGCTATATTTGTCTTGTAATTCTCATCCAGTTTCTTTAGAACTTAAATTTTGAACATATATTTTGAATGTTATGTCATTTTGTCTGATAAGAAGCTATTGATACAAGGGAAACACTTCTACTTTTAATTTTAATTCTCCAGCACTTAATTACTTTTTTATTTGCCCAGGAATATTGACCACTATAGTAAGAAATGAGCTGATAACTAACATTATCAGAAAGCACAGTGGCACTAGAGAGAGGTGGACAACGCATTAATTGCATGGCATACACAAAATAGAGACAATCTTTACAATATAGATGTTTTTGTACAGAACCTTGTGCGCAAAGATTTTTGTCTTCCTGTTCATGGTTACTACTTAATTAAAAACAAATTGATATAATAATGTTCTACAGCTCAGTTTAACCTTTTGGCATCTCAGTTTATGAAATATTTAGAAGAACTAAAATTAATTGAACCCCTCATTATTAATATTATCTATAATTTCATTCCATCTCTTTAGCAAATTGTATGTGAACCTGTCTCATTTTCTTTCAGTAAATGATTAGAATACAAGAGTAATTTAGCCAGATCATTTTCATCCTAATTTGCACATTAAAGTATTTACTGTTTGTGTTGTGTTTTTAGTTGTCTGTTGAAATTTTCTCTGCTCTTTGACTACATTACTGAAATTTATGAAATAGAATAGTAACAAGTGCACAATAGATAATATGAATTGGATGCACATTTTGGCACAGTGCAATAGTATGTGCTAAAATACATTAAGCTTTTCAAATCTGTGGACTTTTTCCTAATAAATCTCTTGTCTTGATAATTACACAAAAATTAAGCACCAAAACCAGATAAATATAATATAATAGCTAAGCTAAAAAATGCTTTCATTTCTTAAACTGTATGCTAGTTTGTATTTTTATGCTGTGAAATGTTTTAGTATTCTTGGAACTCCAGACAAATACAATTCATGAACAGGCCATGCCAGATTTGTAAACACTTTGAATTCTGCAGTTTACAATCTATACAATTAATTGCATCACCTTTCAAGAAGACATGTTAATATTAACATGTTAAATGTGCTGGGACAAAACCTGTCTTCTCAAGTGGTAGTACAACATAGCTCTGTCATTAAGTATGTCGTAATTAGATTACATATCACCTAGCTGTCAAAGACTTTTTTTTTCTTTACTAGTTAATGGAGATAAACGGACATTTCTAAATAGCTATCCACATAACCTGTGTTAGAAACATCTTTAGGAAATGGGGATCTCTCCTTTTTTTTTTTTTTCTTTTTTTTTTTTTTTCTTCTGCTACAAGTCAAGCAATTCAGCTGTATGAAGCCTTTGATGACTCTAAAGGATCATTATCAGAATGATATCTGCAGGACCAGTGCAGAAGCAGAGTTCTATGGTCCTGAGAAATGAACCACTGGCAAGTTTGCACATTTGCTGACAATCTGCAGACTTAACCCAGTGTTAAGAGCATCCCCAAGGTGATTTTTCTGTATGTAAACGGGATAACCAATGAGGATTTGTAAGAAGTATTGAATACAGAGAAGAAAAAAAAAAAAAAAAGAAAAAAAAAAAAGGAAGCAGAAGTTCTCTAAATAGCTTAATTTTCTTGCTCTATTTCACCTACAGTAGGAATACAGGGTTGGTAGGGACCTAACTATATATCTGTGAGGCAAGTTATTCCCATTCTATGCTCCTGTAGACATTCTGTCTTACTCATAGTGACCTATTATTGGTGTCATTGCTAGAGGAATTTAGGGAAATGTTTCTGTGGAAGAACTGAAAGTCTTAAAGTCCTTAGAAAGAATAGAAAAATTCCTTAATTTACATGGAGTACTTTTTTTTTTAAGGGTACATTTGCAACTTAGGTTTAACTTATGCTTTGATACAATTCATTTAGACATGATTCAGTTATGAAATTTATCACCTATGCTTATCTGCTTGTGAAGTGTTTTTTTCAGGTAACTCTAGCTTACCATAGGCATTCTGTATCCTTTGAAGGCAATCAAATTCCTATGTATATGACAGATAGGTTTTCCTCTAAGATTTTCTAAATCAACGTGAGAGGTACGTGTTCTTTTCCAGTGAACCACAAATTGTTGTCTAATTGTAAGCCATCCACATCCTTCTCTCAGGTTATGCTGGAGAAGCAAGACACCTTTTAACTCACAGGATCCCCCTACACATAGGCTTATGTGTTTTGTCAAATTGATTTTGCCTGCTGATTCAATAGCTACTTTTCCACTGAAGGGTGGAAAAAGGTAGTTCAAATAGAAGAAACTCAAGTACATTTTCTGTGGAATTGCTAAGAAGTTGCAGAATGCAGTAGGGCTCTGTCAGACTTACAACAGCCCACACGATTCACTTTTACCAAAATCTGAAATATGTGATGTTTCCTGCATTCATGATGAAGCAGTATCTGCAAATGGGCAGTTGTGAGGTGATGTACCACGTTTAGTATTTTGCTGAGAGGAGAAAAGGTAAAATGCCCTAAATATCCTCAGTAACAGTTCAGCAATCCTGATCTTAGGAAACGGCAAGGAAAAAAAAAAAGTATTTTAAAAACTGCATTTCTTAATGCTGCTTAAATTATGGACATTAATATTTTAATCATAACTGTTTTCTGCCAGGTGTAGGAGAACACAATTAAAAATAACCAAAAGCATAGAGGTTTTTATTTAAAAATTTACTTTTAATTGAAGATACATATATATATATATATAAAGAAACAGTAACAAAACAAAGAATAATCCGACAAACTTCAGTACAACATGTACGTTATTTCTACATTTTGTCATGGTTTGTAATTCAATGTGTCACAGATAATTGAAAAAGAATGTGTAGATGGTAATTAATTTTATTTAAGATTAGTCTAATCTGTTGCTCCATGAATGACACTAGCCATATATAACTGAGAAAATATGAATAATCCTAACAAAGTCTTGTAAAAAAAAACAATGGAAATATCATAAGGAGAAGAAAAATCAATGAATAGTCTTACAGCAAGCAAATTAATGAATATCAAGTATCTTAAATACAGAAATAAGTACTATTATTTTTGTAGACCAATGTTAGCTTGTATCTCTTCTCCCTGAGTGTAAGCTATTTTCTAATTAACAGGGGAAGCTGTCATTGTCTTAAATTAAAATAACATTTCAGCTTCTCTTTGTAATCATTGCAAGAAAATGTTAACCAGATCCCTTGTTACTGGTTTACTACTGAATCTAAATGACATATATTGAAGTTCTTGTAGAGTTTCCATATTAACTGGGACACTACTCTTTCTGAAACTGCCTTTCTGTAGACAATGACTTTGAGAAGTTGCAAAATACTGAGCAAGAGGGCAGAGAGCAAGATCCTTCCCCAGTTTTATAATCCTATAATTGTCAACCTTTCATTAGCCCCAAACTGTCATATGCTGCCTTGTTAATACTTTCAGTTCCTGGGGAGTGATCTGCACTGACAAATGCTACAGCATTGTAATTCTCCTCAGCTTGGAACTTACACTGTCTTTGTCTTTGTGGTGAAATGTTCTCAGAGAAGATTTAAAATGTGGATTTTCACTTTGTCTTTTATTCAGTCAATTTTCTGAGATACTTCTTTGGCTTCACTGAGTTTTAATAGCAGTGAAATTCTATTTCTAGGAAGTTCGGACACCCTTTATTATTCATATAAAACTTTTTCAGTACTTGGTATAAGTTTTCAATCTTAAATGGTCCTTAAAGTGTCAGTTTGCATTTGTACAGCAGAAGACATAGGCATTTTTCTTTAACCATACAGGTCTTGGCTTTTTCAGCTGGTGTGGAAGACCCAGACAAGCAAAATATTCTAGCACCTAGAAATAAATCATTTGTGTAAGAATTAATTGTTAAATTTAAAAATTCAAGCAATTTTGTTCCTAATTTGGTTTCCTCATCACTTTAAGATTTCTGGTTTTGCCAATGTTTATTAAAAATAACAAATAGGATGTGTCACACTTTTTAGAAAGGAATGCAGAAAAAAAAAATATTTTCTCATATTTTCTCAGTGTTGCATTCACATTGTGTGATGCTGATATTCACCTATCTCAAAAGGGATGATGTCAAAAGAAAGAGGGAAACAAACAATAAAATTAGTCAAACAACCCTTAGCTACATCGAATAGCTGCCGTTCAAGGATTTATATAGACTTCAGTTCAGATGATGGAAATGAAAACCATGAGTATCATGGAAAAAGTATATGCAGTAGAGTGTGACTATAGCAGTATCAAGCTGAACTGTGAACATGACAAAAAATCTTCCAAACAGCAAATATTTAAACTGTGGAACTCAATCTCATTGTAAGACTCTGTAGAGGCCAAAAATTCAATAATTAAATTCAAGAAGGAAAACTCCACAAAGGTGTATTAAGCATAAAACAATGAATATGTGTTCTGGCTCCATAAGTACAAAATATACCAAATATCTGGAGATGAGCATCATTGTGTTTTGTTTGGTTGTTTGGTTGTTTTTTTTTGTTTGGTTGGTTGTTTTTCCTTTCCCTTGCTATTTCCTATATTCAGTCCCTAGCCATATTCCACCTCCCACTGTCAGAAGCTATGACACTGATCTACAATGGGTTTAGCCTAGCTCATGACATGGCCTGTCATGTTATTAATATGCAGTGACAGTGTAATCCTAAACTGTCACCCCTCTATCTGTTTACTTGTGGTGCTTGATTGAATCAAAATGTATTGGGAATGCTTATGGATTTTGTTTCTGAGATAAATGGAGTCCCACCTGCTTCTCCCAAGATGCTAGCAGACAGGAACAACATTCCCTCTTATTCAATAGCTATGTTCTGAAAACTAGTTGTCTATAACCTGTTCTGTTGAGGAAGAAATGGTATAAATGGCTTTTTCCTACAAGTCACCCTCCTTTGACTGGCATTCTTCCATGTTTTTTGCACTCACTGGGGAGGTTTATCCACAAGCATGAGTTAATAGCTCAGTGGTCAAGCTGCTGATCACGTGGACATTGTTGGGGCTATTTTCATGGACTGCTAATATATTTTAGTCAACAGATGACTAATATAAATGAAGCAATCATTAATTTGAACATAGGAAAGCCTTAGGATAGCCTTGAGTGTGTTGATTAAGATACTCTTAGTGAAAGGTTTGATTTGAATACCCTCACGAGGAGGAGGATGCTCTGAATACTCAGAAACATAGCTGGCTACTATCAGAAAGTTGTCCCAGGCTCTGAGACTTTATAAGAGGATATTTTCTGTTTTGTCTGAATGACAAAAATTAGAAAATTCCTCGTGTTCATTTGATTAGCCTGAACATTACCTTTCACATAATGAGTAACTCAAATAATAAATTTCTGGTATGATATTCTGCCAGTGTTATGTAAGAGATAATTATAGGTACCTCTTATCTTCAGTAAAAATATACATGTATTCATAATTAATATTAGAAAAAGAAAAAATAATAAACTTACCTATTCTGCTTTTGATCAGTATTGAAAAGCCTTCCATTCACCTTTGACAGATTCACCGAATCTGCTTTTTCCCAGACTTCCAATGCATTCATACTAGTAAAATTGCAATGTTTTCAGTAGAGCTATTATTTATCTATTTACCTAGAATGTAAGCAAGATCATAAAAATAAATTATATTTCAAGAAATTCTCGTTAATATCTGGGAACTCTTCACTTTAATTCTGTTTTATTTTATTATGTCTTCTAAAACAGGATATACATACTTTTTCCTTCATATGCTCTTTCACTTTAATTTAGGGCATGACAAGGAAAATAAGATATTTATAAAAAGACGTCCAGCCATACTGTTGATATTGACTAGTGTGAATACTGGAAATAGTTATGACTCTAATTAAAATATTAAATAAATAAGTATTCCATATCTAAAATCAAATTATAAAAAAGTGATTTTACTGAAGCAGGGCAAATACACAGGGCACTAAGTCTTTGCATGCATTATATATGAGACTTTATGGATGACTTACCCTTATTTGGACAACCCAAGAGAAAAAAAGAAAAATTCTGTAATTAGATTTCTGGGGGGGAAAAACAAGAATCAGATTAGTGATCATTCTTTTTGACACTGACATTCCCACTTTGTAACCACATGCTAAATAATGCTTTATTAGAAAAGCTGTGTTTTTTTTTTTTTTTTTAATTATTTTTTCTTTTTCCCCTTGCATGTTAAATAAACCTTGGTTTCATCTTTTACTTAATGCCCTTATTTTCATTTTACTATGTTTATTCCCAGCTCTTTGCTTTGGGGAAAAGCCATTCACTTTAACGGGACTCTGAAAAACCATCGTGGTAATAACAAATAAAATGTTTAAAAACATGAATCCTGGAGATAAACACAAGAGACACGTACAGATCTAAAAACTGTAGATCCAGCAAAAGAATTTGTGCTGACAGTTGCTTCACTGTTAGATATTTTGGCTTCAAAATGCAAAACACTAAGGACCACATGTCCCAGATGCCTACTTCTTCAGGTTAAGTTTGTACTTATATTTTTCATCTCAGTCTTCACATCCCCTAGGTAGAAGGGTACTTCCCACCACCACAACACCCATTTTTTAATTTATTATTCATTTAATGTCCCTTCCCCTCTGCAACTAGATGGGTGCTGAGTGTGGTCTTACAAGAAATGTTAAAATCTTTTAAAGATTTGTGAAGCATCTTCTTTTCAGGAGTTAGAAGTAGGCGTGGCTATGCTACCCAGACTGGATACACCTCTGGAGCTCTAATGGGAACCTGGACCCAGTATCTGCACTGCAGACGACTGCAGCTAAATCCAGGGCTTAATTATTTATTGTGACTGATGGTCAAATTATAGATTCAAATAAATGAAGACAAACATCACAGGAAGTAAGGGTAACAATTTAAAGGAAGCTGTAGTGTAGAACTAGCAAATCAAGCAAAGATCTGGGAACCAAAGAGAACAAGACTTACCGCTAGAGCCCAGAGGATTACAGAAATGGACAATGCATATCCCATCTTTTTTTTTTTCTTTTTTTTCCATTGTGAACTTCACCTTCCTGCAACTGCTGGAAATTGGGTGAAGCACCAGAAAATAGGAAATCTCTAGCAGTCCACTGTGGAAGTTCTTTAACAAAAAGGCAGTGATTTCAAGCAGACGCAAAACAAAGGCCACAGATATGAAGATATCTTTATACTAGCAAACTGACTGCTGCATAACGTCACAGCACTGTGAGAAGAGCCCAGAAGCTGCCCCATGGCAGAGAAGAGTCAGCTCCAGCTGGCTCCAAAAAGGACCTGGACAGAGCTGAGCTCCTGAGAAACACTGGTTGTGCCGTTGTGAGAGCAGATTTAAGAAGGAGAAAAAACAAAACAAAACAAAACAAAAACAAAAACAACAACAACAAAAAAAAAACTGCTGTGCAACAGCAGCTGGGAGAGAGGAGTGAGAAAATATGAGAGAAGCAGTGCTGCAGCCCTGAGGGCAGGAGGTGCTGCAGGCATGCAGCACCAGTTCCCCTGCAGCCTGTGGAGAGGCCCCTGGTGGAGCAGGCTGTCCCCCTGCAGCCCATGGGTCCCACATGGAGCAGATCTCCATGCTGCAGCCCCCCCATGGGTGGAGGAGCCCCCGGTGGAGCAGGTGGATGTGGCCTGGAGGAGGCTGCAGCCCATGGAGAGCCCCCGCAGGAGCAGGCCCCGGGCCGGAGCTGCAGCCTGTGGAGAGGAGCCCCCGCAGGAGCAGGGGGTCTGGGGGGAGCTGCCACCCACCCGTGGGGGACCCGTGCTGGAGCAGTTTGCTCCTGGGGGATGGACCCCGTGGTATGCAGCCGTGTGGGAGCAGTTCCTAAAGAGCTGCTGCCTGTGGGCAGCCCCCGCAGGCTCAGTTCGGGAAGGACGGCATCCTGTGGGAGTGACCCCACGAGGAGCAAGGGCAGAGAGGGACCATGAGAGTGGCAGAGTTGAAAAGTCAGGGACTGACTGCAGCCCCCATTACCCAATCCACTGCACTGCTCAGGGGGGAAGGAGGTGGAAGGGTGTGGCTGGAGGGAAGGTGGTTTTAGTTTGCTTTTAGTTCTCACTCTGGTCTGTTAGTGATAGGCAATAATTCATATGAATCTTCCTACATTGAGTCTGTTTTGCCCATGACAGAAATTGGTAAGTGATCTCCCTGTCCTTATCTTAGCCCTTGAGATGTTTTTCATAGTGTTTTCTCCCCCTCTCTATTTGAGAAGGGGGAGTGAGAGAGGTGTGGTGGAGCTCAGCTGCCAATCAGTATGAAACTGCCACAATAACTGACAAAAGGATATTTTAATTCCAGAAAGAGACAGGTACTAGGGTCCTAAAGTGATAAATAAATGCCAAAGTTTGTTGTCCCGTGGAGACAATGCTTTTTGAAAATGTTTTACTTTCGTTAAAGAAATGAAAACCGGCAATTAAAGCCAAGTTCTTTTACTGTCCTCTCTTTGACTTCCAGATTCCTAAGGGAAATTTAAAGAGAATAGCTATTCTCTTGTTTCTGCCACCTCGATAAGTAAATTAAAACATAGAATAGAACAGGGGAAAGTTGTTTTTTTTTTTTTTTTATGTTTTCTTCTATTTATGCTGTTCAGAAAGCTTACAATACTACTGAGAACAAGGAAAAGCAAATAAAAAGCATTAGTAGTGGGTGGCAGTAGGAGGCACCTCTTCTGGACACTAATGACAAATGTCTCAGACAGGTCTGCTTGCAGATATTAAAAAAAAGTGACAACACAGACATTGTTTCAACAATTGACAATGATTTCAAATAGTTGTGCTGTAAAGTCAAAGCTGCGATCGAAGAGGATGAGCATAGCCAAAAACGTGGAAGATACTGTCATGGTGGTTGGGAGGGGAATTAAGCAAGATAAATATTTACCAAGCATAAAGTCACATTGATCTTGAATCTTTAATATTACCGAGCTTTAACAAGTGAGAGACAGAAATGAGGAACTGGGGAAATAAAGCAAAAAATATGCATGAGCAGATATTTGGAGTAATTAGAGGAATAAATGGATAGATTAGTTTAACAAGGAAGAGAAAGCTTGGAAGAAAATGTGTGTCTTTCTTCAGAAGTTACTGTTTTGAATGGAGCCATTTCTTTAATAGAGGTACAGTTATTAGGCAAAGTAAAAATACAGGAATTTATTGTCATTTCATCCTGAATGATTCTCCCCATAATTACCCCTAGAAATTTTCAGCTACAGATGAGTAATATCCTTTGAGAATTAGAGTGTGAATTAGCAGTTCCTATTGACACTGTAACAGGTAAGTTAAAAAAGTGAGTGACAAGGAAAATAAGGAAGCAGGGTGCTAAATATGGTTTAAATAATATTTATCTTAAATTCTTTTAAACATATATACAGTGGAATGAAATGCATCTGTCCTTATTTTTATTACAGGTTTTTAGATTAGAGAAACTAATGGCCAGATGGTCGAGGGAGATGATTCCTACTCTCTACTCTGTTCTCATGAGACCCCATCTGCAATGGGGAGCTCAGCTCTGGGGCCCACAGCACAAGAAGGACATGGAAGTATTAGAGTCCACAGGAGAGCCTTGAAGATGACCACAGGGCTGAAGTACCTCCGCTGTGAAGACAGGCTGAGGGAGATGGGGCTGCTCATTGTGGAGAAGGCTCCAGGGAGACCTCACAGCGGCCTTCCAGTATGTAAAGGGGGAATTACAGGAAAGCTGGGAAGGGACTCTTTGTCAGGGAGTGTAGTGATAGGACAAGGGATAATGGCCTTAAACTATAAGAAGGTTAGGTTAGATATGTGGAAAAAATTGCTTCTTCAGAGGGTGGTGAGGCCCTGGAATATGTTGCCCAGAGAAGCTGTGGATGTTTGGATGTGTGTGGATGTGGATCCTTGGAAGTGTTTGAGGCCTGGCTGGATGGGGCTTTAAGCAACCCAGTTTAGTGGAAGGTGTCCCTGCCCATGATAGGGGGGTTGGAATCAGATGATCTTTAAAGTCTCATCCAACCCAAAGCATTCTATGATTCCATGAAACCAGAGGTCCCAACATGTTTTCCTTGGAATCTTCATCTTGTAATATAGATGTTAAAAAACATCATCAGGCATATATGTTGCAATAATAATAATAATAGTAATAGTAATAATAATCATCATAAAATATATGATAATTCTAAGATAATATTTAGATAAATAGGTATGATAATTCTAGGGCAATATTAGATAAATGTATAAATGTAGAGGAAGCTTCACTCAGTCTATTCAAATGTCTACCTCTAGATGAGATGGATCAGCTTGTATGAGCACAAAGTCTTCCTCATTTCCTGTCAGAAAGGGAATCTAGACAGCAAGTTTAGATGTAAACATCTACACTGGTGATAAATAAAGTCAGAAGAGATTTATTCTACCTCTGTTGACTATCCCTGATTGAGGAGTGGACCATGACACAGCTCTCCATTGTGTCATGCTTAAGGATGGGTCTGGTCTTATGAACATGCAATGAATAGAAGGCCTTTTTTCTTCAGGGTAAACAGCACTGCTTTTGTTAAGTCCTCATCCAGAGGACTGTAAGTGGCAGCTGCTCTGTCACACAGTTTACAAATTGGTTTTGTGAAGTAATAAATAAAAATATTTTTTATTTAAACTTCACTTTATCTTAGATACACATGTATTTTATATATTTTGAATGTCTGAGGAAATGTCTCTTGATCTCTGTTTAGTTCTTCAGTCCATAATCTTACTACCTGAGAAAATGGAAAATAATTTTTATCTAAGTATTTAAAGTACATCTATCTTATCAACAATAGCAATTGATTAGCATACTTCCCAGTGCCCCTTCCATCACCATTTATTGTATCTTCCTTATTTTTTTCTCTTTCCACATTATTATTGGGAAGTCTGCAAGGGATAGAAATTAGCAGCTATATCAGTGAATGACAATCCTTAAAATTAGAGGTCCAGGATAAGTGAGAAACTGAAAATAGTAATAGCAAAAAATAAAAATAAAATCCTACTTCAGATTTCCATAGGTCATTACCATTTGAGGAAACAATGAACTATCTTTGGACTCAGAGTATGGAACTTTTTTTTTTTCTTTAATAGAAAATTTAATTTATAATGAGAACTCAGTGAACTTCTGTTCCTCTGTGCTGGAATATCATTTCTTTTCAGTTCCTGTATAATTTCTGCTGAGCCTGATTTGTGTCTTTTATATAGGCAAAATCTAAATTACATAAGGTCACTTTCTGCAGGTGTTGTAGGTGACACGTAAGAAAACCTTGGCATCTGCTTTGTATGCCTTTTTTGCATCCCTATACATCCTTTTTCAAGTCAAATTCTCAGCCTTAGAGGCAAGCATCATTAAGTTCTTATGCCAGATATATAATGTAAAACTTTCTTAACTTAGGCAACCCAAAACTTAATTCAAATGTTGTAAGTATAGCTAACTTTTTGAATATATTTTTAATTATAGGCTGACTCTACAGACAGGACTGTATCTATTCTATCATTCATTAAAGATGAGCAGACTGAGTGGCTGGGATGGAGATCCAGTTTCAGATTATTAAATGCAACTCCAAAATGAAGTCAGACACCCACTCTGAAAATTTAGAACTAATTTAAAATTTTCTTTTGTTACATCATTAAAAAAAAAAAATAGTTTAAACTTCCAATACTCCATCCCATCTCTTCTGTTCTCCCCAAATCCTAGGGATGGGAGAGCCAGTGCAGAAATTAAGTGATGGTAAGACAAATGGAATATTTGTAAGAGCTACTAGTTGAAATTTGATTAAAAATCTACTTCATGTTTTATCATTCCTTGGATTTCTGTGTAGACCAGGAAGCATCTTCTGTTATTTTACTGCAGACGACTTATCCGCTTTATAATGTGCTTTTTTGGTCTAGATTTGTTTCACTATACAAAATGAAGAAAAAGTTTTTACTAGCTCATGGAACTGTAGAAAAAAAAAAAAAGAAAAAACAAACACAAACAAACAAAAAACAAACAAACAAAAACAAACAAAACAACAACAACAAAAGTTATTAAGTCCAAGAAGTAATAAAAAACATAAAACACACCCAACATTATAGCGCATATGATAATTATTTACTTCTTGTATGCAGCTGGAAACTTCAAAACTCCAAGAGACTGTTAGATCTGTAAATTTGATATAGTAGTTTATCTAGTTCCACTGATCATCCAAGAACATAGAAGCTTACCTAATACTTCTCTTGAAGTATTGCAAGATGTTGGTTTGCTGAATTAAAATGGTGCTTCTAGTTGAAAAATATACTTCTGAAAAGATGAAAGCCCCAAACTAAACACAATTTGAGCTATAAAAATTGTATTCAGGCAATGAAATCAAAGTGCAAAGGGCTTTACGCCCTAAGCATGAATGACTCACCGCCGAATTTAACGTATTTATCTAAAGAAAAACTTGATGCACATGCCCTGTGCCCAGTGGGGTGCAGGAAATTCAGGTCATGCTGCAACAATGACATGATTTAACCCCTTCCCTTTCCTCTGTTGTGCGTAGTTCTTATCATGTTTGTAGCTTCCACATTATTTACAGAATTTCAGATGACTTACTTTTATCATTTGAAGTACTAGGATTAAAAAAGTATGGAATAAATTCTATGTTAAGACTAAAATGAGTGACACTGATTTGTTTCTACATGAGGAATGAGCAAAAAAAAAGTATATCAGGAACTAATAATAAAATAAGCGTAAAGGAATCTCGCCAACCTTAAAAATGAAGGGCTATATTAATCCTTCTAACATTTTAAAATCCAGCTAAAGTGCTTAAATTGAGGAAGTGTGCACTTTGGACTTTATTTATGTTCTGCATAGAAAAAAGGACACTTTCACAGCTTGATTCAAATGCTTCCCGTGTGACATCACTCAAGTGGGAACCTTAGGCTTTTAGTTGCCTACACGACAATTAACAACCTGCCTATTTCTCAAAGAAGGTAAGATTTTAATATATTAATACCAGTCTGCAACCATTTTAAGGAGTATCTTAAGTGTACAAGAAATAGAAATACAGGAACACACCTGGTTTTTAGGATCCAGACACATCTCAGTGTGAATGGCAAAATCAACACTACTAAAATGCTGCAGGATTGTCACATTACTGTGCAGACCTTACCAGCAATATGTTCTCCCAATGCTGAATACGGTACTTGTTTAGGCACCTCATTTTTGCACCTAAAATTAAATAAGATGTATTAGAACCAAAGTTCTAGCATTTATGTTACTGTACTTATAGCATTGTATTTTCCATGAATCACACACAAATTTAATGGTTGGTAGTTTTACATGATTGCATCCCGCCTTATATTTGCCAGACTTTATTTTCCTGCAGTACTTAAATGCGTTGAGATTAGGAAAAGTGGATGAAGAAACTGCCACTGTCATGATGCTATTTCCCTTTACCAACTTGTCAAGGAATGTTAGGAGAGCATAAGAGCTGTAACATGTCACCACTAAATCTTGTTTAATTTGATGTATCTACATAGTGGGGTATGCTTGCCACACTTGCTCAAAGTAGACATATGGACATCTCCTTTCCTCATGACGTCTTAAAGCAAACCACAGAAAGTTTAAGATTCTTTTAAGAGGGAGCACTGAAGGACTGAAAGCAATGAGCCAAATAAAGTGGGCCCAGAGAAGGGTGTCATACTAATCGGATCTATTTCAGCTAATTTCAGTGACATGATTTTTTTTTTTCATTTTATTTCATCATTTAATCTTTTTCCTTTTATGAAAAAAAAAAAAAAAAGTTAAACTCCTTGCTGCTAGTTTTTAATGTCATGAATAAATATTTTTGTTGCTACTAGTTAACCATTAATGTTCAAAGCACATCAAATGATATAAAAATATGCAGGAATAATCCTGCTTAAAAGAGCTTAAGGAATTATTTGTACATCTAGGAACCCAACAGATGTGTAAATACGGGTTTTCCACTGCCAAAATATAGATTATTTAAAACAGTTTAAAACACCACTGTTTTCCTGTTACTGCCATTTGTGGAAAATCATGTGAACCTGTTAACTGTTTAATATCCTATTCCATCGAGTCCTTTATAAATCATGTTTTAAGGAGGAGGCCACTAGTCAGATAAGATGATGGAATATTTCACCAGCTGCTTCATAAAACAAAGCAAAACCCCTCAAAATAAGGGGGAAACATTCAAGCTTAATCATGGGTCTACAATTGATAAATGGTGAGATTCCATTTTTTAGACTCAATTTATTCCCTATTAAATTAGCAAAACCGTACTGCTTTTCCCTACCTTGTTTTCCTGTGTTCCACCCCCCACCACCCCCGCCTCCATTTTCATTTTCCTCATGCACAATCATGTACCTTTATGTGTCTCAACCTCATTAAGCCTGGATTTGAGCTGAGAATCTTGAGGTATACAGCAGCTCAAAATTAATGATGGCATGTTGCTTAAAAAAGAAAGCAGACATATTGTTAATGATGACATATTGCTGCAAATGAATAGCAGCTCACAAGATGTCTGGAAGTTTGAAATCAATGGCAGAGCTTTAATGATTTGAAAGGAGAAAGTTCAGTCCTGCACAGGTCCACTCTAAACTACTCTGTGCAGCTTCTCTGCTGCTATTATCATATGTGATATGCATCATTACTTTTCTGATGCTGCAGTTCAGCATCTAATAGGTGTTGTGATAACCAGCAAGAAATACAGGTAAATACATCTTTCCCCATTTCCTTCCAACTGATTCATAAGAGTTTGGAAATTTGGAAAAAAGGAGAAGGAACTATTTTTAGAATCTATATATTTTTATACCACCCATGGTATGTTAAGGCTACTATTTTGTTGTTGTTGTTGTTATAAACAACAATAATAATAACTACATCAGTGCTAAGTGGGGAGAAATAAAAATGAGTGCAAGATTTAATCCTATCATCTTTAGAGAAACATGTGTTGTTAAAAAAAAAAAAAAAAAAAGGAAGATCATACTTCAATATGTATTCTCTCAGTATAGGAAGTATCTTGACAGATCAGTCTTTCTCCCATCCTGGTAAGCTCTAAAGGGAGGTATGTGGTAGAGGGAATCCCATATGTCTACACAGGACAAATATCCTCAGAACTTCAAAATCCACTTTTTCAACAGCTATTCTGTATGATCTGATGTTTTTGTAAGTAAGTTGCACTGCTGGCTGAGTGGTCATAGACAATCTACTGAGATTATGTTTCTCTCTACGCTGAAGAAAGCAAAGTTATGCCAGCTCGTGACAGAAGATGTCTTTCACTTACTTATGGGAATAGCTGTTGAGATTATTTAATGAGGATGGTTAAGATCTTACCACTTTGCTCTTTTCCCCTCAGATAACATCAACAGGATAATGCATTATATCATGTGGCTTAATCAAATGAAGTCTCTGTTATGTTGAGGAGCTCTACACTGCCTTCCATTCCATAATATAGATATTCTGCAAGAAACTTGTAAAAATGTTCAAACATTGTCCAAAACTGCACAAAAACCTCAAGTTTATTTTTATTTATTTATTTATTTATTTATTTATTTATTTTTCCATAAAAGCTGCCTGCATTTTATAACATTCTCTGAGGCTTTCCAAAACTGTTTGAGACTTGTAAAAAAGAAAGAGTTCAAAATCCATCTTATCCTCCATGCCCAAGCTATATATTAAGTCATGGAAGTTATATTTCTTTTTCCTGAGTCTCTCCATGGGTTTCACCACTTAGGATCTCTGATTTAACAACACAAGCTGACAACTTTGAGGTTTTTACATATGTACTAGAAATACAGACTTCTTATTTTATTTATATTTTTCTTATGTGGATGATCTCTGGAGGAAGAAGATGATATAAGAATGGCAGTGTTTCACAGAATAGGTTGGAGATAGAATTCAGTTATGGCTTTAGCTAAAATACAAAAACAGTCTTCAGAGGAAGGAAGACACAAAGACTGCCCTTCCATTAGCACTCCCTTAGGAAGATAAGATGTTTGAAATGGATTTGAACTATCTTGTTCACTAAATTTAGAAAAACTTAGCCAATAATATTTTTTCAAAAGTTTTGATTAGGAGTTTTAAATTACAACTATGCTTGTAGTTAAGTGGACTGCAGAATTCAGCCAGGTGTTGGATCTTGATCATCTATGTACTTAAATAAGCCAGATTTTTTTATTCTTCTTCTTTTTTTTTTTTTTTTTTTTTTTTTTTTTTCCCTTCTTCAATTCTTTTCATGCTTTTGGCCCTTGCCAACTAAAAGTCTGCTAAATCTCTTTTCAAAATATAGTTAGTGACTTAATGCAGACCAGAGATTTTTTCTGGTGGTTATTTACTTTGGCTATGGCCCTATGGTTTGTGAGGCTGACTTCAATATTGTATAGCATTAAAATTTAATATTCTGTAGTGTTATATATATAGACCATTCTATTTGAGCTGGCCTAAGTGCCAGAGGAAATTCCTGTCCATATTTCACAGTGAATATACACAGCACAGAAGCAAAGTGGAAGACTGGATTAGTTCAGTCATAAGATGGTCACGTAGAGCTCAAGCAAAAACAGAATTTGAAGCAGAAAGGGTATCATTAGATATGTGAGGAAAATAAAAAGGAAGCTGGAAAACCTAAGGAGAGCAGCAAGCAGCAAGAAATAAGTGGGAGGAAATGGGAACACTAGAATTAGCAATGTAGGACAAAACCACTCAGAGGCTTGACAGGGAGTTTGAACTTTATTTGAAAGATTGTGTGTGCCTTTTGTATTGTTGAACATTATTTTTATTTCATAGCTACCATGTTGCTTGAGTAGTGGAAATGTAATTAAATCAACACAACCAAGGTGGAAAAGAAAAGAATTGAAAACCTGAGATTTTAAAATAACAGATTCCTTTCTCCAAGCCTAATTTTACCATTTATGAACAATTCTTTTCTGCCTTGGTAGCCTGTGGTTACTTAATGTATAGTATTGTCCTGTTAATGAAAAGAGCCACCACCCTCACCACCCACTCTATCAAGTATATACACCTCATATTCCCTTTCCCAAGTTCCCATTTTCCTGTTAAAAGTCCATTAGTACACAGGCAGATTGGCAGTCTAGTTACACATGGAGAATAGAAGCAATTATTACAATTATATACATCATAGGTTTTCAGGTTTTTCATGTGATACCAATTTTTTGTTGAGAAATTAAGGGGAAATTAGGTAAAGGAACAATTTAAATCAACATCTTTAGAAATTAGCAAGATTTACCAGTTTATACAACAGCATCCTTAGGGGCATGGAAGGAATCTCATTGTCAGGAATGTCTTAAACTAGACAGGGGAATTTTTTCTGCACATTAAAAACTTAAAAACTTCCTCCTACTTCTCGGCTTACTTTAATATCTTTCAGGTAAAATTTATAAAGTCACTACCTTCTTTGAAATCCTGCTTCAAAAGCCGTCTGCACAAATGATACTGGAACATCCTCTGGGGCCATTGCTATGGCTAGGAGAAGCCACCTAGGACCACATGTGACAGCTAACTAGTTTTGTCACCAAGGTGCATTATTGCATGTATCCAATACATTTGTCTTACTCTCAGGTGCACTGGGAATCATGAAAGATGGTGTTAGAAACAACAATGGATAGGAGAGCAGGTTTGACATCATTTACCTATCCAGCCCAGATGGTAATTTTCTTGTATTGTATAACCAAATGACTTTTCCATTCATCATTTTTTAATATGAATTTAATACTTTTATCTGTGTCTTTCAACTTCAATCTAGATCTGGAATGTAGAAAAAGAAAACAAAGCTTGTGAAAATCCAGATAGATAGCACAAACTGAGTTCTTTGAACGAGTTTGGTGATTTCTTCTTTCATTGAAAGCAACAGAAAAGTTTCCAACTTTCTTCACTGTGAGCAGAAATATGTTTCTTTTTCTATGTCATTATCTGCTTCTTCTCTCCCTTCGTTCTTATTCTTGAGAAGTACATTAAGTCATCCATATTCATATTTTATTAAGCAATTTATACATGTATCACAGTCAGCATGTATGCATCTACCATCCTATTGCACTGGTCATACTATGAAGACATTTTCCCCCCTTCAAAAGAATGTAATCAAAATCACTCTCGGTTTCCTCTCAAACACAGGTTGTGCAATCTTGCTGTGGTGTGAGTGGAAATAAATTTTGTGGATTCAAAGAACAAATTGCTGCTTTTCGGTACCCTCCAAAATTCACCTCCTCTCAGGCCTTACCATATTTATTGACTCCACCCACTCTGCTATGCAGCTAGACCTGTTAGTAGTGTATCCCAGCTCCCAAATGTTGAGTGCTTCTGCTACTGCATGTAGCTACTAAGATGAGCAGTTTTTTAGTAGGACCAAGAGCACTGTTGCAGGAGCAGGAGCCATGACAGCAGAAACAGGAAAAATGTACCTGCAGGCTTTGACTCCAACTGAAAAAAAAAATACTATTTCTGTTCAAAGAAACTCCAGAGGACTTATAGCAACCCGAAATGATCAGTGCTCTGCCTGGGGGGTGAGGGAGTTCATTATGAAACCTCAGTAATTCATCTTAATAATCACGAATAATGACAAACAGAGTCGTTTCCCTCTGAACAGTTCACCTAGACCCTCTTCAGAAAAATACAGTCCATCACATGTTAAGCCATTCAACATCTTTGCCATCTTGAGGGACAAAACATTAAGGCTGTATGACTACTGCATACAAAAATATTAACTGTCAGGCCTGTGTACTAGAACAGCTGAAGAATTTTAAAGTAAAAATAAAACAAAAAATGTTCAAGACCGTTTAGGCATGTTTTTGCACCAGATTTTCCCAAGCTCAGCTGGAAGGAGAGCCGTATTACCAACTTCAGTGAGATCTTTACAGGGCCCTTGGGAGAAGGAGAGCAGCACTGTACGTTTTAGAACATCACTGTTGGTGTTATGCCCCTGCAGGAGAGGAGAAAGAAAAGGAAAAAGGGAGGCAAGCACTCAGAATGGAAGAGGTAAAGTCACTTTAGACCTGTTGCTATTAAATATTCTTACCCATGTTTCTCAGCATGTCCAGGCATATTTTCTAGCTCCTTTAAGCTAGGCTGCCCATATGTTCCCAAACAATCATTTTAAAATACAAGTTTACTTACCAGGCAAGATTTCCCAGTCTCTCTGAGCTCTCATACTGTTTGCTTCATTTAAAATGACATTTAATTAAATGAACAAGGACAGACTTTGTTTCTCCATGGGAGTGGGGTATATGCAATATCTTGATGAGTTGTTAAAAAGAAAGAGAAAAAAGAAACAGGAGTGGTCAAAAGATAATTACTTTTTACGCATTTTCAGACAAGTGTTCTTCTTATAGACATCAATGTTGAAATGAAGTTATTAGAAGACATATGTCTTAACCATGGTTCTGCTGTTAGTATTGAAATTTACAGAAACAAAAGAAACCCCAGTCAGCTCCTTGTCAATTTTGTCTTAACAATATATATATATATATATATTTTTTTTTTTTTGCAAGATTTTAGAGAAATAATGTTTAATTATTTACAACATTGCTGTAAATGGCCAAAAGGAGCAGACAATCTGCAATAAGCCATCAAGCCCACACACAAAAGTTCTTTATAAGCCTGGTCCCTGAAGGAAACTGATAATATGTAATTAAGAGAGTAAGTGTTCAGATTCAAAGGAGCAGCACAGAATCTATGCACAAATTACTCTTTTCCATTTTTTATTTCTGTGCTTCTCACAAGGATAAAAATAACCCAATAGCCTTGAAAAGGAAAAATTATGGCACTCTAACAATATTTTAAAGGCCTTTATCAAGCTTATCATAAAAAGCTTAAGCAGCAACTTAATAAATAATTAAATAAATGCTTACTTAGCAACTAGTTATCTATTATCTATTGATAATCAAAGTCTTCGTTGCATGCTTTTAGTTTAGACCAGAAGAGAAACTACTTGTCTGGTTTGTCACCCTCCAGTTATTCTTCATTGCTTTTAACAAATAGATAAATGCTCTTTATGTTTATATTAAAATCTTTATTTTTTCAAGATAGGAAGAATTTGGGGAAGTTAATTTAAAGGTAAAATCAATGCAAACTAAGTAATCGAGCAAAGCATATCACTAGAAGTGAATTATCATTGCATATTCCCTTTTGACTGCGTAAGGAAAAAGCCATACTGAGGCTTCATCATTCATTGGTGCAGAAACAGACAGCAACCAGCAGGCCTGTAGAGAGCCTTTTTTTCTACAAAGGAAAGCTAAAAATAATTCAGCGATGCCCCACAGTCATTTGAGTTTATTGCATTAGGGAAGTATTTAAGCTTGATGCAAATGAAACAGTTAGACCTGGTTGATCTGAATTGGTTTGCAAACTCCATTTTTTTAGGCGGTTCATTTATTTATTTATTTATTTATTTATTTTCATAGTAATGGTGAAGCCCTTAAACAGTAACCCTTTTAAAAAGTCATTGGACCTTGCAACTAAAAGAAGTTATCCTAATGAATCCTTTAGCTAGGTAAATATATTTTGGGAATCTGTTAACTGGCAATAGATTAGATCTGTGCAGCAGACATGTAATAAAGCTGAGCATAAACAGTTAAATGGCTTTCAAAAGAATAGAGCTATTGCATTCCATTCTAGTACACACAATGCTTCTTATGGATTTTAATAGTAATATGTTCTGGTTCAAAATAAACAACAGGAAGGTCAGGGGTTAATATAGTTAATTTGACCCTTCTATTCCATTTTCACCACTTTACATAGTATATATATAATATATGAATATAAAAATTAAAGATCTGTATACATAAATTCTCACACAGACCATTTTTCTTTATATACAGAATCACAGAATCATAGAATTTCTAGGTTGAAAGAGACCTCAAGATCATTGAGTCCAACCTCTGACCTAACACTAACAGTCCCCACTAAACCATATCCCTAAGCTCTACATCTAAACGTCTTTTAAAGACTTCCAGGGATGGTGACTCTACCACCTCCCTGGGCAGCCTGTTCCAGTGCCTAACAACCCTTTCAGTAAAGAAGTTCTTCCTAACATCTAACCTAAAACTCCCCTGGCGCAACTTAAGCCCCTTCCCCCTCGTCCTGTCACCAGGCACGTGGGAGAACAGGCCAACCCCCACCTCACTACAGCCTCCTTTGAGGTACCTGTAGAGTGCGATAAGGTTGCCACTGAGCCTCCTCTTCTCCAGGCTGAACAACCCCAGCTCCTTCAGCCACTCCTTGTAAGACTTGATCTCCAGGCCCCTCACCAGCTTTGTCCCCCGTCTCTGCACTCGCTCAAGCACCTCGATGTCTTTCTTGTAGCGAGGGGCCCAAAACTGAACACAGTCCTCGAGGTGCGGACTCACCAGAGCCGAGTACAGGGGGAAAATCACCTCCCTAGCCCTGCTGGTCACACTGTTTCTTATGCAAGCCAGGATGCTGTTGACCTTCTTGGCCACCTGAGCACACTGCTGGCTCATATTCAGCTGACTGTCCACCATCACTCGCAGGTCCTTCTCTGCCTGGCAGCTCTCCAACCACTCATCTCCCAGCCTGTAGCTCTGCTTGGGGTTATTGCACCCCAGGTGGAGGACCCGGCACTCGGCCTTGTTGAACTCTATGCAGTTGACCTCATCCCATTGGTGCAGCCTATCCAGATCCCCCTGCAGAGCCTTCCTACCCTCGAGCAGATCGACACACGCACCTAGCTTGGTGTCGTCTGCAAACTTACTGAGGGTGCACTCAATGCCCTCGTCCAGATCATTGATGAAGATATTAAAGAGGACCGGCCCCAGCACCGAGCCCTGGGGAACGTCACCAGTGACTGGCCTCCAACTGGACTTGGCTCCATTTACCACGACTCTTTGGGCCCGGCTATCCAGCCAGTTTCTAACCCAACGAAGCGTGCGCCAGTCCAAGCTAAGAGCAGCCAGTTTCTTGAGGAGAATGCTGTGGGAGACGGTGTCAAAAGCCTTGCTGAAGTCAAGGTAGACCACATCCACAGCCTTTCCCTCATCCACCCAGCGCGTCACTTTGTCGTAGAAGGAGATCAGGTTCGTCAAGCAGGACCTGCCTTTCATAAACCTATGCTGACTGGGCCTGATCACCTGCTTGCCCTGCAAGTGCTGCATGATGACTCTCAAGATAATCTGCTCCATGAGCTTCCCTGGCACTGAGGTCAAACTGACAGGCCTGTAGTTCCCCGGGTCTGCCCTCTGGCGCTTCTTGTAGATGGGTGTCACGTTTGCTAGCCGCCAGTCAACTGGGACCTCCCCCGATAGCCAGGACTGCTGATAAATGATGGATAGGGGCTTGGCCAGCTCCTCTGCCAGTTCTCTCAGTACCCTTGGGTGGATCCCATCCAGCCCCATCGATTTGTGCACATCCAAGTGCCGTACCAGGTCACCAACCATTTCTTCGTGGATAGTGAGGGCCACACCCTGCTCCCCATCTCCTTCCACCAGCTCAGGGTACTGGGTATCCAGAGAACAACCGGTATTGCCGCTAAAGACTGAGGCAAAGAAGGCATTGAGCACCTCCGCCTTTTCCTCATCTCTCGTAACTAAGTTTCCCCCCGCATCCAGTAAAGGATGGAGATTCTCCTTAGTCCTCCTTTTTGTGTTTTTTTTTATAAAAAAAATTTTTGTTATCTTTAACGGCAGTAGCCAGATTGAACTCCAGATGAGCTTTGGCCTTTCTAATTTTGTCCCTGCACAGCCTCACAACATCCTTATAGTCTTCCCTAGTGGCCCGCCCAATTTTCCAAAGATTATAAACCCTCTTTTTTCTCCTAAGCTCAAGCCACAATTCTCTGTTGAGCCAGGCTGGTCTTCTTCCCCGCTGGCTCATCTTTGGGCACATGGGGACAGACCGCTCCTGCGCCATTAGGATTTCCCTCTTGAAGAGCGCCCAGCCTTCCTGGACCCCTCTGCCCTTCAGAACCGCCTCCCAAGGGACTCTGCCAACCAGTGTCCTGAGCAGCTCAAAGTCAGCCCTCCGAAAGTCCAATACAGCGGTTTTACTTGTCCCCTTCCTGGCCTTGCCAAGAATAGTGAACTCCACCATTTCGTGGTCACTCTGCCCAAGACAGCTCCTGACAATCACATCCTCCACCAGTCCTTCTCTGTTTGTGAAGAGAAGGTCTAGCGGGGCGCCACCCCTTGTAGGTTCACTAACCAGCTGCATCAGGAAGCTATCTTCCATGCTCTCCAGAAACTTCCTAGACTGCTTTCTCTGGGCTGTGTTGTGCTTCCAGGATATGTCAGGGAAGTTGAAATCCCCCACGAGAACAAGTGCTGAAGATTTTGCAACTTCTGTCAGCTGCCTGTAGAACTCTTCATCTGTCTCCTCATCCTGGTTCGGCGGTCTATAACAGACCCCAACCAGTATGCTAGCCTTGTTGGCCCCACTGATCCTAACCCAAAAACGTGTACATATACTCATTTTTTTTTCCTCTGATAATATTCATTATCAATTAAATAAGTTTTGATGAGAAGGCAGGATAGGTGTTGTTGCAGCAGGTTGCAGTTCCCTGAGAAGATGGTGAACCAACCAAATAAGCTCTTGAAACCGAAGAATTGAGACCTTCAGGGTCAAACAAACTTACCATGTTTTCTGTGCCACTAGAAGAAAGTGCCATCCTTTTCAAAGGAACCTGTGAGTACTGGCTTTGTGGCAACACAGACAAAATTTAGAATGGGGAAAATAAGTGGGTTCTGAAACTGAATGGAACTATACTGGAATGGAGTGTATCAGTCAGCAGGAAACACTGAAATTTACATCAAAGCCAGTTGAGAGCAGTGTTAAATACTCCAAGGGAGGATGTAGAGCTGTGTATGTACCTTGCCTGGGTGAACAGAACAGGCTCTTATCTGATCAGGACAACACACAACCTAGAAAAAAAAAAAAACAACGTTTCTTGGAACATCAAGAAGATCAATACAGTTTCTTATTTGCAGGCACTTAGTACAAAATGAGTGTCCCTAGAGTTTCTGATGTATCCACATGGGGTCTGCAAGATATGAAACATGATCTGTTGCAGACAAATCTCCTTCTCAAGAATGTCCAAGAGTAGGTAGATATGTTAGGGCTGCTCCAAATGTACTGTACACCTGTGCTCAGGCAAGGAGAACTGATCTAGGAAATATACATGTATATATATATATATATATTTTTTTTTATATATATATATATATATATATTTATATATATATATATATTTTTTTTTTCCTTAGATTCAAGAGTCTGTGACTCAAGTCCTGATCTACATTGATCTTTCTGTTGTGAACATATTAATCATCCTCTTTGTGCTTCAGCTACAAAGGTGACTAAGATTTATTTTAATAGGATGAATATGGTAAATTTTAAGTCTAAGTTACCACAGTGGTGATGAGACATGAGTTCTCATGAGTCTATCTTGTCTCTGTTAGGGTGAAGGTACAAATTTTATTCTGGATGTAAAAAAATAAACATAAAAATTGTCTGCTGCATTGACAACAGCTGTCTTAGAAAGTAGTTACGAGTGTTTTGATCTTCTGAGCCTGTTTTGATCAAAATGAGCCTGGCTGGGGAATCAGCTGTGTTCAGAAATAGTGGGGCTGTCTGTGGCTGCAGTGGGTGAGGCAGATAAAACAGTGAGACAACTTTGAGCAGAGAGTGCCAACAAGTTGCTGAGGCAGGGGGGGAAGTATATTCTCAGCAGGCTAATGATTGCCGTAAAGGGATGCATATTGGTCTACCCTGAATCTTTTTTTTTTTTTTTTTTTTTTTTTTAAGTAAAGATATGATGAAGAACATATTTTCCTCTTACTCATATACAAAAAGTTCAGAAAACTGACTCTAAACACACTTGCCTTTCAATATATTATTTTTTTTCTTTGTTTCTGGTTTCTTTTTTTTAATTATTATTATTTTTTTTTCCATTTCTGTTTAAACCAAAAATATAGCTGTTAACAGAATACACTCTCTCGCAAAGTGTGTGCGTGTGTATCTTAATTTTCAGCCTATTAAAGTATCAAAATTCCAATTAACCAGATAACTTTCAGTGATGATTGATACAGCTGCTAAAGAAGAAGTGGAGAAAACAGAAAATAAAAATTCTACATTTCATAAGAAAAATAAAAGTTGTTAACTTTGATCTGAGATGAATCTTTGCACCTGGCAATTATAGGGCTAATTCTGTTCAGTTGATAGCAGATCCCAATACTGTCACTGGAAAGGTGGAAAAAAAAATAAATTTACATTTGCATAAATCCGGAGATGAAAACAAAACAAAACAAAACAAAACACCCTGATAAAAGGAGATTTAAAACAGATGTATAATCTTCCAAAGGAATTTCTGTGCATAACAGTGGAAGCTCCTTTGTGTTTTTCTGCTGTACAGATCTACATATACACACCTCTACTTTGGTTCATTACAAAATGCAACACTTACAAATATTGTTCAGTAATGATTTCTGATGCATTTAATGAGTGAAAGTAATTAACTTTATACTTTTTTTTTTTTCCTTCTAGAATCATCTGCCTTCTAAAGACCTTAGACTTTCCCATTGCTCCCTATTTTATTGAACAAGCCCACTAGCTAGACACTTTCTTTATTCTAAAACTACTTAGTTTGAATAATTATATACAAAAATGTGGAGAAAAAGAAAAACAAAAAACACTCTAAAGGGATATAAAAAAAGCCAACCGATTGAGTGGATACAATAGAGACCAATGAAATTTCAGTTAATCAGAGAAAGACAATATCTGTAAGAAGAGCTCTTTAACCTTGAGACACATTATGTGATTCTGTGATTCTCAAAAAACTTAAATGACTGTATTTTTTTCTGATGAAGAAAGGTAGCACTCCCAGTTGATTAGCTTACAAAAAGCAATCTTTTTATTGGCAGCTCAGCTCAGTTAAGAAACGAGAAAGTTACGGTGTTGAAATTACAAACAGAAAATGGTACTGACATGTTCTAAATCTATGATCAAAAATAAATATACTACAATATATGTCTGCATACACACATTTCTGAAGGGAATAATATCACTTGAAAACATTTAGCACAATAGCATCAGCTGTGAATTAGGAGGTTTTATCATTACTCATATTGAACAAGCTCTATCTACAGTTTTTAGACCACTTCTTCCCCTCTAATTCTGAAAAACAAAAATAATACATGAAGCATTTTTTAATCCCCTCAGATGATTTTGGTTGTACGCAAGTACCTGGAACAGTTGGAAATGCCTTGGTATACCTCACCTACCTCCAACCAAGAGGGCAAGTGCTTTGTAGGTTCTGCATCAGATCTTTTGTATCTCTGCAGTTATTTTGGCTATCATAAAACATCTGATGTTATTAAATGCCTGTGTATAAGAACTGAATTGAATCACCTGGTTCCCTTTAGTCAACAGAGACAGATGCCTCTGCATGGCAGCTGGGAACTGAATGATAGACTAGGTGCCCATGCATTTTCATTGACTTAAACAAAAGTGTGAGATTCCTCTGGCTAAGGACGAGTGTCTACTGTGAGGATCTGCAGCTGGACAAAACACTTGTAGCTCATAGTCAGTAGTCAATATAGAAAGCTATTGGTGTTTGAGAGGCAATTAATCTTCTTAAAGTTTTCTTCTGTTTAGAGGAATTATTTTTAAATGTCAATGACTATTGACAAGATCTACAATAACTACGTCAGACATCCTACATAATTAACTCAAATCAAAACACCTATGTTATAGATATAAAAGGACTAATTTAATTTCCTGAGTTAAAAATAAATAAATAAATAGATAAATAAATAAATGAATAAATAAATCTACTGTTATGTGCAGTGGCCAAGGGTATCTGAAGCATCCACATAGAGGCAACCCAAGGTCTACATGTGTTGTGGAACACCAACTGATCGTTAAAGTGGCAATGTCCTAGATGTCCAAAGTGTCTCTAAATACATTTGTGTAGGCAGTTTGCATCCACTGAAGCTGGACAGATTAATGTTCAGCCTAGGCTCCTAAATTCAGCGCTCACATTTTACTAGTTAAATGCATTTTATCAATTAGAGTCAACTGAATCCAGAATTTAGTGGCAGATCAAGACTAACCACAATGACAGTGAAGAACAACACAAATTATTCATCATTTCATTTCCAGAAATTCTTTATACTGACAGTTAGAAATCCAGTAATTTTGTTAAAGCTAAGGAAACACTTTCTGGAATCCTCATCTGCAGCTGGCCAAAATATCTTACATGACAACTTACTTGTTTGTTGGAGCATAACTATTGCAGGGACTGCATATTTCAGCAGTTCATTGGCATGGAACAACACTTTTGCACCACCACAGGAATGCAACAGTGCTGCAACCCATTTAAAGTGTAAAGGAAATGGACAGAAATCATCAGCATGGGTTTGCATTAGAAAGGCAGCAAGTTTGTCTGTAACTTGCTAAAAAATTCTTGATATTTAATGCCATTATATGGTTTTGTTACACCACTAGCAACTGTAAACTAAATAGAAGCAAAATACTTTTTTTTTTTTTTTTTTTTTTTTTTTTTGACATTCTGGGAGGTTATTTCCTTAATAGAAAAGAATTCCATTCACTTGGAATGAAGAAGCCCTGGAAATAAAGATGCCAAAATATTGGTATCATCTTGAACAGAAAGGTTTATTAGCAAAATGAAAGAGTATGGAAAGACTTTATACAGATAACCTTAGAGATGAGGGTGCATTAACTGGGTTGAATAGAGAAGATGAGAATTAATAAAATGGTTTAATTCTCGACAGTAACTTAAGTAATTAAGAAATTAATTTTCTTAAATTAATTTTCTTACTTAAATTAATTAAGTAAGAAAAGAAATTAACAAGAAAGCATGTCCATATTTCCACTATTTGTGCTGCCAGCAGAAGCAGTGACATGTTCATATTTTGCATTCTATACTACAAATCCAGTTTGGTCTGAACACCTCTATTTCAATGCAAAGAAAGCTGGTTACACAGTAGTGCTCAATTACTTACATCCCTCCAGCTGCCAGATGTCCTGGTAAGGGAGCACAGTGTCTTGCCAGTTGCTAGAAACAATTGTTGCAAATGAATTTTTCAAATCAGCAAATGCAGCAATTATGTCTTTACTGTTTCATGCTCTAATCTTTCATGTAATATACAAATTTTGTTCTTTCTATCACCTATATAACCTAGTATTAGCATTATTTTTAATGGAACACTAGAGACGACAAATGTCACCTACCATTTCTCTCTTGAAGTCAGAATCTCTTTTAGCAATACATATTTATTTATTTTGCTGAACCAAAACAAAGCAGGTGATGTGGCATTGACAGTAAAATCTCTTATTTAAAACATCTTTTAATGTTCTTTTAAAAAAATGAAATTACTTCTTCAATGTATATGTCAGTGAATACTGTTTTCTCAGGGTTGCTCCTTCTAAATTCAGAACATACCTTGCCTTCCATGAAAAGAAGTCTGTGAATTGGCCTGCTACTATTAAAACCAGTGACACCAACAAGCCTGCACTCAGTCCACTGTTTAGGAGAAATTCTTCAAATGACTTTTGCATTAAACATCTGCTGAACTGCATGAGCTTCTGTAGCTATGTAGCTCAAAAAATTATCCTTTCAGAAATAACTGGGGTGCATTTTGGGAATACTTGAGGCCATAGTATAAGGGACCTTGAATGTTCTTCCATTAATCCTGATTTTACATTGCTAGACAACAACAGGTTTCAGTCTTTATACTCCTGACTTATTAAGTAAGAAGGGAGTCAATCCTTTGTAGATGAGCAGAACAGATGTGTGGTTTTAAATGACTGAAAATTATATTTCTTCACTGTAGATTAAATATCCTCCTACTGCTTGTTAAATGTACTTGTTCATTTGCTTGATTGACTATAGATTCAAAGTCTTCTTGTTTTAGAAATGGATATCCTGAGATGAGGCAGACTCACTGTTCAATAGTGTGTTGATGCTTAGTCTTCTGCAGTACAGCATGCTTGGAAAGTTTCATTAAAAAAAAAAAAAAAAAAAAGCTAGATAATATAAACAACAACAACAACAAGAATGAGGAGTGAAGGATTTAATTTCTCAGGGGAAGGATTCTCCCGATCCTGTATTTCCGCCAACCCTGTATTTCCATCTTTGAAAAAGGAAAAAAAAAAAAAAAAAAAAAGACAAGAAGGACAAAAGAAGTTCTTTGCACATTTCTCTTGTTTTAAAATTAACTTTTTACATCACAATGAGATCATATTACTTCTAAGCTCCATTAAGGGAAGTCAAAATACTATATAAGTCCCACAGTATGTCTCTGGGATTCCTGCATCTGAAAATTGACAGGATTGTGGCTTTTCTGGTAGAAATCTTGAAACTCCAGAGTAAAGAAACAACCAACATATAGAGTATTGTTCAAAGACTTTTCAAAGTCACTCCATTCAAGACAGGGCTAGCAACAGAAGGTAAGGGTAATGGTGGTTCAGCCTCTTCTGAAACACCCATCATAGTCCACTATGGGGTCAAGATATCTCATAAAGTTTAATGACATTTTGATATCTGTTCTAGAGAGCTTCCCTCCACCCTCCTTCCTTTCCCCTTTCCTCTCCTCTCAGAAGTGCAGCAGCGACATGGCAGAAGGCTGTAAATGTAAGCATTAAGCAGCTAACCTGTGGTTCTTTTTACTATTTTTTAAAAATCCTTTCTGCTTCTAGGGTTCACATAGCCCTGTCAGAATTTCAGTTTGAATGGAATAAGAGCCAATTCAGTTGATTCCCTGGTGGCTATCTAGAATGTGATTCCTGTGGAGTTATTCACAGATTAGTTAGTGTCCTCTACAGAATCTCTAAATCCTATACAGGTTGGTGCCACTTATTCCCGGATTAAATCTATGCGCTCAGCAGCTAATACTGACACATCTCAATATATTTCTCATTCATTTAGGGAGTTTGGTAACCACTAAGGGAATTATCAAGGGTTTAGAAACAAAACAGTTCTCAGAAGAGCTCTGATTCATCCTTCAGAAGCTTGCACAATTCCTCTGCATTTATTTTGACAGAACATAGACTTCTTACAGGCAGCAAAGCTCTGTGGGTATCCTGGATATTTTTGCACTGTATGAAGCAAAGGTAAAGGGAGACACAAAGTCACACTTACCAGCTTTGTTTAAAGAGAGCTCAGCTATTAACTTAAAATGTGACATATGTTCAGCTTCTAATCTTCTGCTCCCTGATGAGAGCATCACCAACAGATACAATAAGGACAAAGAACGTTGTGGGAATTCAAAATGAAAGGATAAAGACGTGTGCTTTACCGTACAAGACAAACTGAATGTATGAATAGCTTTTTGGTATATGATGTGAATGCCGAGCTCTACTCATGGGCTTTGAGATAAAGAATGGATTTCCTCGCAATAAAATTATTGATGCTTTCTGGACTTATCCTTGGGCTGTCCCCACGTCTCACTGAGATGCTTACACTATCAGTTCACAAGGCCAGGTTATGGGATATTTAGGCTTCTGGGTTTAGATATTCTTGGGAGGAGGCACTATACTAAGGTGCAAATGGAAGCTCTACAGTTCTCTATTCCTAACAGTTCTGAAGGTATTTAAAACCACTATCATCAAACTGCAAAATGATTTAAAAAGGACTAAACTAAAACCTCACAAAGCAATTTTTCAAGTTTTTCCCATAATTTGAGAACTTAGTTTTTACAGCTTCATGATGTCCTGGTACAGAAGTCTAATAAAGGAAAACAATAAAAATCTGACATCTGTTGTGTCTTATGGAGCTACATAGCCACACTAGAACAGTTTTTTGGTCTTTAAAGCAGTAATATGCCTCTCTGAGTTGGTGTACCAGGGAAAAACTACCCAGTTCATAGAATTAGTTTTAACACAGTTTTGATTTATTGACATTTAAGTAACCCACAAGCAGTTGCCTATGCATTAAGGATCAATAACAGCAATAAAACAGATAAATCGTAATATTGGAATCTTGTAAGATGTTAATAAAACTATTTATGTACTCTTCTATATCTAATTCCAAGAAGTTATAATCACATACACAGGCACACAAGTACATGTACACACAGTGTTATGTGCACACTGACT
Source organism: Anas platyrhynchos (assembly GCF_047663525.1). Classification (NCBI taxonomy): domain Eukaryota; kingdom Metazoa; phylum Chordata; class Aves; order Anseriformes; family Anatidae; genus Anas; species Anas platyrhynchos. The sequence goes on from NC_092588.1 coordinate 6,027,013, forward strand.
GTCAGGAGGTGTGAGTTACAAGAGCAGCCCTTATTCTGGAAGGGAAGATTCCCCATTTAGACACAACTTTTTTTTTTGTAGATCTGGCTGTTTGTGCTTTATCTGTACCTGCTACTCACTACAGTCCTCTAATATACGCATGTGAGAATGTACAACATATGTACCCCTGTCAGCTTCTTGGGTACCTTAGGACATTTGATATGGTGCCAAAGTCAGCAACCAAACAGACTTCGTGTGGTGGGATTCATGGCAAGACTAAGGCACCTGGCCTTTGGTGTGCATGTATTGGTGTCCACCTGTGAGAACAGGGAACTGGCCTTACAGCCCATGATAATAAAGTTGGTGAAGCCTTGAACACAGGTGATTTGAAAGCAGACACCTAGAAGTCCAGTTATTTAACACAGGCATCTGACATTTCAGACACATTACATTGCCCTACTTACCTTCAGCTCCCAAAGGTTGTTCCTCTGTCATATCTGCCAGTCTCATATGGAATCCCATTTTGTAGTCTTGGGTAGCCTACAATGTTCAAATGGCACTATATGTCTGTATTTAGGCACCTAAATCAAAACTCCGTTGGTTAACCAGGTGAATAGTTCTCAACACTCCTATGGCAATGAGAATAGATTTTTAAAGCACAGTCTGGCTGCTCAAACAAAAATGTTTTCATCCTAGCCAATTTGATGTTCATCTGCTGCTCCAAAAGGATATGGATCTACCACAAGTACTGGCTCATGTCTGACAGTCTAATATGCATGTCTTGAGGTATCACTAATGACACTAAATTGTTATATGTGAGCAACAGAACTGAGCACTTCGTGACTGTATCAGGAGCTTGGACATTTAAAGGAGATGCAGAGTGTATATGAAGTTATGACAACATGAAAGATAATTCCACTCTTTTAACAAAACTTAATCTCTATTCCCAGCCTTTCCTATCCTTCCTAACTATTCTGCAGCCATATTTATCATACAGTATAATAAATATGGCAAAGAGAGTTTTCAGAGTAACATGCTGACATGCTCAACTTTAATTTTTATTTTATTTTTATTTTTTCCCTGGGAGACAAATATTCTTTTTCTGTCTTTAGAATGGACCTCACAAAAGGTAAAGTACTGTTTTAATAAAGCTGCTGTAAAGGTTTTAATCTGAACAAAATAATGCTTTATTTTCTCTCATGTTTCTTTTGTTTTGTTTTGCTCTCAGAAACAGACGGATCACTTCAACTAAATCATAAATTAGATTGTGGCTAATGATTAAAATCAAGAAAGTATTATGCATTTGAAAACAGCGCCTTATCCAAAAATGTCTGCTGGTGTGCCATGTACACAACTCATTAAATGGTATGCACAATTTCATGGTATCTAATATACACATAATATATATATGTATCTTTTAATATGAGTGAGGATTAATGTAGAAAACTGGACCAGAGACATAGCTGATCTGAGGTTGTTTCATTATTTTTGTGGGGATTGTTGGAGTTATTTTTGTTACATTATCACAAGAATATTTATTTATCGAGAATAACATTTCACAGTTGTAAACAAGCCATACGTAATCTGATCCTCATTAATTTTCCAGTCCAGATCCAGCAAATTTCTCCAAAAATAACATATAGGATAGAATGCTGTAAAACAAACAAAGAAGCAAACAAAAAATGGGCTCATCTTTTTAACATCTGTAAGCACCAACATTCTATCAACTCTCAGTTTTGTTTCAGATTTGGCCTAGGTATGCAGAAGGCTGAGATCTGAGATGCTGGATTCAATTTTTATAGCTCCACTGCCCTCAATAGATGATGAAGCTCTGGACTTCAGCAGGTTTTGATCCTTATCCCTTTAAATACTGAATCAAATTCATTTGTGGTAGGACTTTCCTGATTTCAATAATGCTAACACATCAGCATGAATGATTTCACCAGCCTTGCAAATATGAATAGTTTTGACCATCTTTATATAATTTTGTGCTGATTTGCAAGAATATGTTTTCTTATAAATTATGTAATTTTATCTGATCTTTTGAAGATTATATGGAAGTATAAGTAAACTGTACATTTGGAAGTGTAGAGAAGACACCAATGACATTTGTACAGTTCTGTCATTTTCAAACTGGTGTTTAGATAGGCTAAGATAGAGATATGTTAGTCATGTCTTCTGCTGTTTGCCAATGTGAGCTTACAAATGACTCTGATCATTACAGTTGAGCCTTTTCCCATAAAAAGGTAATTCTCCTTTCTGTTTTACACCAACAGGAATGAGATAAAATGGAGTTTCTTGCTACACTGAGAATGATCTTTCCCACTGAAGCTCTAAGCCACATGCACTCCAGTTCTAAATGAAAACTTGAGCAGCATTTTGAAAAAGTTTTTGACTAAATGGAAGAGCAACATAGTGAGGATAACTTACAGAAATGACTTTAAAAAAGATCTCAGATCTCAAGGGATTCAGGGAATGTAAGAGAAAAATAGTAATAAAAAGAATAAAAGAAAAACAACCAGAATTCAAGCAAGAAAGTTTAATATGCTGAAGTCGGCAAAAGTATTCTGTTCAAACTGTCAGAATTCATGATGTACAACAAGAAAATATTTCAAGAGGTCAAAGAATAAAATAATAGAGGCAACAAAAGGATAAAACATCACCTAAGCAACTGAAAAGCCCGGGTGGCAGCACTCACAGATAAAGATGACAAATTTATCACTGAGAGACAGAAATCAAGAAAGAACTGGAAGAATTCAATCAAGGTCTAGTTAACAATACAGTACATTTACCACTGAACTTTGATGGTGATGTATCAAACAGGAGGAGGGGATGCATTGTGTAAAGGAATGTAGCAAGCTGTTATATTTAAATTTTTGGATACGGAAATGGTGAAAAATGAGAATACTGAAGGGTTCTGAGTAGATGATTTCAAAAGGTGTACAAAAGTTATGAATAATGTGAGAGCATTATGCCCCTTAGAGAGATATTTAATTTATATGTTCTGGAGCCCTCAGAGAAACTCAGAGCAAAACCAAGACAAAGCTTGGTCCTTGTAGGGAAGTGAACGCAGCTTCCATTATTTCAGTATTTTAAAACATTGTGCTTATTCTGCATATTCTGTATATGCATCGGTGTCCCCATCCCTCCATGAGGACATTTAAAGTGGTTTTCCACATTTACATTAAACAAATTTGCCAAGGCAGCATTTGGTAAAATTTTTTTAAACCCCTGTCCCTAGGCAAAAAAAAAAACAAACAACAAACACCTCATTGTTATCTGATTTGTACTTTCTAGAAAAATTTGACCTGGATGTGATTAACCTCACTAGTTTTCCAAAATGGATATTCTGATCTCATTCCAAGCTGTATGAAGAACAGCTTCTTTTAATGACCTGATTAAAACCTCCCATTTGAAGGTTTCCATGTCTTGGAATGCTGGGGTATCTTAATTCAAATATATATATATATATATATATATTTCAAAAGCATCTCTCAATTTATTCTTTGTATTTCAAGCCACAGGAGCTGTTCACATTTATTTCAACTGCAGCTCAGTGAAGGGATTGAGATCTTACAGTCCTCCACTTCCTACGTGTAGGTTAGTGAACACATACAAAGTTAAAAGAGGGCAGGCGAGACACTGAAATTTTTCATCAGATGAAACTCCCATACCTCAGTGAGGACTTTGCCATGGTTAGGATTGCTAGACTTGGCTCAGCTCCAGCACTGCATCTGCGAACTTTGCTTAGCTTCAGGCCAATTAGAGTTCAGAGGCACAAAGGTACTGCAGAGACTTCACTGCAGATAACCCGAGGCCAGATCTTGAAGGTTTTCCTCCCGTCTTTCTCTGCTCATATGCAGGCAAACTTCCACTGACACTGGGAGCTGACTGCCTAAGTCAAAGCATCAGGGAGGGATTCAAAGATGTGTTCCACAGATTGCAGTGGGAGCTTTGCTGGAGGGGATTTCAGCACTTCAGATGTAGAAAGAATCAATCAAAAATATTAGCCTCATGCAAAGTTTCATTATTTTTAATATCACTACAGCTGATTAGCTGATTGTGTCCTATATGGACATATTACACTCCTTTCCGCAAGTCTAACACTGTAGCCTAAATATTGCATAAGTGATGTATGGAAAATATTTAAGTATCATGCATAAGCAATTACAGTAATCTTAGTCCTTGTCCCATGACAGAGTTAACATGAATGCATGTAGAGTGTATGCAGTTCTACTAATAAAAAAGTGCTTATATTTAAAAGAGTTTGTTCAAATGTTACCATTATGAGAACAATTATAGTGATAAAATTATGTGTACACAGGGAGTCTTGATGATAGCAAAATGTTCCCCTGAATGAAATAGTGCCCAGAAGGTTTTAAAATGATGCTCAGAATTTAAATAAGAGGAATTTATGTTTTTTAAAGAAGTGACAACTGCAGGCTTTATCTTTCTTCAGATACAACAAATTTCAGCTTTTTGAGTGTTGTTTAAAATATTTAAGATTTTGTGTTGTTATATAGTATGAGACTACCTATTCCAGGACACAAACAAACTTTGTGAGGCTCTTCTGCATCGATGTACATACAGACCTGCCCCAAAGGAAAGCAGGCATATCTTTTGTCTAGGATTTCAACATTATTCACTGGAATTCATCATGGAAGGCAAGAATAGCTGGCATTTCTGTGCTGTAGGGCTTAACATATATATGATATGCGCCAAAGAATTAGATCAAAAGTATGTAAAAGTCTAGTTATAAACCCAAAGTTATGCAAAAAAAAAAAAAAAAAAAAAAGAACGCTTTCCATCAGACTTACGTAACAAAAATACACTTGGCAAATGGTGTAGCAATGGTAAAGTGCCATAAACAATTCTTAGTTTTGCCCTCTGCTTTGAGTAAGTCTATCTGTAGCTTAACAAATTTAAGGGCAAACTATTTTCATGTCAATTACTAAAACACAGAGAAATATTGGTGGCTGCCATGAATGATATTCACAGCTTCTGAAATAAGTAAGAGTACAAAAAGGCATGTTCTAACTTAGAGACATTGAATCTAAATGGCATAAACCCACAAAAATGGAAAAACAGTTTTGTTGTAAAAGTAGCATCAAGGGCAGAGTTAGCAGAGAGAACTCTACATGATATGTTAGAAAAGGAGGGGCACAGACCATGCTGAAATCAGAGCAGGACTAACCTCAGTTTTGTTGTCCAAAATCATAAACAGTGTTTGGTGGTTAAGCACCACCAAACATTCACTCTTCAAGAAGATTGTCCACATGGCTTGTGGGGGGGTCTCTCCTTCAAGGAACTGCTCAGGTAATTTGAGTGCCATGCAAGGCTCATGGGATAACCAGTCTGGTATTCAACTCATCACTCAGAAAGGTGAGGTCACTTGTAAACTACATGTGTCTTGTAAACCATGTCTATAAATACCTTATATAATTGGGGGTATCTAAACTGGAACTACACACATGCTTTACTATCTGACTGTCTCTCCCAGTGGTTCCTACCTATGAGATTTTGTTCAGTATTACTCAGTTAGCTGGTGAAGAGCAACTAAGAACTCTTACTTATAAACCTATGCAACTGCATCTTTAGTTTCTCTGTATTTTGAGAATGAAGTCAAAATGGATGCAGCTTGACAAATCTGCATCTAAATAAATGTTCACATTTCATTTCTTTAGTGCTCACCTATCTTATAATTCCCATAGAAATGTATCTTATAAGATATACCAATAATTTATTTCTCACAGCGGATTTTACATTTCTGTACACTGTCTGGATTTACTTACCTCATCATGAAAACATATCTGTGACCAGAGAGATTCAACAGAAAAAAAAAAAAAAAAAAGGAGAGAGTTGACTAAAAGAAGAAGAAATCCAAATATAAAAAAGGAAGTAAAGAGATGAACAGCAACAAAATGTGTTATGTATGATATCACAGGCTACAGCTACATTATGAAATCCAGTTGAATGCACCTAAGCACTGGAAATCAGACATCAATATATCTGAGGTCATGGTTATGTGATACAGGAGAGATCAGCCACTGGAGTACCATAATGATGCTGAAGAACCTGACTCTGCCACCTGAATCTGCATGGCCAGAGCTGTGCCAGGGTTAATTAGGTCCAGGGAGAGGCAGAGATAATTAGCTGCCAGGAAGTCCTCAATGAAACATCTCTCCTGTTTTTGGCATCCCAGCATGTTTTCATAAGTCTATACTGAACTTTTGAGATGTACCAGTTTCCTTGGAGTCAACTCATGGTCTCTAGACATGTATTCTCTAAACCTACCTCGAATCCTTATTAGCTTATTAGCCCAGACCATTATTCATTCTTTCATTCATTTATTTATTTACTTTAATCCTCATCTGGACTTTCATTTTTTAAATGACCAAAAACTTGGAATTTTCTAATTATTGCATTTTTAAATATATTTTTTCAGCTAATGAGATCAGATCCCCAGGTGTAAGCATGTAGATGCATAGAAATTCATGCTTTTTCAATGAAGAAACAGTTAATCATTTTTCTTTTGACATTAAATCTATTATTCATGTCAATATGACATGGATGTAAGACTGTCATTACAAGATCATTACAAGGAATTTCTTTATCTGAGAGTCTGCTAAGAGGGATGATAATTGTTATTGCTAATAAAAGTAACTGCTATTACTTGGATTTTAAAATATAATTACATGGCAGGAATACTTTGCTGCCATTGACTTACACAACTCATGTAATAACCATATAACTAAATTAGAAATGGGTGAGGTGGGTAGTGGAGATTAAATCCAGATTTACCCTTCCTTATGGTAAGCAGAAAGTTCTCACAAGACTGACTGAATAAAGAGCAGAGAGTTAGTGGGGAGACATGTCTTTCAGCCGTGAAGTAGATGCAGATGAAAAAGATGAACAAGACGGTTGTTCACACTGGGATGCTTAATGCTTCCAGTGGTAAAGCTGAAAGCTCCTCTATCTACTGCCTAGTGTATGCTGCTGCCCCTCTTCAGCAGCTGTCTCTGTACCTGTGCATCCATACGGATGCTGATACATGCATAATGCCTTCCCTCTTCTCCCAAACCTTCCTGGTGCCAACTGCTGCAAAATGTTACGAAGCTCTGAGGGTCACTTGTGTGGAGAGGGCTCAGCAAAGTAACAGATACACTTCTCCCACTTAGGCAAATAATGAAAAGGAATAATAATTACAGTAAGTACATGATTTATCTTTACCATAGAAAGCTTGTCTGAAGAATGTGTTAAATACTAATGTGATTAGTTATCTGACTAAATCTGAAGCTGCAGCATATAAATGCCACACATAGAACTAACATTCCCTACCTGCAGTAATTAGAGTATAATAAACATTTTATTTTCTATTAGTTGTTGTGACTGCATCATCTTTAACTAATGGAAGTGAAATATAAAAGAAGGACAGATTCAATCAAAAATATGTCAGGCTTCTGTAACATGCAAGTGCTGTTTAATGTATTTTTACAAATGTATAAAAATGAATTTTATGTATCTCTGCTATAAACCATTTCTTTTTTTTTTTTTTTTTTTTTTCCCTTTTTTTTTTCACTCTGTTTCTCCCCTTTGGAAAATTTATAGATACACCTGTGTATGTGCCTGTGTGTGTGTTAGGTCATTCTGTTTAGAGACAGAAAGAGGTAATTGAAATACTCATTTCCTTGATAAGCTAGGAGTGAGGGGTTTTGAAAACCTGCCTAATCCTGTGGGGAGCAGGGGAGTGAATCTCTTACCTTACTGTGTGGCTGTGGTGCATCACCGGCAGTTTTCACCTGGATTATACTTAGTGCCTTTGCTAATGATCTGGAAGATGGAGCCCATTAATTCACCTTGCAGATGACACTAGGGTGGCAAGTGTTCCAAAATACATTGTGAGGGGAGAGAAATAACAGAAAGGGCCTGAAAAGGAGATTAGAAAGAGAGCAGGAAATGAGATTCAAGCAGGGAAAACGCATTTGTGGGAAAGAAACAGCTCAGAACTTAGTTGAAGCTGGGGAGTAATTTAAAGCCTGATTAAAAGCCTCTTGACATTAGTGGAAAAGATGCACACTGATTTTAATGGGCCTTGAAACTGATGTATTTTAAAGCACTCTGAGTTCCTTGAATGAAAGAGGCAATATACAGCTGGTCTGATTCTATGGGGGAGAATTTGAAGTCTATATTGGTAGCAGGAAGAGCTGGAGAAGCATTTACAGAGGTATTTGGGGCTCTGAAATTAAGAACAGCATTTTCTCTTCCTCTTCTCTCTCTTCCTCCTATCCCTCATGTTTCTTGCAGCTATGGAAGTGAACAGTTGCATAGTGAGCCTAGTTTATGAGCATAAGATGCTTATTTCATCTATGTGAAATCCACCAAAACAGTTACATTTGGCACTCAGCTCATGTTTGAAAACAATGTCCTTCCACCCAAAAACACTCTTTAATGGTGTCAGAACAAAGAACTGTGTTTCAGTGGTGCATAGAACAGGTTGGACAGTAACTACTGGGAGGATGTCTTGTAACAAACTTTGTAGATTTGTGCATGAAATATTAAAAGAGCTCTTGTTCTTCACAGAATCTTAACACAAAGGATTCCCCCACTTGATTTATTAAATGAACATGATAGGTTGCAGACAAAGTTATGCAATTGAGGTAGCAGCTAGTTATTCACGTGCCTTGAACACTCAATCCTTTAATTTTTAAATCAAGCATGTCCACAAAGTAAAAAAATCATCTTCAATATTAGTATAACAACCATCTCACATGGTTGCCTATGAACACTAATTAAAGCTCATTTATTAATTTTAATTGTGCTATATGTTGAGGCATTAATGAAGCAACTTAAAAATGCTTTTTAGAAGCTAACATGACCATTAGCTATGTATATTCACGTCTGTGTTAGGTGTTTTTAAAATCTCTGTTCATAATAATCTTGCACAACTAGCAAACAGGAGCTTTTAAGTAATTGCAAAAAAAAAGCTGTTTTGACATAAGAATATGTATTGTATCACATTCCTCAACAATGTCCTTTATTTGTACTATTTTGAATGTATTTATTTGACTTAGTTTCTCATTCCTCATATACTCTCTTTACTCTCTTACTTTCACCTTTGTTCCTATACTTTTCCTTTTTAAAAAGTTTTTTTTTTTTCTTTTTTTCTTTTTTCTCCCCCCCCCCCCCCCAGGGGAAATAAATAAATAAGACAAAATAAAGAAAAAAAAAAGGGCTGAAATAGAAAGTGAAATAACAAATTATTTGAAAAATGAGCATTGCCAAGAAACAAGGGAAGAAAATGTGCTTCTTTATGTCATTTTTGCTAAAAAGAAATGTGTGAGCTAAATAAAAAGTTTTAATTAACATGAAACAACATACAAACCTACATATGAAAGTTTTTAAGCCTTTTTTTTTTTATTGGAAAAGAATAGATGTACACAAATGTTCCAGCTCACTGAATCCAAACAACTCTAAAAGACAATGAAAGTACATGTGATAATGATATGCACTACTATTTGTAAGTGTACCAAAATATTTGCCTATATTGTTTCTGAGAGCCTTTCATACACCATATATTTCTAGTCAGCTGACCATAGATTTTTCTTTAAAATTGACATCTCCCAAACGGTAAATGCTTCACTTAGCACCATATTACAAATGAAATAAATAAATAAATACATAAAATTATTATCTCACAACAAGGTCTACCTGAAACTCCAGAAAGGTACAAGAAGGTAAGATGCTCAGGCTTTCCACCCACAGTGTTCCTGGTGTGTGTGTGTGTGTGACTACAGTGTGAACCTCTCACCATCACCAGGAAGACAGGCTGAGTCACACAGACAGAATTCTAATGTTTGTTGTATTTTTTTCATTTCAACCATGTTCTTCATTGTCAGATGATTTGTTTCTGGTGACAGTCTCACCTCTGTTTGCTCTGCCTGCCCACTGGTTGGGAAAGGTTGGATGCTTGCATGGGAGGAGTGGGCAACTTCTGCTTGCAAGCAGATTCCTGCAGGAGTGTGACCTCTGATGAGGTCTGTATAAGTACATCCTAGAGGAGGGGTGACCACCTCTGCTTAGGGAGCTGCTTTTAGAGTCAGAGATATATTCTGTGACAGTGATAGCTTCAGATAGAGCCATCTGAAAAAGATCTGAAGCAGTCAAAGGAGTCCCTTGGTGCAACAGAGGAACCCAGGGATGATACGTATTGCATATAAGATAAATGCTGTGACATTCAAAGCCCCTTCAGCTCCATGATAGAAAAGTATGCTTTACGATGACTGTATATGCACTGTTGCAACCAAGTCAGTCCTAAATATCTCTAAAATGTAGACAGTAAAGCAGCAGTTATTCCAAACATACCTTTATTTGTCTTGTTATATGACTTGTCATAACAGACCATGGTTTTGACCCATGTGGGAATTTTGTTAAAGGCACCATGTTCCTAGCCTCACTTAAATACACTGTCATTTTATGAGCAATATGACTGAAATTAATTACAGTGAGAGAGAACAGTCTGCTCCTTCAGAACTGACACAAAGGATTTTGGAAATAATGGGAATTTCTCCAGTTATACCATTAAGCACAAAATCATGCCTTTAATTAACATAAATATATCCATATAGACCATGGCAAATCTTTATCTGAGATTAATCAGGATCTCCCCAGTGATTTACACTGATAACCTGGCTTTAAAATATCAATTGTATTGGGTGTCTGTGCCCAGGTGCTGGCGATTGTGGCTTCAGGAAGGGTCTGTGGAAAGAGACTAGAGGTTGTTTCATGCTGGACATGTAGATTTTAGTGATACTGAAGTATAAATCAATATGACAGTGGTAAGAGAAGATATTCTGTGACCAAATAATAAGCTTTAGCAGCTTTCTCAAATCTCTATTAGAGAATGCAATCCTAGTATTCAGATCATTAAACTATATGCTTACCTTGGAAAGAATATTAATAACAGCAAGAGATGAGTGTAAATATCTACACTAAAGTTCAAAGTAGGAGAAAAATAATGTTGCAATGTATTTTTTATACAAACTCTCTCAGTAGCATGTTTTACCTGGGGATTTAAAAGTGCTTTAGCAAATGTTAATGAAATAGGGCTAAGTCATCATCAGTCTTGGTTTGTTATTTATTAGAAGTTAATTATTTCAGGTTAAAATCACATTGTGATTAAGCTCCTGAAATAGTTAGAAACATCTACTAAAAAAATATAGGCCTTTTCCCAAATATTTGCATATTTTTTTTTAATCTGAGAGCAAGCTATAGAGTAAACTAAAACAGGGGACTTATGTTTGCCAAGTGCGCTTCTTTAATACCATGTATAGAATATTGTAATTAAAAAATAAATAAATAAATAAATAAAGGAACTAGTTCTTTGGTTGCGTTTCCAAGACTACCTTTTATACTCCTTTGAATCTTCTTTCTGAAGCAGTTCAGGAAACACTCGAATTTCTTTATACTGTACTGTTTCCTCATTTTTCCTGTTCCCCCTGTCCAAGCCTCGCTTTGAACATGGTGCAGAAGTTTCCCATTTTCAAGCTGCCAGATCTAACCCTATTCCTTTAACCCTATTCCTTTACACCTTCCCCCTAACCACTAAAAGCTATTACTATCTCTGTTTTAAATATGCATGTCAGGATAGGCTGAATCTGGAGGTGCATAACCCTCTTTCAATTTTTATTATTATTTTTTTAATCTGTGGTGATTTCTTTGGACTGGATAGCTATGGTCTGATTGGGAGTATTTTATACTTGTTCTGCTACTTTTACCAAGTGTAACACCCCCATTGAGGTGTTGGATGGATTCCTTGCTCAAGCAAAAGACCAAAGATCAACAATTTCATCCTATTTCACCTCAAAATCCATCTCAGATAAGAAGCTGAAAAAAGCCTGACATTAAAGGTTCCCAGAAAGTGCAGAGAGAATAAATCTTGTTTATTTTTCATCATGCCCTCTACTCTGCTTCTTGTTAATAAATGGGCAATATAATGTATAAGCAATGTGTGACCATTGACTCATCTGTTTTGACCTTTTTCCCAGCCTTTCTAAATGATTCTTTTGCTGCTTACTGAACCCTTTTAAAGGCTGGTGTGAGTGTGTTTATTTGGTAGGTATTTTTTTGTTTGTTTGGTTGGTTGATTGTTTTTCTACCACTCTGGTATGCTGGCACACCAGGTTTATTTATTTGATGATGAGGTGGTACTAAGGTATGACAGTTGCTTTAGTATCAGTATTATGGTTGTGAGAAATTTGTTCATTACTCATAGCTCATTCAATTCCTATCTTAAGAAACTTCTGAGTTCATTTAATATTCTGACTTTCTTTTTTTTTTGGTTCATTAATTTGAACAGTGATTTCATCCATTTCAACATTTTCAACACTGAACTGCTGTCGTACACTTGTCTGGGTAAAATACAGTATGAATAAATCCAATAAAGTCATTTTCTTTACACTAGCTATTTCAGTTACAATATACATATTACCATAACCTCAGATGCATATGCTGAGCTAGAAGCTATAAACTGATACACATATAGGATTTTCTTTTATTTATTCCTTATTTTCCAAAGAAGATATTGGTTTGACCCTCAAGCCATTACCCCAGACAGAGGGATCTCAATGTTTAGGATTTAGGAACATTATAAAATTTACATATACATTTATATATTATATATATACTTATATGTTGTATTGATTATCTTTTGGGACTTTAAGTCTCCCTAGTCTTGCTTAATGTCCTATCACATCTGTGGGAATGTTGTGATGCTTATGACAGTGAATTATGTGAACCGAATGTCACAAATTAATATGTACAGAAAAAATTGGTATTTCTTTTTCAATACTTGAATGCCAGATGGGGGGTTGTTTCCTAGCTCTCCTACAATGAAGCCTTGGTGAGCCCATTTAGTAGCTGAGAATAAGATGTATTGAAAGCCAAAGACCTTCTGGACTGCTGCATTGCCAGCTTTCCCCCACAGTTTTGGCAGGGACCCCATTCCCCCATCTGTGAAACAAGATAAAAAACATTAATGTACGTGGCTTTACTGTAAGGACAACTTAATGGTGACACATTTAGGGACATTTTGGGTCCAGAAAGATGATAGAGTGATATTTGCTGCTTTGAGGAGATTGTAAGTATACTTTTCAGACTTTGACACCAATAATATTACTATATTCCAAAGTAACATCAGGTTATTAACAGCAGTACTGGGTTATACCCCATTGGTACTGACCTCTAGTAGTATCAGATATTTTGGGAAAAGCTGTAAAAGGGCAGCATCCGTCCACCCTTGGTTGCTTTCACATAATCCAGCCACCTACAGCTTTGGGATTTACTATGTTAAAAGTTATAGATATATCTTTGTTCTTACTGCTTCCAATGAGCACCTCTCTGTTAGATGGTTGATTTTTATTTTCTATACTATTAAGTGAGGACAAGGCTTTTGTGTTTTCTTTCTCAACATTTTCATTACTTGGTGAATCAGATTTGGTGAAATGCAAGATAATCCTAATCACTAACTATCAAATAATCCCAGTATTTATGGAGATCCTTTCATGTAAGTAACCCCAGCTGCTCTGAGCTTTCTAGTGAAAGCAAAGTGTAAGAACTGCACCTTAGAGGAACTATTTGAACTTCACAGGGCTTGGTTCATGCAGTTTGAAAGAAATTTGGTTTGTAGGGATTGGAACTGAATCAGCTTATATCTGAGCACAGGGAATGAATCTTCAGAGAGATTCCTTACATCAAGGTCCTCCTTATCTACATAGTCAGGAGGTATTATCTGTGCCCAGCAAAGCACTGAAACGCAAGAAGCTGAGAAGTTCAAGCTGCCAGTCGCTCAGAAATAACTTCTCTCTCCATTAGTCATTTAAACACAGACATCTAGTCTGTGCTATCTTTGAAAGAGCCATCATTATTTCTCCAGGTCACTAAACTGTTGCAGATATGGGATGGTCTAGAGACTGATCAGCTATTTTTTCTGAGCCTTTCCAACCACTTTAGAGATAACGTTAGGGATGGGAGTCATTATCTGAAGCAAGGAAGTGAGAACAGGAGATTTCTAATCCTAAAATGAAAAAGTAGGAAGGTCCCTTCTTCTGGCCAGAAACAGAAACTTCTTATTTCGAGGGATAAAAACACTTGATGGGAAAAAAAAAAAAAAATGATTCAGCAAAAGGGCTTTGGTTTAAGACACTTTGGGATCCTATTAAAAGGACATTTTTCTCAATATGTTTACCTGTAATGCTTGCAGCAGCCCGGGGAACAACAGGATAATTGTTGGCATCTGATTATTGTCAGAGCTGTTATTTGTGTGCTTCGGCAGTCATTATTTATTACTGTTGTAAATTTCTCACAACTTCCTAAATTCCTTATGAATAAGGATATACATTTGGGATCCCTACATTTCAGGTTTTCCACTGAAAGTGAGAATTCTGAGTTGCTGACAAGTTACTGAGGGGTAAAAACTTTCCATGCATCAAAGCCGGGTGAGCACAGCTAACAGTTTGAAATCACTGAAACATCTACGACGAGCCTGTCTTTCCTCCCCATCTTCTTTCATGCGTTCCTTTTTCCTGATTTATCCTTTTTCATGCTGGCTCTATTGCCTGTCATGCTTCCTCATACAAGAGGCAGAATAAAGCACTAATTTGTCAGAAAAAAAGTGAATTGTGTCTCTGTAGTTTAGCAAGCCATATCAGCTGCCTAAGGGACCCAAATCTAAGGCTCTGCACTTGCTGAGTGGAGTTGTGCATTCAGAAGGGGGGGGTGGATATTTCTGGTAAACAAATCAATGGGACATTCCCAAATCTAGTTCCCAAGGTAAGAACTAATTATGTTTTGTTCATCTGAAATGGTGATCTTGTCATTAACCAAAGATCAAATAGAGAAAGGGATGATCTCAGCTGCTGAGTAGGTGACTCTACTTCAGCATACTCTTACATATTTGTTTCTGTAGAAATTTTTTTTTTAAATGTATGAATGCATGCTAAATGAAATAAAAACAGAAACTTCCTTTCCAGGGAAATAAAGAAATAAATAAGTTATTTTATTTATTTATTTATTTCCATGAAGAAAAGTATATTTATATAGAAAAAAATGTCTGAAAATTTGTAAGAGCCTGTCACTGCATCCTGCAAGGCAAAAATACAGATTGAGGTCACTGTCAAGATACAAATATCTGCCGCCATTTAGAGGTGTTAAGGGTATCAGAAAGGTCTGCATGGAGCTGGCAGACTTAGCAGTACCTGTGGAGGTGTGTGGTTTCTTGAGTGTCAAGAATAACATTTTATCACAGGAAAATGGCACTAGCTTTCTGTGCTTAGGCATCTGGATCCCTAGGTTTACGAAGTGTAAACATGTCCTATTTTAATAGCTATCGTTCTTCAGATAGGAAATATTGACATAAAGATTTCAGGTATTTAACAAATACCTAACATTAAAATGAGTGTAAATATTTGCTTATTTATTTTTGTGAAGTATTTAGGTCTACTGCAGGAGATGATAAATTTTTTTTCTTTTTTTTCTTTTTTCTTTTTTTTTTTCTCTCCCCATATATTGCAATATTGCAACCTACTGCTACTGCATAACTCATCCTACTTTGTTATTATTATTTTTATTACACTACACAGTATTTTTAGTAGAAGGATAAATTGCTTGCAGAAATTAGGGTTCACATCCAGAAAGCAGTTTTGCTGTTACTCATGATTTTTTTTTTAAAGAATCAATCAAACTAAATGAGACAATACTGAGCAGACATTTCAGTGGCAGTTTACTAAGGAAAAAGGGGAGAATTAAAGTAGGAAAGGGATCTTTTATTGTGGCCTTGACTTATCATGTATTCAAAGGTCAGCTGAAAGTTGCAAAGAAAATCAATTTGTCACATGCTGCTCTGCATGAGAGTTCTTGCTGTCGACGACCTGGAGTGAAAATGCTACACAGACAGTGCCTGACATCCTCACAATAATAAACACACACCTTTGGCTTTTCTAGCCTGCTGTAATGCCTTTCTCCCCTTCCAGCCTCCCCATGCCTATGTCACTTCAGCAGGACCTCTCATTCAGGTATCCTGAGGCAATGAAAAACAAAATCTGCCTTCTGGGGCTGAAACAAAAGGAGAAAGTAGACGATAAAACCTCATCCATCCTGCTTACATCTTCAGGCAAAGTTGTTGATGAGAATCCAGATTACTGCTCACTTTTCACTAAAACAGATTTTGCACGTGAGAGTTTGCAGGTTTACAAGTGATTAGATATATATATATATATATACATATATATATACGAATGTTATCAAGCATAGATTTATTGAGATAATGCTTGGGGTGGCTAATGAAGCTTTAACTCTGCCATTAACCAGTCTCCCAGTGTCTTTCCTGTGATTTCTTAACCCCCATGCTGCTTATTTTACTTTCTAGTCTCCCTGGGCATCCCCAGCTCCAATGTACAAACCTCAGATCTATAAGCAGAGCAGCTTGGCCACCACCAGCTTCAGGAAGCTGAAGCAGTATCTTACAAATTCCACCAAGGTCTTACAGCAACAGTATCCAGGGATGGTCCCCAGGTGCATGGTGTAATGTAAGAGACAGCAGAACATCACTATCCTTGATGCAACGGCACATTGCACTGCAGGTTCCCTTTTCTTCTGTTGACATCAGTGATGTGTCTGTGCAAAGAATTTTTAATATTTCCCTGTTTGAATGTAAGAATGAAGTTTTTTTTTGTTTGTTTGTTTTTGTTTTGTTTTAAACTGGTATAAGGTTTCTTTGTTTGCATTCTATTTTTCACATCACTCAATAAAATATTTAATGAAAAAGGATTTTTAGAAGTGACCAGCGTGTCGCAAAGAGCCTGTTAGTTTGACTATCCCTATCTGTATCAGATGAATACAGAGCACTTGAAAGTGATTTAGAAGGCTTCTCCTACTATAAATAGAAGGTAATATATCTTTATGCAATGGTAAAAAATCAGGTCCTATTTAGCCTACAAAACTGTGTTTCCTGAAGAAACAGAGTCATGTTGAGATCATAAGAACTAAGAAGGGAAAAAATGAGATGACAAACTAGTCATTCAGTCAGGGATGGAATTAATGAAGCCTGATTACTGATGCTTCTCCCAGTGTGGATTCTCTGATGTCTAGCAATATGTTCTTCTTAGCCTTTTCCTCAGCAGGAAATTTTATCCTCTCCTCCGTGAACTGTTTTCATGGAGATATCAGGAGTGTGGTACAACTTGAGACAAATCTCTGTAAACTTTCACTGAAATTGGATAACAGATTCAAAAATGACTCAGTGAATGAAAATGAAAATACTGATTGATATGAACAGAGACACATTTATACACCCTTCATGAACACGGAACAGTTGTTTACACAGGAAACTGATTACAAAGAACTATGCATTTTATAAGTATTCTATATGTATATATTTAATGATTATTTTTGAAACTTATTGCATAAAGGAAGTCAATGATGACTCTGACATAGTCTACTGTAAAGGTAGGTGGGCGTTTTAGTCTTTTTTTTTTTATTATTACTATTATTCCATTGGATGGACATCACATGCAAGATCAAAGGGCATATGTGATTTTACAGCACTTCTGAATTACTTCAGTGAGGCTGGTTCTTAAATTAGAAAAGTAATTATTTTCTAATCAGTCATGTTTGTTCCCTAGTTCTTCATTCAGATGTTTTGGAGAAAAGCAGAGTTTTCCTAATAACTTCACCTACACCCAATTCACAGAATCACAGAATGGTTGAGGTTAGAAGGGCCCTCTGGAGGTCATCTGTTCCAACCCCCTGCTCAAGCAGGGACACCTACAGCAGGGTGCCCACTCTACCCCATTGCCCAGGTCTTTAATGAAGATATTCAACAGGACTGGACCCAGTATTGACCAGCTGGGTTTCTCCACTTGATACTGGCCTCCAACTAGGCACCATTGATCCAGTCATTCAGTCAGTTTTCAATCCACCTCACTGTCTGCTCATCCAACCCATACTTCAAAAACTTTTCTATGGGATTTCATGTGGGACAAAGTGAAAGGTCTCATTGAAATCCAAGATTTCAAGGTATCCTGGTGATTTTACTATGGAAGCTGATCAGGTCAGCCAGGCATGAAACAACCAGAGAACATCTCTGCACCTCCAGAGAGGAAAAGTCAATCCGGTAGGCATTGTTTTAGCACTATGTGGCTGAGAAAAGTGGCATGCAAGCTTCCCCCAGGCAAAGTTGTCTGGGCTTGTAACTGTCTATAGAACAACTTGTCTTGTAGGGTGAAGGTGTTCTTCCCAGAGGCTGCAGATGCACCCAGAAGTGTGCCACTGTGCAGCAGCTCTGAGAGAGGGGACTGAGAAAAAATGGGAGAGAAACAAGCCCACCGGCAGCAAGGTCTAGAGTGAAGAAACATGGGGAGGAGGTCCTCCAGGAACCTGAGCAGACTCTTCTGCAGCCCACAGAGAAGACCATGGCAAAGCAGGTTGTCCCCCAGCAGCCTGTGGGGGACCGTGCCAGAGCAGATCTCCATGGGGCAGCCTGAAGATGTCACAGCACAAGTGGATGCACCCTGAACGAGGCTGAAGCCCCCGGAGAGGAGCCCCCACAGGACTATGTTTTTGGGCAGGAACTGCATGTAGCTTGTGGAGAGGTGCCCACACTGGAGCAGTGTGTGAAGGACTGTATCCTGCAGGAGGGACTCTGTGCTGGAACAGGAGAACAGGGTGAGGAGGAAGGAGTGGCAGACACCACACCTCATCCTCATCTTGTTGCAGAAGCTTTCTTATCTTCTCTCCATCTTTATTAAGGAGGAAACATCTTGGTGGGCATCTGGCAGCCAGCCAAGCCTCATCCACCACCCCTGATCTTTGGATGTTTAGTGAGGGGTCACCCTTTGTGGTCATCCCTTTTGTATGCTGCATTTCCTCTTTTTTCCCAGACACACCGTTTCAGGCATCTTTGTATTCTTACTTGGGGGCTGGCCATCAAGATCATCCATTTCTTTCACTTCTTCTTTCCTCTTTTCTCTTTTTGAAGATAGGAGTGACATTCACTTTCCTCCAGCCTTTGAGCACATCTCCCAGTTTCCAATCCACATAAGAAATAGGAATATTGGGTATGAGAGACAGTAGATAGATGAAACATGCTGGGAGCAATCAGTTAGTTATTATCACTAAGGACTGATCTGAATTACAGGAAAGTGTCAGCTAGATTAAGCTACATATCTCACATCTGCTTGGGTCTAGGAAATCATTGTGATTGACCTGCATCAAATCTGAACAGCTAAAGCTGTGTCTTCCCTAAAGAAAATAAATAATAAATAAAAAATAAAGTGATCTTTCTTGTCAAGATTAGAGTCTTGAAATAAATTACACATGGGGACAATACATGGTAAATCTTACCTTTGTTTGGTGAGTTGAAGTACATCTGGGAGAAGGAAAAAAGGGAACATGATTGGTGTGATTGTCTTGTGTGGACTGTGGATGCCAGGAGTAAGTACATATAAAACAATATTTCATATTTGATTTTGAATATATATACAGCTTGGATGTTAAGTTCAAGGTTTACTTTTCATTCACTATTGTTTTCTGCCTGCACTTGTTTTGAGATACGTTTTTGGCTTATAATACCCAAAGTTTATGTTTGGACAGTGATAAGAAAATTGTAATGAATACCCCAGCTTTCAGAAGATTTTTTTTTTTTTTGAATTAATGAAAGTTTTTATTTGGCTGAAGTTTAATAAAAAACATGGGAGCTTTTTATTTATCTATTTATTTATTTATTTTGAGATGGCTGATTTCTTTCAAAAGGACAGGGCAAATTGAAATTTACAGTGCCCCTTAATATAGAAAATTAGTTATAGATGTACAGATGTACTGTATAGAGAAGATTGCTAGTCACATTGGTTTTATATTAATAGTAATATTAAAAATCTATTTTAAAATCTCCAGTGACACAGAGAATTTGGATATGAAGAAAAATGCTGAATTTTAAAGCCATAAATAAGCTTCATTTTTTAATAAGTAACATTCACAGTATTCACCAAATGAATCCCTTGTTCAGTTAATATATTTGTTGAGATTTTATTTTTCCCTTCAAAACCTACACTCTTTTCTTGTTTATGTGACACTTCCTTTGATATTTGGAGGCTTTAACAACAGAAAAAAAAAAAAAAGAAAAAAAAAGTTAATTTTCTATTTTTTTATTGTAAACTTTAAATTTGATAGAGTATGAAATAATAAGGATAAAATTTTAGTAAATTTCCAGCCATGAAATAACGGTAAAGAATTGTTGACTGGAAATTAGGTATTAAACCAAAACCTGAACTTTGTGAGGAAATGTCATACAGGAAGTACCTAGAAGAACAGAGGTCTTATAATAAGAATTTGCTGGAAAGTATGATGTGTAAAATGAGAGCAAATCTTACTATTCTTCCTGTGTTTCCTCTAGGTTGAAGGTTTTCTCAACTGGAGGAATGCAACATAAAATAATCCTGTTACTAGCTGAAAAAAAAAAAAGAAAGAAAAGAAAAAGGTATTTTTTGTTTTGTTTTGTTTTGTTTTGTTTTGTTTCTTTCAAAGAAGTTAAACTCTTCTTTGAAGCCTCATTCCTGACAGTCCTTAACTGTATGGAGCGTTCTGCTTCTTGACTGTAGGAACAGACAGAGGTGTAGCACAGGAATAACACAGTCATATTTTTCCAATATGTGAAAGCCTCAGTGAACCTCATCATCATCAGTGCCTGAAGCAGTCCTTCCCCACCTCTCTTGCCAGCTTTATTTACTGTGCAAACTGCCTGCAAAATCAAGCTGTCCAGTGCAGTGAAGGTATCTATGCAGTGAAGGTATGTGAAGGTATCAAGCAGAAAAGTTGCCCCCTTGAAAGGCAGCATTGTTCTTGCAAACAGACTTTTGAGATAGTCTCACCCCAGAACCAGGTTGGATTTTTCTATCATTTCATATCCTGGCTCAATGTAACCTTTGTGAAGGTCACAAGGGGCAACATCTGATTTCAGAGAACTTCTGGGACTGCTCCATCAGGTGGCTACAGACATTTTTATTATTATTATTATTATTATTATTATTATTATTATTATTATTATTATTATTATTATTTAATTTGAAGATTTTTATTCTTTGACTGGAATTGTTTCTCAGGGCACCACAATGATCACCAGTCTACTGGTGCAATTACTTTTTTTTTTTTTTTCTTTTCTGTTTTCTCTATTTGTATGCTACCTTGTGGTCCAATCAGGGCTAATCCACAGTACACAAAATCTAGTGTCTTTCTTGGTCTCCAAGCACCAAGCTGAGTTTGCATGTATTTGTCCAAATATTGATCTTCTCTGTCTCCTGTATGCTGTGTGGAGGGGAAAGAATATGTGATTTGTTGTTTCTTGTAATTAAACACTGATTACTTTTGTATAAGAATGTTCTCTAAAAAGAAAGTTCTTATGTTTATTAGATTTGGCAAACTTTTTTTTTTTTTCACAGAAAATATTTTTCCTCATATTTTGTGCATCTGACTGCATGTCAAAGACAAAACTATGCATTTTTAGAGAACAGGGTATCAGTAATCAAGTTCTGTCATGCAGATCTACTGGGAGAATTTTGCCTTTATTGTCTTTCCCCTAACAAGCCGGTACCAAGTTCATGTCAGTGGGACTCATTTGATGTGATATAATGAGAGCTACAGTTGTGCACGTCCTCTGTAAAGTGAAAAACAGGTCAAAAAAAGTTTACCAAGGATCATGCTAATGAGTTCAGAGCCCAAGATGTACAAAAAGAAAAAGTCTCTTCTCAAATGTTGCTGTTAGACAAGCAGCTTTATTCTTCTGCCACTTTTACAGCCCCCTACTTTGTATTCTTTTAATTTAAAGATGTGTGATATGTAGTTCTGTAGAGTCTCCAGTGAGTTCCCACACATAAGAATGAAAAGCAATGTATTTTACCTACAGCAAAAGAAACTGAAGGTTAGTTCTGAGTAAGAATTACAACGCTAGGTAGTTTTTTTTTCTTTGTTTGTTTTTGTGATTGTGTTTTGTTGTTGTTATTGTTTTTGTTGGGTTTATTATTATCATTATTATTTTAACTCATGGTCATGTAAGAGTCTCATACTTCGCATTGTATTATAGCTTTCTGACTGAACTTGCAGCTGGTTTTATTTTTTCTTTGTTGGTGTCTGAAGACTTCATGCATAGTATTGCTAAAAACATATATTGAAAGAAAATCAAGAAGGTCCCAAAACACTCTATTTCTTTACTGCTCAGATTAAGGAGCAGTACTTTACTGGAGATTAAGCTTTCTAAATTTTCATAGAATCGTAGAATGGTTTGGGTTGGAAGGGACTTAAAGATCATTTAGTCCTAACCTCCCTGCCATTGGCAGGGACATCTCCCACTAGATCAAGTTGCTCAAAAGTCCATCCAGCCTGGACCTGAACACTTCCAGAAATTTTCTGGGCAAATTTTGAGCATTTTACTTATACTCAAGTATAAGTATTATTCTGGCTCAAGTCAGAATTACTCTTTCTACTTCTGTTTTACCATGGAAGCTGTTAGTGAAAGACATACCTTTATTTAAAATCAAAGGCAAAACTATCATATTTTAGAATTAAAAGACAATGCACAATTACAAAGATGAGTCACAATACCCTCATGACAGAGTCACTGCTGTGCTGTGTGCAGATCAAATCCTTGCTGCTGTTCTTGCCAAGCAGATCCAATAGCTTAAAAACTCAGACTTGATGTGAAATCGTCTACATCGTGACCTCAGTCACTGCAATAGAAGCCCACATTTATTAAAAGTCTTACCTTGATTTTGTGTCATTAACTTATCGCCAACTGGTTCATTCCACATTTCTCTCCTTCTCACACATATGGAAGACATTACTATCAGTAATATCCAAGTATTATGAAAAAAGTTGATCAGATTTATCCTGTCAGTATCTGTCAGGAAAATGTTTTTCTCATTTGGCAGATAGGAAAATAACTCACCAACTGGGGAATTTGTCACACCTAATTTAAATCTGTCTAATGCTGATCTCTCCAAGTTGGTCAAGAGAACTCTATAGCAGAGGGAAAAAAATGGGTACAATTCATCTTTCGTCTTTTTTTTTTTTTTTTTTATCTCCTGTAATACAAATGAAAAGATTCCTACACTAGAAATATGTATTTAGTTAAACTGATCACAGAATAGAGATCATATACAAATATCTGTAATGTAGAAGGTTTGACATACCCCTTCCTCACAGAGAGAGTAATTTTCTTAAACAAATATTTCTACTGTGTGTAGGGTATTCTTGCACATCCCATTCAAATACATCTGTAACTTCACACTAGCTGTGGCTGTTCCAAACTGTGTTGGGTCTGTCTGAGCTGGAGTCACCTTTTCCCTGCAGCAGCCCGCACAGTGCTGTACTCTGCACTCATAGCTGGAACAGCACTGATATCACTCCAGTGTTGTGTCTATTGCTGCGTAGTGCTGGCACAGCATCAGGACTCCTTCCGAGCCCCCAAGAGCCAGCAGGCTGGGGGTGGGCAAGTGATGGGGAGGGGACATCGCCGGGGCAGCTGACCTAAACCAACCAAAGGGACATTCCATAACACCTGATGTCACACTCAGCAATAAAAAGGGGGGCTCTCGTGGGGGAGGGGGCTGTTCCTCCTGAACAACCACTACGCGTTTTGAGGCCCTGCTTCCCAGGACGTGGCCGAACATTGCTCATTGATGGGAAGTAGAGAATAATTTTTTCCCTCTCTCTGTGCTTCCGCACGGACTTATTGTTTCTTTTTATTTTTTTATTTTTTATTTTTTTTCCTCCCCATTCCCTTTCCCTTTAATTAAACCTTTCTCATCTCAAACCTCGAGTTCTCTGTGTTGTGTTTTCTCCCCCTTCCTCTTTGAGGAGAAGGGGAGTGAGAGAGCGGTTGTGGTGGAGCTTGGCTGTCCACCTGAGTAAAACCACCACACCAACGGCAGATATACTTTGCCCATAATAAACTACTACTCATTTCTGAAAAGAAAGGAACAGAAAAAAAGAAAGAGTCAAAGAGCTAAGAGGTCTATAGGCACACAACAAATGCCTTAACAGTAGAGTATTTATGAATTCAGCACCAGGAAGGAACTAAACCCTGGTGTTTGAGTCTAACATCTTGACCACTGGATTATTTTCCTTGTGAATTAAGACTCTAAGGGAACTGGTAGTAGAAGGATATTTTTTGCCCACGAGACAGAACAACATCCTTGAGACATTACGTGTTCTGCAGATCCCTGGCTGACCCACAAGGTTGTGGAGTCAGTCTTGCATTTCGCTTTACAGTGCGAAGACACTGGAATACCTCAATGTCTTTGCAGACCTGTATGGGAAATCCTCTTGTATGATATTTATCTTTCTGAGGTTTACTTTTGGAAATCTAACCTTCACTAGGGTTACACTTTAGTATGAAGTGCTGAAAATATATTTCTCATCCTTGGTGTTTACACAGAGTATTTCCCAGGCACAACAACATATCTATGTCCTTAGGGGGAAAGTGTCTCCAGGCAGCATCTTCTCTGCCACAATGTCAAAAAGTAGTCACTTTATAATTGCAACATATCCTTTATTCCTGATAGCAATCTGCTCACATTAGACAGGGTAAAGAAATAAAAGAGATAAGACATATTTTAATATTGGCTATTTCTTGCCTTATAGCACTGGTAATATAATTTAGTCTTTGTTTTAGTCTATAAAGACTTGTGTCTTGTGTCTATAAAGAGGAATATCAATACAGAAGCTTCTCCTGAAGGCAGCTTTGGGAAGCGAGAACATAATAAGAGCCTCAAATCACTCAGAATCTCAATGTTCATTAGAAGCAACTTGTTTATTCTAGTTACATTACAGAACTCTGAGTCTATATTTAGAAAAAACAAACAAACAAAAAAAAACACCACACATCATTCATCACCTTCTGCATGAATAATTTGCCCTCTCCTGCAACCCATCCCTATGGGGGGCCTTGCTTTAGAAGGTCAATATAAAGGCATCAGTTCCAATGTGGAAAGTGTATGCCTTTATAAATCACTGTATTAGAGGATATTTGCAGTATACTCTGAGACTAAATGGAACTGTGAGAGAGCTGCACTCTGGCAAGCTAAATACTGAAACCTTGAGCATGTGTTACACTCTGAAATAAACTGTTTACCCATTACTGAACTGAAGGGCAAGTGGCACACACTCAATTAGAGGAAAGGTTTGCATATTATCAGTGTGAAGTAGCAAAACAGCCAGCACAGTGGACTTCATCCATGGCTGTGATCCTATCAGATCTCATAAAACACTCATGACAGGGCCAACCCAGCACTCAGGGAGAATAGCCTTGAAGGAGAAGCATGGGAGGATGTTGTGCATGTGGTTAATTACCTCTGTGATACTCTTTTTCCCATCTCTAAAGAAATGAAGTTTCTAACTAGTCCTGTAGCTAAAATTCCTTTGCTTTTTTTTTTTTTTATTATTTTATTTTTTCTCTCTTTTTTTTTTTTTTTTTTTTTTTTTCTGCTGAACATACAAAATCACTGTTCTGACAGCTTACTCTCATAATTAGCTCTGTTACTGTAGCTTGATTTCAAGTTGTATTAAGCAAATACTATCACAACAATCTAAGCATTTCGGATTTTCAGTAAGGTTTTGTTGTTCTAATATATACAGAATTTCTTCATCTGATATAATGTTAAGCTTGTTTCTAACTTTTATAAAGTTGTTGCATCTTTAAACATATCTGCATATATTTGCAAATAAAACAAACACACACAAAAAAGAAATATGTTTAAAGTTAATTGACCATTCCATATTAGCACATCAATGTATATTCTTATTCAGAAGGATGAAAATTTCTTACTAGACTGGTTAAATCGATTTTGAAATAATAATGGAGGTATTTCAGAATAACAGCATCCACATATGATATTATCTGGAATGTTTAGTCCAAACTAACTGTGGGTATTGATAAGTCTTAGCTGTTACCTTGACAAAACCTCACCATCTGAAGAGCAGGACTGAATCAAGTTTCATTGGCTATATCAACTAGTGAAAGCTCTTTGCTTTTGTGTCACCTTTCTCCTTGTTCTGGTCAACTGGTGACAATATTAAATCCTTGACTTTGTCTTAAGGCAGTATGAATTCAAATCCACTGCATAAATTATAGCTGTTTAATCAGACTCTTCTGAGTGAAATTCACTTTGAGAACGGGGGTATTATTTTCAGTTCCACCTGTGGTAAATGCTTTCTCTCTCTTCAGATAGTCTATGCACAGACATGCATGATTGTGTCAGAAAGTGTGGGCCTGAAAAGTGTATTTTATCTATCCCTTCCCAAATAAGCAGCCTTCCCGTGTTTGCCAATTGACCCCAGTTTTGTTCTCCTAGGTCATCAGTACTTTAAAACTAGTAGCTCTATTTTTTTAAACTACAGTGTCCTGTAGATTCTTGTTTTGCTGTTTGCTTAGTGACCCTGCAAGTCAGGATGGGCCATCTACATAATAATTACTAACCCTTTTGTTATCTGTAACATCCTGCAATTCTTAATGTTATTTTCTTGTTAGACATGTCACACATCATATGCATGCACAGAAACCCTTTCCTACTCTCTGTTCCTTTCTCCTAGTTAATACTGACAAACTGAGGGTTTCAGAAAATTCACCTCTATTACATGTTCACAGAAATATTTTTCAGCTTGCATTGTTATTAGAATATACAGCAAGTGACATTGAGACAGGTGAATTATTCATCATTTATGTCTATGTTAGTAAACAAAAGAGGAGCTGTAAGAGCAATTTGGACAATATGGATTATGACTGTACAGCTATCTGCCTCACCAAAACAGAGTGATCCCATCCACACTGCTGACTGCAAACTATCCTTAGCCCATGGTGTCCTGCTTATTACAGCTGGGGGACTATCTGGGAGAGTGCCTGCTGGCATGGGACAAAACCATGCCAATGAAGTTTTGAGTATTGAAGGATGTGGATGATCATTTATTGGTGTTTGAGTTAATTCCCTGGACTTTCTTGATTTCTTAGCATGGATGCAGTTATTAGGAGACATGACAAACACAGACAATTTGATCGGCAGTTTCTGTTCTGGTTTTCTATAGATAAGTATTTCAAGACAGTCTTTAATGGTAAATAGGTTCATCTCATAGTATTTTTATGATGAATCAAATTTATTTTATGATGAAACAAAATAGTTTATTTATATTCTATTTTTAAATTAAAAATAACTAATAAATAATATCTAAATTATAATGAATAGTATTTCAAACTGTATTTTAAAATAAAAAAGGATTTAATAATTTTTAATAAATATATATTAATAAATAGTATAAATGAAGACTTATTTAATGGGAATTCATATAAAATTGCTTGAAATTTTTGAACTAATAAGAAATGTACTCCAGGCTTATATGAGATTTTTCTGTGGATATGTTAGCTTATTAAAAATGGTATTTTCAAACTTTATTTTTTGCATCATCTTTTAAGCATTTGATTGTGCTTTGCCTTTTCTACCAGAATATAGGTACCAACTACATGGTTGCAGTTGTAAAGAACATCTCTCCAAAATTCCCTTTTTTCTCCTCCTCCCCTTTGCTAAATCAAACAAATTGAGGGCTAGCTCCTGGTAAATATGTAAATTGATTTAGATGTGGCAATCTGCACCATCTTTAAAATCTTTAAAATATGAGAAAGGTGGGTTTGAGCCCTCACCATCTGAGGATGGAATTTAGCTGCTTTCCTGGTTAGTGCATCAACCTCTATACTACTACATGTGCACAGCTGATGTAAAAGTGTAAAGGGATATTTTGTTGCAGTCCCTACCTTTGAACTTCAATTTATTTCTTGAGAGGGTTTATGAGAGACACAAATTCAAATACAACTCTTCTGAAAGACACAGAGCAGCTCAGCATGCTGCCTCTTGCCACTCCTGTGTGAAACACCTACTCATGTTCATTTCCAGCACAGTGAACCTGGACAGCTGGGGACTGTAAATTTGGCTGCTGGAGAAAAACACGTCATTGTTAAGCACTGAAATGCTCAGTGTGCTAATATCTAAATCCTTTAAGAATCTGGGACAAAACCAGGGTTTCACAAGAAACTTGAATCAAAGCAATATGTTAATTGATAATCATGCATTTACATTCTTCAGAGGGCTTACTGAGTGTGCAATATATTTATGTATATTATTTTCAATTTCCTTGGGGAGGAAAAAAAAAAAAAAGGAAAACAAAATGAATAAGCAACAACAAAACATAAAACACCAGAAAGTGTTTATTTTCTCACTCTTCCCCTAATGGCAGAAGGGTCCCACTAGTAATTGCACTTTGTTAGTGACTTTTGTTTTCAAGCCAACTGAGGAAATTGATAGAGTGGAATGTGTCAGCATGCTTTATTGCCACTATAACTAAATGAAAGAAAAAGAAAGAAGTACTGCAAAACTGGCACAGCAGAAAGTTCTGGCTGTTAAAATCATCTTAAAGCTCATCAAAAATGATGGGAAAAGCCTGGGGAAGCAGCCCCATTTTGTCTGCTTCGTTTCATGGTAATTACAGTAATAATAAAACTAATTACATCACATAACACCTCTGTGAGGCAGGTGAGAATTGCTGGTAGGAACATAATGTCAAGACAGCAGCTGAACATGCATAATAGGGAAGCCAGATGAAGCTCTTCTCCAAAAAGCTCCCATCTAACTATGTACAGAGCCTTGAAAAGGGGGAGCTAAGTGACTAAAAAAGTCACTTTCTAAAAAAGCCATGACGAGATGCTTGAAGTGGTTACTGTATGTTTGATAAAGACTGAGAACTGCAAAAGAAGTAAAGGAGTTTCTTGAATTTCTGTTGTAACCAGTTAAAGTGATTGTGCTAACAGCTTTGATTATCTGACAGTCAAGACAAGAGTAGGCAATGTAGTTAGGAGAGACATGGAGTGATATGAGAGGTTGTTTACGGTCAGAGAAGTCCTGTGCCACTTTGTCCTCCTCCCCTTCCATGATGTGCACTCCACTTACACTTTGAGTTGATTCTAGCATCCACTTGAAATTCTGGGTAAACTGACACAAAAGTTGACAGAAATCTATTCCTTTGCCTTTGGTGTGTTATTTTCCTGCCTGCTTGATGATTTAAAACAAATTACAGAAGAGCCAGACAACTACCAGAGCAGAGAAACATGAGCATCATCTGGAAGCAGCAGCAGAAGTGGGATTGGGATGCAGAAGACATGAGGGGACTGAACATTTTTTTGTACTAGGTAATAGCTTGTAACAGTAATGGCTCAACCTGTCTTGTGAACTCTCTTTCTAAAGCCTTTTTAAAGCATAGAGAACCCCTGATAATAGGTAAGGTAGCTGACATGGTACTTGCCTAGCAGTTCAGGAATCACTTGCTCTACAACTTAGAAGAATCACTCACTCTGGCGAAAACACAATGGCCATTTGTTCCAACTGAACAAAAACATGTTGTGACAGAGACACACCTCCCTAAACTTCATGTACCTGCCTATTCTAGTCTCTCAGGTAGGTTTACAGCCTTTTCTGCTACAAAGGTGATTTTGTTCATTCACTATCCCACTTGACTGAGCCTGTTTCTTTACAGTACCAGTACAAAGAACTTATCCAGGTTCCCTTCCACAGCTGCCAAAATTAGGTGTTGTGATCACGTTTCTCCAGGGACAGTTCTAAGGTTCAAGATCTGACTGAATGACTTTGTGGTGTCTTGGATATTGTCATCACATGACACGTAGATGTGAAAGGTAGTGTGAATGTGACCAGTAGCATGCTGCTCATGGTGTCTAGGGTTGTCTAGTACAGCCCGGTGTAGTCACCAACGCTACATCAGTCATACAGGTTCCGTCTACAGCCAACTGCCAAGTCTATCTGGAGGATGGAAAGCAACCCGCTAAAGTTGGGTGAGGTTACTTTCATATGTAATATATTAGTTTCTCTTCTCTAAATTAGGAATAATAGCACCATGCACCAAAGCAATAAGGGCACACCGGGAAAAGATGTAAGTTCAGACAGTGCTTCAAGGCAAACCATTACCTGGTGAACTGAACCAAGAGCCAAGGAGTGATCTCAGCACTGGAATACAAATGTCTGCTTCCATATCCATGGAATGGTCCCTGACATGATGTTCTCAGCACTACCAGACAATTCCTCAACATAATTTTGATGCTACCACTCCTAGTTAAGAGAATGGGCAAGGTCACCTTGTCTAGAGAGGCAGATAACTAGTATGGATGCAGGCCTCTTGCTGTTGCTGCCAGTCTCCATGTCAGGGATCAAACCAAGGAATGCTTTAATTTGCAATTTCAGATATGCTGTAAAAGTGTGTAAGACAGACATACTGTTCATCCCCAACTGTATTTAATTGAAGTGATTAAAGGTGACTGGTGTTACACACAGTTTCTTTGCAGTTAAAAGATATAGCTCTTTCTAAGACTTATTCATTTATGGATCTCAAAGCAACTTAAAAGAGAAGCTAACTGTTGGAGATGGATTTTTGAAAATTATCTTGGCACACGAAAACTTTTGGAATTAAAGAGCACAGAAATCTTTTAATCACAATCTAACACAAGTCAAAATGTTCACTGTGTACAAAATGTAAAAAAAAAAAAAAAAGAAAACCTTAGAAAGGAAGAAATAGGAAGAAATATGGATGGGACAGTCAAAACATTTCAGCCTGAAAACCTGAAAGGATTTACTATCAAACTTGTATGGATGATGACTTAAATTAATCAAAAATTCAAAATGATTAAAAAAAAAAAAAAAAAAGAGAGAGAGAGAAAAGAAAATAATTCCCTAGAAACATATTACAGTATCTGAAACTCCATTTTTCAAAATTCTGAGAAGGAAGAAATCAGTCAAAACATGTTTTTGCCTTCAGAAGTTTTGGTTCTGATAAATTGGTATTTTCTGCTGAAAAAAAAAAAGAAAAAGGTACAAATAAATTACCAACCAGCTGTGGTAAGTATCATGCTTTGATTGTACAGTCTGGGAGCTGAAACACAGAACAAGAAATAATTGCAAATTCTGATTAACAGAACCAAATCTTGACTTAGAAAGAAGTGCTCTGATTTTAAAACAGTGTCAAATGAAGGGAACAGGAAAAAAAAAAAAGGTTATTTTCTTCTGTCTCTGGAATCAGGCCTTTAATCAAGCACCTCATGGTTTCAAATTTGTTGGTTAGGACTTGTGATAGTAAGGCAGTCACACTTGAGCAGAGAACAGGCTCATCAAGTGGATATTAGAAAGAGTCTCTTAACTGTAACTTACTACCATGAGCAAGGAAGAAACATTCGTAGGAAGCTAATTTCACTGCTGGAATCAGTACAACTTCACTGTATATAGTTTATTCTAAACTGGCTGAAACTAATTAGCAACTTTGTGTGATTGCCTACGACTTGCTGTTTTCTATTGTATTTTCCTAGTACACTGCTGTTAACTTTAAATACATTTCCTTTGTACCTCTGGTAATATTAAAATGCCAGAGAATATAGTGGGAAGGAAAAGGGATAAGTGCCTTTTTTTTTCTTTATTTCCTTTTATTTATTTATTTATTTTGGTTTGTTTGTTTTTCTCTAGCTCTCATCATTACATTGTGCTGCTTACCAACCTCATCCTTCTTTGCTTCTCTTGTCTGTCTGAACTTACATAGAAAAGAAACAATTTTTAAGTATTGAGCAACTGATAGACATGTTTTGAGTACCAGTACTATAGCTCTGAAGCAAACCATTCTGCAGTTGACCAGTCTTAACAATGTTTGCTTCAAACACATGACTAAAC
The DNA here is from genome assembly GCF_047663525.1 of Anas platyrhynchos. NCBI lineage: Eukaryota > Metazoa > Chordata > Aves > Anseriformes > Anatidae > Anas > Anas platyrhynchos. Next base: position 6,058,794 of record NC_092588.1, read on the forward strand.
ACAGAACATAAAGTTTCCTGCTCAAGGATGATTTTCCTTATGAAAATCACAAGGTGATTTGACAAAAAAAGTAAACTAAAATAAAACAAATTCCATGTTTGACGTTTTGAGAGTTAATTATAGGGAGATCACTATGCACAGAAGACCCAGTCAGGAGTTGACTTTGCAAGAGGAAGGCCAAGTCCATAATAGCTCAGAGGAGAGCTGCTCTGGCCAAATCTGTGGCAGCACCACAGGTCTTTATGGCGATGTGTATTCACGCTTCCACTCAGACCTAGCAGAGAAGGTTTTGATCTCTCACTGAAGTAACCCAGGCTCAACACCTGTTGTGGAAATCTATCGACTATGTTGGAAGAAAAGCAGAAGGCAGAGTGCTTTCAGGAGAAGGCTCACCCCTCAAGGCAACCCGTACAGGTGTAGGCTGCTACAAAGCAGGCAGCCCTCTCACTATTTCCCTCATCAGTAATCACTTGCCAAAAAATAAAAAATAAAAATAAAGGCAAATGAAGGCTTCAAAGGTAGGATATTCCAGGTACAGGTTATGAAGAAGGTTATGGCAAGCAGCAGGAGGAGCCCAGAGGAATCTTCTATGCTGTTCTGGTCATCTGCATTCAAGAGTAATGCATTAAGACAGGAACGAGTTCAGAGAAAGGATAGTAGCAAGACCCAGGGAATACAAAAAGCTTTTATAGAAAGGAACTTCAGTTAAGTGTGCCTTTTAGTCAGCAAAATGAAAGTTAGGTGGAAATCAGAGCATACTCAAGACAGCTAAGTCTTAAGGAGGGAGAAGAACTACTTAAGTTAATTGTCAGTGTTATCAGAAGAAATGGTGTACATTTAAGCTAAAACAATAGAAGAAGGATTCTAGCAAACTAAATGATATCTTAAATAGCTTTTCATGGAGTGTATAGGGACCATGAGCCCATCTAGTTTTAAAAATTTGAAGAGATTATGACAGAAACTTTATAAGGTGGTTTCTTCAGGAAGAAGACAGACATGATGACTTCAAAAGTCACATGCATACCTGCATTCTAAGTGAAAAAGAGCTTGATTTCCCTCACTAACTTTGAGACATTTCCAAGGTTTCCTCTCTCAGTTGTATTGGTACATGCTGGATTTTGTTCTGCAGTTGATAACACAGATGTAAATCTATTGCAGGTTTTGCAGCTGGTATTAATACCTTAAGAGATTTTTAACATTGGTAATATTAGGCTTATGTATCATAGAAATGTATGAATCTTACACTTTAGTGACCGTGATGGATTAAATTTACAGAATAAATCATTCTCTTTTCCCCATTTTTATAGTGTCTGGCCACTTCTAACATCCTGGTTTTTGTTTTTAATTGTTTAAATTCATTGAGCCACAAGATAATGATCTCTCTCCCCCCCCCTCCTCCCCCCAAAGATATAGAAAAATAGTATTATGCCAATTACATTGGCATTGAGAATTAGATTTTACAAGTTTTAAGGCATATTTTAGGCACTTATAACAATTATGTGTTCAGTAACTGTGTTCCAGTTACACAAGGAGTCTGTGTAAGGTAATGATTCCACATCTCAGGATTTCCATTTCATTTCTAAGCAAGTGAACCAAGATCCTCTGCACTGAAAATTCTGAAAGTGCTACATTTCAGCAGAATTTCAGTGAGAACGCACCTAGCTTTTACCAAAGAGAGGTTTGGGTGAAGAAGACAGCTAAAGAGTTTCAAGACTTAGAGCTTGGTTAAAACAGCTATAGTGGAAATACTTGTACACATTTGCAACATTTGCTATGGTTAAACTAGTTAAAGTTCATATATGCTATACATTTATTTAGGATGGCTACAGATGAATTGGTCAGTTCCTTGCTTTCTTTATTTGTATTTTCAGACAATTCAAAACTCTGGTACTGGCAGCACAAAGGAATCACCTTGAATACAGTTTTTTGTGTGAATACTAACCCACTGAAGCCAAGTTGAGACTTAATGAATTCTGCTATCTGGACTTCTCTGCATTTCTAAAATAATTTACAAATATGCATCCTATTTCTTTACTGTACTAAACAATGGCTACCTCAGTGATGGTAACATATTTTTATTCATACACATGAATGTTATATACATACATCTATACCATATTCAACCAATTAAAATAAAATCCCACTTTATATTTACTGTATCCTTTTATATGACTTTCTTGGCTATGAGGATGATCTTGTGAACCACACAAGATTAGATTCTTCAAATAGATTCTCTAGCAGATAACCAGAGAATAGGTATTCACCTTCACGAGTAAAGACTGTTTCTTCCTTAACTGCCACTAAGGGATGTACAAATACAGTATATCAGTAAGTTATTACTGATAGTTATTTAGAAATAATGCTGCACAGCTGCATCTGGTATAAGGAAAAGAGCTTGCATATGCAAAATAGGTATTTATGTTACTGTCAATACGGTATTCTGTTGCTTTTAGGTCTACAGTCAGGTAATTTTGCAAAACAAATGTAATTATGGCCATATCTCATGAGGTGAAGAGTTTAAAGATTATGTATGGAATAAAACCAATGTGTTTGAAAAATTACATAACAAGTATTTTTATCTGAGCAAATGGAAACCACAATTGTTTACTATGGTTCTGTAATGATGATAATAATCTCTATTTTATATAATTCTGCATTGGTAACTACCATCATAATAACATTGTCAGCCATGTTCAATACTGATATCGTAATCTACAACTACAGCTTATGAAATGCTGTACCCTATAGCATTAACAAAGAACACAATTGGGAAAGGTGCTGATTTTGCTTCTACCATAAATACAGGAGCAACCTTAATAAATTGAATGAATTGCATTACATTGTAAATTAGACTCTTCTAATGGATACTAGAATTATTGTGAAATAGGAACCAGTGTTATTGAGTTTTACTACTAGGAAGATAATAATTTTTAATTTTACAATACTAGCAATTTGTTTTTCTTAATCAGTTATCATAATGTCTCATCTCTGTTAGGATAATCAGTTTATTCCCTGGAATTTCTTGCTAGTGTATGGACATAAATAAGCTCCAGTTAAGGAAAATAAATGTGATCCATAACACAGTTGATGCAGGATAAAAATTCATATGGAAAATGAACCAATAAATTTTGGTTCAAAAGATAGGTTATCCTGAATTTCCATTAAATTTAATAGAAGTTAAGAGGGTATCCTCCATATAGGATGATGTTGTGGCCAGAGCTCTCCCCAGTAAAATTGCACCTGGAGGGTCAAAACCCTCACTGAAATAAATGGAACTACGCTTAAAATGCCTTTTTGTTTCCTTCAGTAATACAGATACTCAGAACAATTATGTTCCTCTGGATAAACAGAATTTGAATAACAACATGTGAATAGCTAATGAAAAGTATTTGTGGACTGTGGAAAAGAGAATATGGAAAAAGAGAGACTTGAGAACATGGTGATGCCAGACACCATGCAGGCTGATGTACTACTACCTTGATAACCACAAAGTATATACATCGATGTATGGGATCAGAAAGTGTTTGGAAAGAAAACCCTGTGGTGGAGTTAAAATATGTTTTATAGCAACTTTCTCCATATCCGTCACTCCATGGGGGTACCCATGCCCAGATGTTGGTGGGGTTGCAGGGACCTCCATGGGCAGAGGGCAGGACTGCCCCATGCCAGACCCAACCAGTTCCAGCTGCTTCCAACCGGCTTCAACAGCCCCATGGCAGGGCCCGGCTGAGCCCAGCACCAAGCTGGCAGCACCTCGGGGAAAACAGATTTCCAAAAGGGCAGAGCGGGTACAGGCCGAGGAGGAGGCCCAGGGCGAGGGAGAAGCAGCAGAGGGCCCAGGCCCCAGGAGGAGGAGGGCAGGAGGGGCTCCAGGCCCACAGGCAGCAGGGATTCCCCGGCAGCCCTGCAGAGCCCCCGCTGGAGCAGATCTCCACCCTGCAGCCCGGGGAGGGCCCACGCCGCAGCAGGGGGACATTTCCTGAGGGAGCTGTGGCCGTGGGGAGCCCCTGTGGAAGCAGGGTGTTCCTGAAGGGCTGCAGCACAGGGCAGGGCCCCTGCTGGAGCAGGGCCATGGGTGAGGAGGAAGGGGTGGCCAAGAGGGGTTGGGGAGGCTGAGCACAGCCCTCATCCCATCCCATCCCATCCCATCCCATCCCATCCCATCCCATCCCATCCCATCTCATCCCATCCCATCCCTGTGCTGTTTAAGTGAGAGCAGTTAAGAGTTAAGATGAAGAGGGAATAAGGATGGAGATGAGTTAAAGTGTCATTCTCTGTCTCAACCTGTTTCAACCTATTTTCCTTCCTTCTCCTGTTGAGGACGGGGAATGAGAAGAACAGCTGGGGAGGGCTGCTGGCTCTTAACCAAAGTAACCCACCACACAAGGTTAGTTACCAACAGACCCATCGTCTGTCTTACTATATGGAGAGGCTAAAACTCACCACTGAATGTTCCCACCACTGAGGCAGGAGAGGACACCACTTTTTAGCTATTTTACCAACACTTAAAATATCAGAAGCTTCAAGGGAATCTGTGCCTTCAGGCTGAGCTGTGACAGTACAAATTACAGATAAAGTGATTTAGTGCCTCCTAGCTATACTGCTTTTCCCTTTCACTTCTGTGGCCCAATTGTTTTTTTTTTTTTTTGTTTTGTTTTGTTTTTTTTTCCTATAAGCCCTCAGATGACCCATGTAGTAAGTAGCACAACCTGTGAGGAGAGGAGTCAGGAGTGAAATTGGGCCTGGGGCAAAGGTGTGTGAGGGGAAGGTGTTTTAACTGTGTCTTTGTTCTTCACCATCCAAACTTCTTTTAAAATTAATAATAAATATTTTTTTTTCCCAAGTCATCTGTGGTGGTATTTATTAAGTGACCTCTCTGTCTTTTTCTTGACCCACAAGCTTTTTAATCCCAGAGACATTCTCTCTCCCTGTCCTGCTGAGGATAGGGAATGAGAGAGCAGCTGAGTGGGAGATGTCTGTTAGCAAAGGTTAGCCCATCACATAGACAAATGTGCATGCACAAAAAGAAGTGAAACGCAAAGAAGAGAACATACACAAAAACATTAAGTCTTGAATTTGAACCGTCACCTCAAAGAATTAAAAATAACTTCCTTTGATTCTCTTCATATATTTGCTGTTGTGGATTAATCTGAAGGAAATCATCAGATTTTTTGCAGTTTGATGTTTATAACTTTCTAAAATGTAGTTTTTTAGAAAGAAATAAGAAGAAACTAGATAAAGAAAGAAAAGGATATTTGTCTGTAATTGGTGTGTCTGTTTATTTGACTTTGAAACTTGAATTTCCCAGGGAGCCATCTAGTCAAGAAAAGGAACACTGAGTTCCCTTGCACAAGCTTTAAAGCACATGATGCGTGCTTTGTATTGTAACTATTCCCAGCAAATTTGGAAAGTAATTTATAAGTTATGTCATACCAAGGATCCTACCCAGTGTGTTTCACCTTCCAGATCAAGAGACAATGGAATGTCAAAGAGGAGAATTCTGGGTAAAGGACTAAGTTGCTGACAAAGGGCAAAGTTTAAATAAAACATGTTCAGTGGAGTTGAATCAATACTTTATTTGTTAAGGAGAAGTAAAAGTACAAAAAAGCTTGTACAACTAGGCATAAAAAAGTGAGAAATCAATTCTAGTTAATTCAGAATGCTTGAGGAGTCACCTATGCCATTATGTATGAATAATTCAGGAACAGAAATTTATTGCAGACACATATTGTTTGGTTTGGATTTAGTTTTGCCCCTCGTTTGACCTGAATCCTGTAAAGAATGATATTCAACTAATTGAAATAACATTTTGCAAGTAAGACAATGCCTTAGGGATATTTCAAGAGTAATCCTGAAATAAAATTTTAAAGATGAAATGTCCGATAAAGTTTATATAAATAATGTTATTTTACAGTGTGTCAGCTGTTGTACGTGAGGGTATCCTCATTTGCAATGTGCTTGCCTCTTGAAAACAGATTTCTTCCCCCTTTTCTCAATCCCACTTTACTTCTCTCTTTCTTGATCATGTTGATCAGGTTTTGAAATGTTTATTGCCCTCTATCTTTTATTCACACTATTTTTTTTCTATTTATTTTTTTTGCAAGACATTACAAAGATTAACTGAAATAAACCATTATGGTTCAAGATGCTTTCAGATGTAATTTCATTACTCACATCCTATGATACTCACAGACTTCTAAAACCATAAAAGAGACAGGTTGACTATGCTTTTTCATACCTGTGTTGCAGCCACTGCAAAGATCTTTCAAAAATGAAACAACATGGAATTCAAATATGCTTTATTGCTGGCTTTATATTTGTCTGCCCTCCAACAGGAAATTAAAATTATTCACACACAGTAGGGCTCTAGTCATTGTATAGCAGATGCTCAATGTATTGAGTTTATTCAGTTACAGATTTTCAAGACATGGTTACTGTAACTCATATGAAATTTAGTTCCACCAATATTAGTCTATTGACAGCAGATCTAGCCTATGGCTAAGATCTGAGATATCCGGCTGTTTAATTTGAGATTTAAGAATTGATGCATACAGATGTTGTCCAGAAGGCCTATTCCACAGAATGGTCATGTAAAATTCACTGGCATCACTCCGATGGCTCTGATGGCTTTTTGTCTTTAGTCGCATTTATACATACATTCAGTAACACTCAACTTTAGCACTAACGCCCCCTTGCGATTCAGATTTAAGCAGAGAAAACCTCTCCAGGACATCAACTCTGATTAGATGTTTATATTAATGAGTCAACTAAAAAATGGCAGTATTTATACTTCACAGAATAGTCATCTGGTTACAGCACATGCACAGGATATGACCTTTTTTCTGCTTAGGGACTTGAACCCACATCTCTAGAAATTTCTCCAGCCATAAAGCCAAAGATCCTACAGTGAAACAAAGGAAAGTAAGTGAAACATTATTTAATTCATCTTTACAGATGGATTCTCCATTCACCCAAGGATGTGGGATAGTTTGAACAGAGTATTCCAAGTAAAATAGAGGTCAATTTTGGGGCCCACAGCTCACTGAAATTTGCACGCTAACAATATATATATATATATATATTTTTTTTTTTTGTTGTTGTTAATTTATCTTTGTTTTTTCTTGTTTGGTTTGTTTTCGTGTGGCTGTTTTCCTCTAATATAAAACGAATAAACAGCATATACACCTTGATTTCAAATGGGTGAGAAACAAAGTTCTCCTGTCTGGGGACCCATACCCTATGGCCCCTGTAGGGGACCCATTGGACTTCACAAATCCTTCAGGTCATCATGCTCAGCTTACAGAGAATCCCTTTTGTGGGATTTTATATTTGTTCATACACTTAGAATACAGATTATATTTCTCTGGAGATGCAAGAGCAGATTGTGTACTTCTACTTCTAATCTGGTAGTGATGTTTTTCTTTAATTTTTTCCCCAAAATAGGTCTTTCCTGAAGACCTAGTGTTTCCCTAGGCGTGGAAGAACTTTCAGGTGGAGCAGACAGAGATCTAATAGCCATATTTATAGTAGTAAGATTAGATATGGTTTATTTTTTAATCCTGAAGGCCAACAGTGTGTTATAGCTTGGGTCAGTTTAGCTGAAATCAGCCTACAGAAAAGGGAGGTAACATCTGACCAGCCTTTTGAATATTGCCACTCATCTGTGCTTTCTGAATGAATCCAGTAGGCTTACACCACACTAATACCATGATAGAAAAAAAAAGCTAACAATTTGCCAGCATTGGCAATCATGCCAAGTCTGCCCTGTGGCACCATATGTTTTATTAATATAAATATAGCCATTGAATTTTAGACATCTGCTCCATGCTGAAGAACAGAAATCCTGGATCACCCTGTGGAACTTTTGCTCAAGCTTTACTGTAGCCATAGCTTAAGTAAAACAAAAGCACCCTTGATATTTCTCATGAGCCTTTTTAATTTTTGTAAAACACAGCACAAAGCAGTCACTAAGACTGCCCCACAATTTCAAGCCCTCAGCCCTTCACAAAGAAACTCAAGCACCTTACTCTACCACTACTATTTTCCAAAGCTGTCTTATTTTCTTGCAGGTAAATGCATCAAACAGCCCTGTGCTGTACTTAGCTGCCAGTGATTCTATCTTGTTATTTAGTTGTGTTCTATGAACAACTTCTTGCTTAGGACTTTGATTTAGGAGAGGCTCAGAATAGGGACCATCTTTATGTTCTCAGCTTGTTGAGGGCCTAAAACAAAGAATCCATGTGTTCAGGATTGGGCCCTTCTCTACAAGAAGGGTATTGAATTGCTGGAATGTGTTCAGAGAAGAGCAGTGGAGCTGGTGAAGGGACTTGAAAGCAAGACATATGAGAAGCGGCTGAGGGAACTGGGGTTGTTTAGTCTGGCAAAAAGGAAGCTGAGGGGAGACCTCATCACTCTCTACAACTACCAGAAAGAAGTGATGCTGGGATCAGTTCCTTTTCTCAGGTGATAATCATTGATTACCCCAAGCCAGAAGGCATCCACAAGGATCAAGTCCACTAAGTTAGAGAACACAAATAAACAGCATAAAGTTGCACCAGAGGAGGTTTAGATTGGATATTAGGAAGAATTTCTTCATGAAAAGTATGGTTAGGCATTGGAACAGACTGCCCAGGGAAGTGATAGAGTTGCCATCCCAGGAAGTGGTGGAGTAGCCATTTAAAATACCCGTGGATGTGGAACTTAGGGACATGGTTTAGTGCTGGACTTGGTAGTGTTAGGTTGATGGTTAGACTTTATGATGACCCTTAATGGTCTTTTTTTATGATGACCCTTAAGGGTCTTTCCAACCTAAAGGATTCTGAGTCAATGATGCTTTGTGGGACTTCTAGGTGCCACATCAATACTTTTCTTATGTAGTAACCAACTGCACTGTAGGAAGTAGGATGCACTCTAGCTGTCAACTTAAAACTACACAGAGCAACGTTTTTATCCAATTTCATCTGGCTCCAGCATGGATTTCAGCACCATCATAGAATCATGATTTCTAGCCTCTGGTTAAATACTTTGTAGCACTTTTTTGCAATTTATACTGTGATGTTGTAGATGCACTGAAACTGGTAGCCAAGCTAGCAACTTTACACTTTGCTGAGAGAGCATCCCGTTGAGGATGCTGAGTTCTACTTGTCTAAGAAAAGAATAAGATATAAATACAGATCTGGGAAAGAAATTTATCTTTAATTAATGTTATGTTACAGAGGACTCCAGCAAATCAGAACTGGATTTTTCATGTAAACTTTGCAGTTAAATTAGTAGGGATCAAAGTTCAGAATTGATTGAGTAGAGAATATCAAAGTAACTGATGGAAAAAAAAAAAAAAAAAGCACATCAAAATACCTTCAGTGAGCATAAGCTAACTGGCTTGTGAATAAAATTGTAATTATACCAAACAATTTTTTTTGAGGCATGCATCATTATCCTCTGGATAAATTATCCAGTGATTCATAGTCTAAAGAAATTTGTGTAATCTATCACTTATGAAAGAATTCTTGAACAGCATTATCTTGTTTTATATTCGGTGGGAAGTCCTGTATAGAAGAAACAACCCTTTTGAGGACATGCAAGCATCTCATATCTTATTTTATTAACAGAACTACAATGCAGAGCACCAGATTCATTGGGGTCTTTGTGCTAACTCCTGGTGACATTCATCCAAGTCATTTAAGTCATTTTAATATGGCTGACGAAGACGGTGTTATAACATGCAGTAACAGAGAAACAGAAACAGTTTTAGCATAAACTGGTCTGCATTTCTTCATTACTTTAGTTGTCTCAGCATAAAAATTTGCCAATTTACACAACATAAGCAATATTATTTTTTTTTTCAAATGAATTTTAGTTTTCCATTCTCTGCTAGAATAAGTTGTCTGTGTTTTACCATTCTAATGTAGTTAGGGATACAGAACCAGTATTGAATGGGATGCTTCAGATTCTAGTGTTTCTTGAGAACTGTTGAAAGCATACTTACTTAATCAGCACAGTTCTTAGAGTATCTCTACAGTATTCAGGGCATTTTTAGGGGTGAATATGAAATGCCTCCTTACCAAAACAGTTTAGGATTGTTACATTTTTTCTCCACAGAAACAGTGGCTTTGAGTGAGTGCTCAAAAAGGGACAATATATATATATATATTTTAATTAAAAAAAAAAATCTAAAAGAAAAAAAAGTTTTCAGGTAAACTTTGTTGAATCAAGCACAAGGGCCATATAACTTTTGCTACATAACTGAGGTAGCTAATTTAGGAGTATAGCTGCCCTGCACTCACTAAAATGAATGGAGAGAGATAGGAAATCGATTGAAAAATATAGGACATTGCAGATGTCATTTAGTTTTCAGGTACGTAGCATCAATCTCTTTTTCCACAGAGTACAGAGGAAGTCTAATCTTGCACATTTCAGTCAGATGCTTGAAGTGCTGTGAGAAGGATGTGGACATAATATCTACTGAAATCAAAAGAAAAGCTCCTGAATACTTCAACAACAGTTAGGATTAAGCCTTAGACCAAACCTCCTGTCTTCAGCAGAACCAGATGGCAGAATTCACCTTCCCATTGCTCCAGAGAGAAGACCATGTTGACCATGTTTGAGGAGACAGTTTTGCAGAGCTGTTGAGAAGAAAATTAAATGTTTAGTTGTACTTTTTTGTGTGTTGTTGTTATGCCTTCCATGATTTAGTGAGGTATATATGATGTGACATTATTACATCAAACATGAATGCTCAAGCCTTTTCTGCTTTCCTGCCTATAACTTTTGCATTTTCATCATTTTTAATGGATATCCTGCTAAGATGCTCTTGTGCTTTACTGCCATTGTTTAGAAATAGTGCTTCTTTTCATTTTTAGTTTATGTCTTGTTCACCTTCTCCCTTCCCCCTGAAATATCAAAGTATTGTGAATTTCATATTCAGCCCCTTTTAACCAGCACATGCTTTTTGCTTTTTTTTTTTTTTTTTTTTTTTTTTTTTCTTTTCCTGCTTTGGAGAAGGTGCATTCATCTATAATTTTATCAGTTCAATAAAATTAATACAAATGTTAATAAAAGCAAAAGTTAGGCCAGGTTTGAAATCCAATAATGGCAATGCGCAGCACTTTATTGGCTCACTAACACAGGTAACCATGGGAAATTAGAGATATTATCTTACTCACCAGAGAACCCTGTTATTTGATACAATAAAGTATTATTATATACATGTATTATACATGTATATAATGTATACATTATATACATGTATATACAATATTATGTATTAATTGTTAGCCAAATAAAAATAAATACATGGATAAAGAATATAAATTAGAATATGACTCTACTGTCATATTCTCTTCTGGTCAAGAGATTCTCCGTAGAGATTATGTTTATGTCTTTATGGTTATGAAGATAACTTCTCACCAACTTGATAAGCTGTTGTCATGTATGGCACCTCCTGAGAATATCTGTGAGAATAGACAGAGAATATTAATGTTGTTTTCAAGTACCTGAAACTGGCTTTCTCTACCAATATCTGCCTGAAAGATTGTGCATATTAGGAACTGCCTACATGTATATCCTCTCTGATCATGGCTATACTAATAAATTAAACACCATCTAAGACTATGCCCCAACAGTGCTAATATATTGTTAAATATATTGTTTTTTTATTTGTTTTAATGTACTGCTAATCAGTTAGAATGGCTTCATGCTGGGAAAACTAACATCCTCCCAAACCAGTGTTGGTCAACAGCTCTGATGTTAGCCTCAGTCAAGAACCATTCCCAATAACCAATCCGAGGATGTTGACTTGATTTTGGAAGCCAAGAGAGTCTAACAGCACAGATGTGTTTTTTTCCATGCCAGTTGCTCTCAGTGCCTGGAAGAGTTCCCAAAGGTATTTACTGGTCTTAGACATAGCACCTATGGCTCAGCTGGAGAAGCCAGCTTTGAAAAAAACAGTGTGTGTTTTCAGGCCAGTTGCTACCTACAGTCATCAAATATTCCAGAAGCCAGTCTAATGTGAAAACCACAAAGAGTAAGATCATTGTCAGGAATTCTGGAGTTGGAATTTTCCCCATGGAAAAGTTATCCCAAGTTATCCCAAGGCTGGAATCCTAGGGAAAGAAGAAGAGTTGATTTCATACCTTTGAATCCTTAAAAATCTGCCTACCTGCCTCTGTAAATCCATCCTAACTTCATATTCTTTTTCTGTGGAGTTTAAAAATCTGTCTTTCTTCCTAGACTGAATTGTCTGATGAAGTTTTTGTTTGTTTGTTTGTTTTTGTTTTTGTTTGAAAACAGATTATCTATTCTACCTCACATTTGAGGCACTCAGGGTTTCTGTGTAAAGCACATAATTCTAGCAAAGTCTGTTTTTCTCAGTTTCAGTATAGTACCTACTATGGGGGTCCTAGCCACTCACTGTAACACCTGATATTTGTACTACTATACATATGCTTATATATGTGTGCATACACAGGGAAAGAGAGACACAAAAACATACTTCCTTTTTAAAACAGTCCTGTCCTAGTAAGAGCCCCAGATGAGTAAAGGTATTATCATTATGATGTTGTATCTTCCATAAGGAAATAAGACCATGAAGAAATCTTTCTCCATGTGTTAGTTATAGTCCTTCATAATGATGCATATAAATATAGCATTAAACAAACTGCTTGGTTTTATTAGTCATCTGTTATCTGCAAAATCAACCTATATAAGAATTGCAGATCTCAAATGCAGACCCTCCTGTTCAAAGTGCTTCTGTTCTGAAATCAGAAATCTCCTTTGTCTGTTTTCCCATCTGTGTGATGTTTTACAGTTAGGACCACCACCAACTCTTTGCATTCATTACTTGAAATTGCAGGAGATGCAACATAGGGAGATGTCAGTAGAAGGCAAACACCTACATTCTCTAGTTGGGGGAGTCACAGGGCATAAGGCAGCATTATCCTCCAAAACTGACAGGCTGATAAGAAATGAAGGGGATATTTACTCTTATTCTTTGCCACAGGTCTGTGCTCAGATCTGCATAACTGGAGAGTAACTTCACTGTCCCTAAGAAAGGAAGTTTTTATTTTTCTCTTTTAGTTTTGGTAAATACTTGTTGAAGTTATCTCACTGACCTCTTCTGCCTCTTCTAATCCTCTTTTAAGTCTGTCTCAGTGACACACTGAAACTTGGTACTGCCCATTTGGGGTGTGAGTGTCTACAAGGGACTGCAAACACTGCCATGCCTTTGAGCACGCTGCCATGCAGCCACAGCTGTTCACTGGCTGTTGGTGCCCAGCAGCTTCTCATCTATTCTTCCCATGTTCTGGAAAGAGCAAGGTCCACAACAAAACCCAGCAGTCTAGCAAAGACCAATATGACACCCATGGCAGTTTAAAATAGTGAAGATTCAGCTTTCCTGCAGAAGCAGAGGAAGGCCACGTGTTCACTGTGGCATCTGGGGTTTATAGAGGTAGTTGAGGGCGTTTCTAGTTTATTTTTTTTCTCTATAAATTGAATTGGAAAAATAAATTCATAAGAATAAGAGTGAAATATAAAGATTAATTGCACATTTAAAACATATGCTGTGTAGTGCAGATTATTGTCTTTGTTCTTTGAAACAGAGATTACATGGGTGCTTATTGGCCCATTGAATTTACATGGTCTCTGAGGGTTGAATTGCTCGGCTGTTATGGGTTATAGCCTCAAAGCCTAGCTATTCTGTTTCCTGTGCATCAGTGTAAAAAGGTTTGGCAGCTACTCAGACTCATACCAGAGCAATAACATCAGTGCTACTTCACAAGTCTCCTCAGGTTTTATCTTCTTTGCTCAGAGAATAAATACTGTTTATATGGATACTCCTCATTTCTACCATCACCACAGTGAGCTGAGCAAGACTAAGCAAGATCTCTCTCTTTTTTTTTTTTTTCTTTACTAGAAATGACATGACACTTTCTTAACTAAAACATAAAAATCTCCATTCTGTAGGTCTGTTTATGAGGGCTTGTCTGTATTATTATTTTCTTGAGACCAGACTATTCATGCATTACACTAGTAAAATATTTCTGGTATGGATGCAGGTAAACAGCACTGACTGAAGAAAGCTGTGCCAGCTACAGAAAGATTTGGTCTGTCTTTACCTAAGGAACTTCTTCCAGCCTGGGGTCAGCCAAATTTGTCAGCCAGATGTCAACCGTATTCTTACTCTTATTACTGTAGCTATGCCAACTGAAGTCAATGCAAAGATACCTTTTTGGATGCAAAACCAATCCTTGTTTGACAGGAAGAGATTTCTGATATCTTCGTAACAGGGGTACTGCATAACCAACGTGCAGCTGCACACAACCATGGTCTAGACATAGGGCAGACCTCAGGCTATGACAGTCTAGGATTTGGCCAAAAGAGGTGTGAAGAGGTATGGTCAGAAACCAAGGACTCCTGCTGTTAAAACACAAGTACACGCTCTGGGAAGGTTACAGCATCTGTCTCTGAAAGCAGTTCTGTAGCACAGTAGTGTAATAAAGTGGAGGTCAAGTTCCTTCCTGTCACAGAATCACAGAATCACAGAATTTCTAGGTTGGAAGAGACCTCAAGATCATCGAGTCCAACCTCTGACCAGTCCCCACTAACACTAGCAGTCCCCACTAAACCATATCCCTAAGCTCTACGTCTAAACGTCTTTTAAAGACTTCCAGGGATGGTGACTCCACCACTTCCCTGGGCAGCCTGTTCCAATGTCTAACAACCCTTTCAGTAAAGAAGTTCTTCCTAAGATCCAACCTAAAACTCCCCTGGCGCAACTTAAGCCCATTTCCCCTACATCCTGTCACCAGGCACATGGGAGAACAGACCAACCCCCACCTCTCTACAGCTTCCTTTGAGGTACCTGTAGAGTGCGATAAGGTTGCCACTGAGCCTCCTCTTCTCCAGGCTGAACAAGCCCAGCTCCCTCAGCCGCTCCTCGTAGGACTTGTTCTCCAGGCCCCTCACCAGCTTCGTCGCCCTTCTCTGGACCCACTCAAGCACCTCGATGTCCTTCTTGTTGCGAGGGGCCCAACACTGTCCTACACTCCTATATTCCTACTCCTGTTTTTAGTCTTCAGCACACATCTGCATGCCTAACCCATCTCTGTGCTGCTCATTAGCTCACAAGTGTTGTGTTGTTTCTCCGTCAAGAGGGTTTATTTTTGTGTGTGTGTATTCTGATTGCCATACGTAAATTCCACTGGGAAATCAGGGAATGCAGGTGAACTTTCTCCTTGCTTTGTTGTCATTATGGCAATCTTTAAGCACACACACAGACAGACAGACATGCAAACAACACAAGAGGATGCCTAACATTCTTGTCAGAAGGAACCTGTCTCTTTTGATGCCTTCTCAGAGAAATTATGTGTGATTAATATTAAATAACTTAATACTTTACCTGACTGTGAATTTAGTCAGCTCTTCCACCATAGACAAGCAGAAATAAAAGTCAAGAACTAGTGATATATACAAACAGATAAGAGTTGTGACAATATTCATTTTAAGCATGAAGACAGTGCTGAACTTTCCATAGGAAACCTGAGTACATGATATTTTTCCTAAATCTCTTAGGAGTGACTTGTTTTTTCCTTATTCCTAAATATTACAGCCAAGTAAAAGCTTCATTTATCTCCTCAAAAAGGAGAAATTTGTTATTGTCCCAGGTAAATAGGAAAGGGCTGGTAGATTAGAATTCTTATTAATATCCAGAAATGCTTCTTTAGTGTGTGGGTGACTGAGTACTGGTATAGGCTGCCCACAGAAGTTGTGGAATGTTCCTCGTTGGAGATCTTCAAAAGCTGCCTAGACATGGTCATGAACAACCTGTTGTAGGTGTTCTTACTGAACAGGGATTGGATCAGATGACCTCCAGAGGGCCCTTCAAACCTAAACCATTCTGTGAATCTGTGATTAGAATTATTATCCTTATTTCTTCAGGTGCAGCGTTCTTTCCAGACATAAGTACTAATACCAGTTATATCTTTTCATTCTCTGCTGGATTAGCAAGGGGATCTAGCAACATCTAAATAAACCCACATAAGAAAGACATCGTTAATTAGATGGGACTAGATGAAAGCTAGAAGGATTATATTCAATGCGATTAGTAGCATGAAACCAATTTATCTGCTCTCTTGCTCAAGAGACATGTTTATGGTTTGGATATTCAGAGTAATCATTAGCATGGGTAAGTGTTTCTTTATTTTGTATGAACAATTTACAGATTTTATTTATTTATTTATTTATTATCTGTTTTGAAAACTACACAGAAATCTCTATACAAAAAATAATATAATAACTGTTATTTCAAAGTACCTTGGCCCCTACTTACAAATTGTTTTCTTATTAATATAAATCTTTGTTAACTATCTTCTTCAGATAATAAGAGATAATAATAACATCCTATCCCATCTCTGTCATCTGTGTCTTATTCACGTCCATGATTGCCTATGCTGTAGTTTAAGACTGAAACAAACAGACATTAGCTGCAAAAATTGACTTAAGTAGTTGTACATGTTCTCCAATATCTGAAGAAGGAAAGAAAACTCTGACAGAATTTGTGAAAGAAATCTCAGATAGCTTTTTAAACTGATTTAAAACAAAAGTTTGGCTATCCCAAATGAAACTCTTTGACTGTCGTTCAGAAAGTAAACTTTTAGAGACTTTATTTTTGTTTGCACCACCAAAGGTTTTCCATGTAGAAAATGTTTGTTAAAATCTTATCATTATAATAGGGAGAACAAGGGAAGACAGGTGTATATAAATGTGTGAATATAGGTGAATAAGAGATAATGTGATATGCTGAAGCAAAGTTTCTGCTGAATTCCTCTGTCCAGCAGACCAGTGATCCAAGGTAATCAATCCAGCATATGCATGAATCCAACACTAGGGACTATTTTAAACCATCTAAAAAATGTAATTTAATAACTTGAACTATTTACAAAAATCTGCCCTACTTGACTGTCTCTGTCTTTGCAGGAACTCCTATTGACCATTCACAAGAGTCCCATTTGTGGATGTAGACAAGTAGCTGATCTGGGGAAATTTCTGGACCACATACATTAATTCTATCATCTGTGCAGGTGACTAGGTGGGAGTTTCCAGACCACTGTAGTTATTAATGACTGAAGTATAGACATAGAAGTATAGACATAGATTTGATGGATGGACCACTCAGTGGGTAAGGAATTGGATGGATAATTGCACTTGGGATTTGGAGTTGGGGTTCTTCAGTCTGGAGAAGAGAAGGCTACAGAAAGACCTTATGGCGGCCTTCCGGTACCTAAAGAAGGCCTACAGGAAAGATGGAGAAGAACTCTTTATAGGACATGGAGTAATGGCATTAAACCAAGAAATAGTAGATGTAGATTACGTATTTGGAAGAAATTATTTATTCAGAAGTTTGTGAGGCACTGGAACAGGTTGCCCAAAGAAGCTGTGGATGCCCCATCCCTGGAAGTGTTCAAGGACAGGTTGGATGTGGCTTTGAGCAACCTGGTCTGGTGGGAGGTGTCCCTGCCCATGGCAAGGAGGTTGGAATTATATGATCTTTAAGGTCGCTTCCAACCCAAACCATTCTGTGATTCAGTGATGATTTACACAGGCACTGGTGCACAGCTATGCCACAATTCTAATAGAAACTTGAATTTCAATTTCAATTGTATAGCTTAAATTCCATAGTTCTTGTTTCAGCCTTAACAATACAGCGAATCTTGACAATATTAACTTGTGCCTTAGAAAACTGTTTAAGCAGCATTTTAAGACTGTATTCAGTCTTACAAAACAATAAACTTCTTTTGGTCTTTCTATTCATGTCATTGTTAATTATTTGCCCCATTTCAAAGATCAGCCACTGAATTTGCATCTTTTTGGAGCAGGCTTTTGGTTCAGTTTTCAGTCTGGCAGGTAACTTAGAGAACATCATAAAACAATTTTGAGTCCATCATAAGATTTGAAAATGTTGACTATCATGGATATCTCATTATATTGATCTATTTAAGGATTTTTTTCTCTGGCTTTGTTTTATTTATTTATTTATTGGGGGCAGGGGTAGGAGGAGGAGGTGTTAATCTCAGTCACAGAGCTCTTATGAAATTAAATGGAGTCACAAACAGCATTCTGACTTCCTTTATTTTGCTTCCTTTGTTCACTGGACAGAACCTTTAAGAAGCAGGCCTACATGCTTTTAAGATTGGAAACTTTAGAATGTATTTATGAAAACTTTCACGGACAAAAATAAACCCCACAAATGCAATGAAAATCTGCTATCATACAATGAAAAAATGAGCCTCTAAATGATTTATTCAGCAAACACTGGCTAAGCACTGAATTCTTACCCACAGTGAAAGGTATGCGGCCAGCTTTAGTGCTTATCTATCAGTATCTTTTAAGGCTTAGGCCAATAAATATCATGCTCAATAAAACATCCTGGAAATACTTTCCTAGTGGAGAATATATATATATTTCTATTGAAGAAATATGATATATTCAAAATCATCCATTCCCACCATGTCTCTTGTTGGAAATAATGTGACCCATTGCTTTGAAAGTGTTGTCACGATAAAGCTACTGTCCTTATAAGTCCACCTGAAAACATAAGTTATTCTCTTATTATCTGCTTTGCAAGATGTAGCAAAATGTTTGCAGTTTGAACTCAGGATGGAAGATCATATCCTTTAAAGAACAGCAGCTGGTAATATTTATGCCTAGTAGGGAACAATGTGTGCTCATCCCTAAAGTACCTCCAACTTTTATCTTGGCAGGGAGCCATACCACATATAAAACATAATCGATGGGCTGACTCAATATTTATAATGTAATTCACAAGATGAATCTATTTGTGATTGAGCTAAATCTTTGAACACAGCACTTGGGAGGAAAAGGACTACAGGAATCTTAGTTTTACCTTTTCAGAGATATATATGTAAATACATGACACAGAGACAGCATGGTCAAAGAACAGAGCTAAGGGCATTGCTATCTAGTTTTAATACTTCAAACACTTGAAGAACAGTGAAAATAGTACACTATATATTACATACAGCAAATTTTATCCCTCCTGCTCTGTGTATATTTACCACATGAGCTTTTGTGTTATATGTAATGTCACTATTATTTGCCGCTTTGTGGTTACATACACAAAATGAACAAAGTAGCCTGTCCAAAACAAAGGTTCCTTCCATGCCATGACTGCTCACTGTGATCTCTGAGCATTATCTACAGGCAAAAAAAAATAAGGCATCTTGTCAAACTCCCTTAGGACTTTTTAAGTTACTTTGGGGTCTCTCTTGGTTTAATTTTGAGGTTGATTTCAGTGATTACTCTAACATCCAGCTTAGCCACTGAGAAGACAGAGCTGTCATTGCATGAGTAAGAGCTCTGCAACACAGTAATGTCTGGAGTTTATAATGACATATGGAGAAAACTAAATAAGCTACATTTTCAGTTTTAAGGTACAGCTTTAAGGGCTTTGCTTTTGAAATATGAGCTTAAAAAGTTTGCCAGCCTTGTGATATACTACTAATAAGGTGGGAAGACAATAAATTAAATGAACTACTAATATGCTGCCAGATATCACTATTCACAGATGACTGCTACAATTATTGCTAAGTATTTTGGCACAACTCCAGGACTTCTAACGTATAGTGTAGGGCAGTCAAACAAATGAGCAGCTCCATGGTTATGTGCTGTTGTAAGCACTGCCAGCTTCGCACTTACTAGCCATATGGCATCATCCTCCATCAGCAAATACACCTCGCTTCTGATACAGATACTTCCATTGTGAGCAGTGTGAAGAACAATAATTCATCATGGGAAAACTGTCTGAATTATTTACTTCCAGGAGGCAGTCTGGCATTGGTTTTAATGTTGTGGACAAATGTACGTTTTATTGTGATTATTTTAATTATTCTTTACAACTATTTTGAGAAAGTTATGGCTTGGTTGTGACTTTAATCGTTGCAGCATCAAGCATAATAAGGACTGTATTCAGTCCCATTTGAGCATATGGAGGATTTTTTCCAGATCTTAGTTCCATGCATAAGGAGGAAAAAGAGTTCATGTTCAGAGGGTCTTTGTGTAGGTGAGGAATGTAAAAGATTATAGAATCAAAGAATCATTAAGGTTTCAAAAGACCTTCAAAATCATCTGTCTAACCATCATTGTACTACAAATTTCACCCACTAAACCATGTCCCTAAACACCATGTCCAACATTTCCTTGGACATTCCCAGGGACGGTGACTCCACCCATTGGGCAACTCATCCCAATGCCTGACTACTCTTTCTAAGAACTGTCTCCTAATTTCCAACCTGAACTTCCCCTGGCACAACTTGATGGTATTCCCTCTAGTCCTATCGCTAGTTATTTGTGAGAAGAGGCTGACCCCCTGTACTCCACACCTTCCTTCAGGTAGTTGTAGAGAGCACTAAGGTCTCCCCTGAGCCTCCTCTTCTCCAGACAAAACAACTCAATTTCCGTCAGCTGCTCCTCATATGACTTGTGTTCTAGACCCTTCACCAACTTTGTAGCCATTCTCTGGACATGCTCCAGGGCCTTGATGTCTTTCTTGCAGTGAGGGGCACAAAGCTGAACACAGCACTTGAGGTACAGCCTCACCAGAGCTGAGTACAGGGGAACGATCACCTCCCTGGTCCTGCTGGCTACACTGTTCCTGATACAAGCCAGAATGCCGTTGGCCTTCTAGGCCACCTGGGCACACTGCCGGCTCATGTTCAGATGAGCGTCAGTCAGCACCCTCAGATCCTTTTCCTCTGCACAGTTTTCAAGCCACTCTCCCCCAAGCCCACAGCATTGCACGGGCTTGTTGTGGCCAAAGTGCAGGACCTGGCACTTAGCCATGTTGAACCTCAACCCATTGGCCTCTGTCCATTGACCCATCCTGTCCAGGTCCCTCTGTAGTGTCTTCCTTCCTTCCAGCAGATCAACACTTCCCCCCAGCTCGTCCCCCACTGACACCTGGGGAACACCACTCATGACCAGTTATCAGCTGAATTTCACTGCATTCATCACCACCATCTGGGCCTAGTCATCAGCCAGATTTTAACCCAGCAAAGAGTGTACTTGTCCAAGCCATGGGCTTCCAACTTCTCCAGAATACTGTGGGAGACAGGAGATAGGAGATGCAGCTATGATTTGCCAACACTACCTTTCTATAATCAATAGAGTCAATAGATAAATGAAAGAGAATGTGAGCTCACATAGACATATCTTTTTGCTGCTTTACAAGGTCTGAATGCATCATGGTTACATTTCTCCTGCTGAATCTAAAGTGACCAATCTGCAATAACTGCCCTGAACTCAGACAGGCTGAAGTAGGCTGAGATTTATATCCCTGATAAGCAGTGTATACACATGTTGAGGAGCACCAGGTGGCCCCAAGATGAGATCACAGAATCACAGAACTGTAGGGGTTGAAAGGGACCTCAAAAGATCATTGGGTCCAACCCCCCTGCCAAAGCAGGTTCCTCAGAGCAGGCTGCTCAGGTAGGCATCCAGACAGGCCTTGAATATCTCCAGAGAAGGACACTCCACAACCTCCCTAGGCAGCCTGTTCCAATGCTCTGTCACCCTCACCGTGAAGAAGTTCTTTCACATGTCAGTGCGGAACTTCCTGTGCTCTAACTTACAGCCATTGTCCCTTGTCCTATCTCCACAAACCACTGAGAAGAGGTTGGCTACATCCTTCTGTCCCCCACACCTCAGATATTTATATACATTGAGGAGGTCCCTTCTCAGTCTTCTCTTCTCCAGGCTGAACAGATCCAGGTCTCTCAGCCTTTCTTCATAGGGAAGATGCTCCAGGCCCCGTATCATCTTTGCGTCCCTCCACTGGACTCTTTCCAGGAGTTCCCTGTCTTTCTTGTACCAGGGAGCCCAGAACTGGACACAGTGCTCCAGGTGAGGCCTGACCAGGGCAGAGTAGAGGGGGAGGATCACCTCCCTTGACCTGCTGGCCACACTGCTTTTAATGCACTTTTATGCTTTTAATGAGATGTGACATGTCCATGTCCTGACTGGAGCCCTAGCTTATGGCTGGTATGAGTCCTGATGAACTCACTGGATTTGAAGAAAAATAAGAGGTGCACATAGCTTGCAGAAGACATGATGACCAGAGGGGGAGGAAACTGAAGTATACTGCAGGTTATCCTGTCATATTTCATATTTCACATGAAGTGTGTTTTCCTATATTCCTGATACTGAAATAAGTCAATGATTCTAGTGTAGAAATGCAAATATAAAAAGACAGGGAAATACCTTCCAAGCAAATCCTTCTCCATTTCTCCTGTGGGGTAAAAATCTCCCAGGCAAAGTTAGAGACATAATGACTTGTATTACACTAGAATTTATCCTCTTAAGACATGTGAGCAATTTAGATGAGATAATAAGAATTTGTTCAATATTTGCATAGAAACAAGTAGAGTTCAGAATCAGGGCACATTGTTAAATTAGCAAAATGTCTTATTTCCATTAAGAAATAAATATTTTGTAGAGAATCCATAGGACAAGGTAAGATTTTGCATGAGTTCTTGCATGAGATCTAGAATGTCCAGCCTCATACCCCCTTTGATATTATAGACCGTTAGGTCAGATTTTCATTAACCTCTGTTGTGTCAGGATACATGTATTAGCAAAGATTGGATTCCTGAATAAAAGGTTTTTGATACTGAATAGATGTTTGTTTATCCTCCTGTATGTTTCTTTCACGTTATTATGCAAATATACAGATGACATCAAAGTCATAGTTGTTCTGTGCTGAATGCTAAAAATATTTGTGATAGTGCTCAAATACTATAGGAATGATCAAAGTGGACAAACTACAGTCAGGCTAATACGTCGGTGAGTTTCCGCTCAACCTAGTTTAAAAGGTGGATCTAATATTCTTGGAACTTCTGATTAGTGACAAAGGAGATTTACACCTTATTTTTTATTCTTATGACAAAAACTGTTTTCTTCCTGACAGGCATTAGAAGTGGGAAAGAACTGAAAACACAGAAAATTACTAAAGAAAGAAGCAGGAGTTTTAAAATCACTTTTCTTAATGAGGATTATTTATATTATAATGTGAGTGTACTTATGCAAGTGTTTTCTTTGTGTTCATAAATTAAGTCCCAGATAGTTTGCATAAAAAGATAAATATTATTAGGTTTATGAATGTTTTTATTTTATTTTATTTTATTTTATTTTATTTTATTTTATTTTATTTTATTTTATATTTTATTTTATTTTATTTTAAAACATCAATATATTTCTAAATAAATAATAAATTAGTTATTAATGTGGTAAATATATCTGAAACATTGTGGACACAAAATGATTAAATTAAATAGTATTAAATTGGATATGATAAGAGAGATAAAGTTTAGTATATAAAATTATTTTCCTTGGGCACAAGGTAATAGATTAATCTTACCTAACCGTAGCTGTCTAAAAGTCAGCTGTCTGAACTACCATTTAGAATCATACTGCTACCAACGAAGAGGTAAATGAGCATATCTGGAAGGTCATTCATCACATTTTCAGATAACTCTCTGGAGATGCTGCTCTGTGTCTTTTGGTTCTCTAGATAGAGTTTAGCTGAGTTGCTTAGACTCAATGCCTAACCTGGATCAAGTTTGATTATAAACTTATATTTTCCATCTTTAAATACAGCTGTGATCATTCATGGATCTACCTTACATCCTTCCACAGCATTAACCCTTTTCTCCAACCACAGATGAAATGATATTCATTTTGGTCATAAATGACAGGCAATATGTAATACTGAATAAAGCCTAAAGTTTACTGAAATGATGTATCACTTGGACCTCAACGCTATGTCAATAGTGAATGCTTTTAAAAGCTTCCTCTCTTTTTGACTCAATTTACATTCTATGTTTGTGTAATCGTATAATTCTCACTATAATTTTAGAGATGAACCTAAAATAAATACAGATGGTGTAAAATTCTTCAGTAACAGTGCTTCAGCCAAAAGGGTTACTGGCAGCCTGAGGGAGCCTGACATTATAGGTTACACATTTTAAAAAGATCAGAAGGACTAAGGAAGCCCCTCAAGTATATATAAACCAAATATCTACTCTGAAATCAGAAACTAGGAGAAAATGTATGAAACCAACTCTTTCTTTAATTTGTCTTTTTTTTTTTTTTTCTTTTCTAAGCACGCAGTGTCAGGAACTGGACTGTACTAATATAATTAAACCAGTATGCCTTTTGTTGTTGTTGTCATTGCAAGATGTAAATATTATTATTATTGTTGTTGTTGTTGTTGTTAACAGAAGAATTTCATATTCCACAGTATTTCTTGTTTTATTTCTGTAGCAATCCTGGTAATGTCAACAGAAGTTCAGCCCCCAAAGTTTCTGCATGCTGTAATTATGCCAGGACAGCACTTTCAGAAATGCTGAACTTCAGTAATCAGTGTACTATGAGTAAAGGTATAAAGAAATTTAGCAATGCATAGCTTTCTGGGAGTAGTGAAAATGCTTTGAGGGATTACCAAGTAGCCTGACTGTTAGGTGTTTTCAAGGAAAATTTGTTCTTAACCTATCTCCAATCAGTATGAGTTCAAAGCACAACCTAAACTTGAATGGACTGTATGAGTAAATCCCCTGTTTTTGTTGAAGCCTGCTCCATTTCTACCTTGTTCTCGTATGCTGTAGATGGGAGAAACTGAGTATTTGGAAAGTATTTGGATGCTACTTGGTGGTCGTTTTCCTAACTCAAATTCATACATCAGGACACGTAGAGCTAGAGGGAACATTAGGGATCATCTATTTATGTCCAGTTCACTAATTCACAGGTATATCTACAATCTGACAAGTGTTTCCTCCTCTTAATCCCTAAGAAATAGAACAAAGATAAAGATTTCATAGTATCTCTATGTGGGCTGCTCACACCCTGCAGTATCTCCTGAGACCCCAAATTGTGGCAGAGTTGAAGAGCAGGGGAGAACAGCCGTGCAAATTAATTATTTTACCTTTTAAAGCACAAAAAGGGGATAGATATGAAATTACCATAGATGATGGGCTATAAGCTATATTTCTGTGAAACGAAGTAGGATTAAAACAATACAGTAAAAAAAAAAATACTTTAGGAAGTAATAAAATAGATAACTTCATGAAAGTTTGTTTGATTTACCATTTTGATTGCCTGAGACAACAGAGGGAGACATACAAAGAACCATTGCTGACATAGCAGGCAACAATGTTAAAAACAGCCACAATCCTATCTGATATGAGAAACAGCTCATTAGACTATTTTTTTAATTCAATTTTATTAATTTTTGTATTGTGATATTTAGCATTTGTTAAGATCCAAATATATAAGTTTATGTAGAACGAGGTTCATACTCTATATGACCCGTAGACTCTAGGTAATGCAAAATAAAATAAAATATGTATGTATATATAAATATATATATGTAAAGGGGGGGAGGGGGGGAGGGAGGAGAGAAGAGGCATAAAGAAAGAAAGGAGATAAGAGTCAAGTAGAAGACTGCAGTAGAACTCAGGTTTTTTGCCCTCCAAATCTTGATCCTTATCTCACACATCCTGCATTTTGCTCCATCATATTTCTGTTTGAGCCCAGGCTGCCTCCATTCTGTGCATATATATGAGGGACAGTGTCTGTAGGTTTAGTATATTACTAGGCTTAGTATTGTGCAAACCATTATCTGAAATCAAAGTACAAAAGTACAAACCCTTTTTCAGTACATTATCCAAGACACCAGCCTGCATATTTTTTATCAAAGACCGTGTTCAGAGTCTAACATACCAATATTATGCTACACTTCTGTTCTGTATTAAGATAGACATCACACAATATTTATAAAATGCAGTAGGTGTTAGGAGGTCAAGACAGACTCATGTATTCACTTTAAATCATTCTGATTTTATACCTTCAGCCTATATAAAAGCCTTACAGCCCTTTGTTCCTTTCCTCTAAAAGCTTGTTGATCTTTTAAGTCACACTCTTGTAAGCTTCAAGAACTCCCATGGAGACAACACATATGCACAGTGAGTCTGTCGTTTGCTCCAGTTCCACAAAAGTCACACACAGATGTACTCTTTTATTTCCTTTGTGATGTTAAGATCAGCTAATCACACCCAGACACCTTTGTAAAGCTATGCTGTTGTCCTCACAGCCACCCATTTAGAGAATTAGATCTTTGAATACTGGAAGGTGTATACAGAAGGAGCTCCTCTGGAGCTGCCTAGATATAAAGGGATAGTATGTGTAAAAGTGACATCTTCTGAATGTGCCACTTCTACAGATAAAAAACTGGTATAGCTGGACACTGATTTTCTATCCAGTATTTTTAACCTTGCTGTTAACCCCTACTAAGTAGCAACAACCACCCTATGGGTCTCAAAGGGAAGAAATCTGGAAACAAGCAGGCTTGCTTTATGCTGATTCAGCTAAGAGAGATTGTTCACGAAATGAAGAGAATTATATATACAAGAATCATGACAGCACTAAATGATCATGGTAGAACGATCCCTGGAAGGGACGAGGAGAGCATAATTAATGGAAGTATAAAGGAGCGGAGAAGAGGCTCAGTTAGTAGTGGGTGAAAGCAATGTGCTAGGTGGAAAATATAATTGCTGCATCACTAGCAACAGAGTAGTTTCAAGAAGTTCCTCACTAACAGGAAACTTCCTAAACAGTTGTGTGTCAGTGCTCTTTGGTTATATTTATACTAATAGAATTGTTTCAGGAAATTGTCCCAAGTTGTGAAGCTCCATTGTCTGCACTGTTTAATTGATGTAATGTGACAGTTGATGCTTACAAATAATTGTGAAGAGTTCAGCAGCTAACACAGGCCCAGAATAACTTCTAAGAGACAGTTGGCATACCACCCTGTTTCAGAAGTGAAATTATTAGTCTGTGTGTTGGCAGCTTCATAACAGCTGTTGTCAGTACTAGAAGATGATCTCAAGCACATGTAGTTTATAAGATGTATTTTTTTTCCCTCCTTTTAGCTTCCAGAGTGTGGGAATAGAAATGTTGTTTTTGCAGAGTTACATTGTTTAGAAGGAGGGAATGTGGTACTGAGATATGCTTACAGTGATAAGAAAGTTTAGCAGGCGACCTAGTAAAATGCAGACAACCAGACTCCTTAGGACAATTAGGTGAAAATCACGGTGTCAAGTCAAGTCAGATAAGTGAAGAAACATTACCACTTCAAACAGTAAAAATGGCAAAAGGAAATTGAAATTTGACAGGCCAGCTACTGAAGGCCATGCATTGTTTGTGAAGCATCAGATAGATTGTGAACCTGGATTACCCACTCAGTGGGGAAACAGGGGAGGGTCCTGCCATCAAAAGGTATATAAACTGTGTTTTGGAACTAGTAGATGCGCTCTCTCCTGCTTGTGGGGCGCCTGCCATTGCAATCGCGAATAAATTACTACTTCACTGAGATCCTCGCCTGAGCCTAAGTTATTGGCTACGGAGTGTTTCTCACACAGAGCTTCAGAGAATCTACAAATGGAGTAAAATTCCTTGAGTCTATAAATGGAATATATTTCCATTCCTGAAAGCTATCCTAAAACAGAAATTTTGTAAGTGAAAAATGTTAGCATTTTTATGCAATATTTATGTTCATGTTTTAGCTTTCGTCTGCCACATCTGCTTTTTTTTCCTCTGATTTTCACTGAAAAAAAAAAAAAGCAACCTGTCCCTCATGCACAGAAGAGTGTGTTTAAAAGAAATTCCTTTCATGCTAGAAGATAAAGCTTGACCTGGATGTCTTAACTGTGTATTAGATTTAATATATATATTTTGCTTCTTTGTTTGTTTGTTTTCTTTTTTTACCAATTAAATGTCCGAATGAGTGGAGTTTTGGCACCATACTTTGAGTCTTGTGTGTCAGCAACCACAGAATGTCAGTAGGTGCTCAAAGGTCTTTGGGGAATTTTGACGTCAAATCCATACCTGACTCATAAAACTATACCTTTTTTTTCTTTTTTTCTTTTCTTTTTTTTTTTTTTTCCAGTGGGAATATAATTCAGTAATTTGCTATAAAGGCTTCAATGTTCTATATAAAACTAAACTATTTAATGGGTTTTCTAGGTAAACTAAACCCACTAGATCTGCTCACTAGATAAACTGGAGAATCAAGGAGTCTCCACTTGATTGTGTTCTTTTTCCCGTCTCCATGACCATAATGATTTCTAGTTAGGCTGCATCTGAATCATTCCTCACTCATACCATTTCTCCCGATTATATATTTCCTTCTTTTTACTAATTTCTGTCTGTCTGAGTTCCTTGTTTTCTGCCATGCGCTCTGGAGGCCCAGTGAATATACTTCAAATATAAAACATTTTGAAGATTCTCATCTACACCTGTTTTGATGCCATGGATAGAGTCCTACTCAAATGAATTTTCTCCATCTTCATAATTAGACATAACTAGAATGCTTCTTCACAAACCTATTCACTAGGCATTTAATGAAACCAGATGTGAGTAGAATAAACGCTTCATACAGAATAGATATGAGTAATTTCACAATATTTTGAGGTCAAGAAAACTTCCAGATGATCAGCTCTTCCCAGGGCTAGTTTTCATAGCTTTAAATGTATGAAGGAACAAGCTCTCTTTATTCTTAGGGTATACAGAAGATGCTCTGCATTCTGTAGAAGTGGTCAGCTAATTCCACCCAATGTTAAGTCCTTCATTAAGATACCTAGTTTAACACCTCATTTTCCTATCAGTTCTTCCATAATCAGTGTTGAGCACAGGTATTTCACCTTGTCTGCAATCTGCAACACTCTGGGTGATTAGCTTAATCCTCTCTATGAAGCCCAAAGACTTTAAATGTGCATTGTCTAAATGTCTAAATCTGTGTGAAACAAGTCTCTTAAGACTTCAAGTCATCAAACTGTTGAGAGAGTGATCAAGTATGATGTTTAAGTCTTGTTTTGTACACTGTACCTCAACTATCCATTTAAAGTCAAGTACTTTTCTGAGGAGGTCTGAAGAAAAATAAAATAAAATAAAATAAAATATAAAATAAAATAAAATAAATAAAATAAAATAAAATAAAATAAAATAAAATAAAATGTTTCATTGAGTTGGGACTCAATGTTCATGGAAGAAAAAAATAAACTTTGCTGATTATTGGAACAACAAAGAAGACAAGAATGTTTCATTATTTTATGGGAGTTTATGGATGCTTTTCACAGTTTTATGTACTTTTTTGTAAAGTAAAACAGGAACATGGAAAAAAAAAAAAAAAAAAAAAAAGCTGGTTAATCCAGAGTCCCATGGCTCCAATAGCTTTCAACATCTCTATTATGAGAGAATTTAATGCAACCTTTTTAGATAGGCTTTCTTCAGTAATCACATTTTGTGTTGCCTAAGAGAAAAAATGCATTTTTATTGTATTATATTGTAACTCAACTACCCCATGATAACATTAAGCACTATTGCACTATTAGCAAATTCGTAATGTCTAGAACCTCAAATTAGATTAGATCTAGTCTGGGCCAACTAATAGTCTGTTACATAAGGAGGTACATGTGCATGACCTAGTGTTTTTTTTTGCAGTTGAAATAGAGGGAGTTAAAGAGATGAGAAGGACATATTAGTGACATAAGGTTTTGTACCAGCTTGTTGTATGGGCATGTGGAAAAAAAGCTTTTACTATAATAAAATGTGAAGTTCCATTTGAAACAGGGAATGCAGGTCATGAATGCCAAACGGAATGTAGTAACTCTGAAAAAAGGCCAGGGGTCATACCAGATATGAACAGTGCAGATAAAGTAGAGATGTTTAATGCCTTCCTTGCCTCTGTCTTTAACACTAATGATAAGCCCTGGGACCACCAGGACCCTGAGTTGGAGGCCTGTGATTGCAGAAATAATAAACTAGCCAACTGAAATTGTGCAAGATTTGCTGCTACCACTGAACGTACATAAGTCTATAGGACTTAATGAGATTCATCCCAGGGTACAGAATGAGATGGGTGAAATAATTGTGAGATCTCTCTCAATTATGTTTTATGAGGTTTGGGAATCTAGAGAAGTCACAGTTGACTGGAAACTGGAAAATGGTGTTCCCGTTTCCCAAAAGCTCCACATCCTTCTTGTGCTGGGGGCCTCAGACCTGGATGCAGCACTCCAGGTGGGGCCTCACAAGGACAGAACAGAGGGGGACAATCACCTCCCTTGACTTGCTGGACACTCCTCTGTTGATGCAGCCCAGAATGCATTTGGCCTTCTTGGCTGCAAGTGCACACTGTTGGTTCATGTTGACCTTTTGTTCACCAGAACCCCCAGGTCCTTCTGTGCATGGATCTCAATGAGTTCTTCTCCCAGACTGTCCTCATGTCCGGCATTGCCCCAGCCCAGGTGCAGCACCTTGTACTTGGCCTTGTTGAACCTCACTCAATTCACATTGGCCCACTTCTCTAGCTTGTTCAGGTCCCTTTGGATGGCATCCCTTTTTTCTGTTGTATCAACTGCACCACTCAGTTTGGTGCCATCTGCAAACCTGCCGAGGATGCACTCAGTCCCA
Source organism: Anas platyrhynchos (assembly GCF_047663525.1). Classification (NCBI taxonomy): domain Eukaryota; kingdom Metazoa; phylum Chordata; class Aves; order Anseriformes; family Anatidae; genus Anas; species Anas platyrhynchos. The sequence continues at coordinate 6,089,328 of NC_092588.1, forward strand.
CTGTCTATGTCTTTGATGAATGGTACTGGTCCCAATACAGACCCTTAAGGGACAACCACTCATCATGGGCATCCACTGGGATAGAGTCATTGACTGCAACTTCCAGCCTGTGGACAGCTATCCAATTCCTTATCCACTGAATAGTCTACCCTTAAAATCCATCTCTCCCCAGTTTAGGGATCAGGGTATTGTGTGGAATTGTGTCAAAGGCCTTCTAGAAGTCCAGATAGATGGCATCAATGGTTTTCCCATGTCAATGATGCAGATCTTTACACATTAGATGGCTAAGCAGTCACCAACTATATGAAATTTAACAAGAGTAAATGATGGGGAAGAAGCAATCCTTGATACATTTACAGATTGGGGGATGAGAGGCTGGGGAGCAGCCCTGAGAAAAGGAATCTGGAGCTTTTGGTTGACAACAAGCCAAATATGAATCAACAGTGTGCCCTGACAGCCAGCTGGGCCAACCATATCATGGGGTGCAAGACTTAGTGATCCTTGCTAGTCCTTTCAGGCTTGGATTATTCTTTGAGTCTATGGTTCAATGAACTCTCCCTTTTCCCAGTTTTCCTACAAATATAAACTGCTGGTGGAGTCCTGTTTAAATAAGGGACCATAATACGCAATAAAGTACAAATTCCTCTATAAAATGTGGTTGAAACTAGAGAAAGTGTATAATCACATTGCCAATAAAAAAAATAGTTCAGGCTGTTCAGTTTATCAAATAGAACACCAAAAGGTGATTTGGACCCTGTTATGGTAATTTCAATTAATGTGGTACCTGACTGGCTTTTTTATTTTAGAGAACCAGTAAGGCATAATGAGAATCTCTGGACACAAAAGCTGGGCAAACTCAAATTAGGAGTTTTTAGCAATGCTGATGAATGTAAAGTTTTCTCTGTTTCCCGATATTGTTAGATCACATGGTTTCATACCTTCCTGTAATTCTTTGCTAACTTACCAAAATCAGTGCTAGAGGAAATAACAGTAAGTTGTTGAGTTTCACACTGTAAACATAAAGGATTTAACAGAGCCCATCTAAATAACCTGTTCCTGCTCCTCCCCCCCCCCCCCCCCCCCAACACATTAACACAGTCCCTCTCCTTTACATCTTTCTGATCATTTTTATTTTTCTTACCCCAGCTCCCAACTCTTTGGTTTCACCCCAGAGTAGACAGATTCTGTTCTGTCTACTCTGTTCTCAGAGTAGACATCTTATGTTTTCTAATATCAGAAAAGTTCCAAGCCCGTCCCCCCTCCCCAAGATGTGTGCAGGATTAGCAAACTGTTTTGGGTTAATGCACGGTCAACTGGTCAGTGAGCTAGTGTGAAGGAGGTCAAAGAAGTTTGGGATCAGAAGCACATAAGAGGAGGAGGTAATCATAGGCCAGAGAAATTATTCTTCTGTAGGTGGGAGTAAGCCATTAGAGTAGATGAGCCATAATACAAAGATGTACCCTTCAACTCATTAATTAACGAGTCCAGATTCAACTGAATTTTTATAGAACTGAACCTTCTAAATGTTTCCATAATTAATTATTTTGTGCTTTTTACAAGGTCATGAAAATTTTCTTGCAGAACCACAGCCTAATCCAAAAATTCCTTAACATGAGTGCTAGATAATTCAGAGTCAATCTTTGAAGAATTTAAACAACTATATGACTTTACATTTACCTCTTTTCTGTATGTGTGTTGTTTTCTAATAAGGCTTTAATCCAGACATTTGGTTATATCAGTTTCCATTTGGAATGTAATAAATATTTAAATTTATAGCTTTTACTACTCATTGGATAAAAAGAGATAATGATATTCTTCCATATATCCATCATTTTTTTCAAAAGAAAACAAAAATTAAAGGCTAATACTCAGTTATAAGTCCACAGATATGATATATTTGAAAGTGACTTGAGCATGAAAAAAAGCCAATATAAAATTAGTACAATAATCTCAGCCTGTTAACAGTGGTTAGGTAGACTACTCACTAAAATCTACAATGCTATTGATTCATTATATAGTCATTCATTAGTTCTTTATTTGTAGCTCCATTCTCTTCTCTGTCTCTCTCTCTCTTTTTTTTTTTTTTTTTTTTTTTGTGTAGTAAAAAAACTGACTTTCCCCTATCTCCTGTATTTTTAGGAAATTTAGCTCACTTCATCTCACTTTTACACGTGAGATGTATTCCCATGTTACTAATAACATTAAAAGTGTGAATTAGTTTATCAACCTATACTATGTCTAGATTATTATAGGAGCGTGATTATTGACTTAATTATAGAATTTTTCTTTAATGGTTAGTAAAAGAATCTTATGGTTTCTTTTGACAAGTAAAGAGTCTAAGTATTTAGTTACAGGGAAAAAAATGCATATTTTAATTAATTATCATCTGACAAAATTTCTACAGATTTTTCTTTATGCATTACTTATTCTTCATTTATCTTTATTCATTGGAATGCTGACAAAGATCTAGGCAAACTGGCATATAATAAAAAAGAAAACATAATTGTAAATAGTGAAATGCATCAGTGAAGATAAACATTTTATGAGTATTCCCTAGGCTGGTATCTGTTCATAAATAGTATTCAGTGAATACACAAATAGATGTCAATATTGGCATGGAAGTAGTTACTGAGAAAGAATAAGTTCTACACTGTTGTTTCATTACAGTTTACTTGTAACCAATTTAAGAAAATGAAAATTCAATTTACTCTCAAGCAATACAGAGATTTTAAAATCAAAATAACCGTACAAAAATATTATCCAGTTTTTAATTTGCCAATTTTCTCTTGAAATTAAAAGTTTTGAATGCATTATTTTTCCTAAAATTAACCTTATGTTTTCAGTAGGAAAATGATTTTTCCTACTGAAGCTAGTTTTTACTGAGTAGCACTAAATTCTAAGGGAAGTAGGAGATCAGGCAAATCTTTTTGCCTTTTGTTGTATATATCTCTTATCTAATTATGTATTTACAATCTTATTGAGATTTATACATGTTCTTGGATTAATTGTTCCCAGTGAACAGATTAATTGTTTCAAGAATTAATGTCCTAACTTAAAAAGGCCTTGGTCACAGATTCCTATTCTTTCATTGGTATAGCACATTAAATTAAGTTTCAAGAAAACCAATCCACAGTATTTGACAGGGGGTGCTTGTTCATATTATTTAAAAATCCACATTTATTTATAGTTTAAACAAATACACACTGGAATAGCCTGAGATTTTAAGTCACAAACCAGATTTTGTGCCTACATTCATTTTTTTATTGTTGAAGTTAGTTTAATTTTCACTTTGCCTACACAGCTGATGAAACTGTAATTCATTTATTATTTTATCTTCTATTCTAAACTGTTATTGTATCATAAATACTCCTGCAATTGAAAACAATTTAAAATATTTATAAATAAATGCTAAGGTTAACCTTTCAATTTGGATTCCAGGAAAATAATTTTTCAGCCATTAGCTATAGAAAACCGTTAATATAATTGCCAGGAATAGTAAAAGAAAAATATTTGTATTACACCATAAATAAATAAATAAATAAATAAATGAAATAAATGCAGCCAGTTCAGAGTAAATGAAAACATATTGACCTAATTTTGTAAGGTCTGAAAAAGCAGCACTAACAAGACCTGCTAGTATAAATTATGCATTTCTTATGTCTGTAGAGGAGTCAGGAATGAGTGGCTGGTGATCAAATTTCCCCAGATGGTCTTTTTACATTCTTCTGGCCATCCAATAAACTGGAAATAAAAAAAAAAAAAAAAGGTGTTATCAGTATTGCATTATCATCATCAGTTTTAGTGTGCTAGATTTCTAATGAGCTGAAGAGAAAATTGGTCATAGGCTAAAGAACAATGCAGAACCAGGAGAGAAAGGAAGAGGTCTGGTTCATCTTTCGGCATAATGATAATAATTAGCACAATGAGAACAACAACTATCTTGACTAGAGCTGTGCCTTTAATACCAACTGCAAAGTGTATTTGATTCATTCTTCAACAAACACCACCTGTAAAGCTTCATCTGAAAGTAACTTGAAGCACATGAGCACCATCTGTAATTTACAGGCTATTCAGGAGTTTGAAGAGAGCTTGGTAACATTTTTGAGTCAGAGCAAAACCCTGAGGCCAGCTTCAATGCCAGGAGCCTTTTGTTGTTTTTCTAGCAATGTCCTTTGGGTTCTCTTATTTGTGAGCCTTGAGACTGACTTTTCACTGTCATTTCCCTTCCCCATAATCTCAACATCTGGAAAAGTTTATAGCACATAGGTAGCTGGAAACTAGAAGAAATTGAAAAAAAAATAAATAACAAAACATTGCGTCATGGGATGTGGGAAGAATTAGCAATATGTTTACATAGCTAACAGCTCTGTAAGAGTTGCAGCAGCTCTAAGCCAGTACATCTTTCCCCTGAGTGGGAACATCGTATTGCTTCCCCCAACCCTCCAGTGCTCTGCTGCTCCCAGGACAATGTCTGTCAGACATTCAAGCCTCATGCATACTAAAACACTGAATCATAAAGCCATAGAATGGCTCTGTTTGGAAGGAACCTTGAAGATCATCAACTCCAAGGCCGTGCCATAGATGGGGATGCTACTCACTAGATCAGCTTGGTCAAAGCCCCATCCAGCCTGGCCTTGAACACCTCCAGGCATGGGGGATCCACAACTTCTCTGGGCAGCTTGTGCCAGGGCCTCACCACCCTGACAGTGAAGAATTTCTTCCTAATGTCTAATCTACATCTATCCTCTTTTAGTTTAAGACCATTTCCCCTTTAGTTTAAGACCATTCCCCCTTGTCCTATCATTATGTACCTGAGTAAAAAGCCCTTTAAGTATTGAATCAGCTTGGTTTTGTTATCACTGACTTTTTTTTTCTTTTTTTTTTTCTTTTTTTTTTTTTTTTTTCAGTACAATTTTTGACTTCGGAGGAAAGGTCACTGGCCTGAAACAGCTTAGGAAAAATGCTGTGGATGACAATTTGCCAGCAAGCTGATGTTACAGAATGCCTGTTCTTGATCACTGGAAGTGATGTATTTTTAATAGGGCTTTTGTACTGCTAATTACATTGCTTGAAAGCACTAATCCCTGGTTTCAAAATCAAGAAGTGCACAGTAGTGGTGTTCAGATTTCTTGGTTCTCGACTTCTCCAGAGATGACTGGTCACACTTACAACACATTGCACCTATGCTTGGGTCTCCTCTATGCTCCCTCCATACAGTGTCACAGAAATCATACCACATACTTATGTATCCTTAAGTGTGTGTGTGTGTGTGTGATTTTGCATTGCTTTGCTTCGAAGTGCAGCAATAATGGAAGAGCTGTGTTGTGGTCTTGTGAATTATTGCTTTTTTACACACACAAAAAAAAAAATCACTTTTTTTTTGCACAACAACCTTTAAAAGCAAATTACATGTTGTGAGTATAGGAGGAAAGTATTTACAGAAACATACTTGCAGATATTAAAGCTACTGCAGTAATATGGAGGACTGCAGTAATATGGAGGACTGCAAAGAGAGATAAAACTGCATTTCATCTATTGTCTACTGGGACAGACCCCGAAAGCAAACTATTTGCAGGAACCAAGTTTTGTTTTAGATGGAACTGGATGATTCATTTCAAAATATAGCCTGAGAATACACTGGCACTTATGCAACCTGGAGGATGAGTACTGGGAATTAAGCTGTCTGGCAGGGTAAACATATCTTTCATGTCCACAGCACCAATACAGTCATCCTTGGAGCTGGGGTTATTATAAAGGTTAGCTTATTTTTATTTCACTTATGTGAAATTAAAGCAACAAGGAAAAACTAGGGAAAGGCTATCCTTTTATTTTTTGTGCCATCTGCAAAACATTTGCTGACAGATCCTTAGCTGTGGAAAACTGCCCATTTATCTGTCTTAGCACATGATCTGCTCTTCAGTACCCTAGAGCTTAATCTAATATTCTTAACACTAAATTAACTTAGATTGTGAAATTAAAAGAGAAGGAAATTATGCATTTACAGTGACAGAAAACAGATCTTAATGATTTCATACCTCTGGCCCGAATCTTGTAAGTGAAAGCTTTAAAAGAAAGATTTAATATTGCTTACATAAGTTAATACTTTTAAAGGTAACATCACCAATATTTGAATAGTTATTTAATTTTCATTCTTTTTTTTTTTTCCTTTTCTTTTTTTTTTTTTTCCTTTTTTTTTTTTTTTTTTTTCTGTAAACATCTGTCTTTCTGGACATCACAGTGTGAAAGACCAGTATTATATTGAGCATGCCTACATTCCATTGAGGTTAGAAAATAGGTGGGATTTCATTTTAGTAATATGTCATCATCAGTCATTCAGACTGTATGTTTCAGTCACTGTATGTTTTAAAATAATGGATTTATCCAGTGTTGAAGTGATTGTAGATTTCCAAGAGGAGCAATAATGCAGGCGATGACACAATCTTTCATCCACATAATTGCACATTTCTTTGCGTCATGTCAAGTTGCTGCAGCTGTGTATCCTCTCCTTTTACTCACTCAGATTTTGGTTGCCTTATACGTCCACTGGCATGGATCCTTGTTCATTTTCATTATACAGGAAAACAGGAAAACAAGTTGCATCACACCAACCTATATCAACTTATTTTGAAAGTCTAAAAGTTGAAGATATATCAGAGAAGTGTCCTGGAGCCTCAAAAGCTTCTTGAGCTCTTCAGAATAAAATGCTCAGCATAGTCACATCTGTCACAGTGCGGTGAGATCAAAAGTTGCAAGTGGACAGTCGGCCTTAGTGTTCCAAAATAAGGTAGAAGCTTGAGAAAAACAGGATGAACAATGTGAGAACAGTAAAACAAATATCACAAGTTCTCAAAACAAAAGAAATGAAAAAAAAAAGGGAAAAAGGAAAAATTAAAAGGTTGAAGAAAAAAAATTTACATATATGGTTTAAAGGAGTGCTGAGTAGCTTGTGAACCTGTAGTACTCAGCCAATGAGGAAACAGGGGAGGTGAACAGGTGTCAGGTAATAGGGAATGAAAGGTTATGCTTTGTTTACTAAAATGCACTCATAATTGGCAGGATGCCCGCCATTGCAATCATGAATAAAATGGCTTCACAGAAGATCCTGTCTGAAGAAAATTATTGGAGATTTTTCTCACAGAAAGAAGGCATGAATGTCACTGATTCAGGGAGGAAACCTCATTGGGTGGACCTACTAGTCCCCTAACAGGAAGAGCAGACCAGCTGAAATCCCATTGACTCTAAAAGATGTAGACATCTTGTCCAAAGGCGCAAGTATTACACAGAAAAAGCATATTTGGAGAGAGAATGGGTGTGAATGTGGAAAGGTAGAAAAGAAAAGTAAATGTTATTTGAACTCCTTCGAAAAGTTCCTTCTGCTTACTAGAAAATATGAATTTCCTACTTACTCAAGTCTTGATACAATTTAATATGATTGGGAGATCAATTTTTAATTGTTTGAACAATCAATGACTCTTCAGTGTTACATTGTACATTCAGAAAAAGTAGTTACTATTTAAAGAATTTCTTTAAAGAATGACATTAATCCAGGAGTTTACTGGAAAACCATTGCACTTTAAGATGCCTTGAGTTTTTTCCTTATGCACCCAATTACTTGTACATGTTTCCTTCCTCCAGGGTTTGATGATGAAATATTATAAACCAGAATTGAAGTGCATTAGCAAAGCCATTCTGATATGGAAAGTCTGCATGCAGCAGTCAAGAATTACCCTTTGTTATCTGTTAAGTTGGTAGGTCACAGCTGGAGAAAACTCTTGTACCAGAATAACAAAAACTTTTTTTTTTTTTTTTTTTTTTTTTTAAATTAGAGATGGATTTGAGACCTTTTACCTTTTACCAATACAAGTGTGGAAGAAGGAGAAGGAACACAGCACAATGAAAGAGGCAATGATGTATTTTGAAACGGGTTTCTTTGCTAATCAACTCATTACTAGCATTAATTGAATTATCCAGCTAAACTAGAGGCAATGTGAAAGTTTGAAATATTCACTTTAAAGAAAAGAAAAAAGGGCAAAAAGAGAAGAGCAGAATATCTCAATGACTTCACTCTGTCTTTACAAATGTCAAAAGTCATGTGGACTTCTAAAAGCTGACCAAATACAAATATATAGATGTAAAAAGGGGTTCTAAAGTGCTTCCATACAAAATACAGAAGAAATTGGCAAAAAAAAAATGCTTAAAGTAAATCCCTGATAGGAAGAGTTGTTTCATGTTTCTAAACAGCAAGTACAGGGCCAGAAAAATAAAGGGAAGAGGAGGCAAACAATTCTGTCTCATTGGTAGATATATACATGTATATATCCCTTGATATAAATAGTATATTCATCACAAAGTAAAATTCTGGTCTTCCAGGGCTCTGCTGGGGATTCAGAAGAGGGAAAATAATATGTATGGTTTGATTCACTAATATTAGAGAAGGAATCTCACTTTTCTATCTGCAGCCTTAGGCACAACACTCACAATGTAAGTGGGAACAACAATACTTGAGATAATTTTACCCACTTCATTTTGCCTACAGAAGCAATAGATTACATGTTGCTGGCTTGTTCTGTTTCTCCTGTTGACAGTTTCTCTCTCTCTATATATATATAAGTAATTAAAATTGTTCTAGGGCCAGGGTAGGAACTTCTCGGTGTTTGAAGAAAGGGGAAAAGATATACGCATATAGTTTTAAGCTTAGCCACTTCTCCTGGCTACACTCACCCTAAGAGTGGTCCTAGAACATTCATTTATGATCTAGATATTGTTAAAGTGTTTGCATGGTTCCATGTTCCCATAGACAGAGGTTGAAATAGAGAATGCTACTTAAGCAAGAAAAAAGCTTTTGTTATTGTAAGGGTCATCTAGCACTGGAACAGATTGCCCAGAGAGACTATAGTCACTATCACTGGAAATATTCAAAACATGATTCATCATGGTCCTGGTCAATCTGCTCTAGACGACCCTGCTTTGAGTAGGGAGATTGGACTAGGTGATTTCTGGATGTGCCCTTCAACCTCAGCTGTACTGTGGCTTGTGCATACCTAGCCATGGAGATTTCAGTGACTGTTGTGTGCCTTGCAAATAAGCATCTTTCCCAGCTCAGCTTCTTCCTTATGCAAATTTATCACCTGCTGTGAATAAAGAATAATTCTGTGTGTCCCCCTTAGCACACGCAAGTGAAACTGATTGCTGACTTTCAGTCCTTTAAAAATAAGCCTTAAAGAAGTAAGAGACAGTTTAATGACAGCCTCAAACACATTTTCTCTAGGGCCTTTTTATAATCATTTAATTTGGACAAAACAGAAAAAGAAAAAAAAAGAAAACACAAACATATATATATATTTGCTATTGTGGTAACTCTGAGGTTCAGTCATTACATGAGTAATCTGATGAATTGAACAGAGAATGGGCAAACCAAACAAACACCTATTGTTCAGACAGATACTAGATGAACTACTGCTACTGTCAGTACTTGGAGATGCATAGAATTATTAACAATATTTTAATGGGACAGGTCGTACCTCAACAAGCTAAATCAATAGCAGGACCAAAATCACTGCTGTGTCTCATTTGTAACAGAGGACTGGCATACCTGACCTTGGCTCTTTCTAACAAGGATGCTGTCATTAACAGAATACATAATGAACGATAAAAGCTATATTTCAGCCAGCCTTAGAAAGCGGCTTATGAATTAATGCCTCACCAAGTAAATTCACAGATTGAATATAATAAAATTATTGAACTTGCTGTTGTCTCTTGTATGCTATTACCATCAGACCTGTGCAAATGATGATGACTACATGCCCTGCTTCAAAACAAGGGAATCTGAGTAAGGGTAAGAACTTTGCTTTTCCTTTTACCACAGAAACAGAATTAGGTGGATCTGGACTATCTTGCATCCACACTTTTTCTGGAGCTGCTCTCTGCCTTAGAAAATTAAAGTCATGTTTTACTCACTCCCTGTCACTACCCAGTCAGATTCAAGAGCATTACAAATCTATATCCTAATCAAAAATAAATATAGAGGGAAAAAAAAAAACAAACAAACAACAACAAAAAAAAAAAAACACACATACACACACACAAACACATTTCCCTGTTTTTGTTGTTGTTGTTGTTTTTATCTTTAAACTGTCAGGAGCCACATTAATGATGAATTTGAACTATAGTTTTTTAGTCATCACTGAAAATATCCTGGCTTTGTCCTCTTCACACCCTCCTATTAGTCATTTATACAGGTTGATGAGACTCCCTCTGAGCCTTCTTTTCTCCAGGCTGAACAGTCCTGGCTGGTGGAAGTGATTGTCCAGCTCTGCTCTGCGCTACTGCAGCCTCAACTCAAGTATGTTTCCAGTCTGGGGCACCACAGTAGAAGAAGGACATAAAACTGTCAGGGAGTGTCCAGAGGAGGGCTACAAAGATGGTCAAGGGTCTGGAGGGCAAGGTGTATGAGGAGCAGCTGTGGTCCCTTGGCTTGTTCAGCCCAGAGAAGTGCAGGCCAAGGGGAGGCCTCATGGTGGCCTGTAGCTCCCTCATGAGGGGAGCGGAGGGGCAGGCGCTGAGCTCTGCTCTCTGGGGACAGCGACAGGACCTGAGGGGACAGCATGAAGCTGGGACAGGGGAGGATCTGGCCAGGTTTAAGGGAAAGTTTCTGCACCCAAAAGGTGGTTGGGCACTGGGACAAGTTCCTCGGGGCAGCGGCCGTGTCACCAAGCCTGCTGGAGTTCAAGAAGCAATTGAACAACACCCTTGGACATAAGCTTTGATTTTCAGGTGGTTTTGTGTGGAGCAAGGAGTTGGACTCCATGATCCTTTCAACTCATATTCTATGATTCTATGATTGTAGCTCTCTTCTCTTTCTTCACGGGAGAGATGCTCTGTTCCCTTTGTCATCTTGGTGGTCTTTATTGGACTGTCTCCAATATATCCATTTCTCTCTTGTACTAGGGACCTCAGCACTAGACATAGTAATCCAGGAAGGCCTCACCAGTGCCTGACAGAGCAGAAGGATCATCTCACTCAACATGCTGGCAAGATTTTTTGTAGTGAAGCCTAGGATACCTTTAGCTTTTGTAGTGGCAAGGATATGTTGCTGGTTCATGTTCAGCTTGGTGTCCACCATGACCTCCAGGTTCTTTACTGCAAAACTCCTTTCCAAATGGGTGGCCCCCAAAGTGTATTGGTGCAAGGGGTAATTTCTGCCCCATTGCAGGACTTAACAGATTTTTCCCATGACTGCTAACCCTCTAGATGTTTGGATAAAATGCTGGAGAAAATGGTTATTCTTCAAGGAAACACCAGCAGAATATATAGCATCCCAGGTGTTAAACCACCTAAAATAGAAACACATTGACAATAATCCTTTTTTTTTTTTTTCTTTTTTCTTTTCTTTTTTTTTTTTTTTTTTTTTTTCTTGGAGGTATTTGCTGGAGTAAGACAGTTTTTGTTAGATGTTTCAGTGATATGGAGAGGATTTAGGTACATTAAATTTAACCCCTGTTGAGCACCTGCAGGCAGCGTGTAATTAGAGTATTTTTTTTTCCAGATTTTATCTCAGTCTTGGTGTCTGAGAGAGGGTACTACCAACCTCTCCTTTCACTGTAATTTTGCTCATAGATGCTTCTTGGCTTTCTAACCTTGGCAGTGTCCCTTTAAGTGTTTTAAGCATTTAAAAGTTTATTGGAAGAGGAAGAAAGAAAAAAAAAAATGTGTTTTATTAGGACATTAAAACATGCAGCAAGACCAACAGAACAAGTGGCTAGAGAACCACAGAAGCCCAAGGGGCAAGCAAATGAATGAGCTTAGTGAAATGACTGGTGAACACTGAAAAAAATAACGCAGGGCAGAGAGTCACTTTTTGCTGGAGAAAAGAAGTAAAAAGAGAGAATGGAAAGTCAAAACATTTTTGCCATAACATGTCTAAAAATAATTTTATATTTTGATTAGCTATATAGCTGTGTACTCTTAAACTTGTATAGCCCTTCGTAGATATACTGTGGGGTTTATTGAAAAACAAAACAAAACAAAACAAAAAACAAAAAACAAAACATATATTCATTTCTGTTTCAGTGAAAACCAAATCTCTTGCTAATATTATTCTTCCTTTTATTGTCCATCCCTTCCAGATGTCTAGTAGTATTGCATACTCATATAATGTAGGCAAAAGTATACCTTAATGCAGGTGTGGTTTTTTTGTTTTGTTTTTGTTTTTGTTTTTGTTTTTACATGCTGCTGCTAAACAGGAAGCACATAGCTCTTTAGTCTTTGACAGTGGTAATAAATTTTAGTGCATAATTTTATTTTTATGCCTACACTGAACCATCTGACTGCTGCTAGTGAAATTGCTATGAAATCCAGGTCACATATGTATCTAAATAAAAGGCAGGTTCCAGACTTTATTTTATTTCTAACGGACAGCTGCAGGATGGCACTTTGAAGACTCAAAAGCAATCTTGTTTTCTTGTGTGGATGTAGGTACTAGACTATTTTTTTTTTAATTTGTTTGTTTGTTTTGTTTTGAAGTGAGAATTTATTTCTTCATGCCTCAGCATAGTTACAAGAAAATGCAATACTTAGAAAAAAAGTAATTTTTTTACTGAGGTAAATTTCAGGATTTATAATCCTTTTTGATTTGTTTTCTTTTCATTTAATGATTATTAAAGAAGTCTTGAGAGCCATAGAACCTGCATAGCATAATAACACCTAATGAGTTGGGAATAAACTGCAGTAACATTTTAAAGTTGTCATGTTGCTGTGAGCTGCAACATGCATATCTCAGTGATCTGGGATGAGCAAAAGGCAAAGATCCTTTCCAGCACTGTCCCCATCCTTACTTCTATTTTGCAATGGAGGTAGAGCAGGCTGCCACAAGGTTGGCACCATTATTATCATGTATCCCACTGTGCTCCTCCTTCCCACAAAAGGAGGGGATTCAGATGTCATAGGTGCTTCCAAGCTGTCTCCTACCTGGAAATGCCCACTACTTTCCTTTCTTTAAACCCTCTTGTCTTACTTTCCAGTAAGGCAAATGAAGAGCTGCTGTAATTGTGGATAGTCTGATAGTGCAGTCAAAAATAAGTCATAAAATTGAGAGTTTGATAGTGGCTGAAGAAAGAGGGAGTTTTTGTTTGTAAGGTCTGTGGGACAGCTCTTTAGGAGAGAGCACAGAATTGTTTCTTCCCTTCCCTTCCCTTCCCTTCCCTTCCCTTCCCTTCCCTTCCCTTCCCTTCCCTTCCCTTCCCTTCCCTTCCCTTCCCTTCCCTTCCCTTCCCTTCCCTTCCCTTCCCTTCCCTTCCCTTCCCTTCCCTTCCCTTCCCTTCCCTTCCCTTCCCTTCCCTTCCCTTCCCTTCCCTTCCCTTCCCTTCCCTTCCCTTCCCTTCCCTTCCCTTCCCTTCCCCCACATTGAACCCACAACCTGAGATTACTGTGGTTTCTTGGCTGACATTTTGGTCTTTTGTTGTATTTCAATATATATGGTAAATGCCTACAGCACTGAAGGGGTGATAATACAGGATATGTTAGGTCTAAATACATTCAAATATTATTCATGTGCAATGGCTTAGACCAGCAATAGCTCTGATGCTTTTTTGCTGGTAGGGATCTGTAAAGAAAATTTTGTATGCACATGTCTGTAAAATGCAACAGAGGTTTAAGAGAGCAACATCATGCAAAATATATTTTACAATAAGATTAGCATTAGAAGTGCCACTGAAGCACAGTTGTATGGAAAATACTCATCAACTTCTTTCTGAGCAAAATCACAAGACTGTCAGGTCGTTGAGACCTTGTAATTTTCTACTGTGTTTCCCTTTTCACATTTATCCCAAGTTAATAGAGGCCTGACTAACACAGGTGAGCTTAGGAATAACCAGGAAAATCACAGCTGACGGTTTTTGTACATTTGCAAATTCCTCTTTTGTACTGTGGTGGTCAGACTACTGCAAAAGCAACTAAAGAAACTTTTTGTGATGTGTCTCAGACATTCTGTCTACAGGCTAACCTGAGTTCCATCTGGGTGTGTACCTACCATCACCTGTACTTGAGAACTCAGCAACATATTAAATAGTGAATAAAAATACAGCTATAGAAACTTGTTGCATAGAATTACGAAAACAGATTACCAAAAAAACCTTTTATCAAGGTTCTCATGTTTATTTTCAAGGTCCTGAGGTCAGGAGACCTCACTAGCCCCACGATTAAACCCTACTTAGATAATTAAGTTCATAATGATAGTTGGTCTGGTTAATGGCACAGGACCAGAACAGCTCAGTCATGAATCAGACCTCCACTATGTAAAAAGCTCTGTAGATGTAAAATAAAGAACTTGCACCAAATATTTGAATCATAGAATTCTAGAATATGCTGAGTTGGAAGGGACCCACAAGGATCATTGAGTCCAACTTCTGACTCCACATAGAACCACACAAAAATCAAACCATGTTTCTGAGGGAAGCATTTCTGTCCAAATGCTTCTTGAACTCTGTCAGGCTTGGTGCTGTGACCACTTCCCTGTGAAGCCTGTTCCAGAGGCCTGGGTGCATTCTCCTTACTTACATTCAAGCAGTACTTTAGTCTTCAGCAGTCATTGGAGAGAGAGCAAGAAATACATGCAGAAAGTGATGGAGAGATTAAATGAGAACTTTCAGTTTCTGGAGTTTTCTTTCTCTCTTAATTTTCTACTGAGAGGTCCTAAGATACCAAGTAACTCACTTCAGTACCCCAGAACTTCAGTTTAGTTGACAAGGTTTGAAGAAATTTATTCAGATCTTATAGTGTAAGATACAGCAGCAGCTGAAGACGGTTGAAGAACATGGTGTAGCAATATTTATCAGTGTAGGAAATTCCTGTCTAGAGAGCTACACTGCTGACCAGGTACAGTCTTCTACTCTTAAACAAACTAAACTATCACTGTCATTGACTGCATAGGTTACACCTCTCTCCATTGCCTAAACATAACCTAGAATATCCTGCATGACTTAGCGTGGTTCTCTGGGATGCAGATCAGCCATATGTTTTAGCTGCTTGGATTTAGGTGCATTGGATTTTCAGGTGTATGTGGGTACCTTAAGAAATCCAAACAGTGTAAAATAGCTTAAGCTCAAATATCATAAAAATCCCACAACATTTCATCTGTCTTGCTACTATTGTGTTTGGTAGCATTCATAGCAAAAGTGAATTTTAAGGTGAAACTTGAAGACAAAAGGTATCTAACTACCCAACACTCAGGCACCATTGTAAGAAAAATCCCATACATATGTTTGAAACAAGATCATGCTGTTTTTTCAAGGCCAATAGGTAAGTGTTCATGACAATTCATCTTAAGGGTGCTTTGATGAGATGTTTCCCCAGGTTTGCCTTTCAAAATTCAGTGAATTATTCATGAACACTACAGGTTGATTTCATCTCTACAAAAAATTCATGACCTCTTTATTCAGTTCTTTGCTACAGTCAGGCTCCTCAGGCCTCAACTGTTTTAATAAAATGTCATTCCAACTATTGCGCATCATAGAATATGAACATTTCTAGAGGTAAGAAATGAACTAATCACAATTATTTTTTCAGTATTATTGGATGTTATATAAATTAAAGTAGAGATAGCAGTGTATCTTTGCAGCATATAATGTCAATACTAAATGTTATAGATAATTTCACCAAAAAACTCCAAGCCAACTGCTAAAGGAAAACACTAGACAAAAAACTATAATGGCTGAAATATGAGTAAATTTTATTTCTCTCTGCTTCAGGACTATAAATGACTATGGGGGCAATAGATTGATAAATGTCTACTGCAAGATGCTGACTGATGAATTAGTTCCATGTACTGTAGACAGATAGAACTGTGTCTTATTTCATTAAAATCATTTCCCTTTAATGACGGGTTTATGAAATGCATAAATGTCTAAATGGCCAGAAAATATGTGCTTTTTAAAATTATGTCTGTGGTTTCTTGCTTAAATAGGACTTTTTTGTCCTGATAGCCTGAGATAATTATCATGGGACAGAGAAAAGGTACAGAGAGCAGAGGACATTTAGGAAAAGTCCTATTTCAGACTTAACTTGCCAATGTTCTGAATATAAGTTTGTGAGTTAGAAATCCCAGTTTTCTCATTTTCTCTGACTCCTTCTTACTTTTGAATTGTTCTCATAAACTGTTGTCATTCTCAGTAAATAAAACTGGTGATTAAATAGCACTATTTTAGTAACTGCTGAAACTTAAGACAATTCATTTGCATGAGAATGAAACAAAAAAAAAATCAAACAGCATAATTATATTCTAAATTCTATTCACTACTGCAAGGCTGTGGAATTTTTATTTATTTATTTATTTATTTATTTACTTACTTTTTGTTGATAGTGGTGCTGATTTTTTGCCTTATTTTGTTTTGTTTTTGTTTCTTGGCTTTTGTTTTATTTTGTTTTATTCCCATAAACCATAATCAGATACAGAAAAAAAAAAGTTGGGAACATTCATTTTCTTTTTTAATGGCTTAGCAAATTCAGATTCTGGTTGGGAGGTGATAAGGGTTTCCTGTATGGGTACCCTGCTGTAAGTGGAACAAACAATTTTAAGACACAGAGAAATGTGAGACACCAAATCCACATGATACTCTGGAGAAGGCATAAAGAGATAAAGAAACATTTTTCTTTACTGAAAATAAATAAATAAATAAATAAATAAATAAATAATATATATAAAAATATAAATATATGCATATATATATTATATATAACATATATATATATATAATTATATATATATAAATATATATATATATTTCAAAAGATTTTCCCAAACAGGATCATTTCTGCAGAGCATCAAGTTTAGAAAAATGCCTAAGGCACCAAAGTAGATAAGGACTCAGAGCATATGCTTCTAATTTGTGATCATATAATAATCATACAACTTTGCCCCCTCATTCTCACCCCTCCTCCCCCTGACCCTCAAGTTTGTTATTGTGCAAATGCTATGATTAAAGTAGTTCTCATTTCATGATCACACAATAACCCTGAGGCTCCTAGCCTACAAACACTTAAGTAGAACCTAAAAAGATATGAATCACCTAATATGCAACTTTCCTGTATGACAGGAGTATTGAAGCTCCAAATTGAAAGTCATGAGCTCCTGACACCCTTGACAAAATAGTGGCTATCACAAAATGTAACCTTTGAATATCAGGATCTGGTGGACCTGTAGTTTTATGTAAAATAAATTTTTCAGGTCTCTATCTTCACAAAACAATTGAGACACCAGATAACACTTTCTCCTTGAGTTTGAAGTTTCAGAAATTATAACTGCTTATTTTCTTATTTCCTTTTCTTCAGCTAAATTAGCAATACTCAACCTAGTTGTTTGTAATGAATTATCTGTGGATGATAAACCTTGCATTAAAAACAATAAAATAAAATAATAAAAAAGTACTTTAAATGTATTTTTAAACAGTCTTCTTAAATAATGTGTTAATAGCAGAAATCTGGCTTGAAGAGATAACCTACTACATGGACACAGAAGAATCATAAGGCCTGATCCACAAAGAACCCAGATTACTAAATTTGACTTCCCAGTTGTGCCAACACCTGAAGACACCTGTTTTTTTTTCAGTGCTTTCACACTGGGTGTTTTCAACTTTTTTTCCACACAAAAAGTATTGGTGCATTAACACTGCCTAAAGAACCCATTCCAATTCATGTTTCATATGCATAGCTAGCTACCAAAGCAAATAGCATATAATCAAAGAGAAAGAGCTAATATTTTCATTTCCTCTCTTCTCTTTACTGCATCTATCCAGTAACATTTTGAACTTAGTGGTTTACAATGGTTTTTGTGCATGTAATGAAACATTTTTATTTATTTTTCCGCGATATTTTCCATATTTATATGCATGTATATTTTACTGGGTTTTAACATATTTTTTTTTCTTAAGTCACTAGACCATGTGGATACAATTTTTCATAAGTCTAGTTATGTTGTGTGCATTAGGAAACATCCAAAAACAGTTGGGGACTACATAAAATTTCACTTCTTGGCCAGTTTTT
Organism: Anas platyrhynchos; assembly: GCF_047663525.1. Lineage (NCBI taxonomy): Eukaryota > Metazoa > Chordata > Aves > Anseriformes > Anatidae > Anas > Anas platyrhynchos. The sequence goes on from NC_092588.1 coordinate 6,107,361, forward strand.
ATTAATATAAAATAGGCCAGTGTTGTCTGCTGTTCCCTTTCACTTGAAGTGATTGTTTTGCCACGAGCAGCATGGTTATAATATACTTTTGTCTCAGCCTCAAGACAGTATTCTTATTCATATTGGGAAATATGGTAGAAAAGTTTCTCTTTGTAGGACTTGTAGTGTCTACTGGATTTGAGAGTTCTGGGACATCTCTTGACAGCAGTAGGATGGTCAGGTTGAACAAAATAAGTCAATTCTGAGTCATCAGAGGCTGAAACATGTTTGCTGTGAATAGCTGGTGTGAATAAACAGAGTTTCACTGAGTCCAGTGCAGAGAGAATGCAAAGATACCGCATTGACTTGCATCATCTGAGGACATTTAGATGCTACATGCTAGGACATGCTACACTCAGCTGAACTAACTAACTAACTAACTAAAAGCCATTTTTAAAAATTAATTAATTTATTTATTTATTTATTTATTTTCTATCTAATGCAGTTGTTAAAATGTCTGTAGTTTCACCATAGTCGATGATATAGAAGTCCTCTTAGAGTTTTAGGATGACAGATTGGTACATAAAATATATCAGAGATCAAGGAGTGGGCAGTATGTGCAAAATCAGGCCAGCTTCTGAAATTAGGTGGCATTTTACTTTGTCTTTCAATTTGTGTATAACGGAAGAGCTCTGGGAAAGACAGTGGCAGTAAGACTTCACATGCGTATAGCATGTGTACTGAATGACCTTCATCTGCAGTGTTAATTAAAAGAGCAAAGTCATTCTCTTTTTAAGTAGGCAAAGGTGATATATAAAATCTCATTTTGGACTGAGTTGCCACCTGCCTTAGAAGAAGCATCCTCTGTGCTGTTCCGTGGAGATGTAACTTTTGTAACTTGTAACTTGTCTTTTCTTTTTTTTATTTTATTTTATTTTTTTTGGTTTGTCCTAAAGACTACAAAGGGCATTGGAAAACTTTACAGAAGGACTTAGAATCCAGTAAGGACTTTCTCTTGTTTCAGATCAAAATTACAGGCTTTAGGAAAACTTATATTTTGGTACAATTCTAATTTAAATTATGGAGGAATTAGTGGGGCAGATTGTCAACAGATGGCACTTGTTGCAGGGTGGGGAATACAAGCCATGAATACACCTTCAAAATTTCAATAGCACAGTTTTTAATTCCCTCTCACAAAATTGGGTAACAGCAGTGGAGACATGGCAGAAAGGGAGAATAATGCAAGGACTTGCATATACAGCTGTCTCCTTGAGACAACGATATACAGAATTTTAAACATAAGCATCATGCATATGTGCACACAAACACGTCCTCTCCCAAGGTTTCAGTTTGTGACTCCTTTCCTGTACTGGTGTCCACTGCTAGGTTCAGCAGTCTACCTGTGGATCTGGAACACACACTCCTTTTGACCCTTACCTATACACAAAAATGGCTTATTTCTAGATCAATACCCAAGTCATGACAAGAGCTCATGTCTTTTTTTTTTTCTTTTCTTTATTTTTTTTTTCTCTGAATCTCTGATTGTCATCAAGAGATTTAAGAATGCAGAAGAAGGCACATTGAGGAATTCACTAACTCTGTGTTAAAGAAGGTTTCTGTACAGTCTTTGTGTAAACTTCAGTTCGAAGAAACCTTGCTTAAAGCATTAGAGCAATAGCTTTAATTAAGTATAGATGTTACTTAGTGGAAGAGACAATTATGTTTTCACAAAGGTCTAAAAATTATGTGCTAACAAATACCTGTATATTCAGTTACAAATTAATCTGTTTTTCCACATGCAGTGGCTAAGTAAAAGCCATTCTGTGAGACCAGCCAAAGGGGAAAACAGTAAGATAGCTATTATTTTAAAGAAAATGAATAGATTAGTAACTGCTTTGATTGAAAAACATAAGAAAATGTGAAAAATTGATCTCTTTGCCATTCAAGGTACTGTTGCTAAGTGATCAGTTGGTACTTCAGGATAAGGGGATTATTGCTCAGTGAAGTGTTTAGCACCATGTTCCTTTTCAGCTTCTTTAAATCAGAACATTTTATTTTTTTAAAGAGAGGAAGTGTATTTTGATCATTCTGAAAGGCTTTCTACATGCCTGAAGCCTTTTAGAGGTACTTTCAAGTAGCTGATAAAAGCAAGCTATAAAATTTATGAAAATATTTACATGTTTTCATCTTAGCAATAGTACCTCAGAAAACACATCGTGAATGATTATATTATAAGATTGACAAATATAATGATTAGCATTTGTTTTTACTTTGCCTTGTGATGCTAGACTATTATATGAAACTTCAGGTGAGGTCCATTCCTTAAAACAAACAAATAAATAAATAAATAATAATAGTAATAATAACTTAAAAAAAAAAAAAAAAAAGAAGCCAGGCAGCAGTCACTGTGATGAGTGTATTGTGCAAGGAAGGTACATGAGCCTTAGAAAACCAAACTGTTCTATAAGATAGGTGAATCTGGGTTGTGATAAGCTATAAGGGGTGCTTGAGATGAGAAATTTCATAGAAGCAAAGATAATAATGCTTCTCCTTCTCTCGTGTGCTCTGCTAGCCCTAAAAGATTTCTGTGTATAAGCTCTGTCACCTCCACCCTGTTTCTGTATTTAAATTTATAAGAATTAAGGAGAACCATGACAGGAGTTGTCAGTAAATCACATTCATTCAGTCAGTGCTACAAAAAAGAGTGTAAGTATAGGTCCAAAGCCAACATATGATTGCTTGTTTGTTTCCCTAATGTTAAGTCAATGTAAAAAATTCATCTTCCTGCAGTTAAAAATAATTAAAAAAATAAAAATAAAAATGAGAAGTGCTTCTTGCACTCCAATATACAGACTTACACCCCACTGAGAAGAAACAAAACCAAACAAAAACAAATAAAAGAATACACACACAGAAAACAAACAAACAAACAAACAAAAAAACACTAAAATCTCAAAATTTTTAATAGAAAGGTCTTTAAAAAATGTAAAGCTGAATATTATACTAAATACAATACAAATTCTGGTCTTTGTTCTATTTATTTTCTTTCTACAGTTAAGATTCTCATGCAGATTTTAATGGAAAAAATATATGAAATTAAAAACTGAAAAACATGTTTTGAAAGAAAATATTGGTTAAAATATTTTTGTTTATTTTGTTTGTTTATTTATTCCAAATAAAGCCCTGATGCATAAAGACCAGTTTGCAGAAAACTAAATGGGGTGTAGAAAAGTCAAGAAAATGCAAATGATAAAAGTAATTCTTCATGAAGACTGAAAATTAACCTTAAACAAACCATAAAGCCCTCTTCTTTTTGACATTGCATCCTGATCAGGGAAGCTGGGTGAAGAGATGTGGTTACACAGTGTGGCCACAGAAAACTGCTATCACCAGGAGAGAAGAAGGAAAGAGTAGCAATGGTAACAAATCTCAGGACTCTACAGTATGACAGAGAAGCAGGTCATGAGTGAGAAAAGGTATGCCCAGTGTTTTGTTCATGGAAGAAAAATGAAGAATGAAAAAGAAAATAATAATAAGTTTTTAAAAAAAGGAAGATAGACAAAACAAAGGGAAACAGAGTGGAAGATGCTTCATTTCAAAGATGAGAACATGCTCCTCCAGTAAGTTATCAGGAACAAGTAATGTTTGCTCTCCCTTCCAGTTCTGAGCTATTTGGCCATACAGGAGCTGGAGAGAGACAATACTATTCACCCAATTTTTTTAAAAATTCAGGGAAAGACTACACCAAAGCCTGAAAAATGTGGCTCTGGGGCCATTTTGGTGCCTGAGCAGGAGGAACCCATGGGGTAGGAAAGGGCAGAGTTGGCTAACCAAGACTGTGCTATATTGGGGAAATCAACATGGGTGTCCTGGTTTCAGTTAATTTTCCTCCTAGTAGCTGGTAGGGTGCTATGTTTTGGCTTAGGATGAGAAGAGTGCTGATAACATGCTGATGTTTTAATTGTTGCAGAGCAGTGCTTACACTAAGCCAAGGACATCTCAGCTTCTCGTCCTGCCAGCGGGCAGGCTGGGGGTGCAGCAGGGTCTGGGAGGGGACTATTGTCATCATTATTGTTATTGTTGTTATTATTATTTTCCTGTCTTAATAATCTGTCTCTATCTCAACCCACAGGCTTCACTTTCCTGTTTCTCTCCCCCATCCCAGAGAGGGAGGGGGCAGGGTGAGCAAACAGCTGTGTGGTGTTTAGCTGCTGGCCGGGTTCAACCACAACACTGGGGAAAATAGCATTTTGGCCAAGTTGGGGTGGACCAGCAAATATTTATGTGGTGGATCAAGGTCTTAAAAAAGAGAAGGAGGTAGTTTGATGGAAGATGGAAAATATAAATCAGCGAAAGAGAAAGGAGCTCTGTGTAAAGCAATAGTCACGAAGAATGCAAGCTCCCACCAGAAGTCTGACTACTGACTACCCCAGGGGTTGCATGGTGTTGTTTCTGTTGTCTCTTTACATTGTTTTCTCAGGTCAGCCCTCAGTTCTTTTTGTTAACTGCAGAGGTGAAGCCCTGAAGCTGTCAGATACAAAGGAAAGGTGTTCTGTTCCCTTGTACCACACAGGCAGCAACTGTACCAGTATTATGATGCACTGGGGAAGGGGCTGAGTGGGGCAACTTGCTCATGATTTTCCAAGTTTTATAGTTTTATAATTGTGTGACAAGAAGTGGAACAAAATTCACCACATTGGGGACCAAAATGGCATGCTTAGCAACAAGCTGTTCTTATGCACCTTAGCCAAGTCTAGGTTTGGGAGAGAAAAAAAAAAAAAAAAAAGATGTCTCTCCTTGAGTTTACCAGTCTCAAAAACAAAAACAAAAAAAACTAGAAAGTAATCACACCTGGAAGTCATGGGGTTTTGTTATTGCTCTTTTTTTTTTTTTCTTTCTCTTTTTTTTTTTTTTTTTTCTTTTAATCTGACACAGTTCTAAACTGTTAACTCATGGTCTTAGATTTACATAATTTGTTCAAGGAATATTCCTGAAGGTGTTTTAATACCAAACTAATCTAATTAACACTTCTATTAATGCTGTCTGAGTTTTGCTGCTTTTTAAATTGTTATTCACTCCAAACCTTGACTGATGAGACTTTTTATTGTTTTCATTCTCTTCACAGAAAAACATACATCCATCTGAGTTCCCTTTCTTGGGTTTTGATGGATAAGAAAAACAGAACAATGTGCAGGAACAAAAGGAGAGGAAAGAAGAAAAGGCTAGAAATGCATGAAGCTTAAAGGATAATCCTGGATGCAGAAGGAAATCCAAACAGCCATCACAGAAGGAAAGCAGATTTTGTTGAGGATTTTTGCTGTTAATTTATGATAGCATATTAAAGACGCTAAATTGGGAGTAGGAAGAGTTGGTTTCATATGCTTCTTGCTCCCCAGACCCTTTACATCAAGAGTCATGTGCTTGTCCTATGTCTGAATCTTTAGTTTAAAAGGGAAACATTATTTTCCTTTCTGTCAGGATAAAGTGATGAATATTTGAGTACCCACCGTTAAGGGAGACTGATAGCTGAAAACAAGACACTGCTGACACACTAATTGTTAATTAGACTTCTGTGTGTAGTGCTCTGATATCAAGATGAACTACATTAGGAAAAAATATTTTATTTTAAACAAATATATATTTATAAATATAAAATCATTCCAAGCTACACCCTCTATAAACAAAAATAATACTCTGCACTCTGTGAAATTATCTGAGAATGAATCCTCTCTCTGACCTCGGTTAACACAGAGCTATGTGAATCCGTCTGTCAGGAATTTCACATCCTAAAAGCCTACACTAGTCTTTGCAAATCCTGGCATTTAAAGAAGGGAAATTGCTTCATGTGGAAGATTGCCATTATGCATGCAATGAATCCTTATGGCAAGTGTTCTTCACTCAAATTAGGAACGTGTACAAGAGGACTTGTCTATACTTAGTTAATAATAAATATAATTTAACCTGGACATGCATTCATTGTGACCTCCTGTTAAGTGATTTACTAAAGAAAACATTGGAGACTTGTTTTGTTCTTAAGACTGAAGGAATTATTCAGCCCCAGGGAGCAGCGTGGTGAATAGATTAATATTCTGTCAGGTCACAGGCTGTTTACATCATGGCTGAAGCTAAACCCAACTGAAGCGGGAATGGCCAAAAATCAATCTTTTATAAAGGTTGTAACAACCAGCAGCTTGGTAATTGTATACACCATTATTCAAGAAGTATACAAAAGTATTTTTCTGCATAAATCTAACATAAATCAGCACAGGATTATATGCAACTGTCAGCTCTTGTAAAAGAGTGGAGGATGTATTTTATGAAATGACAGTGCCTTTGCTTAAACTGTAGAACAAGTCCTTTCAAAAGATGGGAATAGAGTCATACAGAAGACGCATATGCTAAAGAAGGACAAGACTATCAGCTACTGCATGCCAATGTTTCTCCAATGCTGTCTGTCATGGGTCTCACATTTCAAGGGCAAGAATGAAAATCAAGAAAGGATTCTTGATTCTTCTCCTCTCAGACACCGAGGAAAATTAAACCAAAGGTGAAAAGATTTTAATGATCAACTATAATTATGATATTACGATATCATTATAGTTGTTGGAATATTTTTAAAATAACCAATTTTCATGTTGCCATACTGTTTTCACAGGATAAAAGTGAATCCAGATTTTTAAAAAATTGAAAAGGAAAAAGAAAAAGGAAAACAAAAATGCCTCTCTCATACAATTTTACTAAAATGGGAGTCTCAAAAAATAAAATAGGAACTTTTTAGAATGGGATATCAGTTTGCTTCTAGGAGTTATCCTACCTATCCTTCCTGACAAAAGATTAAAAGTTGCTCATCCAGAATCAGTGAATGAGAGGAATTTTGTAATTGTTTGAGCAGATCAAGTGCAAAATACTTCTTGGGCCTTCGGAACAAATAGAGTAAGTACAAAATGCTAAAGGAAATGTCTTTTAGGATCTGGCAACTTCCAATTTGCAGTGTAGGTTATTATTTCTGCTAGTTGGATTTCAAGGCTCTTAATGTATTCTCCAGGGAAAAGGTGAAAGAACTAGAGGAGGATAAATAATTTTATCATTTATTTAAGCTGAAGGTTGTCCCCATGAGGTGCTAATCTTATTCACTTGTCATTGTCAATCAATTTATGATGCAAGAGGGAAAGGTGTAGGTGTGAGCTTTTAAATCACTGTGTATTATGTGCGAGTGTGGAAGCAGCTTCAGTTGTATAGGAAATACTGTAGCCTCTTCAATTTACAGAACTAGCTATAGAAAGAAATGTGAAATCCTCTTTCAAGCCTGTCATCTTTAATTATAATCTTCTGAAGGCTTTACAGATAATAGGTCCCATCTCTTTCATAGTAAATAGTTGAGTATAAAAAAGCGGCGTTGGCTTTCCAATGCCCAAGACAAATAGAGCTTTCAGTCTCCCTTCAGAAGCTTTGTCTATTAACAGAAACTTTTTCAAATAAATACTGTGTTGTTATTACATACAATGCTGTAGATGTTGTCATTGTTGACTTGAAGAGGTGAGGGGAAAACATACCCCCTACACATCCCTGGGGATTTATTATTAAGAAATCAATACCAGTAATGCTGCATTTTTGTGTCATCATTTTCTTCTTTGAGTTGCTTTACCACTTTTTCATAACAGCTGTAAGACTTTCTAGTCACCAGCTTAAGAGAAGCTTACTGAATTTCTTGTAATAAGCTATTCCTTAAAAATCTAAAAATGTAAAAGTCCTGCTTCAGACCGAGTGTCCAAATAGACCAAGTTCCTGTTTCTAACTGGGCATAAGCAGACTCACAAGGAGAGAAAGAACTTGAAAGACATAATTGCTTAAAACATTCTCTCAGCCTTCATCAGTTTTCTGCTCAGAGCATGATTCTGACTGACCCTAAGAGATGTATCTGCATCATTTCAGTTATGCTTAAACAAATGCTTAATGATGAAAACTTGATTAATGAGTTATTAAGAGTTGTCTCCTTGCATATACACTTGCAGATCTGCCATCCCCAGGCAAAATTTCACAGGGTTTTTATCAGCCATGTACAATGGACTTCTTGATTTTCCTTCTACAGAGGTGCTTACACAAAAGTGATTTTCGATCTCTGTTGGATGGAATACAGGGTGGATTTCTGCAGGTAAAGGTATTCTTACACTTGGAGTAGAAGATTTTAATAACAGATCCTTTCCTTTCCTTTCCTTTCCTTTCCTTTCCTTTCCTTTCCTTTCCTTTCCTTTCCTTTCCTTTCCTTTCCTTTCCTTTCCTTTCCTTTCCTTTCCTTTCCTTTCCTTTCCTTTCCTTTCCTTTCCTTTCCTTTCCTTTCCTTTCCTTTCCTTTCCTTCCCTTCCCTTCCCTTCCCTTCCCTTCCCTTCCCTTCCCTTCCCTTCCCTTCCCTTCCCTTCCCTTCCCTTCCCTTCCCTTCCCTTCCCTTCCCTTCCCTTCCCTTCCCTTCCCTTCCCTTCCCTTCCCTTCCCTTCCCTTCCCTTCCCTTCCCTTCCCTTCCCTTCCCTTCCCTTCCCTTCCCTTCCCTTCCCTTCCCTTCCCTTCCCTTCCCTTCCCTTCCCTTCCCTTCCCTTCCCTTCCCTTCCCTTCCCTTCCCTTCCCTTCCCTTCCCTTTCCCTTCCTTTCCCTTCCTTTCCCTTCCTTTCCCTTCCTTTCCTTCCTTTCCTTTCCCTTCCTTTCCCTTCCTTTCCCTTCCTTTCCTTTCCTTTCCTTTCCTTTCCTTTCCTTTCCTTTCCTTTCCTTTCCTTTCCTTTCCTTTCCTTTCCTTTCCTTTCCTTTCCTTTCCTTTCCTTTCCTTTCCTTTCCTTTCCTTTCCTTTCCTTTCCTTTCCTTTCCTTTCCTTTCCTTTCCTTTCCTTTCCTTTCCTTTCCTTTCCTTTCCTTTCCTTTCCTCTTCATTTTCATATTTTATTTTAATATATTTTTTCCCATTGCATAAAACCAAGACATTTACAAATAAAGAGTACAACAAAACTCCTTTTCTATAAAGCATATTTCTATATTTCCATTTGGCATAGACTGACTTAAATTCTTTTCAGTTAACTTTCAGTTAACTTTAACCATTAAAAAAGACACTCAGATTTTCAACTAAAAAGATATATAAATATATATATACATGGAGATAAAATTATTCTATTTATTTATTTATTTATTTATTTAACAACTGCAGTAAGACATACACATGTATACAAGAGAAAAAAAAAGAGTTTCTAGTCAAGTGGTCAGAATATGTTGAAGATACTTCCAAGTCTGTGAATATTTAATTTGTTATTAAAATATTGAGAATTCTCATGAAAGAGACCAACTAGGTATGTGTAAATAAAAGAGTGCTGACACAAACTCAAACAAAGCACTTCTGCACTTTGTTTTGGATTGTCTTAATTAGATGTTTAAGGTAAATCTCAATCTAATCCAAGGTAAAACTCAAGCACTGTAAGCTTTGGCTCTCTCCACTTTCCACAGTCTTTCAAATTATCCTATAAGGATGCAAGTGCATCTCTCATGCAAGGACATGCAGCACATAGCTTCACATAGTGTTATGAAAACACTAATGTGGTGATCTGTAGTCCACCCATCTTTCAGGTTTTCTTTTTTTTTTTTGTTGTATTGTTTTTCATTTGGAAACAAAAACAAAGAAAAAAAAATAAAAACCAATACACAAAATGTAAGATTTTTTACCTGTGGAACTCATGAAGCCAAGAGGAGACAGAACACCAAGGGCTGTAGTTTGCAGATATAATCAGTTGCTCTAAAAAGAAACAAACTTGAGTAATATGGACACAAGGTGATGTCACATGTCCTCAGAACCAGGAACCAGGGATCACTCAGTGTCTCTCTTTTTATTCAGTAGTATAGACCCATTTACCTTGGAGGATTCACTAGAACAGATTTTTAGAAGGTGGATGTCTGAATCAGCCACAGGAACTGTCTGAATCTAACTTGCAATTGGTTGCACCATAAGCACTTCTGTACATTTCCCTTAGGAATGTTCTACAGCCTTGCTCAGAAATAGTGTCCTTGACTAAGAACATTTTTCTGATAACATTGCTAACCATTTCACAAAAGGAGTTTTGGTTTTGGTGAAGTGTTAGTTTCTAGAAGAAATTTTGAAATATAAATTAGAAATGTATTGTCTAACAATGTGCACAAAAGTGTCAGTAAATAAGAAAAATAACCAGCATCACTATTCTAGATGACTGTTTTAAATAATGACTGAAGAAGGGCCTGCAACAGAAGCTGCAACCTACTCATACCACTTAGACAACGTATTGTCTAAGCCATAGTTGTGGCATCCTGGACAAGGTGAGAACAGTGGCTGAGGATAATGTCTGAGGAAGGTATTGCATGCATGCAGCAAAAAAAGGAAGAAGGTGGTTGTGAGAATGAGCACCAATAATGAGGTTAAATACACAGAAAACAGTATTGTGAGATAAGACAACCCAAACTATTCTATGATTCTGTGATTCTGTGATAAACAGGCAGGAACTACATTGTGGAAGGCCAGTGCTGAAGGAAAGGACTAATGGTTTGTATTTAGTCTCTGTGTTAGAAGAGCAGTTGGATGAAAGGCTAGGGCACTTTGATGAGATTCAGGTGACCTCATTTTTGTGTATTTTGTGTTTTTTCTGCTACCATTTTGTCATTATCAAATCAGGTCTGTTGTCTACTCCCCTGCTTAATTTTCACCCTTGGTTGTGACTTTTTATTTATAATTTAAGTTTTTGAGGGTAGGGATTGTTTTGGGGACTGTATTTATATCCTTTTAGTATTCTAGTTGCAGGTCAGGCTTCAAACTTCCAGACACTGTTGCATATACATAAATTACATGTAGGTTTATACTGATAACGTTAATAAACTTATTTGGTATGTAAATACCCTCTGGTTTAAGTCCACAGGTATGATAACACTCTCACAGCTATATCTCTAGCAGGCTGTTTTCTAACCTGAATTGGCTGACAACGTTCTCTCTGTAGTCAATTGTTGAAGGGAAAATCTTCCATGTTAAGAGTTACCAGCCACCTATTTTAAATCCAGACACTTATTTTAAATCCAGATAAGTTGCACACAGGAAATGTCTGTTTCTCTCTGTGGCTGATGGAAGGATTTTAAGCAAGTGGATTAGCCTAAAAACTTGAAGGGAAAAACATCTCAGCCTACACTGGGTGCTATTTTGGTGTGTTTGGATTATCAACATTACATTATTCTTCGGTGAAATAGTTTGATTTATGCGTTCTGTCTGTGTGAATCACAGATTTTACTATAGCCATCCAGACTGCTTCCTTTGTTAGCAATTGGATATTTTTTTATTGTTGGCAACAGTATGAGTTAGACTTTCCAGAAGATAGTATTTCGACAAATTAGTTGGATGCCACCTTGTACCCTGGCTTTTTGTTCTCATGGAGAAATTTCCAATGCCCTGTTCTAATTTATTGCTAGCAAGCTATCACACTGCCAGTCTACAGAGTGTTATTATGGCTTGTTTTGTTATTGTTTTTGTTTTTCTGTTTGTTGGTTGTTTTTTTGTTTGTTTGTTTGTTTGTTTGTTTGTTTAGTTTCTTTTTGTTTTGTTTTGGACATGTCTTTGATAAAGACTGAATGTTTTTTTCATGAAAAAAAAAAAGTAATCTTGTAAGTTTGCATTCTTCTCTATATCCATGTTTGTATTATAAAACTATTAATCCAAAGTACAGAACATCCTGTAGATATGTTTCAGGTTTGTAAATCTCCTATTTTTCACATCCTCCAAAAAGATGCAGGTAGACATACTTTCCTTCTTTCATCATTGCTGAAGAATTCACTGTTCTCTGTGCAATGCTGGGAGTGTACAACGCTTATTGCTTACTGGAGTGAAAGTACAGAGAAGTCTGCTGCCTTCAGCAGTTACTATTTTGCATGTCAGTTTTATAAAAGACCACCTAACACTTTAGGAGCTCAGGTACAACACTGAAGTGTATTCAGTGGGGATGCGGAATGCCCTCTCAAAGCAGCTTTCAGGTCTTTAATTTACAGCAGAAGGTCCAGTAACATAAGCGTGGTAGCTGGAGGATGCCTCTTGAAGTGGTGTCTGCTGCATCCAAAATGTTGATGAAGCTGCAGAGCACAACAAGGGTGAGGTGAGTATCCAGATTATGGCACAACTGCCCATTTCCCAGGAATGATCTTGCAGGACCATAGCAGAGACAGTCTGGCAGGATGTCAGGAAATCCATAGGTGACAGGTGTATGTAACTGTATATGCCTTAGAAACAAACATGTCTCATTAGAAAGGTGAACCATCAAGAAATTGGCCACCTTCAGGTACTAATAGCAGCAACAGCCAGAGAGAACAGAGCTTACACATGCTGCACAGCCTTGCTAGGACCTTGGGGAAGCATCTGAGCACCACACAGCCATAACAGCACTGCCAACATTAATGAGCCTAAAGGTAGGTTGGGAATGTCCTTCTGTGCTGCTGTTGCACCTTGATGAGCTGTGATCATGTCTCCCAGACCCCGTGGTGCCATTGAGTCTCTGTGCATTGACAGAGCACAGGTTCCACTTCATCTCATTTCATTCTTGCCTCCCTCAGCAATGTGCAGAAAAGCAGCTGGTGGGAGAGTTGGGCATGAAGCTTTACACCAGCTGAGAACTCCCTTATGCCATGGAGAATTGTAAACCTTTCATTAAGTCTCTGAGCAGTGTAAAGTGGTGGGAAGAGAAAGAGGGATCCTGGCACTCGGCCATATGCACTGCTTTCACGTTGAAAAGCTTGAGCTGAAACAGCCACTGAACCCAAGACTGAGCCTAAGATTCTCTCTGGGGTGTTAGGAATTATATGGTTATATGAGATTGGGACAAAACTCTGGAGAAGAGCCAACTAGAAACTCTCATAGTCTGTGACAGAAGTAGCTAAAGAAGATTGGGATTTTGATGAAAATGTTCTTTATTTCTGATGTGACTTTCTCTATCCCAATGAACAGGCATTTACTCATCTGTCCCCAACCTACAAAGGAGGAAAAAAAAAAAGTGTTCAATTAATATTGTATTCTCCCCTCCATTTGTGTTTGTATTATAAAGGCGAGCTGGTTTTATCCTCTCAGCTTCATTCCATACATCTTCCTTTAAGTTCCTCTCTCCTTCCTTCTTCCAACCTCATCCTTACCCCTCTCTCAGAAAGCATAGTTTTGGAGAGATCAGGAACAGGCTTATCAGAGCTCAGGGAAAAAAAAAAAAAAAAAAAAAAAAAAGTTTAAATTAGATGAAATAAGACATACCATTGCTTCACATTAAATTCACCAGGGATCCTTTACCAAAATAATCATTTTTACTTCACTCTTCTGCCCCTAACTCCTACAGTGATTGAGACTCTCTTACCAGTTATCTAGTAGCTTAATTTACTGTAATTTAGTTCTGCATTGCTTTTGATGGCTTAATTACTTTCTAATCATTTTTGGCTGTGGGAGGAAGCCAGGTGAAGGCAGAAGAATGAGATGCTATAAATTATTTGTAATCTAGTAAAGTTACAGTTTCAGTCCAAAATTAAGGTCTTCTTTCACTTGGCATTATATGGAGAGTGATAATCCAAGCAGTCAAGGGAGAAGAAGAGGGAGAGCTGTATTATTATTAACCTTGTTTATTTTAGGTAGAATGCAGAGGTGATTAGAGATGGATCAATTTACTGCTTGTTGAAAACTAAGTCCCTTTCAGAAATGATATTCCAGTCCATTCTACTAGCCCCCAACAGACTGATCCTCTCTGTACTTTTATTTCATTATAAATAATGGGTCCTGTGTTTCTGTTGATCCTATTTCATTCATGAGTAACATGAACAACAAACAGATTGAGGAATCTGTGTACTACTACATCAAGAGTTAGCAGCCACCAGCAGAAGTAGAATACTCTTAACAACCAGCTCTTTTCTAAACCCTGAACGGGGTTTTGTTAGGTTTCTCATAATAAGCTCTTTTTGTTTGTGTTTGTTTGTTTATTTTCCTCCACATAATCTTTATGGAATTGAGTTGCCTAACCTCAAACATCTAATGATGAGATGCCCAAGGGAATTGTACTCACTCTGTCAGAGCAAGGATTTTTATTTTTTTTTTTATTCCAGGTTATTTTGATTCACACCAGGTACTTCCAAGACTTCCATGGCAGTTTGCCTAATAATTCATTAAACAATTCCTCCCTACCTATCCTCCTCTGGTCCTTTCCATTCTCCAAAATCCTCCACCAAAACAATCCTCCAGACCTTCATAAAATAAGCTCTAAACCTGTCACATTTATGAAATATTTAAGCTTTCATGCAGCAAATTCTAACAGTAATATTTCATCTAGCAAAATACATAGCAATTTTTATGCAATGCTATGTAGCATGCCATACATATATATTACGGCTTCATCACTGTATGAACATGCAAATCTTTATCTGGAAAGATATATCAAGTAGGTGTATATACATATATATTGGGCTTAAAAAGTACAGATTAAGACGTGATCTTTTTTGGACTGAAAGAAAAGAACAACAAATGTTATCAGAAACGGAAAAGCAGATATGATTACTGAATGCACACACATACACACAAATGCTTTCCGACAGATAGTGTAATACTGTGGTGCTCAGCTCATTCACATCCAAGAAGGTAAAATAAATAAATAAATAAAAGTTAAAGCTTCAGGCATCAGGCTCCAGGCCAACAATACAGATTGCAAAAAAAGAGCTGCAGGCCCAGCATTGCTGTGTTTGCCAGCTTTGGCATATTGGGTGACAGTGTAATACATTTAGCCCTAATCTAACACATAACCCCATTGTAATTAAAATCTAGCACATTTTGCACAAGGTCACATTTAGTTTTATTGACCACTGTGATGCTGGAAAAAGATTTATGAAGATGGCTTGAAATGTCTCAAGTGCTAACACAAACTGATGTAAAATGTTTCCCCTTGAAAACTGGCAAGGTAATTGTCTTTTTCTTTTGTGATTTCTTTAGAAATCTTTCTTTGTCTGATGACTGCAGTATGCCAGTCAGAAAATTCTCTGTGCCATTATCATGAAGGATTTTGAAATGTCATCCATAGAGTAAAGCTGTAATGGCGTGTTAAAGGCTTTTTTTTTTTTTTTTTTTTTTTTTTTGTATACAGTCAAGTTTTGTGGATATTCTAACAAGCTGGGGACAGAAACACAAAGTAATTTTTCTTCTGGCTTCCGATGTCATTCCTCTAAGTCCTTCACTAAAATGAGCATGGTTTTCTTTTTTCCATTCCTAATGCAGGTGGAGTGGATTTTCTGTGAGTTGGTCTGTATCAATAAATTCCAAGGGAAGATGGAAATTGAGTAGAGTTAATTCTGGCTTTATGCCAGCATCTATTTGGAGACTGCAAAGATAAAAAAAAAAAAAAAAAAAAAAAAAAAAAAGCTTGAATTTTAATTTAAAAACAGTAACATCCCTCTTTCTAGGTGTGTAAGTCTTAAAGAACCAACGTGGCAAGGAGCAACAACCTTCTCATGACACTTTGATACACTTACATTTGTCTCTGAATTAGGTTTGAATACCCTCAAGACTGTACTGTCTGGGTCTGCTTCAGCTGATGGAAATAACCAGATTACAATGACAGTTTGGTCACTCACTCTTTTCCTTTGGTAATATCCTCAGTAACAGAAGAGGAAGCAAAAAATGGTAGCTAATTTTCTAGCAACTATCCAATTTCTTGAATAAATTAGTGTTCTGATGTTAAATGTCAGTATAGAATTTTCAGGGCAGGAGGGCATGAGGAACATTTGATATAAATATACGAAGATGCTAAATATTCTTCAAAATATTCAAATTGCTGCAATAAAGTGTCTCAGGCCTAAAGAAGCTAGAATGGATTGCAGTTTCAGGAAACACCACATAAATTTAGAACCATTACAGGTGTCGTCTGACAGTAACTGAAGAGTGTTTAAACTTCAGTGGATATCTAGACTGGGGTTTAGAATGACTATTCCATTTCTGTTGCCTATACCTAGATGTCTAACATCATTTTGTTAATGGTTGATATTTTGCTTGGCTTCCACATTCTCCAGAGAGGTAGCTTTTTGAATGTCATGTCACATCTCTCAAACCAATCTATGTGCTTTAGCTTAGTGTCTTAAATTGCATAAATAATCAATTTTAGGCAAATAATCAATTTTAGGCAAAATAATTGAGTCCTAGATTTGCCACCAGACCACAATGGCAACTTAGACAGCCAGTTCATGCGTATACACTGATACAAAGACACCTCAATTAAATTGTCTTAATGTCAAACTGCACACCATGCTGCACATTCAGAGCCAAGACAAATGCCAGGTGATTTGACTTGTTATTTTTATAATTTTTACAGTCTTATAATTTTATAATATGCATTATATGCAATGCACAAGTATAAATTTCATATTTTGATGATTTTATAACTAAACTGACCTGAGATGTAATGATACATTTTTCTCCATTAAAACTAAAAGTGAGTTTATGTACAGTACTGTGCATTATACACTACAAACTGAAAGAGCATGCATGAAAAGATTTAAGGTGGTTCACATACCTTACAGGAAATGGGGAGCTTTCCTACAGTTCACAGTTACATGAAGAATGTCACAGGTTTCTATCTATGGGTGGAGTTGCTGGGTCTGGGAGACAATCAGGCTGTCCGAACATGAAATTCCTGGAAACCATACCAAAGGATCAAACTACCATTATAATCACAGTTATTTCACAGTAGCTGAGTTTTGAAAACTCCCCATTTGCTAGGCATTAGACAGCAAAGCTGATAAAGGGAAGGAAAGGACTAAAGCATAGCAAAACTATATTCCATCTTTACCTAAGGCTAAGAGGTTTTACTTAGGCAGATCATGGATCAGCTACCATTAAGAACATTTATAACTAATAGCAACTTGTTAATGTCTGAGTCTAGAGTGAACCTGAAAAAAATAAATAAATAAAATAAAAATTGAAATCTAGGCTCAGAGTAACATGGATTGTTCATATTTGGGAAAAATAACTTTTTTTTTTTTTTTTTTTTCCCACAAAAGAGAAATGTGCTAACTTTGTGTACCTCAGCCTCAATTCCTGATGTTGTCAATTAGCAGTGAGAGTGTATCACCACTGAGACTAAGGACTTTTAAAAGCAATAGATCTTAATTATTTTTGTTTAGAGAATGAATTTTATGTCTGGAATGGATCCAGTGTATGGATCACCATGCCTTAAAGCCCATATGGGTGGTCTAATGATAATCATTGGAGATGAGGGAAGCTGGATAATTGCAGCAGATATATTATCATAATACTAAAGCCTGCTGGCAGAAAGGCAACTGTAACTAGCAGTAATGAGGCATTTGGTACTGCTTAAAAGCAGAAATTCTGCTAGGACAGTTACAGACATTTTCAATATGCTAACAGTTCAGCCACATTGCAGGTGAAGTGGCAACAGAGGAATTTCATGCAAGACAAAAGAAAGGACAGAAAGCCAAAATACTAGCAGGGAGCTTGGAGACAGACTGCAAGTTAAACACTGTACTGAGCTTCATTTAAATCTTCAGGGAAGATTACCTACTTTAAGGGGCAAAATTTCTTAGTCTAAACATAAAGCAATTATATTGCTCTATGGAAATAACAGACATCTCTAGAGGGCAATATAAAATGCTCAGCTTATGTCTTCCTATGAATTGTTCCCTGAAGAATCTCCATTGACTATATTTAAACTGTTTATACTTAAATGGCAGTATTGCCATTGCTATAACGATGTAACAGGTCACAAACTTTGTACTAGATTTGCAAGGCCTCAGGACTCTCAGCTTGTCTTGTTGTTATAACTAACACAATGTAGTGCAGAGAAATGCATGCCTTGTACAACAGCAGAGGCCTCGAAAAGTGGAGACATAGGATGTGACAGAGAGAGGTATAGGCATGGGATAACAAGAGATGGGGTCTTAGCACTGGAGACTTATGGTTAGTAAAAGAAATTAAGAAATAAAGCTGGAAAAAAAATGGATTTAAGGATAGCAGAATACAGAATCAGTGTCTAACATATGTAAAAACATCATATTTTACTATATAGTAAATTCAGGTGTAACATGGTGTTGCAGATCAGTGGAGACAGGGAATAGGTATAAAAGTGTGCTACAAAACATAAAAATGATCCCAAGTGAAAAGTGTGAAAAGAAATCATCAAGATCCTATTCCCCCCAGAGAAGGACTCTGTATGCTGATGACTCTCCATAATGATGAGGGTGCCCTCATCAACACCACCAGCACAAAACCACTGACCTTAGGATCCAGAGAGATGAGTGACACAGAAGAGTGAGCACACCACCACAAACAGTGGTAGAAACTAAGACATGTACAAGCAGCAGTGTTAACTGAATCATTCTTCTTTCTTTTTCTGTAACAATTAGATCTAGATGAATTAGACCCTTAAGATTTCAGTTACACTAACATGAATTTCTTGTTTCTGCATATGGATAATGTATGTTTACTCTTTGCCCATAAACAAAATTTTGAGCAGACCTGGTAGAGGATATAGCCAAACAACATAAATTTCATACCTTCATTTTGATAGCATCATAACTGCCTGTGCGTTAAAAAGAACATAATTTTGAGTGGATATATATGCTGTTCGGTTTAATATGAATAACAAGATTTCATTTTTATGTGAAATGTTGAAGATTTAGAATTTGTTTTCTTTTCCATAATTAAGTAAAATTAAGATCTTAAGATAAAAGCAATGATAAATATTTAAAGTAAAATCATTGCATTATGTTCAAACCTTATTCAGATTTGGGGAAAACTCATGTTCTGACAGATTTTTATACACTTTCAGGCTAATAGTTCTGAAAGCATGCATTTATAAGGGTATATTTCTTTGTCTTTGTTGTTGTTGTTGTTGTTGCCTTTGACCATAAATTTCTTTTTGAAATAAGGAATATCCTCATTTAAGACCCCAGTTATCAGACACATGTTAAGATGTTTATTACTGTTCATTCCATTGAATTATTGACCTGCAACCTTTGCTGATGTTAACTCCAGGATGCTGGCAGAAGTCTTAGAATTAAGACAAAGGGTTGGATGCACATGGAGACAGTTCTGTTGCACACAGGAACTGTTTCTGACAGAGTTCAAACATAATTGTAACTATTTTAGTGGGATTTTAACTTGCTAATCTAATTTCATCAGCCACCAGAATCTGAATAGAAGATTTCAAACTTTGGTATTGCGTTTTCTTTCCCTATCCAATCCTGTGCAAGTGACAAGGAATGGTTAGCAGATAAATCATACATTTTAGGGCAAGGTGTCCTTTGCCTTGCTTGAGAATGGAGTTAAAAAAACCTTAAGGGATTTACCTTAAGAGGATTTTGAGAATTTCATTAGTGATGGGGTAGTGTGAAGACTTTGGCAGCCTTGCACATATGAACAAGTGAAAATTAAGAGTCAGATTCTTTCTATATTTAGACATTATCTGAAGTGTTAAAATTACGTCTCTGGCTGTTTCAAGTTGTCCCAAGTATCATCAGAGAGAGAAGTCAGTCCTCAGAGAGATCTAAGATCTAAATTATTTTCAAAGCATACATCTCTTTGCATTTAGTGTAAGCAAGGTGTAAGATAACTAATAAAGAAAGCTCCTTTAAATAGTTATGTTGGGTGAAATGAATCCAAGACTAAGGTTGATTAACAAGTTAAATTCTGGTAAATTAAGGCTATGAGGATATCAGCTGTGCTCAGCATGGTGGATTAGGTGCTTAAGTAATTATAGAGGTTGAAGGTTTAGCATCATGTGCAAAGTAAGTTAAAGTGACTTTCCAGGGCATAACTTCTAATACGAGTGAACTCCATGCATATTACAGGCTGATACAATAAAGTTGTCTTCAATCTGAAAAGCATGTGACTACCTCAGTGTGATATTAACCTAGCTAATAGGCCCTGGTTGTGCTACACCCTGAGGTTAAGTCTTGTGATCTGTGCTGGTTCGCATTCTACCAGTTTAGAGCACAGATAAATCCTACAGGTGACCCAGCATGAGACTCAGATTTCTAAATGTCTTAAGAATGCTGGAAAATGGTTTTCAGTGCTTGTAAAAGTATATCCAAGTCCTTTGTTTCTGTCTCTTACACCCTTCCTTTATTAGTTGCAATCATCATGTTTTGGGAAATGCTTGAATATTTATTTCATTTTCATCCCACTGAGGAACTAAACCAATAGAAGAAAAAAAAATAGAATGAAATAAGATCATGGGAAAGGAACTCCCATTTCTCTGAAAAGCTTTCATTAATCATTTCCCTCTGTTTTTAAAAGATGTCAGATATGTATTGAAAAGGAGATTTATTGTAACTTGAATCATATAATCTGATTTTTTTCATGACCTTACCACAGACAGTCTTACAAGGGCTCTGGATATGTGAACAATGATCTATGGATGTATTCTGCACTGCAGCTGAGATTTCCTAGACCAATGATTAATGCTGGTTTCAGGTTGTACATGCTACATCCTCTACTATGTCATAAGCACTATATTCTGAAGTCTGGAGCAATGTTTTAAATGTATAATTATAGCAGCACTTGATAGCACTGAAGGGAGCTGCTAGCTGTAATTAATCACCATTTATTTTAATGGAGTTATGATGTAGTTAAAACAGTAGGAGCAGATTAGTCTAGGACCCCAAACTAAAACAGCCTATCCAAATGTTAGCTCAAGCCAACAACCATCAATCATTAACAAAACTGAAATCTTAGATCAAAATGCTCCTGAATTCCAAGGACTGAATCTGAAACCAATGCAAATATCATGTTTGAGTTGCTTGTTTTCTGTCTTTACTGCAGACAGAAATCATAACCCAGTCCTGCTTTTCTGGGGGGGGGATTTTTTTTTTATATATATATATAGATTTGCAGGAATATTTATTCAAGACAGTGTATATGCATGATCTTACAATCTTTTTCCTACTTCTACCTCTCACTCTCTTCAGCCTGCCAACAGTGTCAGTACTCATGTTTCCTGGATGTGTCCCACTGTTGTGCTAATCCTTTTGTCTGCTCTGTCATTCTCTAAGGAGTATCATCAGTAAAGGATTTTACAGGCTGTGAGATGAAAGTCTATCCAGAGTGACTCCCTGGTGATACAAGTTTATTGTCCTGACTTTCTATATTTGTCTTGACTTCAGCACTGCCTTTTCATTAACACAAGGTCCTTTCCATTTTCAGAAGTTCAGTAATTGGACTCCTAGGTTCCCTTTGTAGCACATAACATCCTGTTCAAATTTATATTTGAATACTGAGATGGATGCATATACACAATCTTTTTTGATGTATCATTTGAGCCCCCATTTTGCATTTTTGTTTCTGTGTCAGTCTTTTTAACCAGTTTCCTGTCCTGTACTTACACTCTCTAATCTCCCAGATATTTTCGCACTCAGGTGCACCTCTTCCTCCAGAAGCCAACAAATAAATCTTTTCTCCTCAAATACAGAGTAGTTCTGTCTGAGATGGAGAAGGACATGGACACTTTTCCCTTGGATGAAGGCCATTTAATAGGCTCTATCGTAAGAATCTGATTGCCTTTCCAGGTTGGAAAGCTTATTACTTTTCTGTTGCTAAAGTAAGGTGATAAGTTTATATTTAAGAATTACACTTCTCTACTCTTGAATTTTATATCACTAAAATCACTGAATTATAAATATGGTATCTTCATCTTGGAGCTACATAATTTTATCTGTCCTTTTAGCAGGGATTTGTAATTTGGAAAACATCTACATACACTTTCTTACCTATTAGAATGACAGCTGTAAAGCAGCTTTTACTCAGGAACTGTTTTCCACACAGCTTATCTCAGTTCTAATTTATAATTGCAGTTTTACTGTCAGAAAGAGAGTTATCAGGTTATCAGGACTGATGCATGTCTCAAGCCATGATCCACATCTTAAAACAAGACATAATACTTACCATCATAAAAATAGATGTTTTGCAAAGGATGGATAGCCTTAATTTGAAGACATCAAGGTATGGGAATTCTTTAGCTTCTCTTGGTTAATCAGGCTCTGTTGTTGAAGAGCTGTGCCAATCTTCTACTTAGTATGTGTTTGACAGAAACTTGTCCTTGGATATTGTCATGATCTTTAATGTTAGTTCACATGCGTGTCCAAACATGTAAAATCAGCAGCTATTTTACATTTTCTTCTTGTTTTCTGATAAAAATTTTTAACAGCCAGTCCTAGTTTTGATCCCTGTACCTCCTAGTTATAAATACTTTTTGGAATGTTGATTATCCATTTCTTATTAAACTTCTACATTTAACATTATAAGAATTTTTCTATTAATCTTAGTTTTTCTGCTTGTCTTCCTTTTTCACACTCCTGAATCATTTTCTTGTGCCCCCAGACTTCAGTTCTCTTGCAGTGAAAAGTTCAGCAGCTTTGACCTGCAGCTTGCTTACTCTTTTCTTTTCCATCACATTGATGGAAAAAAAAAATAATTAGAATAAAAAAGTTCCCTGCCATCATCCAAATGAACCCAAATAAAAGCCAATGAATATTTCCTTAGTGCTGTTCTCATATACTAGAGGCATAGCTTACAGTGTGGTTTATTATACAAGAAAGGAAGTTTATTATACAAGAAAAAAGAATGCATTTAATGCATTTCTGAGAATTTGGGAAGCCTATTATTATTATTATTAATTAATTAATTTATTTATTTATTGTGAGAAATAAAAAGAAATACAAAACTATTCTGTCAATCTAGATCCCATTCAGGGTCACAAGGCCTAACTGGGAATATTATAGCCCAGTTAAATGTAGCTGAGAGGCTATTCAATACTAATAGAAAGATGTCATAAAATAATAATAAAAACACATGAAAACACTAAAGTAGGAATTTATGGTTTTGAGGACATATAGAATAGATGAAAATAGTCTAAGTTCCCATTATTACTTTCATTAGCACTAAGGTGTAACTATTCTACTCTAAAACCTTTTTAAGAAATATATAGGGATAAGTATTGTTTTAAATCTGTGTATAACTTGGATAGTTCCATATTTGACCACAGCGTTTCTTGCTCTGATCAGATAGGACCCATTTCTCTGTAGTGGCAAACTGTATTAAAAATCTTGTCAAAAAATAATTAAAAAAAAGAGAAATAAATAAAAGTCCACCACCAACAAAAACTTATTCGTCTCTTTCTATTTAATTTTACAGCAACTAACACAGTAAGATCATGCTTTTGAAACAATTTTATGGCAGTGATTTTCTGGTTACTTTATACTATAATAATTATTTGGCTGAAAAACACACTCATCCGACATCTACAGAGTAGACTATAGGCAGAAACGGTAATAAATTAGGAAAGGAACTCCTTTATAACCATGACTTTCACATAAGTGAGTCAAAATCTCCAGCTGCAACCTTGCCTTCATTGAACTGGTATCTTTGTTCGTTTATTTTTATTGGGGGAATGAGGTGAAAATATGAATAGTAGTGAGCAAACACCTACATCACTGAAGCAACAGTGCCTTAGCACAGCACAGGTCAGCTGAAAGCTGGATATCATTCCTCTTGTAAAGTAGAGGCAAAACAGAACAAGAAAGGTTGTTTGGAAGATAAATAAATCCTCAATTTTTTTCTTCATATATGAAGGTTGAATTGTGTCTTTACATTATATAGGTGTACAGACTGTGGGAGAGCTCCTTCCATCCAGCTGTCTTCTCATTCAGAGTGTGAGTGACACAAAACTCCATACTCCTGCATGTAGTGTGTTACTGCTTCCTCTCTAATGTCATTCAGTACAAATGAAGACTCAGCACAAGACAAATCACTGCAGTTGACTGAGCCATGAGAAACCAATTTCATTAATAATGGGGATATTCTGAAAACCTTTCTGCTTCACCTAGTTTTAAATGGTACTGTTTTCCATAGTTTGTTACATTTCCTGATGTATCCAAGCTGACAATTTACTAGACATTTTTTTTTTTTGGTTAATATAAACATTTTTAAGTACCTCATTATTCAAAGAAATCCAACAATATTTTTGAAAACATGAAACATTTGATACAGTTTTCATAACTGATCTAATTGTGTAATCGTAAAACATCATCAAAATTGCAGCAGAAAAAATGTGAAAAAGAGAAAAATAATTGAGAACATTATTCATTAAAAAAAAAAAAGTTTTGGAAAAGCTTATTTTCTCATAAAATCTTATGTGCATGAAAATTGATGCTTGCTTGTATTTATTTTTTTCTATTATTGTAGAACAGTTATTTATTGGTCTCTTCATTTATAATAAATGACGGATTACATTAAGCATAGAATAAAAAGGTGACATATAAAAATATTTAAATATGTTCTTGCTTTAAAAGAAGATAGTGCTATCTGCATTAAATTTCAATTATTTCCTTCATCAAGGTTTAGCACTTTTAATTTTTAAGACTTTTCTTAAAGAAAAGAAAATAACTATGCTATAGGATTTACTGTTAATTGAGTAATCAAAGGTTTATTGGCATAACAGTTTTCTCATGTTGAAATTTTTAACTTAACAGCTTACATTATTGCAGTCTGGCCTATGCAAACACATCACTGTCTTATCTCCATCTGTGACTAGAAAGTTTCATTTCTGGTATTGTGGATTGTTTTTCTGCATTCCTTGAAATAGGTAAGAATAAAAAATTTATGTATTTATTTGTTTGTGTTTTGTTTTCCTTCAGTTGATACCCTCTTACTCTCAATTTTCTTTCCAATATGAAGTGTCCATATTCCCATTCATTTTTTGTGTCCCATATTCCCTGCTACTTTCATACTGTCTGTGTCTGTGATTATTTCAAATAGAACTTGTTATTTTCTGGCTTTTTAAAGTGAAGAGATTCTGTGCTCAGTTCCACCTCACTTAAACAAAAGGAAATTCCGTCAACACCAAATGTGCTAACCGATAAAGAAATGATCAGATAGAAAGTAACTCTGTTTATAGAGAGTATCGTCATATTGTTTTCATCTAAATTCTCTCTGAAGTTGGATAGGATATTGTGCCTAGGAAGTGTACTATACTTTTCTTTTCTTTTTTTTTTTTTTTTTAAGAATAGAAGAAACTGATTGGAACTAAACATTTTTTTTTCACAGTCATAACAGTTACAAAGATAAGCTAAGGAGTTATTTTTCTCTTCGCTATGCTGGCCTTTACACTTTCTTCACAAACTTTTCTTCAGACAAACTTGATGTTTGCCTGACATCCCCCTAAGTTCTGCTGCTATTAACATTTGCTGGGCTCCAATGTGAAGTGTATCTACAAGCTAGTGGGGTGAACTTGAGTGACATGAGGGTAAAGGAGGGCTAACAGAACATCCCTCAAAGAAGCCCAGTGGCAGAAGCAGTGAGGGAGTGAATTCAGGGAGGGAGAGAAAACAGTGGGAATGAGTAATAAGCCTGTGGACACAGAATCTTAAAATAACACGAGTTGGAAAGAACTCACAGAGAACATTGTGTCCAACTCACACAGGACTACACAAAAATCAAATCTTATGTCTGAGAGCCTTGTCCAAATGCTGTTTGAACTCATGCAGGCACAGTGCTGTGGGCACTGCCCTGGGGAGCCTGTCCCAATGCCTGACCACCCTCTGGGTGCAGAACCTTTCCCTAACCCCCAGCCTGAAACTCCCCTGTCCCAGCTTCATGCCGTTCCCTTGGGTCCTGTTGTTGTCTCCAGAGAGTAAAGCCCAGTGCCTGCCCCTCCACTCCCCTCGTGAGGGAGCTGCAAGGTGCCATGAGGCATCCCCTCGACCTGCTTTGCTCTGGGCTTATATGTCTCCCCCTCTAGACTACATTTTTGTAGTCCTCCTTTGGACACTAACAGTTTTATGTCCTTGTTCTGTGGTGCCCAAAGCTGCATACTCAAGTAGTAGAGGAGAGTCTACACCAGCACACAGTAGTGTGGGACCTTCACTTCCCTTGACCAGATAGCAATGCTGTGCTATGCAGTCAGGATGTGGTTGGCACTTTTGGCTGCCAGGCCTCAATGTTGACTCATATTCAACTAGTTGTTGACCAGTAACCTCAGATCCCTTTTTGCAGGGCTCCTCTCCAGCCTCCTGTCCCCTAGTTTTGCTCTGTCTCATGATATGGTATTTGCTCTTCTTAAACTTTATGATGGTGGTGGTTGTCTAGCCTTCTAATTCATCCACATCTTTCTACAAGCCTCTCTACCTTCGAGGGAGCCTACAGCTCCTAATTTAGTATCAACTGCAAACTTACTTAGTATGAACGTGACCCCTGCATTCAGGTCATTTATGAAAACTTTGAAGAGAACTGTTCCTGAAATGGAGCCCTGGGGACGCCCACTAGTGACTGGCGCAACCTCATTTATTGTAACCCTTTGAGCCTGACTTGTCAACCAGTTTTTCACCCATTGTATTTTGTACTTGCCTAGCTGTATGCTAGACATCTTTATTTTTCCAGAAGGCTACTGTACTGTGAGAAACAGTATAGAAAGCTTTGCTCAAATCCAAAAAGATCGCATAACTGGCTTGCCTTGGTCAACTAGATACGTTACCTTGTCATAAAAGGGAATTAAATTAGTCAAATAGCACTTGACCACTTGGTGGACAGAGGTCATGATCAAGGACAAGGGCCTCCTAAAGGCAAATTAAAACTGCTGCATTAAGAGTCTAGTCTCCAACCTACAGAGGACTCTGGACTTGACAGAAGGTGCTAGATATTTATGCAGATTTTCTAAATTGTTCCCATTGTTCAATAAATAATGAGAGATAATAATTGTTCCCCAGGATTTCAGCTGTCATTTCTGTTAAAGGTTGAGCAAAAGGTTGTTAAAGTTTCTAACTGATACACAATCACGGAGAGAGCAACGCACTTTGCCCATTAGAAAGAATAAGTTTTAGAGATAATACAGCAACTGATCAAAGTTTGATTGTAAATAAGACAGTAACATAACATAATTTGATGGCAAGGTGCACTCAAATAACTACTGCACAGTGTTAAACACATTTAGGTTAAATACACCTGTCCAGAAGACCCTTCCATTGAGTCATCAGGTTCAGAGTGGACCCCCTTGCATTCTAACTTCCTTGAACCAAAGAGGTAAGAAGCCTAGGTGTGGCAGGTAGACTTGACCTGGTCAACAGTTTATGTCTAAGCTTTATAATTAATCTACTATTAGTGCAGCTTATACAATTTAGGAAGTTATTAGTCACTCATTGAAGATTTGTAGTGACTAGGAATCTCCTGGTGTTAAGGCATAAGGGATCTCTGAAGCACATGTAAACTTGAGAGGCATCCTTACTCAAGGGGAGATCTTATTGTGCAGCCTGCTCCTGTACAAGAGAGCTCAAAGGACTCGGCTTGTTCACTACTTATGGGGTAAGACAATTGACAAGTAGTTATATTTACATACTAAATGCAGATGTTAAGTTTCTTCTAAATTTGGATTGAGTCATTATCTGTCTCCCCCAAATCCACTGTGAGCCAGATGCAGCCATCGTGACCAAATGGCATCCATCACAGCTGCCACTGGTGGTTATCACTTGAGCAGGGTTACAGGAAATAAAGCTGGGAAGGTTGGGGGTGGGAGGAGGGAAGCACACTATCACACACACTGAGGTCTCTGCGCAGACTTTGAAAAGTCCCTCAAAATTATTTGCATATGGTTTTTGTTTGCTTGCTTGTTTGGTTTTGCTGTTGATGTTTATCTGAATATCTCCAAAAATCTAGGGTTAAGCATATGCTTCCTGTGGCTGAAAGCAGAATATTTCCTGCATGCAAATAATGCAAAACATTTTCCTAATGCTGCAAGGGAAATTACAGTCTGGAAATATGAACTATCCTTGTTGTTTTCATGGGCAATAATCAGGTGCATGGGATAATGACATTTCCAATTAAGTTGCTCATCAAAGTAGGTAAGGAAGGAAAAATGTAAACACTACTGTGAATCTTGGCATACACTTCCCAAAATGGAATTCAGTCCTAGTCTGAAAGAAAGTAAAATTTAGAAGACCAATTCACCAGACCTGAATTTATACATTGATTAGGATACAGACAATAACTAATCAAATATACATGGCATATGCTACCAATCCTAAGAAAAGCTCTAGTGAGGCAGAAGTTCAAATGGAGCAAGCTCAGCATGATATTTGAGGCAGTGATATTTATACCAACTTGTTTACAACTTACAGCACTACAGAATTACCTAATCTCCATCTGCTTATTTCAGAAACAGGAGAACAGAAATAGCTGAGTACCAGACATACAAACCATTTTTACTGGCATCCGTATGGCATTCTTGAAAAAGGAAGCATCAAAAGTGTAGAACACACATATCCTTGTGCTGCTACAGAGAAAACAAACACCAAAAAGGCCTACTTAAAATGTCTTAAAAGTAGACTAAATAATGCAGAAGAGTTTAAATGGTCCCTTAGCTTAATTGTCCAAGCATTGCATTTCAATGCCAACTATGTATGGAATTACACAAGACTCATTCTTATAGGCAAAGGAGATTAAAACATAAAAGTAGTACATATCAGTAGAGGAAGAAAGTCTGGTCAGGGTGCTGCACATTGTCAAAGCAAATAGGTGAGGCATTTAAAATGAGCCAAGCTTGAGAAAGAAGTGTTTGATCTTGTATTTCTAATTGTCACTCCACTTTTAAAAATTAGGGAATATTGTTCTACCAACATGCAGGTAATTAAAATAGATGTGCATTTCACTTACATAAGGTCCCTTTGCACTGTGTTGTCAGAATGATAGGACATTACCTGGATATAAATGTAAATTATAGTGATTGTAAAATAGATCTAAGGCTACCAGCCTTTTTTTCATATATGTGAAATGTCCTGGTCTTAGCAATTTTCTTTCTTCACTGAAGGTAGAAGTTTAATTACCATGGTATTCATTCCAATGTTTGAATTCAAGTCAAGAAAACACAATTAATCAGCAATTACTACTGACCTTTGCTTCCTGTATAGTATTCTTGAACAGAGTTGTTTGGAGACTAAATAATCCCTTGTGTGGAAAGAAAGTAGTTGCCAGGTATATCATATGAATATGTAAAGTAATTTTTCTGAATGAGACTGGGAACTCTTTCATCATCAGATGAGAAGAAATGTATACCAGTAATCTGTAAACGTGTAAATAATAATAATAATAGCT
Organism: Anas platyrhynchos; assembly: GCF_047663525.1. Lineage (NCBI taxonomy): Eukaryota > Metazoa > Chordata > Aves > Anseriformes > Anatidae > Anas > Anas platyrhynchos. Next base: position 6,136,476 of record NC_092588.1, read on the forward strand.
ATTACAAAACCTTTCATCCACTAAGAGTTATATAGATAACCATAATTCTACTCAAAGGTCATATCAATTAAAATGGTTTCACTTTATAAAGAACTGGAAAAAAATGGGAAAACCCAATAAAACAACAAGCATACAAAAATAAATAGGATGAGTTTTGTCATCTACCAGACGTGCTTCTGAGGTCTAGAGAGAACTTGCGGAAGCATTGTATATGCCTGTCCTGTTATTGCATTTAATTAACAATTCACATACTACAGCTTTTGCAGGAGACTGGATACTGTACTGGATACTGTACAAAATGTACTAAATTTGTTCTGACTCAAGTAATTTCCAATCTTATGTTAAGAAAACCAGATCATTGGTAAAGGAGATGGAACCACTCTGTTTGCTTTACAAGCAGGGCATTTTGGATCAACTCCAATAGCTGAAAGCACAACAAGTTCATTCCTACACTAGGCTGCTGGGATTTCCATGATGCATAAAACAGACAGAGGTCCTCCACAAGAGGACTTCAGTTTTAATAGCAAGGCTTTCTGTGTGGCATACACCTCAGTCTGATGAGGTTGCAGAAATGAGGAGTAGGACTCAATGAAGGGTAGGACTTCAGGTCAGGTTGGGTGGGGCTTTGAGCAACCTGGTCTAGTGGTAGGTGTTCCTGACCATGGGAGGGAGATTGGAATTAGATTATCTTTAAGGTCCCTTCCAACCCATACCATTCTATGATTCAGTAATCCCACCTGACTTTCAGCACAGACATTTACATCTGAACTTGTTATCTGTGTTCCCATTATCATCAACTGAGATTCAATCAACTCAATTAAGGGAATTTAGAACCTGATTCCTCTGAAAATGTAGGCATCTGTTTAGGATTTTGTTTAAATGCATACTATTAGCATCCACATGTAGTCAGATGAATCCTGTTATAAGGGATGCTTCCTGAAGAACTCAGAAAGAGTTCAAAACAACTGTTCTGAAAATGTGCATAATATATCTGATAAGACTGAGCAGGCAGGCCACCACATGGCTGCTCTCTTTTCATTGCTTAAAGACAATCAAGGAGAATTTTCCTCTAATTTATTTATCTATCTATCTATCTATTTATTTATTTATTTATTTATTTTCCAGTGTGTTGAAAGAGATGACACAGGACATAAATTTGGAGAAATTACACTATATATTTATGTATGAACAAACAGACTGCCCATTTGAAATTCTGAGGTCAGGCCACTCTCAAAGTGACAAATTTTGTTCTGATTTCTCCAGGGGGAACTTTTCAGCCTTGAGATAGAGTTAGATCTATGAGATAGATCATTTTTAAGGACTTCATCACATGTATGCTGCCTTCTTTACAAATTGGGGCCAGCATTCCTTCCTACAGGCTAATGTGCATTATAGTGTCTGAGCCCATTTCGTGATCAGGCCAAAAATGTTGCTAAGTAGTTATATAATGTAGGGAGCTCTGATATGGCCTGATCCAAGGATCTGAAATAGTGTATTATGTCTGGCTATTGGAGGGGACAAGACCTTACATCAAAGACTTCAGTGACTTGTGCCATACAATGTGTCAAATTTAAGTTATATTTCTGTTAATATGACACTTTTACTGATCCATACCCAATAACCCTTGAGGCCTGTGTACATTGCACTGCTTGATAATATGGCAAGAATTCTGGTGAGCACATGGTCACATTTTCTTTCGGCCATAGAATCTTATTGGATTGGTATATCAGAATTATATTTTAATCTCTGCTTTCCTCTTTTGTTTTCATCCTTAATTCATGAGGTAGTAAAAGAAATCGGAAGATATAAATCTTTCAGCTGCCATGTCCACTCTTCTTTAATGTGTCTGTTTTTTGAAAACTGGAAAGACTCAGTAACTGTATTGAAATTAATGTTATATTCATTAATGACCAAAAAAAAAAAAAAAAAAAAAAAAGGAAGCTGAGCTATGGCTGTTTGTAAGCGACCATAAATATCACTCAGTATTTAACCACAGCTCATGTAGTCTGGTGTAAAAATCCAATAAACCTCCTTCTTTTAAGGCAAGTTATTTACAGTGTTTTTCCTCCCTTAGGGGATACATTTACCAGCTCAATGCCAATAATTCTAGGCAGGAAACATTGTGATTACATCTGAAAATAGTGTTCAGCAACAGATGAATTAGCTGTCCCCTTCGCTGGCAGATAACTCTGTGTTTGTTCCCATCAGTATTGTTTTAGTTAAAAAGTAATTTTTAATAGTTTATCAGGGATTAGATGAACACAATGTCAATGAAACAGAATAACCTTGGTTTAAAGGGATCTCTGGGGGTTATCTGCTTCAACCATCATCTCAAAGTCAATCCAGCTTGAAAGTTAGATCCACACACATAAATCTGAATCAGTCCAAATATCAGAGACAGGGGTTCTGAGTATCTGTCAAAGACCTGTAACTTTCATTCTAATTACACTTTAAGATAAAATTATTTTGGGGTTGGGGTTCGGTCAGCTTCCTCAGGTGGATGCAAAGTGATTACAGGGAGCATTGCTACTACAAGGAACAACATATACCTCAGGCTTAGTCTCCTAGTGACTTCGAGTTTCCAGATTTGTTTCTGGAATGTATTTCTGATCAGTACAAGGAAAGTCTTATATCAGCAGTTCGAAACCACAGCCTGCAAGTGACAGTGTGAAATCCAGAATGGTATTGGTTGCAGTCCTGAGGGAACCTTTACCTATTGAATTTGGCTTTGACATTCTTAGCAAGCAAAGCTTAAGGATGAGATAATGATGCCTCAGGTGCCTTTGAGCAAAAAGGATTTTTGTTATTCACACCCCTGATGAAATGCTCATGTAGGCAGATTGAGTCATTGGAGACTGACTGCATGAAGTCAGTTACTGGTGTTATGCTTGTATCCAGTTTCCAAGGGACATACAGACTGTGCTACAGGTGCACATTGCAACAAATACAGTATGCAAGCACTCAGTGAGTGTTTTGAGATAATACAAGACCAGAAGTCTACCTCCTCCTTTGTAGGCCCTGGCGTAGAGAAGTTGCTTCCAAAATGCAGGTGAGATTGTGACAGCAGAGTCTGCAGCTGCTAACATCAGAGTAATGAGGTATAAAGGTGTACTGGGTTTACCTGGAAAGGTTTTGGTCACGGAGACAGCAGGAGTGGCCTCTGTTACAAGAGACCAGATTCTGTGCCAAATATTGCCAGTTCCAGACAGCTTCAAAACAGCTTGTTTTGAAGCCGTCATTGGCAAAATCCAAACCAATCAGCAATGCTGGTGACACCTCTATGAAAATACTTAAGAAAGAGAAAAAACATGCTGGACAGCAGCTGTGAGAGAAAACTAAAAAAAAAAAAAAAAAAAAAAAGTAAAGAAAACAATCCCACAGGCACCAAGGTCAAGAAGGTGGACGAGAAGGTTCTTCAGGCATTAGAGCAGAGATTTCCCTTTCAGCCTGTGGAGAAAACCATGGTGATATAGCTTGTCCCCCTGTAGCCCATGGAGAGTCTGTATGGGAGTATGTTTTCTGGAACGAGCTGTGGTCCATGGGTGACCCATACTGGACCAGTCTTTTCCTGCAGGACTGTAACACATGGAAAAGAACCACACATGAACAGTTTTTAACCGACTGCAACCCCCATTCCTCATCTTCCCTGCTCCACTTGGGGTGGGGACAAGGTAGAGAGTTGAGAGTAAAGAAATGAAGTCGAACTTGGGAAGAAGGAGGGGTGAAGGAATGCATTTTGCATTTTGTATTTGGCTGGAAAGTACTTCATCTAGTTCCAGCCCCTGCCATAGGCAGGGATGCCACCCACTAGATCAGGTTGCCCAAGGCCTCATCCAACCTTGCCCTGAACACCTCCAGGGATGGGGCATCCACAATTTCTCTGGGCAATCTGTTTTATCACCATCTAAGTAAAGAATTTCCTCCTAATCTTTAATCTATATCTCTCTTTAGTTTTAATCCATTCACCCTTGTCCTATCATTATCTGCCCAAGACAAAGGTTTCTTTCAATCTTTTTATAAACCCCCTGTATGAACTGAAAGGCTGCAGTGAAGTCACCCTGGAGCTTTCTCTTCTGCAGGCTGAACAGCCCCAGCATCTCTCATCCTTTCTTCACAGGAGAGGTGCTCCAGCCCTCTGATCATCCTCATGGCTCTCCTCTGGATTTATTCTAATCCTTCCATGTCCTTCTTAAAATAATCTTCCCCAAGCTGAATGTTTTGCATTTGACAGTAATTGGTAAGTGATCCATCTTCCTTTATCTCAACTCAAGAGCTTTTCCACTTTACATTCTCCCAGTTTCCTGATAAGATGGGAAGTGACAGAGGAACTCTTTGGGCATCTGGCAGCCAGCCAAGGTCAAACCTATTAAGTGAAGTGCAGAGTGCGGCTGCCTCCTCTAGCTGTTCTGTCCCAGGACTGCTCCTGTCTAGTTGTTGGGACCCAGTCCAGTGTCCAGGGTCTCTTCCCAGGCTGTGAGACATGCCTGCCACTTTCCCTTTTCAAGCAGTAGCACAGCTGAGCATATATCCCGGATGAACAGACACACAGAGACAAGACACTGACATGATTGGTCACACAGACTGCCCCAGTCACAGGCTGCATTTAGCAGCACTCACACACAGGACTCACATAAAAGATAGACACAGATAACCAAGTCCCCTTCCTCCTCCCTGTCTGGGAGAGAGGAGTGAGGAAATGTAGAGAGGGACAACCCTGCAGACACCACAGTCAGTGAAGGAGGGGGAGGAGGTGCTCCAGGTGCTGTAGAAGTTCACCTGCAGACCACAGAGAGGACCAGGAGTGAAAACACAGTCCCTTTGAAGTCTTCATCACCAGTCACCTCAGCTGGTGCCAGGTAGTGTGGTTTTAAAGGTTATCATCTTAGCTGTTGCATATAGCCATTGCATATATCTGCCACAAAGAATAAAATGAAATGATTAAGAAAGGTGGGAGAATTAACTGGAAGCATACAAAGTCAAAACCTTTCATGTGTAATTAAAAACAAACCAACAAAAAAATATAGTTTCTCAAACACCTTACTCACCTTAGAATATTTTTCTCACAGGACTGATCTTCTTGATTTTTGCATTGTCACAGAATGAGCAGGGAAGACACAGGAGAGGTATTATTTTGTAGGATCAGGCCCTCAAGTAACCCTGGTGATTGCTTTCTCCTTTGGAAGTAAACTTTTGTGAAAATAAATTGCTCAATCTACAATTTGTCCCTATAGTGTTCCACTGTTTATGGATCATTTACGACACTCTTGTGAGCACCTTGCTAAAAATACTTTGAAATATCAAAATTGACATTATTTGTGTAATGAGGTTTGGGGTTTAATAGCTCCATTCACACATGAGGAATTGCAGACTTTCCTGATAGGCATCTATTAAGCAAAATGGGTTGCAACCTCTGCTTGAGGGGAGAAAAACTCTTGTGTTACTGCTCTCGCCTGAGATTAAATAGAGCTTATGCCTGAGCAGGAGCTTTTTGTAGCAAGCAAAAGAAGGACATGTTAACTGCAATACTTTTGTTAGGATGACAGCTGAAGTGGGAAATAACCCATGTTACTGTCAATGAGAAGAAAGGGGTTGAGAGAAATGCTTCAGGAACATGGAAACCTAGATCCCCAAAGTATGCACTTAGGGTCAATTTACAGTTTTATTGAAAGATCTTAAAGGTGCAAGTACATCCACAGAAATTTTTTCTGCAATCTCACCCTTTTCCATCTTCTTAGTAAACAAGGAAATTCCAGGCCAGTTGTGCCACCAATGGCACAAATTGAGTCTGATGAGGAAAACAATCACTTTCAAATACAGTAAGCCATTGACTTGGTTTTATTATAAAACACTTCATCTGTGTCTATACTAGTTAATTAAATAGCTTGAAGGAACATTTATGCATTGTGAAGCTTCACTCCATCTGCATTGAAATTGTGATGAACCTTGGCATGTTTTTTATCTGGGCCATCCTGTACGTTTTAGACCTGACTACAAGCTTGGGACCATTCCCAATAGGCAGTTTGGATGTGGCTGCTCAGATTTCAAAGCTAAGAGCATTTAATAGGATGAACAAAGGCTGTTTCACTCCATCCATGTTTAGTGCCAGAGGAAAATTCTGGTCACATTTATACAAAATCATAGTCCGATTCCCAGCTTGCCACAAATTATTAACAATGGCACTTGTCACCAGACCTTAAGAGACTATTGACCTGATTCAATTGTCTATTTTTGAGATATTTCAGAGTACCATGTGGTACTCATACAGCCTCCACGTTCCAGAAAGGCATAGGTTCTGAATTATATTTGCCAGCCCCATGTGAAAGTTTCTAACATCCCTAGGCATCTCAGGTGGTGCTAAAGCCCTTTGTTCAGAAAACTGAATTTCATCTTCAATCTTCATTAGCTATATTGGGAATGTAGAGTTTGACTTTTAGCTTAAACATGAAGCTCCTCATAGGAATTTCTCTGGGATATTTCCCCTTGACTAAGATATCACTACAGAAGGGTACAGGTCCTGTCTCATGCCTGCCTCCCTCATACAGATCTCTTAAATATGTGACATTTCATATGGCTATACATCCCTATGTTTTGGCAACTGCATATATTTATATGCTTGTGTAACAGGTACCTTGGTCTGGAGCTAAATTTTACTGTCTTTTTTAATCAAAGAGCCTGTCTTGAAGGAGACACTAAAAATAATAAATAAATAAATAAATAAATAGATCATTGCAATGAACAGATAAGACAGTGTCCATAGTAATAAATTAAAAATTGTCAGTATGGTGGCTTGGGTCAGCTAGCACTTTATTAAGTAATGCCTGAGGACACTCATGAGTTAATAAAGATCATAGACTACTGTAAAAAGGCACTTAGGATAGGGCCTCACAGTCTGGAGCAAAATGAGAGTTTTATAGTGTGGACATGAACCCTGCTGTGGTAAATGATCTCAGTGCCACAGAATGTATTTTATTCTGCTTTATTTACCATTTTGGGTGTTTTCTGTATGAACAGTTAAGTTGCAGTTTTGAATCAGTTAAAGTGACCTCACAGCTTGCATCTGCCACAGGATGGTCTCTTCAGTCCCCTGAATAACTTTTATTTTCATCCTCTTCTTCACACCAACACTAGCACTTGTTTGGCTTCTCAGAGAAGCAGTTCAGAGAAAAATGTATATTTTTTCTATTGTAGTTACTATATAAGTCATCTGAGGTCTTATAGGAAACAACCAATAGATGCTTTGGGCCACAGAGGGGAAACGGAAAAACAGTATAGCTAGGAGGCAGTAAATCACTTTATCTGTAATTTGTACTGTCACAGCTCAGCCTGAAGGCACAGATTCCCTTGAAGCTTCTAATATTTTGACAGTGTCAATGAAATAGCTAAACAGTAATGTCCTCTCCTGCCTCAGTGGTGGGATCATTCAGTGGTGAGTTTTAGCCTCTCCATACAGTAAGACAGATGAAGGGTCTGCTGGTAACTAACCATGCGTGGTGGGTTAACTTTGGTTAAAAACCAACATTCCTTCCAATCTAGTCTTACTCTCCCTCCTCAACAGGACAGGGAAGGAAAATAGGACGAAACACCTTACAGGTCGAGATAGAGAATGGGAGATCACTTACCACTTATTGTCACAGAAAATATAAACATAAAAAATAAAAGATTTGAATTGGAGAAAACTAATATAATTTAATACCAATTTTAAAAAGAGATTTGGATGTTGAGAAACAAAGACAAGAACTAAAATACTAAAATGAGCCCAGCTTTTCTGGAAATGGTTAAATGTCTGTCCACTGATGGAAAGGTGAATGAATTCCATATTTTGCTTGGCTTGTGTGTGAAGGTTTTTTTTTTTTTTTTTTTTTTTTTTTTTTTTTTTTTTTTTTTCCCTGTAATTATTAAGCTGTCTTTATTGCAACCCACAAGTTCTCAAATTTTCCTCCATCTCACTGGGATGGATGAGCAAGCAGTTGTATGGTGCTTAGCTGCCTACTGGTGTTAAAGGAAAACACTGGCTTTCCCAGAAGTATGTCACAACACAAAGCCCCTGCCTACCACATTACATGGAGACCACCAACAACATCATAGCCCCATGTTTTTTCATAGTGCTGTGTGATTTATTGGTTGCCTTTTCTTGAAACAGATGCACTCATGATCTCAGAACACTTTTTGCTTTGTGGTCCATTTACTTTGTGCTAGGAAATGCTCACTTATATGAAAATGAAAATGAATATTATAGGAATGTGCATCCATATACACTTGTTGTTGCTCTCTTTTTATGTATGTATAGAGACAGGAGTATCCAAATATACCTGCCAGAGTACAGATATTCAGGGGTGTACAAACTATATAAATGTACATTTTATATATGCATGTTTATATATAGAAGATATTTACAGTACAAAGATATATGTTTTATATATATATATGTAAGTATATATTGTATAAAATATTTATTGAGCACAAATTAAATTTAAACTAAAAATTTAGTGTCCAATAGAATGTAATTAAACAAAAGTAAAAATGGATTCAGTGTTCCTCAACTTTATAAGGCTACTGCACAAGCATTAACATGTTTGGGACAAGAGGACATTTATATGGTTGGGGGAACACCAGAAGGGTAGAGGGGAACGAGCATGGTAAAACATGCCTGAGGGATGCAAGCCCATTCTAGGAGGCCACCAAGGTCTTCTGGTGCACTTCCTGCTATGTCCAAAGAGAAACCACAGAGAGGCCTCACCTGAAGCCCCAGGCCACCTGGATGACCAAGACAGTGCTACAAGACAAACACAACACTGTCTGTGAGAGCAAAACCACAAAACTAGGTTCTAAATTCAGAAGGGTATATATCATGGGGAAAGATAAGGAAATTCCCAGATTCCCCAAAAAGACCATATGGAGCAACACTGTGAATTGGAAACAATATTTCTGGGTAAATTCCACACAGATTATTGGTGTGGGAGGAGGCTTGTTGTAAATAAGCCTCCTCCTTTAACTCCTTTAATAAGCCTTTAACTTCTCCTCATGTTGATGACCTTACGGAAAGCTCAAAAAGCTCTGGCTGTCTGATCAAGGAATCAGAAGATAAATGTGTGCCATGTTCTGTTCGTGTACTTGAACACAGAAAAGAAAGAGAAGGAACATAGGAGATGTTCAGAATTTGGAATAATAATAAAAATAAAATTGCTGTGGAAGCCTAGCTGTTGACCAGTGCCCCTCATGCACAGTTAATAACGTTTCTCTATGCACAAGCTAAATTGGTTGCTCAGTGTTTCATTTCTTATGTGTGTGGTTAGCAGCATGTCTGTAGATATATCTATGCCATTGCTTCTGTTAAAATACAGTGACTATGCTCCTGGAAATGTGGGAAGCCTTACAGGTATAAATACATTTTTTGAAGCCATTATAAAGCATATTGACAGTCTCAACAGAAACCAAATGGAAACTTGTCTTGGAAGATGGAACAATCAGAGCTTACAAAAGTGGTATAAAATGCTTTAAAATAAACAAGGACTAACATAAAAGACTGCATTCCTTACTAATATATATTTTAGCTGTATATATATTTATATATATATATATTTATATATTTAGGTAAATATATTTTTTTCCATACATTTATGTCTATTGAAACAGTTTCTCAGTTTCTTTAGGTAATAAGACTTTTTTTTTTTTTTTTTTTTTTTTTTTCACATTCTGATGGTTACATAGAAATGTCAATGTTCACATAGTTAGAGATTATTAGTTAATATTTTTATCTTGTAATACAATGGAAAAGTAAGATTTATCGAAAGTGATTTTGGCCTGGAACATTTATCATTAAACTAGGATCTCAAACAAAGTTTTTTTTTGTGTGCTTTCCTTAAACAAATATAGGTTATACTTTACTGTCATACTGTTGACTTCAGGAGATATACATCATATATGACTAAAGTTAGGCAGCAAAGCGGTTTGAACTGCCCACATGATATTTCAATTGTTATGTTGTTTATTGTTAAGAGTTTTTTTTCCTTGTTAGAATGTTGTGTTCTAATTCCTTCCTCAGTGAACAAGAAATTTGTGTCTGACAGAAGACAGAGCTAAAGACATGATGGAAATAAGATTTACATTCATTTTGTCACACTGTTGTGTTTGCCTTGGGACAGGATTTCCCTTAATGTGTTTACCTGATTCATAAAATTCTATTAATATGCAGTAATTCTGCAAAATTAAATTTTCTTATTGGTCAAGAACATATCTCTGTTCTTGAGCTTTCCTGATAAGAATACAAGAGATATAGTAGAGAAATGCAGAATCATATGGAACATACAATTTAATGATTTATTTATTTTACCTTCATGTGAACATGAAAGAGCTGCTGTGAAACACAGCAACCCTAAACATTACAAACGACTGAAGATATTGCTCTGTAGTGACTGATATGCATTTGAAGGGTTACATTTTTACAGTTTTATCAGATTTCCATAGGTATTCTAATGATTTTGAATCAACTTGCCAAGTTATTGTAATCATTTGATGATAAAGTATTTGAATAGCTTCTTTTATTCTCAAGTTACTTCTCCAATTATTTTTTTTTCTCCCACTGCTACTAACAAAGCAAGACAAGATACATACATTGTCTGTTTTTTGTTACAGTTCTTTTCTGTGTTTTACATGTGATGTAATCATATGCAGAAAACAAGGTTTTTCATGTTAATATGAGTTCATTAAAAATGTATGCCTCATTCTTGCACAGCTCAGTTGTCTTTTTTTTTTCTGATTTTCCCATAACAGGGATTTGTGGCACTGAATTTTATCTAGCACTGATCATTATTCTGTTAATTTCAGCAGCGTCAGCTGGTACTCCCAGCTATAAATGCAGAATAGAGAACCTGCATCAAGATCTTTATCTCATGTCAACTGAAGTCTATATTATATATACACAGTAGAGTTATGATTAGCCAGTAAGGTAACCCCCGATAAATACAGAGCAGGACAGATAGTGAAAAAGTATTATGACAACTCTCAGAAAGATTATTTTCAAAGTTATTTAAAAGTAAAATAAACATTTTTTCCATTACTCAACATTTTTTTTTCTATCTGTCCTATCAGTAGTAGGTATCTCTTTCCCATCCTCTCAAATATTTTTTCCAGTTTGTCTCAGTTTAAAAGCAATGATGTAAGTTGAACGATGGAGGATGAGAAAATGGGAAGATATACCATGAAGCTCACCAAAATCCAATAAAAAAGAGAGATTGAATATGAAGAATGGGTCAGATTACAATTTATTGATAAAAAGATTGCACAGGAAGAAAGGAATCATATTCTTCATTTGTAATATTGGGCCAGGAAAAGTCTAGCATAATATAATGCTGAAATCCTGCAGAACAAACCAGAAGCTTGGGATACTTTGGGGAGGAAAACTTACAAATCATAAAAAGTAGCTTTTTGTTCATTTGTTTGTTTTTTGCTAGCAAATACCAAACTGTGTGCAGTGTATTAGTAAATACAAGCACAGAATCCTGATCTCTCTCAGATATGAAACAGGATAGAAAGATTAATCACTGTTATCTCCTGATGAGTGTGATGAGACATCCAAAACAAGCACAGCACAAATAAGAACTCAGGAAATGTGAGGAGAGGCTCAAAAACTGATGTTTCTCATCCTCTGTGTCACTGCAATCAATCCTAAACAGAGAGCATCATAGAATAGAATGGCTTGGGTTGGAAGGGATCACCAGGTTCCACCACCCCTGCCATGGGCAAGGACACCCTTCACCAAATCAGCTTGCTCAAAACAAGAAGGCTCAGTGTCTGAATGTTTGGCAAAGTCTTTCATGTATCTTCATCATGTGAATATCACAGAATCACAGAACTGTAGGGATTGGAAGGGACCTCGAAAGATAATCAGGTCCAACCCCCCTGCCAAAGGAGGTTCCTCAGAGCAGGCTGCCCAGGTAGGTGTCCAGACAGGCCTTGAATATCTCCAGAGAAGGAGACTCCACAACCTTCCTAGGCAGCCTGTTCCAATGCTCAGTCAAATATTAAAAAATTAATGGGAGAGAAATCAGTCCTGTTTTAAAGTAAATGTTCTTACTATTATGTAGTGTATTTAACTATATTCTTGCTACAGTGCTGTAACATTATTTCCAACAGGGCAATTGGACAGGCATTGTATTTTTAGTAGCTCCTAACAAATATATATAATGCAGTAAGCAGTTCAACATTCACTCATATAATTATATCTTGTGAGTATTTATATCTCTAGTAATAAAGTAAAACAAAACCAGTGTTTCTAGGAGTGGGTTCATCCCATCCTGGCATGGAGTTCTAAAATAGTCCAGATGAACTGTAACCACTACGGCACATAATCCAATCCCTTATGATATCTTTCAGTACCAGGCTGTGTACAGCTAAATTGAAATGTCTAAATGTAGGAAAAGAATTAAAATACTTAAACATATGAAGATCCATTTTAAATGCCCCAGAATACTTGAGTTATGACACAGGATCAAAAGGAGGTCTGAGAATTAGCATTTTCTGAAAAGGCTGAATACCATAAGATATCTGATAGATCACCAGACATGTAACTTTAAGCACTCAAATTAATCTGTACTGAGAGTATTTGGTTACCTGCAGATAAGGCATTCAGTGTCATCTGAGAGGTAGTGGCCTATTTGAGACACTTAGGGGTGAACAAGCAAATGCAGTATGGTGTTTGTGTCCAGATTACACTGTTCTGCAGTGGTCAAAGTCCTTGCAACACCCAAGGTGACACAGCAGCAGAGAGCTCGGTCTTGGAGGAAAATTCCCTTGAGGACACTTTCCCAAGCCTTAGTGCTGCCAAAGCCCATAAAGTTTCTCTGTGGCAGCCTCCAGTGACGGCACTGGTACCCAATCACTGCACAAGAGTCCTGCAGGACATGCTGCGTGAGCACACACCTATGGCATGGCCTCACCCAAAAGGAAAGCTGTCTCCCTGCCACAGGGAACCACTCTACATCTTACCGTCAGCAAAGATTTGTATTCTAGTACAGTGTCAAGAGCTACAGAATTTAAGATATATTTAATATATAACTATGAAAGTCAAGTTTTTCCTATAGATATCATTGCAATATGGCTGGATATAGAATCATAAAATCATAGAACCGTTAAGGTTGGAAAAGACCTCCAAAATCGTCTGTCCAACCATCTCCCTACCACCAATGTGACCCACTAAACCATGTCCCTAGGCATCATGTCCAACGTTTCCTTGAACACCTCTAGGGACAGTGACTCCACCACATTCCTAGGCAACCCATCCCAATGTCTGACTGCTCTTTCTAAAAAGAAATTTCTCCTCATTTCCAACCCAAACCTCCTCTGGTACAACTTGAGGCCATCCCTAGTTACCTGTGAGAAGAGGCCGACCCCCAGCTCCCTACACCTTCCTTTCAGGTAGCTGTAGAGAGCAATGAGGTCTCCCCTGAGCCTCCTCTTCTCCAGACTAAACAACCCCAGTGCCCTCAGCCACCCCTCATAGGACTTCTGCTCCAGGCCTTTCACCAGCTTTGTAATCCTTCTCTGAACATGTTCCAGGGCCTCAATGTCTACTGGGTGCCCAGTTCACTGAAGTCATTGATTCCTGGGGTGGGCCAGGAGCACCCTAGCTGGTCTCTGCACTGTTGACAGTGGGCTGACACCAGCCAGTGGACCATGTGGAGTCCGGGTACCTGACTGAACTCCTGGCCACTGGCACAACAAAGCATTTGACCCATTGTCACCAGTGCTCCCCAGGAAGGAATTTTGAACAGTCGTGAAGATCTCCCATAACACTTGCTTGGTCTAGATCAATCCATAAGCACAATTTGCATACTTAGGTGTGCTAATTAACATTAACAATAGATGGAAAACCTGACTATCCCAAAAAACTCCTTCATTCCAGCTGCAAAATTAACAAAACCATACAAAACTAAGACACTTGCAAACAGTCAGTGTAAATTTTCTGCAGAGGCAGAGACAGTTTTATGAGATTTTTTGAACACTGTTTTGGGGGTGATGGAACTTGTATGCACTGGAGTGATCCCAGAGGAACATATGAGAATGAGAAAAAGAAACTTCATTAACATTCATTTTAGCAATCTTCATTATTAGTAGCAAAATGGTGAATACTAATTTTCTTTAAGAATTGCCTGAAGGATGGTTTAAAAACTCTTTTTCCTAATCTAGTCTGTAGTTTCTTAGGTGTGTGCTAAAAATTGTTTTAGAAGCCCTGGCTATTTCAAAGTCCATTTTGACTTTTAGACTAATGTTCCAGGCATGTTTGGACAGTATCTCTTTCAAAATTAAGATTTACGTAACACCAATGCTGGCTTGCAAGCCAGGTTGCCATTTGGTTTATGTTCAGATTGGCAACTCACATTTTAGCAACTGCAGGCAGTCAATTTTTACCCCCCAACAGCTTCCCATTTCCACAGGAGTACTTTAAGTGTACCTTAACAAACAAGATGATGTAGGCATGTCTGCCGATATGCTATTACTACAAAAATGTAAGAAATTAAATTCTGGATAATCAATTTAACTCATATATAGAGAAATGTTATGAAAAGAGTATGAGGGGTGCTAGATGCTGGTTTCTGCAGCCTTTTTTCTTCTTTTCTCAAATGATGCTGTTCCTTCTGTGTATTCTCCTTTCTTTGCATCCTGTATGCACAGACAGCAACAAAAACAGGTCATGGTAGATATCTAAGATATTGTGGTTTAAATCCCCCATAAAACTGCACCCTAATATGACAAATTTGTTTAGGTTTGTGTTTGCTTTGGAAACGTTGGAAGTGAAGGAGAAAAAAAAAATCAGTTAAGGCTACTTTCATTCCATTCAGAGTAACCACACAGTAATTTCATAAGCTTAAGCAATCGATTTTCAAATAACACCTTTAATTCAGATTAATTTTATTGAAAGTTTCTGTGTAGGCAAGCGTAAATGCTCACTTCAGTCACTACTAGGAAATCTGGAATAATAGGCACACAAACAAAATTACAACTTTGAAGTCCATTTCTTCACAGTAAAATAGAAGGCAAGAAGAAAATTGCATACATGCATGTACTGCTCTTTACTCTGATGCAATGCAGTAATAGATGACTATTGAGCATACCAGACCTCTCTTCATTTAAAACCACTTTGAAAGAACAAATCATCAGGAATACTGAGATTGCTTTTATTTGACCAAGAAGACATGCTGACAAAATGAAGGTTGCCAAGAAACTGAGTCATGAACATTTAAATGGAGTGTCCTGTATAATTTCTAATATTTCTTAGCTAAGAACTGTTTTGGGGGTCTCTTGTGTTTCAGTTGCAAATAGCTGGTCATTTAACTTCATTTATTTATTTATTTATTTATTTGTTTGTTTGTTTGTTTATTTATTTATTTATTTATTTATTTATTTAATTTTTGCTATATAAACCTTCCAAAGCAATCTTTCATCTGAAATGAATGACTTCAATTGACACAGTCTGTCAGATCTCTATTTTCTCTGGCTTGGCGGTAAACAGGAAGGAGAATAAAACTTTAACTCCTTGCCTTTTGCATTTGAATCTAAATATTGACTTGTTAGTTGCTGTTTGTTTGTTATATGTTTGGTTTTGCTTTGTTTTGTTTTATGTGGACTTGTCTTCACATTTTTTTCCATAATCTTTGAAAAGATGTGACTTTTTGTCTGACTAGAAAAAAAAAATAAAAAATCAGAGACCTCTTATTTTGAAAATATTTCCTACCTAGAAATACCTAGAGCTGGCCCTAAAATAATATATGACGTAAAAAAGATTAAAAGTTTTTTTTTTAAGCCCAGATGAGTAAGCTTTATTTCTTTCTTATCCTCTTTCTTAAGGACGAGAACTTATGCCTGTGTTTATTCAAATAACTGTCTTAGAGATTTTAAAACCCTGAGGTGAGGGATATCCATGTGAAGACTCTTCACATTCAGAGACAATCCTTTGTGGAAGTGTCATATCTTTAAACAGCGGGAATAAATACAGGCTGTCCCAAATACATGAGTAAAGCAGTTACAGAGAGCTAGCATGAGTAATGAAGTTTTTCTGTCAAAGAACAAGTATCTAAAAAAATGGATTAGAGAGCAAATATTGATGATATATGGGGGGAGAACGGGGGGACACGGGGACAGTATATGAGATTACAGATATTAAACAGCTTTTCTATTAATGTGTTTGTATTTGAAACATTTAATTCATAAATTATCAATAAAATTGAACTATTTATATATGCTAGCCCAGATTATATTTTCACTAATGTGCAGACTTTCATTTATCCGTTATTTCTTCATTAATCATTACTGTCCTTAACAGGATACGTAAATCATGACACCTTGACTGGCAACACTGCCGACAGCTTCTCACTGCAAGAAAAGCTAACTGGTTCCGTAACTAAATTAGTCCTGCAAAGATCCTACATACTCTGAAAGTTGAGTTTGTATTGTGTCATGCTGTTCACTGAAGTACTCAGCAATTTTGGCCTTAATCCCTCAAGTCTCCATTTTGCAGCACATTGCACAGCGTAGAGAAAAAGCCACTAATTTACACACGGGTATAACCTTTAAAACAAAGTTAATTGAATAAAATGACCATGGGGAGCTAGTAGGCATCAAATTGATCCTCTATTGAATTAATTCTACTTCATAAATAAAATTTAGTCTTAAAGGAGGATAAAAATGACAAGGGCAGTAAACCCAGATAATACCATCAATTTAAACACTCCTAATACCTAGCTGTTGTGTAAAAGCAATTAGTCATAGTCAGACATATTTTCTCAAAATATTCCCCTTGGAAAATATATTTAAAGGATAAGTGTGATTGGCATGCAGTATCAACAGATGGATGTTATTTTTCAAAAATAGTACTTTCAAGTGCTGTGGGAGAGAGGTTGATGAATACCATTGGTCATTTATAACAGATTTTGTACAAAACAGAGATTAGAGAAATGATCTTTCATTTATTCAAATATTTAAGAAAAAAGGGACAGGGGGAGCCTATTCCTTTCATTTCCCCCCCCTTCTATTTCTGTTTTCATTTTCTGTTTTATGCTGAGAATAAACATGTTAGAGAATATGTGGACTCATGCAAAACACAACAAAATGTGTTTTGCTACAAGAAGGACATCGAGGTGCTTGAGCGAGTCCAGAGAAGGGCGACCAAGCTGGTGAGGGGTCTGGAGAGCAAGTCCTACGAGGATCGGCTGAGGGAGCTGGGCTTGTTCAGCCTGGAGAAAAGGAGGCTCAGGGGCGACCTTATCGCTCTCTACAGGTACTTTAAAGGAGGCTGTAGCGAGGTGTGGGTTGGTCTGTTCTCCCACGTGCTTGGTGATAGGATGAGGGGGAATGGGCTGAAGTTGAGCCAGGGGAGTTTTCGGTTGGATGTTAGGAAGAACTTCTTTACCGAAAGGGTTGTTAGACATTGGAACGGGCTGCCCAGGGAAGTGGTTGAGTCACCATCCCCGGAGGTCTTTAAAAGACATTTAGATGTAGAGATTGGCGATATGGTTTAGTGGAGGACTGTTAGTGTTAGGTCAGAGGTTGGACTCGATGATCTTGAGGTCTCTTCCAACCTAGAAATTCTGTGATTCTGTGATTCTGTGAAAATAAATAAATAATAATAATAATAATAATAATAATAATAATAATAATAATAATAATAATAATGTGAACTTTGTCCCAGATATACTGGAAAAGTAGAAAGTATTATTTTCATTTGAATAAATAACACCTTCTATTTAACCTTTTGTTTCTCTGAAGCTCAGAATTAAACTCAATGCTATCCATACATTTACAGTTCTTCATATTTTGATATATATAACAGCAGACAGCATCTAAACAAGGGACAGATCTCTCCCTTTTAGAATTTGAGACAAGCCCCTAACCAACTGCACGGAAATCTTCATCTAGGCTGTTCTCTGTCTTAAAAAATTATGTTCCTATTTGCAGCAGGAGTCAGCATTTTAAATACTTGTTCTAGAGACATAGATTCTATATTATGTATCAAGCATCTTACAAGTGGCCTTTTCAGTTTTTCTATGGAGTTCAATGGTTTCCTTCATTCTCCAGACTGTCATGACCAGACAATGGACAGTGATCTCACTTATAATCTACTGACAAGATGCCTCAAGTAAATAGATTTTGAAAAACTGTGAGAAGCAGTGCCATGACTCAGTGCTACACAACTGGGTGATGCATTTTAGGCTTGTTGAACAAAGACTGCAGTAATAGAACACCATCAAAGACCTCCCTTATACGTGACACATTCATCACATGCCCTTCCATGCCTATGTGCTCTGCTCTTGTAGCTCAACGTTCAAAATAAGGATGGTGATGTCAGATTCTGCTTAAATATTTAACAGAAGAGGCTTGTAATCTCTGAAGACTAAGATAGAATACTCCATACCGAACAAGAAAAAAATAAATGGCTCTACTAAAAGCCTTGAACTTACTGTTCTCAACTATCTAGTATTATTTGTCTTAGTCAAAGTAATTAGACAGCTTCACCTTTGCAAAATCTTGGTGGATGTCTCTGAGCAGACCCTAGCATTTTTACACCAACCCACAAAAGGAGCTTCCTTGTACTGTTTTGTACAGACATGTTATGATTGAGCATGTAATGAGAAAGTATGAGGCCTAACTTTAATTTCTTTTTCACCTGCCTTAAATTAATAAATATTTTCTTGACAGTGTATTAAACATCAGGTTAGGTTCTGCTTGTTCCTAGAGGACAGAAGAAAGATGCCATTTAATCACAGTCTCAAAGGAGGGACACTGTAGAAAATATTTTGTGGCTAGAACGACAAAATTTATATAGAATTTTTGAAGAACCACAATGACCAGGGCATTTTTGCCCTTTTTCATAAAAAGGAAGGGAAACATTTCAACTTTGCTTACCAGATCTCCTCCAGTTATAATGGGAACCTAGATAGTTAGATCAGATGTAGACAGCAGCACATTGTTTCACACTAATGATCTATATGTTGTGGGTTTAAATTCACTGTCACCTGGTTTCTTAAAGAATAATTCACCAGTGTCATCATCCTGACTGGGTGGTCTATAGTAGACTCCCACAACGACATCCTCTTTATTTGCTTGTCCCTTAATCCTTACCCAGAGTCTCTTACCCAATAACTGTGTTATTGCCAGCTGCAAGCTCTGTACAGATGCAAAAATCATTTTTCACCTCTGAGAAAGGTTCAATCTATCAGGAACCATCAGGCCTTATGATGTGCAGACCATCCCATGAACAAGAAACCCAAAATTCATCTGGTGACACCAGCCTTGCAGGTACATATTGATCAGCTGGATTTGCCTGTTCCTTTCAGTATTGTTCTCTGGTGCTGGAAAGATAAAGGAAAACACTACCTGTGCACCTGATCTTTTAACCTTTAACTGAGGACCTAAAGTCCCTCTTGATTGCCCTTGCAGTTGGAATTCTTTGGTACTTCATTACTGCTGACATGAAAAGGCAATAATGGATAATAATCAGAAAGCCATATGAGGCTAGTAGTTTTTCTAACAATGTCTCTTACCTTGTCCCCAGAGAGGGACTTCCTTTGGGTTGGGTCCAGACATCATACTGGGCCCTATGTCCACCTCAGAAGAGAGTCCCCTATGACAATAATATTTCTTTTTTTTCTTGATGGAGGTTGTTGTGTTATTGTGTGCAGATGGACTTTTCCTAGGCAACCCCTGCAACCTGGACAGACCTTTGTCCATATCATCATTTGCTTGTCTACCAAGTTCCAGAGTGTCATACCTGTGGTGTTGTGGTTTAACCCTAGCAGGCAGCTTAGCACCACACAGTCTCTTGATAACTCTCCTCACATGGGATGGGAGAGAGAATCAGAATGGTAAAAGTATGAGAATTTGTGGCTTCAGATAAAGGCATATTACTAGGTAAGGGACCCGATGCATGCACAAGCAAAGCAAAACAAGGAATTCATTCACTACTTCCCATAGGCAGGCACGTGTTCAGCCATGTCCAGGAAAGCAGGACTCATCATGCAGAATGGTTTCTTGGGAAGACAAATGCCATCACTTTGAAAGTCTCCCCCTTCCTCCATCTTTACCCCAGCTTTCTTTGCTGAGCTCAAATCACATGGTATGGAATAGACCGTTGGTCCATCTGGGTCAACTGTCCTTGTTTGAAAACACCAAAATTGTATAAAACAAGGTATTTAAACTCAGTTTCTTAATTGTATGTTCAGCATGCCTATACATAGGTCCTAATATATATACCTGACATTTCCTGAAGCAGTGAATAGAGACAATTACAATATTTCATTCTTAGACATGATTACAAAATCAAGGTTGACCCAAGGTATTTCAACACATGTTGGACTCAAAACTCTTTGGGCTATTTATATATAGGGAATGGCAACAATGACTTTCCCTCAGGATTGTTAGAATTAAAGACCATGTTTTAGCATTTAGCACACATTTAGTCATGTAGGTTTTTTTCATTTGTTTGTTTTTCTTTATTTTTTGCACCACTTTTTTTTTTACTTTTTTTTTTTTTTTTTTTTTTTTTCTCCTAATTGACTCTGGATTTCTACAGCTCTCTTCAAAACTCAAATATTTCAGTTCCTGACATTCAAGGCCTTCTTAATGTTTTGTCAATGCAGAATAACCTCATTGTAGTCTGCTTCTGAGATTCATTGATGGATCTGTTGTTTCAGAGGCTGCATTTCTGGGACACAGCTATCCTGTTACTCTCTCTGCCAGTTGTTCCTAGTGGTCAATCTTCACTGCCTCATTAGCCCTATGGATACAGACATCAGGTATGCACTTTGTCTTCGTTCCTCCTGAAAGCTCTTGGATTGAAGAACTCTACATTAAGCCCAAAATAAGCGACTGCTGAGTGGCACAGCTAGACTTAGTATTAATGTCCAGACCTTCAGCCAGTGTAACCCCCAGTGATGTCAATGAAGCTAGACTAATTGGCACCATCTGACAACGTATGCCATTTTATCTTCAACAGAAAGGCAAGCTGTTTAGCACATTTCAATTGGCTTTCTCTCTTTCAAGCCAAGAGTGACTTAACAGCATACAAAACACCTGTAGGCTTGTCAGCATCTTCTACTATTTCTGCATTATACATTAGAACCTCTGACCTTTACTTTACCTCAGCAGTTGGAATGTGCAAGGGAAGACATTTGAGTGCATTCCACACTTGTGCTTCTCAATCAAGGGATGCTAAGATTTAAACTTATCAGAAAGTTGTAACTAATCCCTCTTTTACCATAGTTTATATCATACAAATGATTTTGGCATTTAAAGCTTATGACAAGTAAGTTTCAAAGAATGGTGCTTGGCAGATATTTTCTGTTGATTTTTTTTTTTTTTCATTTACCTATGAAAGTCTTTAAAATTAAATTTTTATTCCAGAAAGATTGAAGGAAAGCAGCAGTAGAGCTGTGTCTCACTCCATGGGAGGCAATTGATTCCATTACTAGACTAGTCTACAGAATAATCAAATCTATTTCTGGAAATCAGTGATTCAGAATAAAATCCTTTAGAAAATAAAAATAAAAATAAAAATTACTTGACTAGCCTTGCAAACTTAATTTTAAAAATGGAAATCAGATATCAAAAATCACCACAAAACTCGGTCTTACCTCAGTGTAAATATCAATTCCTCATAAATGTATTCTAATCACACTCTGCCTTCAGTATGGCATGCTATATATCTGTGAGTGTTTCTAGTTCTGACTAACAAAGCAGAAAACTTTTTCCTGCAGTGGAACTTCACAGGAAGAACGGATCATAGGATAGGAAAAGACCTCCTAGTTCAGTGACATTTTTGTGCCATCAGAAAGTGACAGGCTTCACTAACAGAATTAGCTATGATATGAGTCACACATTTGTTAAAATAAATAAATAAATAAATAATATTACCTAATGCTAGATTTCCAAAAGAATAGCCTAAGTGAGAACAGGCTGAATTACCCTCTAAACACTTGTTTTTCTTAATGACTGGATCATTTAAATAGAGATTGAAATGACTGGAGGTACCTGGAAGATTAACATCAGCTAGTTACCTAGTTTTCAGATGGTGAAACTTGTTGGTCATGAAAATAATGCCATAAGGTTTTTTGTTTAGTTTATTGTCAGTGGAAAACTAAGAAGTTCAGAAGTTCATTCCTTGAAAAGATTTCTTACACTTAATAGCCTATTACTATTATTATTATTATTATTATTATTATTATTATTATTTATTATTTTATGAACACTCTAGGCCACCAAAATCTATGTTTTCAGATTTCAATTCTGAATTCCATTATAAAAATGGTTTTAAAGTCTTCTCTATCCTTCACCAGGCATCCTGGCACCTAGCCTTTATTGCAGTTGAAACAGTATCTTGACCAGCTGCTTCATTTTTTCAGATTATACTTTTGCATTTCAGCAGCAATTAAGCTAATAGGATAGGGAAAAGAGCTTACTGATGCTGCAAGGACCAGCACCCCTGTCTTTATATCAGTAGATAAAATTCTGGTCTACACATTCCACATAACAGCATATTAAACCCCAGTACAAGAAAGGAAAAGGAAACACGAGCACCAAATATCATGATCACCGTCTCCTCCACAGTTGCCAGGACAAATATCCTACTGTTTGTTCTGTATGCAGCCAGTCACCTACCTAACCAATTCAAGAGCAGATAATAACTTACCCAGATTTAGCTCAGCACTAAGTGCATTGTTAAATCCACTGTTTTCTAGAGGAGAAACTCTGCATTTTCTCCAAAAGGTATTACTTAATTAATTAAAAGTATACAGGTTAGGATGGATAAGGAGGTCATTTTCAAGTTTGTTTACTACAGCATAGATAGCAATAGATGGTCAGCAATGAGAGGGGAGCTGTGGTGTCAAGACATCTTTCTCCTGAAAGAACTTGCAATAAAACTTGGGAGATATGCCCAGACACCTTTCTCCATTATGGATTCTTTCTTTTGATATTTATTAACTTGCCTGCTATATTAATGATTTCCTGTAGTTCTTGGCTGTAAATCAAAGTTCTCCTTAATCATCACCTAATAACATCTCAGAGAGTTTTCCTGATGTGTGTGAGAAGATGACAAGCAGCAGTTTATCCAAACCTGCATGTCACCCTCATGTAGATCATGGCACCTGAGAAATTTGCAAGCAAGGAGAATACAAAGTAAAACTTAAAAGGTGTCAGTGAGAACTAGTGGTGAATCAAAATCTCTTTGAAATCAGCAGAGTTTTGTGGTAAGTTCAGTCAGTCTTTGATCAGGTTCCTAATAACAAAGCAAGATGATGTGTTAATGTCTGAAAATTGTTTTGACATTTCCTGTCAAAATATGAGGAATAGATGCATTGTAATGTTATTTAGGGTAAATGCTTTCAGTGATTATGGGTATGGTTTATAGGGTTTTTAACATGGAATTATTCTTGACCAGTTTTCCCTGGATAAGAGAAGACCTGGTTTCCCTTCTTGGTTCCTTGCCTGGCTTCTGAACAAATCCTTTATTAATTCTGTGAATCAACATCTCAATTTATGAAATAGGATATTAGTGACTTCCTTTATAATTACTTTGAGATCTATTTATTAAAAGAACTATAAAGAAGCTAGTTCAAACTGAGGGTGAGGGATGTTCAGCTTAATGACAAGAGATGTCTTTAAGTATTTTATGTACATGATATCTTTATTTCTGTAGCAAGAAGACAAAATGAGGCAGAAATTACAAGTTATTAGTGAGGATTAGATTACTCAGTTGAATCATGGGAAAAGTTCTCTAAATGCCAACAGGTTGGTAAGACCTCCAGTTCTCTGGAAAACATAAACACTATTTTCTTGGCTTGTACATGCTTTCAGAAAAACAGGGACTGGGAGAGACCAGAGTAGGTGTTGACACTATTTAGTGAATGCCAAATACTGTGATTGTATGTTTATGAATGAATTCAAGACTCTTGAAACATATTGGCTGATAAAAAATGCCAAACAAATAAACATTTTCCACATTTGGTGCAAATCTTCTTTCTAGTTCAAAATCCCCAGGTCGTGACCAAATTTCCAAAAAGAAACCTGCAAGATGCAGGATAATCATGTGTTAAGGAAAACACGACTGTTCTAACTGCAACTTCCTATCTCAGTGTCATTGGCTACCTCTCGCCTACTCTCAGGAAAACTGACTTCCATTTTCAGTTGAGCAGAATATTTAAATTTCTCTTTGTACAGTTTTCTCTCTTATAAAATAGGGATGACAGTTCCCAGACAAACAATGGTGAGTTTAACCCAACAATGCTTCAAGTTTATGAAAAAAAAAAAAAATCACTAATGAATATAGATAATTAAAGTATTCCTCTTTGTAAGTTTCTTCTCTGTTTCAGTTTTGCATGACAGGAAAACAAAACAAAACAAAACAAAACAAAAAACATACGTGTAAAAATAAGTTTAAACCAGCATCTGAATAAAAGATAAATGTTTTTAGAGGTAAATCCTATGAATTATCTGAGAGACACATAGTTCTTAAGCAAACAAGGCAAACGTTTATTTGGAACTTGGTCCAAGTTTGCCACAGGATTTTGAATATTAGGAAAAAACAAACAAACAAACAAACAAAAAACAGTTCTTTAACAAAAAAAAAACAGGACTCCTGGCAGACACCAAATTGAACATGAATCAACAACTTTGCTGGTAAGAAGACTAATAGTATTAGTCTTCTAGTAAGACTAATTATGTATTAGTCTTCTAATCAGACTAAGTATAAGAGAGGTGGTCCTTCCCCTCTGCTCTGCACTGGTGAGGTCAGTCCTAGAGTACTGTATCTAGTTCTGGGCCCCCAATACAAGAGAGACATGGACAAACTGGAAAGATTCCAGCAGATGCCACCAAGATGATGAAAGGACTGGAGCACCTCCACAAATTGGAACACAAGATGTCCCGTCTAAACACCAGGAAGCACTTCTTTATTGTGTGGGTAACTGACCCAGGTTGCCCAGAGAGGTTGTAGAGTCTCCCTCCTTGAGGAGTCTCCCTCCAAAAGCCATCTGGACATAGTCCTGGGTAATAAATTCTAGGTGTCCCTGCTTGAGCAGGGAGATTGGACAAGATGACCTCCAGAGATCCCTTCCAGCCTCAGACATTCTGTGATTCTGTGATTCCGTAGCATCTATCCACACTGCATCTATCTATGGATTTACAGGAATAGGTTACTGTAACAGTGAATGAAGAAAAATATGAAATTCATAACCAGTGCCCAAAGAATTTTGCTTGTCAAAGGCAAATTCCCAGCCAACTGTCTGAGACAGACAGTCTGGTTTTGTTTGCAGTTAGTCCCACATATATTCAGACATAGGCCTATAACTGATTTCCTAATTGAGAACTACAAATACCACAGTATATACAAGTGCTTTTCAATCCCAGAAAACATGGAAACCATAATCCTCTGTTTGTTTCCAGTCTGTCCTAGTTATTTCTGTATACCTATTTTTGTAATACATAAGTGGAAAAAATATCCGTGCTTTAAGCTTTCAAAGTCTCTTGCAAAATGCCACTAGTGATTCAATCTCTATGGTTTAAGCTTATCTAGGGTTCCAGTGTGTAAATCCCCTATCTTAATCATATTGTAAAGTGTTTTATCCATGCAAATCTCTCCATCACACCCCTCTTACAGCTAAGTTGTTGGTGTATCCAAGGACAATATAAATATGAACAATTGCAATATGCTTAGGTCTGTCATGTTTTTCTAAATAGCCCTTTCAGGGTCGTTTTCTAAATAGTTATGAAAAATTCTGCAGACATTTTGCATATGAAATGCCACCTTGTGCCATTGTTTTAGGGACTCTGTTTCACTTGATCTGTGCAGCTGCAATGGTATTTCTAAGGAAACATAAATCACTCTTTTGAGAGGGATGAGCTGATTTCCTGAAATGTGCATGGGTTTGCATAGACAGCTATGAAGATGAGTCCAGTAGAGCTCTTGTGGAATAAAAGTGCTCTTATTTTTCAGATATCTATATTTATGGGCAGCTCAAGGCCAACAAAATTAACAGCTGTATTGACAATCGTACATTTCCTTCATGTCCCAGCTGGCTAGCTGAAACTTCTTAAGTGCCATCTGGGTCCTTCAGTCACTGGCTTTGCATGTGTCATTGCACATGGTGATAACACCAACTTAAGCAGTAGTCTATCCATTATGTGCTTAATGTCCATTACTATTGTGAAGAATTTTGTCTTCTGAGCTTATAGTTATATCTATAATATATTTTGAAGGAGACTGATGCGCATGCTCCAGTAGGAGGAACTGGACCCCGGAAGCTAATTATAATAATCTATTTTTTTTAGAAGTAGTAATGAATATGTATTAGTCTAGGTGCATAAAAATCAGCTGCTTGATGTAACTGGTGTGCGTCCTGGTGGAGCAGAGACTCCCGGTGCACCCAGCGCTGTTTGCTTACCTCTATTCCTTTATATTCTTTTAATAAATCCTATTTTTTTATTTAATCCTAATTTGAATCCTGAGCCATTTATAACAATTTGGGGGCTCGTCCGGGATGGTTATAGTTCCTAAATTCTGATTTAATCTAGGAGAGGCGCCCCACCATTTGGTGGCTCCTGTTTGAGTCAGATCGGGACTAATGCCATCCTGAACCTGAATAAAGGTAAGCAAAGAATTTGATTTTTTTGAGCTCCCGTGTTGCCGGCTGTTTTTTGCCCGTAATTCTGCGCGCGAAGATCCGGACGAAGACGACAGGGTCGTTTGGATACCGTCTGGTTGGATTCCGGTGTCCGGAATCGAACCGGATGAAGACGACAGTCGTTTGGATACCGTCTGGTTCGATCCCAGACGAAGACAGCAGAGACGCTGGTGGATACCGTCCGATTGGAGTCTGGACGAAGACGACTGATTCGTAAGATACCGTCCGGTTGGGTAAGGGTACGGTTGCCAGTTTTTGTGTGTGTGAGTGTAACTGAGACTTCTAAAGTCAGCGTGGAGGTCTTTTTGTTTTCTCACTGGTTCTAATCTCCTGTCGGGGGGGCTAGACTGGTGAGAAGAGGGATACGTGGGTGGGTGATAGGTCCTAAACCCCCTGCAAGACACTCTCACTGGGCAGCCAAGGGCTGTGGGAATTGCCACTAGTAAAATTCCTGGATGGGTCAGATAAAATCGAAGACCAAGGACCAGAAAGGGAGCAAATTACCAGATATATGACCAAAAAGTCCATTATGAATAATGATTAGAAATTGGAACAATAGGGGCCCCAGAAAATTAAAGAGTAAATTAAAAATGATCCAGTATTTTATGACAGAATGACCAAAAGAACCCTTAAGACCCCCTGTATTTTGATCCACGGAGGACGGGGTCTGTCAGGCTTTGAACATTAATAGTAGAATACCCGTGGATCCAGAAAAGAGCAAGCTGAAACATTGGAATTAGAAATTAGAGAGCAATTGATTAAGAATGAATATGTGCTACTGTGCTGTGCTGCGCTTATACCTCCAGATAATAGGAGCCTCTCGGGCCCTGAGAATCAGATCAAAAACAACCTCATGGTTCAGACTTTAATCAAGGGGTCTAAAATAAGGAGGACTGTTCATAAAGGGACAGGTTATGTATATGTATAGGAATGTTTATGTATATGTAACTTCTTACTAAAGTAATTTGTCACATTAGGCCTGCACGACTTTGGGGGGACTACCTGCCCCGTGCTGCACGGAACTGAGTAAACATACCTACTTTACAATCTTACTGATTGTGGAGTCAGCTTTCTGAGAGTCATTTTGGTGAGCCAGGCAGGAGACACTCTGCTCGGCTGCGGGATCGGCTGCAGCGTGGACGCCCCTAGGTGCACCCTGAGTGTTTTTGCTCGGAGGGGACTCCACTCTCAGCTGCTCACCGCAGGAGCAAAGATCTCCTGAAACTGCAGACAAACGGTATGTTTTCAGCTGCTGGAGGGATACTATCTGGAGTGTTAATAATTGTATGTGTTTTTATGTATGTATTTTGTGTTGAAAGTATTTGTGTAAATGTAAGGGTTTGAAACAAAGTGTTACAAGTCACTTCACGAAGAACACAGTCAGAGACAATACTTATTTGGTTGGTTATCATTCTAAATTATATTCCTGTGGTATGAATGAGATGTGCTGGAGGCCTCCGTGTGCGATTGTGCTGTGTGAGTGAGACGCAGCGTTGCTGCAAAGCGAGTGCAGAGTTCCGATCCGTTGTTCCGTACTCTCCGCAAGGGGAGTGGGCAGAGACGAAGGAAGTGCTTGACAAGAAGTGCTGAAAAGAAGTGCTGTTTTATCCAAGTTTTGAGTGGTGGTGCCTAATATATGGGCCCGGTGTATCTTGTGTATCTTGTGTATCCTATTTTTGCTCTTAAATGTTTTGACTGTGACAAGAAAAAGGCAGGAGCATGATATGACATGCTTCCTGCAACATATGAGGCCTGCACAGGCCGAGACCTGAACTCACTGAGACCTGAACAGGCCGAGAGACCGGAGCGGCCCCGAGAGCCTGGAGCGGCGCTGGGAGGCCCGAGACACTACGGAGGGACTACCGCTGGACGGAGAGAGCCCTGAGAGATGCTGCAGAGCCACGGACGGCTCTGAGAGACACAGAATAGACCTGACAGAAGCTGCAAAACACAGGGAAATTGAAGTAATTGCAGAACATCCGAGATCGAGTTGCTACGGGAGACCAGAGGCGTCAGTGGACACCGGTAGCTGACCCTCACCGTGAGGCGAGTTGGCACAGAGCAGAGGGGCGGACATCAGGACCCTGCAGCCTGTCTGACATAACCATGGAGGCAGCGGCAGCAGCGGCTGTGCTGCTTCTCTTTGGCATTCTTTTTATAAAAGGTTTATCTTGCAATGCAAAAAAAGACTATTAGTCCCCAGATCGGTGTTATAACTATTACTAATGACGACTTAGCTCTATTGCAGGGCAGGAGTGCAGAGACGCAGATTACACTGCCGAATGACCACCAGCAGGCTCTTTCACAAACCTAAGGTTGCAGCTGGCACTGCCTGCAGCCATATAGCAGATGTTACACTCTCTTTCCTAACTAGTAATCATGTGTCTTATCCATTTGTGGTGAATGGCCAGTGACAAAAAGAAAAGGAGGGAGACAAAGACAGAAACGGTACAAGGAGGATGCCACTGACACTAACAGCATGGGTAATAGGAGTAGTATAAGTGACACAGGTGACGGTGCAGGGCGCTCTGCCTGTTGCTCGCCTTCGCCTGACTGTGCACTGCTGCCAACGGTGCTAGAGTAAAATGTGAAGACTGCTCAGATGGCAGTGATGAGAGTTCTTGTGTGAAGAAGATGTGTACTGAATCTGACTTTGTGTGCATAGATATCAATAAAGTGTGTAACCAGCAGAGAGACTGCAAGGACTGGGGTGATGAGCCCCTGAAGGAATGCAACATACATGAATGTGACTGTCCAGCTGGGTTTGAGTTTGTAGACAAGAGAAACTGTGGAGATATTGATGAATGTCAAAACCCTGGTATCTGTAGTCAAATCTGTATCAACCTGAAAGGTGGCTACAAATGTGAACGTAGCCGTGGCTATCAGGTGAATCCTGCTACAGGAACCGGGAAAGGGCCATACTGGTACAAAAACACAAATAACACCTGTGATTACAATGACGCTGCTAAGCAGGGTTTAGGGGTTTGTAGCATGGAGACAAGGGGTAACAACTACAATTGTGCAGCTTTGGCCTTACCTCCTGATGTGCTTCTGATTTGTGGGGATGGGGCCTGGCAAGGTATCCCTGCAAATGCTGTCAGATGTCCATGTTACTTAGATAAACTCATTGTATTTGCTCCTAGCTTGTTACAGTTGTGTGAGATCACCAGACATAAATGGGCATTGCTTGCATCGGATTGCAATGATAATGTTGAATTGTGTGGGGTTGCAGCTAGAGCGGCATTAGCAAGTTCAGTGCCTGGAGTGGCATCTGCGGCCGCACGTAACAACTTAGAAAAATTGGAATACTGGGCCAAGAAGCAAGCCTATGCCATGACAGAGATACCTGAGGAGATGTTACCAGATCAAAATAGTCTGCGACATGCGCTCTTACAGGATCAAGCTGCTATTGACTTTTTGCTTTTGGCTCAAGGGCATGGGTGTGAGGGACTGTACCTTGTTTTACTGACTACTGAAACAGCTGTGAGAACCGCAGAAAGGGACCCATGCATCCAGAATAAAAGGACCAGTAACTACTGAAACTTGGAGGGTTGAGTCCGCTCCTGGGAAACTGAAACTCAAGCTAAGGAAGAACTAATATTCTGGCAACGAGGCTCTGCATGAATTAAGGATGCCAAATAAAGGGGACAAGCCTGAAGGGAGGAAAGGGAGAAGGCAAGACCAGGGCAGGACCCTCCACTGCGGTGTGTATGGTCTACCGAGGGAAGCAACCCCTATGGGTATTGACTGCCGAGTGAGAGGGCCTCGACTGGACTTCTCCCACACTAAGGTCAGGTTGTCCTGAGAAAATAACATAAGACCCTTTTTTTTTAACCTATATAAAATTGTGATTCGTTTTCCAGGAGCTGGATCACCCTGACAGGCCGAACGGTAACACAAGCCTGAATCGACCCTGAAGGTGTTTGCCTATTATGATCCAGCTACGTGGGCA
Organism: Anas platyrhynchos; assembly: GCF_047663525.1. Lineage (NCBI taxonomy): Eukaryota > Metazoa > Chordata > Aves > Anseriformes > Anatidae > Anas > Anas platyrhynchos. The sequence continues at coordinate 6,167,097 of NC_092588.1, forward strand.
GAAGACAGATCGTGGGACTATAGGACCCCAGTATATATACTTAATAGAATAATTAGGTTATTAGCTGTAATAGAAATAGTTATAAATGATGAGAACTGCTTTGTATCAAAATAGCCTAACTTTGGATTATTTACTAGCATAAGAAGGAGAAGTCTGTGGAAAATTTAGCTTTAGTAATTGCTGTTTAAAGATTGATAAAAAGGGTGTTTCTTCCTAGTAGCTAATAGAATGTTATGTTCTGGTTTAGGATGAGAAGAATGTTAATAATATGCTGATGTTTTAATTGTTTTTAATTGTTACAGAGCAGTGCTTACATCAAGCCAAGGACCAAGCCAAATTCAGCTTCTCACTGTCCTGCCAGCAGGCAGGCTGGGAGGAGGGCCGGACTGCTCGGGGTTAGGTTGGGCATTGGACAGCAGGTGGTGAGCAATTGCATTGTGCATCACTTGTTTCGTACACATTATTACTAGTAGTACTATTATAATCATTATTGTTATTATTATTATTGTTATTATCTACTTGTTTTTATCTCAACTCACAGGCTTCACTTTCCCATTTCTCTCTCCCATCCCAGAGAAGGAGAGGGGGGACGTGAGCGAGCAAACACAAACCTGGAAGGATATGGAATGGGATTTATTTTCATTTATTTTCATTTATTTTTATTTTCATGGCTGCCTGGTGGACCATGGGTTAAAAGAGTGTTATTTTTATTGTTATGTGGTGTAAAGATGTTATTGTCTATACCTTGTATGATACCTTGTCTTACATTATTAATACACTGGGTGATAAATAGTACATTGGTAATAACTTCATTAAAAAAGGAAGGGAATATGTCAATTATGATGCTTAAGGATTGGACCCTCCAAGAACAAACTGATGAAATCCAATTATTAATAACAGAAGAGACACGAATTGGGGATATTAAAAAGAAGATAAGGGATTGTGAGGAATGTTTTAACAATTCCAATTCGTGTCCATAAATTCGTGTCCATAAAGAATAATTCTGTTTGAATCCTGTCTGCCTCTGGGCCCTGCACTGGCAATTTAATTCTTGAACCACAGATGCAGTGTATCCCAGTCTCCCCCTCATTCCAGTCAATTTATCACGTCTTCAGAAAACACTCCCTAAATTTATGAACCTGTTTGCTTTTGTTATTCCGGACTTCTATTTCTAACAGTTACAGCCTTTTTTTTTCCTGTCTTCTTCGAGATTAACTTAACACTGCTATAGATGTGTCTGTGAATGGCTGGGGAAGAATGTTTTAATTACTCGTGAAGCGTCAAATAAGAAAGCTGTTTGTGTTTGATGTCTGGAAGTTTCAGAACAACTGATAACAACTAGTGACTGTTATGGGATACTATGAGGATCCTTGGTATCTGGCCAGGGGGGCCAAGAGATTAAGAGGAAGAAAAAAGAAGCTGAAGGACGGTTGGGAGACAAGACCTGTGGAGAGTGTACAGAGAGTGTTCCATAAACTTGGAATAGTGCCAAGTAAGTACAAAGGGTGAGAGGAAGACTACGAGCCTTCAGCATGAAAGACCCCTAGAGACCCCCAGAGGAGACTGATGCGCATGCTCCAGTAGGAGGAACTGGACCCCGGAAGCTAATTATAATAATCTATTTTTTTTAGAAGTAGTAATGAATATGTATTAGTCTAGGTGCATAAAAATCAGCTGCTTGATGTAACTGGTGTGCGTCCTGGTGGAGCAGAGACTCCCGGTGCACCCAGCGCTGTTTGCTTACCTCTATTCCTTTATATTCTTTTAATAAATCCTATTTTTTTATTTAATCCTAATTTGAATCCTGAGCCATTTATAACAAAATTAAACCCTTTTTCATGGTCTGAAGTATGTGTCCCATATGTCTATGTCCATGGCACAATGGCTAAAATGTATGGTGGATTTCTGCATGTGGGTTCAGATATAATTCTAAAGTCATGATGAAAGTGATCCTGTTTTGCTTAGTTAACTGATATTGTGGTGGAACTAGAAGTTTTATGTTCTGCTAGCCATATTGTCTCCTAGTGTGCTATTAGCTAATAATGCAAGTCTTAATTTGCCTGATAAGGTGCCTACACCCACGATAAACAGATCATCACAGCACTGCAAAAATATTTATTCCAAATAAATTAAGAATAAATGTTCCCTGTTTTAAATGGATTATTCTTTCTAGATAACATTTATGTAATATTATTCACCTTTTGCTCTTTGAACATACAGGCTGAATCTATACAAGTCAATTAAATACATACAAACCATATAGCAAAATCTGCTAGCATAGAATATACCATGTCCATATTGTTAAAATTTTGGACTTCAAAACACAATGACCACATACAAGCTTCCTCCTGGGAACAACACATAGATTGTACTACCTCCCAAGCATCTCTCATTTGTGGGAAGTAGAGAGTAATTCCTTTCCTCTGCATTTTTACATAGCCTTTTTTTTTTTTTTCCCTTTTTTCCCTTTTCCCCTCCCTTTTTCCCTTTCCCCTTCCTACCACCCTTTTTTTTTTCCTTTAGTTAAATTGTTTAGTTAATAATAATCTTTCTTTAATAATAATAATTATTATTTTTCCCTTTAATTTAATTATCCTTATCTCAACCTGCGAGTTGTTCTTTACTTTACTTCTTCCCCTCCTCATCTAAGGAGGGAGGGTGAGAGAGCAGTTGTGGTGTTTAGCTGCCTAACATGGTAAAACCACCACAGGCACCCTCACAGTCTGTCACTGACAACCCATATAGGTATAGGACTTTGTGCATGAGACTGCTAGATTTCTCACTGTATTTTAAAGCTTGTAAAACAGACAAGTATAAGTTATTGACAAACACATTGACTTCACTTATATCACTGAAAATTAAGGAAATCTTGGTGAAAGCCAACTATATAAAGCCATTAGAAAAGAGTATTTACTTAAACAGGATTTAGCTATGTGATTCTTGCCATATTAGATGTGTTAATGATAGTAATGGTATATCGTGACTCTTGTAATTATCACATTGTTTGACGTGATGTTATATCACTATTGACCAATAAAAATTTGGATTCATTACCTAGTGTACAAGGTCAAGATATTGATTATTTCTGAATTGTACAAGTCTGGTTACCAGCTGGTTTCACACAAAGATGGCACACCTTAGGACTTCCCATGTCACTCTTTACACAATCCTCATCAATACATTTACATGTTTTACAATTCCATAGCCTCCAATTAGTTACATAATTAGCATATTACTGACATGACAGAAGCATTCTGCTCATCCTCAGAGAGGAAGGGTCCCTTGTTGGGCTGGGGTCTCCCAGTCTAGTGGTGTGATTTTTACTATTCTAATGAGGATAGTTCATGAATATTTCACATTAGAATACTTTTAATCTTCCTTTTTGCAGCCAACTATTTACTTATATTGGTTGGTGACATATTCAACATCATATGATGTTTCCCTTAAGAATATCGATATAATGGTCATCTTCGGTTAATCATCCTTTAGACATCTCCAAGGCCTGGGTCACCTTGCATCAAACAGTGCCAAGGAATGTCTGTAGATGAGGAAACAATTGTTTATACAATTAAACTATTAAAGCATATCCTGTGGTAGTCTTTAACTGTGTCAACTAGCTGAATCCTTAAAACTGTTGGGCATGGTGTGGGAGTTAAAGTGGGACAGAAATCATTCCCAGAATAAAACTTGCACATAGCCATGTGGTTTTGGAGACTGAGATAATTTACAGCATTTGCAGAAGACACTGCATGCCAACTGGCCACAGAGCCACGGAACAGGCCTACCAGAGCTAGCTTAGGAATCCATTCCTAGTCAGCTTGGACAAGGAAGACTATGTGAGTAACCCAGACTGGCATCACTCTATACTTAGATTGATGGGCTGTGAGAGAGGGGAAGAGCTTTTGTCATTGCATGTGAAACTGAGTTTAAATTTAATAAGGCACAGCTGGTACCTCGCCTGCATATTTGGCCATTTCTTCCACTATCTTCTACTTCTTCCATTTCCCTCACTTCATTCTTAGCAAATTTCTTCCTCTTCATTATACCTTCCTCCCTCCCGCCCAAGATGCAAGTCAATATGGGGACAGTAAATAAAGATGAAAATCCAGGGTAGGGACAGAAAACATTCTGCAAAATAAAGGTCAAATAAGGTAAATCCCAAGAAGTAGTGTATATTTGTCAGTGCAGCAATGATGACTTCATCAGCTGCCTAGCTATCCAAGAAGCATTTACCTTCTTGTCCAACATCTAGTGGACATTTTCTGTATCTTTGTCACATCTTGAATGATCACTTTTCTTGCTAAGTGTTATCCATTTCTTATGGCCTTCTGGAGCTACAAAGCAGTACTTCAACCAGCACTAATTAATCACCCCAGTAAAGGTTGCTTTCAGTCTGTGATACTGCCTTTGTTAATAACATTTAGGAAAAGCTGTCTGGAAACAGTGTCACAATGTTAATTTTTGACAAATTACTCCAGGATCTTGATCAGCTTACTCTGGCAGCTTGAGCTCATTGACAGGGCAATGACTAGTTGAAGTCTGGCTTTAACAATGTCAGGTCTACCCACTGACTCAACAGGGCCTGTTAGTGGTGGTAAAAGGAACACAGCTGAGAGATGAATCGTCATCAGTACTAGGAACAACATTAGAGCAGTGGGCAAGGTGGAAATATTTACTTAATGTTCATGTTATAAATATGACTGATGCACCTGGACTAATCCTGTTGCCATGCTCACTCCATTAATTTTGTGACAAGGTTTTATACTCAACATAGCCTGATGAATATGAATATTCTAAAGATGAATGTAATCTTTAGAATAATAAATATTCTATTTTCTTATCAGGGCTTTTCTATTAATATTTTTATGCAAGTATCTAGCTCATTGTGTAACTCAAAACCATAAACTGTAAATTACACTAATGCATAGTCTTAGGTCAGATGAAATAGGTGGAAAACAAACAAACACCACCAATATCAAGAAATACTCCAAAATATATAGTATTTAAAAGCAAAGACAATGGGGGAGTGGAGAACAATACCATCTAAAATTAAATGGTGGAAGAAATTGTCATGGTTTTATTGAAACAATATAATCCCAATCACTTAACTATCAAATCAATGTCTAGGACATTACATCACAAAATCTCTCATCAAATCTCTCATCAAACTCATAGCTGAAAACTGCTTTGTAATCTTGCCTCTGTTTATGTTAATACATAATATTCCAGGATCATATTTTAATAAATTAAATCTTGAATCAAAGTAGCCTTCAAAAGTGTCACATGTTGCATTACCTGGAATTAGGGAAATAAACTGAACTTTTTATTTTCTTGCAATATGATTCAGTGTGGATATGTGAACAACAAAAGCTGGGCAACCTTTCATTTAAATAGGGCTAGACATACTGTCTATGCTGGACACCTATGGCCTATGCAACAGATTGCTTTCAATTTTCTTCTTCATGTTACCTTCTTCCAATTGCCAGTCTAAATGTATGCTTATAAATAATCACTATAAACAGTAATTACCAATTGGAATTTGTTTTGCCATGTTTTGAAAAGGCCAGGTAGAACCATACCCTCCATACCCTTACATAATCAATTATATTAAAAAAAAATACTCAGATGTCCTTAAGATGCACTCAAAGAATGAAGGAATGAATTCCACTTCTCATGAAAGGTGTTACTGGTGCAGGTAACCATTAGAGAAAGACAGGAAAAGGAGACTAAAGAGAAGGCAGGAAAAGGAGACTGAAGAGAAAAGATTGCTATCCTGCAATTTGTTGCTGGCTGTTTCATAGTGTTGATGATGTTACCGAATTTTGAAATAGAATTCTGTACAGCACAATAGAACAAACAACTTTGTGGTACTCAGATTTTAAAGGGGGGGTGGAGAGCGTAGGACGACTTTGCAGTGAGTTTAGATTTTTATTTTTATTTTTACTTCTATTGTGTTTGGTTGGTTGGTTTTGGTTGGTTTTACTATTGATTTGTATACTACATCACATCATCATCAATGTGATACACAGTTCCACTCTAAGTACCATGCTGTTCCCTGCCTCATCAGGTAAACCCCCAAAGTAAGAGAAACATTATTTTAAATGTTCAGCAAAGTGTGTAGCAATGATGGAGTATAGTTATCCTGCAGCCCCAGAAATACAGTACTGCTGAACTGAAGGCAGCTGAGTGAATGGGTAACATGGGCCATGCCTTTGGGATCCACAGCAATCAGAAGACCTTTATTTTTCTCTCATTTATACTAACAATAATTAGGAAGAATTTCCCTGAATTCTCCTTTGTTACAGTGATGCATGGATCATTTACGCTGAGTCAAAAATACCTTTTTGTATATTTGCATGCATATAGACACTCAGTGCCACAAACACTGCATGTATGTCTGTGTGTATATATGTAAATATATATGTACAGACATATAAGTATGCATATATCAAATGTATCTTTGGAGTTTAGCATCGAGACTTTTTTTTTTTTCTTTTTCTTTTTTTTTTTTTTACAGGAGTCTGTGTATGTAAAAAGATTGTGTGCCCATACAGACTATGCAATAAAAATACAATTAAAATTTTATGAATATTTTCATCTTAGGTATACTGAATTGAAATGCACAAAATTTGATCTGAGTCATAAACCCAGGAATGCAGCCTTTCCACTGCTGAGGAAAACTCCCTTTTGGAATCAGAAACACCAAAATGCCCATTAAGAAAATAATGAATGTCGTTGCACAGAAGTAAATTGCTCTCCATGCTTCAGCATCCTTCTGTAATGGAGAAGCAGGTTATATCTTTTCTGTCAACCACCTTGTTAAGAAAGGAATTGTTTGTGTTTGTGAAAGAAATGCCTCCCTTCACCTGTCTTTGTTCCAGATCATGAAAGAGTCATTAGTACTTGAATCCAGGCAGACATCGTATCTACTTCTCCTTACTAGAACTGTTTGGAACCAACAAAGAATTGAAGTCTTTAAAAGTGTAACAAATAAAGTGAGTAAATGTAAATGACACTTGCACTCTGACAGTTTTCAGTGCTTCAGGTCTCTTTATTGCTCTTTCCTTTTGTTTTTCAGAGGATATATTTTCTTACTCTAGCTATAGTAAGCAAAAAATATAAAGAAAGGAGCAGCTCAGAAGATATGTTTGTCATAATTATTGACAAGTAGGGAAGACTAAGACTTAGATCTCTCTGAATGTCTAGATGATATGACTCAGGCTCAGAGAGCACAAAAGAATTAGATCCTCTCTGCTGGATTCCCTCATCAGCTGCAGTCACCTCCACCTCTCCAATGACATGCTCATTCAAGTTGGGTACTATGTATACTGTCATCAAGGGCAGAGGGTCAGTTATTTTCAGACAGGTCCTCTGTGCTCTCAATAAATGACTGAGAACCCCTCAATTATCGAAGTCATGCTTAGAGACTAAAGAATCTTGGTCCTGAATAGCCAGCCTGGGTTGCATTACATCAGTGTCCTAACAGTTCATTAATCCTATCAGATAAATAGCTCCATTCAAAAAGTTTAAGATTATCTTCTCTTCTGTCATCCTCACTTTATCCCCTCTAATGCAGATGCTGCATACAGTTACAAGCGTTTGGAACATATGAAGAAAATGTCAACTATCAGGTAAAGGTAAGAAGGTGAACCAGTTTTATCTTTATTGCAATGGATTAGGAATATTTGCATAGTCTTATTGCATCTCATTTGGTAACTGGTAACATCTTGTAGAGAAATGACCATTTCTCCAAACAAGACAGTTGGAAGGGGTAGTTTCTGCTGCACAATACCCGGAAACAATTTATAGGTGTTTATTAATAACCTGTTAATGTCCCCCTTTGATCAGGAAGCAGAGTTTGAGGAACAGTCCTCAGATGGCAAAAAGGATAAACCAAGCTATTTAGACTGTTCAGAAGACAAGGAAAGCCTTATTTTCAAATAAAAGACGTTAAGCTTGCTTAATGACATTGGAAGAGTTTATTTGTTGTTTTCTTTTTCAGGTGATACATGCAAAGTGGAAAGCATTGGGTAATGAAGAAACTTAAACAAATTGTTTACCTTCTCAGCACATGTGCTGGTGTCAGCCCCAAACAATGAAACAAACAGTTTCTGATGAAGAAAGCAAACGTGTTGATCTTAATTTGAACAGACAAAGGCATTTTTCATCCTGGATCCCCTGTTTAAAGGTTGACTCTTGGCAGACATGTGATAGCTTAGTGCACTACAGCACTGGTTACCAGGGCGTCCATCACACAGGGGATGTGCAGCAAGTTCAGAAACAGACTTCATGTCTGGAACTGAAACGCCTGCCAGAAGCAGATAGGTCATTCTCTTCAAATGATGACAGAGTAATTGCCTCCCAGAGGAGGGCTAAAATCTGCTGCTAGACTTTTTAGGGATTCTGCAGCTATCGCTTTTCTGGCTGATTATTGCTGAACTTAAAGAGACCTTAACAGGTTACCCAGGAGTCTTCAGCATGACACTAAACCCAGAAAGTAAGCAATTTTGGGACTTGGATCAAAGATGAAAACTTAACACCAGGAGCACAGAATGAAATGACAAAATCCAAATGTAAGAACAATGATTTTTTGAAGGATTTTCAAGGATTTTATTAATTTATTTATTTATTTTATTCCAGCAAACAAGCATAAGATCTTCCTAAGAAATAATGGAAGTTGTACACATAAAGCATTCACCTCAAAGCCTGCCAGCCATACCCAGTCCAGAGGCCGATTCCTGTGGGACTTCACAACACACAGGCTTGTCCAGAGTATCACAGGAGTCACCATCACAGCAAAGGGACACAGGGCCAGCAGCTCCTCCTGGTTTACCTGTCCCTTGCCCCTGCTGAGTTGGGCAGTGGGGATCAGACCCAGTTTGGGCAGGAGCCACTGGAGGTACTGGCAGCAGCTGTTGCTCTGGAGATACTCAAGGACCATCTAGATGCCTACCTGTGCAACCTGCTTTAGGGAACCTGCTTTGGCAGGGGGGTTGGACCTTATGATCTCTTGAGGTCCCTTCCAACCCCTACAATTCTGTGATTCTGTGATTTTATTTTTTTTTAATTTTTTTATTTTTTGGAGTGTGAAACAATGAAAATTATTGGCCTTATGTCATTGATTTTAAAGTGGTATAAGAGACAGATGCACATGGAATTTAAAATGAGAGAACACACATCGAAAATTCAGTTAAACTGTTGCCCAGTGGTATTGAGATGAACCCAAGTGTGAATGTTCTTTCTCACACTTTATTTGGTTAAGGTCAGGGATATACCAGTGGTTCGTTTAGACTGATTTTTTTTGTCATGTTGGCACCACTGGTGAGGTCATCACCGGAGCTTACAATGGTTACAGATGTTATGTCTGGAGTGGTATCATAAGGGAAAACGATGTGGCAGTTCTTTGTGCAGATGAGTGTTATAAAAAAGCTGCTGTTGTAAGTGTAAATGTGGTACTGCATCTTGTCTTCTTGTCAGTTTGGCAACAAATGGAAGATAGTGCATAGTGATGCTGTAGATGATAAGATGAATACAGAGTGCAACAGTATATTCTGGCAGCCAAAAGGACCAACCGGACCATGGAGTGCATCAGGCACAGCACTACCAACTGGTTGAGGGAGGTGATTGTCCCACTCTGCTCTGCACTGGTGCAGTATCACCTCAAGTACTGTGTGCAGTTTTGGATATTATAATATAAGGACATAAAACAATTAAAGAGTGTCCAAAGTAGGGTGACAAAGATAGTGCAGGGCCTAGAGAGGCAGACACATGAGGAGTGGCTGAGGTGCCTGGGTTTGTTCAGCCCAGAGCAGAGCAGGCCGAGGGGAGGCCTCATGGTGGCCTGCTTCCTCATAAGGGTAGCAGAGGGGCAGGTGCTGAGCTCTGCTCTCGGGACAGCAACAGGACCCGAGGGAACGGCATGGAGCTGAGACAGGGGAGGGTCAGGTTGCATGTTAGGGAAAGGTTCTTTCTTCACTGAGTGGGTGGTCGGGTGCTGGGACAGACCCCCAGGGTAGTGCTCACAGCACCGAACCTGCCAGAGTTCAAGAAGCATTTGGACAGCACTCTCAGACATCTGGTCTGATTTTTGAGTGGTACTGTGTGGAGCAAGGAGTTGGACTGGATCATCCTGGTGGGTCCCTTCCAACTCAGGTTACATGTATTCTATGATTCTATGATATCCAAGGTTAATGTATTTTAATTTTCTAGAACAGTTTCTGAAGTGGAGAACAAGATCTGATACAGCACCAAAGAAGAAATTCAAAGACAGTTTTCTCTCCTTTTCCATATCAGAGCTCTGTACTGTTAACTGAGCAAGGCCTTGATCCGATGAGGGAAGAGGGTTTTATCACTGCATGATTGTTGCTTGTAGAGCAGATCCCTCCCTACTATCCTGGTGTCTTATGCACATCTGACAACAGTTGCAGCCACATATTTGCAGCTTCTCTTTCTGTGATTTTCAGGGAATGGTCCTTTTCCTTCTCTTCCCTGAATCTAACGATATACAAAGAGAATACACTTAAAATCCTCTGAGACCTGTTTAAATTCAGCCCAAAGAAAAGTTATCTTTTGACTCTGATGCAGTAGGAAATTACTGTGCACTCTCAGAGAATGGGGAAGAAGAGCTTCAAACATTTACTGCAGCATTCAGCAATGTAGCTCTGCAGTATGTTTGTGTGAGGAAAAAATCTGAAATCTAAGAAAGGTCAGATGCTTCATGTGTACAGAAAGCAGACCAGACCTGTGTGTAATTGTAGACATAAGGTGGTACAACTTGCAATACTGTCATTCTCACTTGCATTCCTAACTAGACTATGAAAAAGACCATCTTTATTTGGGGGACATCATAACTTCTTAAGATTAACATAATACGATGATGTAATTGATCTTTTAGAGATAATGCCTAAACCCACTAGCAATAACCTCAATGAGGAGAAAGACCTTAAAGAGCTTTTTATTTACAGGGGAAATGAACAGGTTGGGAGAATACATCCCAATAAACCATGCAGAAGTTAGAAATTGGAATTTCTCTTTATCTTTCCTTTTCATTGTATCCATATAAATAAAAACTGTAATGTAATCTCAGGGGGCCACATCATTACTGTATCTAAATTATCTGTGATTGTTACCGTCTGCAGGGACACCTACAGCAAGTTGCCCAGGGCCACGACTAGATCGCTTTTGAATATCTCAGGGAGGGAGACTCCACAACCTCTCTGAGCAACCTAGGGCAGTACTCTATCAACCTCGCAGTTGAGAAATACTTCTTAATGTTTAGATCGAGCCTCTTGTTTTCCACCTTGTGCCTATTGCCTCTTGTCCTGGCATGGGCACCACTGAAAAGAGTCTGGGTCCATCCTCGTTGCATCCTCCCTTCTCGTATTTAAGCAGATTGATAAGATCCCCCAAGCCTTCTCTTTTCCAGGATGGACAGTTCCAACTCTCTCAACCTTTTCTCACAAGAGAGGCTTTCCTGACCCTTCATCAACTTTGTGGCCCTCTGCTGGACTCTTTCCAGTATATCCAGGTCTCTCTTGGTCTACCTGGGGGCCCAGAACTGGACACAGTACTCCAGGTGAGTCATCACCAGTGCTCAGTAGACTGGATGGATTTAATTGATTTCTTTAAGACAATATAAGTGTATTATAAGGTGTAATATTAGCTGGTGGTTTATTTTCATAAAGAACATGTCATCAGTCCATCATATACTCCTACAATAACTCTTCTGAAATAAATTGCTGGGTATTACACATTTCCAGATATCAGTGGAAAAATGTTTTGAAAAGTTCAGTCAGCACCTAGGAAAAAAAGATAGAACTGAATGTGAGAAATAATGTCAAATATTTTCCCAATCAGAACTTCACACAATGAGGAAAATGAAAATGCATATCTAATATTTTTAATTATTCAGTCACACACAGCTTCATTTGCAGCTTTGTTCTGTACTATCCACTGTACCAAGAAGTATGTTTTATGACTTCCATACGGAGTGCTGTTGGTAATCTTCTGTTACAGCTACTTTATATTACTTTTTATAAAGTAATATTTTAAAGTGTTTTGTTTTGAGTGGCAAGCTCATAGACTGCCATGTTTATTCTCCAAGGTGGTTTTGTATGTTACTAATTGATAAAAGACAGAATCTTTGTCAACTCCATTTACTGACCAAAAAAAAAAAAAAAAGATTTATAAAATTATTCATGTTACAGGATAAAATTAAATGCACTTCATCTTGGATTATGACACAGAACTGTTGTCAAAAAGTGTTGCAAATATGCAATTCCAGATTTCAAGTCCCAGCTGCATGGTGCATGATTCCAGCTCAAACAATTTACAAAGAGACATAATTAACTCCTAAAATGTAGTCTAGGTTGTTGTAACACACTGCTACCAAAATCTTAGTGTGACACTTCTAGCTTAAGAGCATTTCTGAACAGAATTTTTCTACTACCTCTTTTTTCGGATACACAAAGATGAGATGAGGCAATGCGCAGCTGCATTTATATCCCCTTACTCTGCTTTCCCCTTCACTTTTGAGAACTAGTGTCTAGGCCAACACTGCAGCAGTGCTGAAGGTTGAGGACTTCAGTCCAAATCCAAACAGGAAAAATGTTTTTTTTTTTTTTCCTTAGAAAGTTTCAGTATTTTGAAATAAGAAATTAAAGTGATTTGAAAATACTTTATTTATTATTTTTAGTATATATTTTTTATTTTTCCAGAACTGAAAGGCTTCAAAAAAAAATTTGGAGAAGGAATATGGAGTTTTTTTGTGGCTTGTCAACTTTCTGCCAACTGAACATTCTGTCAATTTCACCTTCTGACCTCTTGTCAATTTCATTTTCTGCCAGAAGGCAGAAAGTGATTCCGATGAGAATCTTCTAGGCAGGGAGCCAGACACTAGTCACCTGCTTTCTCTGCCTTGCAGTTCTCACATCCCCACCTGTACCCAGCCTACTTCCAGTCACCTGACTCCTCACATGAAGGCTCCTTGGCAATCTTATTTTTTAGTTTTATTTTTCCTATTTCTTTTCCAGGTAGATAATAGAAATGGAAAAGATAATCACAAACTTTCAACAGAAAATCCTGATGATTTTTTTAAAATATTTTTTCCCTATGGAGATTGTTATTTTTTCTTCTTGAACCAATTGTTTTCTATTTGAAAATCATTCTGCCATAAAATTGACTATCAGCTCTACTGCTTTCTTTCTCTTCTAATGCCTAAAAAGGGACTTAGCTGACGCCAGAGTAGGCAGGAATGATGTTTCCTAATGTATTCAGCATGGCTGCTTATGTTGGAAATGAGATGAAAGCACTTGAATCATTTTCCTTTTCAAACGGCAGTCTAATTAACATATAGATCAGCTGGCTAACACTTTCATGGAACATGTACAGTACTTGTTATTAAAATACAAGTACTCTTTGAACTTCAGCAGTCACTTGAAATTTTTTTTAATCTTCTGATTCTGCCTTTGTTTGTAATAGTTTAGATAAGAAATTGGACAGCCAGGGTGCTAAAACCTAAGCAATCACTTGGACACTCTTAAAGTCGCGGTTGTGCTTCTATTTGTTTAACAGCATATATTATGCATAAGGAATCCCAGTTCAAGGATTTATCTAAATTGAATGTGTTATAGCAGATGACAGCAAGAGGATTTCTTTCAAAATTAGCTTGTGTCTTTTTAGGCAGAGTGAATTATCCCCAGGTCCCATGAAATCATCCACAATAGCTTTCACTGGCTCTTGGCAGCAATGGTACCTTCTGCTGAGAAGAGTCAATCATCTGGAATATGCTTTTGTTGCTGGACCTGAAAACTGCATGAGGTTGGAGCATGATGCATGAAAAAGGGGAAAAATCCTAAGGGTAGTGTTACTGCTCATGGACCTGCATAACCTGGATGAAAACCAGGGTGAGTTTAATGCTTGATTCTGGGGGGGAGGGAGAGAGGGAATCTTCATGAGCAATCAATTGTTTAGGCCTATAAACATTAAAGAATAAGAAAGATTAAAAAAAAAAAATAGTCATGATTTGAATGCATTAAATAGACCTTTTGCTAAATAAAAGAAACTCTGGTTTAAAATAACATTCTTTGCTTAATATTTATTACAGTTGTTCAATTTGCTTTAACACGAACATGGATAGCAGATATAATGATTTTAATGTTGAAAGATTGGTTTGTTTCACTTCACTTTCTCTGTGTATTGCAATATTGTCTGTGGATAAAAATCTTCTTTTTATCTTGTTTTGCTTTGTTTTGTTACTAGTTCCAGAAGTTCCATAGAGGAGATCACATTATTAATGGAAATAATATATATATCAGTTTTTTTTTTTTTTTTTTTTTTTTTTTTTTTTTTTTCTTTCACTGAGTTAATTTGGCTAAAGTTTATTGCCAGTTCCAATTTGCAACCAGTTTGAAACTACAGTTTGAAACTACAACTCTTCAGGTACTAAAGACACTACAAAACCCATAGCAAGGGTTAACATTCATTCCAGGTTTTCAAGATCTCACTTCTCCAGATAAGCACAAAGGGGCCACTAAAAATATCCTTTCTTAATTTAATCTTTTTTCAAAGTCAAAAATTATTTAGGCCTTGGCATTGAAAAGAGACTGTATGAAACACCAACATTTTATCTCACTTCAGCTAGTTGTCTAGGAGGTTTTCCAAAAAAATAGCCAATATACAACAGATAGACACTAAATATGCCCCAAATATCTGACTCTGTTATCTTCCCCTGGGGCTCACTCATCCTCAGTGCTGCCTTTGCATTGCTGGCAGCACAGGGACCAGCTGAAAGGTTGTATGCGCATTTGCTGATTTCCAGTCTTTTCTCTTCAAATGCAGAACATTCACTGTATGATGGTTAAGACATTCTTATCCAAGTAAAATCCAAGATCTGGAAAAAAAAATAAAAAATGGATGCCTCATTTGTACCAGTAAAAGCACATTGTCATGCTGTGTATTTATAGATATATTTCAGTAATCATAAATAATTAACCTTGTCCAGCAGGGTCAACCATTAATGGAAGTGTGTCAGACCCTTTTTTCCTGAATGTCTCTTTACTGCATTTGAAAGCTGTTCACAGCAATTTAGTCTGCCCATACTAGAGGACAGAATCCATCTCTTAAAATTGAGTTGCATTCCGATAGGAGAATCTAAAAACCAAATCTGTAAGATCCAACACCAAAAGACCCTGTACTTTCCTCCTTTGACAGGTAAAAACATTTGTCCTTCTCAAATATAGACTTTTATATTCTCTAGACCCTCTCCTTCATCAATGGAGAGTTAAAGTCAAACAAAGAACAAATCATAGAATTAAAGTGAGGCTTCTGTTTTAAATCAATATCTGATGGCTGTGTGTATCACTGTTAAAAATGCCATCTGGTGATCAAAAAGACACCTGATGGTCAAGACAGGATGGCATAATACCAGTTTAACATAACACAGTATTTACAGTGGAAGAATGCATTGGTTTTAAATGATAAATAAAGTTGATCTGCTTTTCAACTGGTAGAAAACTGCATTAGTACAAATCTTGTCAGTGAACTGTGGTATGGGATAAGGGTTATCATAAGATGGCCGTATAAAAACCTAGGCCACAAATTAAAGGTAGGTTCCAACAATCTGAAAGGAGGAGATTTAGAACAGCATTTTACGGGAATTATGAGAAGGGGAGGATCTAATTAATTTTATGTGGAGTTAGAAGAATTTATGAATTGATGCTGTGGTTCCTTTTGTTGGCAGGGAGTCTATTCAACAACCCATGAAATAAAATCCCAGACCCGGTCTCTTCTGGTAATAATTAAAACATCTATATTCAATAGGTTTTGATTTCATCTTTGAGTATTTACTGGTATAAGGATGAAGGATTAGTCTGGATCAACATGTTTTGTGATTGTACTTTTAATTTGTCAAAGACATGTTGGGCTTTGTCTGTGTTGGAAATTAAGTATAAATATATACCTTTCATTAATTAAGCTGAAGTATTATTACTTATTAGAAACACATGAAGCCATTGCATATTAAAGCACCATCTCAGATAGCACTTTAGGTGACCTATTTGTGCAGAATTTAAAAACTGTCCTAAAGGCTACCAGTTGTGTACCATAGTAAGAAAAATAGCAAACATAACAAGTAAATAGCACCTTCCTTCTCCTCCTCTCTTTCTAGCCAGTTGGAAGGTAAAGATTAACCTGATTGAATGTTCAGTGGCATTCTGAAAAGTTACTTTCCTTTTCACCATCAGATGGGTTATGGCTAAATCCATGAGTTTTTAGGTGATACCTCACAAATTATGTTAGCAAGTTGCAGTTGTTCATTCTCTAGCAGTCTGACATTTAGCTCTCGATGCCTTTGTTTTACAAGATTGTTATTGCATGAGATGTTTGCTACTGAGAAGATTCAAGTGAATTAAACCAGAAGGTAAGAGTGACCATAATTTAACCAAAGCACTTCTTGTGTGCCTTGCCTTCAGAATGCCACGTTTTTGAATTCTCCCATCTGTGCTGCCTGGGGTCGATAACATGGGGAAAAAAAACCTTAACCTGTAAGGGTTAACAAATGATCATCAAACAAAATTTGTCATCCTGCTCTAGATGAGGGGGATGGGAAGGAGTGCTCTGGATGAGGTGCTATCATCATAGGTAAAATCATAAAGCTAAAACAGCAGAAGGCTGCCCTATGATGATACTGAGTTATCTCCCTATTCCAAAAAGTATCATGGTAAAAATTCACACCTCAGATGGTCCTGATAGAAGAGTTGACACAGTACACTTACAGTTCCCACTGCTTTTAAAGATTTTTTTCCATATAATTTATTTTCTGCATGTCTGCAGTTGTTCCTTCATGCTTATACTAATAGATGCTAGACTGTGAGAAAAATACTCTTCCTTTAAATGAAAGAAAGGAATATGATAGAAAGACCGATTAGTTTTCTGTCTTCCAACCTTTTTGCATAAAAATATTATTTCTATACGATCAGTCTATATTTCACACTGTATCAAACAAAAACTTTTTATGACTTTAATTCCTGTCTAAAAGCAACTCAATTTCATCACTGTATGCTGAACTGTAAATCACAGTAACAGTAGGCTTAGTTGTAACAGCTGATCCTAATCCCACTATTTGTATTATCCTCTGTTAAGTACTGTTCTAGTACTAGGGAGGGCTAATTGGGATATAAAACAATTTCTCAGATTTTCTGAAAACTGATTAATCCTGAGTTTGTTGATTGCATTATGAATCCAGCTATAGGACGTGAAGGCTAAGAAAAAAGTATGTCTCATTTAGCTACAACAGAGCCCTTTATTTAAAAAATTAAGTAGACTGCTCATATATAGCCTTCTTAACCTCTTTTGATATAACTTTCCAGTACTAATGTATCAAAACCTGTGGACTCTGATATTTAAATTCTCCGTGCAGTGTGAACAGCTAAATATGGGGTAGAATCAAGCTTTAAAATGACTACTACTCCTCTACTACCAGATATCAACTTGTTTTTTCACTCACTCATTGTTTCTACCTGTGGCCAAACCTACCTGCATTGGGAAAAATAAACAAAAAAAAAATAAAATTTTGAACTTCATCGACCCAAAGTCCATACTAATAAATAGGACAACACTAGTGATGCATGTCTTGCTTGTAAGATATCCGCCAAACATTCTGCAGTGCAGTTTTCATTTCTCTTTAGCAGATTCTCCTTCTGGAGATAGTAAATTATGACTTTAGTAGGGAGAATCGTTGACCAATTTAATGTATTCATGGTTTCCTATTATACAATACATTTGTCTAATTTTCAGAATATATAGTGTTGCCTATTCTCAATAATAATAAGGCTCAGGTTTTTATCTGTTGGGTAATTAGGAATATCAGAGCAAGCTGGAAGACAATAAAACTGATGCTGCATTTTGTATTATTTTGTCTCAAAGCTATTCTGAGGAAATAGGTACCTTTAATTCTCCTGTCAAAATCTGTCAGTCCTTTCTACATGTCACATGTTGGAATGTGAAGACATCCTTTTGATCCTGAATGTCCTCATTCATTTGAACAGTGACCACAGTGACACAAGCACATATATATATATATATATATATATATATATACATACACACTCACATATATATATTTCCTAAATGGCACATCCACATAGATATACAGCAGATATATATTTTTTTTAATTATGTACATATAGAGTATATATCTATATACATAAAATTATGTATATATTTATTATGTACATATGTATATACATATGTGTATATATACATATATATATTATGTATATATGTATATACATGGTACATGGTACTTAGGGACATGGTTTAGTGGGTGGTAGGGGGATGATTGGACCAAACGATCTTGGAGATATTTTCCAACCTTAATGATTCTATGATTCTGTGATTCTATGATATATATGTATTATAAATAGATACATAAAGTTATGCACATATAATCTTCAATCATCTCAACATAAACCAGTTCCAGCCTGAATCTCCACACATACTTACATATTTTTTTTCCCTTGTTTGAATTCTCTTATTCCTCTTTTATATATATACACCTCTCATGGTCTTCCTGTGTAGGTGTTTGACATTCTGGCTGATCTCTGTCCTTTCTTTCCCTCTGGCAATTTACTGCCTGCTCCTTTTAACAGTCTCTTTTCTGAAAGTAACATGAGCACATTTATGTTTGACTTAAAGTCAAACTGTTTATACATTTGAAGTGAATTAAAGTAAGTTCTCCCAACCCTCATTATCACTTGCATCTCTGGTTAGTTATAACATCTCCAAGATAGTGAAGAAGCTTTGAATTTGACCTGAATGTTATTATGCCAGCACTGTCGTAATATATGTCTTTGTCTGGTCCAAAGAAAAATAAAACATTATTAAACAGTTTGGTCAGATTCAGTTGTGAATGTTTCTTGAAATAGAGTAGGAAGACCATCTCTGTAGAGAAGAGGGTTCAGGACCACTAAAATAATCTAATCCTTCTGTTAGACTGCTGGCTGGGTGCACAATTTCATACCTTCCTGGTAGTGATTCTTGAGCTCAACTGGTAAAATAGGCTTTGCAGCTGCCAAATGACTCGAGTGCACACCTGACAATGTGGTGCCACTGACCAATTGTGGACTAAAGAAGACTTTATGTTGCAGAGTTCTCTAAAAGTACAGCAAAATAAAGCAACACTACAGCCAGTCATTTCCTTGGGTTCTGTGCATGTTTTCCATCAAACAGCAAATGTCATTGTGGAAGTGATATTAAAAGTTACAATATGAGAAGAAGGCATCCTTCCCAGACTTATACTGTTTCCATATTCATGAGTATCATCGCAATTTTCTCTCTTTAAAGGAGACAAGTTTCACACCTATCACTTCAGAATTTTTCATTATAGGTTTAAATTTCAGAAACACACAAGAGAGAAACAGATTAAGTTTTGGTTACTAGTCTGGTATAAACATCCTCTAATACTTTCCTATATATATAACTTTAAAGAAAGCCTTATACCAATTTTCATACGGATTTATTTTTAATTTCCCACCCTCAAAGTCTCACGCTTAACCCATTTTTTTTCTCAACTGTTAACTATTTTAATACGGGTGGCAGCTCTCTCCAGACACCTGCTCCTGCATGGGCTCCTCTCCATGGGCTGCAGCTCCGGCCTGGGGCTTGCTCCTGCGGGGGCTCTACATGGGCCGCAGCATCCTCCAGGCCACATCTACCTTCTCCAGGCTCCTCCATGGACTGCAGCGTGGAGATCTGCTCCATGTGGGACCCATGGGCTGCAGGGGGACAGCCTGCTCCACCAGGAGCCTCTCCATAGGCCTCAGGGGAATTGCTGCTGTGTGTCCGGAGCACCTTCCGCCCTCCTGCTGCACTCACCTTGGCGGCCATAGGGCTGCTTCTCACTCCTTGCTCTCCCAGCTGGTGTTGCACAGAAAGTTTTTCTCCTTCCTAAATCTGCTCTAACAGAGGTGCAAACAATGCAACATCACTTGTTGTTGCTTGTCTATGGACAAGCAACAGGCAACAGGCAAGTCCCTGTGGAGCTGTGTGAAACTGTCCCTTATCTAACATAGGGCAGCTTCTGGATTCTTCTCACAGAGGCCAGCTCTGCAGCTCCCTGTTACCAAAACCTTGTCACATAAACCCAATACACACCACTCATAGAACAGCTATCAAAATTAGAAGATTAATCAAAAGTCTTTTCCAACACCAAGAACAAGACAAAGCAGCAGAAACCAGAATTATGCTGTGTTTCAACACAATGAAGGAGTAACTTACAATGAAACAGATAGTAATAGGAACAAAAAAAAAAAAAAAAAAATCCTGACTGGGTGATTGTACCATGGACAGAGCTGCAAAACAGATGGTAACTTCTCTGACCTTGCCTGGTCCAAATTTATCACTGGATGTGTTTAATTAAAAACAGATCAGATTAAGTCATTTTGTTATATGAGAAGATGTTGGAGTCCCTCAGGTGCAATACCTGCTGGAAGAAACACAACAGGGACAAGACTCTTCATTGCAGCAACAGAAATCATCCACAAAAGTAGTTTCACGTCCACCCTATGGGGGAATTGGACAGGTTTGAGATAATCAAATGCATTGGCTTGTGTTCTTTTATTTCTCTGGTCAGTTAGAAGACAGAATAACTTACAATAGGTGTGAAAATCCTAACTGAGACATATTATGTTCGTGTCATTCCTTTATTTCCTTGTTTCCCTCATAACCCATGTTTTTCTTGTATCAACCACTTTTTCAACTCATTTTTCCCTCTCTGGGACTTGGCTGAAACTCAGCATAATTAAAAGCCTCATGTGAGGAAGTTCTTATAAAGTGGAAGGAAAAAGAACAAGATATTAAGAAACAAAAAACACAATATCACCTCATAATAAATGCTCTCAATGTGGTTATCAAGAACATAATTTTCTCTTGAGGTATTAAAATGAATTTCAGTTCAATCTTTAGAAATTAATGAACTATTTCTTTAATGTGAAGCTGAATGAGGTTGAGGCTAAGATTCTGTGACTCGATGGATAATTTATTAAAAAATGCTATTATTTGGTGTTAGTAGTAGATTCTACCATGCATAAATTTTCATTTAAATTCTTTTTTAAAGGAATGTATACATCTACCTTAGACCTTATGATTAAAAGCTGTATGTATGCATATATAGCTTTGTATATATGTGTATCTATATGTGTGTATTTATATATATGTGCATATATACATATGTGTGTGTGTGTGTACTTGGTGGTAGGGGGATGGAGGTCTTTTCCAACCTTCATGATTCTGTGATTCTATGTGCACACACAAAAACACAGAGTATGGACATACACTGCGTACACTTACACAGATATTTTTGTCTGTATGTTTATTTGTTTTTCCAGTGGTTATTCATGTATAGGGGTACTTCCTTAGAAGTACCCATAAAAATACTCTTCTCCTGGGCAGACTACAGCAAAAACAAACAAACAAAAAAAAAGATGGATAAAACCCTACCATTTCCTTTCCAGTGAAGATGTGGTTACAGGAAATAAATATAGAGCTCTATGCTATAACTGACAGTCAGTTACTCTTACGACAATGGTAGAGTTATATGGAGTGGCTGAAGTCACTTGGTTTGAACACTTGACCTAGAGAAGAACAGACTGAGGGGAGGCTTTATGGTGGCCTGCAGCTTCCTCACAAGGGGAATGGATGGGCAGCCGCTGAACTCTGCTTTCTTGTGACCAGGAACAGGACCCAAGGGAACAGTATAGAGTTGCATCACAGAAGGTTCAGATTGGATATTAGAAAAAAGTTTTTCACAAAGAGGTTGATCGGGCACTGGAACAGGCTCCCCAGGGACTGGTCATGACACCAAGTCTGAGGGAGTTCAAGAAGTATTTGGACAATGCTCTCAGACATATGGTTTTGATTTTTGGGTAGTCATATGTGAAGCCAGGAGCTGGAATCATTAATCCTTGTGAGTTCTTTCCAACTTGGGATATTCAATGATAGTATACCAGTAACCAGTAAGAAGTAACCAGTAACCAGAAGTAACCAGTCACTTGATACATGTCAAAGAGCTCTGTGTCTTCCCCCAAATAAACAAAATACTCCCCTCTCCCAAAAAAAAAAAAAAAAAGAAAAAAAAAGTGCTTAAACAGCATGAACCATAAATTCTGTTGCCATTGGAAAAGAGGAATCTACTATTGTAATTTCTTATCTGATCATCCTGAGCATCAGGAAGTGAGATGAAATAATTTCTTTTTTTTTTTTTTTTTTTTATTATTATTAACCAAGTGCAGTTCCTACTAAATTATAGCTCCTTCCCCTAATGAAATGATAATGTCAATAATGCATGGAAGATGAGCCTATATAAAGTTCTAATGATACCTTCAATAAACCTTATACTTACACTGATAAATATGCCTTGGGCTTTTTGATATCTGAAATGGTCTTAAATTATCAAAGAAGCTCACTGAATATATTAACATGAGACTACAGAGATCATTAATATTAAATATGAAATTTCAGTGAAGATGACATTAACGATCTGATATAAACTGACAAAAGCAAATGAATTTCAAGTTAAAATTACTACCTTGTCCTTAATTCACTTTGGGGTGACTACCAGTGGTGTTGGAATTGATGCAAAGTGGCATGACTGTTTAGGAGGCCCATTGGTGTATTGGCACAGGGAAGTGTCTTTGGGCTGTTCTCTTAGTCATGTGGAGGATTGCCCTGGTTCCTGCAGATTTATTCCAGACGTTTAAATGTTATGTTATGAAGTTTCAAACATTTTCTTAAAGGTCAGGTCAAGCAATTAAAAATACAGTGCTGCAGAAGACTGCTTGTCTTTTAATTTAATTATAATCACCTACCTTTTATTTATTTATTTATTTATTTATTTATTTTCCAGTTTACCAGGTTTGTGCATCTTCACATTCTAGCTCCTGTCTTTAATTGCAAATTATATTATATCTTTTTTTTTTTTTTTTTCCACATTCCCCCAGAAAATTGATTTTAAAGGGTAAGGTGCTATTTTTAACTATTCAACTAAACACTTGAATATTTGTCTTTAAATGAACATCTTCCTATCTCACAATTTGATCTGGAGAACAAGAATGTATATCCTAAGGCAGATATTAACAACAGAAAAGGGACTGTCCTTAAAACTCCCTCTTAGTTGAAATGCTTAGGGGGCAGTTCAACATTTATTTTCTTCAGCAGTAGAGCTGGCTTAAGAAGTCTTCTATTTTCAGCATCTTGTTTTTGACTTGGCCAACACCTTCCTCATCCTTCAGTGATGTGATATGACTGTTTGCTTTACAAGGTGAATTACAGCATTTACTGAACTCAAATACTTCCCAAATAGTTTCCATTTTTCCATGATGGCGATTTCAGTGATGAAGTTCATGGTGTCCTCTGGGAGCAGTTACTTCAGTGTGAGGTGAGAAGAAATCAACAGGGGTATTATGGACCCAAAAGTCTTTCATAGAAACTCACCAAGCAATGCTTTGGTGCAAAAGGGAGGTTGTGGCATCACTGTCCCTGGGGGTGTTTAAGGAAAGATTGGAACTGTTGCTTAGGGACATGATTTAGTAGATGACGTTGGTAGTATGGGGATGGTTGGACCAGATGATCCTGGAAGTCTTTTCCAACCTTAATGAATCTATGATTCTATAGTTCTATGAAAAGTATGTAATTCATGTTGTGTAGTGGTGCATTTTAGAAGCTGCAGGCACCTGAGATTGGAGAGGCTCTGTAACACAAGCTCACGGTGTCAGCTGCAAGCATGATAATATAATAGCCTCCCTCTATAAAGCAGTCAAGCAGATTTAAATTAAATTAGAAAAATCACTTCAGGAGTGGAAAGGAAAAGAAGAGGGGGGCTACCAAATGCCAGATTCTAGTCTGATGCAAATTAAAAGACTTAATGTGATAAATCCCTAAGCAAATAGGCTTTCATAATGGAACCTCTGACAGTTCCTCCATTTTAGCAGTGTTGCCAAGCCCTGCCATATGAAAGCATAAAAGCGATCATCTGCTGTGTTTGGTCTAGATTCAGCTCCCTCCTCCTTGCTTCATGGACCACATACAAACCATTTTGGAGACCAACTGACATCAGTAATTAGACCCTCCCTCACAAGAGCACACTGACAGGTACCTCAGGCAGTTCCAAGTCATTCCTTTCAGATTTATGCACCCTTGTCCTGAAGAAGCCTTAGTCCAACCTTCCCTCAACCTACCCAGAGGGCAGAGAATCTCTGGAGTTTTAGCCAAACAAGTTGAGGGCTAAGAGAAATTTCTCAGATAAGGTAAAATGTAGCTATGAGCAGGAAAACAAAAAATAAAATCTCAGTTTACCAGTGGCTTTCAGGAACCTGAAGCACCATGGATAGGAATTAGGATCACACTTAAAACATTAAAAATGTAAATCCCAAAATTTAAACTAGGCAGTTTTACAGCAAACATGATTTTAAGAGCACCTTTCTGCCTTCACAGTAAGACTATCACATTAGTCATTTCTAATAAATCACTGAATCAGGTTCTCTCTTCACAGCATGCTGTGCTGCTTGTGTCAAGAACAAGGGCTCAGAAGTCAGGAGTAATGGGAAATATATGTCTGTCTCAGCTTCTGGGGATCCCTGAGAAGTAAAGGCAAATCTCAGTTTCTCTTTCTGTACACTGAGAATTGTAGTTATCATTGTTTGAATTAGCAGGAACATACTGAGGAATGGGTGCTAGGTGCTATGCCTACCTCAAATGAAATACTTGCTGACTTGGATTTTTACTGGATTATCCAATTGCTAATGAAAATTAATGTGAAAAAGATACCAAAAGCATGTCACGTGACTGTGTAGCTACCTAACCCAACTACCCAGTTAGGCATCTTCAGAATCACTCCTTCACAGATATTTCTCATCTCATTGAAAACATGTCTCAGTGTACTCCCCCATCCTCCTCACTTCTTGCCTTTGGTCTTGCCTTTGCCTTGCTCAGACACTAGCCATTGTGTTGGAAGGGACCTCGAAAGATCATCAGGTCCAACCCCACGCCAAAGCAGGTTCCTTAGAGCAGGGCTGCCCAGGTAGGTGTCCAGACGGGCCTTGAATATCTCCAGAGAAGGACACTCCACATCCTCCCTGGGCAGCCTGTTCCAGTGCTCTGTCACCCTCACCGTGAAGAAGTTCTTTCACATGTTGGTGTGGAACTTCATGTGTTCTATCTTGTGGCCATTACCCCTTGTCCTGTCCCCACAAACCACTGAAAAGAGGTTGGCCAAATCCCTCAGTCTCCACATCTCAGGTATTTATAAAAATTTGTGAGATCCCCTCTCAGTTTTCTTTTCTCCAGGCTGAACAGACCCAGGTCTCTCAGTCTTTCCTCATAGGGAAGATGCTCCAGGCCTGTATCATCTTTGTGGCCCTCTGCTGGCCTCTTTCCAGGAGATCCCTGTCTTTTTTGTACTGGTGAGCCCAGAACTGGACACAGTACTCCAGGTGAGGCCTGACCAGGGCAGAGTAGAGGGGGAAAGGTCCTTGGTAATTGATTAATAACTTGCTATACTTTGCAAGCTTCACTAAGATTATATCTTTGATTGTGCACATATAATCCTTAGACATAAACCATGGACCAGGTCTGGGACTAGGAGTGGATTCAGCCATAGCTAGGCTCTGTACTTCTGTGGTTTGAGGAGTTTAGAAAGCAAGGGGGTCCACTCTGAACCTCAAGACTCAACAGGAGGGCTCAACAGTGTGTTAAATGCAGTGATTATTGTTATAGCTTCTGAAGGTCCTTTCACTGGCTCCAGTGGGCTTTAGATGCTACTCAGTAGAAATTATTAGAGAATTTGAATTTTATAAAGTGAGGCCAATGGATAGTGATAATGCCATTTACTAGACCAAAAAAAAGAAAAAAATAAATAAAAAATATTGAGAAATATAAGATCAAAAAGATCAAAAGATCAAAATTAAGAAATACAAAAGTAACAAGATTCAATTATTATTTTTTTTTCCTCCATATAAACTTTTCCTCACTTCTGTCTTTCGGGCCAATTATGACTCCTGCAGTTTTAAGAAATTTAGCATGAAGTGCAGTGAAAGTAACAGGTTGTTACTTATTTAATTGTCTATCTATTCGGAGGGATTCAAAATATGTACATTCTGAAGCTATTACCTTGTGGGAAATAATAATAATAATAAGAAGAAGAATCATACTGTTTCACAAACAGTCCAGCTCCATGAAGATCAAGTAATTCTCTAAAAACCATTTCACCAAAACCTCTTCTCACTATTACCACTGCAGACAAGTATATCTCTGTCGTCTCAAATGGTTGAAGGCACTAGAAGTTTATCTAAATAGAAAAGGTGTCCAAGAAGCTGCCCAGCTCTCAAATCTAAAGTGGCTCCCTACAAGTTTGTTGCCATTCACCCATAAATGAGTTGGTATCTGGACATTAAAGCCTTGTATTTGCTATGAAGGGAAAATGGAGATTGTCCTACCTCAACTGTAGAACTACAGATAACTTAAAATCTTTTAGACTTGTCTGATCTCATGATTAATTTCCTTTATTTTTGATTATGTATGAGCTATAGATATAATCTACTATATATTTCTAGGGTCTCATTAAAATCAATGAGGGAAAAAGCAGAGCATCTACAGAGTGATTTATGTGTCCTAGGACAAAAGGATTCATTTCTCAGAAGTATTTTTTTCTTACAAGGTGGATCATTAGCTTGGATTAGACATCTATGTTAGATAGCTGAAGTTAGTGAATCACCTTTGACCACTGAAAATTGGGTCTGCAATTTAATATGTTGGCCATGCATTTTATAGTCAATGGAAAGATAGAAGAAGCATGTCTATTAGAAATGATAGAAATTAGAACATGAATAGAACATGATAGAAACATTTCCTAGACAAATTCATCCTACCAGTCCTTGAATGGGATGAAATATCATCTTAAGGGTACTGTTCTCATTCTCTCTACTGACTGTACAGGGAAGTTAACATCCAGACTTTGGGGGGATAAAGCTAGTCAAACACATTCCCTGCCACATTTCAAAAGATGGGTGTAAGCATAAAATAACACTTACACAGACACCCACTAAAATCAGTAGGGACTGAAGAGCAAAAATAATTTTAGATATTTTATTTTATTTTATTTTATTTTATTTTATTTTATTTTATTTTATTTTATTTTATTTTATTTTATTTTTTTTTATTTTAATTTTATTTTATCTTTGTGCTTTAGCTTCCCTTATATAAAACAAAAATAGTAACAGATTTCTGTCCTCAAAGGACAAAGTTATTAAGGATTACAAAACTTTTTGGCATAGGTACAGTAGATTGAAGGTGCAAAGCATGTCAAAAGCACAGTGATCCAAGGCCATGTCCCAATTCAGGGGGAATAAGCACAAATGCAAGAAAATGTGCTTTGATCATAGTCTTTTATGCTCTGGTCATAGTCTACATGGCTGAAGACATAGACAAATACTGGATCTTTGTTTTGACTGAGTAATTAATTCCCTCCTGAAACAGGAAAGGTCAAACCTTCATTCCTGTTTAGAAGTTCAGTTCTGTGACTTGGTAGTCTATATTCCTCTAATCAAATCCAAACACCATCAGCAAGTGGATTTTGCCTACTTAGACTGCAAGTTCTTTGCAATGATCTTAGCAAAACGAAGCCCTGATCAGGTTATTACTTTATGTGTCACTGTAATACTAATAACAACAATGTTAACAAATAGTAATAAAAATCAGTTTCCCCTGGAAATTCTTTCAATTGTGTTCCATATGAAAAATAAAATAATAATAAAAATAAAAACCTTTCTCAGAAACAATAAAAAATAATTGAAGAATAATCATCTTATCACTATCCACCATTTCTTTATTATTCTAACATGAGTAAATGCTAAATTAAATGACAATGGGTTTATAAGTTTAAAAGTGATCTGAATGGCTTTGTAATTCAAAAACAGGATAACATTTGTTTTTTTTAAGTAGCATCATAGCCTAATGCTATCTATACATAACAAGCCCCTTTGTTTATAATATAGAAATAATTTAACTGTATAACACAGTTTAAGGATGAAGCACCTCCTTGTTGATGAAAACGGAAATTGCTACATGCTAATTCCTTGCTCACTGAAAATCTCAATCTGTTTTTAAAATCAAAACAAATTTTTGACTGGCAAGAGGTAATATGGTCATGGAAAGGGCCTTTTTCTGCAGTAGCTTTGCTGAAATCAGAAACCAGCAAGGGCCTAATACCATCAGACAAAGGCCAAAGTTTGATTCCATAAGGGCTGATGACAAAGAGGACTTTCCCTTGTTTGGGGTCCATTTCTGGGGTCCACTGGGGTGTAGCAGCACCCCAGACAATCTTAAGGACGGATTTAGTTCTTCCCTTTCCTTGAAAAAGCTTCTCATTACATTTCAGAACACAGTTTCTTTTCCAGGAAATGTACAAGGACAGGTAAGAGCTCATCAGCTGCTGAACAGGAGCTTATGGCCAAACTTGATGAAAAGCGAGTAATTATAAACCTTGAGGCTAGTTGGAGCCACAAAGAGGTTCTGAGGAATATCCTTCAGTTAGGCCTTCAGTTGCCTAATGGTGTGTTTTAGTTGATTAGGCTTAGTGCATTTTGAGATGTTTTATACTAAGATATACATGTGGTAGTTATGATATAGGTCCTTTATGAGGTCTGAGTCTCTCTGAAGCCTCAGGTAGAAATCACACCAAATATTTTAAATGCTAGATAACTATATTTAGACATCTGTATCTCTTCCATAGTATCTATAACTCTCCACAATATGAAACAGATAACTATGAAATCAAGCCACTGACAGTGATAAAGTTAAAAATGGAAAAAAAACAAACAAACAAAAAGCATTTGCATTTTGCTTACTGAGACAAGTAAATATGAATTTAGCCAGCAATAGTTCAAATTCTCCCCTCATCTGTACTTCTTTCAAGGTCAAGTTATTTTTCTAAGGCAGAGTCCTTTTCTAAACTATTGGACATCACAGAAGAATCACTGTGTCGAATTCCCCCCCCCCCCCCAAAACAAACAAACAAACAAACAAACAAAACAGTACAAATGTTAAATCAAATTAAATTATTGCTTCTGGTATCATTCTGGTATCAGATTATTCTTCTGCCTAGTATTAGGCAATTCCCATTTATTCTGAGTGTTTCTAACAAGAGATTAAGTAAATCTGCCTCAGACCATAACTACTAAGTGATCATTCCTGTATTATAAATATTACACTTGGACAGAGGTCATTCATATGTTCTGCCTTCCTAGTCTCCCAAAAGGCCTTCATAAATTCTTTTTTTTTTTTTTTCCTCTAAAATTATCTTTTCAAGAATATCTTAGTAGGCACTAACAGAAAATGTAACAAAAGTCCAATTCCATGGAGGTTAAAACTGTTTCAGTCTAACTCTTCCTTTTTTGTATCCCTTTAATTTAGAAGTTGCTCTTATTTACTTTGCAGCCTATCTTGAATTATGATATCTGTCAATTCCTTAATTTCAGCAAATTATTTAAAAACAACCAAAAATACTACAGCATCATAAACTGTACAAGAAATTTTAACCAAATCTCTAATTGATCTGAGTGTCTGGTGGTAGCTTGGTTTGGAGTTATCTATTGTTTTTATTAGGTTCAGTGTTTATCTTCATATAGGTAAAGAGATTATCTGAAATCTCAGATAAACCTGGGCTAGAGATAACTCTCTCCTACACAACTTTATATATAATCTACGGTATAACCCTTTTCAGGCCTCCACATGGCCATTCAAGTGGTCAGGGGTAATCTAAGCTGGCAGAGTACTGATATATCCAGCCTCCTTTCAGCATCTTCTTTATATAGCCTTTTGGAAAGAAGTGGGAGAGATAGTTAGGCTCCCTTTCAGGAAAAAGTGTTTGACTACCTGTATACAGCTTTTACAAACAGTAAGTCCTTAGAAAATGACATCTGAGGCAGCACTTCTCCCTTTGGCCAGTTCCGGATGCATTTGGCAACATTTCAGATGTTAGGCGGATCAAACTGAAACTACTCTGGAAACAGGTGTGGACTATGCAACTTGGGCTGCTGTATTCCCCATGTGCTAGTGAGCTACTCATCCCACCTATTGTCTCTACTTATTTTAAAAGAAAAGTCTTCCTACTAACAGAAACGAAAGAAGAAAGAAAATGCTATGTCACGAAACATTTATGCCATTCATTGATTAACTGATGACTACAAGTATATTTTAAATAATTTTACATAGAAGGTTGAAGTGGGATTCAATTGACTAAGGTAGATACCAACCTTAAAGATAACTAGACCCGAGTCTGTGTGCTTTCCTTCTCAATTAATTAAAAGAAATAGACACTGTTATTGTGCAGTCAATTTCATGCTAAAGTAGACATCTGTAATAAATCAGATCAATTGTGGCCTTGAGATGCTGTCTTTATATTGCATTATAGACACCCATGATGACAAATGACATAAACCTACTCCAGTGATCCAGCTTGTTTTATCAGAGAAGGGAAGGGAAGGGAAGGGAAGGGAAGGGAAGGGAAGGGAAGGGAAGGGAAGGGAAGGGAAGGGAAGGGAAGGGAAGGGAAGGGAAGGGAAGGGAAGGGAAGGGAAGGGAAGGGAAGGGAAGGGAAGGGAAGGGAAGGGAAGGGAAGGGAAGGGAAGGGAAGGGAAGGGAAGGGAAGGGAAGGAAAGGGAAAGGAAAGGAAAGGAAAGGAAAGGAAAGGAAAGGAAAGGAAAGGAAAGGAAAGGAAAGGAAAGGAAAGGAAAGGAAAGGAAAGGAAAGGAAAGGAAAGGAAAGGAAAGGAAAGGAAAGGAAAGGAAAGGAAAGGAAAGGAAAGGAAAGGAAAGGAAAGGAAAGGAAAGGAAAGGAAAGGAAAGGAAAGGAAAGGAAAGGAAAGGAAAGGAAAGGAAAGAAAAGAAAAGAAAAGAAAAGAAAAGAAAAGAAAAGAAAAGAAAAGAAAAGAAAAGAAAAGAAAAGAAAAGAAAAGAAAAGAAAAGAAAAGAAAAGGATTTTAATCAAGTATTAAAATTTACTTATAATTATGGGGAGCAATCAAATTGGTTTATCTTAACATAAATACTGTTTCATATACACTAATTAGATAAAAATATGATTCCATGATCAGACCTCATCCAGATCAGATTTTACTTTCCTCATTACCCCATAAAATTAAGAGTAGATACTCATGCACATAGAACAAATATTCAAGTGAAACATCTGTTTTGGAATTGTACCAACAGGTCTAAAATTGTCCATGAAGAACACTCTGCTGTGAGGAATGACATTCATCACAACAAACCTTCAAATGTTTACAATGCTATATAGACTACTCTAACACTAACTTTGGAGGATTGCATTCATGTCACTCAAAAAGTACTTTAAAGGTTTGAGTCATCTAAACTATCCTAGAGATCTACCATTTGGAGTAAGAAACACTTAGCTGTGTGCTGTCATTCCTCTTAAAAAAAAATAAAAATAAAAAAAATGTAAGGAAAAGGAAACAAAATAAGGAAAAGTTGGCTTATATTCCAACTTTCATTTCTTTACATTTAACTTGAATGATGAGCAAGAAACCCACCAGGCAAAGGACAAGAGTAACTTTATACAACAGTTGCTGATCGTTATGTGTATTTAATTCAATCAAAGGTTATTCGGTGCTAAGGTTTTAGATTTAAATTGTCTTGATTAAAGGTGTGCTATATTCAAAATAAAATTATAAGGGCTTGAGACATAAGTACTTACAGGAGTAGCTTCTGAACTATTTATTTATTTATTTATTTATTTCATGTGATCCTAGAATCGTAGATTCATTAAGGTTGGAAAAGACCTCCAAAATCATCTGTCCAACCATCTCCCTACCACCAATGTGACCCAGTAAACCATGTCCCTAGGCATCATGTCCAACGTTTCCTTGAAAACCCCTAGGGACAGTGACTCCACCACCTTCCTAGGCAACCCATCCCAATACCTGACTGCTCTTTCTGAAAAGAAATTTCTCCTCATTTCCAATCTAAACATCCTCTGGTACAACTTGAGGCCATTCCCTCTAGTCCTATCCCTAGTTACCTGTGAGAAGAGGCCGACCCCCAGCTCCCTACACCTTCCTTTCAGGTAGCTGTAGAGAGCAATGAGGTCTCCCCTGAGCCTCCTCTTCTCCAGACTAAACAACCCCAGTTCCTTCAGCCACTCCTCATAGGACTTGTAATGTAAATTGTGATGTACATAACATCCTTTCCAATGAATAGAAGCAAATTGTCTTGAAAAAAGAATTGCATATGTGCAAAAACATGCTGATTTCAGGTCAGAAATTTTACAGAAACACTGTATGTTAAAGAAAGAAATGAAATAGCACTATGTAAAAAAATCCCCTTGCAGAATTTTATGTAAACATCCATAAGCACCTGTTTAGTTATTTTACACCACTGAAAAATTGTCTTTATTTCAGAAAAAATAATGAAAAATAATTAGAAATGCTTCACTTCTTTAAATGATAAAGGGTATATAGTAAAATATATAGGTATACAATAAAGCATATAATAAGTATGTAACATGATACTGGTATTGTGAGATGAATTGCTTTCCCCAGAAAGGTAAGGAAAGATGACCCTCTCAGAGTCGGATTCTTAAATAAAATAAGAGTAAAAGCAAAAGTTCTGTCTTGGCTTACAGTAGTAAATTACCATATTTGAAATGTCTTTTATCTGCAAGCAGAGATCCTGGTGTTGTAACTACCAGTTCAGTAAGACAACAGATTTAAGAGAATTTATGAAGTAACCGTATTTTGTTTTGTGTAAGCCCTAAGAAGGAGGAACATTTTAAATAAAGATGTGATTTGTGTTTTTGGTGGAGTTTTTAAATCTTGTCAATTCTAATGGATTTTACATTAAAAAGTAATAAATAAATTAACTCCTCTGAAGCCTGCTCCAGATATATTAAGAGGAACTAAACTGTTGAGATTTAAGTTGTATTAGTCTCAGAATCATAACATTGTTCAAATGGAGTTACTACTACTCTCTATGGGAAAGAGTTAAATGAAAGATTCTAGAAGCTTTGTTATGTATTAGCACACTAAGGAAATTGTTCTGTAATACTGATTTTTGTGACCCTCTGCAATTATACTCATTCAACTTTTATCTGAACATGGAATGTTCTTTCAGAGTTCATTTCAAAACTAAAGGATTGCACAGAAATAATTTTTATATTTTTACATTGTAATGACTTTCATCCAAGAATCCCTTGGCAGCTTAAAATATTAATTATTCCTGTCTGGAATATAGGCAAAGATTCTGTTTTATAGATGAGTAAACTGATGGAAAGAGACCGAGTGGCAGAGACAGAAGTAAGGTGTGAGTTGCAGAGCATCTTCAGCTGCAGTAGCAATGAAATATGATTATAATTTTATTACAGTAATGTTATTACAGTAAATTCATTTGCTTATTTTCTGACTGCTCTAGAAATGCTTGCAAATTGTACTTAATTGCTGTCCCAACTTAAAGTCAGAGACCAAAGAAGAATGTGTTAGATTCGCACCTCAGCTAGTTTGGCATGCTGTACAGTGCAGTAACAAAAAAGTTTCAATATCACTGCTTCTCTAACAGCCAAGACTGCACACACACACAATAATTATTTAATGAAGTGACTTGATGAGAATCTGGAAGTTTGTCAATAATCTGTAAACTGCTTAGAAATTATTCACACCTTCCCAGTCTATACAAAGGGAACTGGGATTATTATCCAAAGAGTCTGTTTATATAATCTGATTTTACTTGCACCCATAGTCTGCTTTGTTCCTCTTTTCCCTAGAACAGGTAGCATGGATAGTTTCCATGAAGGTTAGTAGAAATTACAAATATGAAAAGTAGTATTTCCCTTCAGCCACTAATGTTATCTTACTGGATCATGAACTTATCTGGATAATGATGAAAATCTGGGGTTTTGCATACAACCACCATTGCAGGTATTAGAAATGTGATTAATCTCTCCCTGTCTAGCTGGCAAAGGAAGTATGTCACCTTGAAGAAACACTGAGAACCCTCTCAGTAGTCACAGGGGAAAGGAAGCATCTCCAAAGATACAATTATTTTAGGTTGGGTTGGTTTGCCTTCTGGTAGTGCATGATTGTCTGTGAATTGCAGAGGGATTCTGTAACACTTACCTAATCTGCCCACAAGTGGCACAGGTTAAGTAGAACTTTAATAATAAAAATAATAATAGTAATAAAATTATATGTATATAAGGGGAGACAGAAGAAGAATTTCTGCTACTCCTTTATAAGTAGATTTATATGTTTTATGTAATTTCTGTAACTTCTTTGGTGGTTCTACAGTCTCTAGTTCTCATCTTGTTTGTGCTTAGCTGCTGATTGCACTTTTATTTCCAAATTACAATATTAGCATCCAGTTGACCATATTAAAATGACCTTATCATGAAGAATATGAGTGATATTCATTTCTTTCATATTTTTCCTCTTTTTTTATTACTCATTCTTACATTTTATCCTGATAAAATCAGAGGAGAATAGTAAGAAACAAAGACAGAACCCAAAATGTATTCCCACAAACACAACCCTTCCTAGGCTCAACTTCACTCTTCATTCCTGACTTCTCTGCCTAAATGGTGCACCAAGGATGGGGAATGGCAGCTGTGGTCAGACATAATACTTTGTCTCTGCAGCTCTTTCATCAGATTCTGCCCCTGCTACAGTGGAGCTCCCTCCCACAGGTCCATGCCACAGGGTGCAGTCCTTCAGGACTGGTCTGCTCTAGCATGGCTACCCCATGGGTGGCTAGACCCTCTGCTCCACCATGGGGTCCTTGTGGAGACAATCTTCAGTTCCTGCTAGGAGCTTGCTCCTGTGTGGACTCTTGCATGGGCCTTTGGCACTGCGGACTAATCGTGTGGCAGAGCTCCAATTCCTAGAGAACTCTTTCTCCCCAGAATATGTGGTCTAGCCCATGCATCTCAGTAGTACACCGGCATATGCAGTTTTGTGTTGCACTGGCTTTTTCTGCCCTGGGAATTGTGTCTGGGCATTGTATTAGAAGGCTTATTGTCACAAGCCAACGCTGTGCCCTGGGACAGGTTGGATGACCATATGTGCATCCCACCTCTGACAGATTTTCTATTATAGACACATCCTTTGTGTCTCACACTGATACTTTGTTTTCTTCTGCATTTCTGCAGCTGAATTGGGAAAGTACTGTGAAAATTTGTTCCATGTACAGATAAAATATAATTAATTAACACTGAGACATTACCTTGTTCTATGAAATGGGGAAAAAGAGAAAATGAGATAAGCTACATAACTAGCTAGCATATCTTGCATGTAACATACTATCTGCAACAGGGAAATTGAGAAAAGTAAAACAAAGTGGGAAAACAGAGTGGGTGTCCACTTACTGGTGTCTGAGAACATTCAAGATTCAGTAAAATTGAGTTATTCCACCCAGAACTACAGAGAGACTTAAAGCAATGAGACAAATAACAGGAACTGACAGCAGAGCTTAACCATCTTGTATATCTTTATCAGATAGACTTGGATTTTAAATGATTTTTGAAAAAGTTATGCAGGATATGTTTTCCTGAGTATATTAAAGATGCAGAGATGCTTTAAAGTTACATTTCAGAGAATAATTAGATTTACCGCTTTACCAATTAAGTTTTCTAGAAGGCTGTGACAAGTTTTCTTTCCTAATTTTTTTTGTTTTGTTTTGTTTCGTTTTGTCTTGTTTTTAATAAACTGCCTTCAAACATCTGAATCATTGGACAAATTAAATGCTGTTTCCTGTAACAATAGCCATAATCTAAATGCTTCATCTGGAATCCCATCGATATTGTATATTTGGCTGGCAAATGATTCATGTTGCATTAAATTACATTTCTGTTTTCCTGGGCTGCCTCTTCAAATTTTCTTGACACTTCAATTCATTAAGCAGATGGAGATGGAACATGTGACTAAAATATTTTGTTCGATAATACTTAAGTCCATTCCAGCAAACCAGTGTAATCCACTGCACTTAGAGGAGGGTTGTTTCACTTCAGCACCTTTCCTAATAACTGGTTGAAGGCTCCCTTACAGAAATCCATTTCTGACAATTCATGCATAGTTGATTAAATACCTCTATTTAACATACCTCTCCCCCCCTCCCCCCCCTTTCCCTTGATAAATGCGAGGAAACAGAAGCTGCAGAGTTGTTGATTAAGATGATATCGGACAATTAATTATGCATTGTAATAACCTTTAACCCAAGAAAATGCTTCCTTTTATTTTTAATCAACTGAAATGAAAAGTGATCAAATAATTGCATGTTCTTCTCTTCCAATCAAGCTGTAGGTAGAGAAAGGATGTTGAGAGAGGAAATCAAGCAGAAATTTAAAGAAAGTAATGATAATAATGAAGCAAACACAGAAGAAGAAATAAATCTCTTGAAATGAATAATTGTATTATTATTTCACTTGCTTCAGCATCATATAAACAAGTTAAGACCTCCCGAGACTGCTTCTGCACTCAGCTTGATATCAGTGCCACTAAGAAATTAGAAGGTTTTCCCAACCTCTGTGTTCATACCTGAGTGATAAGGACCTGTAATATAGGAATGATTCTGCCCCTCATTCTTCACAGGTTGCTTCCTTTCTATCATTATTTCCCATGGTGTGTGTGTATATTGGGGAAGTTGGGGAACATTTCAAGAATCCTTCTTTTCACAAGTAGAAAAAAGGGTAAAAATGAGGGAAACGAATAAACAAATAAAAACCCCACAGTGTATTGTATTAAACACTACACAAAAGGAATGTTTATATCTTCAGTCATGGATGAAATTATACACTTATAAGAAAGAAGCAATATATTTATTGATATAATATCGTAATCTAACACAAAGAGTGGAGCCTTTGGCTTTCTAAACTCCTTGAACCACAGAGGTAAGAAGCCTAGCTGTGGCTGAATCCACTCCTAGTCCCAGACCTGGTCCATGGTTTATGTCTAAGGATTATATGTGCACAGTCAAAGATATAATCTTAGTGAAGCTTACAAAATTTAGCAAGCTATTAATCACTTACTAAGGACCTGTTGTGGCAAGGAATCTCTTGAGAGCAGTAAGGGATTTCTTCAGCAGGTGAGACCTCGAGAGGCATTCCTACTCAAGGCAGATCCTGTCATGCAGCCTGCTGCCATGCAGAAGAGTTCAAAGGGTGCTTGGCCTGCTCACTATGGGGTAAGATGGTGGACTAATAGTCACATTTTTTTTTTTAGCACATCATCCATTGGCCCTCAGACGCTGAGCAAGACACTTGCTGTCAGTTTCTCCTGCACCCAGTTGCTGAGCAAGGCCTTGGGTGCAGGTAGGACACTGGCCACTATCTGCCTCAAGCGCAATGGCCAGTGTTTGAGGAAGGCAATGACACTGAGCCTGTTGGAGTTCTCAGATATATGGTCTGATTTTGGGGTGGTCCTGTGTGGAACCAGGAGCTGGACTCCATAAGTGCTTGCAGAGCAGAAAGTCATCCATATTCTGTGTTGCATCAAAAGAAGCATGGCCAGCAAAACGAGGGTGGTGATTCTGCCTCTCTACTCTGCTCTTGTGAGACCCCACTTGCACTGCTGTGTTCAACTTTGGAGCCTCCAGCACAAGAAGGACATGGACATATTAGAACAAGTCCAGAGGCCACAAAGATGATCAGGGGGCTGGAGCACCTCTCCTATGCAGACAGGCTGAGGGAGATGGGGTTCAGCCTAGAAAAGAGAAGGCTCCAGGCAGGCCTTACAAAGGCCTTTCAGTACCTAAAGGGGGCCTACAGGAAAGCTGGGGAGGGACTCTGTCAGGAGGTGGAGTGATAAGACAAGGAACAATGCCTTTAAATTAAAAGAAGGGAGATTTAAATTAGATATAAGGAAGAAATTATTGACTCAGAGCATGGTGAGGCACTAGCACAGGTTTGCCAGAGAAGTTGTGTATGGCCCAACCCTGAAAGTGTTCCAAGGCTGGATGGGGCTTTTGGTAACCTGGTCTAGTGGGAGGTGTCCCTGCCCACGGCAGGGGGGTTGGAATTAGTTGGTCTTTAAAGTCCCTGCCAACCCAAACCATTCTGTGATTCTATGATCCTTGTGGGTTCCTTCCAACTCAGGATATTCTATGATTCTTATGCATTCTGTTTCTGCTACTATGGCTGCAAAATGAAAATATTTATTCAAAGTAGAGAATAATTAACATATATAAAGATATTTGTTTTACAAGTCAGTAAAAGAGAGGACTTAGGCAAAATTCTTCAAACAGTATAGGAAGACCCCTAGGTTTTTACTAGTAACTTTGTTAAAGATTGCTGAAAAGAGATCAGCTATGTAATTAGTCAAACAGCTCAGCTATCTGCATGTTCAAAGTACTTGCAGTGTGAGCCTTTATTGTACTTATCACATATTTGTATTATATAATAATATAATGTTATTGAAATGCATTTTCAGATCAGTGTTTTAGCAATCATTAATATCCTTACTATTAAGACTCCTCTCTAATGATAATAGCTTGCTTTGATTTTCACAATGGCCCTGGCTCAGGAATGTCCTCAGGTACATTTTGTTTTATTCCGAATACTGAAATAATGATAAGTACATTTAATTTGGTGTATAATTAACTATTTATTTGACTTGGTATAAATGTGTTTCTTCCTTTTATAATCTCCCTATGCAAATGTGAAGATTTTCATATTATGTTCATGAGTACCAGCAGGATATGCAACATATAGTGCTGAGGAGGGAGGGAGTACATTGTTCTCTCGTGAATATCACTTTTGCTCAAATCATTAAGTACACGATCTTGCCATAGAGATGAGCAGGTTGTTTGTGACCTGGTGATGTGGATATTAATGAACACCTTTCCTTGCATCTGACTTTGATTGAACTTTTCATCACCTTTTCTGTTTAGAGAGCTTTGCTTCAATTCCAGTTAAGTCCTTGCAGAACTCATTTAATTTCTTTTACATGACTGACCTTTCTCACACATGACTGCCTGTCACAAGCTGAAAAGACTGGTAGGTCTGGGGTTTTGAATCTTGAGCCATTTAATTGCATCAAGAGACATTTTGCTGTGGGATAATAAAGAATGCCAGTTTACTTAACTCATTACATGCTTTTAAAATGATTCTGAGTGGTCAGACTCAGACTTCCCACCCACTCTCATGCCAACAACTTAATAATAAGCAGTCATAGAATCACAGAATCGTAGAATACCCCACGATGGAAGGGATCCACAAGAACCATGGAGTCCAATTCCTGCCTACACACAGAACCACCCGGGAATCAGACCATATGTCTGCGAACGTTATCCAAATGCTTCTTGAACTCTGCCAGGCTCAGTGCTGTGACCACTGCCCTGGGGAGCCTGTCCCAGTGCCTGACCACCCTCTGGATGCAGAACCTTTTCCTAACATTCAGCCTGAAACTCCCCTGACACAGCGTCATGACATTTCCTCAGGACCCATCACTGGTCATCAGAGCATATATATCATCGACAAAGCATATATCTATTAATCAGTTACTAACTGAATCAACATTCATTTAAAATATTTGGAACAGTTTTTTATGTTTAGGAGGTACAAAGGAATATACTTTTGATAACTCATTAATTCTGATTTACACTAGCTGTACTTTTGCTCTTATATTCATTCACAGTTTTTCTGGTGATGAGCAAAAGTCAGTTTGATATTTGTACTTTTTTCTAAGTTGACCATACTTTCTATTCTTTCTGAAAGAGTAACTGTTTTACTGATCTTGTCTAAAATCAAAGAAAAAACTTTAGGAATACTGATGTTCCCAATATATTCAAACTATTTGGATTTTTGCTCATTTGAGGTTCAGGCTAGTTTTCATGTCATCTGACATAATATAAGGTTTCTATAACTTTGTCCAAGTCAGTTAGCTTGAACACTCCTTCACAACTATCTGATATCATAGGTTTTGATTAGTTGCCTTCTTGTAACAGCTGTTTCTTACCAAAGGATCCTGGATGAGTAGCTTAAACTACATGCTTAACTTCCCGATGGTTGAGGTTAGGTGATGCACATTCCCATCTGTGAGTTGCCAGATAGCTGAGTCTAACAGTACCAAAATTTTCAATAACTGAGACACATAAATGCATCTAGAGGCTCTCCAGAAGCCTCTACTCAGTGTCCTTCATGCAATTGATCAGCCTGATGATTTTGTATGTTTCAAAGATATCACCATACTGTACCTAAGTCCAGCTCTATAATTATTACTCTGAGATTTATAGTGCCACTATGACTGTTTATGCAAATCCAACAATGAGGACCACTTGTAGGTGGTGTCAAAGAAAACTCTTTCATAACACCTGCTTAAAAATTAAGCAACAAGCACATCTGAAAATCAGATTTGGTTTTGTCTTCTTATGTTTGCACTAAATATAAATGGAGGAATAATGCATACAATGAGTTCTGGAATTACATTTATGTGCAGCCTCAGTGTGATACTAGAGATTTTTTATTCATTTATTTATTTATATTTTTTTTATTTTCATTTTTATATTTATATTTTATTTTATTTTTTCTGCAGCTAAAAGGCAGCAGGAATTAAAAATGTTGAGCTTCAGCTAGATGACTTTTGTCAACTAATCATGAAAATTGCTCAATTGGAAGCACAATTCTTGGACAATGGATGGGTAAGTAATTTTCCTATCTGTGCCTTTATTTCTCACCAGAAACCTATGGGGACATTTGTAGCGCATTCAAAAAAATAAAACTAATTCAAACATTAGCTCAGTTCCTCTCTCCACCTAATGGATATTCTGTCACTTTCCATGTCACAGACAAAATTGCAGCCCCTTTTCTCTACGAAGCCACTATTGATGAAAATACTTTAGGTTACATTTGTTCTAAGAAAATAATAAACATTTCCATGTGGCCTGAAAAAGGGTCTAGAATTTATACATTTTGTTCTTCAGATATAAGTGTTCTGGTTTCAGCTATGATGGAGTTAATTTTCCCCCTAGGTGATATGGTGCTGTATTCTGGACGGACGTAGGATGCTGATAACATGCTGATGTTTTAGTTGCAGGGCAGTGTTCACACTAGTTCAAGGACTTTTCAGCTTCATGTGCTGCCCTGCCAGTGAGGGGCTGGGGGTGCACAAGGGAGGGGACAGAACACAGACAGCTGGTCCAGACTAACCACAGGGATCTCCTGTACCATGTGGCATCATACTGAACAATTAATACAGGGTGGCTGGCTGAGGTGGGGGGGGACCGCTGCCTGGGGGTGGGATGGGCATTGGTCAGTGGGTGTTGAGCAATTGCACTGTGCTTCACTTGCTTTGTACATATTATTATTATTACTATTATTAATAATAATATTTATTTTTATTTTCTGTCCTATTAATCTGTCTTTATGTCAACTCATAAGCTTTTACTTTTTTTCCCTGAATCTTTACCCCAACCCACTGAATGGGAAGGGGGTAGGGGAGCAAACGGCTGTGTAGTATTGAGCCACCTGTAGAGTTAAACCACAACAATAGGTCAGAGAGATATAACTCAGTACTTCCTTGGAACTATTTTATGAACCTTTCCATTGGGAAGGAGAGGAGAGAAGGGAAAAATTTACTAAACATTTTCTTAAAATAAAAGACCAAATCAAAGTTTGAATTTATTTATTTATTTATTTATTTATTTTTTCAATAGTCCAGGGCCTAAGCTGAGGCCAAACCGGCCTCTGCAGAGCTGGACTTTTAAAAGTGAATTTCGGCTGAAATTATACCAAAGATAAACAGCAAAATTCTGGTCCATATATTAGTCCAAATCTATCTACAACCTTACTAGGGGACTGATGGTTTACTTCTTTTACATATTAGAATTCTTCTGTGATATAGAATGACAAAATCAGTACATTAAAGGTGATCTTTAGAGACATTTGTATTCTTTTAATAGAAATCGAAAATATGGAAAAGTTAAGTTTGCCTAAGACAGTTACCAACTATTTTTGAGTTCAGAACTGGCATCATGAAAGTGTTGGAGGATGTTTCTTAGTTTTCTTTATGAGGGTCTTCCCAGAAGTCATGATGCTCTGCACTGTTTCTAAGACTTTCTAAGACTCTTGTTTCTAACACCTAAGCTATTTTCACCAAAATTAGTGCAGGTATTGATGTGTTGCACTGTGACTCATTGACATGGAAAAATGACTGTATGAAGCACACAGAGGGCAAAAGCTTGGAAAACTGCCAGTGTGCAGACACAAAAAGCAAATGTTGGATGTTTCTCTGTCTCTGACGCACTGTGAATTTGAACCTTCACTTGCCAGTCATTCATCTGCCTGTAAGTGGTTTGCCATTTCCTTTTTGATCATACTGATCTTATAAGTAAATGCAACAGGAAGAAAAAAAAATAAATCAACAAACAAACAAACAAAACTTTAAGCTAGAGTTTTACATAAGTCTGATATACTTGTAAAGACTTAAAGCTTTTGGAAAGAATTCATTGCCTCTTTCCCAACAGAAAAGAAGCCATGAAAAAACAAGCAAACAAAACAAAACAAAACAAAAAATGCCAACAACCATCATGAAAAAAAAATGTAAAAATTCTATCTCATCCATTAATAATTCTGTTTTGTTTTGTTTTGTTTTGTTTTACTTCCTAAATCCAGTTTTTTGTATTGTCTCTTGGAAGTATCTGGAAGGATCATGAA
Organism: Anas platyrhynchos; assembly: GCF_047663525.1. NCBI lineage: Eukaryota > Metazoa > Chordata > Aves > Anseriformes > Anatidae > Anas > Anas platyrhynchos. The sequence continues at coordinate 6,209,793 of NC_092588.1, forward strand.
AGGATTTCATTTGGGAAAGACTCACAGTATTTTTATTTTTATTTATTTTTATTTTTATTTATTTTTATTTTTATTATTTTTATTATTTTTATTTTTATTTTTATTTTTGTTTCTATTTTTATTTCTATTTCTATTTCTATTTTTTTTTTTTAAATGTGGCATCTTCCCATAAAAGATCCCTAGGAGACTTTCTGGCATGATTATTCCATGTACCACATATGTGGTTACTGTCATGGGTCAAACACATGCTCTCAATCCCCAGTGAATAGACATGTAGTCTTCCTAAATTAATTGTTTGGTCAGATGCTTTCCTGTCTGCAAAATCTTTCCTTTTCCCTGTCATAAAACTCCCAATGATATGAAATTATTCACTTACATAGGTTCACTCTTCAAAATTAGCTATTATAGGTTATAGCGGTAAATAAGTATTTGGTATCATTGTGTGTTTAGTCCTCAACTGTATTTGCCTAGTTAAGGTGCTTTGTGTTATGCTTCTGAAGCCAAACAATTAATCTTAAGAATAGCAACCCCTAAAATAAGGGTGATCAAAGAATTTGGCTCTTACTCGCCAATATCTGCCAAGGTGAGTTAATAGCAGAGCCAGAAGACCATGCAAGTATTTAAATTCTTAGACAATTTTTCTAGCCACAAATCCCCCATTAGGCAAGAACAGATTAATTAAAAACAGTTCCTTTCTCCCATAACCAATTTGGCTCACATTTAACTGCCACTATGCTGGAAGTTGGCAATGACAAAATGTGAAAGTTCATCTGCTGTTTTCTAGGATAACACACAGGTATGTGGATATTAACAAATGTCTACACTGTATGTCTGCAGACAAACTTCAAGCTGTTATTGGATCTGGATGCATGCAGTATAAAAGACAGCGAAAGACATACATTCTTTTCCCAATTTTATATGACTGAAATGCTTTTCTGTATCAAAATAGATTCAAGAATAAGGTATGCTGTGACTTTCACTCCTAAGGTCTTTCATTTAGTTTAAATTCCTAGTCTCACTGGCTCAGTAGTGCAGTAGCAGTGCAGATGGTAAATTCACACCTGTCCCATATTCTGCACCTTGTCAGAACCTGTCATGGCATGGATACACTTGGAGTGACAGTATTATTAAACATCTTCTGGCGAAAGCTTCAGAAATCAACACTCGGCTCAGCTATACCATGAAGAACTGTAATGTTTGTTGAGAACAGAAAAAAAACATCTCTCTATTGTGGCACAGAACTAAAGTACTTAAGGGAACTTAAGGACAAAGGAAAAAAGGAGCCTAAGAGAACTCTTCTCTTCTAAAAGCCTTGCTAATTGCTGGTTTTGCTAAGCATAGGTAAAGCTCAGCTGACACATTTCAAGAGAATTGTCCCTATCCCTTCAATATCACAGACACACAGCCTTAACCTAACTAGTTGGGAATCCAGAATCACAATTTTGACCTCACAAAAAATATTTTAGATTTATAAAATTATGCAGAAAAACATGATTGAGTTCAGTATTTCATCGATGTCCATAATCAGGTGCACAAATTATGAAGGGAGTAAATACCTTTCCTACCCAAAAGATTCATTCATGAAATAGAAGCCTGGGGAGACTTTGCTGTCAAATTAGAGGAACATAATTTCCTAGGTGAGATTTTAAGAAATAGCACTGAAGAAAAGAGCATCAACTGAACTAAATGAAAAGGTTTGCTCTGTAAACGTTTATGGTCTCATACCTTCTCTTTTACTTCTGGCTAATGAGACCGGGGACTATACAATTCTGAAAATTGCCTAGCAATAACAACTACTTTTGCTGGTCTCAGAAGCCAAGGAGATTGCTATTATGTTTTATACATTTAATTACTTTAAAGAATTCCTTTTTGGCTGTACAATGTCCTGGCAAATATGTAGTGGCCAACAGACCTGCAGACCTGCCTTAGCAGGTTTGTGCATCAGTTTACCTTGATGATGACTTGTTATGTTCTATTAATGGCTACAGAGTCTCAGGATTCAAGAGTTCAAAGCAATGATACTTTCTCTTATGCATGTTGAGATAAATTTTCAGCCTGATCAGATGCGAAGCCCCTAAAAGTGCGTTTTCTTTTCTGTTCCTTATGGAAAGGAGGAATTGTTTCAGGGGTTGTCTGAATACTATAAAAGATACTATAAATTCCCCAGATTTCTGTTTGCACTGAAGTCTGTAGAAACCAATACTGTCCATGGTGAGTCAATGGATGTAATTTATCTGACAATAAAGGTGTCTCCAGATTCCTCCCTTCTTTGTCGTTCTCCTCTGCACCAAGAGCACCAAGTTTAGTTTTCCTGCCTCTCAAACACACCACAAATGATACTCCATCTTTTGTCTTCACTGAACTCTGTCACCTCCAGTGCTGACAAATGCAATGTGGTCTGTCTCTGCTGGATGGAGGGGCAACACTACAATGCAAACAGGGTTCAGCATAGCATCATGGCATGAAGGTGGTAAAAGTGAGAAGTAATGAGATCCTGAGGGATAAAACATGAAGTGCATGAGATCAGCCTTTCATGGGACTACCTTTCTCCTCTCACCCTGTCAGCCTTCTTTCTCTGGATCATTGGATTCAGTTTCTGGGCTGATTTTATTTGCACAAATCCATCATCCCACTAATATGTCTTCTAGATAAAATGAGTAAAGAAAGAGATTCTGAAGAAGTGAATCATTTTGAAGAGGTTCTCACATTCAGTCCTGCGGGAGAGTTTTTGTATTAAAATACTATGATACTGGTTATTGTAGCAATATGAGTAAATCTTTTATGCCTAGGAAAGTGCTGTATGTTAAGTAGATGTGAAACTGGCTGAAATCTCCATTCCACAGTACTTCTCACATATAGTACCTTTTAATTGGATGGGATTAGGATTAGTCACCTGAGCAATCAGAAGATCTGGATTTAAAAGATCTTGGAGAATTGGGCAAAAGTAGTTCCATGCGCAATATACTCATTTTAATAAATCAGTAAGTTTCATACATAAATATTTTACTGAAAACCAAGTATTTTTTCAACAGCATAAACCAGTTATTAAAGCTGTTTTTTAATTAAAATCAACTCAAGTGCATTTATGCACAAATGGACAGCACAAGTCTTAAACTAATCACTATGAACACACAGAACAGCTAAAAAAATATCTAAGGTAAATTGAATTTATTTTTTTCTCTTCAGATAAAAATTGTGCTTACAGACATAAAAAAAAAATAGAGGTTATTTTATTTATTTATTTTTAAATTTTATTCTCATGCCTATATGAGCTCTAATTCTCTTCCTCTTTTTTCCAGACTCATCAATGTGGTTTAATGTTGCAGGACATAAAAGTTAGGGTGTAACGTGATCAAAACCAATTTGCTTGGATCTGCAGAATATCCAGAGGAGTTTCAGGACTGGGATGGACTTTCACATCCACTTTCAATTGCAGCGTGATCCAAAGGGGTAGAGCCAGTGACAGGAAATGAATGCAGTTTATTTGTTGATTTGATGCTGCTATCTGTAGATTGCAGATTGGACAACGTTTTGCTCTTAGTTTTTCTACAGGATTACCATCATCTGCAACTTCACATAAAGGGAGGCTGAAAAATAGCCTCCCATTTATTTAGAGAACTGTGTCAGTTCTTGCTTCAGTATCTCAGCCTCTCACACTGCCACAGGCTCTTCAGGCCTTGGATGAATCACTGATTTGCATAGCTTGTGCTAAGGTATTGGAATTGTCCAGTGAAAGGTATGTGGAAAGGGTTATTTTTCACTCATTTAACATTTTTTTTTTGGCCTTTTTTTTTTTTTCCCCCAAGCTGATTCCTAGCTGTGCTTTCCTGTCATCAGTAGCAACAGTACTCCTTAAATAAAACCCGTGGGAGTAACCCTGTCAATGTTAAAGCACATCGATTTCCCAAATATTTGTAATGTGTGAGAATCAGAGGTATCGATACGCGTTCATCATTTGGGTTTTGCATTCAGTTGCAATGCTGATGAAAACAGGCATGAAACTGCCTGGCCTATCATGCTGGACTAGGCAATTTAGACTACTTTTCCTCAGTTTCTCACAGCTATGCTTCTAGAATTTTGGAGTAGGTATAATGATGCAACCTGCCCTGGCATATTACTGTATTTACACCCATTGCTGCAGGAGATGTCCTCTGTACTCCTCTACTAGGTGACACCCAAAATGAGATTTGACAAATGACCATAAAGTTCAGCAAGGCGCATATTCCATCCCTAAAAAGTGTAAATTAGGGGAGCTATGTGCAGTGACACAGACAGCAAAGCAAATTAAGAAAGGAATATATATATATATATATATATATATATATATATATACACACACACAGGGAAAAATATCTTTAATTTAAAAGAAAAAAAATAAAGACAATCCAGAATGAACTTATAATTGAAGTTTAATTGTTACTTTCCATAAAAGTAAAAATGCATAAAAAGAAGCTTTAAGAGCAAGCAATCACAGTTAAAAGCATAACATGAGCATCTGGTTCTTGCATATTATGGATGATATGTTAATATATGATCTAAACATCATCTCTAATGTTTTATAAACAAAGATAAATTAACAGGATCAATTTTCCTTAGCAAATATTCTCCACCTAACAGGATAATCTTTGAACACTAATAAAATAAACCACAAATCATATTTACTCTTGGGCTTACTCTCTTGCTGCATTTTAGCCTAGCTTGAGACAATATGGCAAACTCTATTAGCAAAAGCATAATTTACTTTTTTCTCTAAAGAATTAGCTTTGTTTTAAGGTGGTTTTGCATAGATACAGTTGCTCTCAGAGTAAATGAATTAATGATAATTAATATTTACTTATTAAATTAACTAATTAAGCAATTAACTTAATCTGAGTTTTCCATAAGGTATGCATCCAATATTCTAAGCACACATGCATTAAAGAACAAAACCATTTTTCCATCTAACAGGAAGACATTTATTCGTAGAAGTGCATAGGGGTATTACAAAGCCTCTGTATGATTAGAACTATGAGGATTACATGTATGTGGCAAATCAAAACCAAGATGATTTCATGAACTAAGACTTTTCTTCAGAACAGTCACAAGTACTGCAATGTAGTTTGTGGGTAGAAAAGTTATTATTCTACATACAGCTATTTTTGACTCAAAATGCTTTCACAGAGTACTTTGTTTTGGGGGGAAAGAAATGAAATTTCCACTCCACTTAAAAATGTTACTTTCTCAGTGAAACAGTACATAAATACCATCCAAAACTACTGAAAAAAACACTTTCATGTAACTGCATATTTACATGATCACAAGCTGAAGACATGCTTGAAGCTTTTTTCCTCTCAGAGAAGATTCCCACTCCTCAGCTGATAAATTGGTCCATCTGATACTTTTTCACTGAGAAGTATACAGTCAGTTACCAGGTTTTACCTGAAAAACAAACAAACAAACAAACAAAAACTAACAAACAAACAAAAAAACTCCAGAAAAGTAGTAGTTTCTCTGAGTATACCTATATATGCTTGTTTGCTCCTTTGCTATCAAATAGGAAAACATTGTATATGTTTTTTTTTTCTTTTTGTTTTCTTTTTGTTTTTTTTTTCTATTCATTTGCCAACTTAAATTCTTAGTGGTACAGTATAGCAAAGAAGCTGCTGACAGAAGTAAATGTTACATGCCTTACTAGAAACAAAGGGAAGCATCATTTCCCAATGATGGTGTTTCATGATTGATTATACGTCTTAGAAATGTAAACAAACATGTAAACAAACATAAACAGCAACAAAATCCCCTAGAGTTGAGGATGCATAAGGGATTGGAATATCTGTCTCATCAGGGAAGGTCGAGAGAACTGACACTGTTTAACTTGGAGAAGAGAAGGCTCAGGGGGATCTTAACCATGTGTGTAAACGCCTAACTGGAAGAAATGAAGATGAGGGAAAAAGATTTGGTGGAAACCAAAATCTTGTGATATAGCAAAAATGAATTAATAATAATTAAAAAATAATAATCATAATGCATCTGACCACAAGAAAACACATTTTTACTGTAAGGGTGGTCAAACATAGGAGCAAGTTGCCCAAAAGGGGATGTGGAGTCTCCACCACTGGAGATATTCAAAACCTCACTGGACACTGTCCTGAATTTTGATCAGGGAGTTGGGTTTGATGATCTGAAGAGGTCCCTTCCAGCCCTAACATTTCTTTAATTTTAATTTTGTGATTATTTGATTTAGCTGTAGTGCAATGTGGCAAGTTTTATTAGGCTTGAAAATTTAAAACACTATAGCTGATTCTACAGAATTATATTTCTGAAAACTTATTACCTCTTCTATTGGGTTTATGTGGCAAAAGACTTGGTTGTAGGGGGGCTGCAGGGGTGGCTTCTGTGAGAAGAGCATAGAAATTGCCCTGTGTCAGATCAGAGCCAGCTCCAGACAGCTCCAAAGCGGACCTGCCACTGGACAGAGCCAAGCCAATGAGTGGTGGAGCAGGTGGATGTGGCCTGGAGGAGGCTGTGGCCCATGGAGAGCCCCCGCAGGACCAGGCCACAGGCCAGAGCTGCAGTCCGTGGAGAGGAGCCCAAGCAGGAGCAGGCGGTCTGGGGGGAGCTGCCACCCATGGGGGACCCGTGCTGGAGCAATTTGCTCCTGGGGGATGGACCCCATGGGATGGAGCCATGTGGGAGCAGTTCTTGAAGAGCTGCTGCCTGTGGACAGCCCCCACAGGCTCAGTTCGGGAAGGAACTCCCACAGCATCCTGTGGGAGGGACCCCATGGGGAGCAAGACCAGAGAGGGACCCTGAAGGAGCAGCAGAGATGAAGCATCAGGAACTGACCACAGCCCCCAGTCCCTGTTCCTCTGTGCTACTATGGGGTGGAAGAGGGTGGATGGGGGAAGGTGTTTTTATTTTGCTTTTAGTTCTAACTGTTCTAGTCCATCTAGTGATAGGCAAGAAATTATGTTAATCTCCCTATGCTGAGTCGGTTTTGCCCATGATGATTATTGCTGAGTGATCTCTCTGTCCTTATCTTAACCCTTGAGCACTTTCCATCATATTTTCCCTTTCTCCTTTAAGGGAGAGTGAAAGAATGATTGTGGTGGTTAACTGCCCCAGCTGGGTAAAAGCATCACATCTTTTTCCTCCTGATACCAATCTAGAAAAGACATAGAAGTTTGATAGATGGACTTTACCATTCCTCTAAATGTCATGTCAAGGAAATGTTGTTTTGGCAAACCTGAACTTTGAAGACAACTAGCTACAGCCTGTGGGGACTGTAATCCACTACTTTACAGAGTACTGAGGCTAGGAGGGAAAGACAAACAAAATTCTCACGATGTCTTCAACTCTGTTGCCAAGATTAATCTCGTAACTTTACAGAGACACAGTACAGATACCTGAATTTGTAGGCCAGTGACTCTAACTCACCTTTCCAGTAAGTGGTTGAGGTCACAGTTCCTTTCAAAGCGAAATTAATTAATTTCTAATTAATTAATTAGAAATTAATTCTAATTTAAAGATTACCATGCTCCAACATAAAAGTCTGAGAGAAGATACACAGGAATTATCTTGTATCATTTACGTCAAGGGTCCTGCATTTTGTCATCCTGCAATCCACAGTGCTTTGTAAATGAAAAATAATGTGAAAAAAATATATATCTTTAAGAATTTCTTGCTGTGAGCTTCAGTCTTCTGTGAATTACTAGAAAAATACCAGCTAACTACTCCTTAGTTTTCTCCCTGTTCATCCAAATTTGACTCACATTCTTAGGAAATCAAGCAGATAATTCTCTATAAGGCAGACCCTCATTAAAAGATCTTGTGTTACCAAGAATCCACAATGGTATTCATCAAATTTAACTCTAGATCTGTAGTACATAAACATCAGAATTTGAGCTACGAATCTCAGCACAGCCAGGAGACCAGCTCCTACTCCAAGTTACCTGAAACTTCGTATTTTCTATGGAATTTCATTATTCTCTGTTTCCCTGAATATGTTATAATTAGTCTACACCTTCTTTTCCTAAATATTAAAAAACAAAACAAAACAAAACAAAACAAAAAAACAGAAAAGAAAGAAAAGAAAACAAAAACTCCAAAGTAAAGAGCATTCTCAACAGCTTTATCTGTCTACTCTCTTATCCTACAGTCTTCCAAGGCATAAGCATTGGGAGAATAGTGGGAGAAGAGACTCTAATGCTATGCTAGGTATTTGCTGGTAAGTCCACCTCCGCATACACAGATTAAACTGCAAAAAATATGGGGAGAATGATGTTAGGTGCCAGGGAGCACATGACATGACAAAGTTATCCATTCGATGCTGCATTTCTTCTCCCTATCTGAAATGCTGTATGATATATTAAGAACTTGAGGTAGTTTCTATACGCTCTGTCTGACAGATGTTCCTTCTGATTAATACTAAATATACAGGTAGCTTCCTGTCCTCAGAGGAAGGAAGAAAAACTATTTTGACACTTCTGCTTGAATCTATCATAATCTGGGACAGCACATCATGTATCAATACCTGTGTGAGGCTCTACAAGTCATATATTGATGAAGAGGAGCTGGCAAACAAGATACCTGATACATCTACCCCAAGTAAGATCAGAGCCTCCAGACAAAAAGAGAGCAGCAGTCATATGAGCGACTGAGGTTCAAAATGTATGATTCTGACTCTCCATCTTTGTGACCTTGTAACCCAAGATGATGGACATTCTACAAGCAGTCCTGTTTTCTTCTCTCATAGGAGAACAGCAACAGCTGTCTCTGAAGCAACCTACAAGAAACAGATAGTAATATGTCTTAAGTCATCCTTTTACTGATAAAATTACAGTATTCTGGACAGAGGAAGAAAGAGGCCATCTGTTATTCCTCCTGATGAAATGCTTAGTATGGGAACATTTTTTATGTTGGAAGGTGGCCTCAGAGACACAAAGCAGCTCTACCACACATCTGTCAGTCACTGAGGCATTTCTTCAGCTACTGTCCCCCTGTCCCCTCCCCTCCTCTCCTGATTACATTGGATTAATTTCTATTTCAGCTTGCTCTTTCACTTGGCCTTTCATTCTTTTCATTCCTTTTTCTTTCTTTAGTTCTTTTTTTTTTTTTTTTTTAAATCTGTGACTGTGGAGTGGTAAAGTGTCCTGTCAATTTGTAAATTATTTTATTTCAGCTGATGTTCTCTACAAAAGATTACTTCTTTATACTATGGTTTACTGTTGAAAGTTTCCTGTGTTTAACACAATTTTCAATGGAAGGAAAGCTGGATTTCTGACACATTAATGAAAGTTTTCTGTTTGTAGCAAGACCATTTTTTCCATTTATTCTTTCATGCTCTGAAGGGGAAACAATATACCTCTGGACGGGTGGATACTGGTCCCCACATGAATGTCTTCAGAATTGTGTAGCAATTATTCTGACAGGGTTTTACAAAAGTGTATGAAAAAAAAAATAAAACAAACAACAACAACAAAAAAACAACAACAAAACAAACAAACAAACAAAAATCAATCAAACAAAACCTCTTCAAAATCTCTAAAGTATATAGAAATATATACTTTAGAAATATATAGAGAAATAGAAAATATATATAAATATATATTTATATATATAAATATATAAAAAATATATAAAAAACATAAAATATATAGAAAATTGCCTGAAGTTTACATTTTTTTAATGGTCTAGAAGACACATATGCCATAGACAACTGTATCTAATTAATTTTAATTTTGTAAAAAGTATTCTCCATTAGTAACAATCAGGTTCTATTATGAGTTAACAATATTCATTGCTAGCATAGTCCGAACTGTATATAGCATAACTCAGCACAATGCAAACAACACGTACTGAGCCAAATAAAAGTATAAATCAAGAGCTGAAATTTCAGCCCTGAAACAATATAAAGTACTAGGACTTGGATAGATGTACATAGATTCCCCTTCAAGATCAAATTAAATGTTTCCATTAAGCTAGTTCAAAGAGAAACCCTTCTAAATTATTAGTTCCATATGGACAGCAAGAGAGCCAAGGACATGTCCTAGATACCACATCAGATCTATCATTTGCAAACTGAGCTGTACCTTCTCATGTAATCCTAACAGAGCATGCACATTGGAATCACTGAACAGGAGCTGATCATTTTCCTTCCTGCTTTCTATAAAATAATAGGTTCAATTATTTCTTTGTCAGCCTACAAAGAAATTTTTGTAACTAGTCGGGCTGCTTCAGGCCTAGTTATATGCAACGATCACTTATCATCAATGATCACCTCACCTTCTTATTTAATATTTTCAAATAGAGTAGTTTTCAGAAATCACTTTTTTTTTTTTTTTTTTTTTTTTTTACCACTAACATCTGTATCTAACCCCTTCAAAACTCTTGTCTTTACTCTTAAAAAAGTATCTAAAGGTTTGCCAGTCACAAACCAGGTGAGAGCAGGCAATTCCAAGAGGAGGCCAAACTTGAGAATAAATGAATGATAGCAAGCAACTGTTTTGCAAACTCCTGACCTCAGCGTATATGCCCTAATGTCTGTAGTTTTTCAAATATTTTAAATTTCATCCAGTGTGTTTGGCCACTTGCAAGTCCTGTGGTTTACAGCTGACAAAACAGGTAATATATTTGGTCCAGCAGGCAATATGTGAGATTCATAATGTGATTCATTTTATCTTCAGCCTCCTTTTTCTTTCAAAAATGATCTAGCTGTTTCATTAAATATCACAACATATTCCAGGAACAGTATTTTCATTCTTATGTGACGTATGCATTTCACTAGCAATACATGTTTCAATAGTTAATGTACTTTAGACCTTCTAGTTTGTAATATTGCTGCCTCAATGATGTGTTTCTGTGTTTAGAGGACTGAAACACCCCTGAATAACAAATGCCATAGATTAAATTCCATCTGCCTTTTCCAAAGCATGTTGATTCTGCTGTAAATAAATAAATAAATAAATAAATAAATAAATAAATAAATTTATATTTTCTGTCATAGGTTTTGGCCTAAGCCTGAAAATTCACAGAATTAAAGATAGCTAGGCCCTAATTAAGAGTTTGTCCCTTACCAAAGGAACTTTTCCTTGTCCCTTACCTAAGCCACTGAAGTCCAAAAGTATTAAGCAAGTGCTGAAATATGAACTGTAGGATTACTTATTTCCTGAAGGAAGCTTTTACACAGACCTCCGCTATTTTGCTTTTATTCTTCTAGTGAACAATTTCATTTCATGGTCACGTTCTAACAAAGATTAATATTAATATACTTTAATTTTTCAGATTATCTAGATTCTTGTTATTTGACCCTGCTGCATTGATTCTTCAGATAAGAGAGAACATTATACTTTCTGTTGTGTTTCCTTCAGTTCAGTTTCTCTATTTTTAATCATTAACATTTAAATAAGAAATCAGCAATATTCTCATACTGAAGGCCCGTATTACATGTATGAAAATCAATAGTAAACTGTTTTTTTGAATTAAATGGAAGTAGTATCTGGTCTTTTATATGTATTGATCTAATAAGATAAGATCTTAACTGTTTGCTATTTAAAGAGTTTGGCATATCCTGATGGTATCCCTAGAACTGATAAAATCAGAAAGTGTGACACAAAATGGCAAAATGACTTTCAAGAGGAATAGGATATGAGATAAGAATCTTCTACATATAGTGAGTTTTTATCCAAGGACTGAGTCTTTCTTAACAAAGCAGTGTGGTGCAGCAGAGGGAGATCTGGAAAGTGAAAGTTTGTGAAGACAGTTTGAAATCTACACAATTATGTTTTCCAGGGCATTTATTTTAAATTAGTCTTGGTATTGATTAATGGATTGAATACACATTGGTGGTTTGAGAATTGTCTTGAAGTAGATCTTCTAATTTAGTTTCATCCAAAAGGAATATAGTCTGCATGCACAGAGTGCCTTCCAATATAAATCAAAACATAGTCGTTGATATGAACCTGCTATCCCTGATGTAACCTTAAAGATAAACTTACATGTATATTACTGGACTATAATCACTGAATATGGATGGATTTCTAAACAAAAATGGTGTAAATATATTTAAATCATAGAAATATAAATCACAAAATGGGTTTTGAAGGACCTTAAAGATCATCTAATTCCAACCCCCTGCCATGGGCAGGGACATCTCCCACCAGACCAGGTTGCCCAAAGCCCCATCCAGCCTGGCCTTGAACACCTCCAGGGATGGGGCATCCACAGCTTCTCTGGGCAGCCTGTGCCAGTGCCTCACCACCTTCTGAGTAAATAACTTCTTCCTCATATCTAATATCTAATATAAATCTACCTTTTTTTTAGGAATACCATTACTCATTGTCCTATCACTGCACTGCCTGACAAAGAATAGCTCCCCAGATTTCCTGTAGGTCCCCTTTAAGTACCAGAAGGCTGCTGTAAGGTCTCCCTGGAGCCTTCTCTTCTGTAGGCCAAACTTCCCCAGCTCTCTCTTCCTGTCTCCACAGGAGAGGTGCTCCATCCCCCTTATCATCTTTGTTGGACTCATGTCTGGACTCATTCTAATATGTCCATGTCCTTCTTGTGCTGGGGACCCCAGATATGAATGCAGTATTCTAGGTGGGGTCTCACAAGAGCAGAGCAGAGAGGCAGAATCACCTCCATAGACCTGCTGGCCATGCTTCTTTTGATGCAGCCCAAGGTATGGTTGGCTTTCTGGGCTGCAAGCGCACATTACTGACTCATGTTGAGCTTCTCATCAACTAACACCCCCAGGTCCTTCTCCTCAGGGCTACTCTAAATGCATTCTCTGCCCAGCTTGTATTGATGCTTGGGATTGCCCCAGCCCAAGTGCAAGACCTTGGCCTTGTAGAAGTTCATGAGTTTTGCGCAGGACCACCTCTAAAGTCTGTCAAGGTCTTTCTAGATCACATCTCTTCCTCCAGTGTGTCAACTGCACCACATACCCTGTTGTTATAGGCAAGCTCGAATAAAGGTGCACTTGATCCCACTGTCCATGTCGCTGACAAAGATGTTAAACCCAGTCCAGACAAAGGTGTTAAACTCAGGTCTCAGTACTAACCCGTAAGGAATACCACTTGTTATTGATCTCCAACTGGACATTGAGCCATTGACCACAACTCTGTGAGCTTGACCATCCAGCCAATTCCTTACCTGTGTAGTGGTCCACCCGTCAAATTCATGTCTTTCCAATTTAGAGACAAGGATGTCATGGAGGACAGTGTCAAATGCATTGAATAAGTCCACATAGATGTCAGTTGTTCTTCCCCTATCCACCACTGCTGTAGCCCCAGCATAGAAGACCACCAGATTTGTCAGGCACAATCTGCTCTTAGTGAAGCCTCCTTATTTGACATGCACATTAGTAGAGTTTACAGGAGGATGTTCGGCACAGAGGTGAGATTGACTGGCCTGCAGTTACTTGTGACTTTTTTTTTTCCTTTTTTTAAAATGGGGGTTATGCTTCCCCTCTTCTAGTCAGTGGGTACTTCACCAGACTGCCATGACGTTTCAAATACCCTGGATAGTGGCTTAATGTGATGGGGAGTGGCTTACCAAAATAAACTCATTGGAAAAGAATCTTCTAGAATCAGAGGTGAAATAATATTACCTAGAAATGATTAATTTTACACATAAAATTGTTATAATTTTTACCTTCTTATACTTGAGAAAAAGTCATAACATTTTAAAGAACCAGCCGTTTGCCACAGTATTGCTCCTCTCATAGAGCTGGAAAAAAAAAATCAGATATATGTTTAACTTCCTCTACCAGATCTCTCCTTTTAAACAGATGCAATTAAATGGTATTGGTTAGGGAAACACAAGACGTTTTTACACAATTAGATGTAATTTGAAGATTGTCTTTTTTGCCCTGCTTGTACCCTGTAATTTGACCAAGGGAAGAGTTGGGGAACACATGCCAGAAATTAGATTTTAAGAAGCTTTAACTACAAGCATAGTAGCACATCTGCATTTTTCATAACCATGAATTTGCAGCCTTTGATCTCAAAAAGTCCTGCTGGTTTTGCATTCAGTTTAAAATACAACTTGGAATTGCTCAGGGTTCACTGCGCAAGCCAGGCAAGCTCATGTACATTGTTTTTCCATTATCTCTGTTGCTTTCTTGGATGCTCTCAGCTCTGCTTTGCTTTCTGTCTCTTTAGGCAGCCTCATGACTATTACAGAGACAAGGTTCTGAGGATAAGAGAATGAAAGCTCCTAGTATCACTTCTGGCTCCTTGGGAGTTTTATTTGTGTATATATAAGCTTCATTGACTCCTAAATATTACCAGGAAAAAAAAAAGAAAAAAGAAAAAAAAAAAAGTATCCCACCTGCAGCAGTAACATATTGTTTCCTTCTGCTATGATATTCTATTTACCCCTTCTCCCCTCTTAATTTTTTAAGGAAAATACAAGTAATATATGTTCACCTTGTTCTTTTGTGGTGGTTTAACATTGATGGTTAGATACGGTCCACCACAACTCATTCTCACTCCCCCTGCTCAAAAGAACAGGAAGATAAAGTATGATTAAAAAAAAAAAAAAAAAAAAAAAAAAGCTGATGTGCTGAGGTAACAACAGGGAGCACACTAGAGAATTACTGTTAAGGCAAACCAGACTCAGCATAGGGAGATTAATGTATTTTATTTCCTATTACTAGTAACAGTCTAAAGCAGTAAGAACAAAAAGTGAGAACAAAAAACTAAAAACAACTTCCCTCTATTCACCCTCTTTTACCTCCTTCCCCCAAGCAGCACAGGGAATGGGGTCTGCGGTCAGTCCCTGACCCTTCCGCTCTGTCGCTCCTTCACAGTCCCTCTGTGCCCCTGCTCCCCATGGGGTCCCTCCCATGAATGCCGTCCTTCCCGAACTGAGCCTGCAGGGGCTTGCCCACAGGCAGCAGCTCTTCAGGAACTGCTCCCACACGGCTCCATGCCACGGGGCCCATCCCCCAGGAGCAAACTGCTCCAGCACGGGTCCCCCACGGGTGCTGGCAGCTCCCCCCAGACCCCCTGCTCCTGCGTGGGCTCCTCTCCACGGGCTGCAGCTCCGGCCCGGGGCTTGCTCCTGCGGGGGCTCTCCATGGGCCACAGCCTCCTCCAGGCCACATCCACCTGCTCCACCGGGGGCTCCTCCACCCATGGGGGGGCTGCAGCGTGGAGATCTGCTCCATGTGGGACCCATGGGCTGCAGGGGGACAGCCTGCTCCACCAGGGGCCTCTCCACAGGCTGCAGGGGAACTGCTGCTGCATGCCTGCAGCACCTCCTGCCCTCCTGCTGCGTTCACCTTGGAGGCTGACAGAGCTGCTTCTCACTCCTTCCTTTCTCAGCCGGTGTTGCACAGAAGGCGTTTTCTTTCTTTTTCTTTTTCTTTTTCCTTTTCTTTTTTTTTTTTTTTTTTTTTTTCCTTTTCTTAAATCTGTTCTCATAGAGGTACAATCAGCATAGCTCATTTGCTCAGCTTTTGATGGGGCGGGTCCCTTTCTTAGCAGTCTGAAACTGGCTCTGATCTGACATGGGGGAGCTTCTGGGTTCTTTTCACAGATATCATCCTTGCAGGTCCCCTGCTACCAAACCCTTGTTACATGAGCACAATACATCTTTCCCTGTTGTTGTTCAGGTAACAAAAAATATAGCAAAAGATTTTTTTTTTTTTCTTTTTAACAGATAAAAAGCAACACAAAAGCAGCAACAACATCAAAACAACACTCTTAATTAAATAAGTAATTTTGAATGTTTAGAAGGAGTTTTTCTGTTAGTTAAACAATTATGAATAGCAGAAAATCAATCTCCAGATCCTTTAGCAGTGTTAGGAAATGTTGCTATATTCTGGCAAATGTTCTGTACAGCTCTATCCACTGTCTTCCAAATGTATTTGAAAAACTAGTTTGCATGAGTAGGCTATGTACATCACCCACTTGAAAACCAGTTGCTCTCAAAAACAGTGAAAACCAAATGAAATTCAGAAACACAATTCACAATAAGAGAAACTCTCTTTTTAATTTTGATTTTTTATTTATTTATTTTTATTTTGTCACCAAAGAAGTTCATAAAGGGACCAGATTTAGTGACTTTCTAAAACATAATAAAATTCCTCAGTAGTAATTTTTATTTGGTTTCACATGTAGATCTGTCCCGGAGCAAAATAGTTCAGCACAGTTTGAATTACTGCCGTAAGATTTCACTCCCATTACTAATCTTGCTTGGATTCTTGTAACCCCATTATAGTCAGCTTTTATGAACTGCTATAAAAGACTACCAGCAAAAGGAGAGTGCTTGACTGAAGAACTACTACATGACAGCTCCAGTCACATCAATACTGCACTTAGATCAGTTTTGCCAACAGCATTCAGATCAAACCTACCCTAATTTGGAGTTAACCCCCAACATACATACACTTCAGAATAAATCTTTTACTATTCTGCTCCTGAGCAATATAATCTAGTACATTTTTTAGACAATGACTACGGTTTCATTAAACTTTTTGTTTGTTTTTTTTTTTTCATTCCATGTAACAATTGGGAAAACTAATGTATTTGTTCAAAATACATAGGTTAGACAAGATATTTTACAGATCAGATTTGTCTTAATGCTACTGAATGTACTAAAATAGAATCCAGACATTCACTAACATATGAGCCATGAACACAAGCCAGCATTGATCCCAGGTAGCCAAGAAGGCTAATGACATAATGGCCTGTATAGTGTGTCCAGCAGGACTATGGAAGTGATTGTCCCCTTTTACACGGCATTGATGAGACTGCACCTTGATTGTTGTGCTTGATTTTAGGCCCCTCTCTACACGAAAGATACTGAGTTACTCGAACGTGTTTGGAGAATAGCAATGAAGCTGATGAAAGGACTAGAGAACGAGACTTAGTGGCTAAGGGATTTGGGGTATTTTAGTCTCAGGAAAAGAAGGAATACAAAAGATCTGAATTGGTATTCCATGTTTCAGAAAGATACAAAAGAGATTTTCGTTGTCTAGTGAACTACATAACAACATGGAAAAGAATATATGAGGAGAGTGCAGACCTATTCATGAAATGAAATGTCTGCAGCTAATAGGTAACAAATAGCCTGACCTTTGGTTGATGTCATTGGCCTATAATAAACTACATACAGTCAATTATGAGAAAATATTTTGCAAAGGCCTATGATAAGGAGGATGTATTCTACACCTTCCTGTGAAAACATTATTTCAGAAATTCAGAGAAGAGCTGTAGACACCTTGTGGTTCTAGTCAAAATACCAGTCATTCACTCTTAAAAATAAAAAGAAAAAAAATATGAAATGGAAAGAAAAAAAACATACCTGTGTCTAAAATTCTTACCTTTAAAACATAACTTTAAACTTGTAAAAAGAAGGAAGAGCTAAAATAGGAAGATGTGAGATAGAGATATGATTTCTTTATTACTACTCTTATTTTTAGTAGTCACAGAGTTGTTGGAAGACATGCTTACACAAGCATGTCCCCCTGTGGGCCACACCAACATGCCATCTTGACGGAAGAAGACATATGCCCAGAACAGCTTGCAATTTCTCTGAAAACAGGATGCAAACAAAAAGAGATTTAAAGGGGAAAAAAAAAAATCTAGTCCTCATTCTCAAAAATTTGCCTGAAGTCCTACTACAATTAACAATATATCTCCTATATTTGAAATATTAACTATATATATTATTGCACAAATGACTACACGGGGAACATGAAGGGAATGAAACAGATAAGAAAACCAATATCATAAGATACAGTGACTCTAGGCATGTTGATATCTTGTGATGGAGGATGATGTAGGGGAATCTGGCCTAACTAGATCTGAAGGCAGGTGAGATTTAGAGAAGCATAGTCACAGAAGAAGTCTGACTGTCCTGGAATACTTTGACCAGCTATATCAGCATATCTTAACTGCTCTCCAGATGACTTGTGTATTTCTACAAGATATATCGTGTTGTTTCTTTCAGATGAGCAATTTGAAGTCGGTGGTAGCTCAAGGACTGTATCACTGTGCTCTGCTGAGCAGTGTATAT
Source organism: Anas platyrhynchos (assembly GCF_047663525.1). Classification (NCBI taxonomy): domain Eukaryota; kingdom Metazoa; phylum Chordata; class Aves; order Anseriformes; family Anatidae; genus Anas; species Anas platyrhynchos. The sequence goes on from NC_092588.1 coordinate 6,227,799, forward strand.
GAGCTATTTGGCTGGACCACTTTCAAAGGTTTTCTATTCTTTGATATTATTTTTTGTTGTTTTGTTTCCTCAAGCTGACTGAAAACCTTACTGAACATGTAATAATATAAGATGAACCATTCCACTGCTCCAGTCTCCAAATCTCTTATGTTTGTGATTGGCTCATAGAAATTTATGGCAGTTTATGTATTATTTCCCCTAACCCTCCCTTATCTATTCTTTCCTACAAAGGAAATAAAATACTTTTGCCAATGTAAGTTATGTTGTTTGATTTCATTCTCCAAATTCTTTGAAGGTACACAATTTTATCAAATAATGTGATAGTTTGTTGTTGTTGTTGTTTTTCATTGTGTATGAACTAATACATTCTCCTACAATTCTGAAGAAATGAGGATTTGTCTGCATAAACCAAGTATTTGTGTATAGAGTAAATTTAGTAAATGATAGGTTAGTCGTAAGTAGTGGCTGATGATGCACTTGACTAAAGTTTATTTTTCCTATTTTTTTTAATGGTTAGACATAAGTCGTTGACTATATCTAATAGACCATATTAATTACTACATCTCTGAAATTAACAGTGAACAATTAAAACACCAGAGACCTGTTATACCAAAGGGAATTATCCTACAGCAAGTAGCACACTAAGGGACAATTAAACAACCTAGTACTACTGAGTCTGTTCCAGCTGATAATTCCATGTATCTATAAAGAGAGTCAAAGTCTAAACTTAATTCTGTGTTTTGTCACTGCATTAACCACTGTGTCCAAGGGTATGACCTAAATTCCCTTTTAGTTACTCGCAGAACTCTCACAGACTGTAGTGTGCTTTGGTTCATGCGTACCAAATCACCCAAATGACTGACTTTTCAGCCTAGAATAATGGAAGTCTACCAAACTGATTTGTCACCTTTGCCTGATGTTCACACATACTAATGAGTTCTGAAAATGTTAATTTGCTTTGTGCCCAGATCAAATACACTGCTCTGTCAGAATAAAATAAGCTCAGAGCCAAAAAATTTACATGACTGTAGTTTATTCTGAAAACATTTACATGTTATTAATATATTAACATAATATGATGTTCAGAGCATACTTAGCCATGGCTAGGATGCTCCTGATTAGGAACTGTGGGCTGTGGAAAGAAAGATCCCAGCTTTTCTCTGTTGTTTCTTTGTTTGTTTGTTTGATTGCTTGCTTGGTTTGTGGCTTGGCTTGGCATGGCTTGGCTTGGCTTGGTTTGGTTTGGTTTGGTCTGGTCATATTTATTTTTTGTTGTTGTTTTGTTTTGTTTTTTTTTAGACATCTCTGCATTACCTTATATCAAGAGAGTTAACACCTTCTGCTGAAGTGAAATCTGGAGATCACAATGCTTTAAGCTATTATTTTCTTGTGGGATCACCTATTCTTACCGGCCATTTACAGTTTTGAGTTATGCTGAACACATTGGAGTCTGCTGTCCAGACACGGTTGTCTAGTGCCATTTTACAGAATAGCAGAACAGCTAAGGCTGGAAGGGACCTCTGGAGGTCACTTATTCTACATCTCTACCTTCTCACCCCCCCACCCCCTGCCATGCTCAAATGGGGATATCTAGAACAGTTTGCCCAGGTCCCTCTATAGATGAATATATATATATATATAGAAGCCTCTATAGGCTTCTGAAGGTCTCCAGAGAGGGAGACTCCATAACTTCTTTGGGCACCCAGGCTTGTGCTCTCTCACCTGAACAGCAAAGAAGTTCTTCCTGATGTTCATTCAAGTGGAACCACTTGTGTTCTAGTTTGTGCCTATTTTCTCTTGTTCTGTCACTGGGCACCACTGAAAAGAGACTGGTTCTGTCCTTTTTGCACCCTTATAGACATTGATAAGATCTTCCTGAGCTTTCTCTTCTCCAAGCTGAACAGCCCCAACTTTCTCAGCCTCTCCTCATAGCCGAGGTGCTCCAGTCCCCTGATGATCTTGGTGGCCCTCTGTTGGACTCTTTCTAGTATGTCCATGTCTCTCTGGGAGGCCAAAACTGTGTCACCTCACTACTTCACTGTATCCTGCTTGCCTCTAGCTTACATTTGAGAAGAGAATATGTGTATCTAATTACCCAACAAAGACAAATTCGATACTATAAGGAAGTTTAAATAGACACCAGTGCCTGGGCATCAACAGCAGATTTGAGTCAGTGATCTTCCCCGGCTATAATGGTGTCGCGTTAAAGGGGTGTAGCTGATTAACCGTTACGGGCCCGGTTGGATTCAGAGTACTGAACCAGTCGGACATTCACCAAAACTGGGGGTCCGTTCGGACATTCACCAAAAACATAATAACCGCCTGGGAGTCCGCTCAGACATTCACCAAAAACGTATTAACCACCTGGGGGTCCGTTCAGACATTCACCAACAATGCATTAACCATCTGGGGGTCTGGTTAGATTCAGAACACTGAACTATCACGGATAACCACCCTCACCCTAGTTGCATTAATGAGAGCTATCACAATGCAATCAAGTATGGTTTATTACAGCAACAGATAATCAGGTTCTTTTGGATTGCCGATGATAGTGACTATCTGCAAAAGCAAGCTAGTATGCATGAAATACACAGGTGTTATAGGTGTTACAGATGTTATACAGGTGTTACAGATGTTACAGATGTTACAGATGTTATAGATGTTATAGGTGTTACAGATGTTATAGGTGTTATAGGTGTTACAGGTGTTACAGGTGTGCAGCCTAGAAATAAACGTGTTAAAAGGATCAAAGACTCTATAGAGATTTATAAGCAAATATTCAGATCTCACCCAAAGGCGTCCCAATGGGGGGGGAAGAGAGGCTCAGCCCGTCGACTGATCCCAGGAGTCAGGAGGTCCTAAGGATGTTGTATGTCCTCGGGATGGTATCTCCCCTGACGATGGTATCTTCCCTAACATCCCCTCTCTCTTGGGCCAATTTATATTATTTTCTATCTTTTAGGTGGAGCTTGAGTGGCTCTAGTCAAGCATATCTTAGTTATGATTGGTGTAAAGTTTTCCCATCTCTGTTTAAAGTAATAGGCTCCGAGAAATTCAGAGCGCATGCTCAGTGAGGGGTGGTCGCACCTTGGAGGCGGGTAGCTTTTGGGATGGAGGTGTGTTTTGGTATTATAATGATATTATAATGAGCAAAAAGTACACTAGGGTACAGCATTTGTCAAAACATGACAGGTCTTTGGCTTAGGGTGGCAAAAAGTGCAGCTTTGTGCACAAGAACAATCGAGGCCCCACCTGATTACAGAGCCTAGCCGTGGTGTCTCCACTCCACTCCATGCTCCGTGGTGTTCCTTAGAGCTAGCACACCAAGTTTCCCCAGCGCGATAGCATCTAAGGTTGGGAGCCTAGGGAATGCAGTTATGCCCTACCCTGAAAGCCTCTTCAATGCTGCACCTTTTCCTTAAAAACATGAATGTTAGTTTTATTTTCCTAGTTACTTCAGGCATTTACACCACAAATGGGAGCATGTGGCATGTATTTACACCAGAATGTAAGGTCTTAATCTGGAACTGATGCCTTCCCGTGTTGAGTTTATATAAACCCTTTATAGATTCCTAAACATCCCATTAACTGACAAATCCAACCTCAAAAAATAACTAGAAGTCTTTCCTTCTCGGATATCTTCAGACAGATGTCTCTTGAATTTTATCAAAGAGAAGATGGGGATATATAAATATGTATACACAATTTTCTGGAGAAAATAGAACTATGCTCTTCCAATCCTTCCAGCAGAGCAAATCCGCTTGAATATCAGAGCCCAATATCTTTTCCTACTTTTGCTATGAAGATACTGTTCCTAACACAGTGAGTGGCTTTTTTAATGCAGTGTAAGGCTACCACCCTGTTTAGAGGTGTTTCAAGAACTAAAGGAGCCATCCTGCAAAACAGATTCTGCTGTCCCATGTATATATCTCATACTGTTGAATAACTGTTTTCTCTCTTCCTTTCAAGAAGTGTTCTTTGACCAAAAGCATCTGGATGTCTGTTTCTTCCTGCTGTGAGCAGTTGTGAGGGGTCAGAGAAAATCCTGGGAAGATCAGACTTCTTTTGCTCATGGCAGTAAAGGCAAGGTACTCCATGCAGGCCTGATCTCCTGCAGAGCCCTGTGCCGTAAATTAAAGCTTTCTGTTAACAAAGCTCTGTGTTTGACCACCATGAGCTGAATGGGAGCAGTGGCCACCAAAGCATCCTTATAGACCACAAGGTTCACAGCAAGGAAAAAATAGAGTTGTCCAGAGCAGGTCAGTCACAGATGGCTCGACTGTTTTCAAGCTTTGAGTAGCAGAACAAGAGCAAACAAGAAAGACTGGGATCTGACTGGCAAATCAAACAGTCTCTGTATACATGAGCTGGTTCAAGGATTCGGCCGTAGGGGATTCCGTAGACCTAAAAGTATTGGAGGAGTAATTTAGAAGAGAAGTTTTACAGGCACTCAAAACTATCCGCCTCTTCGCTATTTGGCAACATTTGTGAAAAAAAGAATCCAGGTGGGAGGCTATTTTTCATCTTGAGCCTTTAGCCAGACCTGCTGCTCAGTCAGTAGAGACAGTATTTTTTAAGTATAGCCTGTCTGGAGGAAAGAGCAATTACGTTCCTCTCGACTGAACAAGACTTCGGGTAGCAATGGGCTGCTTGGCAACAGGATTGCTCCTCGCTTGTCTGCATGATGTCAACCAAGGCTATGTGTGACATCACCCAGCAGCTGCCAGCCGCGAGCTGATTACAGCCACCCGACGATCAGCCGTTTGGATTCACACACAAACAGCTCATTCATGCTCAGCTGCTGCTTTCTTCCCTGGGCAATAAAAAGGCTCTTTTATACAATGATGGCACAACAGATTATCATCAGACCATAAGAAAGAACATTTCACTCCATCGTGTTTTGGAACAATTGTTCAGAAAATTCAGTCCCCTTAAGGTGCAAATAAAAATACGTTGCCAAAGACATAATGTGATAGCATATCTTTGTGGCACTGTCTTTCAAATTGTGCTTTACTGTATATCTGTAGCAACTCCTGCCCCTCAGAAGTAGAGTGGGTAAGAGCAGATGGAAAGGGAAAAGGATCTGTATGTCTTGTTTAAACTGTCTGCCTTCACAATGTACAAGAGCAAATGGGGCTGAGGCTCAAACACAGCAACAAACCCATGTATGTGGTTAGCATTAGGGCTGTGGTTGCATTTAATACTCTGCCCAAACCACAGAGCAGTTAATGCTCATGACCATGAAGAATGAGGTTAGTATCACATACAGATTTTGTGGCAAAGGAATTTGAGTCAGTTTGAGACTGTTTATTTATTTATTTTAATCACATAGTGCTGGATTCACATAGTTCACTCTGGAATAAGACCAGTTACAGAGAGAAATTGGTGTCATATTTTGTATTACCCCAATTTTCTTTCTTATAATGAAAAGGTAGACTTTTGCAGACTTGTGTTGCACATCAGAGTGCATCACTGATATCAGGAGTTGTATTATTTGTTAAGTACTTTTATTATGCTTTCATCAAACCAGCACACTATCAGCATAATTGAAACTTTCACTGATTTCTAGCTGGCTATTTTTAACTTTGTGTTCATAGGTCATGTATGTATATGCTTCAGAGTATATAAAAGTATATTTGATAGGAGACCTTTCCACCTTTAGTTTTGTTGCAGTTTTACTTATGTATATTAGCATGAGAAAAATCTAGATTGCATTTCAGGTGAACTTTAATTACCACCTTTCTGTTTTTGTTTTATTATTATTATTATTATTATTATTATTATTATTATTATTATTATTATTATTATTATTATTTTATTATTTTTGGGGAGAGACAGACATTATTTATCCATTTGAATTTCTATTTTATTCTTAAGCTTCTTAATTAAAAAATGTAAAATGATTTTTTTTTCATTTCTATTATTTTCTCTTTATCTTAATCTCTTGTATGAGATCACTTTTTATGCAATGACAAAACATTCAGTGATCATTTACTCTTTTTTTTTTCCAATTTTTTTAATTAGAGCTCAAAATAATTTGACATGAGATTTAGGAGACTAAAGTGAGTACAAAATAGAAAAAAAAAAAAAAAAAGAAAAAAGAGAGAGAAAAAAAAAGAAGAAAAAGAGAGAAAAAAATTACCCATGATAATAATAAAGCATTAAGTATTCTTCCTAGAACACCATGGAATAATGACTTTGCTCTGAGGATCTCTATATGGATCTCTAAAATGATAGAGGTTTTGGTGAATTTTTAAAAGATCTGATAAGAAAAAAAAAAAAAGGAATAAAAAACAGTGACATGAGATAATTCATATTTTAAAATATTAGCTAGATGTTTATAATTAGATCACATTTTTCAACTTCATACATAAATACAGCATTTATTGTGGGGTGTTCATAATACGTCCCCCTCTAGCGGCCATTTCATATAACGTGCTGATAAAGAGGACAGGCTGAACACTTCCTGGGAAGACAGGTTTGTAACTGAAAAAAATGTACTTTTTACATATTTAATTTTCCTTAAAGCTTTTTTTTTTTTTTTTTTTTTTTTTTTAATGTAGCTGGAAACTGAAATATTTCATGTTCAAGCTGCTGTGTAAAGACCAAAAGAATCTGCAACAGAACTTCCTCATGCTAGAAACAAATTATAGTATAAGAAGGGAGTTTATCCAAAGAGCTGCCTGAGGAGAGAAGATACATGGTACAGCTTGCACACATCTTCTGCAGAACACTAATAAAGGTGTATAACCAAATGATAACAGTTAAAATATCATACTGATATTCTTTGCAAGTACTAAGCCATAACATAGAATCACAGAACTACAGAAACACAGAAAAACTGAAGTTGGAAGGACCTTCTAGAGGTCATCTACCTCCATCTTTCTGCTGATGCAGGGTCACTTGCAGTAGGTTGGCCCAGGACTGTGTCCAGCTGGCTTTTGAAAGACGGAGACACCACAATATCTCTGGGCAACCTGTTTCAGTGTTTGATCACTCTTGCAATAAAAAGAAATATATATATATATATTTATATATATATATTTTCTGTATGTTCAGATATCTTGTTCTTAAAGTTGTGGCCACTGACTTTTGACCAGTCACTGAGAAGAGTCTGTATCTCTGCTTCATTCCCACCCATAAGATATTATACATTGGTAAGATTTCTCTGAGCTTTCTCTTTTCCAGGCTGAACAGTCCCACCTCTCAGTCTCTCCTTATATGAAAGATGTTCCAATCACTTCATTGTTTTCATGGCCCTTCTCTGGAGTAGCTTCAGTAAGTCGATGATCATCCATGAGCATCTTAAATATACGTATCTGTATGCACATGCATATAGACATATAGATATAGGTATGTTCTGCAAAAATGCCATAGAGAGCCTTTGCCTTGGTCTTTCCAGATGTTTTGGGGTAGGAGGTAGAGGAAGCCGTTTCACCGCCTCTAGCCTGACTACTGCTATAATGATTAGTTGAGGAACTCTATCCACATATCATTACTTTGGTCCTGGGTTTGTTGATGTAGGTTCATGTATTCCAATCTAGATAGCAAAAGGTTAAATGTTGTTCCTTTTTCAATATAACATCTAAATGGCCCACACCTAACAACTTCATATGTGGTCAGAACATGCATGTCCATAATCCTTATATGTAGTAAGGACTTCTACTCCCCCTCTTCTGGTTACACGTTTCTTGCTCAGTACTCCACAGACATTGTGCCATGCATTTTTGCTTTGTAGGTTGTTTCAATGCCCATGTGCAGCATCTAAAGGCCACATCCCTCCTTGTTTTGCACGATAGTGCAAAATAAATGGAACTGGGCCAGTGGTATGGGAGGGAACACCAACGTTATAATCAAGTCTTACAGGTGCCATCTATACACCAATTAGATTTAACAAGGTGAGCATTTCATGTACTTTGAGATGTGGATGTGGATAACTGTATGATTACCTGGAGGGACAGATACCCAGTCATGGTTGCACTTTTGAGGCTGAGAAAGCTGGTAAGTGCCAGTTTAGCCTAGATGATGTGTTTTAAACACCACATATTTTTATGAATGTTCATTTTTACAAAGTGAGATGGAGAAAATAAAAAGGCACATAAATACAAGAAAGCCAGCACCAAACTTTCTCCCTGCCACATACTAACAGTGAATTGAGACAATATAATGATTTATGAGAAGCTCACTGAAGAGCATAGAACTTTGTATTAGACTTTGAGAAAACATATGGCAGATGAACAGGAAATGAGATGAAGAATAATAATTGGAAGCCACTACATATCAATTTTGATGGTGTTGAGGGATTTCTTGAAACAGCAAAAATCCCATGGCTTGCTGTAGCTGAGCAAACCAAGCTACCAGGGCAACTATGAGAAGTTCCCATGACAGTGTTCCCACATCGCCCAATTGAGGGATTCAGAAAAATATTGTTACCAGTAGCTGGCTTCAAGGACAAGGTCTATGTGACTGCTAATCACAAGGGGGTTGTTTTCTTGCAGGTGGGGTTGTTTTCTTGCAGTTGTTTGTCTGAGTGCTTTTGACCAATAATCTTGTGTGAAACACTGTCCACCCCTGTTAAGTTCTCTATAAAAGTTAGGCTATTCGGGCAATAAAATGGAGCATGATCTGACTCTACTGGTGTCTGTCGTGCTTTCGGCCGTGCTTCCTGCAACATGATGGTAGTAGGAGATAACTAAGGATCATTTAGAAAAACCTGCCAGTTATTTTTGTGCTAATAATAGTCACAAAAATTGGCACTAGTACACTGATAATGGCATTTTGATTACCTGCATCTCCATGAGATCTCTCAGCTTTCCATCAATAAACTTTGTGGTGACAATTTACATAAGGTGAGATTGCTTTCCAGGAAGTGGTTATTATTACAGACAGTCAGGAAAATTCTTCCTGTTATGGTCAGATCTCAGCTATTTTGTGTAGCCAGGAGGCACAGCAATACAGATGAACCGAAGACCCTTCTCATTGCAGCATTCCAGGGATCTATGCGTAAAAGCACAATGCAACACAGGCTTGTCCTGTTTGTGCTTGTCATTAACAAGTGATTGTTGGAATAGTCCCATAACAATAACAGTAGTTATACTTGCAGAGTGTTGTGGGCAAAGCTTATTTGAACCCACATATATATATTCTTATTATCAGTACGTGTTCAAACAAACTTGAATTCATTTACCTAAATTGAAAGCACTGCCAAAAAACTTTTCTCCAATGGTCTTCCTTAAATTCTTACATCACATTTTTGATCCCGGGATATGAAAGCTCCTTGAAGAGGAGTCAAGGTCTATCTTCATTGTACAAATGCAGATAGAGGGACGAGTTGGTTGAACTCGCTGCCTTAGCAGTTAATACATCTTGTTACAAAATTCTGTAAGTCTGACTTATCCCTATTTCACATAATTTCAGGAATACTCATTTCATTGTGGTCTAAGTACTTTATTAGTCTGCAATGCATGCTAAAATGAAATAATCACATTGTATATGAAGCACTCATTTTCTCTATCCTGTAAAGGAGACAGCTGTCAAGGATGGGCGTTGATATATCACAAAAGCTAAAAAATTACAAAGAAAACACACATTAGTTACAAGTTATTGTCATGTAAATAATGCATTTGTTTCATAAATAGTGTCCTAATTGTCAAAAAAGACAGCATGAGACACAAACCAATGTGATTAGAATAAGATGTAAACAAGAATAAAAATAAAATAAAATAAAATAAAATAAAATAAAATAAAATAAAATAAAATAAAATAAAATAAAATAAAATAAAATAAAATAAAATAAAAAATACCACAGACAATAGCATTTTAAAGCTACACAGAATCCAATAATTTGCAAATTGGGCTTTCTATAGGAGGAAGTAAAAATAACAAAGAATTAATTCTGGGGGGGGGAAAGAATATGATATTTGAATAGCAGGATGCTGAACAAAAAAAGTGATTTCATGCTATAAAAAGTAAACAATAATGAAATGGAAGATGAATTCTCTTAAGAATGATTATAGGGAATTAGAGATGAAGGACAAAGGAAAAAGCAAATATATTAAATAATTACCATCTGCCAGCATAAATGAGGAGAAAGTTGAAGAATGGAGCTTCGCTGAAATTAAGAAATGATTTCCAGAGAAGAGCCCCTTAGGAACTCCAAAATGCAGCCACAAAATAAATTATGACTAGTCACTTTTACAGTTGTCAGAAAGGTGAGTTGCTTTACAAATGCTAAAATGACAAATCATGGAGTGACTGAAAACCTTGAAGGGAAATGTAGCTTAAAAACTGAAATATGAATCACTGAATTAAAAGAATCATGTGTTTTATCCATTCATGTAAAACACCTGTGGATTGAGTCAGCTAATTAAACCATTCAAAATGGAGAAGTTGAAGTATGAATTGAGAGACTGCCTCTTTTTCCTGAAGGAGAACATTTAAAGAATATGTAGACAAATATTTTTAAAAGTACCATTGATTGACTTGATTGACAAATGGAGTGTTCATGATTAAAAATAAGATACTTTACTTTAAGCAGTTATCTTACTTTATTGGATAGAAGTGTATTTTTACGTTGTATATATTTTATGGAATAGAATAGAATAGAATAGAATAGAATAGAATAGAATAGAATAGAATAGAATAGAATAGAATAGAATAGAATAGTTCAGTTGCAAAAGACCTTCAAAGATCATCCAGTCCAACTAACTGCCTGACCAATTCACAGCGAACTGGAAGTTAAAACACATTATTGAAGGCACTGTCAAAATGCCTCTTGAAAACTGGCAGGCATTGGGCATCTACCACCTCACTAGCAAGCCTGTTTCAGTGTTTGACCACACTCATGGAAAATAATTTTTTCCCAATCTCTAGTCTGAACCTGCCCTGGTGCAGCTTTGTGCTATTCTTACTGGTTATCACAGAAAAGAGACCAGCACCTCCCTCTCCACTTCTTGTCCTCAGGGGAGAGCAGTGAGGTTGCTTTGCAGCCTCCTTTCCTCCAAACTAGATAACTGTGGTGTGGTTTTACCCTGCTGGGCAGATGAACTCCACCACAACTGCTCTCTCGCTCCCCCTCCTCAAAGGATTGGATTGTGGATCCCAAACCATGCGCAATATTTAAGGTGAGGCTGCACCAACACTAAATACAGTGGGCAAGTCACCTCTTTTGATCAGCTGGGTATTCTGCATTCAGTGCATCCTAAAATGTAGTTTGTCCACTTGGCTGCCAGGGCACACTGCTGTCTCATGCTGAGCTGCTGCTACTGCTGTCAACCAGCACCCTCAGATGCTTTTCTGAAGAGCTGCTTTCTAACCACTCTTCTCCCAGTCTGTAACTGTGTCCAGCATTACCCTGTCCACGGTGCAGCACCCAGCATTTTCCCTTGTTGAACTTCATGCTGTTGCTGATTGTCCAATTATTTTCATGAAGAGAAAAAAATAGTCTGTACTCTCAGCAGGTATGAGCTAAGGCATAGGCTTACTGTGGAATATGTAATCAGTAGTTTAATGTCTCTGTGTAAGATTGGTGGTTATCCACTGGTGGTTAGCCAGGTTTTGATATTGAGTTCAGAGAGGCTTGAATATCTTCCCTCCTTTTGCAGCAAACTTTCCACGACATAAACTGCCTGTTGCTCTACAAAACATAATAGCACTTAGCTACTGGTTTTCTGAATGCTACTAAATTGAAATAATCACTGTAAAGTTCTATCAAAAAAGTTGAGGAAAAGGGTGAATCATACAAGTAGATATGAAACAGTCTGCTGCATTAACGTTGCTTAAAAGTAGCCAAACACACACACACACACAAAGAATGGGGAAAACATTGAAAAAGTCCTTCAAATGTGCCATGAAATATATGGCTCCCAAAGAGAAAATGAATAGAATGCCGTCAAAGCATGCTATGGGAGGGTACCGTAACTCTTAGGAGGTGGTTTTATTGCTGTGGAAGGCACTTTTTATACCTCAACCAGAGCACTTTCTGCAGCTTTTGTTGTAATACCTCAGCAAGAACATAATTGCCCTTGAGCTAGTAAGAAACATAGCAACAAGAATAATATCCTTTGAGATATGTCACAGAAAGGTTAAAGGAGTTTGGTCTAGTGCAGTACAAAGGGACTTTGTAACAAACTAATTGAAGTTTCTGGGTCTATTAATAAACTATCAGCCATCATTTGAAGAATGAAAAACATGGGGAAAAGTTTATTAGAATGGTTTAATTTTAATATTTAGCACACTAAAGCACACAACATGCAATAGACCAGATGCTCATCTGGGGAAACTTGAGGTCAGGCTATGAATTCCATCAAATCATACTAATTTATACCTGCTGAGGATCTATCTTGCAATTAAATTTTCCTCAGAACATTCTTGTTTATATTAAACCTTTCCATTTTAGTAAGTTATTCTACTTACTAAAAAGGATAAATAATTCCTTCAATGTGACACACAGAGTGAATGTCAAGAGAGTTTTTTCTTTGTTTTATTTCTCCCTTGGTGTCACATTTCCTTTTCTACTGGTCTCATTCAAAGTCCACTAAGCAGTACAACCAAGACAGATTGGCATAGGGTTCTTTGATCAATTAGGTTTTAGGCAGAAGTTGTGGGAAGACTTTTTCTTTTCCATGACACAGTTCAAGCATTTTGGGATCTTCTCAATGTCAAATTTAATGTAGTTGTTTTCTTTATTGTAGTGAAATGCTTTTCCTATGGGAAAATACTTACATGTACTTTGGAAAAATACTGTCCTTACATCAGATATTAAACCACATGTTTACCTGACATGATTTCAAAACTTAAGGTTAATCTAGAATGACATGTACTTTGTAACAAAACAAGACCTATGGTTTCATAACACCTTCTGTGCCAATGGTTACTTTTGATGGGAAACTTTTCCATAATATATAATTTGAAAAAGTTTATTATGTGATACTAATTTCAGAGATACTTCTGAAAACATCCTTGGTTAGACCTGGGCTAAGACAGAATCACAGAATCATCTGGGTTGGAAGAGACCTCCAAGATCACCTAGTCCAACCTCTGACTTAACACTAACAAGTCCTCCACTAAACGATCCTTGCACTCAGTTTTGTTGAACTTCATGAGGTTTATACAGGCCCACCTCGCAAGTCTGTCAAGATCCCTCTGGATGGTGTCCCTTCCTTCCAGCATGTCAACCACACCACAGAGCTTGGTGTCATCCACAAACTTGCTGTTGTGGTTTAACCCATCTGACAGCTAAGCACCACTCAGTTGTTTGCTCCCCCTCAGTGGGATGGGGGAGGGAATTGGGGAAAAAAAGAAAAAAAAAAAAGTAAAAATGTATGGATTGAGATAAAGACAGATTATTAAGACAGAAAAATAAAGAAAAAAAATACTAATGATAGTGATAATAGTAATAATTATAATAATGTGTACAAAACAAGTGATGCAATTGCTCATCACCCACTGACAGATATCCCATCCCACCCCTGAGCAGTGGTCCACCCCACTCTGTCCAACCTCCCCATATTAGCTGCTCAGCATGATGTCATATGGTATGGGACATACCTTTGGTTAGTCTGGGTCAGCTGTCCTGGTTCTGTGTCCTCCCAGCTCCTTGTGCACCCCCAGCCTCGTCACTGTTAGGGCAGCATAAGAAACTGAAAAGTCTTTGGCTAAACACTACTCTGCAATAGTTAAAACATCAGTGTATTATCAATATCATTCTCATCCTAAATCCAAAATACAGTACCATATCATCTCCTAGGAGGAAAATTAACTCTACCCTAGCCAAAACTAGGACACTTCCTGAGGGTGCACTCAATCCTGCTGTCCATACTACCAACAAAGGCGTTAAATAATACTAGTCCCAGTATAGACCCCTGAGGGACACCATTTGTCACTGATTTTCACTTGGACATTGAGCTGTTGACTACAACTCTCTGGCTGTGACCATATAGTCAATTCCTTACCCACGGAATAGTCCATCTGTTAAATCCATATCTCTCCAATTTAGAGACAAGCATCTCATGGGGAACAGTGTCAAATGCTTTGCACAAGTCCAGGCAGATGATGTCAGTTGCTCTTCCCTTATCTATCAATGCTGTAACTCCATTGTAGTAGGCCAACAGGTCATGCAGGACTTGCCCTTAGTGAAGCCATGTTGGCTATCACCAATCACCTCTTTCTTTTCTATGTGCCTTTGCATAGTTTCCATGAGGATCTGTTCCATGAAGTTGTTGGGTACAGAGATGAGACTGACTGGTCTGTGGTTCTCTAGGTCTTTCTTTTTTTTATTTTTTTCCTTTACAAAAAATGGGGGTTACCATTTTTCTGGTCATTGTGAACTTTGCTACTACAACTTTTCAAATATGATGGATACAGGTTTAGCAACTCAGCTGCCTGTTCTTTCAGGACTCTCAGATGCCTCTCATTAGGTCCCATGGACTTGTGCACATTCAGGTTCCTTAGATAGCCTTGAACCTGATCTTCTGCAGTAGGCAGTTCTTTATTCTCTCAGTCCCTACCCTAGTCATCATTACTGTTTATTACATCCAGCAACTTTACAGCCAGAAGCACATCATATTTAGAACCTCAGTGTGGAGCTCCAGAGCAAGCATAAGATTATCCCTGCTCCAGAGAGTTAGCCTTGATTAAGAGCTAAACTCTCACCCAGGTTCCCTCTCACTTCCCCTCCTCAATAGGACAAGGGAAGAAAATAGAGTGGAAAAGTCCATGTTTTATGACAAAGCCAAGGTGATCACTTATTAGCAAATCAGACTCAACATGGGGAATTTTCTTTACTGACAGTTAAAATATATTTGGTATTAAGAAAAAAAAAAAAAAAGACAAAAAACAACAACAACAACAAAAAAAAAAAAAAGACAAAATGAAAACATCTTCCCCTTGCTTGCTTTCCCAGGTTCAATGTCACCCCCTCATATCTGACTCTTCTACCTGCAGGTGGCACTGGGATGGGATGGGATGGGATGGGATGGGATGGGATGGGATGAGGGCTGTGCTCAGCCCCTCCAGCCCCTCTTGGCTGCCCCTTCCCCCTCACCTGTGGCCCTGCTCCAGCAGGGGCCCTGCACCGGGCTGCAGCCCTTCAGGAACACCCTGCTCCCGCGGGGGCTCCCCACGGCCATAGCTCCCTCAGGAAATGTCCCCCTGCTGGGGTGGGCCCTTCCCGGGCTGCAGGTTGGAGATCTGCTCCAGCGCGGGCTCTGCAGGGCTGCCGGGGAATCCCTGCTGCCTGTGGGCCTGGAGCCCCTCCTGCCCTCCTCCTCCTTGGGCCTGGGCCCTCTGCTGCTTCGCCCTCACCCTGGGCCTCCTCCTTGGCCTGTGCTTGCTCTGCCCTTTCTGAAAAAGACATTGACCCGTTAGAACTGGCACTGCTGCTATGCTTTTGCTGAAGGTATACCACTTAATAATAAGGATTTAATATAGTTGTTTTTTGTTGTTTGTTTGTTCTTAACCTATGTGAGGCTTAAATGGCTACAAAATAGGAGGACGGGAGGACAAGGAGATGCAGATTTATCTGTACACCTACAGTCATATACACACGGTTTGCCTGGAGTTTACATACTATACTCAAACAGCACTATCAGTAAAGGGTGGAGACAAAAGTACCCTCGCCACTTGCCCCAGTTAAATGCACTTGCATTGCATAGTAGTGCAGTAAATGGATCTCGATTTGGATTTATATGCTATATAGCATGAGAAAGAGAGGAAGAATTTGCACATCAGACAATCACACCTCTTTTCACTTGTTGATCAGCAGTTGCAGCTCACTTCAGACTTAAGTGGGATTATATGATTTACCTTTCCTTTTCAGCTTTTTCTTCTTATCTGTGAGAAAATCACACAAAAGCAGCTATTTCTTTCTAAACAGACTGGGAAAAGTAGATGGAAAAGGAAAACAACAACAGCAAAAAAGATACTAAATCAAAGATGACCACATCCACAACCGAACCTACATATTTTGTACCCAATTTGAAATGTTCCCTTTGCTTGAAAATGAAACCAGTGAGGCAGATGGAAAGCAAATGAATCCACTGGGCTTGGATACTCCCAGGCAGCAATGAGGAAGACTGAATTTTTCTTTGTTTCTCTGAGTAAGTGCTGCATAAACTAACCAAGCATTGCTAATCATTTTTATAGAGTTGATATGCTCAAAGGAGATCCCATTGGGAAGCAGAGTGTTAGGGAACAGGACTTCATGCTTTGCTCATTTTTAAAGAAGTGCAGCAACAAGTTTTTTGAAATGTAGATGAAATCAGAAGGATTCTATTAGTAGCAGTAGGAAATAAAGATAGATTTTAAATGTATACCGGCTAAGGAAAGCAACCACTTGTAAATAATGGACTCTATTTGAAGACTTGGTGAATATGTTTTGATCAAATCATGGCACTTTATTATTATTTTTTAAGTTCCCCCCAGATTATTCCCCATTTTATTGAACACAAATAAAGCTGAAAATATAATGATTAATGCAAAAATGGATAATTTAGTCCTTTTAGTATGGCAATGAATCTGTGTTCTCAAATTTGAGATAATTAAATCTTCCCGATTTCCATGAATTCAGTGTTTACTGTGTGATAGTTTTTTTTCTGTTTGCTTAGTTTTGTTTTTGTTTTTAATTATGTCATTGTAATATCCTATATTTCACTTAAAAAAAACAAACAAGCAAACAAACAAAAAAAAACACATACCCCTATTCTTTATGCTTCTTCTAAAATCTTTTCCATCTAAAAGAATTTCTAAGCTTTCTTATTCATGAGATACAGTCAGGAAAGAAAATACTAACTTTTCACTGCAAACTGAAACTAAGTGGTAATGCTCAAAAGGTTGTAATGTAGTGATTAAGGTGTAGGGGCACTGACAGAAGTATTAGAATAATATCCTTATATACAGCTCAGATGTACAAAGGCAGCTTACAGTCACACATCTGTTTAGACCATGGCAGATGATTACAGACAAGTGCCTTTATATATAAATCAAATTAAACGATTTCAGATCTATTACATATGTGTTCAGAACCCTTTCAACCCTTTCAAACCAGGTTTTGGTGTCAGGCCCTTTTCTGTTGCCTGGAAAGAAAAGCAGTTTAGAGGTTTAACAGACACATTTAGATGTGCCTTAATCTGGTTACTCTCATAGTCATATTCCTTTTATCTTCTTTTCTCAGTTGATCTTCATCCTGACCTTGACTTACCATGTGCCTTTGTGTTAGATCCAAAATAAATATTTAATTATGGAAGAGAGATACTATGCCTATAGGAGGACCTCTGAGCTAGCTTCAGAGGAAAATTAAGGTCAATACTGCAATGTCTAAATTTAGTGCATTGTCAGAGGACAGGGTCTACAGTCTGGTGCTACTACCTACCAAGGATTTTAAGAATATAATCCATTAAAAAATAATAAGAAGAAGAAAAGGTTAATTGCAGATACTGTCAGCAGTATTTTTGACTTCTCAGGAATGTGGTGCATCTTTCCTCTTACAATTTACTTTCCTTTGAAAGCATATAATTCAAGCAGGAAGCTTGTTGATCAAGATGGAATTGTGGATTCTTCCCTTTCATCCAATATTTAGTCATTAAAAATACACATGTGGAGTATATGAAACTGAAACAAATCTGTTCTGATTTAAAGCAGAGATTTTGAATCTCAGCCTCCAGCATCACAGTTTGAATGTCTAGATCATTTGATCAAAGGATATGCTCAGGTATTTCACTCATAGTATTGAGCTGCATTTAAATATAAAGTATAAATTTGGGCTTACATACCAAATAAATGAATTTACTCTCTAATTTATTGGCATGGACATATACAGAAATGGTTATTAATTTAAGGACATGGATGTATTAGAACAAGTCTAGAGGAAGGCCATGAAGATGATCAAGGGGATGATCATAGGAGCACCTCTCCTATGAAGACAGGCTGAGGGAGTTGGGGTTGGTCAGCCTGGAGAAAAGAAGACTCCAGAAAGACCTTATAGCAGCCTTCCAGTACCTAACAGGGCCTACAGGAAAGCTGGGGATGGACTCTTTGGTGCAGCAATAGGATTTATGGGTTAAACTACAAATAAAAATAAAAAATATATAAAAAAAAGAAAAAGTAGATTTAGGTTAGACATTAGGAAGAAATTCTTTACTCAGTGAGTACTGGAGAGAGTACTCAGTGAGGTACTGGAATGGGTTGCCCAAAGAAATTGTATATGCCCCATCACTGGCAGTGTTCAAGGTCAGGCTGGATGGGGCTTTGAGCAACCTTGTCTGGTTGGAGGTGTCCCTGCCCATGGCAGGGGGGGGGTGGAATAAAATGATCTTTAAAGGTCCCTTCCAACCTGAGCCATTCTATGATTCTATGATTCAGGTATCATGTTTTCCTAGATCTTGTTGTTGAAGCTCTTTCTGTATGTTAATAAAGGTTCATCAGATGAGACTGTAGGAGAACATAAAAGCAATTATTTAGGAGAGAAGACTGACTTCCTGTTCTTAAAATTGCAGGTAACTGAAGATTATTATTTTTGATTTATTCATCTATGTATTTTTACAGCATAAAGTGTTCTTAACAGGAGGGAAATCTCCCCTTAAATTGGAAGAGTCTCCCCTTGTACTCTACTTGTTGGTTATTTACTTAAGAAAAGTAGGTTTGATTTGCCTTACAGAGAAAGAAGGAACTTAAGCTTTTCCATTTCTATTTTAACTACTTGACGAATAGACAGAGATTTACTTTCTTATCTAACAGGAAGCGACTGTCTTTCTCCTTTCTGTTCTTTTTATAAAAGGGTTTAGCTATTTAATTTCAGGAGAAAGATCAGCTTATGAAACTTGAGAGTACTAAGCTATTTGGAAGTTAAAATCTTGTTTCCCTCAGAGGGCCTTCCTAAAACTGCTGTCATCTGAAAAGCACAAGTTGAGAGTCAAACCTCTCTTCCGTAAAGGAGAGCCTGGAATTAGTAGGGCTCACTAATTCCTCTTCCCAAGAAAATGCATTAATCCCTACTAAACATGAAGCCTGGAGTGTGCTCTTTCCCTTTTCTCTTTCTTTGAATGTTGCTGTGAACTCAGCTAACACTGAATAGGAAATGCATGTTTTGAAGGAAGAGATCTCCAGATATTAATGTGTTATACCTTTTACAAAATGTGCATACTTGCTGAAACTTCTCAACACCAGAAGGATATCAAAGCTTTTTATTGACTGAGGTGGGCTTTTATTTTCACCACAGATGTTTCAGAGCTGAAAACTTCTAAGCATTTTGCAAAGTTGACATCCAATAAAAATCAATGAGTTCATAGGTGGTCTCAAACAAGAATCACATCCAATCAATTTTTCATCTTTCATAAGGTTTTCAGGACACTCATTATGCTATTCAAGGCATATTGAAAATATATTGATCTTCACTGAATGTGTAAACAAATCCCTTGAATGTTGCTGTATTGAGCTCTCCCAAACTCTATATATAGAGTCAGGAAAATAAAAGGGAATATACAATTCTAACATTGAGATTTACAATACCAGGTTCACCTTACAGAAAAATGTTGGTGAAAAAATACTAATCACAAATTACAATGAATGTACAAATATTATTCCTATTCAAACAAAATCTCTTCTCCAGCATGTCCAGTTAAAATAGCTTACTTCAATCTCAGTTTTCATGAAATAGATCTCATATTAGATAAGTTAAAAATTACTCCATTGCTGCATACACCTTCAACCTTTTTTTTATGGAAGGAAGGAAAGTATTCCTGCTAAACTGAGAAACAGCAAACAAAAGTAGTGTACTAAAAGGAAATGAAAGGGGCAATAAATAAGATTCATTCTTCATGTTAGTGAAGTCAATGAAAAGAGATCATTGACTTCTAAAGAATTAGAATTTCACTCTGCAAATTTTGATTAGTATTGGGAAGGTATTTTTAGCCTAAGAGCCTTTCTGCTAAAAATTAAATTTTAAAACTATTTGAAAATTCAAATTAATTTAAATTAGTATTTCAAATTTAAAGCACATTTTGGACAGGTGTTTTTTTTTTTTTTTTTTTTTTTTTTTCTGAATAATGGAAATATAAAAGCTAAATATAAATATTATATTTCAATATGACATTTTTTTAAAAAATCTCAATTTGTCTTTTAGAATATAGATTACAACAACAACAACAACAAAATCCATCTTTTTTTTTTCCACATTAAAATAAATCTCTCATGCAAATGAGGTTGCAGCCAACTTCAAATGTTTACCCCATCTCTTTTCACCTCATGTATTTTCAGCTTTATTGTACAAAAATATTTATAGAGAATTAATTCCTCTTACTTTTTTTGAGGTAAGAGGAATTGAGATGGATCTGGGGGTCGTGGTAGACAGCAAGTTGAATATGAGCCAGCAGTGTGCCCTAGCAGCCAGGAGGGCCAACTGTGTCCTGGGGTGCATCAAGCACGGCATTGCTAGTAGGTCAAGGGAGGTGATTGTCCCGCTCTACTCTGCGCTGGTGCGGCCTCACTTCGAGTACTGTGTGCAGTTCTGGGCACCACAGTATAAAAAGGACATAAAACTGTTGGAGAGTGTCCAGAGGAGGGCTATGAAGATGGTGAAAGGCCTGGAGGGGAAGACGTACGAGGAACGGCTGAGGGCACTGGGCCTGTTCAGCCTGGAGAAGAGGAGGCTGAGGGGAGACCTCATCACAGTCTACAACTTCCTCATAAGGGGGTGTCGAGAGGCAGGAGACCTTTTCTCCATTAACACCAGTGACAGGACCCGCGGGAACGGGGTTAAGCTGAGGCAGGGGAAATTTAGGCTTGACATCAGGAGGGGGTTCTTCACAGAGAGGGTGGTTGCACACTCGAACAGGCTCCCCAGGGAAGTGGTCACTGCACCGAGCCTGTCTGAATTTAAGAAGAGATTGGACTGTGCACTTAGTCACATGGTCTGAACTTTTGGGTAGACCTGTGCGGTGTCAAGAGTTGGACTTGATGATCCTTAAGGGTCCCTTCCAACTCAGGATATTCTATGATTCTATGAGATGTTCTGGTGACAGAGTTGGGCACATAAGGAGTAAAGAATTCCAGAAAAGTGTTTAAAAAATGCCTTAATTTGTCTTAATTATTTCCTCTGATTAATATAGCAGTAGGTAGTTGATATAACTGTGGGTAGACTGCATCAAAGAATGGTTGAGACCTGTAGGTCATCTGGTCAACACCTGTTCAGGCAGGGAAACCTAGACCCAGTTGGCCAGGTTCATGTCCAGATGGCTTTGACTATATCCAAAGTAGGAGAATCCACAACCTCTCAGAGCTACCTGTGCCAACGTTTGATCACCTGCACAGGAAAGTGCTTCCTGATGTTTAGAAGGAGCCTCCTATGTTCCAGTTTGTGCTTATTGGCTCTTGTCCTGGCACCACTGAAAAGAGCCTAGCTTCATCTTCTTTCAATCTTCTCTTCAGGTATTTATAGACATTGGTAAGAGACACCCTGAACCATCTCTCCTTCAGGTTGAACAGTCCCAACTGTCTCAGCCTCTCTCTCCAGAGATGCTCCAGCAATCCCTTCATCATCTTGGAGGCCCATAGAACTGGACTTACATTAATATGTCCACGTCTCTCTCATACAGGGGAGCCCAAAACTGGACACAGTACTCCAGATGTGTCCTCACCAGTGCTGAGTATAGGGGATCACATTCCTCAGCCTGCTGGCAATACTTTGTTTAATGCAGCCCAGGATACCATTAGCCTTCTTAGTGATAAGATAACATTGTTGATTCATGTTCAGTTTGGTGTCTACCAGGACCCCCCAGCTCCTTTTCTGTAATGCTGCCTTCTAGAATGTACGCTTGGTCCCAGGAATCAAAAATGGTTTAATAACATTTGGAGCACATCTTTATAGTGGATATTCACTACCACAGTGTTTCTTGTAGGCTTAGACAGGCCTTGATTCTACCCAGGTTTTTCAACTATACTTAATGATTGACGCTTTATGATTTTCAATTATATTTAATGATCATGTAGGTACTGGAGTGTGTCCAGCAAAGGGCTACTAAGATGATTCAGGGACTGGAGCATCGGTTGTACAAGTGTCCTGGAGAATCCACCATATGAGGAGAGGTTGAGAGACCTCTCCTCATATGGTGGCCTGTTTAGTTTGGAGAATAAAGGGCTGATGGGGATCTTATCAATGTGTATAAATATCTGAAGGGAGAGAAAAGAAAATGGGACCAGACTCTTTTCAGTGGTGCCCAGTGACAGGACAAGAGGCAATGGGCAGAAAATGAAGCACGGGAAGTTCCAGCTGGATATGAAAGGGCACTTCTTTACTTTGAGGGTGACAGAGTACTGAGACAGGTTGCCTGGAGAGGTTGTGGAGTCTCCTTCTCTGGAGATATTCAAAACCCACCTGGATGCCACTCTGTGCACTGTGTTCTAGGTGACCCTGCTTGGCAGAGAGGGTGGACTAGATGATTTCCAGAGGTCCCTTTCAACCTCAACCATTCTGTGATTCTGTGATTTCTGCATCAAATCCACTGAATACCACTTGAGAGTTTTGTAGAATGTCATTCTCAACTGCATTAAAAACCTTCAAAGGATAGAGAACATATGAGATCCTTGAAAAATATTGCCTTTTTTTATAAGCTTCAATAATAATAATTTTGGATGCTATATAACTTACTTACGTGAGTTTTCATTATTTATATGAAAGATGCGATTGAATTTGAATAGACTATTCATGATATGAGAAAACTTATGAGATCTTACTTTCCTTAGCATTGCTTGTTTAGATTTAAAATAATAAAATAAAAATAAGAAATTATTGTACATTTCTATGTAATCAACAATTCAATGATCAACAATTACCATCCTAGTGCAATTAGAATAATCATTTTTTGTCCAACATTTTTTGGTTATGGATCTT
Source organism: Anas platyrhynchos (assembly GCF_047663525.1). Taxonomy (NCBI): domain Eukaryota; kingdom Metazoa; phylum Chordata; class Aves; order Anseriformes; family Anatidae; genus Anas; species Anas platyrhynchos. Next base: position 6,250,681 of record NC_092588.1, read on the forward strand.
GAAATATTTTGTAATGGAATCAAAGATCAGTTAACCCATATAAAAGTTGCAAGATATACAGTACAGACAGAAATACAATAGTGATCCGTGGAAAAACGAGAAGACATGAAAATAACCCTTATGCTTCCTTTCTTTTCCTGACAGACCAAACAAGAGTTAGGAGTTCCTTTGATATCTTCAAAGAACGGAAAATTAAAGTTCAGTTTCCCTAAGTCCTCTTTCTAGTTCTTGCCAGCTTTAAAAGTCCAAAAGCCTTGTGATTTCAAACTTTGAAAACGTTGCTAAATTATTCAAAAGCATTAATTGTGTTTAACACCTACTTCTTCTTTGACCTCTAACTTTGAATGTTGAAAAAGGTTATCTTCCGTTGTGGAGTGCCTTCACCTGCTGTTGTAGATCACAATATCAATGTGTATTTCCCTGGAACATAGCAACATTCTGCAATTAAGAAGGTGGGAAGAAAGAAGAAATTTTCTGTGACTGCCACAATATAAACCTCATACATACCATGCTGTTGGGACATGCTGATTTCTACTCTGACAGCCTTAAAGGTTGCTTAGTGTTTTGCAGACCTCATCTCTGAAGACTTTTCAATCACATCTCCTCCAATGCACACACCTTAGTAGCTGCCTTAATAAGCTGAGGTTTCATAAAAGTCACTTATGTTGAGAAAAAGCTTGTACATTGCTCACAAGGTTCTTTCTTCCACCAACCTTACAGCCCCCACGTCAATGAGGAAGGGAACAATCACACAAAGTAAAGAGCAAAGGATTTTTTTATAAGAATTGCTTAGTAGTGGGGCTGATTGACTCCCTCTGACACCTTAAAGCTTCCTGGATCCGGTAATGCCTTTCCTGAAGCCACTGCTGGGTCTGGTTGATAAGGGTACTTGAAATGCTGAAAGCTGTGATCTTGTTAAAAAGGGTCAAAAGAAGCAATCTTAGTAACGTTTCAATGGTTGGATTATTGCTACTGAAGAGAGCAGTAAATGCCACTTACAACTAAATTTTCCACTTCATCCGAGGTGCAGATAACTGTTCTTCTGATACCTTTCCCCCAAGGAAAGCTCTGCAGCAGTAGGCAAAGGAAAGTAATTACATATTTAAAGGTACATCTGTATTATATAAATTCAATGTACTGAAGGTAAATACATAAATAAACATACCCACAAACACAAGGAAATTAAAATAAATAAATAAAGTTTTACAGAGATTTAATTTAATTTCTTTGATTAAATGAGTAAAACTTGCCCAAGTAACTCAAAAATATTTTAAAACAACCAAGATGTGTAACTATTTGCAGATTTTCTTTTACCTTTGTGCTGCATCTTAAAATACCTCATTTTTTTCTTGACACGGCTGCTTTACAGATGGACACCTTGTTATCCAGGATATATTACATTTATATTTTTTCCTTCCTGTTTGTCTCTGTTTGCCTTTTCTAAATGTAAAACATGAGCTGGAGATGCTGGATTCATTCTTGACCAGTCACAGGGAGAAAAAGAGGGGAACATCCTATCAGTGATAAACAGTAGATTTGTCTGTTCGTGACCTGGAATAAAATGAGCCCAGAAGATATTCTATTTCTTGAAATTGGATTGTACAGTCTATCTTTGAATCAGCAAGGCTTGTTATTTGCAGAATACAGACAATTTCTGACTCTCAGAAATAAATAACCATACTACCAATTTTTTGAATGAATTTTGAAACAATACTGGTACTGTAGATATGGCCTGATGTGGTGGGATTGCCCAGGCTTTGAAAGATTCTTCTCCAAGCAGAAGGTATGCAACATCATAGGATGGGACAAATTCAAGGCAGCTTGAAGTATTTCTAGAAGGCTGAGGAGAGAGATAACACTGCAGATGTTCTCTGCTGTATTGGCTCCCTGTCTTTTTTCAAATTATTCTCTAATTCAGAACAGCTTCCACGCAATGAATTGATAACATAGAATCATAGAATGGCTTGTTTTCTCCTGGGACATGGTCACTGCTGCCCAGACTGCCTCCAATCTTAAGCTCTTTAATGAGTTTATCTTCACTGGTAAGCACCACGTCCAGTAATGCTTCTCCCCTGGTTGTTTTTTCTAACACCTGGACCTGGAAGTTATCTTCGATACTCGTTAGGAGTCTCCTCGATTGCTTAAAGCCCGCTTTGTTGCTTTCCCAGCAGGCATCTAGGTAGCTGAAATCCCCTATCAGTATGCAAGCCTGCTAGTGCTTCTTATAGCTGAGGCAAGAAGGACTTGTTAACATCCTCCCCTTCATCAGGTGGTCTGTAGTAAACCCCAGCCACAAGATATCCAGTCCTTAATTTTTACCCATAAGCTCTCAACTTGTTTGTGGTTGTTTCTCTGAGCAGCTCTTGGCAATCTATCAATTTCTTAACATAGAGAGCAACACTTGATCGTCCCCCTGTACTCGGCTCTGGTGAGGCCGCACCTCGAGTACTGTGTTCAGTTTTGGGCCCCTCGCTACAAGAAGGACATCGAGGTGCTTGAGCGGGTCCAAAGAAGGGCGACGAAGCTGGTGAGGGGTCTGGAGAACAAGTCCTATGAGGAGCGGCTGAAGGAGCTGGGCTTGTTCAGCCTAGAGAAGAGGAGGCTCAGGGGTGACCTTATTGCTCTGTATAAGTACATTAAAGGAGGCTGTAGCGAGGTGGGGGTTGGCCTGTTCTCCCACGTGCCTGGTGACAGGACGAGGGGGAATGGGCTTAAGTTGCGCCAGGGGAGTCTTAGGTTAGATGTTAGGAAGAACTTCTTTACTGAAAGGGTTGTTAGACACTGGAACAGGCTGCGCAGGGAGGTGGTGGAGTCACCATCCCTGGAAGTCTTCAAAAGACGTTTAGATGTAGAGCTTAGGGATATGGTTTAGTGGGGACTATGATCTTGAGGTCTCTTCCAACCTAGAAATTCTGTGATTCTGTGATTCTGTGAACACCTCCCCCCTTCTTTCCTTACCTATCTCTTCTGAAAAGCTTATTGCACATGATTGCAGTGTTCCAGTTGTGTGATTTGTCCTACTACATGTCCATGATAGCAATTAAATCATAGTTTTGTAATTCCACTGTAGTTTCCAACTCTTTCTGCTTGTTTCCCAAGCTTCATGCATTGGTGTAGAGGCATTTCAGCTGGGCTATCAGCTGCATCACCTTTTTAGAGGAGCCCTCCCTAATTCCTTTGAGACAAGTCACGGATTGGTTCCTAAAGTGTCAGTGTTTCCTGGCTCTTCTCTGTCACTCATCCTTTCACCTACTGAATCTAGTTTAAAGCTCTGCTAATAAGTCCAGCGAGCTTGCTGCCCAAATATGAGGCAGCATACTTGATCTTACTCAACAGTATATAGGGAACAACAACACTGAATTTTGTGCACAGAGGAGAGATTGTTGAGAGGTTAAAAGTCTGGAGTGATGCTCAGACCTGAGCTAATACTACTGTACAGCAATAGGATGATTTACATTTCACATCTCTGAGAATCTGCACATAACAAACTCATGTCTGACTCAAGGATTTTTGTAAGTGTCATGTTTGGCTGGGATAAGGTAATTTTCTTCCTAGAGACTTGAATGATGCCACATTAGAGATTTTTGATGAAAATAGTCATGATAACACTAAAACTATGTTTTAGTTGTTGCAGATCAGTGCTTACACAGAGCCGAGGACTTTCCTGCTTCTTGTGCTGCCCTGCCAGCAAGGAGGCTGGGGATGCAAAAAGAGGTGGGGAGAGTGAATGGCTGTGTGGTCCTTAGCTGCTTGACAGGGTTAAACTACAACAGTAGGCAATGCTGCATATGATGGAGTCTGAATCAAAGAGAGGAATTTGAACATAAAAAAAAAAAGGAAAAAAAAAAAAAGGAAAAAATCAGAAAGACAGGAAGGAAGGAAGGAAGGAAGGAAGGAAGGAAGGAAGGAAGGAAGGGAGGGAGGGAGGGAGGGAGGGAGGGAGGGAGGGAGGAAGGATCAGCTAGCATTAAAATACCACGTCTTTAAAGACCATACTGGGTAAAGACCTGTGCAACTTGGTCTGATGCCACAGCTGTCTTTGCAAATTTTGGGTGAGAGACTTACTCAAGTCTCTTCCAGCCTGAGTTATCTACACTGTGATACCATGGTCCCAAACTACCTTCTGAAACGACCAAACCTAATCCAGATCTCCCATTGACTCTTAAAATACATAATTTTAAATCCCAGCTTGTGGACATTAAATAATTGGAGTGGAAAGGAAAGAAAATAATCTTTCTTTACCGTCTTCTGGTGCTAGCTAGACTGATGTCCCTGACCTGTGTCTCACTCTCAGCTGCAGCATGTGGCCAGAGCTGCCTCTTGACAAATCTTGACAAAGCTGAAGATCTTCATGCCAAGATATGGAGTCACAAGATAAATATTTGTCTGTATTGACAATTAGACTTCAACCAGGATGTTATCTTTAAACATGCCAGAAGAGTTATAACATACTGAGCACTAGTCAGAAGGTTTTCTGTAGACGATACAGAAAGAAATAAATAAAGAGAGAAGGATGGGGAGTGCTTAACAGAACATAGAATTTAGAGCACTTCCTAAAGATGCTGGTAAAACAGAGATCTTTAATATTATGCCCAGATCCAGGATAATAGATACCATCACAGAAAGTGTTTTACAGAGAAGATATATATATTTATTTTAATCTTCATTTTAATCCATTTAATTTAATTCAATTACTTCCTTAAATTCAATTTACAGATATTTTTGTATTCTAATAGGAGAAAAAGTAAGTGTGGAAATGAATATCTATCTTAGTGGTTAGGGCAGTCCCTAATAGGATTTTATGTAGTTATTTTTCAGTGCAAAGTAATGCATTACCTGTAGCCCAGGTGAGTTCCCAATATAGAAACTTATAAATGCATATTTTATATGTATGTTATTAATGATAACAAAATACAAATAAAATGTAATAAATAACAATTGGAACAAGCCCTACATTACATTTAAAAAAATCACTGTACATTTCTGCAATGTCTAGGGTGGAAAAAATGCCAGGAAAAAAAAAAAAAGTTCTCAGTGTGCTTGGGGGTTGGAAAAACATTTGTTTGATTGATGGTCTGGTTTTTTTTTTTTTTTTTTTTTTTTTTTAACTATTTTATTCTGTGCTCTTTTCCTTTTCCTTCCTTCCTTCCTTCCTTCCTTCCTTCCTTCCTTCCTTCCTTCCTTCCTTCCTTCCTTCCTTCTTTTCTAGCATTCTGCTTTTTATTTCCTCTATTTTCTTACACTCATTTCTGCATTCTGACCTTCAGTGTGTTCTCACTGTGACACTGGCTTGAGTTCATCATGGTTTGCTCAAATGCTCTGCAGACTATATTCACAAGTCTTTTCTGTTGAGGGACTTAATTTAGTGAAACTGGATAATGCTAAGCAGGCTGTCAGAGACACTTTAGTGCTTTCTACTGACTAGTTGTGGAGTTAAAACACTTCATATAAGGGGACTGGTTCATTTCCCACTGATTTCATTTCTTCTTAACATGACCTTCCCTTTCTATTTCATGCATTTAAAACACATATAAGGTTTATCTATGTTAAGAGCAATGCTAAATAACTCACACTAGTCTTGAGCATTTGTAACAGCTACGTTATCTCCTTCACAAAAGCAAAAAATTTAGATGCTTTCTAGAATGTCAACTCTCACTACTACTTGTAGCATAGCACAAGCTAACAGTATTCTGAAACTGACTTATTTAGCAACCACATAGAATTCACCTATTCTAGCTAGACCAGCTTTCCCCCCACTTTATAGGAGGTTGTACTGACCAGAGTTTTAAAACTCTGATTTGGTTTGATGGCCAACATGATAACCATAACATTTGCACACAGCTGTTCCTTGCAAAGTTGACTGTTTCTGCTTTGCAGCAGAGACCTGCTAGAAACGTGGTTCATAACTAAAATAAAGTTTTTTTAATGCTCAGCAGATCCCATCAACAGTGAGGTTACTACTGTGACTCCTTATATCTTGTATAACAAATAAAACCATACATTTGTTTTACCAGGACTCTTTTTTAATACCTACCTACATAACTACCTACATGTGTCTAGGAACAGTTCATACCTAGAACCTTCCAGCATGCTCCTGTTTATTGTTACATATCTGAAATTACACAGCAGACATTAACCAACAGGTATCTTGAGCATTAACACAAGGCCCACTATGGCTGTCAGAGTTTGCTCAAGATTACTAAGTCTTTGAATATAATGTCTCCCGCAAGGCTCCTAGTATGTCTTCATCCTTTTTACATACTAAAAAACTGAAATATAAAACTTATTTTGGCTTGCAAAAATTAAGAGGTCATGGCATGTTCAAACCCTGTGCTCCCGAACCAACACTCGAAGTGGTAATGGCATTTACAGAAATGTTTATCACTATGTTATCACAAAGTACATCATTGTACATGTTATCGTGTATGCCTATTTAAATGCAATTTGATGTTTCACGAATTTGTAATAAATAAAACATTAATGAGCAATTAAGTGCTTGCTCTGTCATTTCAATCATTAATTAAAATTTCCAAAGTATTTTGTGATAATATACTGGCTGACTAAGAAAAAAAAAAAAAAAAAAGGAAAAAAAAAGGCATCTTGTAAAGGGATTTATATTGTGAGTGTTTGGTGTACTCCCGCACGATCTTGCAATTATTGTGGAATTCTTTTTTAGAACTTTTTAAAGCCATACCACCTGGGGAATAAGATTACACATGAAAACTTTCTATCTGCCATCTGTTCATATTTGGAAACAGATGGGGGTTCAGATAAATGTGGGGCCAATATCATGTTTGACAGGATGATCTTTGGTTGAAGGCACTCATTTAAGATTGAGAAGCTTTGTGCTACACTGTCTTTGAGAAAGAGTTTCTGAATAGTCTTGAGTGAGTCATTTAGTCCCATTCTTCATCTGTGTAACTAAAGTAATCTTAATGATGATTTTTTGGGGGATTTCGTCATCATTGATAAAGATAGGTTCACTAGACTAGAGGAAATCGACTAGGAATCAGTGATCAAGATCTTATTTTTTTAATATGTGCTGAACAAAGGATGATCCAAAATTACAAGAAGGATGGTTTACCCCAAGGAACTAAATTTCAGAGTATAGCTAAGAGTAAACTTAAATTTATAATTAAGAATATGAATGATAATTGGGAGTTGGATAGGAAAAGTTTAATGGAGGTGCTCATAAAACTGCAAGTTTGCAGTCAAGAAACAGTAAAAACAATTTTTATGAATTTTCAGATATTTTAGCCCTACCAAAATCAAAAAACAAACAAACAAACGAAAAAAAAAAAAAAAAAAAAAAAAACAACAACCAGGGAAATAAATTATTTACTCCTTCTCTGCCAAATCTCAGTCTGATAGTAAACTGATCTATTAAAGGCATCTGCTTTAATATAGTACACATAGGCATTTCACTTAACACAATGTGATATTTTGACTTGAAAATATCAGCATAAAAATCACAATGTGTGTATTAAAAGGATTAATTATATCTAGCTGACATTTTAATAAGTCAACATTCAGGTCAGGTTGAGTTTTATGTTAGCAGGATTCTGTAAAGATCAAAAATTGGATCATACTCTATTCATACAATCATAGAATCGTAGAATCAGAATATACCAAGTTGGAAGGGACCCACAAGGACCATCGAGTCCAACACCTGGCTCCACACAGGACCACCTCAAAAGCAAACATTATGTCTGAGAGCATTGTGCAAATACTTATTGAACTCCAGCAAGCTCAGTGCTGTGATCATTTCCCTGGGAAGCCTGTTCCAGTGCCCAACCACCCATTCAAAGAAGAAACTTTTACTAATACTTGATCGCAACGTCCTCTGATGCACCTTCATGCCATTTCCTTGGGTCCTATCACTGATCACCAAAGAGAAGAGATTGGTGTCTCCGCCTCTGCTCCCCTTGCAAGAAAGTTATGTAGATCATGATGAGCACTGTCATGTCTCCTCTTCTCTAGGCTGAACAAGCAAAGTGGCCTTAGCCCTTACTCATATGTGTTGTCCTCTGGGCCCTTCACTGTATTTGTAATCCTCCTCTGAACACTCTAACAGTTTCATGTTCTTTTTATACTGTGGTGCCCCAAACTGTACACAATTCTCAAGATAAGGCTGCACCAATGCAAAGCAGAGTGGGTCAATCCCTTTCCTCAGTTGGCTACCAGTGTCGTGCTCCATGCTCGCCAGGATATAGTTGGTCCTTTCGGATGCCAGGGTACACTGCTGGCTCATATTCAACTTGCAGTTGACCATATATCCCAGATCAATTTCTGTGGGGTTGCTCTCCAACCTCTCATTCCCCCGTCTGTACATATATCTGGGATATCCACCCATTGCATATTGCATTTGTCTAGCTGCATGCTTGACATTTCGCCCAGAAGGATACAGTGAGAAACAGTATTAAAAGCTTTGTTGAAATCTAAAATGAACGCATCAACTATCTTCCCCTGGTCAACTAGGTGGATAACCTTGTCAGAAAAGGAAATTAGGTTCATTAAACAGGACTTTTCCCTCATGAACCCATGCTGGCTGTGACCAATGAATGCATTGTCCTTCAGGTGTTTTTCAGTAACTCCCAGAATAATTTTCTCCACAATTTTACCAGTCACTGAAGTGAGACTGACAGGACTGTAATTACCAGGGTCTTCTTTCTTGCATTTCTTGAAAACTGGGACAACATTTGCCAACTTCCAGTCAACTGGGATATTTCCACATTCCCAAGACCATTGACAAATGATTGAGAAAAGTCTCATGATGATATCAGCCAGCTCTTTGAGTACCCAGGTATGAATACCATTGGGCCCTGTAAACTTAGATGCATCCAGCTGGAGCAGCAAATCCTGCTGAAGTTTGGAGTTGGCTGGGAGTTTATCATTCCTGCAGTCATGGTCCTCCAACTCAGGGCTCCAGGGGTCCCAGAGACTGTCGTGGTGCTGAAGACAGAGGCTAAGAAGGCATTAAATATCTCTTCTTTGTTTATATCCCAATTTTTAAGGTGATCATCCTTCTCAAGTGATAGATCAATGTTATCTCGGCTCCTCCTTTTGCTGTCAACATATTTTAAAAAGCCCTTTTTATTGTCTCCCACAGTACTAGACAGCTTCAGTTGTAATTGTGCTTTGGCTGCACAAATTATCTTCCTACACAACAGCATCTCTCCCATGTCACCTGACTCACTGCCAATGTCCATACACTTACTTTTTTCTGCCTAAACAATATTAACGTTGATCAACTGAAGTGTAAAACTACTGATGATAAAATTAGTGGATAACTCAAAGAAAGGTGTAGGAAAGATAAGAAAAAATGTTAATAATAAGGTAGAAAACCAATTTAATTACTCTTATACAACCTAGTGAAATATTAGACATCCAAGAAAAAAGTTGTGAGTGTCATGCAGCCTGAAGGAATGAAGAATAATAGTTTCCCCCTTTAAAAGCTCTGAAAAGACGTATTAGACAAGAAGCCCAGCATCAGCCTTCTCCACTAAGACACAGAAAAAGAAAATAACAAAACCTCTGAATGCAAGAACAGATACAGAAATGAGCCAGACAGTTTTTTGTATTTGTTCTTGTTGTTAGTTTTTGTTGTTGTTGATGTTATTTTTTGTTTGTTTGTTTGTTTGTTTTTCTGTATAGTAGTAGTTAGCCTGATAGCATGACCAGTTCTGGTATCCATAATTTGGAAATGATATTGAAATTTTGAGAGAATTCAGAAAAAAAAAAAAAAAATGAAAAAAAAAAAACAACACCAACTCAAGGGGGTTAGAAAATCCCCAAAGAAAACTGACTACTTAAAAGCACAGACTTCTTAGTTTATCTAAAATATGCTTAAGAATTTCATCAGTGTATATTGCTAACAAAAATATCAGGAAACAAAGGCTCTTCAATTTAATTGCCAAAGGCATAAAAAGAACAAACCAATGGATGGTAATATCAGAAAAATTCACCTGATTCACCAGAGAAATAAGAACCCCACATTATTTTATTTTATTTTATTTTATTTTATTTTATTTTATTTTATTTTATTTTATTTTTTATTTTATTTTATTTTATTTTATTTTATTTTATTTTATTTTATTTTATTTTTCCAAAAAGGTGAAGGTCAATCATATTTGGAGTACACAATTAAAAAAAAAGTGGCTATTTATTTTTAAGATGGGTCCAGCTCAGGTCACTTAGGTCTTTTATTTAAGAAACCTTTATGGATGATGAGCACTGCTTTCTTGGAAGTGGATGAACACTTGCCTGCTGATGGGAAGTAGAGAATGAATTCCTTGTTTTGGTTTGCTTGGACTTGTGGCTTTTGCTTTAGCTGCTTTCCAAGGCTAAACCACAATGCAAGGTTAGCCATGGCTATAAGGTATTATGGCCTTGATGAAAAATCAAGTGGAAATTAATTACTGACGAGCAATGATTCAAAGAGTATGCACCTTTAGGAGTAGAGATTATTGCATACATTTTGATGAACCTCCCCATTTCACTCACCCCTCAATCCTCTTTTTTAGCCAAACTAGAACATTATTTAGCTATACACCAGTCCTGATGAAATTTTCTTAAGTCCAAGGGATAATTTTTTTAAAAGGAGTAGATGAAAAGACAGAGAAAACTGTCACAAAGTGCTAAATATCCCAGTTTTCAGGACTTTGATTTGAAAAATAGAAGACTGTCAGTGCTGAACCTACTTGTCTTGCTTTTCTGTAAGCATCCTTACTATCTGAGTATAGGAAATCATTAGATGTGTCTTTTTCTTATTATCTTGAAAGAAAAATTGTAAAGAAAATGGTCTCATTTTCATTTCACACTGCACTGGAGCACATCACCATACCCACACACACTGCGCTTTTTTGCTGGTGGTGAAATGGTAATTTATTTTTTCTGGATATTTCTATGTATGTGACTCCAACGTTTATAAGAAAAGCCATGCTACTCAATTCACTCTTCCTCCTTGCCTCAGGAGGCAGGAATTATAAAATGATAGTGCTCCCCAAATCAAAGAATTGTTACTGAAGATATCACCCCCACATGGCAATGAAACAAAGATGCCTGTTATATATTCTTGAATAATTTATACATTTTCTTTGAGAGAAATGGAGAGCCCAGACTTCAATTCAATGTAGTAGAGAAGGATTGTCCTTGAATTACTACAGAAAAGTTCCTTTAGGAGTAAATAGTGCCACAGTAAATATAAATAAAATAAAATAAAATAAAATAAAATAAAATAAAATAAAATAAAATAAATAAAATTGTGAAGTTATTATTGTTTGTTATGTATCTATTTACTTATGTATTTATTAGAGATGTACAAGAGTAAAAACAGAACGAAGGTGTTTTCTTTTAAAATAAATTCTGTACTTGCCCCTTGGAGAGTCAGTCCAGCCACACCACTGCAGATACGCAAGGGGGAACATACAGGCTTTGCCATTTCACTTTGGCAATGCTGAAATGTAAGAAATGTGCTAAATTATCTAGAAGTACCTCAACTTTTTGGACTTTCTGTTCTAGTGGACATGGTCTGAACTATAGTAAAGCCCTATGGTGAGAGAGATGGACTGCAGTGCCAATGAACTCAGGCTGAGGTGCAGTATTGCTGCAGCCTCCTCTCCTGTGTTGGAGAAAAGAAGACAAGGCTTGCTGTCTTCCTTCTCTTTTTTCTTCCTTCCTTCTCTGCTTCCTTCTTCCTTTCTTAATCCCATCTTCCCTTTCTTCCACCTACTTCCCCCCTATGTATGGTTACATGCCTTCTGGTACTACCAATATTTCATATGTAGGAGGAAGGGAAGAGTAATATCAGAAAATGCTCCAGATTTGCCAAGACACAAAAGTGTAGCTTTAACTTAGAATATGACATAAAATGAAATTGCAGGGAAAGAGTCCAGATAAGGTAAATCATTGAATGTGCTTAGCTGTGAAAATCTCAAAATAGATTGTTCTTATTCCCTTATAAATATGATTTTTTTTTGTTGTTGTTGTTATTTGTTTGTTTTGTTTTCAAAGTTGTGAAATGAAATCCTGCCTTCCAGGAAGTACATTGATTTTCTAACACCTCTGAGAAAACTTCAACAGATAAGGGAAAAAAATGAGTTTCTATTGACAAATTACCAACAAATGAGCCTTTAGTTATTTCCTCTACCCCACTGAAACACTGCTGTGAAGGAACATGCCTTGCTATATAACAAATGCTCTTAAAAAGGCCTGGTGTTGATGTTAATTCACTTCAGGGAAAGGCCTCTTGTTCATTTGTAATTTTCCTGGACGTTTCTTTCAATACACTTAGATGCAAACCAGCAAATTCCATAAAATGGTTATATTCTAATTTAATGATATGCTTTCCATGCCTAATTAACTGCACAATTGTCCTTATATCCAGTCTCAAGATTAATCTCTTTTTCCTGACGTGTAAGTTTATAAAATTATTCCGTCTTCTTTTCTTATTTATTTTCTGTGCAACCCAGCTTTGGTAGGCATTAATATCTGCATATCTTTGCTACAGTTATTTGTATGAATCTTCATGAATATTCAGTCAATGTCCTTCCCGGTACAGGTGTTATGAACTGATTCTTTACCTGAAGCAGAGTTTGTGAGGTATAGACACCATAGGTTGTATATAATCAGGTGCTTACAGCAAATTGAGGTCTCAAGTTAGGAGCCTGGGCTTCCCCTGGGAAAACAGTAGAAACCCCGTAGAGGTCACTAAAATGTCTTTCTTTGGGTAGTGTCAATATACAGTGTTCCTTTGGGCACTATTTTAAGATAAATGAATATCTCTCAAAATCTACACCTATCAAAAAACAATGTAAGTGCACCTTGTTGCATAACACTAAACCATTTCAAGTTAAGAGCTTCACTGAAACTGGATCCAGTTATACTAGCTCTGAATTTGATTAGTTGGGAATAACAAGCCAACAGACAAACATACAAACAAAAACCCTAAAAAATAGGTTCAAAAGTCACCCATAGACCACAAGATTTGCCTGGCAAACAGTGGGCAAAGGGGGAAAAAAACAGGACAGAGATTGCAAAGCAGCCTGAACTATGCAGCCAATAGTTGATTGCTAAGAGTTATAATAGGGCTAATAAGACCATATGAGTAAATGTCTCATTACTGAGCTGAGTTTTGCATTTTAACAATTGGGCCAAACCCTTAGTGTGTGTAAATCAGCATAAGTTGGCTTCAGATCTGGCATAGTAATTTGTCAGACCTGACATTATTTGGGTGAACAATAGCCCTTTTTTTCATCCCATTTTTGCAAATAATAAAGCAGTTTTGTGGAAAACTGACATTTCACTTCCGTTCTGTGCGGAGAAATAAATCTAGCACTTAATCTTGTGTTTATGTACAGCTTCCCCTTCAACTTGCTGTCCTTGTTGAACAAGAACTTACAGGTTCAGGGCCTCAGGGCAATGGTGTCAGGAGTAGCAATGTGGGCCTTAAAGCTAAGGTAGTTTGACAGTTGTTCCATTTCATAGCATTTCAGCAGTGAATTGAAATACCTTAAGGAACAAATACTAACCTCAGACAATAGACTGTGATCCCAAATCACATTCTGGCACTGAATTACCTTTGAAAACAAAATTATTTCAAATCATTTTTCTTCCTTCACTTACCTGTCAAGACCCAATATATGCCTTCAGTTTTTATTGCTGCTAATATTTTCCTTGCTGTTAAAACAGACTGAATTTTCATCAGACAGTTATTTTTGAGAGAAAGAAAAATGGCAAAAAAGTCTGATGTTCTAAACTGATTATTGGCCTTTTGATAAGAAGAAGCTGACAGCCCAACTTGCTTTGTCTGAGGGAAAGCCCACAGACCACATTATGTGGATGCATCAGGGTATCCATTTTTTTTAGTATGTTCCTCAGTAAATTTGCTGATTTGCCATGCATTTTTTCTTGCACCAGGGTAGGTGGATAAATTAACTGAGAGTCAGGATGAGGACTTAGGGTAGTAGTCAGAAAGGAGTCAAATAACATTATGACCCTCAAAAGTCCTACTTAACTGTAACTTAGACTCCAAGGAAGTTCAGGTTTCAAGACTGGCATACGTTGTGTATACATGCAGAAACTTACATTGGAGGGCCCACTGGAGATCCCACCTGTTCTGTGTATTCTATCTTTGAAGTAAGATCATGTTCTAAAGGTCTGTGACAAGCTGAGTTTTGAGTGTGTCCAAGAATGGAGTCTTCATGGCTTCTCCGGACAGCCATGTTCTGTGGATAACCATTCCCATTGTAAAGGAATTTTCCTTTTCCCAGATAGAAATTTCCTCTTATATCTTTGATAGCTGCTTTTTTTTTTTTTCCTTTCATTATATACTTTTGAGCAGAGTCTGTCTCCATCTTCTCTATAATTCACAATTAGGTATTGAAAACAGTCATTAGATGCTTTCAGAGCCTTTGCTTCTCCAGTTTAAAAACAAACAAACAAACATGGCCTCTCCTGGTACTTTCTTACTCCAGACTTCATATTAGAAGATCTCTGTTGCACCAGCTCAAGTTTGATACCATGACCCTTCTGTGAGTACTGGTAAATCAGATATGGTGTGGTACATCTCCCAGAGGCAAGATCTGTCATTTGGTCATGTTAAGCTCCGCAAGTTTTCTGTCAGCCCATCTCTCTATCTTGTCAGGAATCCTCTTAATAGTGACTCTTCCCTCGAGGGTAACACAACTGCTCCCCTCAATTCGGTGTCAAACCCAGAATTGCTGCAGGGACATTCTCTCTAGCCATTCATCTCGTTAATCAAGAAGTCAAAAACTACCAGCCCAGAAACATACTGGATTCTGCCACCTAAGCCAACACAAGATATGGAAGCAGGATGGATAACCTCCGAGCAGTTTGAACTTGTGGTTCGCAGAGCAAGTGTAAAGATTTATTCAGATGCTGTGAATACAGTAACAACTTTATTTTAAAGTTCAAACAGATCAACTTCTTTTCAGAGTATTCACCTGTAAGACACACTTGTGCCTGAACAGCTTCAAACTCACTGCTTTTCCTCATTGCAGCATATTCCCCGATAAGTAGCCTATTAAGGACAAGGAAAAGTTAAGTTCCTTCTGAATTTGCTTCACTTTATAGAAGGGAACTAACTAACAATCAGTTCAGAAAATGGAAAGAAAAAGTAAGAAAGAATTGCTGTCTGGGTACTCCTCTGGGAGAAAAGCACTGCGGGTTCCTAGGGATGCTCTCTCATTTTGGATTAGGCATGAAGCCTCATGACTTGTCTTTTATTTAAAAAGAGAGGAACAGCATTCCTCAGACTCAGTGAATCACAGATGTCACATTTTAATCTCTTTCTTACTGTTTGTACTTTTTTTTTTTTTTCCCCAAGCAGCAGAGACCCACACAGTGTATTATGTAAGAAAATAGAAGCTTAAGTGAACTGTTACATAGAACTGTTCATAAAGCAATTTTTGGAAGATAAACAGTCTGAATTAGTCTCCTATTGATGTACCATGAACATGTTTATATATCATATAGGTGAAACTTGAAGAGTCTGGAGTGGCTACTGTGGGCAAGATTTGTCATGCCAAAACCTAGGATCAACTACTTAAAAAAATAATTAGTTATAGATTAACACTATAATAGAAAATGAAATAGAAAGGCGTCATAGGGCATCAAACTTGACACACGTCACCATATGAGATTAAAAATGTGGGAATAGATAGGAAGGCTGTCTTGGGAGTAAATATTTCATGGAGAATGAACAGAAACAGTGGAGAGTAGATGACTGTTTAAATTCAGTTAGACAGACATATTTTATTTTGCTTTATGGAAAGCCCCACATCTAAGTCACATTTAAAAATGTGGCTGTCATCAAATGCCAATACCAAATAGCTTAGGAGTGACACAGGCTTTTACTTACTCCTTAATTATTAATAGTCTTGTTTTGTAGAAATCAGACCTTAGGAAAAACTGTCAAGTCATGCACAGAATAGCGATTTAGTAGTAACTGACCACCACAACAGGCAGTGACTCCCAGATTTACTCCACATCTTGGGTACAAAATTTCCAGGAGCTGGAATATTGTTGTAAAGCAGAATGCTTGTTGCTGATATATGGTGGTATTTTGCCTCTAGGTGCACCTGCAATTCCTCTGATTCTGAAGCTACATCAGCTATTGCAATAGACAAGGCAAAGTTTCTACCAGGTCCCTGCAACCATAGAGACTGCAAACTATCTTCAAACTGGTTCCAGTTGTCTTAATTGCCAGACACTTGTCAAATCCACTAGCCTAACAGAGGCAATATTGTCAAAGCCCCATTCCCAAAGTCAGCAGCAAGGTTCAGCATGCACTACCAGTATGCAAACACACAAACACACATACATCCTACACAGATCCACATCTATATATCCAGCTAGCCACACAGATCAACACAAACAAAAATGTTCAGCATACACATAAACCTAAACAGCACCAAAGGCCTCATCCAGATCCTTGTGGTGGTTTTACCCTGCTATGAAGCTGAACTCCACCTCAAAAAAAAAAAAAAAAAAAAAAGGGGGGGTGTGTGGGGGGGGGGCGGATACAATTGAAAGGGATCAAGGATTGAGATAAGTGTAGGGAGATCACTCAACATCAACAATCATCGTCGCAGGCAAAACAGACTCAGCATAGGGAGATTAATATAATTTCTTGGCTATCACTAATGGTCTAGAACAGTGGGAAACTAAAAGTAAACTAAAAACACCTTCTCCCCAATCCACCTTCTTCCAATTCCTCTCCCCGAGCAGCACAGGGAAACGGTGACTGGGGGCTGTGGTCAGTCTCTGACACTTCATCTCCACCGCTCCCTCATGGTCCCTCTCTGCCCCTGCTCCCTGTGGGCTCCCTCCCACGGGATGCCGTCCTTCTCGAACTGTCTGCAGGGGCTGCCCACAGGCAGCAGCTCTTCAGGAACTGCTCCCACACGGCTCCGTCCCACGGGGTCCATCCCCCAGGAGCAAACTGCTCTAGCATTGGTCCCCCACGGGTGGGCAGCAGCTCCCCCCAGACCCCTGCTCCTGTGTGGGCTCCTCTCCACGGGCTGCAGCTCCGGCCCGGGGCCTGCTCCTGCGGGGGCTCTCCATGGGCCGCAGCCTCCTCCAGGCCACATCCACCTGCTCCACTGGGGGCAGGTATACACATGCAGTCTAGATACATGCAGTAACAGGCCTTACATGCTGAGTTTACCCAGAAGCCGTCCCTTGGACATTCTTGATTGTCTAGCTACCTGAAACAGAGACATGGACATGCTAACCAGTCCCTGAGTTGATCCCTAGACTTCAGGGACCCAACCCTCAGTGGCTGGTTTGGACATCCTGGGCCCTCCAGTAGTCACCTTGAAGACTCATTGGTCTCTCTCATATCCTGCCCAGACTTATGGTTTAGTGCCTTACATTCCATAATAGGTCCCATACCCCAGGCCTTCCTTAGTGTGAGAGGTGACCCAAACAGCTGCACTGTTTTCCCAGTGGGGCTGAGGCTCTTCTGGGACAGTCCTGGCAGAAATTGGGATAAAGGTTTGTGGCTCTGTCTAGGGTATCTGGGTTCTCCAGCCTGCTCTCGTGTTTCTGGGTTCCTCTGTGCCTGCAGAGATAAGCCTTTAGTCATATATCTAGCACTGATTCTGATTTTAAAATTGATACCCCTCTTACCTCAGGGTAAATTCTGAATGCTGCCGGACATGAAGAAACTTTTCCCCTTCCTTTAATGACATTTTCCTGCCTTGTTCTAGTTTTTTTCTTGCATTTCTGTTTAAAAAGATGTAGACCACCATGACTGCTTCATTCACAGTTCATCTGTGATCAGAGAAAAAATGAAAGAAATAAAGGAAAGAAAACACACACACACACAAAACAAACAAACAAACAAAAAAACAGCTAAAAGCATTTTAAACATCCCAATGGTAGAAGTTTATTGTTTGTTTGTTTTGTTTGTTTTAGCCATAATAAAATGATATGTATGTTTATTTTTCTTTAGTAAGGTTTACAAACTAGCATCATCAGTAAAAAGAACCATTGCCTTTTGTAACCCCACTGTTGCCTTCCTCCCACATTTTCCTTCCCACATATTCATTTGTCTTCAAGGAAATTAGATCAGATTTCAGAACAATAATAACAAAATCTGCAGACAGTCTCAACTAATTTATAACTAATTTATAACTAATAAATAAGGGACTTTATGTGCTCTGTACTACCATCGAATACACTGTGGAAAAAAAAAAAAAAAAAAAAAAAAAAAAATAATAATAATAATAAAATAGTTCCAGTAACTAAAAGGAATGAGGTACAGGGAAGCTAACTTCTTCCTAGAAAGGGTAACTATTACTGTTTGGAATATATATATTTTTAAAATACTATTTTTTCCCCTTAAAAGTCACTCTCCAGATACAGGAGCAGTGAATAAAAGATATTGTTCAAATGAAATTCTTAATACTCTACATATTTCAAAATTTTAATGACTCTTTGTTGTTTTCCCTCATTCTCCCACCCATTCCAAAACACATATTCTCTTTACTCATTCTGTAATATTAATGGAAGGTGTATTTAAATTATTTAAATGTTCCCCATAACTCAGCAACACTCATTGACTATGTTTGAATCCCTTGTATGTTTTTGAACTGGCTTCTGCTTAACAGTGATATGGTCAAGGTGCTAACCTTGTCTGACTCATCCCTATATCTTAGCAAGTCTGAAATAGCAGCAATTACACTTGAGGAAGCTGGGGTGTGGGGGGTGGATAGCAAAGAAGAAATAAAAAAGAAGAAAAAAAAAAGAAAAGTAAAAGATGCCACTAAAGCGAAATATACCAAGTCACTCGTAAAGACATGTTTGTGTTAGATGGTAGCTTTTTATTATTATTATATTTTAACTGTTACTGAAAAAAAATGGGGATTTAGAGTTTGTTTCATCTGGCAATCTGGCAGAATGTGCATAGCCAAGCTAAACATTTAATCTCCTTTTCTATTAAGTGGAGAGAAACAGACCCTTCTTAGTACAATGTATCTCAGACTAAAGTAGACAGTCTTTAAGGTTCTTCACTGAGAGGGTGGTTGGGCACTGGAACAGGCTCCCTAGAGCAGTGGTCGTGGCACTGAGCTTGCTGAAGTTCAAGAAGTGTTTGGACATTGCTTTCAGATATATGATCTTATTTTGGGGTGGGCATGTGTGGAGCCAGAGGTTGTACTCGATGATCCCTGTGGGTCCCTTCCAACTTGGGATACTCTATGATTCTATGATAAAATACTCTCTGAAAATCCTCAAGTCTCTTCTGGCTAGAGTGAAAAACTAGGTCAATTAGCTTGGCTGTAGATGCCCAATTTAAAATGAAGTTGAAGCTCACCACCATCATCTAGAAAAAAAATAATATATATATTATTCTGAATGTTTCCAATACTATAGTTCATTTCTTCTGTAGTACCATCTATCTCAAAGCACAGTACTTCAGAGAGGCACAGCTGAACTGCATCAGACTCCAACATCTTTACAATTGCAGTTACTGATCTGCCCCTCCTTAGGAATAGGCTAGTACAGGTAGAGGTCACTTCCCCTTTCTTGTCCTGTTGGTAAGGATGGGAGTTTTGGGATGATTTGAATCTCTTCTGGAATGTAGTATAAATATCAGAAAATGGCAGAAAGTTGACCTATACTCTCATCATTGTTTGAAGAGACAGGTACACAGAACCTGCCACAATTAATCATCTGCTTCCTAACTAGCTTTGGTCAACCTGAGGAGCCTGGGGCTGTCGTTGCCCTAATTCTGTACAAAGAATAGATCTATATACCTATTTGCATGCAAACTGGCCTTTCAAATCACTGTACTTTTTGCCTAGATGAGAAAAGGGAACTGATCTAATGGTTTATTGATCCAGTCCCAAATGGCAGGCTAAATGATCTTTCATGGCAAAGCCTCTGAACTATCGTTCATTTATTTCTACAGTAGCACTTTTATTTTTCCTTGGATTTAGAAATCAAATTTACAAATGTAGTCTTTACTAACTGTAGTGTTAATTTGATTTATTTATTTATTTATTTATTTATTTTAATTAATGTTCCCACAGACTGCCATGGTCAAAATGCTTGTATTGGTGTCATTGTTGTTAGTCCTTCGTGACTATATATCAGTGTGATAGCAAACTTAATTGAGTCAAGTACAGTATGCAATTAGATGACTATGAAGGCCTTTATACTTGACAACTATTATTTGGCTCACAGTTCACTGTGCCACTCAGTCCTTGAACCATTCTACAGCTGCTTTGTCCTCTTATTTGCCTCTCCTGCCCAAGGAGATTTGTCTGTTCAAAAAGAAAAGGCTTCTCTTACCTTGTCACATCATTGCTGCGTACTTGTGGTTAATTTCAAAATCGCTGTGGTAGTCAATCAAATGTAGATTCATTGTGTCTTTGACTTGTTCCATTAGGCATGTCTGTTTCTTCTTTTGCTTGCTCAAGGTTATGCTATAGGCTACGCATCAGAATTTCTATAGTATCTAATAACTCAGGTTTCTTCCACCAAAACTAGTCCTTAACAATCTGGGCAGAAAATTATAGTATCTTACCCCTGGTCACTTGCACTGGGGACTGAGGTAGCTTCTGGTGGAAGTTTATAATCAAAGGAAAGAAATTGGTGTTTACATGACAAAATTAATTAGATTAATTCCAAATGTGAGATAAGTCATTCTCAGGACTTTGCTAAATATTTTAGTTCAATTATCATTGTTAGAGTGCCAACCTCATATGTAGATGTCTACACCATAGATATCTAACATTTGGTGATGGCTTTTTATTTGTATTTATGTGGAGCAGTATGTCTTCATGCCAGCAAAGACGGCCTTTGCCTCTTAAGGCAATGCAGTGTTAAAATGAGGAGGATCTGAAGGACCCCATTCATTTTTAGAAGCATCCTCAGTGAAAGAGCCTGCAACACTGGCATGTGGCACCCTTGGGATACAGTAAACAACTCACCTATTTATGTCCCTCAGAAGAACATATATGAGTATTTACAACAACTCTAACACAGTGGTGGTAATTTCAATTGCTTAGCCAAAGAGTCTCCTTTTGAAAAGATATATAAAAGAAAATAATACATTATCAGGTCAACAGTAAGGCAATTGGTTTGACCACAACAGGGAGTAAAATGTCAGATTCTTTTAAGAAAGGCAGATCATATCTGATGAGCACTTGTGCCTAGAAAGCACATGTTTTTATGGACAAAGAATGAATAGCATTTGTTACAGTGCCATAGAAGCAAACATTAATCAAGACACTAAAGATGAGGTGCAGACAATAACTGATATGCAGAGAAGTGGTAGAGCTCACAGTGACTCGTGCTGAAAGAAGCATTGTTGAATACAAAATCTTTTAATATCACTGGCAAAGCGATAATGTCTGTTCTCTGCATACATAAAGAAGGAAGGTAAACATGACAGAGAAAAATATAAAAAGACAACTCCAGCACCAGAATACAATTTTTAAAGGTGTTTTAGTTGGAACTGAGAGAAATGGTTCCTAGCATTCAGTAGATCTGTTTTCTGGAGCTTTCCAAAAGACATAGCATAAAGAAAGATAATACGCTATTATATTGTTTGATAAGCTTTAGAAAAGGATTTTATGGTGCAGTGGTAGTATTATTTTGTGATAGTGGAACGTTGGCCTCTTAGTCTCAGGAGTTTCCAAGTTTTGTGGAAACATGGATAAATGTTCTTGTCCATGTTTATATTTTAAATATAATTATTTAGTTCAACTTATCTTGAAACTACAGAATGATTGTTAGGAATGTGAGTATTCTCTAATTCACTTCCTAGTGGAATGGAATGGTTAATATTTGCAGTATATATACTTCTGTTGTACAAAAACACCTCTTTTATTTATCTTTATTTATTTATTTAGCATGCAACGATACTTTGTTGCATTCTCTCAGGGCAGAAAATATAATTGTAGAACAAAAAATAACTGGTACATTACTCACACTAGCTCTTTGGGACTGCTTTTACTTCTCTTTTGAACGTTACCCTTTAGCTAGGTTGGTTTTGAAACCAAACCAACAAAAAAAAAAAGACAAAAAGACAAAAAGACACCACCTGCATCTTAAAATTAGGCTGTTGAGACAGGAGACAGAAGCTCATACAGCAAGAGATACAGCAATTGAGAGAGAAGGGACTTGTTGGGTATATAACCAAAATAAGTTTATTGACAATATTTTCTTTACATTAAGGTGGGTTATATAGACAGTCATGATGCTTATTCTCATTATGAACATTGTAATGCATTCACTTTTTAAAATAAAGTGCCATTTCTCCTTCACTTTCAACAATGATGCTGGAGACACAGACCAAGATTTGCACCCTGCTAGTTGCACCCTTCTGCCCCTCCCACGGGATGCAGACCTTTCTGAACTGATCCTGTATGGGCTTCCCACAGGCCACAGTTCTCAAGAACTCAAGTTCTCAAGTTCCCAGCAGGTGGGACAGGGAGTACAGACACAATGTCTAAGCATCCAAGCTTAAAAATATAAAAATCATGTTCAAGAAGGGCAACGAGGAGAGTGTGATGAACTAGAGGCTGATCAGCTCAGTCTTAGTCCCTGGAAAAGATTATGGAGCAAATATGCCTAGAGACCTTGTCCAGGCACATGAAGAACAAGGTGTCTGGCAATTGCCAGAGTAGATTCAGCAAAAATAGCATGTCTGTGTGTGACGAGGCTGGAGAAGGCAGCTCAGGAAGTACCTAGTGGCTATTTTCTACTAGACATAAAGTAGAGGTGTTATAGAGGAGTTGGAGACAGACTGTGCTCATAAGTATATGATGAGAGCATGAGTTGACTGTCACAAGCTGCAAAAGGAAAATTTCCTTTAGGTATAAGGAGAATAAAAATCTTCACAAAAAGGATGTTAGGCATAGAAATAGGTTGCTCAGAGAGACTGTGAAGAATATTTTGAATATTATTTGTGATTCTCAGTACTCAGTTTGTTAAGTCCTTGAGCAATTTGACCTAACCTCAGAGCTGATCTTAGTTTGAGGAATGACTGAACTAAACATTTCCAGAGGTTCCCACTTCACTAAAGTAAAGTACAGAAAGCCCTACTGAGACCCTCATGATCAACTTACTCTGTATATAAAGTCCTATCCTTTTTAGTATTTCATTTAATTTAACAAATGAATATGATATTCAAAATGCCTTCCTTCATTTGTACTGTTATGTTAACTAACCACATCTTGCAGGATTTTTCCACACATCCTGAAAGCCTAGAGTCGTTGCTGTGCTGTTCATAGGTCAAATCTAAACTGTGACTGTGGCAGGAAAAGACTTTATCTGCTAACCATTTATCTCTTGCTTTGGGAGGAGAACAAACACTCACAGATCTCTACTAACTGCTTTGCATATCCTGAGGTAACTAATGTGCTATCATACTAAGGACATCTCAGAGGCAAAGTCGTTCCCACCCAGGAATGACGTAGGAGCAGCTGTACAAAAGCAACTACTCCTAATCCACTGCTTACTGCAGTATAACCTGGTTGCAAAAGAAATGGTCTCCTCACTGCACATGGTTGTGCTGACATGTATAAAAACTGCCGTCTTCCCAAAATGTTTCTTTACTGCAGGAAATCTGATGCAGAAAAAGGGCTTAGGAAAGTATTACTTTTACAAACAGTGTTTCTGGGCTTGTTATGCACCAAAGTCTGCTGTCACATACCAATCAAAACATCTGATTGAAAGATATTTCTGTCTGCTCAGCAGCTGTCTCATAAAGAGGGTGTACAGGGGAATGTTCATAGTAAGGGCACATAAATGTTTAGTCTTACCATGAATCTCTCAAATATAAGTTCATTTTGATCTAAGAGTGATCTACTAATATGTTACTTCATTGTTAAAAAAAATATATATAGAAAAAATACTGATTGTTTAATGGGAAGGGAAAGAGAGGGGAGGGGAGGGGAGGCTCATGTACGCAAGATTAATGGGACCTGAATTGTCCCTTTAGAAAGACTTTGGATTATTGTGTGATTTCTCAGGGCCTTGTGCTGCTCTGGTCTTGTGTTCATTCTTAGTTCTGTGTTGGGTCAGGATTTTCTTTCCTCTATTTTCTTCTATGTCTTCTACAACCATAAGGCACTTTTATAATGTTATAGGTGCTATGCAGTGTCAGTTTCTTTTGCCAAGAGTTTTATCACATTCATCAAGGATGTTTGACTGTCACTTCACATTTGCTTTCAGTTGTCATAGTTTTCAAACTGTGTCAATTTAATTTATGTTATCACCAAGTTAGGTAAATACAAATAGCACTTTCTGTGTTATGAGGTCAGCTTTTTCTCAGTTTCTTTCCTGGTAAAGCTCTGCCCAGGTTGTTTTTGGACAGACAACACTATCTGAATCTAATTAGCAAAGTGATGCAGTTTGAAATTTGTGTTGTTGAAGATAGTAGGAATTTCTGTCTTCAGGTTGGAGTACAGATTTGAATGAAGAGTGATACATGCAAATGAATTATCTAAAGACAATCAACCTACAAATATCTGATTCTAGCATGTTCTGAACTTAAGTAGAGGACATATTTCTCACCATGCCTAAAATACCCTTTGAAAGACTGAGCTGTTGGGAGAATAGAATATGAGAATATTTGGCTGCTGGAATACACCTAGGACTTACGTATGCTAAGAAAGAGCTCCAATATTGCAGTTAGTTTTTGAAGCTTTTAAGATTTGAATGAATTGAGTAAAGTCAGCAGAGCCAAGATACATAATATGAGATGAAAAATATTTATTTTATCTTCTTTGGTAGTGCTTGCTTGATCTGTGCCAATATAGCCCCTATTGTCTTCCAGAAAAGTTACACATAGCAGAGCTTAGTAGGATTAGTCCATGAAGGCTCAGGATTTCAGAGGTACTCTTTCTGTCAAAGAAATAGATGCAGAGGCTTAGAAGTGCAAGTAACTTGTGGAAAAATAAAAAACCTACACATTTTTTTCATCTGCATAAAATTACTAGAAAAATAGAAAAATGAGATGTGCTACGAAATGTTGCAAAGGGTTTACTTAATTTTCAGCTTAAAAAATTTTGAAGCTTTATGCATTACAAGGCAACATGAAAGGGAGAAGGTCAAAGGAGATAAAAATTCATCCTAAATCACATTCTGACCTTGAAAAGAGATTCTTTATAAAAACAGTGAAAACAAGCTACCATGATAACAGCCAGCATTAGAGGTACAGGCTACCTTTGAAAATAAGGTTGGTACATATAACCTTATTGTCAACATTTTGGGAAGAGATTTTTTTATAGTCATAATCCTGAATTGTTTTATATGTAGAGGAGGGTAGCTTCAATTCAAAGAATATTGGGCAGCTGAAAAGTAATTATTAAATGAAACTGAAGTGGGTTATTTCAGTAAGTATATCAGCATATAAGGAACATATATATTTGTATACATATTTGCCCTGAGAAGCTGTGGATGCCTTGGAGGTGTTCAAGACCAGGTTGGACAAGGCCCTGGGTAACCTGACGTGGATGGCATCCCTGCCTGTGGCAGGGGTTTGGAACTAGATGATTTTTAAGGTCCCTTCCAACCCAAACCGTTCTATGATTCTATTAATAGTGAATGCGAAAAGGGTCTCTTACTCTCTCTTCCTCACTTCCTTCTTTGCAGTTTCCTTCCACCTCCTCTCTCCTCTCTCTCACTCTTTTTTTTTTTTTTTCCCCTCCCTACAAAAGCTACAAGACAAAGGGATAAGTGTAAGATCTGTGTCCTTCCACATTTTTGCATCTCATTTCTTCTGCCCCTGATGTTTTTCAAAAAGACACAGCTCGACTATGGGTCAAGAAAATTCAGAACTATTTGATTTGCTTCTGTAAAGAACAAAAGAGAAATGTACCAAAACACCACAGAATAAAACAAGAAAGTGTTTCACATTTAGTTGGCTACAGTAAGTGCTCTGTGACTTGTGACCTAACAGGTGCATGGTATTACCACGGCAGAAGGTTCCTGGTCAAAATTCCTTGGGCAGATGTATTATGTATTTTTGTCCTGTGCTTAAGTGGACCTATAGCAATGATCAAAGCTAAATGCATCAAACACATTTGAACCATTTTCCACTGCCTTTCAGGGAGGTAATAAATGTCATGCATCACATGCATCATGGAAATTGATGAGCAGGGAGATTAAGGACCAAGTGAAGAGAATTATAAACTTGCATTAGTTAAAACTTTAAGGGAAATTACTTCTTGTCACACAATGGTCTAGAGCAGAGGAAATTTAAAATTTCTGTGAGAAAAAAACAAACAAACAAACAAAAAACAACAGCTATTTAATGCCAAGAGAACAAAACAGTCTTCATTTGTTGTAATTCTTCCAGAGAAGTTAATTTAGTTAAATCTTCTCTGTTTGTCCAATTATGTGAAAGAACTCAATTTTCTACTCTTTCCTGGTTGCCTCTTTCCATGCATGATAATACCAATGATAATCATAATTTTGATTCAGGAATCTCAAGGCATTCTTTTTCTTTACTGAGCACATCTAATGAATGTGTTTTCCAGTTGTCATTTCTCTTTGAATCAACAGATTCTGTAAAATAAACTGTACAACCTAAGCAGCATGCCCTGACACAAAAGGATGCAGTAGAATAGTAGGCATAGAAAATCTCTTTATGGATCAGAAGCACTTATAAACATGAAAGTAAATATCAATAAATAATTAAAATTGTTTAAATATTTTATTTGCTGAATTGACTGATGCCACTCAAGACAACTCCAGTGTTACAGACTTGGGATTTGAACAAGAAGGTTTTAAACATAGCTATAAGCATGTATTAAGCTTTCATCTAATTTGCATAATGTAAACAACATGTTAATGTTCTCCTAAAATACTTACCAGTTTTTCATAGCATATATATATACTGTCTTTGGGAAATGATGATCAAAGCTCCCATGTTTGTATTTCATTATGAAATCAAAATACAACCTGAATTTGCCTGGATTTCGTTAATATTAACAGAATTTTTCAGTGAAACGTGGTTCTCGTGGCATGTGTGTCCAATATATTGCAATTTTATGAACTTGCAAATGAGCTTGCAAAAATAGTTTTGATTGTCACTGTTACTATGTAGTGGGGTCAACCAGCAACCAGAGTACAGCCTTGCATTCTAATGGGTGAATCAAAATGTCTCTTGACATTACTGCAGATAGGATTTCACCTAATGGCTTCAAGATGTGAGTAAAAATGTCACATCAGTAAAAAGATATTTATGCATTTCCCCTATGGTAATTTAAAAGGGCTTTGTAAGAAGTATATGATAAGCCTTCATTAGGTTAACTCCGACTATTTGAAATAAATGTCTGATATCTAATTTTAGAAAAAAGTAAATGTGAGAATATAATGGTGTAGTTACTGGAGATCTGCTTTCTTGTAAATCACTGAAATAGCAACCTGTTTGTTCTTTATTTTTAAATAAACACTATATCTTATGAGCATAAATACTTATAAAACAGTTGCACTTCTGTAAGACATGGTTAGCTTGTTCAAATATATGAAAGAATATAGTCTGGAAGCCATCCAACTAATTATATTACTTTTAACTAAAAAAAAAATGCATTCTGGAAGAAAGACATACATTGAGTTAATTTCATATAAAAGCTTAAACTATATGTTTCAAATAATCAATTGATTCTAATAATCAAATATTTACTTACAAGAAAAAAAAAAAAAGACAAATTAGTGAAGAACAGAGAAGTATAAAGTGTGACATTTATATGGTATGGATGCTTCTAGCAAAAAAAAAAAAAAAAAGTTCAGTCTTCCTTGAAGGAAAGGAAGTAGGACCTGTCTCTACTTCTAACAACTGTCTATCATGCCAGCAAGATAACTTCTTTTTTTTTTTTTTTTTCTTCTCAGTTTCTTGCATTATCTATTCTCATCTGGGAACTCTAAGTGATACTGTAATACTGTTATTAACAGCTTCAACACTTGTCAAAAATTAAAATGTAGTTACAAAAATACAACAGCAAACATTTTGCTCTTTGCTCAATGCTTTATGTTTTATATCTTTTATATAAAAATCATAGAATTGGAAAAGTTTGGAAAAGTTGGAAAAGACCTCCAAATCATCTTGTCCAACCATCACCCTACTACAAATGTCACCCACTAAACCATGTCCCTAAGTACCAGGTACAACATTTCCTTGAACACCCCCACGGATGGTGATGCCACCACTTCTCCCTGGGCAATCAGTTCTTCCTTTTACTTTAAAGTACTAATAAAACTGAAGGGAAGAAATAAAGACAGTGGTATTCTGTGAAAAGGACAATGGGCACAAATTGAAATACAGATAAATCTATTTAAACAAAAGAAAAAAGCTTTTTTTTTTTTTATTTTTTTTTAACTGTGAGTGTGGTAAAACATCATAACAGGTTGCCCAGAGAGTCTGCGGAGTCTCCATTCTTCGGGACATTCAAATCCTAAGTTGATAACCTATCTTCTAGCTAGCCTTGCTTTGAGCAGAATGAGGAATTAGACGGCATCTAGAGGTACCTTCCCAGTTCAGACATTCTGGGATTATGTCATTTTGTTTTATTTTGTTTTGTTTTATCTTAAAAAATAATCTAAATAATTGTGATTATTACACTAAAAAATCATCTAAATTGTGATTATCACATTTCAAGTTACACTAAAATACATTTTCTGGTAGATATCAAAATTTTCTAAGACCACCCTTCTGGTCTACAGATTTCAGGCACAGAGAATAAATTATATTTTGGATGATCTTTTCCATGGTTACCTATCTTGAAATTTCATTCAGGTTACAATAAGTGTATGGTCTTATTTACAGCAAATTTCTCTTCTGAATATACATGTAGCTAGCAAGGGGAACCTGTGATGCCTTTGTCTTCAGGAATAAAAGCTCTCCAGCATCTGATAGGTTCACATGAGTTCCACTTGGTCTTTCACTAAGACTGCAGCACTTCACACATTTCTTTACACAGATTCATATGTAGCCATCTTGTCTATTATGCTATTATTCTGACAGTAAATCAATACATTTTCATAAACCTACTAGCTGTATTTTAAAAACCACTGTTCTATCAACTTCTCTCAACTCTCAATATATCAGCTCTCAACTCTCAATAATACAATACATTCTCTCAACTCTCATATATAATCATGAGTAATACATGACACAGTCACATATTATAAGTAAGATAACTGTATATGTGATTTTTTTTGCTTGCCTTTTTACTTGTGTGTGTGTGTGTGTGTCTGTGTTTTGCATTAAATCATTTGTGTTTTTTCTTTAAACACAAATACTTCTATTGTTCATTTGTTTGTTTATCTTTCTAGAACAGGAACACAAAATGACTTAATAGCCTTCCCAAATGTAAAGATGATATGTTGTGAAATAGTACCCAGATTGCCTCATGTATCATTTCAGCCTTATTCTCAATTTCAAAACAGTAAATCCAAAGGTTTTGATACATTAGAAATAAAACACTGAATGAATGAACCCAAGAGTGAATTATTCACAAAACTATCCAAGAACTTTGTTCATGCTGGAAAATGGAGACTACATAAATTCTTTTGTGTTATTTATTTTGTACTCATACAAAAAGCTGTCAGACCTACCCATCTAGTCTCTGCTGGGTTCAAAGGCCAGGAAGACTAGTTACTTAGCAAATGGAAAAGTCATCAGTCTTTTTAGAAATGAGTTCCTGACTAGGCCTGAGGCTATCACATATGATGACACGATTATTATTTTTGTATTAGTAATGAGAATTAACAAACTGCTGCAGTTAGCATAAATTAAGCCCAGTTGACAGTAGTTCAAGCATGTGAACTTTAGCTAAATGTACCAGAAGAGGAATTAGGTTTGTTATGAGAATAGACGATACTTTTGAGTGTAACCGGCTTGTCTATCAATGAACATTGCAATCGAGACAAGCAAATTGTGAAGGACAGCAAAGTTAAGTCTGTTTTTAGATGCCAAGTGAATTTGAATGATCTGGATAAGAAGAGATCTCAAGTGACCACATGACCTACTGCTACCACATGAAGACATGTGGTAGTGAACATGTGGACATGTGAAGACATGTGGACATGTGAAGACTGCTACTCCGGCACCTCTTGTGTTGTGTTTTGCCTATTCAGAAAGCTGTTTTCCCTGAAACGTCACCAGCCTGGTGCTGGGCCCAGCTGGGCCCTTCCATGGGGCCATTGGAGCCGGATGGAGCCGTCTGGAACTGCCTGTGTCCAGCATGGGGCAGCCCTGGCCTCTGCCCATGGAGGGCCTGCAGCCCCTAGCCAGCACCTGGGCACGGGCACCCTATGGACCTGCTCTGATTGGGATACCTGTGAAGCTATTGACATACCAACTGAATGTCTATCTGCTAATTTTGTTATCTAATGTTATTATCAGTTTATTGTCTGGGAGTGGTTCATTTGGTGTAACTGAAATACCTGTCTTAGTCTGAATTGAACAACTTTCAGGAGGTGTGCCTGAAACTCGGAGTTCAGGCTTAACTTTATATAATGTAAACTTTTTCATAAAGTGGATGATGCATGATAGATAAGCTATTTGCAATCAGTTACTATTTTGTGTATTGCTTTATAAGTTATTTAAAGAAGTGGCTTGATACACTAACATGAAGTCAGGCTCAGAAAAAGACATTCACACAGCACAGTAACTGATTATTGTTAGGATGGTGAAAGTATACCAAGTCATTTTCAATAATTTTACAGCAGCCTGGCTAACCAGGGAAGTCCCAGTTGACTGGAGGTTTGTGAATGTGACACCCATATACAAGAAGAGCAGGAAGGGAGATTCAAGGAATTACAGGCCAAAATCTGACCACGGTACCAGGGAAGGTCATGAAGAAGATCATCTTGAGTGCCATCAGACAGCAATTAAAGGACAACCAGGTGATTAGACACAGTCAGAATGGGTTCATGAAAGGCAGGTTCTCCCTGACTAACCTGATCTCCAATGAAAAATGACCCGCTTGGCAGAAGAGGGAAGGCTGTGGATGTCATTTACTTGGAGTTTAGAAAGCATTTGATAATGTTTCCCATAACATTCTCCTGGAGAGACTGGCTTTCCATGATGTAAAAATTACATTACAATTACACTGGGTAAAAAAAAATGTCTGGATGGCCAAGCCTAAAGGGTTGTTGTGAATGGACTTAATGGAGGCAGTCACAAGTACTATTTCCCAGGGCTCAGTACTGGGGCTAGTTTTGTTTAATATTTTTATCAAAGATTTTGATGAATGGATTGAGTACACTCTCAACAAGTTTGCTGATGACACCAAGTTGGGTGGGAGTGTTGATCTGCTTGAGGGTAGGAAGGCTTTACAGCGGGATTGGAATATGCTAAATGGATGGGCTGAAGAGAGACCTCATCACCCTCTAGAACTACCTGGAAGGAGGTCGAAGCAAGGTTGATCTCTTTCTTTTTTCTCAGGCGACAAGTGATATAGAAAATAGCTTCAAGTTGTAATAGGGGAGGTTTAGACTGGATATCAGAAAGATTTTATTCATAGAAAGAGTAGTTAGGCATTGGAACAGGCTGCCCAAGGAAGTGGTGGAGTCTCTACCCCTGGAGGTATCTGAGAGGTGTGTAGACATGATACTTAGAGACATGATGGTTGGACTTGATGATTTCAAGGGTCTTTTCTAACCTAAATGATTCTATCCCATCTAAAAGGTATTTTCCACCTTCATTTTCCATGATAAAATGATATTTTTTGCACTTTTCTTACATACTTTGATGGCAATGGCAGCTCCCTTTTTACCTTTCCTTAAGTGCTTCTTAATTAAGAACTAGAGAGCAATAGTAAATATATAGCAAACAATTTTATTTTCCTGAGATCCGTTTGTTAAAATGCTACCCCCCTAAGGCTTGATGGGAGAAGTGAAGACTTCCCTAAAATAATCCCTAATTCTCTTTTGCATTTCATTCTTTTATTTATCAGAGTGAAATATGTTGGTTAGATGGGTTGTTGCTGTGCTAATCATCACCAGCTGTTCATAATTGTCTAACAGTTACAGGTGCAGCAGTTTGCTACTGTGCTGTAGGCCTCCAATCTGCTCTTCCGAAACAGCTCAACAACAAAAAACTTTTTTCTCTCCTTTGTAAATGCTCAAGGAACTCATCTGAAAGGCTTTGTATGCAAAATACATTATCCTCTTCCATCTCTCCATTTCAACTCCTCCCCATCCCCCACCCCTGAAGAAGTACAGTGATAAAAAATCTTAGTGACTTGTTATAAAAAAAAAAAAAAAGGCCCATCACTCCATCACTAAATTTACTGTTAGATGAATATATTCATTTACATGTTACCTCTTGTCTACTAGTAGGGACAGAGGAAATTGAAACAATATTTTAAATGCGAATTCAATCCCCCCTCTTCCTCTTTAAGGACCACAGCAATGCAGGAAAAGGAAAACATGAATAAATAAACTAGGTATATAAATCAGCAGATGTATTAATATATGTTAAAAGCAGATAGAGTCTCATACTAACAGATTAGTCATCCAAAGAATATGATGGTAAAATATGTTTCCTGTTACTGACCAGCCAATGTTGTCTGTTCTCTCTGTAGAGCAAAGAGATGGTGATGGCTACTTTTATCCAAAAAATATAAAACACAGACAATGTATCTGCTTCATAATATCAAGCAATTTTGTGTGTGTTGCTTGCCAGTAACATGCCAGTCCTGTTGATGACTAGGAAAAGATGTTTACTAAGAATTATACTATCTACCACCCTATCATACTAAACTATCCACTGAAAAGCTTAATTTTGGATGTCTGCATAGGTTTGGTATTGTTGAGAGCATTATTGGGTAGATATATCTTAAAGTTATGTCCCAAAGATATGTCTACCCAATAAAATCTTATGATTAACATGTACTCTGTTACCAAATATTAAAATCTCCAGCCATCTTAGTTTCCTTTAATAATCTTAAAATTACTATTTTGTGTGTGTGTGTGTGTGTTTTCTCTTTTGTTTTTGTCATCCCTTCACCTCCTCACCCTCCTCCTTTTAGATGAAGTGAAGGGCTAAGTATTAATATATATATATATATATGTATATATATATATATACATATATATATATATATATATATATATATACACATTATCTGGCAGAAGATAGAAGATAGAACTGATGAACTGAAAATGCCTGTAAAATCACAGCACTCACAGTACCAGTTTCAGTGGAAGCAAGACACTGTTTAATGAGAATAAGAAAGAAAGACTATTGCAAGAAATGTATAAAGACCTTAAGTGCCCAAAGGGTTCTTTGACTTGTAGCAATGGAGAAAGAGAGATCAAAAAGAAAGAGAAAAACAAAACAAAAGTAAGATGTGGTAAGATGTGTAAATGACAGAGTGATATCAAAAGCACCATTTGTGTAGGCCTAAAGTAAAAGGAAATATGAAGTGTTCGTTGTCATGTTATACCAGAATCTGCCTTAATCTTTTCTTTGTGTTATGTTGGTGTTGTTATTCTGATGTGTTTTGTCTCTTGGACGTACTTTTAAAACTGAGTATCAAAGCGTCCATAACTGGCTGGGAATTCTTTTAGTTCAATGCCAAAATTTTCTCTCAGAAATCTTGACAACACTAAACAGAATGAAAAGCAGACCAGACCTACAAGATCATCAGTTGTCACTGAAGACAGGGTAAGTAACACAACAGTTAAAATGAAGATTGTTCTCTCTTTTTTTTTTTTTTTTCTTTGTTGCTTGATGAATACAATTTGGAGAGACTAATAGAGCAGAGAGTTGCCGACACCAACAAGAAGTCAAAATATTTTAAGAAATGAATGGTGCCATTAAAGTGTCATTAAAAAAAAATCACAACAGCAAGGAATTCAGTCTAGGATCTAAAATTCTTTCATCCATCTGTCACTAATTAAAAAGAATGTCAAAGAACATATGGTCATGAAACTACAGGGAGTTAAGAAAGGAAAATCAAAGAAGCTGCACTAACTGTGCACCTAAATAACAGAGTTTTCAAGTAAGTGCCTAACAAATCCCCTGGAAAGTTAGGTAAAGGTAGGAGGCTGACTTGGAAAGAAGAACCACAAAAAAATCATGTGACGTGATGACTTCATCTCTTCTGGTACAACAAAGTGTCTGGATACCCAGTAAATACTATTACTTGAGGGTCACAAGCACAAGTTTTATTGGCCCCTATAGTCTGTTTCTGTTGATGAAGGTCTTGGGGACAGTGTGTGTAAATATTTAATAGAAATATATTCTAACATTCAAAATGAATTGCAGAAGTGATGAAAAACTTTCCTTGGAAAATATGAGGGAGACTGGCTGCAAGGGAAGCCAGCCAGACACTTTCTGTTGGTTTTTATATCAATATTTTCTGTGAATATGTTATAATTGCTTTTGTTGATCTACTCTTCCTCTAGATTTTACTATATTAACTGCATTAAAAAAAAAAAAAATAAATAAACAAAACCAAAAACATAATTGACTTTTTCTATGGCATTCCATTAAATTCATTATTAAATAATTTAGTTTGCAAGAATTGAAAACCTCTTACTTTTTCAATAATAATGGTCTGTTATGTCTTACAGACTGAACAGAAATATGAAGCAAGACTATGCAATATTTTTGTATAATAAATAACATTATGTGAAATGTATTAGACTAGGAATATTAAATGAATATTATTTTTTTTTATTGCCACAACTTATCGTATACAGAATCTATTTCAGTAGCCACATATCATTTTCCATTTCTTAGTAGTTTGCATAATGGTGTTTATTCTTTAACATCATAGTCATACCTTCCTCATAATTCAATCTTATTGCATTGTGAGTTTTATACAGGGAGTATTACATTACTTTGCAGTTTATCTCTTCTGCTTTTCCTCCTTAAAGTCATTTTCCTCTCCTCTACTTATCTGTCCCTCTTCCATGCTCATCCATATTCCTACCAATATATATATATATATTGGTATATATATATATATATATATATATATATATATATATATATATTTATTTATTTATTTATTCCCTCTGGCATGAATTTTGGGAGTAGGGGATGGGGGTGGAGAAAGACTAGAATAATTAAGTATTGACAGTCTGCAGACAGTGTGTGTTTATCCAGATTTTTTCAGTAGAACACTCATCCCTCAAAGAAATGTTAATTTATCTATCTGAAACTCTCCCTTTCAGTAAATTTTTGTGGTTTAAACTAACTAAATAAAACCTTGAAAACTGTAAAGAATATCTCATTTTAAAAAAATAATAAAAAACTTGTTCTTAATAATGTTGAAAAACTACTGACTATAATTATAGACCCCTTCACGGTTAAAACATATGAAAGATCATTTTTGAAGCAAAACATTTTAAAACGCTCAAAAATGCCATGTTTTATTCATGATTTTTTTCTTCAAAATTTTAATTCATGGAATATAATGAGATTTATTTTATTTTATTTTTTTCTCTCTCAGTTCAGGAATATCTTCCAAAATTTTGAGAAAGCTAACCTGAGAAGTTACTTGCAGTTGAATATATTTGTATATAACTGAGCTCTATATGTTCATTCTTCCCTCATCCACAGATTGCCGGAGGCTGGGAAATCATATATAATGAGGGAGCAAGGACGGAAGATACCGTATACATTTCCTTCATTCCTTCATTCTTACTTACTTCTGTAGGTTTAAAAATTCAATTTTTTCTGATAGCAATTTCCAGTTGTTCCTTTTGCTATGCCTTTACCTTCTAGATTCCCTCAGGATCTTCCTTATCATGGACATGAGACCTTCACATGCCTGCCCATCTATCTAGGTTGCTATTATAATCTAAAGAGGGAGAGAAACCCTTCCATGAGAGGTTCAAAAGAACATCTGAACGTAAGTGTTCTGGGGTAACTATTTGCACATACTGTATGATTACGTCCGTACTGTCACTGATAGATATGCTGCAGAGCACACTATGCCAGCCAGCTCTGTCTTGTAGGGAAACAATTCAAAAAAGTTGGCTAGATCACACACAGACTATAAAGATGGGATAAAGAAATGTCTTAATTCTTAGTCTACTCTTGTCTGGAGAATTATTTCCTTCAGCCTACTGCAGAAAATGTTTTTTTGTTTGATTGTTTGTTTGTTTGTTTTGTTTTGTTTTTTTTTTGTTTTTTCTAATATGCAAACTCTGATTTTCACTGGTGTGAATCACAGGCCCCAGCACAGTGACAATTAAGACTGTTTTATAATATATACACCCTGTGGAAAGTAACTTTCTAATTTAACCTCACAAGTTATGCTTTGCTTCTTACTTTTATTTCTGATAACTAGAATAATTTGATCTTCTTTGATCTCTCGCTTAAAAGACTGTTTTCCAGATTAATAAATATTATTGCTACCATCCTCTGAACTCATGATCCAGGACAACTGTCATTGACCTCATCATCATTTTTTTTTTTTCCTTAACACATATAAAGTGTGTTGTGCAAATGCACATAATGCTAGAAAGACAGGTCCTCAATCTTATTAAGAAAACAATTTCAACTTGTATTTAAAAGTTAGTAAGATTCTCAGTTATAGCTGAGACTTATGAGAGTGGAACCTTTTGGCTTTTGTGAGAGGTGATCATCCTTGAAGAATCAAGGTCTAAATTATTTTCTTGCTGAAGTGTACTTAACAACAGAGCAGTGCATATGCATCACAGTTCAAGTACACTGATTATTGAAGAAGAACAATCAAATAAGCATCAGATTACAATTAATTTAAGTTTTTTGGCTGGACTATGAGCAAGGAGGAATACATCACTTTCAGCATGCTTGTAAGTCCTGTTGTTTCATTTAATGTTTAAAGGGAAACAGTGGGGGAAAATGGGGCTGAAGGAGGAACCCATAACACAGCAGGTGGATGTGTCCTGAAGGAAGCTGCAGTCTGTAGAGAGCCCAGGTAAGAAAGAAAAACCCTGGAGAGGTCTTTAAGTTTTGCATTTGTTTCTTAATACAGTACTCTGTTTTTAATTGGCAGTACATTAAATTAATCTTCCCCATGTCCAGTCTGTTTTTCCTGTAATCAGTAAATGATCACCCTGTGTTTACCTCAACCAATGAGCTTCTCAATTTATTTTGTCCCTGTCCTATCAAGGAAGAGGAGTTACAGAGTTCATTGCTTGGACATCTGGCAGCCAGCAAAGGTCAAAATCACCACAATACCATAACCTATTGTGTACTGATTACTGCTTTATGTAAGTAAGAACACAGAATAGACCTATGAACTTCCTTCATCATAAATGAAGACCTTTCATCACAAATACCCTCTTCTCTTTCCAAACGTTCCTTCCTAAGTATGGTGTGGTATTTCCTATCTCTAATTTTTACCCGTCCTGTAATTAGGCATTTTTTCATGTCCAAGGTCTCCTCCATTTAAAAGGATCCTGTTAAAGATTTTTTCATCTGTGAGTGGAATAACTAGTGTATAATGGACAGACAAATGCGTAATCATTATGAGAAGTGTATGCTGATCTTGATAATGTATACTAAACTCCTGCTACTTTGCAAAAAAATAAAAAAATAAAAAAATTGAGCCCCATTATTTCAACTAAGGAGGAATCTTTCTTGTCTAGATATAATCAGGTAATGTTATAGTTGTTATTGTCATTTTAATACACATTTGAAAGTGTGAAATAGTAACTACAACTGTAAAATAACAAAGGGAATAGTTACATTAAAAGAGCAGGGTGTTGCAGGATAGTGGCCATCGGCAGAACAGATATGATTTGGCAGCTAGTTTAACTGTTTTTTGCGTTTCATTTTTGCAGTGATTACATGTACCATTGCTTTTCGAAGGGAAATTAACAGCATACCAAGTTGGATTCCTGACTGATTTAAGTAGGTGTGACTCAAGTGAAATCACTAATGATCCAATCCATCATTTACATATCTGTCCTTCTTTAATCTAAGTTGCTCTTTATCTTTTACAATCGAAAAGCTGCTAATCCCCAAATTGCTTATTGTCTCTTCAAGGTCTCATTCTGAAATGCAGCTCATCAGCTCATATATGAATGTTTCACAATAATCATAAAACAAACTTAATTCCCAGACTTTCCTTATCACCATGGTAACATACTCAGGCAAGCACAACTGAGAAATGGAGGTATCTTGAAAGATTTTGCTTTAAAAATGAAAGCCCAGTCATGTTCTAAGCACAGAGAGGATTTTTGTGAGTGTTTTTTGTGGGTAGTCTGTAAGTATACCTGACCTTCAGTGAAATGGCTCTAGAACTAGCATATGCTATTAACAAGATAACTTTCCCATTTCAAATATGCCAAGTGGTGTTGATTTTCAAAATTGAACATAAAAAAGCAGCACCTATCTTGTTCTGATATTAACTGATGATTGTTAATTCACTATTATAAATTGACTGCTGATAGCACCATCTTTTAATATAAAGACTTCTTTCCCCTCTTCCGATTTCCTTCCCAATATTCATAGATAATTTTGTTATCCACTCTTGACAGAACCAAACAATTATTTTTATATGCAATACAGATAAACAAGTACTTGTCTTTCATTGTACTTTTTGTAGTAACCCTTATCTCCACAAAATCCTCTTTCAAATTTGCAAATAAAGAATGATCAAAATGATACATGCTACTCTGAATGAGCTTTCATTCTTGCCTAACACAATGATGTGACAAGTTTGTTACATGATTCAGCTGATGACAGTCCTTTTATGCATGTGTTAAATCTATCTGTTCCAAGTGTCTTGCTGTTTCTCCTCTCTAATTGTAATGGTTTGTAGTAAATATAGTTTTGTTGTTCTTGAATTGCAGAATATAATGTATTACTGCAGTATATATGATCAGAGTTGATTTTATGTTTATTATTTCTGTAACTAAATTAATCCATTTTTCCAGTAAGACATTCTAACCTTTTGTGTTGCTGGCAGCTCCTCCCAGATTTATTAACACCAGATCTCATTAGCAAACTCCTGCCAATTTCCTAAATTGCTAAACAGTTCTGGTATTGATATCAGTGTTAGAGAAACATTTTTAAGGTATTCTAATATGTTATGTCCATACATAGATCTAGTCTACTGAGTTCTACAGTGAACACCTATCAATATTGGATTTATTGACAGTAGAAACTCTAAGGCAAGCCTCCTTATATATGTTGTCCAGATTCTACGTAAAAAAAAAAAAAAAAAAAAAAAGCAGAATCATTTCTTCCATCTATTCTAAAACCACATAAATATATTTAAGAAACAATGTTTCCTTCTGTGACGGCCTTCTTCATACATATTTTTAAAGAACACTACAAACTCCCCACAGCTTGCTTTACTATCATACCTCCTAGTGTACCGTGTTCCAGTTATCTCATCATAGCAGTTTTCACACGTTATATCAGCAGTTCATATTCTGTCTCTGTATTTCCCACGTTTCTTGCTTTGGTGAAGAAATACTTCACTTATTCCTCATTGATTTTATTCTGTTTCCTAGCTGGATTATATACAATCCTTTCATTGCATGTACTGCTTGCTCTGCAGATGCTCTTGCGTGTATTATTTCTTTTTTCTTTCCTGTCATCTTTCCTCTTTATCCATGCTGTTCTTTTATATAGCTGTTGCTCTTTTATTTGCAATTTTCCCATATTGAAACCAGTCATGAAGATCACACAGCGACTTCCAGCCTTCTGTTCATTCTGTCATGAACAAGCACTCCACTGTATTGTGATCAGTTTCTGGTAGATTTTGCCACTTTGTGTGACTACCTTCAATGGCCAGGTTTTCATCCTTGCAGTTAACTCAAACTGAACCATGATCTCTATACTTACTTGCACTTTTCTTGGAAACACAGAAAGCAACAGAAAATCAATCTACCACAGAAGATGATTCTTTAGTCAAGACTAGAGTTTTATAAGTTGTGATGGATTAACCTTGGCTGGTCACCAGGTGCCAACCAAGCTGTTCTCTCACTTATCCTCTTCAGCAGGATAAGGAGAGAAAATAAAATGGAAGAGTTAGGACAAGGCGAAGACAGTGAAATCACTCATCAATTACTGTCACAGGCAAAAAAAGATTTGACTTGGGAAAGATTAATTTATTGTCAATTAATAACAGAATAGTCTAGTGAGAAATAACAACCAAAACACCACAACAAAACATCTTCCCCCTCATGCTTTTTCACTCAGGCTCAACTTCTCTCTTGAATCTTCTACCTACTCTCTCCCAAGCAACGAAGGGAGATAGGGAATGGGTTTTTTGATCGGTTCATAATGCTTTGTCTCCTCCTTCTTCACATTCTTTCTCTGTTACAGTCCTTCAGGACCAGACTGCTGCAGTGTTCATCCCACACAAGCTGCAGTCACTCCTCTCTCACAGCTGCTGCACAGTGTTTTTTACATTTTCTTATTACTGAGGTGTCACCAGTGTTACTGAGTTCTGCACTGGTTAGTGGTTGGTATCTTTTGAAGCCAGCTGAAGTTGGCGTTGTCCTAGTTGTCCTACATGGGGGCAGCTCTTGTTTTGTTTTGTTTTGTTTTGTTTTGTTTTGTTTGTTTGTTTGTTTTTTGTTTTTTCTCACAGAGGCCGCCTCTGCAGCCCTACCATGGCCAAAACCTTGAGTAAACCCAAACCTTGGTTAAACCCAAGACATAAATGAAGGTCTTATGCACTGAAGCTGAGTTGAAAATTTCCACTCTTCCTGGCTGTTTGCGGGATTTTATCACTCACTGCAAATACATCTGTTAGGGAGGCTGGTTTTGCAAAGCGTTCTGTATTAAAAATAATTGTTCCCACCCCCTTTCCACAAAAATTTCCACATCAATTTACTGTTTGAGTTTATAATCAATATTTGTTGCAACACTATTGAAGGAAAGCAAACTAAAGAACCAGATAATAATTAACTGCTGGTGGCAGGGGGGAATACTAAGTCAACTCCGTGGCTAAAAATAGTTAAGGTTGTACCATTGCTCTTGGGAAATGCTCTGGAGGTATCCAAAGTATACGTACCAATTACCCTCTTTGACATAAAAACACACAACAATGCCAAACATTTCCTGTACTCAAAATGGGATCATCCCTTGAACAAAGTTCATGTTTACTCTACATAAAAGATAAGTATCAAAGTATCAAACTTTTTACCCTACAGGATGATGATGTTATTCTCTGGGGCACAATTTTCTAGCACATAATATAATGTTTTAAAAAGCTACCATTTGTGCATAGAATTATTCTTGTTTGTTTGCTCTAGTACTAATATTTAAAAATTATATTTAGAATTTCCTTTTTTCCCCCTTTCATTACTATCATTCATACTATTTTGTAACTATTTTGTAATAAAACTGTTCATCAGGTTCAGGGGATTCACCTTCCAGAAACAACACCAGAAGGCCACTTTCTTTGAGGAGAGCATACTGAAACTGTGCTAAGACTGTAGAAATGCTAAACACATTCTTTTTGTTTGCTTGCAGGGTGAAAAAATACCAGACCAACATTAGTTATGTCTTTCACACTTCTTGCTTCATCTCCTGTGGCTACATTTCTCATACTTGGCTTTGTGGGACAAAACTTAAATCCCAGCTCATTAGCCTCTAAGTGCATGTCTGTTGCCTTAATAGCTGCCAAATGGGTGGTCTTCAAAAATTTTCAGAAATGTTGTGAGATGAACAGAATGCTTGCCTAAAGTTGCTGACATATACTTGATGGAGAATCTCTCTCATTCTCTTTTTTCTGTGAGGAATAATGGCAATTTGTGTAAACAAATCTGATTTCATTATGATGAGTTAGCTGAAATTGTTGCATAATCCTTCACAATGACTTTTCGTTTTTTTTTTTTTTTTCCCTGCAGACTGTTTTCTAGGACAAATAGCTTAAGAATGTGCTTTTAAGAATAGATTGTTTTTTTTTTCCCTTTCATTGTAAAATAGCAATAGTAACAGTCCAATAAATTTTGAGGCAATGAGTCATGAGGACGGAGCAAAAGGACTTGTTTCCTGAGCAGTCTATTCCTTCCTGGGTCACTCCAACAACTGTCTTCTCTACAAGATGGCAGCGTTACAACAATTTCAAGGTGGGATCCATGATAGTCTCTGGATATTTGAAATTTTCAAGTTAGTTTTCCATTTCTTTATAGTATGGTTCAAAGCAGGTTTGTCATGTGTGATCTATGGACAACTGAAAACTACGCTTATGGGAACACACCGCGACTTATGGCATGTACAACATGTACAATAGTAAATGATTTATAACGGGTTTTCTTTTGCCAGATACATTTGCACCCAAACTGCATCTTGAAAAAAACAATTATATGAAAGCTAAAAAAAATTTGGAGAAAAAGCTAGCAAATGCAGCAATGGTTATGTAGTTCAGCCTCCCATGATTGCATATACTTAGTAAATTTGCTTAAAGTGTTCTTATTCTGGTATTAATTGTTCTGAGTAAAGTACTGAAGGTACAATATATACTTACACAAACACAGGAAATTAAAAGTTATAGAAAGTATGACAAATATGTTGCTTTTGTCCCACGTGTATTGTCTTGTCTATCACTATGTGGCTAGCCTTACTACCTGCATATATTCCACTAGAGCTGTAATCCTCCATTTTTTCATGCTTGCTTCACTGCAATCTGTTATGAATTCTTTGTACTTCACCATTATACTGGTCTTATGGAAGATTCGACACAGGATCTTGCAAAGGATGTCTCTTCCATCCTCTCTATGCTACTGTTGTGCTTCAGCAGTAGAGCTTACCTTACAGATAGGGAAGGA
Organism: Anas platyrhynchos; assembly: GCF_047663525.1. Lineage (NCBI taxonomy): Eukaryota > Metazoa > Chordata > Aves > Anseriformes > Anatidae > Anas > Anas platyrhynchos. The sequence continues at coordinate 6,293,407 of NC_092588.1, forward strand.
CAACAAGAGTACAGAAGGCTACATGCCCATCCCCAACACCATATTTATTCCCTCAGCTTTTCTGATGGAAAGACTTTTATTGAGTGAAATATTTGGATTTGATATGGAGCTTTCTTTCTTCCTTTTTTTTTTTTTTTTTTTTTTTTTTCCCCAGATATATTTAGTTTTCTCAAATGTGACACATATCTGGCACAGCAACAAACATTAAAGAAAGTGAATCAAATGTCAAGCAGGAGGCTAACTGCTTCTAAACTCTGTCCCATCCTCTCCCCCTCAGCCTTTTCTTCTTAGGCAGATTTTCATTCTTAGCCATTTCAGACCTGACAGTGAGAGCAGAAAGCAGAAGCATTTTTGTCTGTGTACACTGAAATAGTGATACTAACAAAAATCTCACTGTCACAAGTAATTCTGTGTTTAAAGTGAAGAAAACAAGTTAGAATTGCACTCTGGCAATGAAATGGGAGAAAGATGTCTCATTAGTCAGAGATAAAAAACCCCAAACAAGTACTCTGAAACAAACACTGAAGCAGTATGCAAGAAACGAGAAAATGATTCTTGTTAACAGACACAGACAGTACTGGAGCTACAGAAGGATGCAATCCATATTTATTTCAGATAGGAGGTGATGAATGTTTTAGATCTGAAAAGATCACATCCAAATCCTACTGAACTCTATACTGACCAACTTCTACTCTATGTCTTCTACATATTACAGTCAAGGAAAACAAAATAGGAGTTTGCAACTCTTATCAGCCACATTTTCTTAGTGGTAGGACTAAGGAATTCCACTACAGAAACAAAAGCTCATTAAACTGGCTGTTGTACAAGGACCATAGAAACTAGCAATCTCACCTTAAAGAAGTTTTAACGTGAGAATTATGCATATTATTTCAGGTGGCTGCACATGGGCAGACTGATGAGTGCAGGAGAATAACGATAAAATATGAATAATGAATAATATTGTTGAAATTACCCATCATGGAGAGCTATCAGTGTTTCGCCTTCCAATATAAGGTTATTATATAAAACATATTGAATGTTTATCTTCTTGCACGTGAGACAGTACCCTTTCTATATTTTCAGTTAAACTTTTTAAGTCCTGTTCTATTCTGTTGTATTATGTTCTGTTCTATTTTATTTCAGACTGTCTTTCTAGTATCCAAAGACTTTCCACAGTTTTAAATGATATGACTAACAACTCTCAGTTGTTGATTTTTCTCTCAGCCACCCTCTGAGAGAGAAGTACCTGAAATGATGTGACTTATTTTGCTTTGAGTTTTCCTTTTCTTCAAAAGCACGTTTCTAAGTATTGTTAGAGAAAGCACTCAGAGTGAGAAGTGGTGACACTTATGACAGTTCCACGTTTCTGAAGTGAATTACTACACAGCCTTGAATGGCCCCTTGAAAATATTCCATTTTTCTCTCATTTGCTCTCCTGTACCTGAAGACAGCTCCCTTGTGCTATGGGACTGAAACTGTCAAGCAGATTCTTCATCTCAAAGATTTAGGTGATTTTTTTTTCTTCTTCCCTCCTACCCCTTTCCTCCCCCACACAAACACTCCCCAGTATCCTAAGACAAACACTGGAATACTTTGAAGAGAACATGTAAGAATTTGAACTCCTTTTGTCTTCTAACAAGAAGCACTGTACAGCAGATTATCACTTGCATTGCTGTGGAGATGTACTGTGGAAACATGTCCCATTTAGAGTTTGTAAAAATATTGTAATCCTTATACCCTGGCAGGTCAAATTGTCATGGAACAGATAAAAGGTGATGAAAAAAAATGGAGGATCACTGTACTTTAGGATGTAACAGAGTCAATAGCTGGAACTGAGAAAAGACATCTTAGTTGACTTGATGTGGATATGAGGAATACGTGTCCACTAAGAGCTAAACTTGCTGTTACTATGAACTTCCAAAACTGAAAAATACAATTTTGAATACAGGAAATATTAAAAATGAAGTTGAATTTATTTTCCTTCTGCTTTTTCAGCCATTAGGATTCTTTTGTTACTATCAGTCACAGAAATATTTCTGCCATAGAAAAAACACTGCTATAATTTCCACAAAAATATCAGGGGAAAAATATGCCCTAGCATAAAGTCTATCTATCTATATAGTAGGTGACATTGGTAGTAGGGGAATGGTTGGACCAGATGGTTTTGGAGGTCTTTTCCAAACTTAATGATTTTATGTTTGTATGATTCTATATAAATACACCTATATAGAAACATGCACACATTTATGTGTGTACCTCTGTGGTGGAAAAAGATGTATCAGGAAAATATGGAGTGAAACAAGCAGGGAAACCAGGGTCCCCAGCTGAAAGTTTTGACTCCAAGATCCCGCCTATATGATTCAGACTGAAGTCCAATGAACTAGAACCCAAACACACATGTTGTTTTTGGCAAAATAATGTTTGCTGCAAAAAGCTTATTCTTTGTCAGGTACAAAGTCAGAACAAAATGACATCTAAAAAAAGCCTGTGAAAAAGACCTGAAAAGAGCCAGTTCTCCTCCTCTGCTCAGCTTGAATTTTCCCATCAGGTCTGCTACAAAATCAACTCACAAGAGAGAAAAAAATGCAGCTATAACAAAGCCTAATGTAAGAATCAGAGAATCACAGAATGGTTTAGGTTGGAAGGGACCCTGGGACGTGATTTGACCCAACCCCTCTGCTCAAACAGGGATACCTTGAGCTGCTTTCCCAGGACCATGTCCAGATGGCTTTTGAAGATTTCTAAGGAGGAAGACTCCACAGCATCTCTGGGGAACCTGTGCCAGTGCTCTGTCACCAACACTGTAAAGTGCTCTCTGGTGTTCAGACAGAATCTCTTGTCTTCCAGATGAAGCTTCATTTTCTTTGCACCCTCCCTTCAGGTGTTTATACATGTTGGTAAGATCCCCCTTGAACCATCTCTTCTCTAGGCTGAACAGTCCCAGCTCTCTCAGCCATTCCTTATAGGAGAGGTATTCCAGGCCTTTGATAATCTTTGCGGCCCTACTTTGGACACCCTCCAGTGTTCATGATCACTCCTTTTGAAACTGCTGGTGATACTCTGTCTAATGCAACCAAGAATACTGTTAGCCTACTTAGCAGCAAGGGCACATTGCTGACTCATGCTCAACTTGGTGTCCACAGGGACTCCTATATCCTTTTTAAGAAAGAGTTTTGTAGATGAAATAATCTTAACATTTTCCTCCTCTCTTTCCATCACTTTCTGAAGGAGACCATTTTAGGACGTTAAAACCACTGTTGCATTTGCTGAATCAAAATGAAGCTGTTTCATCTTCAGATGTTAATTTATGATACATTGATGTAAAATAAAATAAAATAAAATAAAAAAATAAAAAATTGTAACTAATTTTATAGTTACAATGGTCTAAACTTTAACATGTGAGTAGTCACTTTTAGGTACCTTCATTTTTGACTGATCACATTTAGCATGGTTTCACTTCGGAAAGTAAAACACTTTCACACTTATAGACAGCTAAACTCAACCACACCACTCTCTCACTCTCTGTCTTCAGAAGAACAGGGGAAGAAAATAGGATGTAAAAAGGCTCACAGACACATCTTGGGAAGAAGGCCCCTAGTACATACAGCAGTTGATTGGGAATGCTGGGGCTTTCATACGGAGAGTCTCTCACTTCTTCTTCCCATTCCTTAGCCTTTATTACTGAGCATGACTTCATATGGTATGGAATATCCCTTTGGTTCGTTTATGTCCACTGTCCTTCCCAACCTCTTGCCCATACCAAGCCTATTGCACTTTGTGGTGAGGGAGACTGGAGACAGCACTGATGCTGAGCAAGCACTGCTCATCAATAGACAAACCATTGGTGTTCTAGGTACGAGTGCAAAGCAAGACACTATATGGGCTGCTGTGGGGAAAGGTAATTCCATCCCAGCCAGACTCAACGCACCATCACATCTGGAAAACTCAGTCCATCAAACTGATTACTTAAAATGATGATTCACTTATGAAAATGTAAACCTATTACTTCTTTTCAAATGAAGAAGTGAAAACTAGAGGAGTTAAATAATTCACTCTCAAAGTCTACTTCAGAGGAACTACACATATGAAACTGAGATGGAAATTTAACTTTAAGACCGAGGTGTAGTTTATTGTTTTTGTTTGTTTCTTGAGTTTATAATCAATGAGCATTTCCTAATCTATTGTCTCTTAAGGAGATAAAAATGTATGTCAGCTAAAATTGAAATTTAATATAATTTGCCAGAACAGTAATCATAGAATCACTGAATCACAGAACAGCTTGGGTTGGAAGGGACCTTAAAGATCATCTAGTTCCACCCCCCCTGCCACGGACAGGGATGCCACCCACTAGATCATGTTGTGCAAGGCCTCATCCAACCTGGTAATGTTCTTGTCTCTTAAAAATAAATAAATAGATAAATAAATAAATAAATCTTTTGAACCCTGACAGTGTTGCTGGTGTGGCCAGTTTTCTTCTGTGAAAGGCCATCTCTAGAGATAAGGTGTCCATCACTTTATGTACTCCGAAACTAGAAAAAGAATGGCCTAGAATGTGATAATTCTGTGTCACATTTGCATTTCTGCTGGGAGTAGAACTAGAAAGCCAGCTATATATTGCATCAAGGCAGAAGCAAATTTAGTAGGAGAGGGAAGAGAGTTACTAAAGGACTTTAATCTACCCACCCACTTAGGTCTTTCTAAAGTAATACTTCACCTTATCTCCAGATTTGCAAACTCTCCCAGCTGGAGGTAGGGAACTGAGGAGGAAATCAATGAACGCAATTTAATGTACTAAAAAGGAGGAAATCAAATCCCTGATTTCACCTCTGAATTTGGACAGTGTTTTCAACATTTTCAGTTTGTGAACCTCTATAAATTTTGAAAGTCATTCCAAATGTGCTTCTAGAAGTATTCAAGCATGTTTACTAATACTGATCTTTGCCAACTGCAGTCTCTTCACTTATTTTCAGCTTCTCAAACTTTGCTGTTATTAAGCACTCAGCTGCACAGATATTCATGAGCCAATCTTGCTTGCTCATCATCATCATCTCCTTTTTCATGTCAGGTATCATTTCACAGAAGAAGTCCCTAAACAGATTCCATTGATCAATACACATACAGTGTGTTTTCATTGCAAAGCACACTCTGGTGATTGGCATCCTGCTTTGAAGCACTGGTAAACTATGTCCCAGATAAAAATATCTGAAAGTATGAAGCTGAAGTATACTTCTTGACTCAGCGCTTCTTCTTCAGGTTTGGGAGCCTAGGGAGGTCCCTTCTTATTGGAGGTTAGGTGGTTAGGCAATGTTATATCAAACTACAAAAAGAGCAGGAGAGAAAAGCTAGGAATCTATAGAACTTTTGCTCTAACCTCAGTACCTGGAAATTAAATGGAAGCAGAAGACCACACACAGATTTAAGTGCTACAGAGAAAGGAGGCTGCAGTAAGGTTCCAGTTTGAAAATGGTTTTGATTTACTCTTACTTTAGCTTCCCTCACAACTGGTCCTCTTATATCAGGGTTCTTGGCTGAAGCCAGCTGAAATCTTTAACTCAACCAACTAAATTTCCAGGAAGAGGAAGCCTACTCAGGACCTTGAAAACAGAGTATCAAGTTGAATAAACAGTATGGCAAATAGGCAAAATGAGTAAATAAGAAAAATAAATGAAAGAAAATGAAATGAAATAAAATAAAATATTAAATTAAAATAACATTTAATATTTCTGAGGCATTTCATAGTTTTTACCAATCTGTTTCTCTCTCTTGTTTTGTCTTACTTTCATTATCAGATTGTACATAATGTTTTACTTCCAATATAATATGTGAAACTATTCAGTTCATAATATCTGAAATGGAAGCACAAAACTTGTACCTGAACACAACTTACTTCACATAGAAAGCGAAGAGGTGTTAAACATCCTAAGACGCATCTCTATACTGTAACAGAATGAACTATAAAATATTGGATTGTGAATCCTCTCTATGTACTGTATAGTGTCCACCTGCTACATTAGAGGCCATATCACTGAGATTTTTTTTTTTTTTTTTGGGGGGGGGGGCGGCGGAAAGGGGTTCCCTTCATTTGAAATTAATGTGTTTAAGTAGATATTTCTGGTATTGTAGCCTGGGTTTTTGCTTTATAATTAAACAAACAAACAAAAAACAACAGAATTATAAATGCTACTTACTATCTTACATGATGCTCTGATTTCTGGTCCTGATAATCAGCATTAAAAAATTAAGTTCCTTGATTTCTCAGGAATGTCACATTTTCACCTGAATGTTCTGGATATTTATGAAAGGACACACACACACACACACACACACACACACACACACACACACACACACACACTGCAGGAGCAAGGCATTTGTCTTCCCTACTATCAACAACAGTCTACACTATCTTGAAAATATTTCTGATGTTTTGCCTTTGCAGGACATTGTATATACAATAGAGCAAACAAGAGTTTTCATCCTACCTGTTATTAACAGCCTATCTCTCAGGAATTACTGCCTGGCTATAAAATAGTTCACCCGTGAAACAGGTAAATTTAATAGGATCAATTTTCTTCAGTGGTATTCTGTTCAATGCTAAACTTTATCCATAGCAACAGAGATTCTAAATTCATGCTTAGGGCTAGAAAACTAAGATGCTTTATCATTAGTGTTCAGCATGGCTAGGCAGTTCTGTGGAAGCCAATTATTAGATAGTGTTTCCATGTCAGAGTAGGCTGGGAAAAGTTAATGTACTTGGGAAGGGGAAAAATATCTGATTCAGTTTTCTGCAGGAATTCCCAGTAATTAGATAACATACAGCTCTCATACCATTATTGTAATGGTCATTTTAAATAAGGGAAGAAAAGTTTTACCTTGTCAAGGTGTTTTGCATCTTCTCCCATTGTCATCAAGGGCTCTCAAACTTTGTGATGGGTTAGCCTAGGCCATAAGCTAAATGCTCCCCCAGCCACTCCCTCCCTCCCCCTCCTCCACACAACAGAAGGAGAAAATAAGATGGAAAAGGAGGGATATGCCGGGAGAAATGGTCTTCTCTTCTGTAGGAGGAAGGTGTGCTGTCTTTGGAGGATCTATGCCATCAAGATTTAGTAGAGGAATTTAATGGGCTGTGCAACATTAGAGAAGATGAAATGGAGACAGACAGGACTTTCTCTGAGACACAACAGCTTGACAAACCTCAAACCACAGCTACAGAAGAGAAGCAAACAGTATGCATTCCTACTGTTAAGTAATTATAACCTCATGGAAAGGAGAAGGAAGCTGGTGACTTCTGTCTCCAAGAGAAAGGCTCTTGCCTCACCTAAGGGCTTACATGTACAGACTAGCTTCACCACCCTCAAAGTTGAGGAAAAGATAAATGTGCCTACAAGTAAAGGATCTGTTCTACCTAACCCTAAATTACACAATAGCCTGTGGAAGAAACTGTGAATCATCATAACGAGTGAATCCCTTCTGGAGTAGACAGAGGCACCCATCTGTCAAGTTAACTGTTTGACTACTAGTACCTGTTGTTATTCCATGTGGGCACAAATGGTACTGCCAGGGGAAACCATGACAGTATCAAAAGGGAATCTGTAAGCTCTGGGGAAAATGGTGAAAGGCATTAGGGACCTTAGTAGGAGGGCACTAAAAGGACAGGTGAACAATTATCTTTGGAACTGGAGTTGGAAATAGAGTTTTGGGTTGTATGATCACGGGACCCTGATCAGTGTCTGCTTGGGAAAGATAGGATAAACCTCACTAAGAAGGGCAACAATATTTTTGGCAATAGTATGTCTGATCTTATAAAGAGGGCTTTAAACTAGGAATGACAGGGGATGGATAGAGTGAGCAGCAGCCCTGTAAGTGAGTGACAGAAAGGATCACTGAGCAAAGGGTATAGACTGATGTGACAGGAATGGAAAACAAAATCAACAAAATGACTCTTAGGTGGGGTCGACTCTCTCACTTGCATGTAAGCAAGGAAGTACCTACAAGGCACCATTATGGAGTACTACCCCAAACTCTTTCAAGGAAGTCAGCATGTTGGGGTTCATCTCTAAAATGCCTTGATACTAATGCATGCAGTATGGCAAATAAACAAGATGAGTTAGAGATACATGTACAGTTGCAGGGCTGAAGAAGACAGGGGACCTGGTTACACAGTAAAGAAAAAAGGCCAAGGAATTGAATGCCTATTTTGTCTTAGTTTTCACTAGCAAGACTGTCCTTCAGGAACCCCAAGTCCAAGAGATTTTTTGTTTATGTGAACAGCTGTAATGGGAATTTTTTCCCTTGACATGCTACCTTACCTATAACTTTATAAAGTGCATCTGCTACCATATTGGCTACTCACTTACTTGATGCTTTCTGGACATATTTGACTATCAAAAAGATCTTATCTGCAACTTGTGAAATTCACTGTTCAAACGTTTTCTGAAAATTTCAGTATATATTTAAGGTCTCCTTGATGGACAGAATTGTAGAGCTCCAGTATGAGAGTGAGGCCTAATTTCCCTTTACAAAAGCCATATTGATTCTTTCCTCCCACTCGAATGTGTGGTTTGTTGCCACACTTAATAAAGTCCATATAGCCCAGTCTTGAGGACCAGGTGTCTTTCAGCAGGAGAGAACCTTTGTCTCTCTTAAGCAAAACAGAACAATTTCAATGAGGAAACAATGGAAAAAAAGTTTATAACGTCTTACACTTAAATGGTGACTCTTTTTCTGAGTAAGATCAAAGCAGTGGGTTTGATCCCCTTAAAGAAGAAAGTGACTTGAATTTCTTAATGAGCTGCTGGAATGTGTTCAGAGAAGATAAATGAAGCTGGTGAAGGGACTAGAGAACAAGACATATGAGGACTGGCTGAGGGATTTGAGGAAAAGAAGGCTGAGGATAGACCACTTCATTCTCTATAATTACCTGGAAGATGGTTGTAGTCAGGTGGGTCTTGGTCTCTATCTATAGCCATAAAATGAGATGCATTTATTTGTTAGTTGCTGCATACAGCATGAGTTGTGTAAGGAAGTTGTGAGTAACACAAGGCAGAAAACTCAGTGCTGGTAATCTGCAGCAGAACGTATGTTCAAGTAACAAAGCTGGAATTACTTAAGAGACTTTATTGTCTGAGAGGCAGTCATCTGGAAGTGAATAAAAACCCCCAGGAACATGGGGAAACTAGTTTGTGTCTTTTTGAATTGTTGTTCTTAGAATAGCAGCCAGGTATCTTAGTTCATTTTATATAATGAACATAAAATCATTTACTAAAATAAGTTCAGGCAGAGATGAAAGAATATTCCTGTACCATCACCAAAGAGTAGGAGATAAAAATTAATTTCCTTGTCTGTGCATATTTTTCTAGGTTATATTCAGAAAATACTTCAAAAATTCCTGAATATAACTGTAACCTTAATTACAGAACAGTATATCCCTTTTTCTCACTAGCTCACTTAACCCCTAAGACAACCAGAAAATGACTTGTAGATAGTTGAAGGTGGCCTTATAGAAGCTAAGCTAAGAATGATTCCCTAAGTAGTTTTGAATATTTGCTTCAGCTTTGACCTTTAGTACTCCTTGGCTTATGCCTTTGGAGTCACCCCTGAGGTTTGTCTGATACTGCTTTCTGATGTGAAAAACTAAAGTTTAAAATGTGAGCAGAATATCAACTTTTATCAGTGTCCTGAGCATGTTTGTGAGCATTCATATTCTGCAATGACCAAAGGCTGGCTCACTAAAATCTCATTAAAAGGTTTCAAAAAATATCATATGCTTAAAAAAACACATATACTTAAATGTGTCTTATAGGCCTTGGCCTAAGAAAGGCAAGCATAAAAGGTTAGATTTTCCTGAGCCCTCTCACATACATTTTATTTTATCTCCTTACTCTTGCAATATCCACCTCATACAGTCCCTACTTCATTCCATTAGGGATAGTAATACTTTCCCTAAGTTGCATTTTCTCTCCTTACAGTTTCTCTGTCTTCTTCTTCGTGAATATTTATATAGTGGCTAGGCACAATGGGACCTCATCTTTGATGGATACATTTTCTATTAATAAAAAGAGAGAAAGAACAAAAAGGATATCACAAAAAGTCATATATAGGAATCCTCCTTAATTCATATAAGACACATCAGGCTACCACACAGATATTGTACACATACATACATAGAAATAAAGATGATTGAAAACCGCTTTAGAAAAGGAAACTAGCTATGCTGATTTTATAAACATCTGTCAACCTCCTTGACTGCTTATAGTGTACCAGGATAGCTTGTAATGCCTTTGTGGACTCTGAGCTGTCATTCAGGCAGAGACTGGGTGAAGACAGAGATGCCTCAGGAATAGTTTTAGATTATTACCATGATGGGGATGTGCCCATTCCCTTTCTCCTTCTGATAATGTTGCAGATATTGCGGTGACACACACTATCTTCCCAGCTGCCAACATATCTCATGAGACAGAGGGAGAAGGGGTAAAGGCCAACCCCGTACACAGCATCTTATCTATAAATGGAAGTTTTCTTCTTTACTTTAGCCTCAGCCAAATAAGCTAGCAGTCTGTCTTTCACAGGAAATTTCTTGTGTTCCAGCAGACACTTCTTTGTAGAATGAATGTGCCAATGATTAAAGGTTAGATTTGGTTCTTGTTTTACAAAGGGAAATGCTTTATTTATTTAATACTGATTCAGTCCCATTGGGCAGAGAGAACAATGCAACATAATGTCCTTCTGCGGAGAAAAATAAGCAAAGACATGTCACCCAAGGCATATCCTTAGAAAATCAATTTGCCTGACAGGCCTCAAAAGGCAGGTGTGTTAATGAGTGCCACAGGGCAGGTCTGCTATGCACTTTGCCTAGTATAATAATGCTCTTAACCAATATAGCTTGAGATCTCCCTACTTGTGTTAAACAAAATAATTCTAGGAGAAGAAACAGCATATTCGTGTTAATGTGTCACCAAGCATGGATAAACAAGCCTTTCTGAGAAGCAAAACTGTCTCTGAAGAAGTCTCTGAAGTTTTCTTCTAGGACATTTGTGTTACTGGTCACTTTGTTGGGTCTTGGAGCAGTTTTGCTGAGGCCCGTTTGGAAGGCTCCATCACAACGTTCTACCATTCACTCTTCTACTATGGAGACTAAAGAATGCACTGGACTGTAGAATCCACAAGATTGACTTGTGGTGTCAGTCATGACTCCAAAATGGTTAAAGAAATATGTATCATGCATAAGATAACCTTTCTCTTTGGGGATCTATGTGATTTATTATCTTTTCAAACTTTTTTACTAAAATCATATGCTAAAGAAATGACTGAAAATGGAAATTGGAAGTTTCATCAAATGGGAGAAAAGTAGAAGTTAGACTTTGAAGATAAATAAAGAAAATAAAAGAAGCATTTTTAGGTAATTTTTCTCACCGATATGCTAAAACCTCATCATCTGAGAATATAATACGTGTTCCTGTTTCTCTGCAGTGCTCCTGGCATGTTGAGAGGATGAAGGAAAATCTCTACTCATTTTTGCTGCTGCACTGTCCCCACCCAATGACCTCTAGCATTTATTCACTCACTTCTGTGTCCACTTAGAAGCATGTGCTTGTTGCAATGTAAAACAAATAAATAAATAAATAAATATTATAATAATAATAATAATACTTAGTCTTTCTTCCTGCAAATGAAAGAATCTTAGAACTCCATGTTGGAGAATATGATAAGAAATATATGTACATCTAAAAATAAAGTTGTATACACAGAGTGTGTTTTTCTACTTCTTGGCAAACATAACAGGAAGATTATACCGTTACCTTCCTGTGAAACAAAATAACCTGCCTAAGTGCACAGGAGAAAGTTGAGAAATGAGTGTTGAAAAGTACACACTGGCGGTGCTTTTAATTTATGGATACATACACTATTATGTCAAAGTAAACAACATCCTTTATGTCCTTTAAACATTCACACTATTTCAGTTTGGATTCCAATAACTGTGAAGAGAGTGACATTATTTTCTTTGCTGCTCCACATTATTAAAGAAAGCAAAACTCAAAAACATCTTTCAGCAGCTCTGCTTTCTGGCTTTCAGTGTTTTATGGTTCTTGTGTGCATTAATAATGAAAGCAGCAGGGAATTCTTCACTCGCCACAGAAAAAGAACAGACAAAACCAAAACCAAACAAATAATAATGAGATAGCAAGGAAAAGATAAAAAGGACTGTAGGATTACTTAAAGAAGTGTAAATACAGTTTTCCCCTGCCACACTAATGATAATTCACAACTCAGTCTCTAGAACACAAAAGATTCAATGAACTAGGACAAGCAAACTCTGTGTGGATGTTTATGATGACTCTAATCATCTTTTGATTATTACATTGATAAAGGTAATAGCATTGCTAAAGTATTCTTAGAATTCTGTGAGGCATTTGATTTTTTGTAGTGCATGGTATTTTGTTTAGGAAACTATAATGATACTAAATCAACACAGTCTATTAAATGGATGGAAATGTGATTAAATCATGTATCAAAGGAAATGTTTATCTAGCCTTTTGCAGGCAGAGCATTTTCTGGGGAGATGCAAACTGATTCTACCATAGTTCTGAACTATAGGTCCATATGGTCTTCAGTCTGCTGAATTTTCGACTTACAGGTAATGATTTTGAAAAGTGATTTTTAGGGAAAGTACTGTGTCTGCTTTCCAGCATGCAGTCCTAGAAAACAGTCATTCCATCCTCATGGAGATCTGCTGGAAGCCATGGAAATATGCCACTGCAGAACAAGGATTTTTACTTTTTGAAGATTTAGAGATATGGTAGACAGAAGAATGGTAGGTCATCTAGTCTGTACTGCCCCTACAAACCTGAAATGAAAGAAACTGTATTTTAAGATACAATTCAGAAAAATTCCTAGGAATTCCTGTAGGAAAACTCACCAAATACATGTATTATTCATCATTCATCTGAGACTAGGATCTGTAATATATGCCCCCTCCCCACCATGTTGTCCAAAGGGAGTTATATACAACTTCAGAAGGCCAAGTAATATTGGATACTTGTTTTAGGATGGGATAAATTAGACACTGCAGTCTGCCAAAGACAAGAGGAAAATAAGGAATTTAACCTTATTAGACCTATTAGAGTTTTAAAAGACCCTAAAGAGAATACTCTTCAGCAGAATAGTCTTGAAATTTCCTCACTTGATATTGGAGTTATTAAAGCCAGCTGTGACATAGAGAGCTTCTGTCTTTAAATTTTCTTACTTATTTAAATGATAGCAAATCAGTTCATATTAAAGTTACATCTTAATTATAAGCATTTATTCTGAATTTTTCACAATGACAGTAACAAAGCTGGTGAAGGGACTAGAAGGTAATCATCATGAGGAACATCTGAAGGAACTGGGATTATTTAATCCAGAGAAAAGAAGGCTGAGGGAAGACCTCATCACTACCTAGTACTATATGGAAGGAGAATGTAACAAGAATAGTGTTGGTGTCTTTTCTCAGGTGACAAGAAAAAAGATGCAAGGTAATTGTCTCAGGTTGCACCAGGTGAGTTTTAGATTGGACATTAGGAAGACTTTTTTCATGGAGAGGGTGGTCAAGTATTGGAATGGTTTGCCAGGGGAAGCAGTGGAGTCCCCATCCCTGGATGTATTTAAAAAATGTGTGGATGTGGCACTAAGGGACATGGTTTAGTGATGGAACTCAGTGGCTAAGGTTGATAGTTGGACTTGATGATCTTGAAGGTCTTTTCCAACCTAGACAATTATATGATTCTATGACACTAGAGAAGAAAGCAAGAAACAGAACGTGTCAGGCTTTTTGTGATTTGATCTAAGTGCACTAACCTGTAGTGCTGAAAATATATGTCAGACTAAGAATTTGAATATAATTCAGTTTCTGTTCCAGCCTTTGATCTTTGTCATGTCTTTCTCCATTAGATAGTGTTCAAATTTTAATCAGAATGGTGTGCCTCAATCCTTAGCAGAACTTTAAGTTACTCTGAAAAATAGAGCTGTTTCCTCCTGGAAGCAATGTTAAGGCACATGCAATACAAGGAGGCAATCCAAAGCAGCCAGGATGGCTTCACCAAGAACAAATCATGCCTGACCTGGTGGCCTTCTGTTATGGAGTGACTACATCAGTCAACAAGGGAAGACTGACCAATGTCATCTACCTGGACTTCTGTAAGGCCTTTGACACAGTCCCACATGATATCCTTCTCTCTAAATTGGTGAGATACAGAGAACGGTGGATTATTTGTAAAGGTAGATAATGAAATAGATGGATGGCAACGGGCAAAGGGTTGCAGTCAAAAGCTCTATGTCCAGGTGGAGACTGGTGACAAGTTATGCCCTACAGGGTCTGTCCTGGGACCAGTGCTGTTTAATATCTTTATCAATGACAGATAGTGGGATTGAGTGCATGCTCAGTGATATTCTATGATTCTGTGATTCAGCAAGTTTTCAGATGACACCAAGCTGAGTGGTGCAGTTGATACAGCAGAGAAAGGGATGCCATCCAGAGGGATCTGGACAAGCTAGAAAAGTGGGCCCCTGTGAACCTCATGAAGTTCAACAAGGCCAAGAGGAAAGTCCTATACCTGGGTGGCAGCACAGGCTGTTTGGAGAATAGATTGAGAGAAGATCTGTTGAGAAGGACTTGGGGAATCTGGTGGTTGAAAAGCTCAACATGAGCCAGCAATGTGTATTTGCAGCTCAGAAGGCCAACTGCATCCTGGGCTGCATCAACAGAGGGGTGGCCAGGATGTTGAGGGAGGTGATTGTCCCTGTCTACTCTGCCCTCATGAGACTTGGAACTTTAAGGATCTTTACGGACCTTTCCAACCCATCCATTTTATGATTCTGTGATTCTCTCCCAGACACATTTCTTCTCTGACATGCTAATGACATCTTATATGATCAAGAGTTAAAAAGGTAAAAAGTTTATGTTACCTTAATTTGTTGTTTACTGTTATTATCATTGTCATATTGCTGTTCATACTTTTAATCTTTTTTTTTTCTTTTTTTTTCTTTTTTTTTTTCTTTTTTTTTTTTTAATTTTATTTTATTTTCATTTTCTTGTTATAAGCACTTTGCTGGGCTATGAAATACTTGCATTGGGGTTTATATCATCAATGTAACTGTACAATAAAAGGAGGTTTAGAGTTGCCTTAATTCCTTAAAGTGTTAGTAAAAACTTCCAGTCTACCCTGTCTACTTGGTCTTCTGCAAATTGAACAAATTTTTCTGATTCACCTCAAAACCTCCATTGAGTCTATGTACACGGACTGGTAAGCAACTGAACTGTTGATGGGTTTGTGACTCTTCATATACTTATGTACGTGTATGCATGCGCATATATGTGTATGCAAATGTTTCTGTGTGTATTTTGGGGGAATATTTAGATAAAATTAAAGAAAATCACAGCTGTGTGAACACATTCCACAGCAATTGCATTAGAATACATCTCATTGAAGGATAAGTAGCAACATCTGTAGTAACAATTAGAGAGTTAATGAATACTGTGAAATATCCAATGTTGAAGCAGCTGCAGTCCATGCTGAGGTACTTTGACTGTTATATAAAAACATCAACATATCCTTTCTACAGATGTTAGGCAACAGTAACCATAAGGTGATAACAAAAGGCAAAAACAGATTTTAGTCCTTGATCACTCAATACTGACAATAAAAATAGACAAGATCTGTGACTTTCATTATGCATTACACTCCATGGAAGGATCTTCCATTTGGCATTGCGACACATTCTGGCAAACTATCTAAAGTTCTTCCACTAAAAGTTAAAATATTCCAGCAAAGGTTTCTCTTGGGTAACTTGTGATGCTGGTGTAAAAATGTGTTCTGGATTACAGGAACAGAAAGGTTACTAGTTGAAGAAAGCTGGAGTAAAGCAGGGCAAGAAGAGAAAGACACAAGTTTAAAAACAATCTTCCCATATTTGTTACATGTGTTAGTTCATCTTCTACTAATGTTGCACAGACTAAAACTAAGAGGAGTCACCAGAAGATTTTTTTTTGACTAGTTATGAATAGTTCTTGAAGAAAAAGTTTTCAATTTATTCTTTAGGCAATATTTTTATTTTCTAATTGTGCAATGAAAATAAAGTTTGGTTGGTTATAGCTTCAATATCTCTACCCAAAATGCTTTCAGCATTGAGAATTATTGATTACTGGACACCAATATCAATAAATGCTTACATATAGTCTAAAGCATTATGCATATGTCTGTTTTGGAAATGTGACTCTGTGGAACATTTCTACTGTGTTTTTATAGGTTTGGCCTACAGCCATTTTATTATCTTTTCTCATCACATTCCGCCCTGCCAGCTGAATCATCATCTTAGCAGATCATAGTCTACAGCTGTAAATGAAGAAAATACTTCCAAGAAAATTTGATTATTCATTTCCTACTCTTTAAGTCTTTTAGCATCTCAAGGTTAAAATGTACTTTGTGACAAAGTAGAATTATCCTTGTGTTCTCTCTATTACAACCTATTTACCAGCTTTCACCAATAAAAAAATGTAGAAATAGAAATAGAAACCCATCTTTATAGCTAGAACTACTCTGAAGATCTCAAACAAATAAGTCTTGCATATGGAAAGGGCAGTTGCTTAAAAAGTATTATGAAAACATTCAGTAGAACAACTGAAGTGAACTTCAGAGAAAGAACAGGTTTAAGAGAGTCTTGCCCAGTTTCTGGATAGATTACCCGACTCATGACTTATTGGGTAACAACTCTAGGGTCTGTTACTTTCTGGCAGCCTCCAGCTTGGGCAGCTCACTCCCTCTCTTATCAGATGTCTGTCTCAGAACATACTGGTATCAGTACCCACATACCCTGGCAAGTCGATAGTTCCGATGGCTGAACTGCTATTGTGAACAGAAATGATTAGAAGCTGACAATAGAAGAGCTTCAAATAAATACTGTTTTATTTCAGAACTACATTTTTGTTTGTTTATTTACTTTACTTTTTTTTTTTTTTTTTTTTTTTTTTTTTTTTTTTTTTCTGGGCCTTACATTGAACAGCTATAAATCTCCATTTTGTGGGATTGTTGTACCAATCTAGGATGACAACCCTCTGAGGAGAATGAAAATTACCCTGCAATATATATTCAGTTTCCAATGCTTTGCTAGTTCTAGCAGACCTATTTTTGTGATCTCTGTTACAACTATACTTCTGAACCAGCAGAGGATCCTACACCAGGAATATGCACTGTAGACAGCTTTAACCATTTGACACGATATGATTCAAATGACAAAATTTAGGTGTTGAGATTACCTTTATTCCCAGAGGAGAGATATGGCAGTGCATTCAATACAGGACAAAAGCAGAGAAGAGTTTGAGAACATTTAATTTTGTACTCATCTTTTACTGATGGAGAATTAATATTCTTTGTACAGGAAGGCCTGTTGCTATTGCTGTATTGTTTCATTACTGAAATTATGGCTATATGAAGAGAAAATAATAAATCAGAAGTTATACACAGACAGATAAACAGAAAAGCCCACAAACACTTATTATATGTAGAAATGCTTGTATATACCATCAACATGCATATACACACCTACATATACTCCTATATAAAAATCTGTTTTACATATTTTTCTATACAATACATATGTACATATGTATACACACCTATTCTATATTCTATATAAATGTGTATTTGCACATATATATTTGTATACCTAAACAAAGGTTTCTATATGTAGCAAAGAAAACATTACTCATTTTATAAATGACAGAACAAAGCTGCAACAGCAGCTCACAGCATCTCTATTCTTCTAAATATGAGAAGCTGCTAATAGCCCTATCAGAACAGTCTGAGGATCAACAAAGGCCTTTGATGATTCATGTACGAAACAACTGAAGTGTACAGTGTAAGCGATTTACTATGCTGCATTGAGCAGAAACAAAGTAAATTGCTCATGGTCTCCCATGGACTCCACAGGTACAGTAATCTGGGGGAATATGTTTCTGTGCAATCGTCTTCAATTGTAATATACAGCATTACATATGTAGTTCTATGCCATCTCTTCAAAACTTAGACAATGTAAAAACTTATCATTCTGAATATGGCTTGGTTTTGCTGTTGTAGTTCTCCTACCTTGACCAGGCATCAATTGTAAGTACATCTACAGCTCTCACACTAGGAAAACCTGTTAAAACTTGTCACTGTGGCTTCTTAAAGCAAATGTGAAATTTCAGTGTTCTGTATAAACTTTAAGAAATGCAAAACAGACATAGGACAATTTTCCATTTGTAAATTTATACAGAGGGAGAACAGAAGGAGAGTGTCTGTTCCCTCTTCCTCCTGCCTCTGGTCAAGGACATTTTCCAGTGCAACAAAGGATAATAAGAAAGGGAGGCAGTGATGGAAATCAAGTCTGGACAGACATATTAACTGCTGAGGGCATGTGAGAGTGTGGGAATGTTTATTCCAGCAAAGTTATTTGATTGAGGACTTCTAAGTTGGGAGAGAGTGACCAGTTACAAACCTGGTCAGTTGTACCAACTGATAAGGAAAGAGACAGAATGTGGGAATATTGATTCAAGCAAGGTTGTATGGCTGAGGATTTCTGGATCAAGATGATAAGGGGGAAAAATAAGCAAAAAAATCTGAGACACAGATATGACAACATAAAATGGAGACAGTGATCAGAAACAAATCTCCCAGTCATACTAATTGGCGAGCTATCACACTACAGGTGCCACTTCCAGGAACATCAACCTGGACTGTGCAGCCAGGGGGAGCCCCAGACTAGGAGGGTGCAGGAAATTGCAGATCTCTGCAAACCCATGGAGCAAAGTACAGGGGGAAGGGGGAACAAAGAAGAGGGAGATAGGTTGAAAAGGGTGTAAAAGAATCAGTTACATGCAAAAATGGGGCCAGTCAGTGTGTTATTGTCAGGTCTGGGCCATGGTATCAGGTGAGCAATGCTTCAAGCCCAGGCATGCTTCATGCCCAGGCATGCTTCATGCCCAGGGAGACTTGTGAATAGGGTATGCATGAAGGATGAGTGTGTGAATTCATGTGTGTTTGCAGTGAACTTCAAGCTGGACTAGCTGGTGAGTGGACAACTTATGAAATGGGTTTGAAGGCCTGGGATACATGCAGGGGTGCTGGGTGGACAGAAGGGCCATGCTTGATGGATCCCCAGATGTCTGTGTGCTTGTGAACATGGTAAATGCTGTGTGTGTGCCTCCACTACTGAACGTCTGTCTCTACCAGCCAAAGAGGGGAAGAGGACTTGGCTGTCTATGTCAGTGCTTTACGTGACTCCTGTGTGTAAGTGTTGTTGATGGCAGCACCTTGTTTCTGGCAGGTTTGTGTGACTGGTCACGTCGGTGTGCTGTGTGTCTGTGCCTCTGGGATATGAACTCAATTTCACTACTGGTTGAACCTGCAAAGAGGAAAGTGGAGGACATGTCCCTCAGACAGGGCAGAGACCTCAGGTCCGTGGGCACCAGGCTGGGCCCCCGCAGCCAGACAGGAATGGTCCTGGGATGGAAGAGGCAGCTGCTTCTTTACCTCATTTAACAACTTCAATGAAAAATTTGACTTTTCTGTAAACATTTGAATGAAATCCATTTTGTTCACCTCAGACTTTTAGGCTTTTCTGTGAAGTAAATATATTAGTTTCAAATAAGCAAAATTTTGTTAAAAAATATATATTTTTTATCATTATGGCCAGTAAAATTTTAAAGTGACATTTATGCCAGAAAGAATGTATTTTGAATTATTTGAAAGATTTATTTTGAATTATTTTAGTAAAATGTACTAATTGCCTCATTAGTAGAAGAAGGGAAATGATACTTTCAATTCACCACCAACTCAAAAAAAAAAAAAAGTTATGTTATAGTTAAAAATAATATTATTTAGAAAAGTGAAAAGATGGAGGAGGTTGTTTTGATCAAATGAAATACAGTAATTAAGAAAGAAAAAAATATTGTCAGTTTGATTCTGCAATATCAGCTAAAGGAAATTTTGAAACAAAATGTTGTTTCAAACTTAAATTCTAAATATTTTGTTAAAGAATAGAAAGTAAATATTGTCTGTTTTCACTTATTTTATTTTGTTTAAGAAGACAGAAAAAAATAAAAACTGATACAAATCTGAACGCATTTAATAAAACTATTCAGAGATCTTAATATTGAATTTTAAACTAAATATATTTTAAGTGCCCACTACCTAATATTAATGTTCAGTACTTAAAAGTTTAACTCAGATCTCAAATACATATTTTTAGATTGAAAGATGAAGACAAAAATGAGACCTTCTACTCACTAACTGCATTTTCATCTTAGTATATAACATTAAAAGAAAAAAAAAATACAGTGCTACAATACTACAAACACAAGAATTAGGCAGAAGCTGACTTTTTGCTCACTGATCTGAGGACATGACAGAAAGTGTGAGCATGAACAAGGGGAAGAGATAAATATCTCTGTATCTGTATGTAAGAGATGATATCTTTGTATCATCTCCTCTTCCATTTTTGACAAAGAGAGGGAAAAAAATAGTTTATCAGGTTTATTAGGATTTGCAGGTCCCTCATACTATCTTCTGGTGTTCTGTCTTGAGAAATGAAAACACTGAGCATGGTGAGAAGGTGTATAGTTGAGAGAGGACAGTAACTTCCTCCAAAATTTGGCAGAAAGGAGGATTGTAGGGAGGAAGGACATCTCCATAGCTTATATGAGCAACCCACCTCCAGTATAGCTGTGCCTTCCTTCATACATCCCTGAGCCCATATACCCCATTAACTGAACTTGAGTGTTGCCCATTTCTACTACTGGTCTTTTTCAAGGCAATTAGTTTCTGCTGTTTACAATCATCATGAGAGCTGCAGGTTTTGAGAATATTAGCTGCTCTCCAGAGGTTTCAACTACACAAAATTTAAGCAGCATTCCTCAGGTGGAAAGTTTTTATTAATGCTCAGGTGAAACCAGACACAATTTTTCAGGGTCTAAATTCAGGTTGTCATAACAACTTAACACGGTTCTAATAATCTTATTTTTATTACATTGCTTAGGTAGAAGGAACAAGATGTATTTGTTCCCCATAAAAGCAATTGCAATCCAGCCAGTCAGTCTGTTCTTGTAATTAGGTGTACAGTACCCAGTACACCTCATAGTCACATCAGGTTACTCCCAGAGTAATTCTGCTGATGTTGTTGTTGTTATTTATATGGGTGTATCTCAGCTCTGAATATGGTACCAAGTAACTAAGTTTTGTCTGCTCTTATGAAATCTCTACTATTCAAACCAGAGAGGATACACTAATGTGATCATACTGAAAAAGGCTAAAGTGCAATAACATACAGTAGAAAATGATGTTTGGTTAAAGACAAGAAAGGAATATTGTCAGTCTTGTACACCACACAGAAGATAGTCACATTGGAAATTTTTATCTGATCCTGAGACATGTACAGAATACCTGCTTAAAATGTATTCATCCACAGTGAAGTTCTTAACTACATTTCTGTGCAATTGTGTATTGTGTACTATCACTGTTTTGTTTTTCGGTTGTTTTAATTTTTCTAAACTCTATCTAGATATCTTAATGTCCCACAAGACAGAGCAAAACAGGTGACTTACATGAATCTGTTTTTGCTTTCCTTGGAACAATTAGAAAAATGCATAGGTAAGGGATGGTTTAAGGTCACTCTTTTTAATGCATCACAGCTGGGCCATCTAATAGATAGTAAATGTGTGCTATGTCTTTTGACTGTCATCTTAAATCTTGCTGTAGATTGCACTAGACTTTTGTTTTAGTCCATACTGGTGTTATGAATCTACCCATGGTTGAAAAGTATGTGAAGGTTCAAGCTAGGCAGGATCTGTGCAGATGCAAAATTTAGGTAATTTGCACTCCATTTCCCCCCATGCTTTCAGGAGATTCTTGAAAAGACATTTTGTTGCTCTGTCCCTTAATTTATCTGGAAAGAAAAAAAAAAAATCAGCAATAACCTTTCACTTCCTTTCTTATCTTAATAATTTACATGTCAACTTCTGCGTGCAAAAACTACTCATTTTTACAGCAACAAAAAATGATTTTATGGTCTACAAACTGCAATAAAATTCCAAGTGTCCTCTGTCATATGAATCCTCATGGGAAAGTGGTATACAATATGGTTGTTAATCCTAACATAACCTGCATAACCTGTCAATGCATGTAATATGAACCAAAGATGAAGCATCTCTTCAGCCAATATAAATTAACATTGATTCATTCAAATATTCAATATAAAGGCATTAATGTGATTTTTAAAAGAGGCTTCTAACAGCTTTAGTTGTCCTGCCCAAATAAGGATGAAAAAATCACAAATTCAATGTGCTAAAGAGTCCCCCACTAAGCAATATGGAGAAGAAGAGAAACCCCTGAACAGCTTCAAATGAATATATTAGTATGGTAGATAAAACCACCCCCTCAAGCCCCCTGTCTGCAAACCACCAACAAAGGGAAAAGCAAGTTGCTTGTGGGCCTTTAGATTTAAAGGCACACAGTGTGATGGATAAGAAAGCTGAACAATAAATATCATGTGGACTGTGGGGTTCTGCACAAAAACAATTCACAAGGAGAAAGACAAAGCAAAATAAAAGAACATGTTGATAGATGTGTTGTGGATATCAAATTCCATATTTTAAAAAGCATTCAAGGTGTCAACCAACCAACAAAGTAATGCATCAAATATCAAGTGTTTTTATCTACTGCTTTGTACTTTATTGGATTACCGATAATTGTGCAAAAGAAATGCAAAGAACCACTACACAGATATGAAGCCCTTTTTGCACCTGTGTTGCAAAGGATAGTTAACTATTTCTGTACCAGTCCCTGGGTTGTCAGCTGGAACTATCATCAGTACACTCATGGGACACCATCATAGCTTATGAAAGAAAATCTTCACTTTTGGTAGCAGAATTTGAACAGTTGTTTGGGTCAAGTCACCCACAAATATGACAACTCCGTATACAATGTGAGGCCTGAGGAGTGGAGATGAAAGTTATCTAACAAATTGACCTTGGAAAATCCATTTCCATTACACATTTTTATTCTAGGAATTGGGATGGTTATTCTGAAAACTGTTGGGAGATGGACTACTCTCCTTCCAAACACATCTGACTCCAAATTTTCCACTGAAATAAAGCATTGTTCTATCTTCCATATTTTTATCTATTAAGGTCTTGTCCAATATTTCTCTATGTTCTTGTTTGAATGTTACTCTGGAAATTCAGATAGCCATAATGACATAGAGACTGCTCAAAGCCATATAATCTCACAGTTCCTCAAAGTTCACTGTCATGGTTTTGGCTGGGATTGAGTTAATATTCTTTATAGAGGCTCACATAATTCTGTGTTTTGGATTTTTGATTAAATTAGTGGTGATAACATGCTGATGTTTTAGTAGTTGCAGAGCAGTATTTACATAGATCCAAGAACCTTTTTGCTTCTTGTTCTGCCCTGCCTTCAAGGAGGCTGGGTGTACACAAGATGTTGGGAGGGGACAGAACCAGGACAGTTGACCCTGATAGACGAAAGGAATATCCCATGCCATATGGCATCATGCTCAACAATTAAAGCTGGGGTAAAGAAGTAGGAAGGGGAAAATGGGGGTGAGGTGTGCTTAATGTAATGGTGTTTGTCTTCCCAAGAAACTATTACACATGATGAGCCCTGCTTGCCTGGAATAGGCAGAACACCTGCCTGCCAATGGGAAAAAGCGAATGAATTCCTTCTTTTGCTTTGCTTGCATGTGCAGCTTTTGCTTCACCTAGTAAATTGCCTTTATCTAAATCCATGAGTTCTTGAGCTTTTATCTTCCCTATTCTCTCCACCATCCCATGTAGGATGAGTGAGTGCCTGTGTGGTACTTAGCTGCCTGCTAGGGCTAAACCACAGCATTAACAGAAGTGGTTTTGCCAAGAGAATCACTAGGCTTTTGTTTATTCTGTAAGAATATTCAATATTCAAAAATCTTATCCAAGAAGAACAGGCTTCCTGTTTTTAACATTGGTCCTTGCCTTTTTTTTTTTTTTTTTTTTTTTTTTTTTTTTTTAATATATATACACATATACATATGTTTGAATATTTGTTTCTGTTTTTGTGTAGAAAGGATTTCTTTTCTTTACCAGGCTTATCTGGCATGCAAAATAATCTGCCAGCTGCATCATGTCTTCTCTGGGCACACATAAAAAACTAGTTTGGATGCCACCTGTCTGATTATTCATCCAGCAATGCCAGTTCTGATTTTGTTTGAACGTGCCATGAAGAGAACAAAGAATAACAGAATATATTCTGTTTTCCAAAAAAATGAAATGCAGTTGAAGGCCTCATCAGAACTCGACTTGTCATAACACCACATAAATATCTGTATATAGGTATTGACCGATATATCCCAATACATTATAACAAACTTTCTCAGATTCAAATACAATTTTATATATGAACTTTTTTTTTTACTATTACATTTTCTTAACTCCTTATCAAAAATATATGTGCATGTATTTGTTAATTACTGTATATACTTGCATTTTTATTTTTATGTATTTACATAAATTAGGATCATATACATAATATATTCATTAATATGGTAGTTTTTTAAACAATTCTTGCATATTTTTTCAAATGAATTATTTACACTATAAATAAAAAAAAAAAAAAATGAAGGCATAGAAAATTTCAAATTAAAAATCAACTTATTCATTCATAGAATTATAGAATATCCCGAGTTGGAAGGGACTCAGAAGAATCATCCAGTCCAACTCCTTGCTCCACAAAGGACCACCCAAAAATCAGGCCATATATCTGAGAGCATTGTCCAAACACTTCTTAAACTACAACAGGCTCAGTACTGTGACCACGGCCCTGGGGAGCCTGTCCCAGTGCCCAACCACATCTGGGTGCAGAGCTGTTTCCTAACACCCAGCCTGACCCTCCCATGTCCCAGCTCCATGCCATTCCCTCGGGTCCTGTCTCTGTCCCCAGAGAGCAGAGCTCAGCACCTGCCCCTCCGCTCCCCTCGTGAGGGAGCTGCAGGCCGCCATGAGGCCTCCCTTCAGCCTGCTCTGCTCTGAGCTCAACAAGCCAAGAGACCACAGCTGATGGTCTCTATGCCTTCCCCTCTAGGCCCTTCACCATCTTTATAGCTCTCCTTTGGACACTCTCTAATAGTTTGTCTTCCTTATATTGTGGCACCCAAAACTGCACACAGCACTGGAGGTGAGGCCGCACCAGTGCTGGGTAGAGTGGGACAATTGGTTGCCTCAATGAGCTAACAATTCTGTACTTAATGCATCCCAGAACATGGTTGGCTATTTTGGCTGCCAGGGCACACTGTTGACTCATATTCAACTTGCCATTAAGTCCCAGAACATTTTCCATGGGGCTGATCTCCAGCCTCTTTTCCCCTGTCTGTAAGTAGCTGCTAAAAATAAGCATTGCGATTTAATTTTAAAAAGGCTTCATAACTATAAAGGGAACCTCTATTCACCATGTAGATCCTTAGACTGCAGATGTTTGAAGTCAGGTGAAATATATCCATTATTTCCAATAAACATCTTGGTATGGCATTCACTAATGGAATATATAACTGAATTATGTGATTCAGAGATTTACGAAATAGGGTGTAGAAGGAGGTTACCAAAATGTAGGATCAGTTGTTACATTTGCATAGCAAGTTGACTAGATATTTTGAGTTTGGGACACCAATGCTATCAAAATCTATAAAACTTTCCCTGTTAAATTTAGGGGAGACTGGATTAAAGACAAAAGATAAAGAGCTAAAAGGCAAAATATGAGTAAATATAAGCGTGACTAGACAGAAAGACACTTACCATCTTTTTAATTTCACAAACTCTTTTGTTTAAGTTTGGCCATTGGTTAGGAAAGAGGTTTATGCATTTAAATTAGAGGATTTTCCCTTTCTCTAGGAACAAAATGAGCTTTATAGCTTTTTTAATGAGAGATGTGTATATCATTTGATATGCATCTGGGTACTGACAACTTACCCACTAATTATACGGAGAATGGAAACCAATTAATTATTCAAGCAGCTTTTTTAAAAGTTAATCAACCACTGCCAATGGCTCTCTACTGGAATGACTTTAATGTCTGTCACTGTCATAGCTTATACATGTTCCTAATAATTGAATATTATGACTGTTGGCCTGTTTTCCATTACACAATTAAAGTTAAGCCTACATGAAATGCAGTGGAGTCTCTTACAAGACTTTTCTTGAAATAATCCAGGATAAATGTACGAAGTAATTAAACAGCTTACCTTTAATTTCTCTTTCAGGAAGATAATCATTCAAAGTTCTCTTCAATGTCTGTGGGAGAAGTAGATGAGAATGAAATTCTGTACTTAGGTCGAAGTGTGCTTATATCAATGCCTTAGGACAAGAAAAAGTTTATTTTAATGTGCATTTACAAAGAAACTCAAATATCCAACTTGCACCACAGGTTGCTATCAGTGAACTGTTAATGATAAAAAGTCCAAATACAAGGACCATAGTTTATCTATGATATAATTAATGATATAATGAAACAAATTAAATGATCATAAGGATTTAGTATGGTTTAACAGAGGTTTAGAGGGAAAGAAGAAGAACAATATTCTTTGGGTTCAAATAAAATTGGAAACTAATTTTAAATATTACCAGCGTAATGAAGCTGCAGATATATAAGCCCATTGAGGTCAAAATATGATCATTCCTTTATGTCTCAAGGCATCCTTTTGCTTTAGCCCCAGTCTTAAATATGCTTTACATAAGAAGAGCAGAGATCTAAATTCTTCTTTAATGTTTCCTGATACTGATTAAACTTGGCTTCAATTAGACAGTTGATACACTACAATTGCTGTTTATTTTATTAATCATTTTATTGTTGCCTTCGATAACTCTGATTTTATTCCCTGAAATTCTCTATTTTGTCTCCTTTTACAATACCTAACTGTAAAATGCAGGATGTAGCTATCATTTCATTATGGGTGTGAACTGTCCCTAGCACAATAGATCATTGATTTCCCATTTGGTAGTATAACATAAATGCAAACCAGTATTAAGGTAATGAAGGAATTATGACAACAGCTGTTGCTTTTTTATTTTATTTTTTTTTTTATTTTAGTTTTATTTCCTTTCCTTCTTTAAATGATTTACTGCTGTTAGAAGAGAGACTCCTTCGTCCAGTGACAGAAGAGGTTATTTATGCTAAAACTTGAGAGCTGGGTTGTACATACACACAGACTGTGACCGTATAGCAGATTGATGTCACAGGGCAGCCTCAGAACAGCCACTTGCTTACAGCTGTTGGTAATATATTTATTTCTGAGGGTGCTGCTAAGAACCATCAATAATTCTCTTGACTGGCAAAACAGTAACAACTCCAGCATATAAGGTGGTCTGAAAAGGCCTGTGGGTCTCAGAAGCAATCGAAAGTAGAGAAGGTCAAGAAGAACAGAGAATAATAGACTGTGTAAACTAAAGACCTTTTTTGAAACTCCAACAGCAAATCTGATTAACTAAGGCTATTTATGGTAAAGGACAAAAATATTGAATTCCTTAGAGAGCTGATTCGAAACTCAGCTCCTTCCCTTCCCTTCCCTTCCCTTCCCTTCCCTTCCCTTCCCTTCCCTTCCCTTCCCTTCCCTTCCCTTCCCTTCCCTTCCCTTCCCTTCCCTTCCCTTCCCTTCCCTTCCCTTCCCTTCCCTTCCCTTCCCTTCCCTTCCCTTCCCTTCCCTTCCCTTCCCTTCCCTTCCCTTCCCTTCCCTTCCCTTCCCTTCCCTTCCCTTCCCTTCCCTTCCCTTCCCTTCCCTTCCCTTCCCTTCCCTTCCCATTTTAATGTAACTGTTGGCATGGTACTAAATCACTTGATTTTGAGGAAAGTAAATATTATTCTTGAAAAACATCATTTTGCTGACAACGTTTTTCTAACTGAAAGGTGATTCAGAGTCTTTAGAGCAAAAAGGGAGTCAGATTGACTGTATTTCACCCCATGTCCCAATAATTTGGGCATGTTTCAAGGAAATATTTCTGAAAATTACTCAACTTTCATCTAAAGATAGAAAGCCAGGGAAATTCTCCCATTTGATTTTGTAGCTTTTCCTAATAAGTTAATCACCCTTACTGATAAGATTTTTGTTTCTCATACATTTTTTTTCTGGCTACAGCTTCTAGTTTTTGGTTCTTGTTACAACTTCCTCCACTGTAGCCTCTACTAGTTGTGACTTTCTGTCCCTGAAAATACTTCTATGAATTAAGCAAGATAACTCTCAATTTTCTTTTGTTTTTCCTTTATTTTCTTTTGAGCTTGACTAAACCCTTTAAATATCTCCACGGGGTATTTTGTTATTTTTCACACCTCTGACTTACAGTCTGTATTTTCTAGACATTATGCTTTGAACTTCCATATTTTATAGCACAGAAACTGATGACAAATCTCCTAAAAACCCCTCAGTGTTATTTAATACTTTCAGAGATCTGGTAAGGAATCTTCCTTCCACAATAAGAGAGAAACATATATTTCTTTTGCACTCTTCTATCTAGGCCATTTACTTTCAATGACAAATTGACCAAATGAGTGTTATTGAACAGAGCAAAGATTGGACATAAAGTTCCTAATCTATCAATACAAAGCTTTCTTCTGAGTACAGAAACAAAACTGTCCTGCTTCCCTTACCTATTGTCTAAGTCACTAAAAAGGTAGGGCAGGGTTGTCCTTCACAACTGTTGAAAGAAGGTTAAGAAGCATTAAATATTACTCTATATTTCCTGTATTTGCTGGATATTAATTTATAGGATGTTGTAAATACATATTGCACCATTTCAATCTGTTTTATATCATTTGCTTTTGTACTTTATTGCAGTAAGAAAGTGACTACTAATATGTTCATATTGCACTAATACCTGGAAACAATCAACCATATAATTCAGTCATTACACACTGCAATAAATATCAATGCAATTTTAAAAGTGAGGAAATAAATCTGTCTGACTAATATTTCTCTAAGATGTGTAGAGATCTCTGGTGTCTGTATGTGTATATCGAACCTGACTGAAATCTATCTTTATTGGATGAATGGGCAATCTGAACTGTTATGCAAATATGACCTTCAAGAAAGCTGAGACAGAAAAAAAAAAAAAAAGAGAAAAAAAAAGACAGAAAGAAAGAGACAAAAATGAGAGAGAGAGAGAGAGAGAGAGAAAGAGAGAGAGATAGAAAGAAAAGAAAGAAAGAAAGAAAGAAAGAAAGAAAGAAAGAAAGAAAGAAAGAAAGAAAGAAAGAAAGAAAGAAAGAAAGAAAGAAAGAAAGAAAGAAAGAAAGAAAGAAAGAAAAGGAAAGAAGGAAGGAACAAACGAATGAACGAAAGAAAGAAAGAAAGATTTTTTCCAGAACTATCTTTAAAAACTCCTTATTTTTAAACAAAGGGGCTATATATTTTAAGATCTTATGTTTAACCAAAACAAAATGTTTGTATCCTTTGCAACATAAGGTAAGAAGGGGGATGGGGCTGAAACAAGGACTGTTGGGGCTGTGCCAGGGGGAGCAATGGCAAGGCCGGAGGATAAGGTAAAGGCCCAGCTGAAGTGCATCTACACCAATGCACGCAGCATGGGTAACAAACAGGAGGAGCTGGAAGCCATCGTGCAGCGGGCAGGCTACGACTTGGTTGCCATCACGGAAACGTGGTGGGACCAGTCTCATGACTGGAGTGCTGCGATGCCTGGCTATAGGCTCTTCAGAAGGGACAGGCAGCACAGAAGGGGTGGCGGTGTGGCTCTCTATATTAGAGAGTCTTTCGATGTTGTAGAACTCGAGACTAGGAATGACAAGATCGAGTCCCTTTGGGTTAGGATCGGCAGGGACAACAAGGCTAGTGTCCTGGTCGGGGTCTGCTATAGACCGCCGAACCAGGATGAGGAGACGGATGAGGAGTTCTACAGGCAGCTGACAGAAGTTGCGAAATCGTCGGCGCTTGTACTCGTGGGGGACTTCAACTTCCCTGACATATCCTGGAAGCACAACACAGCCCAGAGGAAGCAGTCTAGGAGGTTTCTGGAGAGCGTGGAAGATAGCTTCCTGACGCAGCTGATTAGTGAACCTACCAGGGGTGGTGCCCTGCTAGACCTTCTCTTCACAAACAGAGAAGGACTGGTGGAGGATGTGATCGTCGGGAACAGTCTTGGGCAGAGTGACCACGAAATGGTGGAGTTCGCTATTCTTGGCGGGGCCAGGAAGGGAAACAGTAAAACCACTGTATTGGACTTTCGGAGGGCTGACTTTGGGCTGCTCAGGACACTAGTTGGTGGAGTCCCATGGGAGGCGGTTCTGAAGGGCAGAGGGGTCCAGGAAGGCTGGGCGCTCTTTAAGAGGCAAATCCTAATGGCGCAGGAGCGGTCTATTCCCATGCGCCCAAAGATGAGCCAGCGGGGAAGAAGACCAGCCTGGCTCAACAGAGAATAGAGCCTCCTTTAATATATTCAAGAGGCAAATCCTAATGGCGCAGGAGCGGTCTATCCCCATGTGCCCAAAGATGAGCCACCGGGGAAGACGACCAGCCTGGCTCAACAGAGAATTGTGGCTTGAGCTTAGGAGGAAAAAGAGGGTTTATAATCTTTGGAAAATTGGGCAGGCCACTAGGGAGGACTATAAGGATGTAGCGAGGCTGTGCAGGGACAAAATTAGGAAGGCCAAAGCTCATCTGGAGCTCAAGCTGGCTACTGCCGTTAAAGATAACAAAAAACGCTTTTATAAATACATCAACACAAAAAGGAGGACTAAGGAGAATCTCCATCCTTTACTGGATGCGGGGGGAAACTTAGTTACAAGAGATGAGGAAAAGGCGGAGGTGCTCAATGCCTTCTTTGCCTCAGTCTTTAGTGGTAAAACCGGTTGCTCTCTGGATACCCAGTACCCAGAACTGGTGGAAGGGGACGGGGAGCAGGATGTGGCCCTCACCATCCACGAAGAACTGGTTGGTGACCTGCTACGGCACTTGGATGTGCACAAGTCGATGGGGCCGGATGGGATCCACCCAAGAGTACTGAGAGAACTGGCAGAGGAGCTGGCCAAGCCCCTATCCATCATTTATCAGCAGTCCTGGCTATCGGGGGAGGTCCCAGCTGACTGGCGGCTAGCAAATGTGACGCCCATCTACAAGAAGGGCCGGAGGGCAGACCCGGGGAACTACAGGCCGGTCAGTTTGACCTCAGTACCAGGGAAGCTCATGGAGCAGATCCTCTTGGGAGTCATCATGCGGCACTTGAAGGGCAAGCAGGCGATCAGGCCCAGTCAGCATGGGTTTATGGAAGGCAGATCCTGCTTGACGAACCTGATCTCCTTCTACGACAAAGTGACGCGCTGGGTGGACGAGGGAAAGGCTGTGGATGTGGTCTACCTTGACTTCAGCAAGGCTTTTGACACCGTTTCCCACAGCATTCTCCTCAAGAAACTGGCTGCTCTTGGCTTGGACTGGCGCACGCTTCGTTGGGTTAGAAACTGGCTGGATAGCCGGGCCCAGAGAGTTGTGGTAAATGGAGCCAAGTCCAGTTGGAGGCCAGTCACTAGTGGCGTCCCCCAGGGCTCGGTGCTGGGGCCGGTCCTCTTTAACATCTTCATCAATGATCTGGATGAGGGCATTGAGTGCACCCTCAGTAAGTTTGAAGATGACACCAAGCTAGGTGCATGTGTCGATCTGCTTGAGGGTAGGAAGGCTCTGCAGGAGGATCTGGATAGGCTGCACCGATGGGCTGAGGTCAACTGTATGAAGTTTAACAAGGCCAAGTGCCGGGTCCTGCACCTGGGGCGCAATAACCCCAAGCAGAACTACAGGCTGGGAGAGGAATGGTTGGAGAGCTGCCAGGCAGAGAAGGACCTGGGAGTGATGGTGGACAGTCGGCTGAATATGAGCCAGCAGTGTGCTCTGGTGGCCAAGAAGGCCAACGGCATCCTGGCTTGTATCAGAAACACTGTGACCAGCAGGGCTAGGGAGGTGATCGTCCCCCTGTACTCGGCTCTGGTGAGGCCGCACCTCGAGTACTGTGTTCAGTTTTGGGCCCCTCGCTACAAGAAGGACATCGAGGTGCTTGAGCGGGTCCAAAGAAGGGCGACGAAGCTGGTGAGGGGCCTGGAGAGCAAGTCCTACGAGGAGCGGCTGAAGGAGCTGGGCTTGTTCAGCCTAGAGAAGAGGAGGCTCAGGGGTGACCTTATTGCTCTGTATAAGTACATTAAAGGAGGCTGTAGCGAGGTGGGGGTTGGCCTGTTCTCCCATGTGCCTGGTGACAGGACGAGGGGGAATGGGCTAAAGTTACGCCAGGGGAGTTTTAGGTTAGATGTTAGGAAGAATTTCTTTACTGAAAGGGTTGTGAGGCATTGGAACGGGCTGCCCAGGGAGGTGGTGGAGTCACCATCCCTGGAAGTCTTCAAAAGACGTTTAGATGTAGAGCTTAGGGATATGGTTTAGTGGGGACTGTTAGTTTTAGGTCAGAGGTTGGACTCGATGATCTTGAGGTCTCTTCCAACCTAGAAAATTCTGTGATTCTGTGATAAAAGGTGAACTGTAAATTGTCTTTCTGAGCCGTATGTTTGGAGAAGAAATCAAATCACTTACAATTTCAAGGGCACAGACAGTGTACTCTAATATCCAAATGCTGATGTTTGCAAGCTGTATGGTTCAAAGACAGATACTTCAGTAGAATAATCCTGATAGATTATTTTTCCTTTTTTTTTTAATATATGCACAAATTTTATTTTACTTCCTAAGATTTTGCAAGCAGACACTGTTCTATAATTTCTGAAGACTAAATATTCCAATTCAAGCAAATATATAAAATGTGTGAGATGAAGGGTGAATTAAGTACATTCCTACAATTCGAGCAATTTGCAGGAATGTGACTCATCTACAAGTTATAAGGCACCTGTAGTAACTGCTGCTGTTGGCAAAATGTATTAAAGATCTGTAGTGGGTTTTATGTTCATAGACGGCTTAGTACGCATATAAGAGTTACTGAGTTCCATTCATCCACCTCTTTAGGAAAAGCTAAACACTTTTAATTGCTTTCTGTCTCATATGCATCAATGCAGAATTTGAAGACAATAAGTAATGTTAATTACAAAGATGGCCAATGCCTGTACCCTCAGATTTGATTGCTTCTTTGTTTGGGCTCCAGACAAATGATTAGGCTGCTGACTAGGTCATGACTTGAGGTTAAGCAGACCAAAACAGAAGTGTGGAAAACTCCTGGATGTGAAATGAGAAATTTTAAAATGAGACAACAGTGTTAAAAGCTGACAAAAAATCCAGATCCAGATAATGTCATGAAGGCTGGCTGCATTTTACAGGCATATAAGTGGCATGTGAAGCCAAATCCTTCATTTTTACACATACCACATAAATAAAAAACATATTTGTAATCAAGGGTCTGAGGCAGCTGGCATGTTTCTTACACTCTGAGAGAACAGTGGGCCAGGTACATCAAGCATCACAGTACCAATGTGCTGGTGCACATTGCAGAGCTCCAACATTGCAGAGTTCATTGCAACTGCCCATGCCTTCTTAATGTTCTTATTTTCTTTAAGCTATAAGTCCAATGAGGTTAATTAATTTTGATCAATGAGCCATATTAAAGTTAACCATCTAAGCTGAGTTAGTTGTATCTTTGCTCTGTAGGCAAGAGAGTAATACAGGAATCAAAGAGCAATTCATCCAAGTTTAGAATTAAATCATCAGCTGAAAACTTTTGCTTCAATGTATACACCTGAATTATGGAGACAAAATTAGTTTCTTCATATTTACATATATGTGTGTATATATATTATGTAATATTTTTCCCTGATCACTTTATTCATACTGTAAACATTTGCTTTTCTCTATTACTTGAATATGTATAAATTTCACTTTTCATTAAGCATATAATGGTATTATACACAGAAGATCACAGTCAGGTTTAGAGTTCTTTTATCTCAGGTTTTGTGTCAATATAGATGTCATTGCATATGTGTTATTACTAGGCTTGGGTTCTGCATCACTTTTCATCACCGTTGATCAGATATGCCATAAAGCATTAGGCTCAGTCTGCAGCAGCTGATCAGAGCCCAGAAGTTTTGCTGAAAATTGATATAGTATTATTTTTTGCTTCTGAATTCCACCAACATCCTTCTGCAATGTATTTGGAAATAACGATAATGTTACTTGTCCTGAGACTGTAGTCTGCCAGCTACTGTGAAGCATGCAGTAATACCGGAAACTTTCCAGTAGCCCTTTAATTCGTTCTCATAAATGAGGTCTACAGGGAGAAGGAAATAATCCAGACATTTTTAGGATGACTCTACTTCCTTACTGCACTAGAACTTTGGACAATTTTTTTGTTCTCTGTACATATATAAATTAGAATCATAGAATCATCATAGAATGGCTTGCGTTGGAAGGGACCTTAAGATTACCTATTTAAACCCCACTGCCATGGGCAGGGACACCTCCCACCAGAGCAGGTCCAAATCCCATCCAGAATGGCCTTGAACACCCACATGTGGATGGGGCATCCACAACTTCTCTGGGCAACCTGTTCCAGTGCCTTACCATCCTCAGATTTAAGAATTAGCAACATAAAGCTTAGAGATAACATAAAGATGACAGACAGCTCAGGTATCTTGGTGTAGCTGAAACCAGCTTCCTGGCCAATTCTAAATATCATTGCAGACACATTTTACTTATAGCAAAATGAAGTGGAAGTAGAGATCAGATCAGATATGATCTCTGTTTACTCTTGGCATAATGTATTCCTGCTTTTCTTCACTTAATGAAGACTGAAAATTTACGACACACTAAGAAATGTGAAGCTGGAAGTGTTTTGAACGACTGAATAGTATCAAGAGATCTGTATTTTAGTTGGCTTTCACTCCTTCCCCCAAAAGGAAACTCTCATCCTTCATTTTTTTTTTTTTTTTTCCATGTGCTGGCCATGATTTCTGGCCCACCAACAAAATAGCTGTGAATATGTCATTTTAGTTTTATACATTTCCTACTGAGATTTTAGTAGTAATCAAACTTTTCTCAAACTTTTCCTCTCACAGAAGGTGAAGGAAGCACCACCTTGACCTCAGTAACATTTAAAATGATCTCTAATGAAAATATGAGAAGAGGATCACTCCATAATCAAATAAACTTCAGAGTTTATCTGTCCAAGCCTTACTGTGCTATCCCTGGTTACTACCATTAGTCTGAAAATCTTCTTGCTACATCAAGGACAGGTTTACTGATTTTTTTTTTATTATTATTATTTTTTATTTTTATAATATTATGAAAATGTCATATCACTGTGCCATTGAACACAGAAGAGACTAGGAAGGGTTTCAGGCATGAACACCAATACATACATACACACACAGATAGCCATATGATCATAATAATTTTCTGAGAACTTGTATTTCTAAAGTGTAGTAACCATTAAAGCAGCAGAAACTCTGTTAGGTGTGACTTTAAAGGAATTGATATAAGAGAAATGCTTATATTCTGTAACCTGAAATTATTTCCACCGTCTTAAATTATTATTAGAAACAACCTAGAGAGAGAGACAGAGACAGAGAGAGGCAGAGATAAGGACATAAAGCCCATATTGAAAGCCTTGTTAACCTTAAAATGCATTGTCATTTCTCATTTGTGGAAAAATGAGCTCTCTTATTTGACTGTTGTAGTCCTAATGTGTTAGAGCATCTCCCCTTGCAAGCATGATGGCATGGGAGAATTATTATGAATGAAATGGTAATAAACAAACAAACAAAACAAAACAAAACAAAACAAAACAAAATGTGGGGTTGGGATTTTGTTGTTGTTGTTGCTTGTTTGTTGTGTCTGTTTTTTTGTTTGTTTGTTTGTTTGTTTGTTTGTTTGTTTTCCAGCTTTCCTTGGTTGTGAATTCCAAGACAATGCTGCTGAAGTAGATTGTGTCATTTCACAGCCCCATTTTTTTATACTGTTCTTGAAATATTGAAAAATAAGACAAAACACCAGTGTTTATTGGCATGGCTGTTCCATTTGCTGAAAGCATAAATATTTATGACCAATGCACTGCGACAGGATGCATCTCCAAAGCAAACATTGTGTACTTTAAAGAGATATGATTGTCTTCCCTACAGAGGGTATATCTAAACCTGGAGACTGAAATCTGTACAGACACATATCTTTAATTCTGACACAGGAAGACACTACTTCAAAGAAAACTGCCTTAAGCTTGAGAGTTTGTCAGCAGAACCTGAATAATATTTTTTACACTCTAAATTATGAGCTTTTGTCATTGAAACCATGTAGATTATAAATATGTACTAGTTAATTAGTAGGTAGTGGGCTATGTTCTCTAGAAATTGGTGCATATGTTATTGCTATTCATTATTTCTATTATGACAAAACATAGAGCCTCTACCTGAGAGCAACACCATGCTAGGTAATATTCATTCATAATAATAGCCTGCTTCAGAGAATTTTCAATTAACGAATTAGGTAGCCATGTACAAGATTGTGATCCTTAAAACTGTACTTTTCTTAAAATTGTATGACCCTTTAAATTGTACTAACTCTTCTCAAATGCTTGCATTATTTCATCTTTTTTTTTTTTTTTTTTTTTTGTGGTTGTTTTATTTCTTTTTTTTTTTTTGTATTTTCAAGGTTCATGCACAACATTCTGTTTCTGAGGGAAATTTAGGATTTTCTGTTCTTAGCCCTCTCAGGATGCTCTAGCAAGAGATAGCTCAGCTTCAGGGTAATACTCTGTTCAATTGCCTAAGCAAAATTAATGTGCTCTTAAGGTATCTCTTGGTATTTAAGACACCTACAATGATGTCTGTTCAACACCTATAGAAGAATTATGCCCTTCTGCAACAGCAGATAGAGTCCAGTCAGGGTACCTACAGTACTTTATATATATACTTTTAGCAGCTGAACAGCTTCTACCTGTCTATGTGTGTGTAGTCTATTATTGTAATACCATCAATACAACTTAGTAATCTATTCAGATCACCCAAAGGCAGAGACACTGGGCATGATTCATTTACTAACATCATTTAAAATACCCTGTACGTCTTTTCTATTTGTCTCAAAGTCTGGTCTAGAAGGATGGGGATCTCTTGAACTTCCTGTATCAGACCTGTGAGTCTGATGCAGATGCTGCAGATGTCTGAAGGCATGTTAAATGTCACCAGATGTCTACTGTTATATAACAGAATTGAGCCATACTAGGTGAAAATCTGAATGGATTTTTAACCTTCACTGTAATGACACAATATCACTGATTAAATAGTGTTTATATACAAATAGTCCCCTTACATTTACTGAAATTTACTGATTCAGACTAATCCCTCCCTTTGTGTCTCATCCACAGACTTTCACATCAAAGCTACTGGTAATCCAAACTACCATCCAAAATATAGCAGAGACCACCACCTTAGTTTAATCTGCCTTTTAAGAGACACACACACACACACACACACACACGAAACTTTCATTTATGCAATGGACAGGTACTTAGAACCCTGTCGTTGAATGAAGCAAATGAACATTTTATTTTCTTCACTTCAGAAATTTAAAATGGTGTCAATATCTTCCTGAAGCATGTTCTTGCTATCAGTCTGTTAAGTAGTCTGCTGTGAGACCTAAGAAGGAAGAGTGGGCTTTTATCACCCGTCTCTTTAATTTATGTTGTTGAAAAGAAAAAAATGCATGAGACATTAAGAAAAAAAATATGCTTTGACTCTGTATTCAAGTGGTTGATATCTCCAGCAGAGGAAAATTTATTCTGACTTCTCTCCTGCAAACAGTTTCTCTGGCTCATATTTTTACTTGATAGAATATATATTATTTGGTGTATATATATATATATTAATTTTATTCTTATTTTTTATTAATATTATTTTTATTTTTCCTTTCAGGGATTCCATATCTAGATTATCATTCAAACACACAGGATATTCTCTAAATGACATAGTACTCTTGCTTCCCTCCCACATATTCTGTTCTCCTGTTAGGCAAGAAGCAGCACACACATTGCATAGCTGTTTCAAAACTGAATATATGTTCATCAGCTTTTTAGCAAATATATGCCTACTGTCTAGACAGGAGGCCAAAAAAAAAAAGAATCTGAGATCATTCTTCTGTCTTTCCCTTTACTCAGATTTCAGTTTTCATTTAATTTATGATTCAGCTGATGTTAGCGGCACAGCCTAAATGTTAAGAAATGGGCAGATAGTTCTATTTTTTGTAACTTTAAAAATGAATGAAGAAAAAAAATAAAAAGGCTAAAAATGTTTAAATGTTTCTTGGTGTACAGATTAACCATCCAGACTTTCCATATTCAAGTTTTAATTACTTAGAGAACTTTCCTTTCTTCCTGTCTTCTCACCACCATGTCCAAATTAATTTCTGCAGAATAATATATCAATACCTGAAGGACTGAAGTATGCTCTATATTAGGAAATATTATAAGCCAGTGGTTAGGATACATTCCTGGCAACCAAAAAAGTTAAATCTGAAACCCTTTGATATGAGGCTGGAATTAAATCAGAGTGCTCTAACCACTCAGATGTTAGGAAAAAAAATAAATATGTGGGTGGTTTTGCTGCCTTCATAGAGAGCAAAAATTCAAAAAAGAGAGCAGATGACACAATTTTTGTGCAATCTGTCCCTTTGGAGTGAGTTTTAGACATTATCAAAATATTTTAAATGACTGAATCCCTCAAGGATTTTCAAAGGTAAAACCTAGTTTTGGTTCCTTGTCAGTTTGGTGGCATATAGCTATGCCAAAATTGAATTGATTCTTGCCACTTGTGCAGATGTAACTCTTAACATTTGGAAAAATTTCAACCTGGGGAGGTGAATTACAGCAGAACTACAATTGGAGCTAGAATGTAGAATCTAAATCCAACTTTATTTTCCACGTCTTTTAGTGGTGTTTTTCTTTGTTTCCTCATTTTATCTTTCTTTTTATTCCCCAAACCACAATAATCAGGATTAGATAAATTGAAGGCATACTATTTGCAGATTAGTTTTATCAATAATCTCTGGAATAATTTTATCTTGAAAATGTCCATCAGCAAATGCATTTGTCCAAGGTAGGCTACATATAATATTTATGACAATACAGATAAATAAAGAAAAGGAACCTGATGATCCATCCCAGTGACTTCTCTGAAACTATTTTGATTTTACTGTCATGGATTAACCTGTGATTTAGACGTGTTGATTGCTTGGCCCTTCAGCTAAATATCTGAACTAGAGGCTTAAGTTTATTGATTTGACTTATTTGAAAATCTATCCCTTTTTGATTCAGTGAGAGGAAGTTCCTGACTGGGGTCCACACTGTTGTGTTAGCTCACTACTTCCATTTGCCAAATACAACCTGGCGGATGTTCATTGCCTCAGGAACTGACTGATGTACCAGATGAAGAGTGTCTGTGACAGCATGTCAGCTACAAAAAAAAAATGAAATGACTTGGAAAACACTAATAAATCTAGAAAATAATAATTTCCATTCAAGTGTATAGGAGAATTTGGCAGAGAATGAACAAACAGACATATTGCAAGACAAGAGGGAACAAGACAAATTAGCTCTGATATCCCCATGTGAGTCAGATATTTTTCTGGAATATTTTATTGTTATTATTGTGAACTCATATGAATGTATAACAGAAAACATGTCTAAGAGAAATAAGTATGCCAGAGCTGGGAATCTGCATATACCATAAATATTGAAGAAGGCCCCTGAAAACTGTTCCAGGGTTTTTCTTGTTAAAAATGCACAGCATTGACCTATATTTGTTCCTGCTGTTGCCAATAAAGAGTTGTTGTGGCTAAATTGATTCTGTTGTCTGAGAGATTATACATGCCAAGGTATAGAAATCATATACCTAGAAAAGACATACTTGTGCTTAAGACACATAGTGCTTTATGAAGAGGATTTCCACAGAAGTAAACTGTGTGAAAATTGATCCTTTACCCAAAACAGAAAATCAAATCTACTTGCAGAATGTTACCAACTGTATTTACTTTACAGTGCAGTCAGCTGTATAGATCAATAGATTATCCAAGAAGTGAAAAATAAATTAATTAAATCATCTGTCAGAGATAGTGTCTGGTGTATATATACTGATATTAGTAAACTCATTGATCCGACAATACAGTGTCATTTGAATTTCTAGTCATTAGGCAGATTCTCTCTTTCTTTCTTTCTTTCTTTCTTTCTTTCTTTCTTTCTTTCTTTCTTTCTTTCTTTCTTTCTTCCTTTCTTCCTTTCTTCCTTTCTTCCTTTCTTTCTCTTTCTTTCTCTTTCTTTCTTTCTTTCTTTCTTTCTTTCTTTCTTTCTTTCTTTCTTTC
Organism: Anas platyrhynchos; assembly: GCF_047663525.1. Lineage (NCBI taxonomy): Eukaryota > Metazoa > Chordata > Aves > Anseriformes > Anatidae > Anas > Anas platyrhynchos. The sequence continues at coordinate 6,333,775 of NC_092588.1, forward strand.
TTTCTTCTTTCTTTCTTTCTTTCTTTCTTTCTTTCTTTCTTTCTTTCTTTCTTTCTTTCTTTCTTTCTTTCTTTCTTTCTTTCTCTTTCTTTCTTTCTTCCTTCCTTCCTTCCTTCCTTCCTTCCTTCCTTCCTTCCTTCCTTCCTTCCTTCCTTCCTTCCTTTCTTCCTTTCTTCCTTTCTCTCTTTCTTCCTCTCTTTCTTTCTCTCTTTCTCTCTTTCTCTTTCTCTCTTTCCCTCTTTCTCTCTTTCCCTCTTTCTTTCCCTCTTTCTTTCTCTCTCTCTCTCTCTCTCTCTTTTTCTCTTTCTCTTTCTCTTTCTCTCTTTCTTTCCTCTTTCATTTTTCTTTCATTTATTTCTCTCTCTCTCTCTCTGCCTTGACTTGCTTTGCCTTGCTTTGCCTTACCTTCTCTTTTCTACCTTACTTTCATTTACCTTCCCTTATTTTCCTATTCTTTCCTTTTAATTTCTATTTATCTATTGGCACCACCGTTTCTTCTCTCTGGACTTCAGTGATATGGTGCCTTGGAAACAAAGTCTATGAAAGGATATGAAACAAAAGTATTTACATAAATTCTGTGATTGAGGAGGCCACTAAGTTAAAGGGAGTACCACTACATGCTTGCCTTGTTCTTACATCTTTTGCTGAGCATAAGTACTGCATACCATGCTTAGCAGGTGTGTTTCACTGCTATGTTCTTCTATATTGTTCAGGTTTTGGATGAGATAGGGATTCCTGTGGCAAGAGAAAGAGAAAGGCAATGTGTCAAAGCAAGTCCACACTGACAGGCTTTTTAAAGATAAATCAATGTTTGAACTATATTTTTGACTGATTTATGGTACATTTTTGACTTCTTTGGGATTTAGAAACAGGAGAGACAGGCACAGCAGTTGTTGAAATAGAAAAGTATGGTGTCAATAATTTACCTTTATGTTACCTTGAAAAGGTGTACAGTAATTGCAGTCTAAGAAAGGGTATGTTTTGTAAAAAGTTAGGGGATAGTGAATGGAAACTACACAAGAAAGAAACTAAAATCTGAAGAAGATGCAATGAAAAGATATTTCCCTTGCTCTGATTACACACCTCTGCTTTTTCACTTCCCATCTTACAATGTCTATTTTCTGCAGTCTGAGTATGTTTAGCCATTAAAATATAAATAAAAGTAGAAAAGATTGGACTAGATCTTTTGACACTGAAAGCCATCAAAGACAAGAATTTTTTTTTTTTTTTAAACAACCCAGCAGTTTCCTTGCAGTCTTCAGCTTTAAACATATTTTTGATGAGGTTCTGCTCTCAGATTTGCTATGCACCACATCATCTAGCAACTACATGACATGGGAATGGAAAGGCTAAAAGCAGATGATGCTTTGGAGTGCTCTGACATGACTCTGCAGCATGGATAGATGTTTAATTCACAGATGACTTTTTTTTTTTTTTTTCCCAAAAATAAATATCCCATGGGAGGCAAAGGGACAAACAGGTGATGATGAAGGCATGATGAAGGCATGATATAGAGATGAATTGTTTATAATCTACTATTTTGTGTTTAATGTTTACTTGGCTCAGACTAAGAGGATGAAGAAAGAAAAAGTGGCTGAAATGATTTCAAAATGAGGAGCTATGAAAAATGAGAGGTGGCAGATTGAAAGGTTATCACTCCTCTCATTGCAATCCCCAGAGAGAGGTCTGGCTGGATTTGGGGCCAGATGTTCAGAAAATTCAACAATGAGCCAGTATGTGGAAAGAAGTTTGGCACCCAGCACAGAGCACAAGATGTTATACAAACTTGTCTCCAAATAAGCAACTGCATTTATTTCTTTTCAATTGTTTATTGAATTGAAAAGATAATTATTTTACCGCTATATACATGCACGATATTCTGAGGAAAAAAAAAGAAAAAAAAAGTTACATGCAAAGAATAGCCAAGCCCATCCTTTTTTATGTTCTGTACCTCTAAGTATAATTATACAATGCAGTCAGCTCATGCATTCATCTGCCACAGGATACTTTAGTCAATTCCTAAACAAGCCACCTCTCCTGTGGGGTATTCTGACCCCTAAATATGTCAGCATAAGGCATATATATAAAGATATGCTGTGAGCTGACAAATAAATGTACACTTCTACCCTCATCTAATTCAGGTTAATTATCCAGGACTGTTACAATTCAAATGCATTGAATTCATCTTAACTTTTTTATATTTAGCTATCTCCAAATTAGGTGGTAAAGTTATTAATCTAGTTTCTATACATAATCAGTAGGGAGTGTCACTTTCAGAAAGTGATTCATGACATATATATGTCTTTTTCAGGAAGGAACAAAAATACTTTTTGTTCTCCACAGACTAGAGAAGGAAGCTTAGGTAGCAAGTTTAGGACAAGCTACTAATTTCTGGATGCTTAAATGAGATGAAATGAATCTGCTAAGCTTGTATGCCATTTTGAAGGTCAGACTGTTCCACTGTGCCCAGCTAACTAGGATGGGTAACAGCAACAGGAAGCATATTGCAAAACCCTAGAGAAGTTTGTAACCTGAGTTCAAACTATGGCACTTGGCTATATATAATAGCTACTTGCCTTCTTATGTGATTGTTGGTTTATGCTACTTTATCTCCATTGTTTTGATTAAAAATAGCTATTTTTCTGTTACCCCTAGTATTCCAGTCTTGCACTTTAAACTACCTGAGGAATTTGATGCCCTCTGGTGTCTCCTGCACTTTTCCACAGTAATTGAAGCTCATTAGAGCATCGCAATATCACTGTACAGATCAATTGATGCAGCAGAATGCCACATTGACTTTCTTGTTAATTGAACATTAAAATATTTTTATTACTTGTGTCTGATGGTAGCTGGTATTGCAGATATTTGTGGAAGCAGAAGTGTGAGAGACACATGCTGCTCTGTACTGGCCAGTTCCACTTATATACAGTAGAAGCAGTGTCAAATACAACTCTCCAGATAGTTACAGCAAAATCATTCACACATTTGCTTTTATACAGCACATGATGCATGGAGTAACTATCTCTGCACATAAGCATAAGGTATCTTCAAATCATATTGTTGCCAATTTGCTTTAATGAAGAACAAATAACAAAACGTAAATGCAAACTCACACTGTCTCTGTCCTATCAACTCAGGAAGTGTCAAGCAGAGTTGGAGCATGTCATGTGTCCCTACAGTATGTTTTGAAGACAATTTTTAAGAAGATCCACATGAATCCATGTAAATGAAGTATACTGTACTTCATTCTGCTGCATATTTCTAATCTGTGGCATGTGCAGGGCAATAGCCTTGTCATTTTACTTGTCATTTTACTAGCTTTTAATATTAAAGAAAAATGAGTTTATATAAGAAGTACGAACTTAAAATAAAAATTAAAATAATAAGTAAATAAACAAAACATTTAGCTGTGGACAAATTAGGCCCCATATATATTGTGCAAGGGTAAAGATAAAACCTAATAACCAAATAAACTTTAAGTTCTCCATGTGGGAAAATAAATAAATAAATAAATATTTTAAAGACCTGCTTTATGTTTTCTCTTATGTAATTTTAGAATCAGAGAATCAGAGAATGGTTTGGGTTGAAAAGAACCTTAAAGATCATATAGTTCTAACCTCCCTGCCATAGACAGGGACACATTCCACTAGACCAGGTTGTCTGGTCTAGTGGATAATATAAAAGCTTGGTCTAATTTTTGAGAGCAAAGGAATGTTTTGCAAATAGATGAGAAAAAGTGTGGAAGTGAAGGTAGAAGAAAATAAAATTGTGAAGAGCCCCAAAAGAAGTTTTTGTGATGAGAAGAAAGCATAATTAAATCACACTGCAGTGAGGTTTTTTAGGTTCTCCCCCCTCCCCAAACAAAAATGCTTATTTTCATATTATTTATTCACCCTTTATCATTCATATCACTAATGAAAATGTTAAGCAAAGAAGAAAACAAGAGATGCAGAACACAATTGTTCACTACCAACCAACAATTGTCCATCCAGTTCCCCCACCCAGCCAACTCCACCCTGTTTTATTGTTGAGCATGATGTCTTATCCTAAAAAATATCCCTTTAGTCAGTTTGGGTCAGCTGTCCTGGATGTGATCCACTCCAGCTCCTTGTGCACTCCCAGCCTATTCACTAGCAGGCAGCTTGAGAAACAGTGAAGTTTTTGATACTTTACCCGAAGTATCAGTACAGGCTGGGGGACAACCTGCTGGAAAGGAGCCCTGAGGAGAAGGACCTGGGGGTCCTGGTGGAAGACAGGTTGACCATGAGCCAGCACTGTGCCCTTGTGGCCAAGGGGGCTAATGGGATCCTGGCGTGCATTAAAAGGAGTGTGGCCAGCAGGTCAAGGGAGGTGATCCTCCCCCTCTACTCTGCCCTGGTCAGGCCTCACCTGGAGTACTGTGTCCAGTTCTGGGCTCCCCGGTACAAGAAAGACAGGGATCTCCTGTAAAGAGTCCAGCGGAGGGCCACAAAGATGATACGGGGCCTGGAACATCTTCCCTATGAAGAAAGGCTGAGAGACCTGGGTCTGTTCAGCCTGGAGAAGAGAAGACTGAGAGGGGATCTCCACAGTGTATATAAATATCTGAGGTGTGGGGGAAAGAAGGACGTAGCCAACCTCTTCTCAGTGATTTGTGAGGATAGGACAAGGGGCAATGGCTGCAAGTTAGAGCACAGGAAGTTCCGCACTGACATGTGAAAGAACTTCTTCACGGTGAGGGTGACAGAGCATTGGAAAAGGCTGCCTAGGGAGGTTGTGGAGTCTCCTTCTCTGGAGATATACAAGGCCTGTTTGGACACCTACCTGGGCAGCCTGCTCTGAGGAACCTGCTTTGGCAGGGAGGTTGGACCCGAAGATCTTTCGAGGTCCCTTCCAACCCCTACAGTTCTGTGATTCTGTGATTCTGTGAAGTCCTTGACTCAGTGTAAGCACTGCTCAGCAACAACTAAAATATCACTGTGTTATCAGCATGATTTTCATTAAAAATCCAAAACACAGCACCTTATGAGATACTGTGAAGAAAATTAACTCTATCCCAGCCTTACCAAGGCATTATTATTATTACATCATCTTTCTTTTTCTTAAACTATAAATGACTGAACAGGATTAAAATAGAAAAAAAAAAATGTGATCTATTGGTTATGAAGTGCATTTTGGGTTTATTAACAGAAATATCAAAAATCCAAAACATAACATTGCATGAGTCTCCATGAAAATAATAATAATAATAATAATAATAATAATTCTATTCCAGTCAAACCCATGAAAATCAATACCCAAAAGGTTTTTCAATGGAACTTCTACATTTTTAGCCTGGATTTTTCTGATGCCATTGAACCCCCTAACACTGAGGGAAGGGAATCTGTAAGACCAGCTTTAGGTAGGTTTCACTGCAGACATTTTATTTAGAGCACTGCTGCAGTTCATCACACTTCCTAGGTATGGTTATAGAGAATACGTCCAGAATAAATGGATAGGGCTTCATTCTATATCTATTGCACTGCTTCTTTTTCATATATATACGTGTGTGTGTCTATATATACATTTGCATATATGCACATGTATATTTCAGGAGGATACAAATCAACAAAATGAACTGCTGCAGCTCTATTATCTACTGCCTAATCACAAAGTCATAGAACCATAAAATATCCAGAGTTGGAAGGGACTCACAAGGACCATGGAATTCAACTCCTGGTTCCACCACCCAAAAATAAAACCTAATTTCTGAGGGTGTTGTCCAAATGCTTTGTGAACTCCAGCAAGCTTGCTGCTGTGACCAGTTCCTCGGGGAGCCTATTCCAGTTCCTGACCACTTTCTCAGTGAAGAAGCTTTTCCTAATATCCAATATGAACCTCTCCTGACACAGCTTCAAGCTATTCCCATGGGTCCTATCAGTGGTCAACAGGGAGAATAGATCAGTGCCTCCCCCTCTGAAGGGTCTGATTCATTGTGTCTACTATACTTTTGTGCATCAGGATAACATGTAGTCCCATTTCTTTATTAAATTTTAAAATTAGATACTGTTGTGATTATTTTCACATATTCCTATATCAATTCAGTATTTAAGTGAAGTCAGAACTTTTAGTTAAAGCCCTTTGCATATTTTATATCATTCAGTGACTCACTATATGGCACACTAGAGATTTGTAATGTTAAGAAAGCACTAAAATTACTTCTATCAATTAGCAATATTATAGTTAAATGCCATCTAAAGCACCAAGACACATTTCTCAGTACTGTAGGGAAAATTTAGACTGAAATGTTAAGATTGCTATTCTTCACTGGCAGATTTTCTCTCTCTCTCTCTTTTTTTTTTTTTTTGGGGGGGGGGGGGACTCACATTCCCTTCAGCAAGGAAGGATTAAAAAGTTTGGATATTTTAACAGGTAAAAATAGGTGAATACATTTATATTAAATAGAATCCAACCTGAGTCAAATGTACCAAAGTGACCCAAGTGGATTTTATATTTTTGAATATAGCCAAAACGATTCTGAGAAATTGCATGCCCTTTTTAAGATTATGGTTGAGTTGGAAATAAAAATAATAGCCCCAAATAGTTACATCAATTGAAAGTGAGCTCTAAAACTTATAATGAATATTATTTAACTGCACCCTGTGTACATGGCTGAGCAAGGCTCTAATGTCACAATATATTTTACAGTTACCAAATATACTGTAATCTGCCAGTACTTTTAAAAGTAATCTGTTTTTTTTTTTTTTTTTTTGTGCGTATGTGTATAACTGTTCATTATGAAGACTGATTCAGGTGGACTCCTGTCTCTCTTCTTGTGAGGTTTTGCCTGAGAAAGGCAAAACTACTACTTGATTATCATTGTGATACTACTATTATCTACTGACTATCATTATGATGTTCTATCTAGGTGAATTTAACACAGATCCTAAGTTAAGAAGTGTAAGCAATGGTACTTTACAAATATTAACCAAAAGATGGTCATGATGGTTATGTCTATAGTCATAAGTAAAATGTCTGAAACTGTCCTTGCTGTGAGGATGATACTCACTAGGTGGCCTACGCCACCTAGGGTGACTGTACGTATACTATTTTTTGGGGGAATAACCACAGTCTCCCAAATTGTTCCCAACAATTGCTTCAAGAGAGCTAACTGACCTGATATTATTCCAGGAACTGCCCTTGTAATTTAAACAATGTACATAACTAATTTCCAGTACCTAGATATTCCTCAGAAAATTCTACATAATAAATTACATGTATTTTATGTAAGTTGCACTTAGGTTGGCAGTGATTTCCTCTGGGAGTAAGTCTTATTGTTTCATTCCAAAATAATATCACTCACACATGACTAACTACAAACTTTCTGGATGTTCTTAAATGTTCTGTTTGTTTGGATGTATATCTCAGAAATGTTGTGGCAAGTAGGAAAAAAAAAAAATCCACAGATACTCAGCCAATGCAAACATATAGAACACCATGGATCTCAGCAGAAATTCAGCCAACTTCTGACTTAACAAAAAAAAAAAAAAAAAGGAAAAAAAAAGAAAGGACAAACTTCAGGAAATATCCTGAATGGTTTAAAAGAACTTCATTCCAAATTAGATGACTATGAGCTTCTAATTTTCTTGTTGATAATTAAGAGTCAATGAGTCAAATTAACCATCATTAAGGGACACAATGACTTGCATTCTCCCTTTTAGAGATTATTTACAGTAATTTCTCTGAACACAATAAACTGTTCTCTGCTTGCTTTACTCTAAAACTTCATTTGCCTGAAAGGCATTGGGAAAAAAAAATAGTCTTCTGAGATGTTGAATGTGCATAACCAAAGAGATGATGCTAGCAATTTTCAGTAGCATATTCTGCTATATTATTTCATTGAAAAGCATACTTGGGGAAATGGAGAGATGTGGGGAACAGCTTCTCCAAACATCCTGCAAGTCAGAGTGGTTGCTCTTTGCTTAGCATATCAACTACAGCTTTAAGCACAAACTTCCTGGCAAAAGTGGCTCATATTGGAGGAAAATATCACACTGGATCCAGCAGCTTCAGAGAGGCAAGACTGCTACTGCTCCACATCCCTAGGTCCAACCAGCAGTGATCCTGAAAAGGTGTTGCCAGTAGGTACATGCTCACAGAGCACAAATTTATACCATATGTGTACATATAGGTATGGGCAGCCACACAGACTGTAGATGGAGACAGAACACCCAAACACAGATAGCATCAGTGGCCTCATCCTGCTCCCCACTCTGAGCAGGATGGAGGGATGCTAGTGAAAATATATATGCATAAACACATACAGGGTTTATACATATATATTCTAGCATCTGTGCTCAGACACTCGATCTGCTCAGCAGCTGCCCCTGGATCCTGGTATCCCTAGTCGCTGGTACTAGGTCCCACAGCCCCACTCTGGTTGCTGATACAGTGTGACACATACATCCATGCACATATACACACACCCTGGCACACACGTGTACATACACACACCTACCTGTGGTAGTATTAGCCTGCTGGGCAGCTAAACTCCACCACAACCACTCTTTCACTCCCCCTTCTCAAAGGAAAAGGGAGAGAAAATACAATGTAAAGGGCTCAAGCATTGACATAAAGACAGGGAGGTACTTCACCAATTATTGTCACAGGCAAAACAGACTCACCATAGGGAGATTAATCATATTTTATTGCCTATCACTAATGGTCTAGAACAGTGAAAAACTAAAAGCAAACTAAAAACACTCTCCCTCAATCTGCCCTCTTCTACATCCTTCCCCTGAGAGGCACAGAGGAACAGGGAATGGGGGCTGCGGTCAGTCCCTGACATTTTGTCTCTGCTGCTCCCTCATGGTCCCTCTCTGCCCCTGCTCCACATGGGATCCCTCCCACAAGATGCCATCCTTCCTGAACTGATCCTGTGGGGGCTACCCACAGGCAGAAGCTAGTTTTTAGTTTTGTAGTTTGTTTTTCTCTTTCTTAAATCTGCTCTCACAGAGGCAGAAACAGCATCACTCATGGCTTGGATCTGGCCCCTTTGTGGGTCCCTTTTGGAGCCATCTGAAACCAGCTCTTATCTGACATGGGTCAGTTTCTGGACTCCTCTCACTGAGGCCACCCCTGCAGCCCATCTGCTACCAAACCTCTAACACATAAACCCAATATAACCCAATACCATCAGCTGAATGGGACCCTCCCAGCCCCCACTAGCTCAACCCCTCTGTACTCTCACTCTCAGAGCTAGCCCTGGATTCCAGGCCACGTCATCTACTTGCTGGCTACTCCAACTCGATCTTTACTAGTGATTACAGACTTGCATACCTTCACTTTCTCTAGCTCAGGTACCACAGACACACAGGTCCTTAAACCCATGGTCTGAAATCCATTGCTGCAATCAGACCTATAAAAAAGCATGCACAGACTGATGTTACTGATGAAATATGGGACATGACCAGACAAGCAAATCAACAAGCAATTATTTACACTGAGCTGCCCTTCTTGTCTCCTTTTTCTCCATTTTATACTTGCTCCTCTCTATGCTACCTTGGTCCCTGCCTTTCCCCACCCTTGGTTTCTTCTCCATAATTCCCATAACATCCCATAATTAGCATTGTGTAAAAGCAAATTTCTCTTTCCCTGAATCCTATAATGCGGCTCCATGTGGCATCAATGCTCTCAATCCAAATGGTGCTCCAGCATTGACTCACCTTGATGGTTTTCACACCTGAACAGTAGGCCTGAGGCTTTCCTAGGACATTACTGGGATGGGTTTGGAGAAGGTGTCCCTGCTTCTGAGTCCTTAATTTGGCTTTCTCCCTGCCACTCTGCTCATCCGGATGGAGAGTCAATGAGCTGATGGCTCCTGAGATGGGCCTGGGAGCAGTCAGGGTAGTACCTGATTTTCCCTCACTGCCATTGTCTAACAATGTTCCACTGAGCGTGTGCAGATGAGCTTTTATCACATAATCTAACATTGCACTTTCTTTGCTTCAATAACTTTTCAAACATACTTTGCCCACTCTGGCTGATATGAACTTAGTACAATAAATATATATTTTATTTATTTATTTTTATTTTTATTTATTATTTTTTTATTTTTTTTTAAAAGTTAAGGAGAAATATTACAGCTTGGTATGTTTATTTACTAAATGCTTTTATTGTAAGATGATAGAAAGAAATAAAACTGGCCTGTGAAATAAAAATAATAGGTTAAATCCAGACCAATTCTAATATAAAATAGAACAGCATCTTATAGCCATTTACTGCTTTGGTCCAGCTGGTATAAATTGAGATAACTCCTTTGAAGCCAATTTGTAGCAGATAATGAGCAATTTCAGTCTTTCAAGCAAAGAAGAAAGAGAAACAAGATGTTGAAAATGAAGGAAAAGCGACTTTTAGAATGTAATGCATCAGAGACAAGAAAGGCAGAGCCCAGGAACCTGATTCAGATGACAGCTGCATCAGTCAGTAACAGTTTCTTTTTACCATTTCAAGGAGACAGTTCTCCAACTCAGGTGCTGTGGCAAGTACCAACCGTGAAATATACAGTGTTATTTTCATTGCATATTATCCCCAAGCCCAAATAAGATACAAAGACTGTGTAACTTTACCAGTAAAGGACTTTTCTGCATGTGCACATGCATGTTTGTGTTACTCCTGCCACTTCTGCTTAATGGCAGCAATTTTGTTAACCACTGTCTTAACAGAAAGACCAGAGTTTGGTAGCCAGTCTTCAGCAGAGATAATCAAAGAGTTGGATATCTTTTGCCAATCTGAGAACTCAACTTCAATGGAAACTTGGCAAAAAACTGTCAACTGATATTAAATGGAATAGGTTTTCATGTCCATGTAAATACTCTAACATGAACCACTTGATGATGCATCACATAATCTCCAAACTGGCAATAACTTCCACACTGGTAACATTTTAAAGCATGTGCATGAACCAGGAAGCTCCAAGGTTAATTTGAATCTACAGTGCTTCCTTTTGGAACCAAAGGCCACTTAAATAAAAACATATTGAGATCTTGATTTTTCTCTTTGTTATTTTTTATTAATTGTTTATTCTTTGAATCATGTTTGCAAATAATTCTGCTATTGAATTACAAATAATTTCTAGATACTAAAATCCATGTCTTGTATTCATAAGGGTGTTATGATTTTCCCATCACTGTATTCTCATTGCATATGATGCAAATTATAAGTGAAGGCAAACTACAAAGTATATCAAGCAGTTATTAGAAATCCAAAGAAAAATTGTCTGTGATTATTAGAGGGAATTGTATGTCACCTATGGCCAGGAATTCATGTTGATGAAATCTTCCCTGAGCAGCCTTTATTATCCTTCAAATTAAGTCTTAAAAATCAGCTGTGAATACTAAGTTATGAGATTTGTTTGATTTAGGTGGACTTCCTAATTCACTCAGACTTTTGTATTCGTTGGTCATTAGAAAGTTTCATAGCATATTAGGCTCAGTCTAACACTTAGTAATTTTAGAATATATTACTAGGGTAGTGGATCTATTTCTGTTTCAGCCTTGCCCATTCTACCACTCATTATGATCATATCTGTCATAATCTGACTATCTGTCATAATCTGACTAATGTTTTTTTGTTTGTTTGTTTTCTTTTTTTTTTTTTTTCCAGAGTGTCCCCCAAGATGGTATCTAGCCCCTTCATGATTACAGAGGTAAAACCTTTATGCTGCAAAACAAAATTAAAACCTAATAGTTCACTTCAGCTGATGTAATGTAATTACTAATAAATCAGATAAAACAAATTACTTTTTGTGTTAACTTCATTAGTACAATTAAGTGTTTCATGATAAGATTTGCACACACACATAAAAAAAAAAAAAAAAAAAAAAAAAAAAGGAATATCAGCTTGAAAGCTAGAAAGAACTTTGACTTAAAAAATCCCAAACTAGCCCCCCCCCCAAAATAATTTCCCAAGCACCTGCTGAGTACTCATGTAAAGTTTCAGGAGGCTCAGAAATATGGTAGATTTTCAGAACAAGAAACTGTTCATCTAAAGTGTCACAACAGTGAGTTGTTCATCATATGATACTTATCCATCCCATTGGGGAAAATAAGAGAAGAAATTAAAACAAATTATCAAATTCCCGTAATCACTCTCCTGTCTTAAAAAGTGCATCTAGAATTGGAAAAAATGTCTAGGTACAGCAGAAAGCATGAAAAGTGTAAAAATAAATAAAATAAATAAAAGAGAGAACATAAACAGTATGAACTGAGCTATGCAAGGAAAAAAATCATGAAAGCAAATCCTCAAATGAGAGAATATTTAAAACAGCTGATAGAACAGGCACGTAATATCAGCAAGCTGAAGTCCACACTTTGATGGACACTAGTTGAATACAAGTCAATGAAAAAAAAACGAACCTAAAACTAGAAAAAAGAGGATCGGATCACAAATAATTAATTAAAAACATGAAAGAGAACCTAGATCAAATCCCAAAGCATGCTATTTCTAATTAATTCAATCAGACGTGTTAATGATGAAGGAAACATTGATTTCATTACTCCAGGGCAGTGAAGGCTTAATTTCATATCCAGTGAAGTCGGTGAAACCTTTGTTATTAGCATAATTAAAGAAACAAGAATTTTGAGTCTGAGTTGATAAACTACATAACCCCTTTTCCTTACAGGACTCAAAAGCTAGTCTCTTTAACAGTGTAAAGGAAAATTAAGTCCTAACAAACAAGGATGAGCAACATGGCATGTGCAGTGGGAAACCTCACAACTTGCCCATAAGTTAACAGCAATACATGTTACCTGACAGTGTCTAAAATCCTACCTTCTACATCAGGCCTGTCATTAAGAGTTTTAAAATGCTACTCAATTTGTTTGCAACATACGATATTATTTCTGTATTTTTCCAGCCATGTTTTTTTTCATTTTATGTATACATAGAGCAGAAGCTAATGGTAACACAAATTCTCCCCTTTTCTGATTCTAAACAAAGATTAGAGCACTCACTGAAGTCAGAGAACCAAGATTCCTATTAAACTGTCACTGAGCAAACAACATAAAGTGTTCAGGGAAAAAATGAGTGTCTAGTTGGTAGGTGGAAGAGTGATGTTCATAACAACTTCCTCATTCCCAAAGAATCTGCACACAGTGAGCAACTTTGTCAGGACTCTTATCTCAAGCTTAAGGATTCTTTAAGACTGGTGGCTTGATTGTGAGGGTAATTTGCTTACAGTGGATTTGAACCTGGATCTTATCCCTGCATGAGTCTGCACCAAAGAAACCCTAAGAGACAACCAAGTCAATACATAGAAGGAGGATTGCTATCTTCTAACACTGTTTTTCATGTATCCATTCATTAAAAAAATAAAAAATAAAAAATGCCCTTGTACTCTGTGCGGAAGCAGAAGCCTATGCTTAGGAAATTGTGCTGTGAGAAAAAAAAAGTGTGTTTCAAATAAACTCCTCCCAAGGAGCCAAATTCCAGACAACTTAGACTGATGGAGACCCAGGGTATCATGGTGTCATCACGTATAAGTTCTAGAGCTGACAAATTTGCTCACAGAGGTGGGCCCCAGACCCTGAGATCAGTTGTTACTGAATATAGCTGTCTAAGGGGATTTAGGCAGACCAATGTCTGATTCTGGTGATGATTACATGTAGAAGGAAGTGTTAAGTTGCTGCAAATCCAGTGATTTCGGGGGCGAAAAAAAAAATCATCAAACGCCTGTTTCTGTATTTAGTTTATTCTCCTTAATTGAAATCTTGTAGGCTTTCTTCCCCATGAAGTACCCTCTATATTCCCCCCAAACAGTTTATTTCTTATGGTGATTGCTTCATTATGTAATCCAACCAAGTTTTTCTAACTTTTGATTCTATTCCTTTGTTAACAGGAAACTACATTAGGCTGAAAATAACTCCTCCGGCCACATGTCCACATCTTAGAAGGACTAGTAATTATATCCTACCTTCTTAAATTATCCCTTCAATGTAACAGTTCACTCCATTAGAGAGGTCAAAAAGGCTGAGTTTATTAAACACACAAAAATTACTGAATAAGAGATATTGTGAACATTTACAAAAAAAAAAAAAAAAAAAGTTACACTGGCAAGATAGTATTTTTTTTTTCTCCTGAATCCTGTTAAAACAGGAAAAGAAACACCCACCCAGGTGAAAAGAGAGGAGTTGTGTCCTTTATAAGGAGCAATACTTGCTTAAACAAACCAGAAAACAAACTTCTCTAACATCAGGGGCAGGCAGAGTCCCTGGAACAAAATATCCATAGCCACAGTTATTAGGGAGAAATTAGACAAATTTATCTACAAAAAGTGCTTCCTTCAGCACAACAGATTAATCAGATGACCTCTTCAGATTTAAAAGCCTTTGTCTCTGTTTCTGTGATATAATGACCACTGAGATTATTGTTTCTCTAATGCTCAAAAATCAGTTCACTAATTATAATGCTCTGTTCTTCATTGCTTTTCCTGATCTTAGCAATTTTGTTCAATATGAGCTGTTAAGGAGTTATAACAGTGGAGCAGTGCATAGTTCTATCACCAGGAATTGAGCATAATTGTATAAAAGCCTGAGATTCATAGTGGTAAGTCCCTGATTACTTTATGCTTGCTTTTCAATGATATATATATACACATATATATATATTTACATTTATTTACAAAAGAGATATATAATGATGACTACTTTAGACTGTGTTTTATTTTTTTTTTCTCCCTTTAAACAGACTTCTTTCCATGGAAATCACATGAAAGAATACTTTGACTTTCAGTAGATGGCACTTAAATGTCAGCATAATGACCTCTTTCCTTTCTTTCTTTCTATTTAATACTATTCAGATCATAGAACAAAAAACATTATAAACAATGAAATATTTTGTTCTTCTGTAAGAAGTGTCTTCCACCAGATGGCCTCTAAACACAACTGCAAGAGTAAGTGAAATGAAGCATGTATTATTTGGGTGACAGCGCTAGAACAAGAATCCTCAGAGAGGTTGTGGAGTCTCCCCCTGTAGAGATCTTCAAAAACTATCTAGATATGATCTTGGATGACCTAAATCTATCCAGGGAGAGACACAAAACGTAGACATATATCTACAAGCACCTACAGGTGAAACTGTGGATTCACAATTGATTGAAAACATGTTTCCCTGAATATCAGCATACCTCCATGTCAGCTTAAAAGTTTAAATAGCACATCAAAATGGAAGTGGTTTAATACTATAAAGAGGCATGTACAGCAGCTCTGCATAGTAATAAATTTTAATAGAACCACACAGCAGTTTTGGGGCTTATTAAAAACAAACAAACAAACAAAAAACAAACAAAACAAAAACAAAACAAAAACAAAAACAAACAAAAAAACAAAAACAAACAAACAAACAAAAACACATTTAGTGTGGCTGATATCACAGAATCACAGAATCACAGAATTTCTAGGTTGGAAGAGACCTCAAGATCATCGAGTCCAACCTCTGACTTAACACTAACAGATCCTTCTGCAGAGCCTTCCTACCTTCGAGCAGATTTACACACACACCTAACTTGGTGTCATCTGCAAACTTACTGAGGGTGCACTCAATGCCCTCATCCAGATCATCGATGAAGATATTAAAGAGGACCAGCCCCAGCACCAAGCCCTGGGGAACGCCACTAGTGACCGGCCTCCAATTGGATTTAACTCCATTCACCACAACTCTTTGGGCCCGTCTATCCAGCCAGTTTCTAGTCCAACAAAGCATACGCTAGTCCAAGCCAAGAGCAGCCAGTTTTTTGAGGAGAATGCTGTGGGAAATGGTGTCAAAAGCCTTGCTGAAGTCAGCAAGCCTTTCCATCCACAGCCTTTCGCTCATCCACCATATCTAGATGCCTTTATAATAGTATTCAAAAAAAGGTATATTCATGCTAATGAAGAATAAGACATTATGTTATGATTATTTTATTTTTATTTTTTAACTCCTAAGTAGTTATCATTGCACCAGATCTTCCCAAATGGGTTGTCTATCTCAAATGATCTGCAAGGCTGCTGAGGGTTGGGTTCATTGTGTCCATCTTTAATTTTCTAAACATGACATGTCTAACAAGGACAGCTATGATTCCTCTATAGCGACTGGAGGTAAAAGCCTCCATAGGGTGACTCTTTCCATCCTAAAACAAATGTAGAAGATAAATTGAAAGACTGATAAATTGAGGTACTCTGGAGGTATGTCTCCAGAGGGAGATAATATGGTTCATTCAGTTAGACACCTAAATTTTCAGTTGTCTAACATTTTTCTCTTAAAATTAATCTCACTTTTGGGATTTAAGATCCAGTGAATTCCACTTTTGACAAAGAGAATTAACTGTCAGAAAAGAAAAGAAAAGAAAAGAAAAGAAAAGAAAAGAAAAGAAAAGAAAAGAAAAGAAAAGAAAAGAAAAGAAAAGAAAACACAAAAGAAAAGAAAAGAAAAGAAAAGAAAAGAAAAGAAAAGAAAAGAAAAGAAAAGAAAAGAAAAGAAAAGAAAAGAAAAGAAAAGAAAAGAAAAGAAAAGAAAAGAAAAGAAAAAAAAAAAAAGAGGTTAGAGCAGTACATGATGAGTCCTTCTGCCTCTTCCTGATTTCAGACAGATCTGAATATTATCAGTAAAAACCATTAAAGTGTTTAGAATATCCAGAAGGGAACACAGAGAGAACGGTCAATGTGTCATTGAAACAAAAATATAGAAATCTCTAGTGGTGGAAGCATACATTTGAGGCAAATATTTCAATACCCTATGGAACTAAATGAAAAACAGAATACTTCAGACAATTCCGATTGTTTTTGACTTTTCACGATTACTCCATCCAAATGAGTTTCCAATATAAATTTAAAGTCTAGCTGAAGGGATTTAAGAAACAGGAGGACGGAATGGGAGTGCTAAAAGGGTCTGCTATCTTTAAGAGGAACGAAGGAGTTTGTAGCTGTGTTAACTTGGCTCATCCCTCTTTTTTCATTTCTTTGTAGTTTGTAACTTCTAGTGTAGTCTGTGCTGGGATTATGTGCAACATCTGCAGCTTGTTACCTGGTAACTGGAGCCCCTGACAGACATTCACTTAAACCAAAAAAGGAGATTACTGTCTTTACCCCCTCTCCACTACTTGAATATTACCCCTGAATATAACCAACCTCTTCACTTAGCCTTTGAAAAATTTCATGAACAGAAACTAATTAAATTCAGACAAAATGACCTGGGTTAACTACAGTAGTTTGTTAGTCTTAACAAACCTGGTAATTTTACCTGGAATGAATTAGAGAGTATTTAAATAAGATTCTCTGACTGCAGATTTTGGAGGGATGTAGTCTCAACCAGCTGAGCAGTAATGAGCAGTTGAGAATTACAGCCTTTTCTAACATCATAGCTCTATCCAGAAAAAAGCAGCTGTCCTCCATCTGAATAATCTCAGCAGTTTAAGAAGGAGTGAATACAAATTGCAGAACTGTAGGCAATATGAGTATCTTCTTAGTATAGTCTCATATTGGGTTCACTTATACCATTAAGAAATAACATACTACTAAGAAGAAGCATATACATGCCATACACTATAAAGAAATTGTATAATCACAAGGATGTGGTGGTAGTGGGGAGAAAAACAAAAACACTAGTGAATATAAGTAGTACTGTGTGAATAGTGACACAAATGTATAAGTTTTGATTTTAAACTGATTCCTTCCTTGGGGTGCAATGTGTTTGACTCACCATAGGCATCTATTTCCATTTAGGATTCCATAACTTATATGCAGCATCCACAAGGATTTACCCAATAACCAAACGTGGTTGAAATTTAAGGCTTCAAGTAAAATTCATTTTTTATATTGCTGTGAAAGTTTAGTTTTGTTGAAAGTGGTTCTCTTAAGCACTGCTGATTGCCAGCTTACGTTTGTGGTTCAACAGGAGTTAAGAGATGGCAAGGGCCTGGTGCTGCTATAGCTAATGCAGTTACATGTGCAAGATAGCCTCCCTTTTGCAGGGAGGCAAATGGGGAGACATTCTCTCACTTGAAGCCCAGCTAGAATAGCTAAAAGTGAGCAGTTTGAATGTAGACGCTTGAAGAATAACTAAATAAATAAATCTGTATGATACAAAGTAAATGTCTCCTCCAACAAACACAGTAGAGCAAAGATTTCCACTTTCCCCTGGTTATATATATATCTGTTGAGCCACTGAACCATGATCTTGGGCTGATTTACATGACTGGGATAGCCAGTTCTGCTTATAATGTGTTCAGCAACAACACAGAGGGATGAAGTGAAAAGCAAAGGCAAACATGAGAACAAATGGTAGGATTCAGTAGCATGTCAGTACCGGTTTTAATGTTGGAAAGTACAATGACTGCAATGTTCTGGGACCCTAACATTTTATAACAAAGAACAGAGACGGACTCTATTTGAGATTCCTAACTTAAAGCAGAGAACAGATGATTTACTTTTTAATATCTCTATGTAAACAAAATAAAAACTGTGTTACTAAGGAGGATTTCAGTTTTGGAGACATATATTAAAGGTCTCACACAGCCAGTAGTCATTACAGTTTTTGAATATACGCATGTATAGGTAGGAGCTCTTTTTTTTTTTTTTTTTTTCACTAAAGGCATCATGCTTAACACAAGCTAGCTCTATTTTGGACCTCATTATACGGATAAAGATGAATAAATTGCTGGATTAGTATCTGGCTGTTGCTTAGAGACTAGTGATTATGACCTGATTATATTGAATATAAGCAGATAAAAGATAGTCCCAACCATTTTTTATTTTAATTTTTTTTCCTTTTACTGGTTGTAAGATGGTCCTGACCACCAGTTCCTAGGAAACCATCAAGCTTCAAACTAGTGATCATCTTGTCTTATAAATTATATATCGAGTTTCATACAAGCTCAAGTTCCAAGAATTAAATGAAATGGGAAATGGAAGATGAAAAAAAAAAAAAAAAAAAAAAAAAAAAAGGAAGGAAAAATTCTGAAAAAAAGGGGGGTTATGAAGCTTTTTTTTTGGGGGGGATAATTTTGTTATTTACTTGATAATTAATGATTTCCTACTATTTTTTAAGGAACACAGTTGTTTTCTAGAAGTTTTATTTTGTTAGTAGAAAAAAAGGCAATCATTGGAAAATAAAAATGAAAATATATCAAAAGGGACAAAGAGACATAATAATCAATACTAATTTAAAGTAATTAAGTGTAAAAATTATAAGAAAATACAAAGTAAAATTAATGACTGAAATAAAAAATAAAGACTATGCAGGAAACAAATTCTGAGCATAAAGCTGCTTGGTACAAATGATATTAATAACTGTTGAGAAAAGGCAGAGATTTTGTTCTACAGTTGGGAAAAATAAAAATTATAATAATAAAGAAATGCACTAAACAGATAGTTTTGACTTACTGTAATTGAAGAAGTCTACATTAAAACCCAAGGCCTTTATAATTGTACCAAAATAACTAATGGAGTTTGTTGAGCGGATCTCTGAATATTGAATTAGATATTTATTCAGGGATATAATAAAAGAACATTCCCAAAGCCCGGAGAATGGTAATGTTTGCACAGTATTCCAAAATAAAATATGCACGTGAGCTGATGTGTTGAATGCAGGCCTAATAAGTAAGGAAAACTGTCACAGAATCATAGAATTATTTAGGCTGGAAAAGATCTCCAATATAACGACGTCCAACTGTTAACATAGCACTGCCAAGTCTGCCATTAAACCATGTCCCTAAGCACCACATCTACTTGTCTTCTGAATACCTCTCCAGGCATGGTGACACAACTGCTTCCCAGGGCATCCCATTCCAATGTCTCACAACCATTTCAGTGAAGAAATTTTTCGTGCTACCCAATCTAAACCTTCCCTGGCACAGCTTGAGGCCATTCCCTCTTGTCCTGTAACTTGTTGCTTGGGAGAAGAGAGTGCCCCCTAGTCTGCTGCAGTGTCCTTTGAGAGGGAAGCTTATAGAGTGATAAGATTTCCCTTGAGCCTCTTTTTCTCTAGAGTAAATAACCCCAGTTCCCTCAACCATTGCTCGTAATACTTGTTCTCTAGACCCTTCAACAGCTTTGTTGCCTTTCTTTGGATATGCTCCAGTACCTCACTGGCCTTCTTATAGTGAGGGGCCCAAAACCAAACACAGTATTTGAGGTCTGTTTACCAGAGAGCACTACAGAGGAACACTCAAATTCACATTATCACTCAAGGTTCATATTATAAACAAATAAAATACAGGAATGCAGGTAATTTCACTAAAAACAATATCCTATAATACAGGTCTTATGAAATAAGACTCCTTATCTAATGAGATGATGATGGGGGTTGTGCTCAGCCCCCACAGCCCCTCTTGGCCACCCCTTCCTCTTCACGCATGGCCCTGCTCCAGCGGGGGCCCTGCCCCGGGCTGCAGCCCTTCAGGAACACCCTGCTCCTGCGGGGGCTCCCCACGGCCACAGCTCCCTCAGGAAATGTCCCCCTGCTGCGACGTGGGCCCTCCCCAGGCTGCAGGGTGGAGATCAGCGGGGGCTCTGCAGGGCTGCCGGGGAATCCCTGCTGCCTGTGGGCCTGGAGCCCCTCCTGCCCTCCTCCTCCTGGGGCCTGGGCCCTCTGCTGCTTCTCCCTCGCCCTGGGCCTCCTCCTCGGCCTGTACCGCTCTGTCCTTTCGGAAATCTGTTTTCCCCGAGGTGCCGCCAGCTTGGTGCTGGGCTCAACTGGGCCCTGCCATGGGGCTGTTAGAGCCTGCTGGAATTGTCTGGGTCTGGCACAATGGAGCCCCAGCCTCTGCATACAAGAGGCAGCCCCCTCTGCTGAGAACCATGCACAGACACAACATAGCAATGGTTCACTGAAACCTTTTTTTTTTTTTTTTTTTTTTTTTAAAAAAGAAAAGAAAAAAAGGAAGAAAAGAAAACATACTGTAACAAAAGTTACAATTAATTGTAACATTAATTAATTAATACATAATTAATTAATACACTGGAAGTTGGGGGCAGACAAATCCAAATTAGAAATCCAGATCTAACCTGTTAACTGAGTGATTAACTGCCAGAATGAAGTGCCTGGTGCTGATTGTCTCTCTGCTGATGTCTTCAAAGCAAGAGTGGATAACTTTCAGCCACACATAAATTATCCAGTAGTCTAACACTTACTGTTACAGTCTGATTTAATTTCCTATACACAGACAGATTAAATTAAAAATCTTTTTATCCTGGTTTTGTAATGCCTGAATCTGCAAATAATGAATTTAAATTTCCTTTTTTTTTTTAATATATATATATATTTATTATTATTTTTAGAAAAATAGGTAGGTGAAGCAAAATATTCATCAGGGAATGATAAAAGTAATAAAAGACTGGGAAAGAACTTAAATACTGTTATAAGTGCACAGGCCGCCTGTCTATCTGTGGCTTTCTCTCATGGTCGTTTCTTGTCTGTGTCCCCACACTTCTGTGTCTTGTTTTGATAGATGAAAGTTCAAGCAGTGAAACACACTGTCAGACTAAAACCATTTGTCACAGAAAGCTAGCATTGGTCTGTGTATAGATATCAGGTCTGAGTCATGTCTTTTCTTTTGACAAGGATGTCAGTGCTATTTGTCACAGACTTGTTTATCTGCCAGATCAGACTGCCATTTTGCTAGCCTGGGTCAGCGCATAAGAGAAGCAGCTCACCTCCAGTAACACTGTCAAATTGCCCTCAGCATAAAGACGCCAAAGCTGGTGCTTTTGTACTTTTTAACTTAAATGAGACAGAATCATAGAACTCATCATAAAATGGCTTGAGTTGGAAGGGACCTTAAAGTTCTCCTAGTTCCAACCCCCCTGCCATAGGCAGGGGTGCCAGACACTAAATCAGGTTGTCCCATCTGGACTGGCCTTGAACACCTCCAGGGATGGGCCATCCGTATCTTCCCTGTGCAAGCTGTTCCAGTGTCTGACCACCCTCTGAGTAAAGAATTTCCTCCTAATGTCTAATCTAAATCTCCCCTCTTTTCATTTAAAACTAGTCTCCTTGGTCCTATCACTACCCATGTAAGAAGTCACTCTTCATCTTTCTTTCTTTCTTTTTTTTTTTAAGCCCTCATTAAGTACTCAATGGTTGCACTGAGGTCTCCCCAGAGCCTTCTCTTCTTCAGGATGAACAGCCCCAGGTCTCTCAGCTTTTCTTCATAAGAGAGGTGCTCCAGCCCTCTGATCATCCTTATGGGCCTTATCTGCACCCACTCTAACAGATCCACAACTTTTTTACAGCGGGGACCCCAGACCTGGATGCAGTGCTGCACGTGAGGCCTCACAAGGTCAGAGGGGAAAAATTACCAGCCTCAACCTGCTGGCCACATCACTTTGATGCAGCCCAGGCTGCAGATCGCCTTCTGGGCTTCAAGGGCACACTGCTGGTTCATGTTGAGCTTTTCATCCTCCAGAAGCAAGACCTCCTCTACAGGATTTCTCTCAATGAAATCTTCTGCCAGTCTGTACTCATGTCTGAGATTGCCCTGACCTAGGTGCAGCACCTTGGTCTTATTAAACCTCATTAGGTTCATGTGGGACCACTTTGCATGTTTGTCCAGGTCCTTTTGGATGGCATCCCTTGCTTCTGTTGTATCTACTACACCACTCAGCTTGGTGTCACCTGCAAATTTGCTGAGGATACACTTGATCCCACTGTCTACGTCACTGATAAAGTTATAAAATAGAACTGATCCCAAGACAGACCCCTGAAGGAGACCACTTTTTACTGGCCTCCACCTGGACGTATAACTGTTGACCACATAGAATTGTTGACCTGAACATAGAACTGTAGGCTGCAGCTATCAAGTGAATTCCAATTGCATCAATGACGCTATCAGGAAGAATAATTTGACAAGTCCTGTGGGGCCATACAGGATGCCAAAGCAGTTCACCTGTTAAAAATCCATTGAAAAAATGTACAGATGCATTTAAAATTGTTTTTATTTTTGTTTCAAAGAAGAGATATCAGAAATGACCATTTTGTTCTTTCTTGTATTTTTATGTTTTGGCACATCTTGTAATCAAAGCACACTTTGGTTACTGACAGCTTATGCAGTTAAACAGTGGCTTTTGGGGATGGAAATTTGTCCTTGCTTTGATCATCCTGGTAACAGAGAACTGAATTGCAAATGTCACCATGAATGGTTGGATCTTGTCCCATTATTGGATTTACAAACATTAATTCATTTTTTGTATTATTATTATTATTTGAAGATTGAAGGATTTAAGGAAGGATTTATATAGTTCTTTTGTTCTCTGAAGTCTTTTGTTGCATTTCAAACATGAATTACACAGACAAGGGCAGAAGACATCAGAAACATACCACAAAGTAAAACTACAAAGGCTGCATTTGAACTGGAAAGATAGACTACTATGCTAAAACAAGAAGGGAGTAAGGAAGAGCAGATATATATTTCAAATCCATCAGACTGTTCTTGGTAAGTGCTATTATCACTGAAGATTAGTTTCATTTGTAGATCTGCTGTAAGTGATACTTGTAAGTTCCAAAGTGTACCAAGTAGTTGACCATTTATATGGCAATAAAGCATAAAGATAAGAAATACTGAGTTTTGAATGCTATTAGTGAAATGGACAAAATAAAATGGCATTTCCTCCTTCTTACACAAATATTTCTCCATTTTCATGCTAGATTTTAACTGGAAAGCTAAGTTCTAAATTAAGTATTTTCTTTCTAATATCTTTTCATCTCAGAGTATTTTTCCACAGACTTTCGGGCTTCCTCCACTCTCCTCCTTCTTGTGAATGATTTAGTACACGTACAAGTAGGCTTATTAATAGACCTACAGAGAGGTCTTCTACTGAGCTATCTTTTAGATCTTTTAGATAGCTCAGTAGAAGAGATACATAGAAAAGATACCCATTTAATTTTAGCCCAGAACCCTGTTTCTGCACATTGACAGAAAAGAGATAAGATAATATCAAAGTATTGATATTTCAATCCTGTGTGTTACAGTCTTAGTGTTCCCAACAAGACTAAAGGAATATTACGCGTTTTGTGGAAATTATGTCCACAAGATCATCCTATAAGTCTGAAAGGTCTGAGGATACCTTCATTCAAATTCAGTGAAGTCAGTCAGATTGCATGAGTACAAATGAATGTAGAATTCCCCATAGCTTTTAGGACTTTTCTCAGCTTAACACAACCAAGCCTTTCAAGCTCACAACTTATTCTTGCCACCACACCATAAAGAGGTGCAGGTATCTCATTAATTTTCTTGCAGCCAGATGAATTTATTTTTGGTGATTCTTGCTAAAAGAACAATATCCTTCCTGATTATTTAAATAATTATTCTCTTCCCTAACATATTTCACTTCCTCTCCACCCCTGCAAATTTTAGTTCTTCAGAACACAAATGTAAAATTTATGAACTTCATAGTTAGCCTGAGCAAGTAACAACACGACCCTTTTCTGATTTAGTACATTAACTGTTTATTTATTTATTTATTTAAGTGTTTTGTTTTGTTTTTTAAGTTTTGTTTTAAGTAATCCTCTGCCAATGAGTTTCCTTATAGAGGAGGGAAAAAATAACAAGGAAAAAAAAAAAAAAGGAAATAAAAAAATATATTTTTTTCAGTTATTAACTGAATTATGGGGGAAAAAAAAATCAAATGATGTTGTACTTGCATTGGAATGGTCTTCATGTAGAGGAAGAAAAAAGGGCTTGCGTTGTGTTTATCCCATAGTGACTTGGGCTATTCAGCAACAGAGGGGAATTCCTCTGACCCAGACTTACACCCTCAGTCTTAAGAAATTTCTAAGCACAACATCTTGGAAGAAGAACACATTCTAATTAAAAAAGTTTCCCTTGAGATGAATAAGCATTTTCTGCTGATGAGGGAAAACAGCAGGAAGAAAACATTTTGCAGAAAAGTCCTTCTTAGCAAACATTTGTGCATGGGGCTCAAGTAGGTTAAAAATCCTGCTGACATTTCTTGCAGAGGGAGGAAAGGAACATGGAAATGCCAAATGGACATACCAATAAATTTAATGCTCATTATCTCTTTAGTGCAGAGCAGAGTTTGTTTGAGAACTGGAACTGTAGGGGGTTAACCAAAAGAATGGTAATGGACCTTCAGGAAAAAATCTGATTCTGGAGATCATTGGACCAAGTTTCCTTAAAATTCTGTGTTGAATTCCCTTCCAGTTTGGAAGGGAAAAAAAAAATGCTGTAATGTAAATGCTTTTTCATTCATGCTGTAAAATCACACTATGAAATCACATGGTAGTCCCAATTCAAAATTCAAAGTTTCCGCACCATAGAAACCAGAGTACTGAGTGCACTTGCAGCCTTAGATGAGGAGGGGAAGAAGTAAAGGAAAGAACAAATCATGGGTTCAGATAAGGATAATTTAATTAAAGGAAAAAAAATAATTATTAAGGAAAGATTATTATTAATCAAACAATTTAACTAAAGGGAAAAAGGCAAAGGGGAAAAGGAAGAGGAAAGGGGGGGGGGGGGGGGGAAGGAAAAAAGAAAAGTAAAGGCTATGTGGAAGTGCAGAGGAAAAAAATTACTCTCTACTTCCCACAGATGAGTGATGCTTGACCATGTCCTTGAAGCAGGGCCTTAACGCACGCAGCCGGTGTTCGGGACAGATGTTTTCCCAATGAGAGCCCACCCCTCACCTCTTCTTCCTTTTTCCACCTTTTATGGCTGAGTGTGACATCATATGGTATGGAATATCCCCTAGGTTGGTTCAGGTCAGCTGCCCAGGTGGTGTTTCTTTCTCACTTTTTTGCCCACCCTCTAGGAGGGTAGAGATGCTGTGCCAGCACTGCTCAGCAGCAGACACAGCACCGGTGTGATACCACTGCTGTTCTAGCTACAAGTGCAGAGCACAGCACTGTATGGGCTGCTGCAGGGAAAGCTAAAATCCCAGCCAGACCCAGTACAGTAATGAAACACAGTTTAAAGAACCCCAGAGTTTCAGGTTTAAAGTATCAGTGGCTCAGGAGAGGACTTAATTCACCATTATCATATCATGGAAGCATAGAACAGGTGACAATGACACTCAGTCAGTATGATATGCAAACACTGTTAAAGGCAGGCACCTGAGCTCCTGTAGAAAGCCATAAAAGTGGCCTTTCTGTAATCCAGGAAGCTCAATACACTGTAAAAATTTGTTTTATTCTATTTTGAATTTGACTCTGGAACCAAACTGGAAGAACACAGAAAATGAAAGCAGGATTTAGGAGGCAGGCATATAGATAGCAAAGTTAGGAAAAAGGCTTCAGTCACTGAAAAGAAGAGATTAAGTTGCCTTGACAACTTGTCTTATATAGTCCCTTCCTCTCAGGTGGGCCAGCCTGAGGACATCTATGACTTGCTAATGTAAACTGGTGTCAAAAACTGCTGAAAACGAAGCTTCTAGCAGAAGTATTCATAAACTGCAGTCCCCAATTTCTTACTTCAAATTAATACTTTTTTATTATTTATTTATTTATTTATTTATTTATTTATTTATTTGGCAATGGTGAGATTTGTATTTCACTTGTCCTTTCCCTTTTAGAAGATCATCTTCCTCTCTCTCTCTCTCTCTCTCTCTCTCTCTCTCTCTCTCTCTTTTTTTTTATCCTGTTTTAAGTATTTTTTTTGCTTTTCTCTAAACTCCCCAATACCATAATACACTGAATGACTGCCTCCCTTGTCTTCTCTACAGGATTCCCCTTATTACAGTGCAGTTTAAAATGGCATCTCATTGCTGATTAGAGTTATATTTTGATCAGTAATAATGGATACCATGAAAAATCACCTGATGACTGTGCTAATAGAAATTGCTGCCAAACACATATGATGTGACAAATCCTTAATTGTTGTATTTGTCACCAAGTGATACCTGTGGCAAACTGTTGACTATTGCAGTGAGCAGCCTGGGCTGACAAGGAGTGAATCTGTGTGATGCAGTGGTCAGTCTGTTCTTTCTGTGTGGGCAGGAGCATTACCCTTTCTGTCTGACTTAATGCACCTGTAATGTAATGAACCTATTTAACTGTGAGACTAAGTGTAACTGTCATCAGTTACCAGGTTTTGTCAAGTGCTTCAGGCAAGACACAAATCAGACAGACCTATGATCTAATCCCTGGTTATCAGGATCTGCAATACGTCTGCTCACTGAATACACAGTTGTGGCTCTTTGGTATGATGTTTCATACAGCATCTCAGTCTACTTTTCATCTTATTATCTGATTGGCTGTTAGGTGAAATCCCTGTCCTACATTTTTACCTAGTAATTAAAGAAAGATAACAATTTTCACTGGTAGTTTTCTTATCTGACTATAATATTTAAGTGTGATATTTAAAGTTTCCAAATAGTCAAGTTTACTGAAACATCAGTTTCTTGATATATTGTGAGATATGCAGAAATATGCTTCTCCACAATATGGTAGTTGCCATCTAAGGATTAAAAACACCTCTGGTGTAAATTTTAATAAATTCAGCCTAACTTTATCTTGGAACAATTATATCACTTGAGGCCTAGAGAAATGATTTTGTATAACTTAATAGTGGACAAGTTACCAGAGCCAGGAGCATTCATATAAGATAAATTTTAGTTTGATTCAAGACAGTAGATCGAGCAAGGAAGTCCAAGACAATTAAGTTGTTGCACATCCATATACCGGAAAGACTTTGTATTTCATGGCAAATATTGGAGCAGTTTGTCAGACAACCTCAAAAGATAATGGTAACATGCATTTATAATGCCTGACACTACACGTGGTAGCACATTCCTGGTATGAACTGTCACAGGAATTCCAGACAATATTGACGCTGACTGTTAAGGACCTATAGTAGATATCACATATATCATGGGGGAACAATGCTGATGGAGAGCTTAAGATCTGGTACACAACTAACGTTAAAATCCATGTTTATTGAGCTGTGTTTTCTGTTTATAACAGGATACCTAAGCATGACCATTAATAGAGGAAAGCAACATGAGGGTCTGAGAAAGCACAAAGCATTGCAAGGATCTGGATGGAGCAGATGCAGCTCAGTTTCACATCAAGAATGCTATTTTCATAATCTCTTAGTACAAGTATGGCCAAGTGAAATGGGAGTAGTTTTTAAACCATTAACCTTTGTCCACAGATTGGGCAGGAATAAAAGTGCTTGTGAAGTGGTGCTGTGCTAAACACCGAAGCCTTTTATGCTCTGCCACGTACAGCATTTTTGGATTTATACAAGGAGCAGTTAATTCTTCATACTGATCTGAACCACAAAGGTGGGGAAATGAAAAGCAGAACAAAGATATTCTTTGCTGTGTTTGTGTGTGGTATTGCATCCCTGCCAACAGAGAGGATTTATTAGTTAGGACACCATTCACAGCAAATATAGATAGGCTCCTTGTAGGTCCTGCTGGGCAAGACCATATAACACTGTTCAGTATCCTATGGGCTTTTACAGGTTTCCACGGAGTCGAAGATCTCTGTATTATGCTTTTTAAAGATCTCTGTATTATGTTTTTTTTTTGTTTGTTTTTTTTTTTTTTTTTTTTTTTTTTACCCTGTATGAATGTATTCACGTGCAGAAATAAATAACTTTTAATGGCATCATCCTGTGGTTCAGTAACTCACTAAGATTACTCAGCTCCTTTCTGTGCATCTCTGAGCCTCTGGAAATATTCAGAATTTGCTTTATTTGCTGTCTCAGCTGGTCGAACAGTTCTCATGTCGTATTCCTAGACTGTACAGAGCTCTTTGCTGTCATCTTTGCCCAGCCATGATACATCCTTTGTAACCTTCTGTCTGCAGTGATGATAAAGTGAATAAATTCTGGAAGGAGGAGTGGAAGAAAGTCAGAGAGGTCACAAAGGATAGACAACACATTAACTGGAGTTGCGCAACACTGGCACTGTAACGTAACAAAGTTAATAAGGTATAAAACCTGACTACTCATTTTATAAGCAAACTCTTCCTGGTAATTAAACCAATAGAGCAGAGAGACTCAATTATGATGATCTGTCACCATGTATACACAGGTCCTGGGGATGCCAGACAGCTTTACACAGCTACAGAAGGCATTTCTGGATGTGGGAACTGATGGTCTTCAATAATAAGCTTATCCATAGCACAGCCAAGCTCTTCCCCCTGATAGCAATAAAATCCTGTACAATTTGTATATATTCAGGAGCATTGCAATGCAGGAGAAGACAGTCACTCACATACCAACTGGAAGAATAAGAAAACCTGAAAAGGAAGAAACCTGAACTATTTTAAAAGTACTGACACTGCTGTAATTGTTATAGCTCTTTTTCATAGGCATGATATAGTACTTCGTATTACATCTGCCCTCATTGAGAGGACAGAAGAGCTGCCAAACATACTGTATTAAAGCAAAATTTTCTCCAGTGTGAAAGCAATCCTAATCTTTGCTAATATTTGCTTCAGCGCTAATGGGAATAGGGAAGCTTTCTTGCAAGAAGACCTAAGATTATGATTATGTCTCTATATTAGGTCAAGGAAATGAACTTGGAAATGCCAAGACCTGTTTATTGTCCCTGTTATAAATGTCTTGGTATCAAATGAGTACACCGAGGATGAATGTTAATCATAAAAACAAAGTTATTAGGGACTTCTTTGTCCCTGTTCAGAAATACTGACCAAGTCAGGTTATTCAGACTTAAAAACATGTTGGAGTACACCCTACAGATCCTAAAGTCTCAAGAAAGAAGCAGATGGGTTCATCTGTCAGTAACAAAACAGAAAAATTGTGTGGCAAAGTATGTATTTCTATGCTTTTGTTTTTGTTTTGTTTTGTTTTGTTTTAATTTATTTATAATTGTCTGAATTAGTATTATTCAATAACTCTTAATGAAGCACAAAATACCAACAGACTTGTTTATAACTGTAAAGCATAGCTCAGAAGATGACTTTAACAATATACTGGATAAGGTGCACTGTTGCTTTTGCTGACATAAAAAATGAAGATCAGTATGCATTCAAAATACAGGTGGAGCACCTGTTGTACAGGGACAGGCTGAAAGAACTGGGACTATTTAGCCTGGAAAAGAGAAGACTGAGGGGAGACCTCATTAATGTGTACAAATAACTGAGGGGATGGTGTCAAGAGGATGGAGCCAGTCTCTTTTCAGTTGTGCCCAGTGACAGACTGAGAGATAATGGGCACAAACTGAAGCACAGGAGGTTCTGCTCAATATGAGGGAGCACTTCTTTACTGTGAGGGTGACAGAGCACTGGAACAGGTTGCCCAGAGGGGCTGTGGAATCACCTTCTCTGGAGATATTCAAAATCCACCTAGGTGTGATCCTGTGCAACATGCTCTAGGTGATCCTGCTTGGCAAGGGTGTTGGACTAGATGATCTTCAGAGGTACCTTCCAACCTTGGCCATTCTGTGAAAAGAAAGAAGTGGGTATTTTTGTTTGGTTTGCTTTACGTTTATCTTTTTAACCGTCTAAGTGGATTGTGGAATTTATGTCCAAAAGTTTCTATATATTACTTCAGAATGGCTTAGACAAATTCATGGAGGACTAGTCCAACAGAGGCTATTAAACATATCTAACTCAAGAATTTCCTAAACTTCAAACTGATGATGAGAGGGACAGCATGGAGGAACAGTTCTTCTTCTCTGTTTCACCTAGTTTTATACTATTTACTTAACCATAACCTACCCATCTCTTCTAAAGAAAGAGGTCCATGGTCAACAGTTTCAGCACAACCCAGCATAAGAGTTCTTCTGTTTGAAATGAGGAGGCTTCAGTCACAAGTATTTGTGAATCATTTACATTGTGGCAAACAGTGTATGAAGTACTACACATAAAATCTTCTCTTGGGTCAAAAGTAACACCTTGCATACCAAACTAAGAACTTAGCATAATTAACATTTAGAATCACGGAATCACAGAATATCCTAAATAGGAAGGAACCTGCAAGGACTGTGGAGTCCAACTCCTGGGTCTACACTGGACCACACAAAAATCAGACCGTATTTCTAAGACCATTGACCAAATACTTCTTGAACTCTGTCAGGCTTGGTTTCATAACCACTTTCCTGGGGAGTCTGTTGCAGTGCCCGACCACCCTCTCAGTGAAGAACATTTTGAAGAACATTTTTCTAAGATCCAGCCTGAACCTCCCCTGATGCAGCTTCATGCCATTCCTCCAAGTACTATTGCTGTCACCAGAGAGAAGCGATCAGTGCCTCCTACTCTGCTGCACCTCGTGAGGAAGCTGTAGGCCACTATGAGGTCTCCCCTCTTTCTTTAGGGTGAACAAATCAAGTGACTTCAGCCACTCCTAATACATCTTCCCCTCTAGACCCTTCACCATCATCATAGCCCTTCTTTGGACGCTATCAGTTTTTTTTTTTTGTCTTTCTTATACTGTTGTGCCCCAAACTGCACACAGTACTTAAGGTGAAAAGCAATCTAAACAAAGTTCAGCTGTTTTTATATTTAATTTATGATGATACTGAAACTTTCAGTTAATAACACATTTAAGACTGATTAAAAAACAAACAAACAAACAAACAAAAAACTTCTAGGATCTATTCATTTTCCTGTGGTGTTATTCTCACCTGCCCAATGTCCATTTGTGTCCAAGGGTGACCAGCTTCAGTCCTCCTCAATAAGACTTCATTCTTGCAGTAACTCACCTAGCACTTTACTGTTTTCTAATGTTGCATTGTGCTTTTTTTATTATTATTATTTTTTTATGTTATTATCCCTAAAACCTCTTTCATCTGACTCAGTTTTTATTTATTTATTTATTTGTGTACTTGTATATTCTTTTAGTCACCAGTAGCTGGCCACTGTGATTTCTGTTTAGTGCTTCTTGTGAAATACTTGGCTTGCACTCATCTAAAGCCTACATTTTTGTTCTTGAGTCAGAGGTAGTTCACCCTGCACAAAGTACATACTTGTTTTACTTTATTTATCCATGAAATCTAGGCAATATGCCATCCAATTCCACAACGTAAACTAAAGCCTAAAATAAATAAATAAATAAATCGGATAACACTAACCTGATAGCTAGACAATTATTACCATAGCAAAAAAGAAGCTAAAACCAGTGCAGGCCAAGACAAGTCCAGATAAACCATGAAATCTTGCAAGGTCAGGTCAATGCAAAGCCTAAGGCTTTTTGTAAGTAATAGCAAAATAGTATATAGTAGTCCAAAAATTAAAAAAAGCTTACTCCTAATTGCACTCACTTTTGCCTAGATGTTAAAGAGAAAGAAGAGGTGATAGAACTAGTAAAAATTCAGTAAACTTAGACAAGAAGAGAACAAGTAGTTTTTCTCTATTTGTTTTCTCCTCAGTAAGTGACTTTGAATCAATGCAGATATCTGCTTTTGCAGTTGAACTGCTTATGCTGTTCAAAAATGCATGCCTCTAGAATTGTTTTCACTGTTTTCCAATGAAGCATATTTAAATGACAGCATGGATTCTCCTGTTATTTATATGACATAAATCAGGCACTGTTCTGTGATGTCAAGGAAAAAACTGCTGTGAGCAAGTGCTGAAGAATTTGGGAACAGCATTTAAATGTAACTTGTTCAGTGTGTTCTCAATTTGTATTTCCTGCTTTCTGTTCACCAAACATTTCATTGTTCTTTAGGATATGGGACATATCTGTCAAGGGCAATGCTTTATTCCTAAAACAGTAAACATATTGACCAGTACTAAGAATCTTGTAAGACAATTTGCACCACATTATCAGGCCATGAATCTCCCTTTCCAAGAATCCATATTACAAAACAGAAGTTTAAACAAAAACATGGCATTGTATTGATTTCTTGGAATATAATATACACAAAAGTATGTCTATACACAAAGGCACGTGCACATGCAAACACATAGAGTTACATAAGAACTATGCAAAATATCGATGTTTTCTCAGATGAGCTATTTTTCTATCTTATTTGATAACAGTCCTATCTGTATGAAATATTGATTCTTAATCGATTAAAAAAGTATATGGGTCTCAAATTTCTGTTACAGTCCACAACATTTTTTTTTCATATTATATAATAAAGTAGGATTTCTAACTGCATTATATGTAAGAATACATGTATACAATTATACAGTGGCAGAATATTTTCTTGAAAAGCGGTTAATAAGTTTCCCTAATCCACTGTAGTCAGTAGCATCCATTTATGACTATGTGTGCAGTGACATAAATAACATTCATGTCTACTTTGGCTTCTGAGACATAGTGGAAGATCCTTTGTTTATTATTAGACTTAATTATGACTGTTCTCATAGAACCATATTTGGTTTGGATTGGAAGCAATCTTAAGGATTATTTACTGATAAATTCCCTGCCATGGGCAGGGATACCTCCCACTAGACCAGGTTGCTCAAAGCCCCATCTAATCTTCCAGTCAGTGGGAACTTCATTGGATTGCCATCACTTCTCAAATATGATGGACAGTGGCTTAGCAACTTCATCTGCCGATTCCTTCAAGACCCATGGATACATCTCATTAGGTCCCACAGACTCGTGCACCTTTAAGTTCCTTTCATGGTCTTGAACCTGATATTCTACAGTGGTCTGTTTTTCATTCTCCCAGTCCCTGCCTTTGACTGCTGGAACTCCATAAGAAGTGGTTTTCTGTTACAGAAGGAAAGTTTCTGCCTTTGAGAAGAGTCTTTTGTTTTGTTTTGTATTGTTATGTTTTCAACCATCTGGTTTGGTATTATGCAAATCAAGACTGTCACAAGGGAGCATCTGTAAGTATTCTACCTTCTATGACTTTGGTTATCAAAGTTTTATACTTTGATAAAGATGCACTACACACATGCTAAGATATATATTTTTCTTCTCAGCTGTTTGTAGTTTTGATTCTTCCATATTTTCCTGCTGCTTGCAATATTTACATGACATTTCTTTCCTTCAGAGGACACTACGGTGTCAATTACTAACTGGTGTCTGTAACTTTTACATGAGTTTTCATGGGACTCGCATATTCTTACTGAAAATTCAATACATAGCAATGCAGAAAAAGCTGATACTGGAATTTATCAATAATACATTAGGGTAAAAGGACTCAAAAGGGATGATTTAAAAGGATTGACTCTCATTTATAATGCAAGTATTAACAGCTTTTGGACCTATACTAAGACTGAGGTCTTCTTAGCAAGTTAATTTCTATCATTAGTCTTGAGCCGCATAATCCACATTATGAAACAGCTGATTTGAGCAAGAGAACTATTTTATTTTTGCAAACAGAAAAACATATTTTTTAGTTTTGAAGAGTCTGTCCATCATGGTCAATTTTGGAGTGCACCATACTTTTTATTATTTTTTTAAGCTAATTTAAACTGGTAATTTGTATTTATTTTCCTTCTCTCCTTTTTCCTCCCTTTCTGCAAAAAGAAGATACTTTTAGAGGAAAAGATGTGGAAGACAAGGCATTTGGAACGTGTGAGACTGGAAATAGAGCATTTTAACAAATTATTCACTCTTTAGGATAGATCTGCTTAAAATTTCTACAGGATTATGACCTTCTGTTGATCTAAGATTTGCCTCAAGTGAAATTAAAAGTTGAAAGTTGCTTAAATGTTGTTAATTTTCTGTTTCTTTATTCCTTAAGCATATAGCTGTGCAAGAAACCCAAGATGAAACTTGCTTATTCCTCAAAAGGACCCTCAGAACAGGTTCTTATCTAGATACAATTATGTTATTTATTTTAAAAATGAACCAAACAAAATAAAATTAAAAAAAAAAAAATAGTGAATGTAATTAAGTTTGAATTATATTTGCCTTCATTATTAGAATCTTTATAAAATAATGTACTTTTCTGCCCAGCTGCAGATGCCAGGTCTCTGAGATTCCCGTGTATGTGAGTACTCCCTTTTGCAGCTGACTTCTTCAGGGGTAAATAATACTTGAAGCAGACTAATACAGCTGTCACGTGCTGTTTCTAATGCAACTAATCTTTCCATTAGACACAACGCATGAGAGCAGGTTTCCAAGACTTTTTTACCAAAATATGATGCCACCACTTGATCTCTGCTTTCAGTTTCCTCATTTGATTATCCCTGATAGCAGTAATTAAATAGGAGTTAATTTTTATGGCAAATTACTGATTGTTGGTTACACTCTGCCTAAAAGTTGATGATAGCTGCATGTCGTTAAAGACAGCTTTTTCTCCCCAAGCCTTTGGTTTTTAAACCTAGAAACCAGGCTCCTAAAGTATTTAGCCATCCTTGAAAATATTGCTTGTGTTAATCTAATAACAGACAAATGTGTAATAAGTGCAAACTATTTCTTAACTAAAACTCAGAATTCTAAACAGTTCACTTCATTAATTTCTAAGTATTTTGGTACCAGATAATCCCTAAACTCATTGCAAAAGATAGATATACATCAATTCTGTAGTCAGAGAAACTGAGTGTTTGTCTGCATGAAAGGTCAATAAGATGTAAAGGTGTGCTTCAGCAGTTACAGACCAGTTTTCCATGAATTTATAATGATGTTATAGTAAATGGTACCATGTATGGCACAGCTTCCCTGCTTTTAAAGTTCTTAGGAATGAATGGACTTCTGTATTCCACACAACAGCAAACCATTTCTACTCTGTTGCTTGAACTCATTGGCCCTAGGAATTGCCTGAGCACACCTGAAACACAGCTCCCTTCTTTCACATTAGCCTAATCCTTTAGCAAATACCCAGGCAGCATCCTCAAGATAATCCACATGAAGACAAGGACATGCTTCCATACAATCTAAAATTGTAGGATTTTCTACAATGTGGTTTCATCACAAACTACACAGTTAGAGCAGCTGAAATGTCAGCCTTGTGGATGATCAGCAAACTGATTCTTAAAACCATATGTAGGTGTCTTGAGTATGAGTAGCTGGATTTAAGCAGGAGAAAAATATTCCTGCAGACCTACACAGAGTCAGTCAGTTGTTCCTATGCCATTTGCAGTACAGTAAAAGTAGGCAACTACAGTTCCAATTTTAAATCAAATTAAGTAGCTCCTTTTTACAATCACAATAAAATTCTCTCCAAGTATTTCAGGTACCTGAGTAAGACTCACAATTACTCCAACACAAAGCTATAATGAGAATGAGTTAGGCTTGTATCCTTTGCAATCATCTTCAGAATGGATTCCATTTAATGTGATTTTCTATTCTCATTACAATCTTTGTCAGGCAAAGGCATCAGAATTTTAATGAACAGTACAGTATGTTTAAAAACTATAAACTCGTAATGGACTTATAGAGAATTTAACCTTTTAAATATTCTGGACTCATCTTACTTCCCTCTCCTTACAGAGTTCAGGAGATACCACCAGGACAGAATAAAAATGCTAACAGCAGAAAGACATGAATTTTAAAAGGAAAATGAGGGTAACTGAAATGAAGAGCATGTAGCAAAGGATCCAGAAGTCATGGTCCCTGGATATGTGACTTTGGATAAATGTAAGTTAATATTTTCAAGAATCAGTGGAATCCCCAAATCCACAGAAGGCAGTTGGCAAAGTTACCTGGTGTTTGGAAGTCCTAAATATATTGTCACCTCTTCTAGGTAGGAACTGATTGCTTATCCAAAGAAGGCAATGGCCCTCTCCTGACTTCTGCTGAGTTTGTGTCCATTAGAAACCAACCTACAATAGAAATCCCAGGACTAGGAACTTGGGTCTTGTATGAAGAAAATCTCTGAGACAATGTGAACTGGAACACAATGCACATTAAGACTGCTATCCTTTTTCCTTCAAAATGTCTTCTGAATGAATCCTGGCCTGTTTATTTAAAATGTAAACATCTATAGGAAAGAAATAAAACCCAAAATATCAATTTGCAATGAATTAAAAAAAAAAAAATGTGTGTAAGAATGCTGATTAGAATCTAGCCAACATTATCCCAATTTCCCAATTTACAAAAAAGATATGAGAGAATGCCCTGGAAAATATAGACCTATTAGTTTAGCTTCAACACCTGGAAAAAAACTATGGAGAAGATTATTCTGAATGCCACTGAAAGGTACTTAAAGGATAATGTAATCTTCAGACACAGTCATGTGGATTCATGAAAGGAACGTTTGGTCTCACTAAATTGCTATTACCTACTTAGTGGTTGAAAGGAAGGAGGTGGATGTTGTTGTTCTGTATTTTAGCAAGGCTTTAGACACTGCCCCTCTCAGTATCCTTCTGGACAAAATGCTCAATTTGAGAGATGAACAGGAACACTGAATGCTGGGTACAGTGGGGCTCAACCTATTTGACTAATTACAACTAATTACGTTGTAGTGAATGGAGCTATACCTGGCTGATGGCCAGTCCATAGCAGTGTTCCCCAGAACTCAATTCTAGGGCCAGTTCTGTTCAATAATTTTACCAATGATTTGGGCACAGGAGTTGAATACATCCTTAGTAAATTTGCTGATGATGCTAAACTAGGAAATGCTGTTGACTCTCTGGGGGAATGTGAGTCTTTACAGAGGGATCTAGATAGATTGGAGCATTGGGACATCAGTAACGGAATGAAATTTAACAAGGACAAATGCCAGATTCTGCTGGCAATACTCTTCGTAATTATTGTAGTTTAACTCAGCAGGCAGCTCAGTACCACACAGCCATTCCCTTCCCCTTCCCCTCCTTCTCAGTGGAATGGGAAAAAAAAAAAAAAAAAAAAAAAAAAAAAAGTAAAAGCTTGTGGGTTGAGACAAGGACAGTTTAATAGGATAGAAAAGGAAGAGAAATTGATAATAATAATAATAATAACAACAACAGTAATAATAATAATAGTAAAAAGTTTACAAACCAAGTGATGCACAATGCAACTGCTCAGCACCCTGTGACCTATGCCCAGCCTGTCCTCCCCCTTCTCTAATGAGGGATCCCAGCTGCCTGGCTTCCCTGTCAGGCAGGAAATTTTAGGCTTTTGGCCCCACTGGAGCAGCCAGGTGACAATGTGCTCACCTGGACAATGACTGAAGTCTTTTTGCATATCTTGTAGCTCACCCTGGGATAGAGATAGGTAGTTATTGATGCTTTTATGATATTTTCCTCTTCATTTCCTGTTTCTCTGATGGCCCGGCCACTTCAGAGTAGCCTGGTTCATCTTATTGTTCCTCTCCTGTTTGAGTAGGATTTCCTTTGCTTTCTAAACAACCTGACTTTCTCATCCACTGTTTCATCTTGAATATAGGGGCAACTGATACTGGCACAGTTTAGTTCTCTGGTCCAGAAAATTAATTCTATTTTTGCCAAAACCAGGATGCTAACCAGGAAGTTGTTGACTTTCTTTGCCACAAGGACCTAGTGCTGAATTATATGCAACTTGTTGTTCACTGGGATCCACAGTTCCTTCTCAGGAGACCTACTTTCCAGCCAGTTGGTGCCCAGCTTGTACTGATGCCTGGGGATATTCTCTGGATCCTCTGGTGCAGGACTTGGCTTTTCTCTTTGTTCAACTTCACAAATTTCCTGTCAGTCAATTTCTCCAGCCTGTCAAAGTCCCTCTGAATGGCAGCACAACCATCTGGTGCACAACTTACTTATTCCAATTCTGCATTGTCTGAAATCAAGTCTTTCCTGGAGTATTGTTATCCAGTCTTGTAAATTGCCTTGTAGCTTTGGCAGCACCAATTAGTGATTCTAGAAAATATCAGGATTCCATCCAAAAGTCATTTAAGTGTTAGATTCTTGAAACAGCATCTTCAACAACAAGGTGGGATAACTTGGCTACAATTGAAGAATATGCAGTTTTCAGTAATTTATGATAATCTGAGGCCAACCTCCAGGGAACAACTGCTTTATTGTTCTGACATTTTTCCATACAAGCCAGAGATATGTTGGGCAAATACACTGATCTTAGCAGTCAGTAGTTTTTGGAAAAGTTCTGTTAGCTTCAGCCTTTCCCCTAGGAAACAATGGGAACTGCATTAATCTTTTCTTAGTCTTTCATCTATAAATGTCAAAGGGAGAAAAAGATAACTAGGACACTAAAAGTCTTCTCTTATTCTGTGAAAATTATTTCGTTATTATTCTTGAATCTTGGGTTGTATTGTTTTCAAAGGAAAACCTAAAGTATATCTGAGCCCAAATCCTTTCAGTATTCACACATATTGTTAGTAGTGAAATGCATTTATTTACCCATTTAGTTGTAGCTTGCAGGATCTAGCATAGTCTTAGACTCCACATTAACAGATTATCCTTATTGAGTAACGTGTTTAAGAATATTTTTAAATAAAGCAAAAAATGCATATTCCCCATCAAGCACTTTAAATGAAACAAGCACATACACATACTGTGTAGTGCTCTTTTGAGTTGTGGTCAGAATGTTTGTTTATATAAATTACCAAGAACTCAAACCATCTTCTATGTGGCAAATATTGAGTGTGTTTCCACTGATTTTAAGTGGGGCAAATTTTAAAAAAATAACTGCTGTAATGAAAAGAGAACTCTTGGTCTTGGAAATTTCCATGTTCTTCATTGATCTTGAACACAGTCCTTAATTTTCAGACAAAAATACAGATACTTGTTTTCACTGTTGAGAAGATATCACCCCTTCTTTTGGCTACAGTTTTCGTCTGTAACTGTTTAAAAATGATTGACATTAACAAAACAACTCCTGATTTACATCCCATATAATTGACAAATTATTTCTGATATTTTTATCACTTTTTAACATATTCTATGCTTAACTAATGAAAATAGCTTGATTAACCTGATCTTAACCAGAATCCACTATACTTGAGAAATGATACTGCACTTTTTATAACTTTTTAATGACTGATAATATGCAAAGATAGTTTGAGCTGTAGACAATAAGTTGTATTAGGCTTATGTGGCAAGGTTTTGGTAGTAGGGGGACTTCTTTGAAGAGTCCAGAAGCTGTCCCAAGTTACTTAAGAAACATTTCCAGACAGCTCCAAAAGGAACCAACCCCTGACCAATGCTGAGCCAATGTGTGTCATTAATTGCACCTATGTGAAAGCACAGTGAAGAAAGGAAAAATATGCTGCACAACAGAAACCGGGAGTGAGGAGTGAGAAAATGTACACAGAAACAATGCTGCAGACTCTCAGGTCAGTGGAGAAGGAAGGGAGGAGCTGCTCCATTGTCCCCATGGAGAAACACCACAGGAGCAGACTTTTGGCAGAACCTGCATCCCATAAAGCGGGGCCCTCAGTGGAACAGAAGGTCTTGCAGGAGCTTCCACCCGTGGGGGGACTCATGTTAGAGAATTCCATTCCTGAAGGATGGACCCTGTGGTACAGACCCATATTGCAGCAGTTCTTGAAGAGCTGCTGCCTGTGGGAAGCTCACATAGGATCACTTTGGGAAGGATGGCATCTCATGGGAGGGACCCCGTATTGGAACAGGGGAAGAGAGTGAGGATGAAGGAGTGGCAGATGGTGAAGTATTATGGACTGACCACAACCCCTGTTCCCCATTTCTTCTGTGCCATTCAGGTGAAGGAGGTAGAGTTGTTTTTTGTGGTGGAGTTTAGCTAGCCATAAGTGTGAAACCACCACAGGAGTATGAACTATCTTTATTCGTATTCAATTAGGCATTAAAAGCATATTGTATAGAAACTATCCGTACTGGTAAGAGGCCAAAGCAGAAAAAGTTTGCAAACAAAGTTTTAAACTCGTTTCATATTGTCTTTCATGTAAGCTTGGTTAGATACTAACTGGAAAACAATCTTTCTTCTACCATTGAACAAGTAATTAAATACTATGGGTAACCAACAAAGCAAAAGCAAAAATCTGCAGGTACGTTCTTCTTGCCTTCAAAGGCAAATCAAAAAATAACATTTTTGCAAAAGCTATGAAATTTCAATTTTAAGTATGTAACTCTAGGTTGCTTTATAGTTAAAATTGTCAGATATGCATTGTATGCACATCCAGTCCACTTCCATCATTAATCCCTAGGGTGGCCCAGGAAACCCTCAGCTTGTCTTCCTTGACAAAAAAAATCATTGTCTTCTCAGCATGAATAAGGCAAACTGGTTTGACACAAAAAAAATGAGTTGTAACAAGGTGGTCAACTAACCTTCCAGCTCCCTTTGCAGCAATGCATTTGTTTCAGGAACTTGCAAGGTGGGAATTTCAGAAAATCCCAATGACTCTCCCAAGCATTCTATTTTGTGCCTAGGTCAATTTTTGTACTTAAACATGTTGGCTAATGTCCTAAGCTGTCCATTCCATAGACTTGATAATTCAGCTTAATTATTGTTGCATATTGTTCAGTAACTGCAGCTTCTAACAATTTAGTTTTCCAAATAAAATAACTTCAGTTGACTTACAGAGACAGAAGTAATCAATGGATATAATTTTTCTTAATGGGTTGTAAACCTCATGTAATGTGGTGAACAAAATGAGCAAACATAAAGGTATGGTGGACAGCACTTTGCTAAGGACAAATTTGGTTGTGATACTTTTTTTTTTTTTTTTTTTTTTTTTTTTGTGGTTATTGTTGCTTTTGCTTGTGTTTTTCAGTAAACATACTCTCTTTGTACAATATGTAACAGTTGTATCTTACCATAAGCATCAAGGTAAGAAAATTATCTTTCATTATTTAGTTGTGGAATTGAAATAACAAGTAAATTCCCAATCCTCAGAAGTATTCAAATATAGTAATAACCCAGTATTTAAGGATGCCAATAAGAAAGCTCCAGTCCTCATATATGCAATCAATACCTCTAAATCAGGATTTGATACCAAAGCTAAAATCTTGCCTGTAGAGAAGTTAGTATAAATTTGCATTGATTTCATTAAAGCTAGCACTACAACTGTAATATTTCCTTTTGTTGTCT
This sequence comes from Anas platyrhynchos, assembly GCF_047663525.1. Lineage (NCBI taxonomy): Eukaryota > Metazoa > Chordata > Aves > Anseriformes > Anatidae > Anas > Anas platyrhynchos. The sequence goes on from NC_092588.1 coordinate 6,375,518, forward strand.
CAGCTTATTTTCATTAACTGGATTACATTTGTTTAAAAATAGATAGCTGCATACAAATAACTTCTGTTGATTAAATACCAATAAACTCCAGGAATGCAGGTTGGGATTTATATTACCTAACTTAAGCCATCTAAAAGCCAAATCTAAGATAATCATCTAGGCTTATTCTACAGTCCACAGAGTCTGAAGAGTGGTTTTCTTTTAAAAGTTAGCATTCATTGTACAATGCATAAATGTCTCCTTTGAGGTATCCATTTCAATCAATTATAGAACAAGCTTAGCTTATATTGTATGCCTAACTATAAAATAAATTTATTTGGGGCTGACAGGGCAACTGTTGATTTTAAAAGAATTGTGGACGCTAATGTCAACATCAGCAAAACTCAGCAGTTTAACTGAAGAACAGCTGGTACTAGACTGATGAGCAGGATGATTGCAATTCATCAAAGGACTAATGAAGATCTACATGAGACATCCCTGGTACTTTCTGGAAGAGAATATGAAAAACAGGAAATAGCTAAATATAGCATTTCAAAATACACAACATGAACAGAGTGCTGCAAACAACTGAAATCTGTGTGAAAGCTCATTGTGTAGCCCAAATTGCCAATTAAAAGGGATATGACCGATATATGATAGAACATGACAGCTAAGCAGGATATATTAAATAATATAGGGAAGGGATTAAATGTGTCTAAAGGTGAAACATAGAAAAGATCTTTTAAGTTGTGATGCAGCTGGACCTTATAGCTGTTTGGCCAAGTTTGACCAAGATGCCTTGCTGTACAAGGCATCATACTAGCTTGATATTGCAATGTATAAAGAAACCATGTGTCCATTCATGTGTTTGTCAGAGTCTGGCACCAGATGATGAGGGATAAAAAAATGATGCTGATGAAGTTACATAAGACTAGTGAGTTAGCAGATGCTCTTTAAAGCTCCAGAAGTTCATCTTCTGTGTAGCACACCTGGAGAGCCCAAGTTCCCTGATCACCTCACTAGTGAGACACAGGGAGAGTCTGGAAGGAGTAGCCAGCACTAGTTATTTTCTTCTGAAGATAAAACCCATGACAAAGCTGAAAGTGTGACTAGATACAAATAATATCTTTAAAGCATCTTGCGACAAACTGTTCTAAACAGATCAATAGTCACTCAGTCTCCTTTTAAAAGAAAGATTATAAAGTACTCACTATAGCAAAAGGGTAGGAATAAGTATATGTCATGAAAAAGATTTCCATTGGTAGTGTCTTCCTTGCCAAAAAGCAATAATTATATTTATCGAAAGTGAGGCTGAAATTGCATTCTCTTTCTCCTTCAATCCTTCTAAGAAGCTAAAATTTGCTAAGCCAAAAACAATTATTTAAAATTGCAATTCTAAAACTGGCCTACTGTGCTGGGTTAACCCTGGAAAATAGCAAAGCATCCAACCAGCTGCTCTCTTATTCTCCCTTCTCAGCAGGACAGGGAGAGGAAATAGGATGGAAAAGTCCATGGGTTTAAGATAAAGGCAAGGACATAATTTACAAAGCATCATTATAGGTAAAACAGACTCAATTTGGGGAAAACTAATTTAATGTAGAACTGATAGTGACAAAGAAAAAAAAAAAATAATAATACTTTAACCTTAACCCCTTTCCCAGGTCTAATGCCACCCTTTGCTCCTGACTGCTCGCCCCTAAGCAGTGCAGGGGATGGGAAGGGGGCTGTGCTCAGCCCCCACAGCTCCTCTTGACTGCCCCTTCCTCCTCATCCGTGGCCCTGCTCCAGTGGGGGCCCTGCCCTGGGCTGCAGCCCTTCAGGAACACCCTTCTCCCGCGGGGGCTCCCCACGGCCACAGGTCCCTCAGGAAATGTCCCCCTGCTGCGGCGTGGGCCCTCCCCCGGCTGCAGGGTGGAGATCTGCCCCAGCAGGGGCTCTGCAGGGCTGCCGGGGAATCCCTGCTGCCTGTGGGCCTGGAGCCCCTCCTGCCCTCCTCCTCCTGGGGCCTGGGCCCTCTGCTGCTTCTCCCTCGCCCTGGGCCTCCTCCCTTGGCCTGTGCCCGCTCTGCCCTTTTGGAAATCTGTTTTCCCCGAGGTGCCGCCAGCTTGGTGCTGGGCTGAGCTGGGCCCTGCCATGGGGCTGTTAGAGCCCTCTGGAACTGGCTGGAACAGGCTGGGTCCAGCACAGGGCAGACACGGCCGCTGCCCACAGAGGTGCTGCAGCCCCTGCCAGCACCTGGGCAGGGACACCCAGTACAGCTACTCATTCTCCCTTCTGAAGCAGACATGCCTTTGTTGCTCCCAGATCATGGGTTGAATCTCAAAGTATCATGAACTCACACAGGGTCTGTCTAAACGAGTCCTGCCAGCTGCCTCCACAGTGGTGGAAAACATGAAAAAAAGCACCAGAGCATGTAGGACAGTGTGTTTTGAGTGGCCTACCTCATACCATATATGCTGGTTTACATTAGACCAACTTTACTGTCTTTTTTTGTCAGTAAGTTATTTGCAAAATGTTCTTCATCAGCTGAGAATGCACAAAGCATTCCTGTGGGGAAAAAAAAAAAAAATAATAATAAAAAAAAAAAATATATATATATATATATATATATATATATATATATATATATATATATATATCTTTCCATCTATTCCATGTTGCTTCTTATTCACCCAACATCTATGTAAAGCATAGGATGATTGGTTTTGTGTTTGTTTTACTGTTTTCGGGGGTGTCCTCGCTCTGGAAATTTTATAGACTATTTCTAAATCCATTTGTCTTTCGACTACCTAATGCACAGAGGGAAGGTATTTTGTTTCAGCACAAAGGCTGAAAAATCAGATTTGAGTTCCTTTTTATCTCTTCCTTCTTCTAGACACAAGATGAAAAAATGGAAATTAATCCCCTAGAGGTTTAGATGTAAAACACAACAACTTGCTGCAGCTGCAGGTATTGGGTACCTCAGGTGGAGCTGATCAAGCAAATAAGTTTGAGGCTTTTGGTTTGTGTGTTTTTTGTTTGTTTGGTTGATTGTTTTTTTTTTTTTTGTTTGTTTGTTTGTTTTTTTCTTTTCCCCCTTGTAACTACATCAGCAGCCCTTTTTTCCAGATATTCTTAAAGTAGGGAGACACGTATTTGAGCTACACCACAAAGATAATTGTGATGTACTTCCTATGTCTGTTGGCATGTTTTTAATTGTCCCCAAGGTCCTGCTGCCAGTGTAGGCCTCAGCTGCAAAGTATGTAGTCTTTTTTAATAATAAAAGGTCACCTAAAGTGAAAAAGACTTTATGCATCTAAAAAATGCATGTCACCTTCACAAAGAAAGTCTGGCACCTTGCAGTTCATCATGGTGCATATTTAAAAGAATTCTATACCTGGAGTGGACATTGAAGTCTCAGTGCAGTTATCATTTGGTAGTACTGGGTGGCATAAGGCCTGAAAGAGGCCAGACTAGAATAACCTTTATAATCCATTCTGTTATTAGAATCAGTGAAATGATGTTTAAGTGCAGTGAACATCTGTGAGCAAACCTTTTACACTTTCTATTTGTTTGTAGAGATATATTTTCTATAATTCAGTGTAGCAAATTTCAGTACAGCTTACATACATTGTACATGTAAAAGACTAACTTAACAGTATTCCTTAGCAATAATAGTATTTCTTTAGCAATAATAGATTTAACAAGCACCATCGAAAGAACCCAGGTCTGGCAAGTCCAGACCTCATAGGACTGATGCCATCTAGTGGGTGGCATCCCTGTCCATGGCCGGGATGGTGGAACTAGATGAACTTTAAGGTCCCATCCAACACAAACCATTCTGTGATTCTATGGTTCTATAATTCTATGAATAGACATTAAAAGCAGCAGGAAGTATGGGGCACAGTCCTCAAATTTTATTGAAGAAAGAAGATTGGTCCTACTTTTGTCACAATTTTGCCAAAAATTAATTTGAAATCATAGTGTATCTTTGACTCAGATGTATGCAATTAGCATTAGTTGCTCCTTGATGAAAGTGTGTTGATATAGTGTTACTTCGTATTTCTTAATTCTATGCTGGAGTATTATTTATGTGACTAAGCAATCAGTCTTCAGCAGAAGGAGCACTGGCAATATAACTCGGTAACCCAGAATTATCTGGATTTTATTTTGATAAAAGAGCTCTAAGTATTACATGCAATGCTTATTGTTTGCTACAGGACATTGTTTCAATGTTCATGCAAGAGAGAAAGTGACACCTGTTTAACCAGAGATATTAGCTTCTATGTGTTGATCCTCCCTCCCCTTCTACTACACTGCCTAATTCAGTCCAGCTTTAGCTGGCTGTTGAAGTCTGACAGATTTGTACCACAGACATAAGAATTGGAAAAAGAAAGGGAAATGTAATTGTTTTTACCTCTTCACCCAGCTATAAACACAAACTATACTCAAGCTGTCTAATGTTAAACCACAACAATTTTCAAAATAAGATCCACCTGTGCAATAGGTACATGCTGGATTCTGAGTTTCAAGACCTCTTTCAGTTGTTTATGGTACTATTTAGCTCTTGGTCTTATGCATGACCACAACGGGGACTCCAAGGTCTTTGTCCTCTGTGATCCTGAGGAAACTCAAGGAGTTTCCTCACACTGAGCCTATCTAGCCTGACAGAAGGTTTTAAGAACTGAAATTACTGTGTATCCTCAGAAGATTTGCAAAAGATAAAGAAAAGTTAAGGCATTTCATGTTATGCCATCCACAGCATCATTACATGACTCTCAGCAAAATGGAATTGGTAGGGACCTCCCAGAGCTGACAAGCATTCCCCTGCTAGTTTTTAAATGAATATGCCACCTTCCATGAGCATATCACTTATTTCTGATACAAAAAAAAAATGACATAACAATAGAAAAACCTCATGCTAATTTATGAGGGGAGAAAACAAATATATGAATAGCCTGGAACATAATTCCTAAAATTTTGCTACCCAATTATCTCTTTTTCGTCCACTAACCAACTCAGTAAATCTATTAAAAGCCTTCCTACTTTCTTTCCAGACAGCTGTTTTGTACCAGGACTCTGCTAGACTGGTCAGGGAACAGAAAGAGAAAGAGAAAAAAAAAAAAAAAAGTTTTACACAGCTGCTACCACTCTCCACCAATCTAAATGGAAATCTGACTATTCAGATTCCATTTCGGCAATAAATGGATTTTTCCTCCTTGTTACTGAAATTTGAATATTAAGTTACTGTTTCTTCTGCATTGACACGCTGAAGAAATCACAATGATATTAAAAATGAGAGGGAAGAGCAATAAAATGCCTTGACTTTAAACATTTTGTTCCTCACAACCCACAATCTTACTTCGATGTCACTCAGTTTTCACTATTTTTTTTTCTTGTGTGTTTTGTTAAACACTATATGCTCTTTATAAAATGCCATTCAAAGTCTGCCTAAAATCAAACGATTAGGACATGAACAATTTTATTCAAGAAAAATTCTATTCAGAAAATATAAATATAAGTATTTTTCTCTGCCAATGTTCCCAAAATCAAACCACTTTTTTGATTGGAATTTCACATAAAAGTCGGAGGTCAATCTCAAGCCTGCAAAATTACAGCTAAAGTCCTAGACTTGACATAATAGTAGTTTCAGACCAGCACATGAACAGCCTAGGTGACATGGTAGATTGCTTGCTACGATCAAAGATGATTAGCAGAGATAAATTCTTATCTTAGACCTCCCTATGTCATTTGACATATCTATCATATTTCCAAAGGAATGTTTTAATATTGGGTACATCCTAACAACATGATGGAAAATGGTACCAAAGATCAACTATCTCCCTAGTCCTGTATGGCATTTTAATGCAGTTGTAAAATGGTATAGACTTGTGTGCTAACAACCTTTCACCACATATAAATATATATGTATGCACCACTTCATTACACATGGCATAACACTTAGAAAATAGGTCCGAGATGAAAAACATTTTTAAAATTCAAGCCAAAGAGGTCAGTGATGATCCTGATGAGCAAAGGAAAGCACTTTAAAAGGTTGCTGCTACAAAACAGCTGTTGTCTGAAGCATACATATTTATCATTGAGTAACATAGTCAATATTTTATTACTGGTTGTGGATTCTGGATTCCTATTTTACAGTCTTAGAAACCCACACATCTGAGTGATACTTTTTTTTTTTTTTTTTAACAGCTGAGCAAAGCTACTTACCGATACTCTAGAAATGACTGTCATGATTTTCCTACTTTTTGGTCAGGTTTCAGCCATAAAATATATCTTGGAATTAAACCATTAATTGCTAATACTCATTAGATCTTGAGTTTCCAGGAGATGCAACATACATAAAAATACTATCTGTTTTAATCACTGTTTGTCATTGAACACAGAAAATCAGAAAACAGAAGTGAGAATGTAAGTAACAGCTCTGATCCATTGGCACCACTGAACTTTCTATTTAAATATTACATTAATGGGATTATTTTCAGGGATTATTCTGTGACTGTACAATGTTCTCCCCTTAGCGCAGACCATCACAATGAGCCTCTCCATTGCTTGTTGCACTTTTTTGACCTTTCTTTACTTTTATGAACGAATAGAAAAAATTTGGAAAAAAATACAAGCAAAACCCTTCTGTGCATACACAATTCTCTTCCTGGCAGAGGGGAGAGAAAGAAAATGAGCTACAGTTGACACATTAGTCACTTTACATGATGTGCTAATGGAAGATACTCCAATATTGTGGGTGATGAGGGCTGTATAAGAATTTATGTAGTAGAATGGAAACTGCTGACTTCCAATGGGCAAAGAGAAGAGATTCTGAATAAGACTAGATTTATTTTATCAACCACACAGCAGTCAAAGCTGTTTCAATGAAGATAAATGAAGAACTCTATCATCTTACTTTGTAGACTTATTTAACCAACAGACTGTCTGCTCTATGATTTGTGATGGCTTTACACATTAGAAACTAACTGAGATATATCATGACTGTCAAATCCTGGTATTCCTGTGGGTTTCACAATACAGTACAATAGAACCACTTTCATTATCTTTGTGTTACAGATAATGGATAATAAACCATCTTACAGTACCCAAAGGAAAGCCTCTTGGAGCAGAGAAACACTCTTAATACACAGAATATCTTTTAAACCTTTTAAAAATAAATAAATAAAAATAAAATAAAGTCTTTGAATCAAAAGGAAGATTGCTGTTTTTTTAAAAAAAGCTATGTGTGCTTCTGTTAAAACTGCTTAAACTACCCTGTAACAGTAACTGTGCAGTTAGTCTAACTACAGCACTTAATTAAAAGTAGTTGATAAAGTCTAACAGCTTGGATTTCCAAAAATTCACTGACCAATTCCAACTGTCAGCAATATCAACTCATTTGCTACTTCTGCCATTTGAGCTCTAGCTCGCTTTGCATGAAATGTCCTTCTATCTTTCTTTTTCCTAGTGCTGGACTGTTACCACTCTTTTTCACTTTCTCCAGTCATTCCCATCTCTTTCCCACAATCTCTCACACCTCCCTATAACTCATAAAAAAATATTTTACTGGAATTTCCTAATTCTATTCAAAATGAGCAGAATTTAAGCAAATTTTGTATCCCTACAAAACAGAATATACAAAACTAAATCTATGGGATGGGGCGACACTATTGATTTTTGACACATCTTTTCAGTTTACTGAGCATTCAAAACAGGATTTCCTCAGATCTTGACATAACCTACAGGTGACTGTGCAGACAGAGGCTACCCTCCCATAAGCCCTGCGTCATTTGGCAAGTCACATGTGGAAACCTTAGACACTTTAGGCAACCAAAGCAGTACTAGATGACTGTGTTTCTTTGTAGACATCACTTTCTCTCTTATCCCTTCTATAGTGAAGTGACTTCTTCGTACTCAAGCTAAGAAAAATATTGCTGTTGATATTTTTATCTGCCTGAGATGCAGCAATCATTTCAAATTTCCTAGCTGCCATTGCAGCTCTTTAGAAGCAGCTGGCAGCTCTTTAGAAGAGAAATTTAACTTATTTTATTAACATTGCATCGTGCCTTTTCTTCCTACCACATTCATTGATTTTATCATTTATAGTGGTTGTATTGGTAGTACACAAGATATGACAGGCAAAGTTTATAGAAGAAATGCTATTTTTAATTACAACAATCCACACAGTGGGAGTGAGCAGACTCCAAAGAGCACAGAGGCTTCACAAAAACTTCTTCAGGTCACCAGAAGGAACAGCAGTTCTCAAGTCCAAGAATAAATGCAGGGTAAAACCTACAGGTTTTATTTATGTCAGCTCATAGAAAACTTGAGGGAAAAGGTTATCCATTACTTATACAACATATGGAGCCAGATTATTCCTTAGTTTCACTCGAACACTTAGAGACAGTGCCTAGCATCTCTATTTTTTAGTTGCTTCTTTAACAGGAGTTAAACAAGTGGGAGAAAACTGAGCAGTGCTATTAAATGAGTCCTCCTATTACACCAGTGACTTTCAGAATTTACTAATCTGTATGTTTTGCTTCTTTGGGTGATAAAGATCTAAACAAATGTTTAACATTTCCTGAAATTAAGAGATAGATGTTAAAGATGTGATTTTTTTTTCTTCCACTGAGAAAGAGATGTTCATATTCTTCATTAGCTGTATGTCTGAAGCTCTTCCAGATATATATATATATGTATATATATATTTTTTTTCTTGGTCTTTTCTGTAGTGGTTTTACTCAGCTGGGCAGCCAATCTCCACCACAACTACTCTCTCACTTCCCCTCCTCAAAGGGAACAGTGGAGAAAATACAATGAAAAGGGCTTGAGGATTGAAATAAGGACAGAGAGATCACTCAACAATTATCATAATATATATATAACCTATTACTAACAACCTAGAGAAGTGAGAAATAAAGGAGAACTGAAAACACCTTCCCCCTCTCCATCCTCTTCCACTTCCTGCCCACAAGTGAAACATCTGAAACTGTCCCTTATCTGACATGGGAGAGCTTCTGGACTCTGCTCACAGAGGCCACCCCTGCAGCCCTCTGCTACCAAAACCTTGACATGTAAACCCATTACACTTACATATATATGCAAATAATTTCTCTGCTTTTATGTTCTGATATCAGCTTAGTTAGCTTACTATTTCAATTGATAGAAAAACAAAGCAAACCAAACCAAACAAATAAAGAAACAAAGCTTGGTATGTTTTCCTTCCACTTACCTGTGCTTAAATATCTTATATAAAGCTGCAATCTCTCTTGGGAACAGGCATTTTAAATGCTTGCAAGTTGCCTAACTCCATTTGAGCTTATATTTTTGCCATAATGATAATAAACTCAATTCATGTGCATGTTAGTTGGTTCACCCCAGTATGTGTCCCTTGTATTTAATAAATATTTAACTGTCTACTGTGTAATAATTAATCACCTTTGCTTTCCTTATAAATGTCCTTCTGTTAAGGTTGCATGGCTGTTTTATATGTACACTAAATCTTTTCCAAAAAGAAAGCTATGGCAGACAGTGCCTCTATCTCCAGGATAATCCAGTCCTACAATATATATTTGTTCAGAGTTTACAGTTAATTGCTTGACAGTAAGAAGGGAAAGAATTTGAGGCATTCAGGGAAAAAAAGAAAAAAAAAAAAAAAAAAAGCAAACAATAGCTGAAACAGGATTAGAAGTGCTATTGAAAAGATCATCTTTAGGACATTATCAGCTTGTAATTAGACCTTTACCACTGACACCAAAGTCCTCATCTCTAGGCTCAGTTGTAGTTCTGACCTACTGTGTGGCATTTCCTTCCAGCCCTTTGTGGCTCTGTGTCACTGGATCCACTAGGATGATAAGGTTACTTATAGATTCATGGAATATATAACAGCAATGGACATACACTGATGTTCTAGAATTGCACTGTGGAATTCAATAGCATTTGGAAACTATAGAAGATCTACACAGAGGACTGCAGATACTTAAAAGCTTTGAAGAAACATTTCTTGAATGCATAGCCCTTCATAAAATACATAGACAAAAACCGTTCTCTAGACACAGACTTAGTTCCTAAAGAAAAAAATTGTTAAAGCCAGCATGCAAAGTAAGGAGTCAACTAAAATAGATTGTAGGAATTTGAAAGAATAATTATACATTTATATACATTTCTTCTGGGTTTACAGAATTGGTGGATAGGGGAAGAGCAACTGACATCATCTACTTGGACTTGTGCAAAGCATTTGACACTGTCCCCAGTGATATCCTTGTCCCTGAATTGGAGCGACATTGGTTTCACAGATGGACCACTTAGTGGGTAAGGAATTGGCTAGATGGTCACACTCAAAGAGTTGCAGACAATGGCTCAATGTCCAGGTGGAGATCAGTAACGAGTAGTGTTCCTCAGGGGTCAGTACTTGGACTGGCACTGTTTAACAGTTTTGTCAGTGACGTGAACAGAGAAATTGAGTGCACTCTCAGCAGGTTTGCTAATGACACCAAGCTGTGCGGTGTTGTCAACACAATGAAAGGAAGAAATGTCATCCAAAGGGACCTTGACGTGCTTGAGAAGTGGGCCTGTGTGAAACTCATGAAGTTCAACAAAGCCAAGGTCCTCCATCTGGGCCAGGGCAATACCAAGCGCCAGCACAGGCTGGGCAGAGAATGGCTTGAGAACAGCTCTGATGAGAAGGATCTGGGGGTGTTGTTTGAAAAGAAACTCAACATGAACCAGCAATGTGTGCTTGCAGCCCAGAAAGCCAGCCATACACTGGGCTGCAACAAAAGTGTGGCCAGCAGGTCGAGGAAGGTGACTCTCCCCCTCTGCTCTGCTCTTATGTGACCTTACCTGGAGTACTCGTATCTGGGGCCCCCAGCACAAGAAGGACATAGAAGTATTAGAACAAGTTCAGAGGAGGGCCATGATCAAAGGGCTGGAACACCTCTCCTGTGAAAACAGGCTGAGGGAGCTGAGATTGTTCAGCTTGTAGAAGAGAAGTCTCTGCAGAGATCTCCTAGTGTCCTTCAAGTACATTAAGGTGGCCTACGAGAAATCTGGAGAGGGACTTTTTGTCAGGGAATGTAGAAATAGGACAAGGAGTGTTGGCTTTAAAATAAAAGAAGGTAGGCTTATATTAGATATAAGAATATTTTTATATGTGTTGTATAGGAGTGCTGTATGCATGTGCCTACTGGAATGTTCAGCCTCACTACTGTTTGGAGCTGTGGGCATGGAACAGTGACTGTCTTGCTTCTATCAGCTACTGGATTCAGCAACTTCTAGCAAACACCAGGAAAGAAGCAAGTATCTGTCTACATGTGCAAGGTGGTATTCAGTTTGGTGATAATCTACAGAGTATGAGTGTCTTCATGTGAGCTAAACATTGAAGGTCTCATTTCAGGTCAAAGGAGGTGGAGAGCAGAATTCTGTCACCTAGTGTTATTTCAGAAGCAGGGGCGTATCCTCCTGCCCCGTTCCAGCAGGACATATGTCTCCCATACACCCACACATCTTGCACATCTTCCATATCTGAAGCCATTATTGTCTGAAATGGTTCTTTCTTCTATGCTTAGTGAATACAGTATATATTCAGTACTAGCACACAAAAATCTAGGCAATATTAAGTTTCCTAAAATATGCCAGTGTCAGGCAGCATTTTATATGTTTTTGGATATTCCAAGTGGCCTCCAATGGTTGCTCCAATAAATCACAGATCTGCAAGCCTCTGATATCTCAGACATACTCTAGACACTGATCTTAGTACTTGTAGAGCTTAACTACAGAAAACTTCTAAATGTGGATTTCACCTAGATGATGTTGAACACTTCCCTCTGGAAAGTAGTTTGGGAATCTATTTACTTTTCAGCTTTGCACTGCATTCAGAAGGTGCAATTCAGTGAAAAATAAATAAATAAATGCTTTGCTATGCTTTCTGAAGTAGTCTGCAATGATCTGCAATGCTTTCTGAAATAATATCCTTCCAGTTACTAGGAAAAAGCTAGTGGTGGTGTAACACCAATAAGTAACTAAACACTACCAGACAATCTCACTCCCCCTCCTCAGAAGGATAGAGGGAGAAAATAGAATGAAAAGAAGCTTGTGGTTTCAGATAAGGACAGGGAGATCTCTCACCAATTACTGTCACAGGCAAAACAGACTGCACATAGGAAAGATTAATGTAATTTTTTGCCAATTGACAATAGTAGAGAGCAGTGAGAACTAAAAGCAAACTAAAGACAATTTCACCATTCACCTTCCCCTGAGTGACACAGAGGAAATGGGGAATGGGGACTGTGGTCAGTCCATAATATCTTGTCATCTGCTGCTCCTTCATCTTCTCTCTCTTCCCCTGTTCTAACGTGGGGTCTCTTCCATGGGGTGTGGTCCTTCCCATAGTGATCCTAAGTGGGATTTCCACAGCCAGCAGTTCTTCAAGGAGCACTGCAATATCGGTCTGTAGTATGAGGTCCATCCTTCAGGAATTGAATTCTCTGAAATGGATCCTCCATGGGCTGCAGCTGTCACCAGATCACCTGCTCCCTTCCACAGACTATGGCTCCAACCTGGAATCTGATCCTGTGGGGGCTGCAGCCTCCTTCAGGCCATATCCACCTGCTCCACCATGGGCTCCTCCATAGCCTGCAGTGTGGAGATCTGTTCCACATTATTGTTTTCATGCAGACAGCCTGCTCCTCTCCATGGATTGTAGGGGAACTTCTGTTCTGGAGCCTAGAGCACTTTCTGCCCTCCTTCTGTACTGACCTTGCTGTCCATAGTCTGATGTTGTTTCTCTCTACATTTTCTCACTCCTCTCTTAAGATGCTTTTTGTGCAGCAGCTTAAGAAAAACTAAAGAAAGTTTTCCATTTCTTAAAAATGCTCTCACAGAGGTACAACCAACATTGTTTATTGTCTCAGCTTTGGCCAGTGGCAGGTCTCTTTTGGAACCATCTGAAAGTGTCTCATATAACTTGGAGCAGCTTCTGGACAGAAACCACCCCTGAAACACACACACACACACAGACACTGCTACAAAAATCTTGCCACATAAACACAATACAGGTATCTATATAATACCACAGGTGTTTCTGGTAAGTATAAGTTTAAGACAATGGGATGAAAGGATTGTTTAAGGAAGGATCTTGAAGATGAACTGCTTATACAAACTTTGGCTCGTAAGAACTCAGTTTTAGTTTTGGGTGCCTGAGCTGAAATTTAGGTTCCTTTGTTCATGAAAACCCTTTTACTAATGAAGCCCTTATATGCGTACTCATATATTTAGGGAGCTAAGTGTAATAAAGACCTTAAATGCTTATATTCATATGTTTTGTAAAAAGACCACATCAGAGTACTTTAGTACTTTATCGATTTTAAATAGACTATTTGCATGTGTAAGAGATATCTATATACCTGTGGAAAAGTTATCTAGATACCAGTCAGGAACTGTGGCCTTCTGAAAAAATCTATGCCAACATGTTTAAAGAATAACAGTGTTACTGCCATATTTCCAATGATACACTCCTGCATGGGGTGGTGTGTGAGGAGAAAAAGAAGAGCCCAACTAATGTATAACTTCTGCATTATACTATATTTAAAGTACATATTTCCCCCAAGAGCTCTGAGGTTTAGCAAGTAAATTAGAAGTAATTACTTATAAACTTCAATTTTGAAATATAGGCATTTTATTTAGTAAAATTGTCCACTTTCCTACATCACTGTAATACTCTTGGCACTGAAGGAAAATAAGAACAACATAATAACACTGAGCTTCTTATTGCATGGAAAGAGAGGCAAGGAAGACTGCTGGGAGCTGAAATTATTTAGATTCTTTCCTTGATTATAGATGATGAAATTAAAAAATCAGATTCCAGATGTCTAACAAACTGAGAGGTTTTGGTTTGTTGTTTTTTTTTTCTTTTGTTGTTGTTTATTTGTTTTAGATATATTTTTTTAATCCCACTGTCACTTAACTTCCTAGGAGGTTCTATGATACAGAAACATTTTAAGTATAAACCTTCTGCCAGTGTAACTCATGATATCATTACAAAAGCCCAGAGGAGGGAATCAGAAATTAATCCAAAATTAGATGTTAATTAGAAATGTGTGCAAATTGATATACTCTGTGGGAGATACAAAGCTATGGCATGCGGTGCATTTGAGTAGCACTTTATACCCTACCCTGAGCAAAGAAATGTACAGAAACTGAATGCTCATTAGAGATGTTGGATATCCATGTAAAGAGAAAATAGTCATTGCCTCAGAGTGCTTACATTTAGTGTAGAAATAACTGAATTATAATTAAAAGCTTGTCTTATTTTTCCTATTCTTTATTTTCACGGTTCCAGGTACAAATAACCTTCAGGTTCATTTAATATCTGGTGGGGACACATTGCTGAATACGATAGAAAAAAACAGAAATAACACTCATAAAAATGGTTTTATGGATATCTGCTGGGGAATAAATAAGTAAATAAGTAAATAAATAAACAAACAAATAAATAAAAGATTGATCATAAAGACAAGTTGGTCAATATCTACTAATGGCCCACTCTATTTTGGCCAAGTGACATCTTGTAGGTGAATCTTAGGCCATGGCCAGAGTGTTACCAGTTCCTAGCATGTCACCACAAAAGGATTTATTGGAAAGTGCAACTCTTACACATAAATAGGAGATTTAGAAACAACATTCAAATAACTGTGAAAAAAAACTACTGATTTCCCAGAAGATTCAGAAATGATTAGAAGAAACATTTAACTATTATTTTTAATGTTACAATTTTGTAAAAAAAAAATCCCTTTATTTTAATAACATTTTATTATTGAACCTCTACTTGTGGTAATAGGTAATATGCTGTTACCTCTCAGTAATCACCTGTTCCACTTAAATGGACATCACTTTATTTAAAAAAATGCAATGTCCAACACAGAAATTGAGGGGTTGCAGGAGGGGAGAGGAAGTTAAGGTTATGAAATCATTATATAATACTTGGTCTGCAGCCTGCACTACCAGTCACTGCTAAAATACAGCAGATCTGCTAGGAAATTTTCTTAGAACTGCATGTATTTACATTCATATCAGGATATAAAAAAAAAAAAAAAAAGTAAAGAAAACTTGGCTTTCTGAGGTAGAAATATTGTCTTAAGAACAAATGTATAAGTCCGATTAATTTCTGGATTTAATGTTGAGTTTTGACCTAAAAAGCAGACAAACAAGGAAAGTTAGACTTTACTAGTAAATTTATGGCTTCAGTACTAATGAATGAACAGTGGTCGTTTTCCATTGTAATAGATGATTTTCTGTCCTGAAGTAAACTGTATTCTAGAAAGGAAAATCATTTTACGTCTTTTACTTGCTCACTTTCTATTTTTGTTCATATCACATGACTTGTTAGATCAAAGTTTCCATTTTAGCCTCATATGCATATTGTATGAGTGTCAAGTTCTGACTTTTTGCATCAAAAATTAATGGGAAAAATATTTTTTCAAGTGTCCAGAGCACATAGAAATTATGGTCCCAAGAGGAAATATCCACACATAGATGCCTGTTGGACTTTCAGAAAATAATCTATCCAGCTTTCCAAAGGGATTTGGATACACAATCACCTTATAAAATTAATGAGAAATAGGTATTCTCAGCCACTACTAGGTGGTTTTGAAAAGTTTGCCCTCATAATCCCTACAGGTAAATGATAATAGTTTTTTGTTTTTGTTTTTGTTTTGTTTTGTTTTGTTTTCTAGGGAGTTTCTAGCCAATCTCAATGTATATATCATAACAGCTTCTTTTACTGTGGATTTATTCTATTAGAGCAATTCATTTCTTTTGTATAAGATTATCAGTACTTGAATATTTCTGAAATTGGGAATTGCAACACTAAGACTGTTTGAATTAAATATAGTTTATATTAGACTTAAATACCCAATTAAAACTTAGCTCCCTAAATCCAGCATTAGAAATTTTGCTTTCTAAACATGATTTTCAAAACTCATAATTGAAGTCAACAAAGGATCAATGAAATACTAAGCATTCACCACTTACCTGGGGACACAATCTAACCTTGATCAAAAAAAAACAAAAGTCCTTGAGGACTTTTGTTGCAGACCTTTCATTATTATTGTTCACTCTCTACAATACAGGCAGAATGGCAAGAACCTTCTGAAAAAAAAAGTCTTGCCTCCCTCAAGATAATATTAGTATGTGTAATTAATTATTCCAAGTATAAAAAGTGGCTTAAAGTTATTTTTGATATACAAGTGTGAGCCATGTACAAGGAATTGAAAGATAAAACCAGGCTCTAATTTAAATAAGTAAATAGGTAAGTAAATAAGTACATAAGTACATAAATAATCAACTAGTCTTTTTGTCTTTATAAGCCATATGAAAACTTTAATATAAGAATACCAACAAATCAAATTAGAGAAATGAAGATATAATTTTGCTCCCAGTAATCCAAAGTAAGTCTAGGATAATACTGTTCTTTGTGTACTTCTGCCAAGAAACTGATAATGAATGATAATTTTATGTAGTTATATAACGGTTGTCACTGCTAGCACAAATAAGAGGCTTCTATTATTTTCTTCACATTTCTTTCCCCAAAACCTTTTAAGCCCTGAGTCTAATCCAAACTGAATTGCTGTTGGCAGTGGTTTGAGATTATAAAATGAGGGTTGCTGTATTTGTGAGACCACTTAACACTATATCCTCTTGCTAACAATGGCGGAAAACAAAAGCTTAGAGAACAAAGGTGATATTACGAAAAGAATACAGTCCTCAATTCATGAGAGAAGTTCTCAGCTTCCATAAATTCGTAGCTCAGTAGTTTCTGTAACTGTGAAGAAAACAGCGCAGGTGTATGGCAGAAAGGGGGTACAGGGTGACCTGGTCACCAGTTTGCAGATTGGGAACTGAGGTCACAAGGAAATTAAACAATTTTCCTAGGTTCCAACATGAAATTGGAACAACAGAGAATATTAAAAAGGGCACAAAACTTTGCTTATAGCAGCTGTGAATTTTAATACTAAGATTAAACAAGCTAGTGGGTAGCTTGAAACTCATGTATAGAAATAGCAGTTAAGCACAGTTTAAGTGGTTCTTGCAAATATCAAAAAGCAGCATATTTTAAATTAAAACATGTATTTTAAACAATATAAAGGGATATAACATATTTACTGTTTATTCATAGTCACATCTCCAAATGGTGGGACTTTGGGAATAGTTTTGTTGATTTAATCATTAGAAACAAACTCTAAACCATTGTGCTTTTTCCCCCTAATTTTCTCACAGCAATACAATCACATAATGGACTATTGAATATTTTCTTTAGCAGCTTTGTCTAAATAATACTTCCTTATAATTGCTCTGGTGATAAATACCACATAGAACAGTCCAAAGAAATAAGACCTCATGACTCTAATTAGATGACCATATTTTTGTGCCAAAGATTTAAGTTTACCAAATGTTACTAATACTTATGTCATAAATATATTATAAAATTTCTTCAGCTGTTAACCCTTTGTATTTTACGAGAGTTTTGTTATACCAAAATACTATATAATAATGCATTTTGTCTTTCAAATTAATTTAGTGAAGCCAAAAAAACACTTCTTTAGGAAGTATTAAAGTAGACTAGCAAAAAAAATATATATATATATTAAGGTACTAAATGTGTTAAAAAATCACAGATTTCTGACACTAACTTAGAAAACAAAACCCAAAGGACTTCTCTCCCCTCTGAATCACAGCCCCTCCTGTGATTTTTATATATATATATATATAAAATAAAAAAGTAAAAAGAGATAGAGAATGCTAAAGTGCCTCAGCAATACTTATTATATGTAATCATATTTCTGCAGAGTTTATTTATTTCTGTATGTAGAAAATGTTAAGAAATAAATCTTTTTGAAAGTTCTGCACGCTAGAATGTAGAAATATCAGTACTTACAGAAAAAAATGTAAACTGATACTGACTTCTCTTGCCCTTTTTAGGAAGAGGTCAATATTGTACTATTTTAATGAAACAGGTGAGGTTTTCCTTCTTTTAGACTTTTCCACCTCCCTCTTCATGGATCAATATCAGCCCAGCTATTAAACTGCCATGTTATTTTCTCCACAGGTTTACTGTAGTGGTGTTGCTGAGGTCAATCAAAGAAAAATTAGGTTCCAGTTTTCACTGCTGCTCATAGTCATTTCATAATCCATGCAACTGTGGTGATTCTCTAAAGGAAAAAAAGTTCTGAAAGGGAATTCAATTTGAAATGCACTTCTACCACTCTAGAGCTGATTTCTCCAGGGCTGAAAAGTATATGGAGTATATGAAAATATTTATTACAATACTTGATATGAGTAGTCTTTGAGCTGAAGTGTCACCACTATTTATTTGATTTAGCCACAGTATTCTTATGTTCCTCTGAAAGATAACTACAATGCATCTTCCTTTCTGAAAGGTTGCTGGGAATCTGTCATTGCACATGATGCAGGTAGGAACAGAGACAAGGCACACATTCAGGGATCTCTTCTTTTGCTTTCTTCTTTGTTGGTTTGTACTGTAAAACCCTGAGCATGGCAGATGTTGAATGCCTTCAACTTGCCTTAACCTAAGAAGGAGTTGATGTCACAAATCACTTTTTTTTTTTTTTTTTTTTTTTTTTTTTTTTTACCTCTAACAACTAGGAATTTGTGGGAGAGCATTGTGAGAGTCTCAGAACCCTTGCTAGGAAATCAGCAGCACCTGATAGTTTTTAACATCTCTTCTGCTCTTACAATTAAAAAGCCAAAATCTGTACCATACAGGAACTGTTTTTGCATTAATGACCAATTAGGAGGAATAAAAGGAGCAGCAACAAGAAGAGGATTGTACTTTGGCATGTGATAATTTATTCAGGGTAGAAGCTGATGGAACCACATTAGGGGAAAAAATATTTTTTTAATGAACGGGAGAGGGATAATTTTACCACCAGCTGACTCACGTATATTCTTGCAGTCTGCCTTGTTAGCTGTGAGGAACTGCAGAGTTTCAATACTCAGTGCTAAAATACTTAGTATTAAAACACTTTTCTGAGGTATCTCATTGAATGTAAACAAATGCTGAAAAGAAGGTGCATTTTACTGAGTTAGAAGAACTGGAACCCATCTAGGAATATCAACATCATATCTATTTACAAAATATTTGCACATCCTACAAAAGATTCATCCATATGGAATCATTCTTACTAATATAGATGGACTTCTCTTTTCATGGATGTATAGCCCAGATATATCCAAGCATATCTATCAGATCATCCCATGATATTCTTGAGACACAGGTTTGTTAATAAAGAGAAAAAATGACTGAGGTTGTGTATATTGAAAGTTAAATAAGTTACCTTTCCATGGTTCATGCTGAGATCTTGGTTCTTAATTTTTCATCCTGCAGCAAATAAAAGAGTCCCTTTCCAGGTATAACAATTTATATGATTTTAAATTCTGCCAGACAATCTCTTATTCTGTGATCATTTGAATAGGCTCAGGAAGACAACTTTTCTTAAAAGAAATTATCATGGTGAAAGGTTTTGTTTTCCCTTTGGATTAAATAATAGCTTTGACAAAAAAAATATATATATGTATTTATAGAGGGAAAAAAAATATACTGCACAGAACAAAGCTTAGGAAGACTCATATAAATGAATTACATAATTCCCTTTGGATGAAATACTGTCTTCACTAATAGTGATTGGAACTTGGGCATTGAAATCAAAGGTGCCACAGTTTCACATTGAAATATCAGCAATGCTAACAAAGAACTCTAAGCATAATTTTTTTTCGAGAGGAAATTCTCACTATGAACTACTCACTGCTTTGGCTATGACTTTTTTTAAACTATGCTACAGTTCATAGGCAAAAATAAATATTTCATTCATGGTTTTAAAAGATACTCAGCACTGCAGGAAAGGATCTTCTGGTTTGCAACAGTACCAGTGGCCTTACAGAAACTGAGCTATTTATCCTTAATGGCACAGAGATGAGATCAATACTTTTGGTTCTGTCTACAAAGACTGGTCCCATCTTCCTGAGAAGGTTTGTCACTGGGAGGTGACAGTGAGGTAACTCTGGAAGATCATCAAAAGGCAGGAACTATGTGATTCACAGGGCAGTAAATAGTGATGTGAACAGACTGGAACTTGCAGATATATATATTATTTCTTCAAACATTATTTATTGATTAGCACCACATTCTGGTACAGCACAAATACCATTTGACCATCTTACGCCCAATGTTATTCATAGAATCATATAATTATAGAACATCCCAAGTTGAAAGGAACTCACAAGAAACATTGAATCCTACTCCTTGCTCCACACAGAACCACCAAAAAAATCAAACCATATTTCTGACAGCATTGTCTAAATGCTTCTTGAACTCCAGTAATCTTGGGCCCGTGCAAACCTCATGAAGTTCAACAAGGCCAATTGCAAGATCCTGTCACGGGACCAGGGCAGTCCTAAGCACAAATACAGATTGGGAAGAGAATGGATTCAAAGCAGGTCTAGGGAGAAGGACTGAAGGTGCTGGTGGATGAGAAGCCCAACATGAGCCAGCAGTGTGTGCATGCAGCCCGGAAAGCCAGCTGTACGCTGGGCTGCAGCAATAGCAGCATGGCCAGCAGGTTGAGGGAGGTCATTGTCCCCCTCTGCTCTGCTTTTATGTGACCCCACCTGGAGCCCTGTGTTCAGTTCTGTGGCCCCCAGCAAAAGAAGGACATAGAAGCATTAGAACAAGTCCAGAGGAGGTCCATGAAGATGATCAAAGGGCTGAAGACAGGGGCTGTCTCCTATGAAGACAGGTTGAGGGAGTTGGGGTCATTCAGCCTGGAGAAGAGAAGGCTCTTCAGGACCTCCTAGTGGCCTTTCAGTACCTAAAGGGGGCCTACAGGAAAGCTGGGGAGGGACTCTTTGTCAGGGAATGTAGTAATACGAGAAGTGGGAATGATTTCAAACTAATAAAAGGCAGATTTATATGAGATATAAGGAAGAAATTGTCTATTCAGATGGTGGTGAGACACTGGAACAGGTTGCCCGGAGAACTTATGGATGCTCCATCCCTGGAATTGTTCAAGGCCACGTTGGGTGGGACTTTGGTGGGAGGTGTCCCTGCCCATGGTTGGGGGGGTGAAACTGGATGATCTTCAGTCCTTTCCAACCCAAAACATTCTGTGATTTGATGATTGCTGCTTTGACCACTTCCTTAGGGAGCCTGTTCTAGTACCCAACCATCCTGTCAGTGAAGAACCTTTTCCTAATATCCAGTCTGAGTCTACCCAGATACAGATTCATGTTGTTCCTTCAGGTCCTATCACTGGTTACCAAAGAGATCAGTGCCTGCCACTCCTCTCCTGCTCATGAGAAAGCCTCCATGAGGTCTCCCCTTAGTCTCCTCTTCTCTAGGCTGAACAAACCAAGTGACCTCAGCCACTATTCATACATCTTCCCTCTAGACTCTTCACCATATTCACCGTGTTGCCCTCCTTTGGATGCTCTCTAATATTTTTATGTGCTTCTTACACAGTGATGCCCAGAAATGCGCACAGTACCTGTAATGAGGCTGCACCAGTTCAGGGTAAAACAGGACAATCCCTTCCCTCAGCAATGCTGTACTTGATGAATTCCAGGATATTTCTGTCCCTTTTGGCTGCCAGGGCACACTGTTGACTCATGTTTAACTTGCTGTTTACCAGAATGTCCTGATCCTTTTCTGTGGGGCTGTTCTCCAGCCTCTCATCCCCTTGTCTGTAAATATATGCAAGGTTACCTAATTCCAGGTGCAGAATCCAACATTCACTCTTGTTGAACTTCATATGGATGGTGATTGTCCAGCTCTCTAATTTCTCAAAATCTCTCTGCAGGGCCTCTGTACCCTTGAGGGAGTCAACAGCTCCTCCTAATTTAGAGTTGTCTGCAAACTTACTTTAGTATACCTTCAAGTTCTTAATTCAAGTCATTTATGAAACCATTAAAGAGAACTGGCCCTAAAATGGAGCCCTGGGGAACCCCACTAGTGACTAGTGACCACCAGCCTGATGTCAGCCCATTTACTATAACCTTTTGAGCCTGACCCATTAGTCCCTTGTTCAGCCATCATGTTTTGTATTTGTCTGGACGTATGCTAGACATTTCATCCAGAAGAATACTGTTAGAAACAGTATCAAAAGCTTTGTTAAAATCCAAAGTAATCACATGAACTGGCTTCCCTTGGTCAACTATGTGGGTGACCTTGTCATAAAAGGAAATTAAGTTTATGAAATCCCAGAATAATTTTCTCCATAATTTTACCAGCCACTGAAGTGAGACTGACAGGACTGTAATTACCAGGGTTGTCTTTCTTGCCCTTCTTGAAAATTGTAACAATGTTTGCCAGCTTTCAGTCAACTTGGGCCTCTCCAAATTCTGAAGACCAATGAAAAATGATTGAGGTAGGTCTTGTGATGACATCAGTCTTTGAGTACCCTTAGATGAATCCCATTGGGCCCCATAAACTTATCTGCATCCAGCAGCAAATCCTGCACAAGTTTGGAGTTGTCTGGTAGTTTATCATTACTGCAGTCACAGTCCTCCAACTCGGGGCTTCGCAGGTCCCAGAGCCTATCATCAGTATTGAAGAAAGAAGCAAAGAAAGCATTAAAGATCTCATCTTTGTCTACATCCCTATTTGTGA
Source organism: Anas platyrhynchos (assembly GCF_047663525.1). Taxonomy (NCBI): domain Eukaryota; kingdom Metazoa; phylum Chordata; class Aves; order Anseriformes; family Anatidae; genus Anas; species Anas platyrhynchos. The sequence continues at coordinate 6,398,157 of NC_092588.1, forward strand.
GGTGACCATCCTCATCAAGTAACATCCCTTTTTATTGTCATTGTCCTTACCCTCCCCACCCCCCCACACATACCTTCCCCCCAGTACTGGCCAACTAATTGAGCTTTGGCCACACACATTCTCACTACAATGGCAAACAGCATCTCTGTAGTCTTCTCATGACCTCACTTCCAGTGGACATACTTTCATTTCTGACTAATCTCTAAAAGAAAATCCCTGGTCAACCAAGCAAGCATCCTGCCCCACCTGCTTGACTTCAGACATTTAGGAATTGCCTACTCCTATGCTCTTAAGAGGTGGTACTTAAAAAGCAACCTACACTGATGGACCCCAAAGCTTTCAAAAGCAGTTTCCCAGGGGACCTTATTAACTAGTTACCTGAGCAGCCTGTAGTCTGCTCTCCCCATATCCAGGGTTGAAGTTTTGGTGGATCTTTTACTTCTGTCACCAAAGATTTTAAACCCAACAACTTCATGGTCACTAAGGCCACAATGGCAATCACCATTTCACCCCCAAGATCCTCTCTGTTTACAATCAACAAATCCGTGAGAGCACCTTTCTTAGTCAGCTCCCTTGGTATGTTTACCAAGAAGTTTTCATCAAGGTGTTTTAGGAATTCTCCAGACCTGTTTATATCAGCTATGTGGTATTCCCAGTTAATATCTGGCAAGTTGAAGTCACCCATAAGGACAAGGGTGGCTGATCTAGAGGTATCTCTTAGTTCTTTAAAGAATAATTCATCAGAGTTGTCATCCTAGCCGGGTGGCCAATAGTAGAATTTCACAATGATGGAATGCCAAAGATGTTGTAGCAATGGGACTGAGCCAAGGCTTCTAGCTCTTTTTGCTTGTTCTTCACAAAGGACATATTCTACAATGGTTTCTACATATTGGTGTAGAAATATTTCAAATGTGCTTCAATGTACCCAGCACCCCACTGAGCAGACAGAAGGATTTTGCTCTCACACAGTCCCTTTTGGCATGCTGTCCCATAGCTTAACTAGTGAGTCTGGTGATAAGCTCGTTGGTCCAAACAATGAAAAACTCCCAAGTACAGTCAATTCTGTGTCAGTGGCAGGAACAGGGTACAAACTGCCCAAAGGTTAAGGCATTTTCTGGGGACATTTCCTGGGTTTGGAGCACTTCCAGCCTAAAAAGTATCATTGAATTTCATTTCCCACACACACCAAAGAAATGTTCAAACCAATAAGCTCTTCTACAGGAAGATACAGTCTGCTCTAACTTTGGAAAAGCAGAAGGAGACATTTGCCTTCAGGAGAACAACCCTGTGCCAGCTTTGCTTCAGTTTTAGATCCAGTGTTGAACTGGATGAGTTATATGCCTTTGGGAGAAGAATTTTGGTTTAAAATCATCTCTATCATTAGTGGTTTCCATTAACTTTCTCCAGTGCAAGAGAGCTGCTCATTCCTCAGGGCCTGACAGTTTAGGTTTTCCTTCTGAGGCCCCCATATGCAGACCTTATGCAGACCTGGGCTGACTGCCGCAGTGTTCTCCAGGCAGGTCCACAGGCCAAATAACCACCAAGGCTATGTAGCTCCTAACTTACATGATCTTTATTTCTTTATTGTATCTAACATTAAGATATAGTTAGTTAGGATGTCTGAGCTAGTCTATCCGAGATGTCTGAAGCAGCATAAATCTCTGTATGGATAAGGAGTGAAAGTAGAATTTTATATCACAGATTGTCTTCACTTAAATAGCCAGCAGAGATGAAAATCCTATTTTTTTTCCTACTTGAAGACATTTTTGTCATTTAGTTTGTTCCTGTTCTTAAAAGTAAAGGTACTCAACAGTAATATTCTCTCCATGCTGCAACAACAGAGTGTAACTGACTGCTTCTCATTTGGTATCGCCCCCACTGTGAAATATGCACAGCCTACATTCCCCGGTAGAGCTTGCTGATTTTTCTAGCTAGTTTTAACATAAAGACTATTGTGCTAAAGAGTAGGAATGATATGACATTTGAAAAACCTCTTGAGAAAAAACAGTGAAGTGGATAGCACTGAAAAATCATTCTGAACCTGAAATAATTTGAACAGCTCTACACCAGTGTTGTTCCACTGCTATCAGTGACAGGCGCTTCAGACAGCACGTTTGCTAAGTATCCAAATATATCAATGGCTGTCACTCCCTAGAGAGGCAGTCTTATCTCTGCTAAGGCTGACCCATGGAAAGGTTATTCAGAGGCAATCATCAAGAATTATATCCTGCTGGCCACCTTCACAGCTCTGGTGAGTGAGAATGCCAGGGAGGATTAAGAGATCTGGATGGGCTAAAAAAGCAGCAGACAGATCCCTTCTCGGCAATCTCTGCCCCAGTGCTGCCACCTGCATTATCCCATCATTGTCCTTGTCTTAATGACAAAGTGAACAGAGTTGTGTGCTGTGAGCACTTTGAAGCACCACTAGCCTATGTTTTCCATGAAATTGAGACTAAAAAAACTGGTCTGCACCAACAGCTTCCTGCAAGAGTTTGTGCCACTTACTTCCCTGCCTCATGTACCCCATGTACCCCTGAAGGGCTAATGAACAATATACATCTCCATGAATTCAGGGTGCAGGAGTTTTCTTATCTCCCAAACAAGTGACACGTATGTATATAAAGAGTGTATAATATTGCACGAATATCCATGCAGAAGGGAGCAGAGCAATTTTTTTTCTTTTTCTTTTTTTCTTTCTTTCTTTCCTTTTCCTTTTCCTTTTCCTTTTCCTTTTCCTTTTCCTTTTCCTTTTCCTTTTCCTTTTCCTTTTCCTTTTCCTTTTCCTTTTCCTTTTCCTTTTCCTTTTCCTTTTCCTTTTCCTTTTTTCCCTTTCCCTTTCCCTTTCCCTTTCCCTTTCCCTTTCCCTTTCCCTTTCCCTTTCCCTTTCCCTTTCTCTTTTCCTCTTCCTCTTCCTCTTCCTCTTCCTTTTCCTTTTTTTTTCTTTTTCTTTTTTTTTCTTTTTCTTTTTTTTTCTTTTTTTTTTCTTTTTCCTCTTTGTTTTGTTTTGATACAACAGCAGCTATTTTCAATGTTAGAAAAGAGCAGAAAATAGTGTCGCATAATTGTTACCTTTTGAGTGTCCAGTAGATATATGGTGATTTTTCGTCTCCAGCTGTGAAGGCAGGAATTTGGTAATCAGGTGGAGGGATGGAATTTAGATTTTCAGAGATGCTCAGGGTATTTTTACTTAGTATAGAAAGCAGCCCATGAAATGAAGTAGCTATAGTACAAGCCCGTGACATTGTGTGCCAGTTCTGCTGTTCCTGTACAATGCATAGGAGGGAGGCAATAAAATGCTGCTAAGGGGTAGTAGCCTTGTAAGCCACCTCTACTGTTTCTCCAGGGAATGTGAGATCTTAGGTGTTTAAATAGCATTTAACTCACCAGTTGTCTTGAGTTCAAAAGCATGACAGTAGAGGTTTTATTTGTTGCTGTGGTTATTAACTCCAGAAAAGAGAGGAATAGATGCTTTAAGTTTCCCAACCAATGTTGTCTGTGTGAAAGCCAGTGTCTTTAAATAAATAAAGGAAAATAATTCTAGCAATTGGAATAAGTTTATGACTACTTTACTATCACTCACAAAGCTTTATTTTTTTTTTGCAGTCATGATGTCAAACCACTATATTTACTCATTAACCATTGATCATATATTTACTCATTTACTCATTAATCAATGCTCTCTCTACCCTACCCTATTTGCGCTGGTCTGCTATGTGGTCAGGATATAAAATACACCTAGCCAAATAACTTGACAAACAAACAAAGTGATTTTTAACTTGAATCTGTTTTCCAACCAGGTACACATTTCCTTCATTGGTATGTACGTATCCTAATGCATATATTGGAAGAATTGAGATGCCAGTAAATAGATCAAATTGTAGATGGAGGAGGTAAACAGCGGAGATTTGAGCTGCCAAAACAAATGATCCTCTAACTATGTACTTAGGTTCATAACAATAAATGCCATTTTTAAATATATATATAACTATCCACAATATTGGACTTGACAACCTCTAGCATTAGCAAATGTCACAGGCTAGCTGGTGGCTGTATAGACCTTTCTGTGGCTTGTATTATTTGTTTGATGTATCTAAGTATTCCACATTTCTGCCATTTTAAAACATTTCAATTTCTGAGGCATTCATTCAATCTTTATCTGTTTTATGTGCTCTCATTTCCTTAAAAATCCATCTTATTATGTGGACTGTAATATTAATTGCATCTGAGAGAGAAAAAAAAAAAAAAGAAACAGTGACAGCAGAGGGAGAGACAACAAATATTTACCCAGTCTTTTAAACACTTTTTTTTTTTTTTTTCTTATGCCTACAGTCAGCTTCACAATTTGGTCCACTAACAAAAAATATGGTGGCCGTTACTGATTCAATCACCACCTTTATTTCTGTTTGTACAATGGTATAAATGCAAACAAAAATTTATAGATATTTACATTAGTGTTTACAAAATGTGAAAAACACACAAAAGCCTACTAGTAGAGACATAATCTATAAACTCCCTATTAGTATATAACGAGAAGGAAGAATTGTTCCCTGATGCACTGATGCTGGTTTCAGTGAGACTTAATGAGACATACACCTGCCAAACACTGATGTGCAAGTTAAAGGAAATTGGGACTGTGTTTAATTTAGTATTTTTTTCATGAAAATGTTCAGACCTCCTTGCTCATTGCTCATGTAAAAATGCGTGCAAAAAAAAAAAAAAAAGTGGAGGAGGATGTTTACTGAGTTATTTGATCCAGATCTGTTGCAGTGTTGAGGAACAGGACATGTTTTTTTCCTCTGCAAATTGGCATCTCAGACTCTTCTTCAAACAAAACAACTTTACATTCATCATTCTAGCACTCAGTAGAACTCAGTAGAAACTAGTTTCATGCTCAGCCAGATGAATTTCCTTCAGAGCTCTTCATTACTATTTGTTTCTTCTGATCATCTGTCAGTCTCTGTTATTAAATAAGGTAATAGATTTTATCACCAGGATTCTGGGTATCAAAATCATCAGGGCTGTAGTAATAATTAAGTACAATAATACCATTGATGCATAGCTTGTTCTTCTTCTCAAAACCCACAAAACCTATGCACATCCCCAGATGTAGGATACCAGTTTATCATCTTTTTTCCAGTATAGAGAACTGAGTCCAGGGACCAAGGAAAAAATGCTTTCTCAATAGCACATGAACAATTTGACATTAGGATTTTATTCTTCCAGACAAGCTAATGGGTCATATAAGTGTCAGAGAAATTAGCATTTGCAATTATCCCTAACAGCTTGCTTAACACAGCACATTTTCAAAAGATGGGCTTTTCTACTTCACAGGGAGCCTTCCAATGCATGCCAATCTGCAGACACTTAAAGTGCAAGCAAAAGTTATTGTCCAATTAAGCAAAGGTAAAATAGTCATGTTGATCCTGCTAAACCGCTTGATTCAGTTCCCTAAACTTAGGTCTCTAGGGTCATTTTAAATACCTTATTGCACCATGCTTGCGCTCTTGCTTCAGGTTTTCTGCAAGCCCTGTGTCATATCTGCCAGTTCCTGCAGATGTCTCAGATACTCAGCACAGCAGCTGACTCATGCTCTAATGGCTATGTTAAAACATAGCTTTATGTTACTTGCCTTATAGTCTGTTTTTAATGCTGTGGGGAAGATTCATGGTCTAATAAATTGGCGATAGTGTTAACATTAGTTTTCAGAGGTCACAGGTGGAGGACTGAGTGTCAGGGCCTTGAGTGAACCAGAAGACTCTAATTGCCCTGGCTATCCTGCAAACATCTTGTTCTCCACAAACTCTTCCTCATACCCTTTAGTCTAGGAATTTATTAGCTTGTGTTCAGGGTCAGCTTTTATATGATGCAGCTGTTTAACCCTGAAGCAAACTTTGGTGAAAACAAGCTGCTAGAGAGCCCTATGGGAAGCCTTGTGTGGGCGCTTCACCCCTACTTGCAATTTCTGCCTTGTTCAGAAGCTGCAACAGAGATGCAGCCCTTGCCCTTGGTCTTTGCCTGAGCCACACTGCAGGTATGCCTGTGCCTGGCCTTTCACCTTGCAGATGAGGACATACTGAACTCAGACCTGACCCATTACTAGGACTAACGTGGTGATCATATCTCTGTGCTTCCCCTAGTTACTGACATTAGCCCTACTCTGCCCTTCTGGACTGCATGCACCCCATGGCTACAAGGACAATGCCCTGCATGCCTGTCTGTCACCTCTGGCTCATGGCTTCCCTTCCCTTGCAGAGCAGCCCACTCTCACTGCTTTCTGGCACTGAGGATAAAGGATGTAACCACTGAAGGCTCTGGAAACCATCTAATGTGTTTCCCTACTTCCTAGTGAAGATTACAACAATAAATTTGCAGAAGAGTATCATGAAATGAATATATATGTAATTAGGAAAAAATAATTTGGGATCCTGTCATATCTGTGCACTTTTCCTCATTTTCCTGTTGTGTGGTGAGCATAAACACATAAGTAGGATTCAGATTAAACTCTTAAAATCTCAAGCACTGATCTTGTGATAGCTCTTCTGCAAATGAAAGGACTTGTGGTGTTAGCTAATGCTTTACCATTCCTCTGCATGTTAGCAGAAGGGAAGGAAATACCACAAAGATGAAACTTAATCCTGGAGAAAAGGTAGGTGACTTCCAATGCCTGACAGTGGTCATGAAAAGACACATGGTAAAGCTTAAAAAGGAGAACGGCAGACAGTGGCCTGTGAAGATGTACTTTGACTACCTTTTATTAAATAGCTGCCTTAGTGAAATGACCATTTGACAGAACAATTTTAACATATGATTTAAAAATATAAAGGCAGTTCAATGTTTACAGCAGATTGCATTACTTTCCCTGTCCAAAGGTGTTAGACAATTGTACCTGCCTCCTGACAGCTCTAGAGGCAAAGGAAAGCAGTAATTTCACTTTCAGCAATGACAAGAGAAACAGCCAGAATTGGGGTAGGTCTTTTTCCTAGTAATTCTGCAGGAAAAATGGCAGCTATTTGTACATTTACAAATCAAATTGAATGCCCATTACACATGTTGCAAGCACTCATGCCACATCTCAGCCAGGTGAAAATCCACCCCCAGTAAGTGCAGATGTCATTCCTCTGTCTTTCATTCCTTCTGTTATTATTCTCTGGGAGTGACTGAGCTGTTCACTTGAGGGGGGGAAATGGAAGGAAGGAGATGGAAGAAAGGGATTGAATGTTTATTTTATTCATGAATGATTATCACCCTTCACTGACAAATGATTTCTACTTAGGTCACTGAATTTCACACACTCAGACAATTCCTAATCTCTGAGAAAGCAGAAACAAAAAGAAATTCAGGGAATGAAGATCTTGGAATAATATGGGATCTGCCAACTATCAAAACAACCTACTATGCTTCGCAGATGAGACACAATAGATTTGTAAAGGTACACATGCACTTGTCTCTCATGTGGGAGAGTCAAACATAAAGATTTCTCTGCTCACTCTCTGCTCACTAGGATTTCAAACACAGGACTCGGCAGAGTGTCATACACCTGGAACAGACATATTTTGACTTCATGGATCAAAAATAAATAAATAAATAAATAAATAAATAAATAAATAAATAAATATTTTTATTTGATAGATTCCCTAGGTTAAATTTCCAAAAGGACATTATGGAATAGCCATGGTTGTGTGTTAATAACATTTTCTGGGTTATGTGTGTGTTTTGTTTTTTGTTTTTGTTTTTGTTTTTTTTTTTTCACTCTTGACGAATTTTACTATGACCATAACAAACTTTTATAAACCATATTTATGTACAAGGTAACCCTATGAACACCTAGTTATTTGGTGAACTATGGAGAAAAAAAAATAAAAAAATAAAAAGTTCTGTGCTCAGCATCAGCCACTGGGCTGAAGAAAAAACATGACTATTTTCTACTGCCTTGCATTCATATGCAGCATCTTTTTAAAGACACATTTGCATTGCATAGTAATCCACAGTCAGCACAAGGAATAACTTCTGTCAACACTGGGTTTTCTGTTTATGCTTGTCCTGGCTGATTTGAAGGCTCCAAGTCTTATGCTAGAAGGCGTATTTGTTGGGATAGGCTTAGGGTTAAATTACACAGAATTTAATCTAGGCTGTAGTCACACCGTGTGCACCTGGCACAGTCACACTAGATAAGATTAAGATGTACAGATCAGTTGATCACAGTCTCGGCCAGTTGTCTGGAAGGGATTTTTCCAGAAGATTATTTCCAACATAGCATATACTAAATGGCTAAAAGTAGTAAAAGGTCAGCAGGCTTGTCCTAAAAATATTGGCAGCCAAACTATTCAGAGAGACAGTGAGGGAACTTCAGTGAATTCCTTGGTATTTATAAGGCCAAGGCCATGTGCATCAAGAGACATTCCTTTGCAGTACCCAAGAGCTGTCTAACTGACTCCAGAAGAAGAGAGCTGCATTAGCCACCACCTGTTCTGAAATGTCAGTGGATACAACCAAAAAATGGAGAGATATATATGTAATAGGGTAATTTACCAGCAAGTAGGTTCAACAAAATGCTGTCCTTCCAGCTCAGGATCAAAAGAAGGAGACCTTACGATGCACTAGTGCTCATCTGAAGTCAGTACTGCTTACCATCAGGATTAGAGCTGCTACTGAGACATGCTCTTGAGGAAGAGAGGCTGTGAGGAGCAAGTGTAAATTTCTCTGAGTTTGGAAAGTTTAACCCAATGATCTTACTGTTAATCTACCTTCTAAATTGTGTCTGATTCATTTCCAAGGCTAATGCTTTACATTCTCATGCTGGTTTTCATCAAGGACTCTTGAAGCATTTTACAAGCATTACTGGTTTAAATTTCACTCCACCCAAAGCAAGGATATTAAGTGGTATTAATTGCACTGATATTTGATTGCTATCTTTTCATGATAGGAATGACATCACGCTAGTTTGCTTAAAGTCCTAAGCACATTTACAATGCTGTGATTCTGAAAATGGGAGAAACGAAACATATCTTGGCCCTGAAGTACTCTTTAAATTACTGAAAAAACTGGGAACAGGATGCAATCTGACATCTTCTGCCAAGCTCTAAACTCCAGCTCAGTTTCTTTCTCTTCCCGTAAGTGACCATTTGACACAGAGCAAGTATACATTTTGTACATTCTGAGAACACCTTTGCAATTTCCGAAAAAGAAAAAGAAAAAGAAAAAGAAAAAGAAAAAGAAAAAGAAAAAGAAAAAGAAAAAGAAAAAGAAAAAGAAAAAGAAAAAGAAAAAGAAAAAGAAAAAGAAAAAAAAAAAGAAAAAGAAAAAGAAAAAGAAAAAGAAAAAGAAAAAGAAAAAGAAAAAGAAAAAGAAAAAGAAGAAAAAGAAAAAGAAAAAAGAAATATCCATCTCTACTTAGTTACCTGTCTTAGATTTGCTGTTTGGCACATTTCTGGAGCTGGGACTCAGAACTAAGACTGATTTTTGATTTTACACTGCAGACTTTCTCTCTGAAAGGTGTTGAAACCACTTTTTCACTGGAGACTCATCTACAGAAATGTAGATGGTAGCTTCAACCTTGCAAAGCAACTCGTAAGCATGCTCCAGAAATAAATACAGCACCACGTTTTTTATGAGCATATGGTTTTCATGAGATCTTGGATTTCACTGGAGTATCTGTTTCAAAGTCTCCTACCTGTTTTGCCTTTAAGTTTTTACTTTCTCTGTATCTACAGCTACTTATTTGTGTTATGTCACCATGTTGTAAAACACAAAAACTTTCATTATCTATCCTTTAAATTTTTTTAATCTCCTGTTCTGTAGTCTGAACATTCAGTAAAATTGTTAATTTAATATCCTCGGGAATCTTGTTATTGCTGAGTTGAGTTTTGGATTTCTTTACTTCTTTCTGTCCTTGAGTAGCTAGAACATGATTTAACAAGATTAAAATCAATGAATGCTTGTTTAGATACACCAGTGCTTATTAGATTGGGTGATATCTATATTTCGACTGAAAGTTTTGTGAATTTATGAACCCCTAGCAAACCCAGAACCTGTGAAAGTGTTGTATTCTTTTCCTTGTTACTTTTTATTCTTCCCTTCTGCTTTCTGCTGAAAGTTCTCAACTTGGAGAAGGGGGAAACACCTGAGAATGAATGTCAGTCCAATAAGAATTATATCACTCTGTGCTAGCAGAAACCTCTGTGGTCTGCACTGGTGTCTCAACAGTCTTGAGCAATATATCAGATAGATACAATATATCTAGAAAGAACTAAATCCTCCAGGAGTCACAGAGACCTCTGTAAACTTTCTAACATCATCAAGGATTATCTCCTTGATTTACAATGCCCTTCAGCCCTCATCTCTCTCTTCTCCCCCACTGCATTCCCAAATCCCTCTTCCAAGAAGTCAGCCTAGAGCAGTTGTGCCTGTGCTGTCAGTTATGCTAAGGGCTTACCCTGGCTTGCTTCCAACTACATTGTTCGTACACCAGAGGTGCTCAGCAATCCCATTCCAGCTCAGTGCCAGGGAAGAAGCTCAAAGCCCAGCCCCGCAGGTCAGTGCAAGCCCAGTCTTTTCTTCCCAACTTCTGGGCAGTGTAAGCACAGGCTGAGAGCTGGAGCTTATCCCAAATGCAACCTTAAAAGTCACCATGTTCTTTCAAAGAAAGAATGGGTCATTTGGGACCTGCACCACAGGTGCATCCGACAGTAATGTAAGGAGCATTCAAGACTTAAAGGAGCTGAACTCTATGCTTAGGTCTATGTTTATATGACACAGTCTGGTTTCTATACCCTGTGATACCAGCCTCCTACCTGCTTCTGGATGACCTGGGATGTCCATGCTTTCTCCTGAGTGTCCTTTCATGGCTGGGAGGAGTTGGTGCAATGCCAGTCCTTTTCTTTCTTTTTTTTTTTTTTCTGTAAAAGTTACAAAACATACAAGAACAGCTGGATCACTGGTGTGCAGAGGTCACCATCTATCTTATCATTTTATTGTTTCCTGATAACGACTTCATCTGGCAATATGCCTTGTCTCCCTTTCTTTCTGAATAAAATATGATTTGCACTGCACCTCTCTGGTGGTTTTCCAGATTTCAGCTTTAATTCCTAAGATTTACAGTAGTAGAAATAATGTAAATCTGTTTTCCATAAAGACTTGCTTGGTTTCTGAATTGTCTCTTCCCTGATTGTTCAAAGAATTTTGTATAGCTGGGATATTAGTGTTAGTAGAACCACATTTATGTCTGTGCATGTGTTTGCTCTGTCTTGTAAAGCAGGATTTACTTCATTACATAATCCCACTGCCTGAGGTGGGAAGGAACCTCAAGAGATCAAGTAGCCCAACACCCTGATATAAGCAGGGTAGACTAGAGCAGGTTGTTCAGGGCCACATATATGTAAGTTTTGAGAATCTCCAAGGATGGATATTCAAAAGCATCTTTAAAAAATCTTTTCTGGTCCCATCATAGGAGAGGAGAGGAGAGGAGAGGAGAGGAGAGGAGAGGAGAGGAGAGGAGAGGAGAGGAGAGGAGAGGAGAGGAGAGGAGAGGAGAGGAGAGGAGAGGAGAGGAGAGGAGAGGAGAGGAGAGGAGAGGAGAGGAGAGGAGAGGAGAGGAGAGGAGAGGAGAGGAGAGGAGAGGATTAATCAATGTTTTAATCACATCTTGAGCATGAACTGACAAGTTAATATATATTACACTAAAGATTAAAATAGCTTTTTAGATCATCCAGAATTGGAATGTAAATTTGTTGATTATCTCATGTTCAATCTGTCTGTTAAGGATATTTTCCATTGTTGCTTCATCTCCTCTAACAAACATTATATCATATTAAAGAAAGATGTATCTATTTCCTGCCCATGTTGTTTGTGATGCTGACCAAGCTGTAGGTGGAGTCATTAATTGTAAAGATTCTTTTAAATTCTCATTATTAATATGTTAGGCAGGATACTCATGATTTTAGAACTGCTCTGCTTTTTTGTTCTCAGGTAATTCTGGTATTGCATTCTTTCATTTCCATTTAAAATAGCCTCTTCCTATACTGTTTCAGTAAAAAGCCTGAGGGTTTTCTTCATCCCCATCAAATTACATTTATTTAAACTTTGAGCATAAAAAAATACAAGCATAAATAGGGACCAAACTGTCAACTTGACTCATCATTTACAGTTAACAGGATTAACTTGGTACAGCAACCAATGTGAAAAACATCTCAGAGTACTGCCACATGATGAATGGACATATTTTAGTATTGACAGTCTTCTCTATCTTCCCCCCACTCTTCTCTGGTCAATGAATTAATATAATGCTTCTTAAGAACTGTCTCAGGTTAGGTACAGAATTTGTTGTTGTCACTTGCGTGTTTCCATGACAGTATGGTGACAGATTCTTATATAGATGAGGAAAAATCCAGCCCTGACTTCAGTCTGCTCAGATGGACAAAAATAATAATAATAATAATAATAATAATAATAATAATAAAGATAAAAAGACATGATTATGAATGAAATATAGGTAGCACAGCTGATCTACCATCTTATTTGATACAGAACAGCAGATACTCTTGAAGTGATCAGAACTTGATTACCACTCACCTGTGGTATCTTTGGCATATGATCATTGAGGGAAAAGAAATTACTGAGGTTAACATCAGTTATTGTACTCTTGTTGTGAAGTAACAAGGTATTATGCAAGACAATAATTAGGTATTATATTTCAGATACAACATTTATACTTTGAAGTAAGTTGTTGAAAACAGTGGAGGATATTCAATGACATTTGACATTAAAACAAACCATACTTAACGTTGATGATGTCCTGACATAACTATTAATAAATACTATTATTGTATGACTGTCTGACTGTGTGCACTGCTGCTACCTTTTTTTATTTTATTATTTTTTTCCCCAAAATATATCTGTAATGAGGAATTCAGGGCTTGCCTCACTAGTTCATCCTACCATAGTAACCTCTCTGGTGGTTTTCAGCTTTTTAAGGAAGGAAAGGAAGCATACTTGAAAATAGAAAATAAAACAGGTATAAAATAAAGAGTTTGTTCTTTTTGCAAAGGAGAGATTTCATGAATATGCAGATTAGAAGAGCCTTCATACACTTCTCAACAGCTTACACTTTTCCTTCCTTACAGGACCTGACTCAGACATGTTTGTACTATACAACCTGTCCTGCACTTAATGGACCTAGAGCAGATGACACTATATGGGCATTTTCAAAATAGGAAAAACATACAAAGTATTGCTATGTAAAGTATTATCCATTAGCACATGCAGCGGATTGCAGGTGTTTCTGTATTTCTGTAGAAAAGCCTAAACAAGACCATGCTGGGTTTTGTTCTCTCCTTAATAGGCTTAGTCAGCTTTTGAATTGAATTGCATTTGTGCACAATGGTTGACAATGCATCCTGTTCCTATGATTAAAAATAAATAAATAAATAAAGCAAAATTGCTTTCATTTTAATAAATAATAATAATAATAATAATAATAATCTCAACTAACTTTAGTGCTTAGCCATATTGCCATATTTAATCACTACATTCCCTATTAGGGCACCTAATGACAGAGTATTCCTTACCAGATGGAGTGATTATGACAACATTCCTTCAAGTTCTCATAACTTTGCCTCAATGTCTCTTTTGAAGAGCTAATGCCTTATTTTATTTTATTTTTTAACGTAGGACCTTGAAACTATAAATTTTTCAGTGGGATGAGGGAGACAAACAAGAGAATATAATTAAATAAAAATAAAACTCATGAGCTGAGATAAGGACAGTTAAATTGGAAAGAGGAAAATCATCATCATCATCATCATCATCATAACAATAACAATAACAGTAACATAAAACAAGTGATGTACAATGCAACTGCTCACCATCAGCCAACTGATGCCCAGCCAGTACCCGAGCAATGTATCCCTCCCCATGTCCAAATTCTCCCAGTTTTACTGTTGAGTATAATGTCATGTGGTATGGAACACCTCTTTGTTTAAGAGGTGTTCCATACTCTTCTCAACACTAGTGAAGCACATCTGTAGTACTGTGACCATTTCTAGGCTCCCTAGTACAAGAGAGACACTGAAATACTGGAGGGAATCCAGCAATTGGCCACTAAGTACTACAGTATCTCTCCTATGAGGAAAGGATGAGAGAGCTGGGTCTGTTCATCCTGGAGAGGAGAATGCTTAAGAGGAATCAATTCAGAAAATTGGACTTTTTATGTGTCACCTGCTTTCTGTGAGGGGGAACATTATAGAATCATGGAATGGCTCTGGTTGGAATGGACAATAAAGATCATCCAACTCAACCCACCCCACCATAGGCAGGGTTGATACCTAGTAGATCATCTTGGCCAAGGCCTCGTCCAGCCTGGCCTTGAACATCTTCAGAGATGGGGCACCCACAGCTTCTCTGGGCAATCTGTTCCAAGGCCTCACTACCCTGACAGGGAAGAATTTCCTCCTAATATTTAATCTAGATCTATCCTCTTTTAGTTTAAAACCATTTCTCCTTATCTTATCATTATCTACCCGAGTAAAGAATCCTTCTCCATCCCTTTTATAAGACTCCTGTAACTACTGAAAGGCTGCAAAAACGTCTCCCCAGAATCTTCTCTTTTCCAGACTGAACATCCCCAACTCTCAGCCTTAAACATCATGCCCTATAAAATATTAGTCTTAATTTAATTTTGGAAATTGATTTCAATATAACTTTACATGTATCTAATTCCCTGTGATTCTCCAGTCCATCAAGTGACATCTACAAAATCCACATAAATTCCATTGTTACTTCAATTCAACTGTTAAAATCATACATTCCCCAGTTGTCAGTTTGTGGGGCTGTAGACTGAGGGATTTGGACTTTTTTTTTTTTCTGACTGTGCTGCAACATAAAGGTAACTTTAAAAGAAGGCTGCTTTAAATATTTAGGCTGCTAGAATGCATATGATTTTTTTATTATTATTATTATTTATTTTTTTCTGGGCACTTGCCAAGAAGATTTGAAAGTGTAGCTGGGAGGACTGTTCTTTCAGAAGTCTTCAAGTTAGTCTGAGTGCAAAGATCAGTTAAGCTGGTGAAGGTTAGTGAAGTACTGAGGTTAAACCAGATATCTCCAGAGGTCCCTTCAAACATCAGTGATTCTGCAATTCTGTGCAATATTATTATGTAAAAAAGGGGGCAGGGGATTTTTTTTTTTCCTTTATTATTATAAAGATTTTCATATAAAAAAGAAAGAATTTTCTTGTAACATTTTGCTCAGGAAATAGTATACCTGGTGCGGCCTCACCTTGAGTACTGTGTGCAGTTCTGGGCACCACAGTATAAAAAGGACATGAAACTGTTGGAGAGTGTCCAGAGGAGGGCTACGAAGATGGTGAAAGGCCTGGAGGGGAAGACGTATGAGGAACGGCTGAGGGCACTGGGCCTGTTCAGCCTGGAGAAGAGGAGGCTGAGGGGAGACCTCATCGCAGTCTACAACTTCCTCGTAAGGGGGTGTCGAGAGGCAGGAGACCTTTTCTCCATTAACACTAGCGACAGGACCCACGGGAACGGGGTTAAGCTGAAGCAGGGGAAGTTTAGGCTTGACATCAGGAGGAAGTTCTTCACAGAGAGAGTGGTTGCACACTGGAACAGGCTCCCCAGGGAAGTGGTCACTGCACCGAGCCTGACTGAATTTAAGAAGAGATTGGACTGTGCGCTTAGTCACATGGTCTGAACTTTTGGGTAGACCTGTGCGGTGTCAAGAGTTGGACTTGATGATCCTTAAGGGTCCCTTCCAACTCAGGATATTCTATGATTCTATGATTCTATAAAGCAGGATGTCATTGAAGAATGCAATAAGTGAGATGAATAAGTTGTAGACTGTGATGAGGTCTCCCCTCAGCCTCCTTTTCTCCAGGCTGAACAGGCCCAGTGCCCTCAGCCGTTCCTCGTACTTCTTCCCCTCCAGGCCTTTCACCATCTTCGTAGCCCTCCTCTGGACACTCTCCAACAGTTTCATGTCCTTTTTATACTGTGGTGCCCAGAACTGCACACAGTACTCGAGGTGAGGCCACACCAGCGCAGAGTAGAGCGGGACAATCACCTCCCTCGACCTACTAGCGATGCCGTGCTTGATGCACCCCAGGACACGGTTGGCCCTCCTGGCTGCCAGGGCACACTGCCGGCTCATATTCAACTTGTTGTCTACCACGACCCCCAGATCCCTCTCTTCTAGGCTGCTCTCCAGCGTCTCATCGCCCAGTCTGTACGTGCAGCCAGGGTTTCCCCGTCCCAGGTGCAGGACCCGGCACTTGCTCTTATTGAACTTCATGCGGTTGGTGATCGCCCAGCTCTCCAACCTATCCAGATCCCTCTGCAAGGCCTTTCCACCCTCATTCGAGTCCACAACTCCTCCAAGTTTGGTGTCATCAGCAAACTTGCTCAAAATACCTTCTATTCCTACATCCAGATCATTAATAAAAATATTGAAAAGTATGTTACTTTAATGTTAGGAAAGCCTGCTTCTCTTGCAAAGATATGTCCCTTTTCAAAAGGGAGTGTCTTGAAATATCTATATATCTACATATATAAATATATATAGCTATATATAGATAAAGATATCTTTCTATATAGATATATCTCTTTCTATATATATAGATATATAGTATAGTATATCTATATAGATATATAGATATATATTTATATACCTATATCTTTATATCTAATATATATAGTGTGAAATATAGAAAAGAAAAATAAAAAAGAAAAAAAAAAGTGGCATGTTCAAGACAGCAGAAAATTTAAAATAAACAGTTATAGGTCTTAAATTTAATGTTAGCTGTATCGGGGAAGTAAAAAATATGTCCACACCTACAAAAATCATCTGGACTTTTGCACATCATTAAGTCTCTGGAGCTCATCAATTATGATCACTTAAAACAGACAAAGGCAAGTTGTTCTCTGAATTCAAGAGATTATATTAATATTAACATCCTAATACTAATGATGTTCTATATTAAGTGATAAATTTAATCCCAATACTCAATGATGATTTATATGAAGTGATAAATTTAAAGAAGTCTGAATAGACATTGCAAATTCTTCAAGAACATTTTATTGGTTGTACAAGAAGCCATGATTTCATAAATACAGTGAATCTTTCATTACATACACAAAAAAAGTCTTGATTAAAAGGTGAAAATGACTATTCTAGTTTAATATGGAATATGATGTGGAAAAGCAACCACTTGAATTGAATGAATTCAAACAGCAAATTTGATGCAGCTAGATGATAAGAGAAGCAGATCAATCACTGAAGTTTAAATGGCCCAGTAAAAATCATGGGTCATGGCCGAGTAGGTAGGCATATTACAATGAAGGTGAGTCTCTAAGTAATGCATGCATTCACAGTTACATGTGAATAGAAATGTAAGAAATAATGATGCACAACAAGAAACAATGCTCCATACATTTATTTTATTTTATTTTATTTTATTTTATTTTATTTTATTTTATTTTATTTTATTATTTTATTTTATTTTATTTTATTTTATTTTATTTTATTTTATTTTATTTTACTCTATATGGTGATGTGAATGAGACTGAAGATGTTATTTCTAACAATTCTGTTTATAAACAACATTTGCTAAAATTGAACATTTTAAAAACTACTAATGTATATATTTAAGACCTATTTGAGGAGCTTCCTGAACAAGAAACAATATTAAGAAAATGGAGCTAAGAGACTTCCTCACTGGAGAAACTACCAGTCTCCTTTTAAGTAGGAGAGACAGATCTCACAAAAACTAAGAACTGTTCAATATGACTTCAATTCCAGAGAAAAATGCAGTGATAAAACAGGAACCCAATTTACAAAGGAGAAAAAAAGATGAGTAATGGCTATCCACTTGCCACATACAGTAAACCTGTCATCTTTCTGATGACAGGTTTTATATATTAATATAAATACTGAAAATAATTCCTATGATAATCCAAGAACAGTTAGACTATTTTAATAGCCAAGAAGATTGGGTTTACCTTTCAAAGGAAAACAAACAAATAGAAAGAAAGTATTCTGTTTCAAAATACATGTATATCTAGGACTGAATATCATGACAGAAGAACCACTTACGGTAAAGGGCAACAGAGGGACAATAAAATGTTAAAATTAATAAAATCTGTCTAGAATTTAGAAGTTTTTAATCATAACAATAACGAAGTTGTGATATACTATAGTAATTGTCAACTGCTCTGCTTTTCTGTAGAGTAGTCTATAATGTGTATTTCATAACATCATAACTTGGAATAAATAAAATTGTATTCAATGACATGGAATGTCTTTTCCGATTGTACATTGCTATCGTTCATACATCTGATCAAGACAAATATATTGATGTAGCACATTTGCAGGGCATCTAACAAACAGCTACTTATTATTTTAATTTCTATGGAAAAAGTAAACATCAAGTGTTGTAAAGTAACTTATTTCTTCATCTATTAAAAAGAAGCTATCCATGAATTGACTGACAATTCATAATTATTTTATTAGTAAAAATCTCAATAATTGTATCAAATATTTGCAGATAAATCTTGAAACTAAAAAAAATAGTAACAATAAATAATGAAGAAGACATGCTTCTTTAACAGAATATTCTGAAGTATCTTAAAATTGTTTGCCTATAATCAGCTGCTCAGTAACATATGCATGAGCAAGAAAATCATGATAGAACTACTTAATAAGAGGCCTTACCATTGAAAGTACTAACTCAGAGAAAATAATAAAAAAAAAAAAATAAGAAACCTTTTGTTCAACAGTAGAAAATTGTCTCAACATGCCAGCAGTGAAGTGCTGTAACAAAAAGGACAAAAATCATCTTCAGAAGTACAAAAAGCAGAACTGTCAAACAGAAATAGGGAAATTGCCTTGTCTCTGTACACAGCTGTCAAGATTCCTGTCAGTTCTGTGGCTCTCAGAGAAATACTTGCGTAAGAAGGAAGATGGCAGGAAGATAGCAAAAACTGCTATCATATTTTATGTTGAAATGTTTTAGGAACTCAGTCCATTCAGTTTATTAAAGAAATTGGTTTTGTCACTGTATTTGATAATATGATTCTATGATTCTATAATGAGGTGAATGCAGAGAAAAAAATCATAATAGGATTCAGTGAACAGTGAGACAAGTTTAGGTTCATAACTCCCTGAGTTGAATAAACAAATGATAAAGTAGAGTTTCAAGCCAATTAGAGTAATCAAGCACAAGTTTACAAAGGACAGTGAAGTGAGGGGGAGTAGAGCTAGGAGAGATTTGATTGCACTAATGCACGTCATACAGTTGTGTATATTGATACGAGGTTTTAACTCCAGGATTTGCTCAGTTAACTGGAGCTCTGTGAGCCTCTGCTATGCACTGAAATCTTTCCATGTACTGTGAAACAAATCAATCTATATCGTATCATTTTGTTATGTACCCTATCTTACTATAATATAAGGATGATATTTGTATGCCCCAAGGCAACTAGGTTATATAAACATGATTGTCTAGGCTCCCTTTCTTTTAATGATTATAAATAATTAGTTTGTGTTTCATTACTAAAGGAGACCTCTAACATAAATCAAAGGAACTGCAACTGAACAGTTTGTGGTTTTCTACTCTGAGAGCCCAGACAATTAACTCAAATGTAAGTGTATGCACTGTTTGTCTCTGAATATGGCTAAGATGAATCCCACTCCAGGAAATTCCATGTATTTGTCCTTCAGGACTTCCTTCAGGACTTCCTTCTAGTTGTTTCCAGGATGTTTCCTCCAGCCAGGATCTTAACCTTCCTCTTTCTGGACTATTTCTTTCTTTACAAGATAGCTTCTTTAGAGGAACACATATTTTTGATACCACCTCCTCTTTCCAGATATAAACTCTTTGTTTTCTGAGTCTAAATGGTCTAAAACACAACATATGAGCAACCTCCTAACTGGTGGTTCTCTCCATGTACCTGTTTGGGACAATATTGAGTTTTGAACTTCCAGTGAATTGTCAAGAGGAAATTTGAACAACAAGACAGTGAATGTCAGAACTTAGATTTTTCTCGCTGCATGAGATCAGAAAAAAAATAATATTAAAATGACCTTAAATTCTATTTGTCTCTATATATGACTATACCAGATGTTATCTCACCAGGTGTGATGCAAGGTCTTAGAGTAAGCAGCAGAAAAGCTCATTATGCTCTTCAATTGAGTTGCAGCATTGCTTCCAGCACTATTTTTTTTTATTATTTTTATTATTACTATCAGTTATCATCTCCAATAAAATATATATTATTTAATAATTTTATCTCTTAAATATATATATGTATATAAAATTTCTCTTCAGTTTATTAATTTTCATTTTTCCAAGGTAAATGTAATGTTATTTCTTTTGGCTGGTTGTTCCTTATCAGTCAGCTTCTATATTATTTTTTAGTTTTACTGATGTTTTCTAGATCTCTGTGTTGCAATTTTCATTTTTCAATTCCTGTAACATCATCATTACATAATCACCAGAATTTCTACAAAAGAAGAGTAGCATATCAGGAGCCTTATAATCATTTTCTTGTCATGTTGCAGTTGATCATTATGCAGTTTTCATGGCCCCTTTGGATAGTTTTCCACAAAAAAATATGTTTATATAAGCTGATTTTCAGGAAAGGTCCCATTAAAGATTGGTGGATATACAGAATGGTTGAGGTTGGAATAGACCTCAAGAGACTGAAAAGTCCAGCCCCCACACTGAATGCAGTATTCCAGGTCCCCAGCACAAGATTCAAGTCCTTCAACCCACTTTCAATACTTTGCCTAATGCAGCCCAGGAGGCTGCTGGCCTTCTTACTGGCAAGGGCACACTGCTGGCGTGTGTTCAACTTGGTGTCAACCAGAACACCCAAGGCCTTTTCTGCAGAGATGCTCGTTAGCCCTCTAATGTGTCCTGGTGCCTGAGGCTGTTTTTCCCCAGGTACAGGATTTTGCGCTTCTTATTGAACTCCATCAGTTTCCTGTCAGACCATTTCTCCAGCTTGTCCATGTCCCTCTGGATGGCACCACAGCTCTTTTGTATATTGAACATTTCTCCTAGTCTTGTATCATATGCAGACTTGCACTCTGCCCAATCACCCAGGTCAGCTATGAAGATGCTAAATAGTATTGGCTGCAGTATTGATCCCTGTGGTAACTCATTAGTGACTGGCCTCCAGTTTGATGTGTCACTGATCCCTTTCTGCCTAGCAGTTCAGTTATTTTTAGTCCACATCACTGCCTATATATCTTGGCCCTAGTCATAGTTTGTCCAAGGATTCTATGAGCAACTATGTCAAAAGCCTTGACAAAGCCAGAATAAACATCTGCTGCTCTCCTGTTGTCCACCAAGATTATATCTGATTATAGAAATCCTTCAGGCTGGTCAGGCTTGATTTTCTTCTCATAAGTCCATATTGAATAATCCCCATCTTATTCATCTTCATATGTTTGGAAATTGTTTTCAGGAGGATTTGCTCCACCAGCTTCTCAGAGACTGAGATGAGTCTGACTTCTCTTCAGTTCTCCATACATTGGCTCAACCTTGAAGACAAGATTTTCAAGGTATTTATTTTCTTCTAATCCTCAGGAACCTTCCCTGACCACAATAATATGTAAAGATAATTGAGAGTGACCTTTCTATGACGTCAGTCCTGTCTGAAATTGTGTACAGGTCATAGATATTTCTGAGAAAAGGCATGAGAGCTTTCACCATACTGATACACAGTAGGCACTTCATTATTGTTGTGCATACTCTTTGGGCAGCCCTCTTTTAGCCTTGTTATTGTTTTCAGAGTGTCTCTTTTGCACATCACCCTACACCTTGTGTTTACCAAGACAGTCCACTTCTTACTTACTTATTTGTGGATTATTATCTCCCTTATCCCATTATAAAAAATAATTTTAGATTCACTCCTTCTACTCTCCCTAGCAATAAGGTCTGCTTACCATTAGTCTTTATTGCTTTATTTAGTGCAGTTTATGAAGCATAATACAAACATGATACAGGAGCTCTAGAAGTACTCCAGTAAACAAAGCTTTATGTATTTGAAGTGGAAGAAAATGTCTGATTTTTTCTTACAGGGTTGTTCTCCTTAGATCTCATACATGTTTCTATGACATAAATACAGTCACTGTGGTGGGCAAAGTGAATTAGCCATTATGTATATATGCTTTTATTTCCACAGAATGATGGTAGTCTAGATAAAAACCTCTGCTGACAAAGCCAAATAAGTATTCACCTGAAATTCCAGTCATTGCAATGTAGGAACATAAAAATAATGTTGTAGCAATGCAGCATTTCTTCAGGATCCTTCAATAACTGATGTGAAGTTTACCCAGAATTGTCTCATAAATAAATAAATAAATAAATAAATAAATAAATATCAGCTCTTATAGCTCTGCAGATGTTGTTGAAGGGAGGTATATATGGTTAGTTAGTTACTTATATTCACTTGCACCCATAAAATGTTGAATTGCATATCAAAAAGCCAGCCATTCAAAAGCTGGAGGAAAAACGATATCACACTATTTGCAGGGATGTTTTCTGCATTTATTGTATGTTATGTATTGTATCTATTTATAGTTATGGAGTGGAAGAAATAAACATGTCAGGATTCATCAGAAAGTCTTCGTTTAATCTTCAAAAATACACAATACAACACTCAATGGATCAAATCCACTAGAGTTTTATTTCATAATCGTCAACTTCTGTAGATTCCACTGCTTTATTGTTCTTTTGTCTGACATGAATTGGCATAGCTGTCTGAAAAAGTCTTGTGCATTTAATGAATACCCACCATAGCTCTTGTAATGAGACTTTCATAACATCTGCTGCAAACTTGGTGCCATTTACATCAAATTCTGGCAGCTTTATTATTGCCTTAACATGTTTTAAGCACTCTTAGTTTTATTGTTTGTTATTCAAGTCTAAATTACTTTCCTATGCATTCACTTGAAACTGCAGCTTGTCCAGTGGTGGACAGTGATAGGAGCTGGGAAGCTACAAGAAACAATTTTAAAGACTGACATTTGTTTTGAAGTGACACATTACAAGGCAGTCTGTTGTTGATCACATTAAAGCCATGCAAAGCAAAATTCACCCTTATTCGAAAGACAAGCTTTTATTTTCAAGGGTGTGTGAGTCCTTGCTGTCACATGTGAAAATCCTTAACATGAAGGTAGATTTAACAGTGGCCATAGAAGCACTTACATATCAAAAGTTGGGCATGAACATCAGTAATTTACATACCTAAGTGATGTTTATCTTCCAGATTTTATCAATGATAAGCACAATAAAAGTGGTGTATAAAAAATAAAATTAGAGAAAATGCCTATTTCTTGTATTCTCCACCAATAACCAATATCAGGTCTTGTCTTATTATCAAATTGTATGGAATCACAAAGCGAGGTTGATGTGAATTTCCCCTTACAGGATGACCCGTCAATCTGTAGTAGGGGTTCACTTTACTTTCATCAAGTTATGCAACACATTGGCACAAACAGGCACAAGGGCTAGTCAAGATATATGTATTAAGCTGCCACTTAACAACAGAACAACAGAACAAAAAAAAAAAAAATGCATAAAGAACTGTAGTGTGTGGAGATGCTTTCTGCTGGGCATGGTGTAAATGAAAAGGATGGGTATAGTTATGTTTATGACAGGCTTAGACAGATGACTTCATGCATCAAAAGGCATTACTTTCAAGTTAGGATGCTCTAGTTTGCTATTATCCTACAAAACAGCCTTTTTCAAAAAACTTTCCATGTATTGCTCAGTTCTGCTCATGAAAAGATGATGATTACAAAGGCACACTGTAGTGACACAAGCAGCATTAGAACCAATTAGACAAAAACATATTTGTGATCGTCTCTTGAATAAGGATTTTGCTGTCACAAGGATTTGTAGTCTTTGGTAAAAGAAAATATTGATCTGTTGCTTCAGAATGCTGCAAGCCAAGGAAAAGGGCTATAGACAGAAACATCTGAAAAGGAAAATAACCTTTCTATAGCAAAAAATCTTTGTATCTGTACTTGGTTGTTTTGTTCTTAGACCCATACTACTAGATCCCACTACCACTTCCCATTGTAATTTTATTTGTATTTGTTTGTTATATACACATGATTTTATAGTGTGCCATTTACTGTATATGTGTATACCTGTATGAATACATCTACTTTTGAAAACATTTGCCTTAATTAGCATTCAAAGTGTAGAAGGAGAGTTTTTTCTTATATCATTTTATTATTTGCTAAATGCACAACCTGGAGATTTCAAAGCTGTCCTGCTGTGATAAAATAAGTACTACTGTAATCAGATGACAGTAAGAATGACAGACACCTCTGTCCACCCAACACCTTCATTAAAATTTTCCAATCTCAGGCTTCTTATATGGCATATAGAAAAATATCACAATCCTGGTGATTTTTATTCTATAAGAAAGGAGAGTACTCTTATCTACTGATGAGAAACTGAGGAACCAAAAGGGTAAAAGGAAGACATTAAATAAGTATAGTTAGTGTTTTGTGATACTTTCAAAGGTGTTCCTGCCCCATTTAAATCACTAGGCACATCTTTACAGCTCTATGTGTTCAATACCTTTAAAAGTCTTTTCCTAAAAGCTTTGTCCAAGGTCACAAAAAAGTCTGCAGAGGTACAAGAAATTTAGCCTAGATCTCATAAATGACAATCTACTGCTTCATAAATAGGACCAGCCACCCTAAGAACAGTCAGAAAGTGGGAAGAGTTGTGTCAGCTGAGGACCTGTTTGTACTGAAGAATCGCCCAGAAGATAACTTAATTCAATGTTGTGATATTGCACTTTTCTTTGTAGGCTCTGTGATTCAAAGTCATGTTAGCTGTATGCAGCATCCTCCAGACAGGTTAATGAGTCATTTTCCAGCTCCACTTGAGAGACAGTCCTGACAGTCCTCCTATTTCAGTGATAGTGTTAATACACAGAGATTTTACCCTAAGGGAGATTTCATATATGACCCTAATTTTGTGAATGAGAGCTCAGAGGAAGGTAGGCACAAAGGATTGTTAACTACATGGCCATAATGAGATACTGTAGGCTTAGGAAAGCTGTTCTAAAAGAGGTTTCTGATGAATATGAACCCAGTGATAATTATGCAAAACAGCCAGAGAGATTCTTCCGATGAAGAGCAATACATTAATTAATTACATTACGTTAAGGAAATATTGGGTGTGATTTCTGCCTTGGGGACAAAATATTGGTACAATATTCTGCAGTCTGATACGTTAGCAAAAGTTCACATAAAGACTAAATGTCATACTATAGGAGAAGACAATGGGGAAAAAGCTGGGCACAATTCTTTTTGACTCTGTCACTGATTTAGAAACATCCCAGGAATCCTTTCTTGCATATGTTTTATCTCTGTCAACCAAGAAGAGGTAATCTCACACTCAAATTCAAGTTCCTTGCAGGATCAACATAGTCATATTGCTTACCATTAGCTTTATTATAAATACCAATCAGGAACATGGGCGAAAGGGAGTGCAGTATGTTGTAGAGACACATATTAGTTATATTGATGGCTAGCACAAAGACATATTACAAATACTTTGCCATTCATGTGTTCCAATAGATTAAACTGGGAGGTCAATTTAATTCCTTTTTTTGCATGGCCCATGGCCATATTTACTGCTGTACATTTCATCTCAGTCTCTTTTTCCAGGCTCTTGGTATTTATTTATTTTTATTTTTTTCTGGAATTGCTGACATTTCTTTTTATTCACTATTCCTTCTAAATAGCCTGTAAATCTTTTTGTCTTAAAGAAATCATCAGATACTTTTTTTTTTTCTTTTTTTTTTTGAATGTCTTGAAGACTGGTAAAATATTTCACTAATGATATTTCATAACCCCCTTGCAGAACTGCATAATTTCATCTCTCCTGAGCTCTGTAGTACTTCATTAATAGATATCAGACAGAGAAATGACCTTTCTTGTCAAAATTATGTTAAAATTTTTGATCACATTGTAACAAATAGAACTATGAAAATTTGAATGACCACTGAGTTTTTTTTTTTTTTTTAATGAAACATGTCCCACACATAAAAGAAGCCTGAAGGGAAATCCACACATGCTGCAGAAAAACATTTGTCTGAATCCACTTAGAGAAGAAGAAAACCTTACACAGCTAAGCAGTATTTCTTTGGGTCCTTAATGTAAACAATAGAAGGTCTAGAAGCCAACAAATAAATATAAAAAATGAAAGCTAGCAAGAGTAGAACTTAATAAATGATCTCACCAAATGCAGTCTTCTTCTATAAAAATATTTATACTTTGCTTTTGGTTTTAATTTTCTCATTTTTAGTTTATCAGTACTGCCGATGAAGGCAATAACAATTCTCTCACATTAAAGATTACAGTATGTTACTCCTCTTGGGCCAAGAAGATGAAATATCCACATTTTTTAAGGCCTAAATGGTCATCTGTTAATCTTTCATTTTCTTATTGCTCAGTTAGATTGAATTATTTATTTATTTATTTCATTTATTCTTTTATTTCTCATCTACTCTTTCTTCATCAGGAAGGGAAAGAATACTTTTCATATTTCAGGACAATGTGTTGGCTTTCTTGGCAACTCTGCTTCAGCCTCTGTGTCTTGCACAAATGTAAGGGAGACTGGGGGATATGAAAATAACAAAAACAGAAACTCTGTCCCAAGCATAGAGATGTGCCTGAAAAAGAGAGATGTCCTAGAGACTTGGTGAAACCTTATAGGGACTGTGCTTCAGCAAAATATAGTGAAACCTTAGTACTGTACTCACACTGTCAAGGCCCCTAAGAGGAAGGATTTATTGGTTGAATCACCACTCCAGGCTTACACCCATAGCACTGTAAAGAAGTGAGTTAACACCTCCTACTAGTATTTCACTGTGATATGTGGGCATGGGGACCCACTCAAATTCAGCATGGAATTCTTCCCTCATGATAGATGCTGTATGTGGACAGGCTGGAGGAACTCTAGTTGTCTTAAAGTTGTCACCCAATGTCTGATGTTACAACTGTGTCCTGGTTTCAGTTA
Organism: Anas platyrhynchos; assembly: GCF_047663525.1. NCBI lineage: Eukaryota > Metazoa > Chordata > Aves > Anseriformes > Anatidae > Anas > Anas platyrhynchos. The sequence goes on from NC_092588.1 coordinate 6,425,215, forward strand.
GAACAGAAATAATTTTCTTCCTAGTAGCTGGTAGAATGTTATGTTTTGGCTTAGGATGAGAAGAGTGCTGATAACACCCAGATGTTTTAATTGTTGCAGAGCAGTGCTTATACCAAGCCAAGGACATCTCAGCCTTTTGCTCTGTCCTGCCAACAGGCAGGCTGGGGGTGCAGTAAGAGCCGGGAGGGGACAGACCCAGGACAGGTGACCCAAACTGGCCAAAGGGGTATTCCATACCATCTGACATCATGCTAAACAATATATAGGGGTGGCTAGCTGGGGGGAGGGGGCTGGACTGCTCGGGGTGAGGCTGGGCATCGGTCAGTGAGTGGTGAGCAATTACATTGTGCATCACTTGTTTGTACATACTATTATTACTTTCCTATTATCACCATTGTATTATTATTATTGTTCTTATTATTATGTTATTATTATTTTCCTGTCTTATTAAACTGTCTTTATCTCAACTCACGGGCTTCACTTTCCATTTCTCTCCCCTGTCCCAGAGAGGGAGGGGGGAGGGTGAGCGAACGGCTGCGTGGTGTTTAGCTGCCGGCCGGGTTAAACCACGACAAACTGATTGCTTTCAACTGGTTGAGATGAACAGTTACATGTCAACAAACACTTTTTTTTTTTTTAATGTTTGCTCTTTTGTCTTATTTTGTTTTGTTTTCCTCTTTAAACACCGAGCTCACAGAAGTACCTAAACACAAGACCGTGTTGCAACATGCACAGCCATGGAAATTTAAAATGCACCAAGGTGCAAAAATGTCTAAATCCAGCATTTTGGCTCGGTTCCTGTAATAACAGGAAACCTTGGCCAAACTCATTCAAGCCAGATTCTAGCTCCAGACTCTGATTTACTTCCATCATACAAGCAAAGATGAAGTTAAATCTTGTACAAAGCAATGAGCAGTTCAGTTACTTCCCCAGCCCTGAAATAAAAGCCAGAGTATCAGCATGCAACCAATGTATTTTTAAAATATGCTTATTATATAAAAACCTCCTGGCTGCATCCCATGCTTTCATGCACAATCCTTCTTATTAAGTAATATAATTAACTTAACTATATATGAAATGAGAAATGCATCCAGGTGCCTCTATCCTTTTCTGAGTCTTTATGTACAAGTGATAAAAATGTTCTCAAGTATTCTCTTTAGCTTAAAGTACCAAAATGTCCTTACAGTGTGTAGTTTAAATGAAATGAGCCAATAATTAAATAAGTGCCAGTGAAGCTGCAAGCAAAACAATATTGGGAATGGTTGGCACCATAGTTGCTTGCATGGTGTGATAACAATAGCTTCTTCAAATGAAAAAAATTCAACAGGCTAGGCCAAAGTTGCCAAATAAAACACTTCTAATACTGATGGGCTGAGTACCAGCTTGCTATTAATTGGGTTTCTGTTCTACACAAAAAGCCACAGAAAAATATCTTGTGTGCCAGTACGATACCTTTTAAGGGAAAAAATCCAAAACCAATTTACAAGTAGTGTTGTACTATACAACCTATATTTCAAGATTTTTCTAACTCCACCTAGAAAAAAAAAAAAAAAAAAAAAAAAAAAAAAAAAGAACCACTATCACCTTTTCTTGGCAAATGTTCAGTAAAATGCAGTGATGATCTCCATTTATTTAGAGCAGGAAAGAAAGTAGGTGCAATCAAAGTGAAGAAGGATCCAAGAGATATAAAACAGTATGATGAGCAGTATGATTCTGGTTGCCTGGTAAAAGGTTTAGATCGTACAGGGAAAGTTTTGATATGCCTTCTTATATACTTAATTATATATTGCCTTTAAAATGAAACTGATGTTGTTTAGGTAGGGCCAAAAAATTGATTGTATTAAAATAATCCAGTGTTAACCTTCATCCTGACCTTAAGAATCTGGTCTGAAATAACAATGAGAAATATCCATCTAGTTTTCCATTTTAGACCATCCATGCAGCAAATCAACAATCAGCTCTTAATAATGACAGCTGAGTTGCTTTGGGAACTAAAGACAGATGAGATGTTCAATCTGCTTCTGGAACTGCTCCACTTTTCTCATCCCTTTACCCCTTTACTGTGCCCAACCCTCAGCAGGAAGTAGCGTGTTTATAAGCCATGCTGTTCTTCAGTACTTCTGGTCTTGCCTTGCCCCAGAGAAGGCAATGACATTAGATGCACTGGACCTGGTTGCAATGGAGTTAATTTTATAGCAGCTGTGGTGCTTTATTTTGAATTTGTGTCTAAAACACTTTCATAATACCAGTGTTCTGACTGTTGCTGAACAGTGCTTGCACAGCATGAAAGCTTTCTTTTTTTTCCCCAGTCTGAACCCTCTGTGAGTAGGCTGTGGGTAGGCAAGAGGTTTGGAGAGGACACAGCTGGGAGAAGTGACCTGAGCTGGTCAAAGGACTATTCTGTAATATATGATGTTGTGCTCAGCAATAAAAATTGGGATAGGGGTAGAAGATAGTTGGGGATGGGGGCTTGACTTCTAGGGTTGCTGTTGCTTGGAGACTGGCTGGGCATAGGTTTGAGGGTGGGAGGTGGTGAGTGATTGCTTTTGCATCACCTTATTTTTTCCCTTCTTTTTTTTTTTTTTTTTTTTTTCTCCCTTTCTTTCACTTATTAAACTGTCTTTATTTCGACCCACAAGTTTTCTCACTTCTGTTCTTCCTGTTCTCTCCCCCATCCTGTGGGGTGGAGAGGGGAGTAAGTGAATGGTTGCGTGGGTGCTTGGCTGCTGGCCAGGGCCAACCCGCAACAGATGTATACTTCAGGGAAATGTAGATTCACAACTCAAATGGAAAGAAAAATATAGTCAAATTCTGCTGTAGCCACGGGATAGTGTGAAGAGATTGCATCATACTGAAAAACACAAAGGCAAACAGGGCCATGTGAACAGTGTGAAATCATTTAGCAGCCTTGTAAGACTCATTTCAGCAACTCACTTTCTCAATAGACATGTTTGTTGAGACTTTGTCTTTCTAATTCCAGTCCAAAGTTCATTAAAGTTGGTGTAAAGCTTTCACTTATGATCTTGCTACCTTAAATTAGTATCTTGTAGTACCAATACCCCTTTCAGAGGCAAAGGAACGAAGTTGTGAAATAATAGAACTACAAAGACCTTCCTCCTGTGGTTGGTTGTGACTAATTATCACCATTATGTAGGCAGTCTACTTAGTAATTACCATGCTAGAGTCAAAGGTCTGAATTTGCTATCAATTTCCTCTTCGGTTTAATCAGATTTGTAAGGTTTACGGAACACTAATCAGGAAAGCAGGCAGAGCCGCAACACACAAAGATGTTCTGAAAGGTAAGCAGATGAAGTGTTATGAAATCAGAACTAATATGAGCTGTGGAGGTCACTCAGATACAGGCAGGTCAACAGATGACCCCCAGTGTTTGGATTTCAAGCATTGGAACAAGCCTAGGCACCTACAGTGCAGATGCCATTAACCTTTTGTTGTTGTTGTTGTTGTTGTTGTTTGTTGGTTTTTGAAATCTTTTTACAGCTATGAATTGAGTCCTGAAGGCTCCATTCAGTTACCAACACAGAGGCATTTAGTGCGCTTTGCCTGTGCCTGAGGGGAACCTTCAAGGTCTAAGTTTAGATGTCACTCCTGAAAGTCTTGGGTTTGTGTACACCAGTACTACTTGGATGTCTTTTAAATGGCATTTTAAATGACACTAGTTGACTGTGTTTAAGCAAGTGAGTTGAGATCTGAGAGCCTCAGTCCACTGACATTAGTGGAAGAATGTCCTGGTTTCAGTTAGAACATAGTTAATTTTCTTCCTAGTAGCTGGTAGAATGCTATGTTTTGGCTTAGAATGGGAAGAGTGCTGATAACACCCCGATGTTTTAATTGTTGCAGAGTAGTGCTTATACTAAGCCAAGGATGTCTCAGCTTCTTCCTCTGTCCTGCCAACGGGCAGGCTGGGGGTGCAGCAAGAGCTGGGAGGGGACAGACCCAGGATAGCTGACCCAAACTGGCCAAAGGGGTATTCCATACCATCTGATGTCATGCTAAACAATATATAGGGGTGGCTAGCTGGGATGGGGGGGCTGGCTGCTTGGGGTTAGGCTGGGCATTGGTCAGCGGGTGGTGAGCAATTGCATTGTGCATCACTTGTTTGTACACATTATTAGTAGTAGTACTATTATCATAATTGTATTATTATTATTATTATTACTACTACTACTACTACTACTAGTAGTAGTAGTAGTAGTAGTATTTTCCTGTCTTATTAAACTGTCTTTATCTCAACTCACGGGCTTCACTTTCCATTTCTCTCCCCTGTCCCAGAGAGGGAGGGGGGAGGGTGAGCGAACGGCTGCGTGGTGTTTAGCTGCCGGCCGGGTTAAACCACGACAGAGGACTATTTCAGGGAATCTCTGTGGCAACTGAATATGGCTTTAAAATTATCCAGCACTGCCCAACTTTCTGAACACATCATCCAGCACATGCATGTAGCAGAGTACCTTTAAACCAAGGCAGTGCCCAACAGAGTATAAATGATTCTAGCTTACTTTCAGAATTCAGTTTCTTTTAAAATCTCCTAAATCAGAAAACAGTCAATGATACCAAGCCCCCGTGGTTATTGTTGGCTTAATTGTGTTAAAATAATCTTTCATGGATTTATGACAGTAATTCTGCTTTTTCACTTAGCTTTTTGTTTATAAAATAGCATTTTATATATGGCATTAGAAAATGGGAATTGGCCAACTCTAACTGAAACAGAAGGTAAAAAAAAATCAATTATCTCATTTCCATTCTAGCAGAAATATTTAAAAATCTGTCATATATTGGACATACACATACAAAGTATAATTTTAATAAATTTGTTCCCATAAATAACATACTTTAATTAGAGCAGAATGTCAAATCCATTCCTTTTTTTTTTTTTTGTTAAAAAAAAATGGTTTTAAAATATGAATTTTATCTTTCCATTGTTAATAGCTATTCTCTGCATTTATTTACTTCTATAAAAAATCTAGCATTCCGTTGGGTGAATTTAAGAGGAACAATTTATCTGAGTTCAGAAAATAGTAATTTGGTTTATTATGAAAGGAAGAAAATCATGAAATTCAGATGGAGAATAAGATCAAATCAGTGGAGCTCTATTGATTTCAGTGGAGCATTACTGATTTACAGGAGTGGATCTGAATCTTCATGTTTTGTTGTAAGACTAACACAGTGAAATACAACACACACCTCTAATTATATGTTGACACTCCACAAAAGAAACATCTTTACAGAGGAATTCATTATTATGTAGAAAAACGCAAAAATCTCAGAACTGAAGATACAGCCAGAGTAGTCAGGTTCAGAGAGAGGTTTCTTTTGTATTGTGACCCTATACATCATTGCAGAGAATTATGTTCTCTACCCAAAATCAATATTAGTTATAGATAGATGTGACTGGCCAATAATTATATCTGTATGCTGGTGAATTATACAACATTTCAAGATCAGGTGCAGATATATTGATACTGTATTGGAATTCAGTGGTTTTCATTTAAAAAAAAAAAAAAAAAAAAAAAAAAAAAGACTCTGCCTGCATTAGCTCCTTGCTTCTGGGACATGATAAAACATGGATTATCCAGGATTCTTGTCTCCCAACCATCTGAACTTGGCACCCGTTGGATTAAAACCAGATATGTGTGGGGTTGATTGCTCCAGTCTGAAACAGAGTCAAAGCAACAGTGGAGCAGAGTCAGAGGCCCCAGAGTTCAGAGGGGCTCCCAGATCCTTGCCTAGTAAAGGGACTTCTCAAGCAGAGGTTTACAGATTGAATCTGACATCACTGAGTGGCTGTTGTACAGTTCTGGCTCATTTTTCTTTCCCACCTTCTCAATGGAGAAGATGGTGCTGATTTTAATGGTGAGAAAGAGGAACTGATAAACGTAAATACACAGTGGCTCTTTTGTTCTGTAGCATCAGAGACAGAAATCCAGGTGATGTACCCCAAGATGGGCTTATGCCTGACATCTTATGACTTTGAGGGGTTTGTAACACCCATATTTGTCTCCAGTCCACCATGGCAAAACACGTTATCAGCTCTGAGAGAACAACATGCCTCCACAGGACAGTCCACTAGAGCTAGAGCAATGTTCATCTGCGCTGCAGCTCTGGGAGAGGTTTGACACATCATTGCTGGTAAAGGGGAGAGGACACAGTTAGTCATATATATATATATATATATATATGGCAGCACACCTTGCTGTTTAGACAAGCTCAATATAGTCCGTTTACATGCTGCTTTTACAATATCAATACCTTGCCTTGTAAAACTAAAACAAGAAAACAGCTAAGTGTCCTGAATTCATCCATTCCTAAGTAAAGGAAAAAGGTATGCTACTCAACTGCATACTCCACATCCATAACCAGATGTACAAAGTGAAATAAAATTTATAAAGAAGCGAAACTGAATGATTGATTCTTTGTGATTCTCTAGTGCAAATTCTCAAATGCAATGCTATTTCTCTGAATAAAACCAGACCAATAACTCCATAGAATTATTGGTTTTAAAAAGCAAGCCTGTGACAGTGCATAAAAGAACTTAGACTTGTAATTGCTTCCTTAGATGTATTTTGCACTATGGAAGTGATTGCAGAGCAGACTCTAGGAAAATGTACGTCTTGATCTCTCTCTGATTGCTAACCCCCATAAGAATCTAGTGTGGTTGTCTGACTAAGAAATCACTATTTAATTCTAGCAGGATATTTTCCATCCCCTTGGTCAAAGGTGTCAATGTACCACAATGAAAAACCTTGAACTATTAATCTTTCATTTATTCTCTAGTGCTGGCTGCCTAGATAATACAGTGTATTTTTTAAAGCATTTTTTATTGTTTATTATTTAATCTTATTTTATTTTTACACTTTTTCCAATTGATAAGCTATTACTTTCCTTTCAACATTTCTGGTAAAATAAAATTCATGTGGCTGGACTTGTATGATTTTGTTTATTTCTTTTTGAGCCAGAATGGAGCAAATAATTTATCTTTTTACTGTCAAGACTGACCAGTTCTCCTGAATTTTCACAAAATACCTGAAATGACGTATGGTTGTAAATATCCTCAATAAACAAGGAAAATATAGTATTAAAAGCAAAACACTTTTTCAGAGAACAAAAAGATCTGATGCAAGCCTTTGTATTTTTCTTATAGGGTCATTGTTATATAGGATATTTCTGTAACTATATAGTAATATTTCTTGAATGCACTTGGATGCAAATATCAAAGGTTCAAGCTATATATAAGATTCTGTATTCAGTCTCTTTGAAACAACAGTAAAATGCCAGATTTAATAGGAACACAATCTTAAGTAGCAGAAGAGAAAAGCCTTGAAGGTATTTAACCAGACATACATGAACATGAAGATTAAAGTTCACAGTGAAGTTGCAAAGAAACATGAACCTACTCTACTGCTTAGAAAGAGCAGGCACACTTCTGAAATCAATTCCACTGATATTCTGATAAAAAATCTTTAGTCTTCAGTAATAGAATTACATCAATGTTATCCTTCTGCTGAGGAGCACTGGAGTTGACTGCTTTCCTCCATTTTCTTATCCCACATATACACTGAAGCCTGAGATATAGTAGAAAATATAGTGTTTTTTGTTTTGTTGTTTGTTTGTTTGTTTGTTTTGTTGTTGTTTTTGGTTTTGTTTTCTGCTGACAACAGCGAATTGTGTTCCAAAGTACATTTTCTACTGCTTTGGATGAAAAAAAAAAAAAAAAAAAATGACAAGGTTATTTGTTCTCTGCTCAAAATAACTATTTCTGATGTTCTGTTTCTAACAAAGTAGATGAGAGATTTCTAAGTGAAGCTTCTTTGCAAATACTGTAAGATGGCTCTTCATTACAAGACAAAGAAAGCAAAGGTAATTCCATATCTTTTAGCAAAATTTGGAAGAGGTTTAAGTAATGTCAAAGCACACCTTGTTCATCACCACCAGAAATTACTGAGGTTCAGATGGTAAGGAGCAAAGACATGATACCTTTGTAATATGTCAAAGCCCTTGAAAACTCCCAAATGCAGGTAGAGACTGGTATTTACCACTCCTCGGTGTTGAAGCTGCATGGACAATGAGGAGGAAAGAAGTATTCCTTTTGCAACGGCCTGCTGTAGGGATGAAAGACTGTATGCTTCCTGTATTCATTCTGTGTCACTGTGTTTTCCCCTCCTGCTTATCTGAACTGTTCAACTTCATGCTATCTTCTCTGTGGAGCTCTGGCGAGTACCAACATTAGCTTGTCAACCCATCCACCCCCTTTGAAAGTAGGTAGGTAAGTATTGTTAAAATAGGTAAGTAACATGAGATATGGACATTTCTGTTTCTTATCCAGTGTCATGAATCTTCACTGCATCACCGCATTTATAACCTAGTAAAAATACACATTAACTTTTTTTGGGAGAAGCCGTCTTGAGAGCAGAGCAGGCTGAACACAACAACACAAAATAGTGTGACATTTGGGAATGGATGAGTTAAATGGTTGCTAGCTTCTTAGCAAACTAAGCTTCCCATTCACTTGGATTTGTCTACACTGCACAGAAATCACAGTAGCAGCTGCCACATTAGCGTATCCTAAGGAGTGTTAGAGACTGAGGAAATCTAATAACTGCATGTTGATTCTTTTCTACTAAAAAGCAAATGCAGTTTTCAGGTTCTTAGAAGTTGCTCTTTGGCATGATGCTGAATGCATGTAGATAACAAACTAGCTCAAAAGCTTTTCAAGGCAACCCAGTTTGAGGTACTTCAAACTTAGGGGGAGGAAGGAGAGACATCCTGTTGTTTTAATCTACAGAAGGTGACAGCAACGCCCTCTGAGGAAATCTAAATGTGAGTTCTGCAGGGAGAAGACTGTTTTCTAAAAGAAAGAACATTTTCTTGGCATTCTTGGAAGAAAGAAGAAAAAAAAAAAAAAAGAAAGAAAAATATAGGGGGAAGGGGGGGAAGCTGTGGCTGCCAAGAATGATCAAATCACCCTGCTTTCAGAGACATGCAAATAATTTCTGACAAACCTTCAGGAAGAACACATTGGAACTCAGAAGCAGCCCAGCCTGATGGCTAGATTTCCTACCACATCTATGCCAAGCAGACCTTTACAGTCAAACCTCTATTATTCAACAGAGGATGCTAAGAATTTAGAGATGTCATGCATCAAAACAGTGTGAATTTTAGAGATACTTAAACACTGTTACTCTGATTATGAGCTGCTCTGCTTACTGCTTGGGTGCTGTTAAAAACCAGTCCTCACATATTTACTGCAGATCATCTAATGCATATCCGTCCATATTACAACATGAAAAACTTACTGATACGTAGGCAGAGAATGGCTACATATCAGTAAGTTTAAGTAAGTCATGGTTAAGCTTGTATTCTGTATGGGTTAGATGTGGTAGCAGAGATGGCAACAAAAACATGAAATATCTGCAGATTCAGGTTTTCAAAACCATAAGCATAATGAAAAGATTGTTTACCCATCACATTATGACACTAAAGCTTCATGCCACTAAAAGTGAGAAAAGTGCTAGAAATCCAGTGGGACTGGAAACTAATGCTTCTTTTCAGAAGCTTCCTGACTTATCTGCAGTCTGCTGCCTTTATTTATTTATTGATTTATTTATTTATTTTTCATTCCCTACCCCCACCCCTTACCCCCCTTCAGTTTCCAAATTTATTAGGACTGATTTTTCTTCTGGTGCAGAATGATAAAGAATGTTTTTCACTTTTGTAGTATTTGCATATGCAGCAGAAATCTTGCAATGACTGTTGAATTGTTTGTTACAATTGTTTGCTCAGGTTCACCACACCTAACTCCACTGAGCTGATTTAAACTACTTCTGCAGGGTTCTTCTACTCAGAGAAAGCTCATAAGTGCTGAACTACCATTTGGAAGTACCTAGTAAAAAAGCCTAGACAATTTACATGAACCAGTCTTCTGTCTTCAAAATGGAGGAATTTAAGTTAAATGAAGACTTTTTGAATATCATTTCTTGCAAATGATATTAGTTCAGGCACAGCACCAAACTAGTAAAAGTACTGCTTGTGTGAGCCAATATGTCTGTATGTCAACACACTAGATATGCCAGTTTATTGATGGAAAGCTTAGGGATCTATAACATTTCACGTCACTATTCACTGTAGATACATGCTAAGAGATCAGATCTGTTACATATAACAATTTCACACATCAGAATCTATTTAGACAGAGATAAGTAGATCCTCAGCACTGTAGGTTTAGCTCCCAGTTACCTCAGTAGAAGTTGCTTGAGAGAATATCAAACAGCCTTTATTTCATAAAATAAAGAAGATATAATATCTGCATCCTTCTATACAGAAGTGTCATACCTGACAGCTGATAAGAATGACAGCATCACCCCTTTTCTCCCATTACTCCAATAAAATGATGGTTCTGCATCACAGACTTGTTTGAAACTGCGTGGTGAAAGTGGAAAAGCTTCCTCTGCACATTCTTCATGTATGGGATGGATGAGATATTTCATTTCATACATCATTTACTGTTTGCTGCAGTTATTTCACAAAGACCTATTTTGACTTTGCTGGAAATGTGAGAGAGAGTTTCCAAGTTTGGAAATTTCTGCAAAGCAACAAGCTGAACTGCAGCTCCAACCATCATGAGTCATCAGAGGCCTATTGAGTTCAATAATGCTACATATTTATGTTGTCTGTCTGCTGGGTATAATTCTGAAGTCAATGAAGCTATGTTAAAATGGTAGAAGTGAGAATGGGAAAAGACTTTTTTTTAATTTTTTTTTTCTACCTGGAACTGAATTTTATACAAAGATATTTTATATGCTCTAAATAAACCAGCATAACCTTATCAATGAACATTTTCACACCTTTCTATTGTTTTTATTTATTTATTTATTTATTTATTTATTTATTTATTTTATGTCTGTGAAATCTTGCTTCACCAACTCAGTAACACGGTCCTTCAAAAGCCTGGTCTAAATTTTCTGCTATCTAGAGTAAGATATAGAGATCAGTTATATGCAAGAGGTTAAACATAATCCAGTTACTGATTGCAACTTGCAGAAGCCATTTAGGTTCAGGATAGTATTAATACAAATAGAGCATTAGGCAAAGTGTTGCCAGGAGGATAAGAGATGTTATCCTTCCCCTCTATTCAGCACTGGTGACGGCACACCAGCAGTGCTGTGTCCATTCTGGTCTCCATTGTATGTTATATGGACATACTGAAGACAGTGCAACACAGGGCTACAAAGATGACTAACAGACCAGAATACCTCTGCTATAAGAGGCTGAGAGAGTTGGGACTGTTCAGCCTGAAGAAGAGACGGATCAGGGTGGATCCTTATCAATGTCTATAAATACCTGAAGGGAAGGTGCAAAGGCACAGGCTCTTGTCAGTGCTGCCCAGTGCAGGACAAGAGGCAATGGGTACAAACTGGAACACCAGAAGTTCTATCTGAACATCAGGAAGCACTTTGTTACTGTTCAGGTTACTGAGCAATGAGACAAGCTGTCCTGGGAGGTTGTGGAGCCTCCCTCCTTGAGTAGTATTCCCACCAGTACTGCTAGTCAGGTCTACCCGCTCAGTAGAAAAAATAGAAATACTTTCCTGAGAAACTGTTTTCATCTTTTCCTCTCCCAGCAGAAAGCTAAACATAGATAAGGTAAGGAGATATTTGGATTGCAAATGGCTGAAAATGGAATTAAATTATGATATCTTGGAATATGTGCATTAAAAAATAATTTACAACAGTGCTTTGAAAGAGTTATATGACATCATCTTTCATTGTAGCAAGTCTACATTTTTGAAACCAATGTGGCATTTCCCCTTTTTCTTTCCTAAATATAAAAATTTAAATTTACTTAAACTAACATCAGAAAGTAGACAATTAAAAAAAAAAAAAAAGGAAAAAAAAAAAATAGATTTCTTTCCATCTCCCTTCTTCAGGCAAAAGCTGTTTGTAAGGTAAGATATAAGATTTTTTATTATTTTTTTAAAGGGGACAAAATACTGAACTAGTTTAATTCTCATGATGAACCTTGTTTCTTTCTTCATACACTCATTGCTTTGAAGAGGAAGCTGCAAAAAAAAAAAAAAAAAAAAAAAAAGAAAGCTGGACAGTCAAGCTCCACATTTTTCAAGCATAATTATGAATGTATTTACAAGCAAGCAATGCTGCATGAACCAGAAAACAGTAAGTGCATTGCAAATCCTCCATCTGCCTGGGTTTGAAATAAGGACATTGCAGAACTCATCTGCAGACGGATGTTGCTATTTAACGTGATTTCCAACAAACCATTCATTAAATTCATAGCTGCACCTGATACCCATTAATGTGTTTCTGCTTACAAGTTCTCTAGAAATAGGCTGTTCTACAACTTTTGGAAGCTTTACACAACAGATTGTAGCAAACTGCAAGAAATGGAGGGTGAATGGTATAGGGGAGGCATTCACTGTGGGTTTCTGAAACTGTGGTGAAAAGTTAATGATACAATTAAACACTAAAATAGAATGACTGTCTAATCTTCCAAGTTACTTTGAACTCTCCCTTTCAAACAAACTTTGGTGTTGATCCAGATACACTCAGATAACAAGTAATGTGGAAAAAAAAAAAAAAATCTGTCAACAGATAGAAGTCTGATCTGAGAAAAATGAGAAAAGCTATACAGTCTGACCTGTCAAATGAAAGAAACTGGAGTAGTGATCAGAAAATGAGTGCTTGCACTGGATGGTCTCTACAAACTTTGGTATTTTCAGACCAACTTATTCAACAAACGTTTTCTCATTTTGAATGATTATGATTGCCTCAACATTGATTTCAAATTTAATTTTGAATAAAATTAAATGCAAGCAGCAACTGGAAGCTGAACTTTTTTAACTTTTACCATATATCCTGTCAAGTCCACTGTACAAAAATTACCAAAATAAATCTCAATTCATTCTGTCATTCCTTTGTGAGTATTTCAACACAACTAAGCAAAGCATTGCAGTTCATTTCACATTTAAAGTTTCTGAAGTGTTGGAATCAAAGTAAATTTTAAAAACCTTTGCTAAGAATAAAGGATCAAACAATATAAATTCTGTCTTTCCTAATGCGTTTAAAGGTTTCATCTCAGTCTTTATTTCTATACAGTCTTTCTGCACATTGATAAATGATCATAAGTGAGAAGTCCTAGAGGGGAAGTCAGCATTTGTGCTCTGTTTCAAACATTGTTTGCAGAGTTTCCAGCCTAGCAATGCAGATCGACCCTTATGGCTAGTGCATCTTTCCTAGACTGGCTGTTGCCTGACCAGACCAGAATGCTTGGGCAGGAGAAAGATGCCAGTATGCTATATGCTAGGCGCGTGATACTGGGGGGTTTCCCTGTCCAGTGACAGTGTTCTTGACCAGTCAGAATTAAGAACATACATAGTGAGGAACTGACTATGTGCCGTTACCTTGGAAACCAGGTAAAAAGACCATGAGGGGACACTATAACAAGATAATGCTATCTCAATATATGAAGGATTCTCCCCACTGCATCACTGGAAAACAGTGGACCAACAGGATGGTGCTGGATCCATGGTGGTGGCTATCTCTTTCAATATAATAAATACCTTACAACATACATTTCAATCTATAACATACCACATTTCAATATCTTTTCTGTCACTCCTCCTTTCTCAACTCTTGCTTCTCTTTTGATATTTTTATACAAGTAATAAACTGGCAGACAACATTTGACCTTGTTTGTGTCTTAATCTTGCTGTCGGTAACTCAAAAACTTAGCCCTCTGAGTGGGACAATTTATCTTTGAGGTATATAATTTTGAATAAATATCAGCCAGTGTCATGTATATGGAAAACAAACAAACAAAAAACACCTTCATATCACATTAGGTATAACATGAGATAGAATTGCACATGTGAAGCTGTCCCATTCTGATTGCTCAGAGGGCAACTCCTAAGTGACTTTGCAATTGCAGTACTACCGAAATTTGTTCTTGTGCTTCTACATATCATATACAACCTAATATCTCTTTAGTACTAGACTGGCTTAAAATTATTAGCTGAATATCAAAATGATTCCTTTCTCAGAACTAACAATTTTGATTTACTAGTTGTAATCAGTGTTATGCACTTAACCTTGACAGTTAAGTCACTCAAGACCCCTCCAGTAAAGCGAAAAAGGAAATACAAATGGTTATTCTCATAAACCATAGAGACCTACCTGAACATCTATCTTTTGACATATCAGTGTGTGTGAGAACACAGTTTGATCCATACTGACATCTCTGAGCAGATGACAGAAATCAAACTTGCCACTTCTTGTGGCAGTAGTGTCTCAAGTCTCTACAGAAGGTTCTATTTTGTCAAGGTCAGTAGAAATGTAAAGACACACCTTTTTGGTGAAGAGATTACAGTTTGTCATTTTATGATTATTCTTATAATATTCTCTTATGGTAATGATGATTTATTGTTATTCTTTTGGCATCTACCCTTTGTGACAGAATACTGCAATGGGGGAGGTATTGTACTTTCACGAAAAGACCATGGTCTATAACACTGCGTGGTAAATAGCTGTACACAAAGCATTAAAACAGCAGATTTAAGCTTAAGGCTTGCATTCAGCCCACCTAAAGACCACTTACCTGAGATGTCTAATTTACAAGCCTGTCTTCTTTAGGCTCCTTATTGAAGTTATCACCCTTAGCAGCTGCTTGCTTTTCTCTAAAGACTAGAGGGAGAGCTCAGGGTATCTATTCTCAGGTTACATGACAGAGTTAAATGCCTGAGAAATACCCAAAGGTGCTAGTGACACTACTTATCTCAGATTCTTACGTAATTCCCTTTAGGCATCAGGACTTCCTTCGTTGTTGCTGATTCATATCTCACTAGGAGTCTGTCCTCGTGGGTGGCTGTGGGGATGTATTGTTCTTTGTGCCTTCCTTCCTTCCTCCTCCCCCTTCCCATCACACTTGAATTCTCTGGCAACTCAGCTGTGATATCTCTTCATAGTGACATCTTCCCAGGGACAGAACATGCTGTACGTATTTGCAATGTATTTAATAGAAATCAACATTCACCCATATCATTACAGCGGTTCTGGGAGCAAGCTTTAAATGAAATGCTGAATCAACCTGCTTCACCCCATGGCTTTTGCATTACAAATGCCTCCAGCAGCTGTGAGAAAAAGAAGATCAGATTCTGTCACTCGTACCAGATTTCTCTTGCCCTTCATACTAAATATTCCTGTCATAAATAGGTGTGAATATGAATATGTGAATATGAGTATCTGTATACAAATTCAACTAATGAAATTCCCTCTTTCTTCATCAAAATGCTAAAACCATAAGTAAATTGAGGGATCACATTTCTAGGAATATTTTCATTCTGAGAAACATTGCTTATGTAATAGATGATGTTCAGGGTGCTATATTTTCTTGTGGTATCCTATAACATGCATAACTCTGATTTCCCTCTTGTTATAGTGAAATTATGAGGCATGGAAAGCAGTAGGTGCAACAGGTCCTTGCAAAAGTCATTAGTCAGGCTGAAACCAACAGTTACACAGACACCATCACTATTGCTGGCATGATTATATACTCTTAAGCAGTACTTAGAGACATCAAGCTGAAAGTGGATCTTTATCATGGGAAATGTTGAATACAAATATTAGATTATACATTCTTCCGTAAAAGAATGTATAATCTAATTGTCAGGATATTGTCAGAAAAATGAATGTAAAGTCACGCTATGATCCAGGAGGTAGATTAACATCAAAAATACAATCCAAAATAAAATAACAATGCTCTAAATGAAACAGATGCAAAGGGTATGTGTCATAGCCTATGTTAAAGACTTCTACGACAGATTTGCTTTTGTTTCTCTGTTTTGGGGAGCTGTTTTCTTTAGGTGCCTGATACTCTGCTGCTATCTGCTACTAGATCACCATGTTTTGGGTAGAGCTGAGCACCTAGACACCTACCTCAGGCCCTCTAGAAATTAAAATGCCTAATTCACATGAAAGACCCATTTTTCCTAGGCTTGTTCAGCCTAGTGTGAGCACATTCCTGCCATATCCAGCATCCAATACATGTACAACGATGCATGCAACATTGATCTAGATCCACCTGTCAGGGACAGCAATTTCTATCTGTTCATTTACTGATGGGGAGCTGGGAGCTGAAGGTGGCACAAGCACATGCAGTACCCTCACCCATACAGTACAGCCAGCCTTGCAGCCATGTGCTGGCAATAGGGTCCATCAGCAGTGGCAGACAAAGTAAGTGATGAACCAGGTGTGGGACACATCTAGGGAGCCCAGTCAGGAGCTAAAGAAGGTGGAGTCACAGACAGGAATGAAGACAAAGCTACAATTTTGATTCAAGGGATCCATCCATGTATAGGTACAAAGACATAAATGGAGATGAGTTATAACACAAAGGGGGCCCATCCAGAAAGTAAGCTGCCTAAAGCATCCCTGCACATCCAGACAACATTTCAGTACTCTTCCACTGTCTGTGCTTTTCCTTCTTTTGCCTAAGTTTGACCATCAGGTCCTAGATCAACCATGCTAGTTTTCTACAAGCATGTTGACAGAAGTGATTGTCCCCTTCTACTCTGCCCTTGTGAGGTTCTACTTGGAGTGCTGCATAGAAGTTTTGGGCCCCCAGAAGAAGAAAGATGTGGATCTGTTGGAGTGAGTCCAGAGGAGGGCTACAAAGATGCTTAGAGGGCTGGAGCACCTCTCCTATGAAGAAAGGCTGAGAGAGCTGGGGATGTTCAACCTTAAGAAGAGGAGGCTCCACAGAGACCTCATTGTGGCCTTTCAATACTTAAAGGGGTCTTATAAAAACAATGGAGAAGGATTCTTTACTTGGATAGATAAAGATAAGACAAGGAGGAATGGTCTTAAACTAAAAGGGGATAGATTTAGATTAGACACCAGGAGGAAATTTTTGAGGCGGTTCTGAAGGGCAGAGGGGTCCAGAAAGGCTGGGCGCTCTTTAAGAGGCAAATCCTAATGGCGCAGGAGCGGTCTATTCCCATGCGCCCAAAGATGAGCCAGCGGGGAAGAAGACCAGCCTGGCTCAACAGAGAATTGTGGCTTGAGCTTAGGAGAAAAAAGAGGGTTTATAATCTTTGGAAAATTGGGCAGGCCACTAGGGAGGACTATAAGGATGTAGCGAGGCTGTGCAGGGACAAGATTAGGAAGGCCAAAGCTCATCTGGAGCTCAATCTGGCTACTGCTGTTAAAGATAACAAAAAACGCTTTTATAAATACATCAACACCAAAAGGAGGACTAGGGAGAATCTCCATCCTTTACTGGATGCGGGGGGAAATTTAGTTACAAGAGATGAGGAAAAGGCGGAGGTGCTTAATGCCTTCTTTGCCTCAGTCTTTAGCGGCAAAACCGGTTGCTCTCTGGATACCCAGTACCCAGAACTGGTGGAAGGGGACGGGGAGCAGGATGTGGCCCTCACCATCCACGAAGAACTGATTGGTGACCTGCTACGGCACTTGGATGTCCACAAATCGATGGGGCCGGACGGGATCCACCCAAGGGTACTGAGAGAACTGGCAGAGGAGCTGGCCAAGCCCCTATCCATCATTTATCAGCAGTCCTGGCTATCGGGGGAGGTCCCAGCTGACTGGCGACTAGCAAATGTGACGCCCATCTACAAGAAGGGCCGGAGGGCAGACCCGGGGAACTACAGGCCGGTCAGTTTGACCTCAGTACCAGGGAAGCTCATGGAGCAGATCCTCTTGGGAGTCATCATGCGGCACTTGAAGGGCAAGCAGGCGATCGGGCCCAGCCAGCATGGGTTTATGGAAGGCAGGTCCTGCTTGACGAACCTGATCTCCTTCTATGACAAAGTGACGCGCTGGGTGGATGAGGGAAAGGCTGTGGATGTGGTCTACCTTGACTTCAGCAAGGCTTTTGACACCGTCTCCCACAGCATTCTCCTCAAGAAACTGGCTGCTCTTGGCTTGGACTGGCGCACGCTTCGTTGGGTTAGAAACTGGCTGGATAGCCGGGCCCAAAGAGTTGTGGTGAATGGAGCCAAGTCCAGTTGGAGGCCAGTCACTAGTGGCGTCCCCCAGGGCTCGGTGCTGGGGCCGGTCCTCTTTAACATCTTCATCAATGATCTGGATGATGGCATTGAGTGCACCCTCAGTAAGTTTGCAGATGACACCAAGCTAGGTGCGTGTGTCGATCTGCTCGAGGGTAGGAAGGCTCTGCAGGAGGATCTGGATAGGCTGCACCGATGGGCTGAGGTCAACTGTATGAAGTTCAACAAGGCCAAGTGCTGGGTCCTGCACCTGGGGCGCAATAACCCCAAGCAGAACTACAGGCTGGGAGAGGAATGGTTGGAGAGCTGCCAGGCAGAGAAGGACCTGGGAGTGATGGTGGACAGTCGGCTGAATATGAGCCAGCAGTGTGCTCAGGTGGCCAAGAAGGCCAACGGCATCCTGGCTTGTATCAGAAACACTGTGACCAGCAGGGCTAGGGAGGTGATCGTCCCCCTGTACTCGGCTCTGGTGAGGCCGCACCTCGAGTACTGTGTTCAGTTTTGGGCCCCTCGCTACAAGAAGGACATCGAGGTGCTTGAGCGGGTCCAAAGAAGGGCGACGAAGCTGGTGAGGGGCCTGGAGAGCAAGTCCTATGAGGAGCGGCTGAAGGAGCTGGGCTTGTTCAGCCTAGAGAAGAGGAGGCTCAGGGGTGACCTTATTGCTCTGTATAAGTACATTAAAGGAGGCTGTAGAGAGGTGGGGGTTGGCCTGTTCTCCCATGTGCCTGGTGACAGGACGAGGGGGAATGGGCTAAAGTTACGCCAGGGGAGTTTTAGGTTAGATGTTAGGAAGAATTTCTTTACTGAAAGGGTTGTGAGGCACTGGAACGGGCTGCCCAGGGAGGTGGTGGAGTCACCATCCCTGGAAGTCTTCAAAAGATGTTTAGATGTAGAGCTTAGGGATATGGTTTAGTGGGGACTGTTAGTGTTAGGTTAGAGGTTGGACTCGATGATCTTGAGGTCTCTTCCAACCTAGAAATTCTGTGTGATTCTGTGTGAAATTCTTCGCTGTCAGGGTAGTGAGGCACTGGAACAGGTTTCCCAGAGAAGCTGTAGATGCCCCATCTCTGAAGGTGTTCAAGGCCAGGCTGGATGGGGCCCTGGCCAAACTGATCTAGTGGGTGGCATCCCTGTCTATGGCAGGAGGGTTGGAGTTAGGTAATTTTTAAGGTCCCTTCCAACCCCATAGATTTTATGGTTCTATGAAGGAGGATTTACATTTGTCTTGTTCTAGCTGTTGCATTTGAAGTTAAGTGGGGGAATGTTGTGCCTTCCCAGTGCATAGTCATGGCTGTAACTCAGAGGTAATAGAAAGAAGGTGTTTTCATAGGAGACCATCTAGTGTTTGCTGCAGTTCAGGAAGTTTTTGGAAATCTTGGCTTGATGTCAAGGCTTAAAAAAGAACTAATACCCTAAAGATGTGTGTCAGGAAGGGAGATTTTGTTTGTTTGTAACTCCTTTTTTTTTTATTTTTTATTTTTTTTTATTTTTTCCATCTGACAAGAGAAATTTGATTTTTTATTTTTATTTTTATTTTTTTTTCCAATGGATCTTGAATTCGTCTTGTTCTTTGTTTCCAGATTAAACAGAAATTCATATATTGAAAACTTGGTTTGTGCTTTTTGGTATGCTTCTCTTAGAAAGACAGCTGAGGCTTCTTCACACAGTATTTTGGCTTTTCTGGGCTTCTACCCAAAGACAAAGACTAAATATCCTTTCCCCTGCTCCTGAACTTCTACTGTGTGTCCCACTGTGAATTAGAGCTACAGTTCATGGTGCAGATATCCTGATCTGAAACATTCCTATAGCTTCCTTCCACCTCTTACCCAGATGGGGTTTCTGTTGTTCTATACCAGGAGCTGGGTATCTAAACACCTTTACGTATCTCAGCAAAGCTGTCTTAAACTCCTGATATTAAAGAATTTGATGTCTGCTTTGCACAAAAACATATTTTTCTTCCATGAATTTTCCATGAAGGCATTCTGTCCTTCATTTTCTACTGTTATTATAGGCAAGTGAAGAAAACATGTTTCGAAAACACTCCCTGTCATTTATCTCAGAAATACTGTATTTCAGCCACCTATTAGTCTGAAGAAAAATGTAGGCATTAGTGGCTTGTTTTTGTCCTAAATCGGTTATTTAATATATAGCTATACTGTAGGATGTTTATCAGAATTTAGTGCCAAGTCTGAAATTGCTTCAGCTTAAGTGGCAGGAGTCTACTCTTGTTTACACTAATTCTACTCCAGTATGATTACATTCAATAGCAAGGAATTGCTCCTAACTTCTACCAGAACAAAAGAGAGAAGGATCAGGCTGGGATGTTCATCACTATGCTTTACTACAATTGCCTTTCAGTCCTTACACTAAATCCATGTTTGGTACTACTCTCTTTGACTGTTTAAGATTAAATCATGCACGGAAATTAAGTGCTAGACATCAAAGTTATTTGAGATCCATGTTAAGGGATTTATGAAACTGTTTTCCACACAGAAAACTGTGTTTTAGAAATATTGCCTTGTATTTTAATGTATTATTTCCTTTCCATTGTATTTTCTCTTGGATGTTACTGCAAAATTGTTGCAACTCTTTGTTGGAGAGCAAATAGTAGGGAGTGAGGGAAAGACTGGGGAAAGAAAACAGCCTAAGTTATAAATCATCCTTTTTCTTCCTGTCTCCTTTGCAGACTTCCTTCCCCTGAGGGAATTAGGCTTAGACATGATGCCTATACCTGTAATGGCAAGGGACCATGCATGGATATGCAAGCTGTGTATGGCTTATTCCCATGTGACTACACCAGGTTACCCTTTAGTAGACTGCCTATTGGGAATGGCAACTGGCATAATTTAATTTGCTAGTATAGACATAGACTAAAACTAGTGACAGTGCTAAAAACCACAATTTTGTTCTACATCCTTATTCTCGAAGGTGTGAAATGAATTTTTTGTCTCTAGCAACAAAGCTTCCCATGAAGCTACACTACTAAGATATGGGAATCCAGGCAGATGAATTTGGAGATAGCCCTGAAATAACATAGCACATAAACTATCATTATTTGTGCTTTTTCCAAAAGTTCTGACCCTTTCCTCTATACCATGCCAAGTATTGTAGTTTGAGGATGAAGCAGCTGTAATCCACACAGCTTTGGATACAGCTGATCTCTAAAGCCTGCATCAAGTAATTCTGTGTGGAAAAGAATCCAAATCCCAATTTAGTTAAAGTTTTCCAGCTATTTTTATTTATTTATGTATTTTTATTTTTACTAAAAGGAGAAAAAATATTTTCAGATTTTATTTTATTATTATTATTTTTTTAATAATCACACTTTCTTAGTATAGACTAGGAAATGGTACTACTTTATTATTTTTTATTTTTTACACTCTCTGAAAATTCACTGTGTGAATTTACCAAGTGGTAAGACAATTACTACTTTATAACAGAAATGCCCTCAAATACTTCCAGAAAATGTTAATAGTGTGATGTTGTTTATGGTACCTTTCTGACCAGAACAACTAGACAGGTGTTTCTAACAACAGGAGGAGAAAACTGGTGGAAGAGAGAATGGACCACTCTTCTTATACTGGACATCTTGGGCATCTCATTTTATATCAAGACTAAAGCCACTTACGTTATGCAACAGTCAAAATAGGATTCAAAAGATACAAGTACATTAATGTTTATTCTTGAAATCATAAAAAATTGTATGTCTTATGACTTTGGGAGAAACCTAAAATTTACCATGGCCTATTTGGAATCTCAAAGCTTTCCTTTGTAGGTTTATCTTCAAAATTCAATAAATAAATAAATAAATAAATAGATAAATAAGGCTGGTCATAAGGATAAAAAGCTAAAACATAGCTTTTCAATTTTGTTTCAGATTCATTGCAAATGGGTAGCTGATAACCCTCATCACTGCCATCACTGCTCCTAATCTGACTACTATTTTGTAAAATTTTCATTTCAGCTGCCACCAAGTCTTGTCTCCTATTTCAAACACAGTAAAATCTTGCCTCATTACACTTGTATTCCAAGTGTCTTTGCAAGCAGAGGTAAACTCATGGCAGTTACACTTTGAGAGCTGTATTAGGAAAAAAAAAAAAAAGTATTGCAATACCACTGAACTGCTTCCAACTGCCTCAGAGCATAGCACAAAATCACATCTGCCTGCAAAAATCTGTGTGGTGATGATCTGAGTGTTGTATGAACAAAGCCTGCATTAGAGATTTAGTTAGAAATGTTGAAAATATGGAGAATCTGCCATTCCTCACAAAACTGTGTTTCTTGGGCTAATTATCTTTACGGTGGTTTTCTGGCTGATTTCTCATTTGCATTTGTTTGGATCTGCTCCTTGTTACTACTTAAGTACCTTCTATTTCCTCCCTTTGGAGGTATTTATGAACCACAATCAAGTTGCTTCTCAGTTATCCTTTTTTTTTTTTTTTTTTTTTTTGATAAATGAAACAGATTGCACTCATTAGATTTGTTTGTTTTATCCAACTGTTGTTTTTGATCATAAAATAGACTTGTAAACTTTCTAGGGTACTGACCATTTTTTGGAAATAGTTGTACATAATAGCTAGTAAAGCAAAGCCTGAATCCCAAGTGGAGACTCTGTTTTTTGACAAGTTTTTTGACAAGTTAGCATTGAATCAGTAAAGCAACTGTTGAAACTTTCTTTTCCTTGGAATGTATACAAGCATGTATGTCAAATTTTCTCTTCCACCTTATTCCTTTTAAGCATACAATTTCACTGCATTATGTCTTGTCATAAAAGTGCTTCTATCACAGCCAAGCTTTGATAGTTTTTGGTGAATGGACTACAAATCAACTCAGGCTCAGTTTAATTCAGTGAAATGAAGTCTATTAACTGGTGATGGTTCAGTTGCTCAAAGATTCAATTCTTATCTTATGTAAATCATTCATACTTCTCCAGGTCTAAAGTTCATATGTTAGAATTTAATCATTCTCCATTGTAGTTTTAGAAAATTACATCCATAAAGAATTTTTTTACTCACTATAAGGTACATTTTTAGAATATGCTACAAGTTGTCATTAAATATGTGTATATATATTTATAGTTCTATGTAAGTTCTCAACGACTTGAGTAGGACGTTCTTGATGTTTCAGAGCAGTGTCACAAAGATAGCATTTTCTGACTTTCTATTGCTTATTTTACAATTAGCAATAAACCTGTGATTTTTGTACCTGGGAAAACTTTCGTGCAATATGGAGCAAAGATCAAATTACAAGGGCCAGACTTTCTGTGATGTAAATTTAGTCTTTTGTATTGATGGTGCCATCTCAGTTTATAGCAGCTGAGAATTTTGAAGAAATTAGCAGGTGTTTGATGGGCAGTTTTCAGGGGATGCTCATTGCATTTAAAATCACATGAGACTAAGACTTCTGCCAGAGACTGATACCCTGCCCTCCTCAACTCCTCCCTAAATCGTATGTAGCTTTGATTTGAGACTCAGGAGAGATTTTCAGATTAACCTTTGAGCAATTTAAATTCAAATGCATCAATTGCATTTAATCCTGAATTCTACAGGTAAGATTTGCTTTTGTTAAGAAAATGCTGTTCTGTGCATGGTAGTGTAACTTCAGCATCTACTGAAGCAGGAGGATATAACTGGTAGGGAGGCTTAAAGTTGGAGTGTCTTTAGCTTTCTAGAAATGATTTGATGTTTCTGTGTTTGGCTGTGCAATTTAGAGCAGCAGGGTGCTTAAGATGAAAGCTCTGATCTTAGTGAAAAGTCAGTATTCTTAAGTGAATGATTTTGAACTTAATAAATTGAGAAATATTTGTCACCACGTCTTTTCTGCCCCATCCACCCACATATATTGCATGCAACAAGTAAGCAGAGAGCTCAGTGTTTTGTATGGGGGACATCATTAATTTCAGGAGTTGTACAAAGGAGTTGTACAAAAACTTTTGCAAACTGATCCCTTAGGGTGTGTTGGTTTTTTTCTTCCTTTTCTTTTTTTTTTTTTTTTTTTTCATCTCTGTTGTTTTATGTTTGTTTGTTTGATTGTTTGGGGGTGTGTCTGTTTTGTCTGTTTTTGTTTTTAAGCTTAGCTAGAACACTCATAATTAACATATAGAAAAAGGCAAAAGGAAAATGATCAGAATGATGTTGCAAGGAGAAACAGTTGTGTGGCTGAGAGAAAACCTGTGAATTAAAAATCTGACACTGAACTGCAGTAGCAATTGAAATATTTGGCTGAGCTAGTATACCATATACAGGCTGGTGCTTATGGTTCCAGACCAATAAAATAAAACTCACTGTGTTATTGCTTTATATTTTCCTTGCAGAAGCATTGTCTGAAAGGGTAATTTATACTTCTTTTTTTTTTTTTTTTTTTTTTTTAAGAGTTATTCATTGCTTTGGAGTAGAAGGGCATAAAATAAAAGCTATGCTTTGATACATGATCTATTTTTAAAACTAGAACATGGAATAATAATATTTAAGTTACTACTGGGGGGAAAAGGAGGAACGATTCAATTGCTGGGTTGTGTAGACCGTTGTCTTCCTAACTTGTCAGCCTTCTGTAATTAGGTAGATATATTTTTCCAAACCATTTTAATCAAATTATACAGTGAATTTAGTGATTGTGGCAGGAATGTAATGAATTCTGAAAGCTTAATCTGAATAAACATGCAAGTTTAATGAAATTTTATACTCACACAGACTCTGAATACTATAAGAAATCATACCTCCCAAACTTAAACATAAAAAAAAATAAAATGCTGGGGAATCTGTTTTTAAAACCGAGTTGGATATTTGAGGATGAGTTGCTAGTTCATCCAGATTTGTTCTCCAATTTTTAATGGTCTTTATGTGATTTAGATCCTCTCTTGTTAATTAGATGTAATGATTATATTTTAAGTTACTTTTCATAAAATCATAGAATCATTTATGTTGCAAAAGACCACCTGCAAGATCATCAAGTTCAACCATTAACCTACCACTGTCAAGTCTACCACTGCACCATGTCCCTCAGCACCACGTCCAAAAGTCTTTTAAATATCTCCTGGGATGGTGACTCAGCTACTTTTCTGGCCAGCCTGTCCCAATGCTTCACAACCCATTCAGTGAAGAATTTTTTGCTAATGTCCAACCTAAACCTCCCCTGGCACAATTTCAGGCCTTTTCTTCTTATCCTATCACTTGTTGCCTGGGAGAAGAGATCAACCCTCACCCCACTACAACATACTTTAAGGTAGTTATAGAGAGTGATAAAGTCTCCCCTGAGACAGTTCAATGAGTGGACTTTGCTCAGTTTTACACAGTCCAGAGCTCCTTATTTTCCTATTATGTTTTTTTTTTTTTGTTTTGTTTTGTTTTTTTGTTTGTTTGTTTTTCTTTTTTCTCACTGGCTGTTGTTTTTAGATTAGGGTGGAGGAAAAAAAGAATAAGAACATATTAGAATCCCTTTACCCCCCTCATGCTCTGCCTGCATCTAGGCCAGTTCTCCGCTTTTGTTAGTCTATAAGAGGGACTGTTGGCTGTCTGTTAGTCATAAGATCATGGTAGCTTATCATTTTTAGTACTACTTTCAGATTGGACCTTATGATTCCCAGCCCAGAATCTACATCAACGCCTTTATTATTTTCATTGCAGACTTTTCTGCCAGCTTAAGGACTCTAGTAAGAGTTCAGTAGTTCATTGAAAAAAATCGCATCTGAAGTAGGCAGTTTAAGCCATGCTGTGCCAAATGTATCACACCCTACAAACTAAACAATCCTTCGTCTGTACTGAAATTGAGTATGAAACAATATAAAAGGGGAAACTCAGGTTATAAATACTGCATTATTTACAATACTCTATTTGACCCTGCTTTAACCCCTAAACTAATAGATGATGGGAAAGAAGGAGAATCTCCTCTAAACTACATACATAGGTTAATAAATGGGAGACAATAAAAGAATAACTGCAGATGGAATACAACACTTGTTGCTTCTTTATGCCAAGGACAAATTCTGCTGTGCTGAATAATTTCTTAGTTCATGTGTAGTTTCTTCCTGTTTGCCTAGAAGACCTGACAGTTAATGAACTCAAATGCTAAAGGCATAATAATTGATGTGTCTCTCTGATCCACTGATTAATTATACAACAAAACTGATCAATCAGTGCTATTCTCCATTTAGTCTTTCCTGAAAAACTACTGAGGAAAAGGTATTGCTTTCTCGCTTTTTTTTTTCTTTTTTATCTTTTTTTTTTTTTTTTTTAATTATCTTTTCTTTTCCCTATCAAGGCTAAGTGTTTCACAATTACATCATCTTGAAACAGTTTTCTGGAGCTAAGGATTTAGAACTATTCCTAAGAAATCTTTCAAGTAGATGTCTGCAGGTCTGGCTAGAAAATTAGGCACGAAATTTTTAAAAATTGAATTTAAGATTTGTCAGCTGTATAAGTTCCAGATGATCTGGCAAGTAAATCACTCATTTGAACAGAAGGTCTCTCCTTAATAGCAGATACTGAAACCAGATCTACTTCTTTCAAATGTCTATAAAGCAAAACAAATCCTTTAAGGACATATAAGTAGAAATGGTGTTGAAATTAAAAATAAAATACTATAAATATTTATAGGTTAAGCATTCTGTGAAATACTTCTCTATTGATTTTATTTGTGGTCTTAAATAGAGCCCATGACTATGGTGTTTGAGCACATAAGAAAGTGAATTAATTCTATTACTTTGAATATTTGATTTGATTTCAGGCTAGATTTTGTTCAGTTAACAACATTGTTAAGGCAAAGGAGGCCACTCTGGAAGCTGTAGGGATACAAGATTGTTCCTGTATCGTTCTTGTTCTAAACACACTAGCTGAATATCAGTACTCTGGTACCCTTGGCAGCTTATTTCAAATTTCAAGTTCATTCAAGTGTTCATTTTTAGAGCACTATAGGTTCTTCCACATTTGCGGTGTTGCTGGACTTACAGTGTGCACATTCCTTTACAGCTTAAGAAATTTTTAGATTTAAATAAGTGTTAAAATCTTATGTAAAAAAATAAATTATTATTATTTTTTAATTAAAAAAAAAAAAAAGTAGCTGGGAAGGTTTTAATGTCCTTATATGTGATGTATAATATAAAAATATATTATTAGTTTAGAGAATCACCTTCCCTCCTAGAAATCTAGAAATCAAGTATATTTTAATAAAACATTCTGATGATGAAATTTAATGTGGAAATGTAATGTGAAATTTTCCCTTCCCATCTTAAGGGAAAACAAACCAAAAAAAAAAATTCAATGTCATCTGTATTTAATCTGGTAAATACATATATAACTAATCTCTGAGTTAACAGAGTTAACATGAGCTCTTGAAAGACTTAGGTATGAAGATAATAGAAATAAATTAGGTGTGAAAGGACCTCAGGAGGTCTTGGAGGTCTCTAGACCAAAATCCTGCTTAAAGTGGTCAATTACAGGGTCAGACCAGGTTGCTCAGGGCTATTTCCCTTTTGAGTCTTGAAAACCTTCAGGGATGGAGACAACACCACTCTTGCCTGAATGTCCTCATGGTGAAAAGTTTATCCTTATAACCAGTCTGAATCTCTTTATTTTCCACTTACGTCTCCTGTCTCTCACCTTCCCACACAGATTATTGTGAAGAGCCTGCCTCCACCTGCTCAGTGACCTCCCTACAGTTTACTGGAGGGTGCTGCTTGGTTACCCCAGTGCCATCTCTTCTCAAAGAATTATAGAAAGGTTTGGGTTGAAAGAGAACATTGAAGATCATCTAGTTCACACATGCTTGCCATGGACAGGGACATCTTTCACTAGACCAGGTTGCTCTAAGTCCTGCCCAAAATGACCTTGAATACCATGGAGAGGCATCCACAACCACTAGGCAAACGGTTCCAGTGCCTCATCAAAATTACAGTGAATAATTTATTTTTCTTTTAATCTAATCTACATCTATTTTATTTTGGTCTAACTCCATTACCTCTTGTCTTATCACTACATGCCCTTGTAA
This sequence comes from Anas platyrhynchos, assembly GCF_047663525.1. Taxonomy (NCBI): domain Eukaryota; kingdom Metazoa; phylum Chordata; class Aves; order Anseriformes; family Anatidae; genus Anas; species Anas platyrhynchos. Next base: position 6,453,245 of record NC_092588.1, read on the forward strand.
AAGACTCTCTTCATCTTTCTTATAAGCCTGCTTTAATTATTGAAAGGCTGCAAGAATGTCCCAAAAGGAGACTTTTATTCTTCAGTCCCAACAATCCCAATGCTTAGAGATTCTCTTCTGTCTTCACAGGTGAGGTATTCCAGCCCTCTGTGACCTTTCTCTGGACCTGCTCTAACAGGACCCTGTCATTGTTTTTTCTGGGGACCCCAGAGCTCAACACAGTACTCCAGGTGTTTCACAAGGGTGGCGTAGAGGGGGATGATCACCTCCCTTGACCTGCTAGCTATGCTTTTTTTTTGATGCAGACCGGGATATAATTGGCTTTCTGGGCTGCAAGTACACACTGATGGTTCATGTCCCATTTTTCATCCACCAAATCCTTCTCCACAGGGCTACTTTCAATCTCATTCATCACTCTGTCTGAACTATGTTTCAGATTGCCATGCCCTTGGTGCAGTACCTTTCACTTAGACTTGTTGAACTTCATGAGCTTCATGTGGATGGGTTCATGGTTCTCTGGGCTGAATAAGACCTGGTCCCTCAGCTTGTGCTCATGGACTGTGTTCCAGCTGCAAGAATCTTGGTAGCCTCCACTGACCTTGCAGTTTATTGATTTTACATCAAAGATTCTTCTAGACACATTTCCTTTGACTTCAAAGCAGATGCAGTTTGATCATTCAGTGTTTGAATATTTTCATTTGGGTTACTTAGGTAGAGATTTGTCGCTCTGAAGTTAATTTTCAGGGCAAGGGTACAGATTGTACATTTGACTTTCAAAATCATGAAAGAAGGTGGGATTAGAGAAGTGTGGCTCAGAAGTTCATGCAAACAAAACTGTGGTGCATTCAAAGGAGACATAAAGATGCTTTTGTTCATGGTAGCATTTTTTTGTATTCTTGCAATATCACATTCACAAATGCATCCAGATTTATCACTCATCTGCATTCTATCAAATATTTTGCTGGCCCTCTAAGTTGTCTGTATGAATCAATAGTGCAATCCATAGCTTTATGGGCTGCCAGATGAAAATAAATAAATAAATAGATAAATAAAAATCATACAGTTTTCACCATACCTGCCTGAAAAAGCAAAGTCACATATTCCTTTGTGTGGAGAGGGTAATCACTGTAAAGGTAAGGTGTATGCAATTTCCAAATGCCAAATTCTATAGAGAGAAAAATACTACTTTGCTTTGAGCTTTTCAGCTAGCTGAGGCCCTCTCATATGACAGGCCATAATCAATAAATCATATACCAGTTTTTCTGATTCTCTATGTCAGGTCATATATCTCTCCATTTCAGTTTCCAGTTTCTTACAGAGTATTCACTTGTGTTCTATTGTCATAGCTTTCCACATCCTCAATGTCAATTTAAAAGATGTTATTTTAGGACAAAGAAATTGTGATACACCTGTCTTTCCCCCCCCACCCCCCCCCAACCCAACACCCCCTTTCCCCCTCTCACCACTTCAAACAAAACAAAACAAAACATCTATTTCATTGGCCAACTTCAAAGCAGTGAGATGGAAAGAGATAGGTCCTCTGCCTGAACTCCAGTCACTGATATATGAAGAAGGCTCTGTGAGCACATGTTGTTCATAGTAGACAAAGAGGTACCATGATAAAAACTTGTCAAAACTGATCAATAATAGATTGTAGAATTCCATGAAAAGGTTCTTGTGGTAGAACAATATTTATTTCCCTCTTCCATAAGCAATTATTAACTCAATAAGACAGCTTAACTGGCTGATTCTCTGCCTTATTTAATGTATCTCATTACATTAATTCTCTTAATTAATGCTTCAGAAATCTAGATGGCTAGGCTGTATTTATCACTGTAGCCAGACCCTGAACTCAGTAGGTTGCTCCAAAATGATAAGTCAAGGACAGTTAAATCCCTCCAAGTACCTACATAAATTCTGGCTCCATGTCCTGACCTTTTGATTCAATCATCTTTACCTTGACTCCAGTGTTCTCTGTGTAACTTCAGGAAAACTCTGTCTGATCTCTACTTTCTCATTTCTAATGGTAAAGGAGGGATGCCAGTAACTGTCTACAGTTCAGTGGTGTTTTGAGTACTAGTTAATATTTATGCACTTTCAAAGTCATGAAAATGACATACATATTTAGCCATGTACTGTAGTTCCTAAGTATTGTAACTGGGGACTTTGAAATTAGTAGCATATTTATAATCAATACTGTTTTATTTTGTTGTCAGCAGTCACATTTTTCATACTGAATGAACATTCAGACAATGAAATAACTTGGAGAAAAGCCCTTTTCTGGATCCTCCAAGGACTGTCCTTCAAATAATGTTCTTAACTCAAGAATTACATTGACACAATCACCTCCGGTACTCTTAAATGACTAAATGACTGATGATTCAACTTGTGACTGACAAACCTGGAGATTTGTGGCCATCTGCTTATTTTTTTCCTTTTTTCCTTTTTTTTTTTTTTTCTTGCTTTCCTCTTTTTTCTTTTTTTTTTTCTTTCCCTCTGTACTTTTTAGAGCCCACTTTATACAGCCTGTCCGCCTCGATCTCTTCACCCTCCTCTCCTAGTGCATTGAATTCTTCTTCAAGCTCAGTTTTCAGTTTTCCTGCCTTGCATTTAACTATTGGTTTCCATCAGTACAGGAATTGTGTTTTGAAGCTTGAGCAGTTACCACAGTTAGCTCAGCTCTTCATGTTTGGCTTTTATGATATGTCCTATTAAGCAGAAAAATAAAATAAAATGAAATAAAAATTGTACTTTTGTTTTTGAATGGTAATAAACAGGAGTAAACAGGAGGGTATTTTCACCTTTCTTTCTTTCTTTCTTTCTTTCTTTCTTTCTTTCTTTCTTTCTTTCTTTCTTTCTTTCTTTCTTTCTTTCTTTCTTTCAAAGCTGTTTATTTAAGGCAGTTTTGGGGTGTTGTGGTGTTTGTTTTTGTTTTGTTTTTGTTTTGTTTTATTGTCAAAATGTAGTCACAGAAGACTGGGAAAAGGGGGTTATTGTAATGTGGATATTCCTGAAAGCAATGTTCTCTCTTCCAGAAACATTATTTCACATGCCTGCACAATATTCAGAGCCTGTGGAACTGTGGATATGATTCTTTGCATAAGGTCTCAAATTCATCTTCCCTAAATTAAAGGAATGTATCTAAGAACTGGAATCTAATGACATCTGACACAGTTTAGGAAATCCAAGACCACTTTATGGTACTGGTCAATATGATATTAAATTCAGAGCATATTCACTTTCTTATGGAGCAGCAGCTGGTAGTCACATGAGATCTTGTACTTTGAGAGGCACTTTAAGGTGAGAGTGATGGAGCACTGGTGCAGATTGCCCAGAGAGGTTGTGGAGTCTCCTCCTGGAGATCATCAAAAGCCAACTGGACATGGTTGTGAGCAACCTGCTGTAGGTGTCCCTTTTTGAACAGAAGGGTTGGATGAAACAATGTGCAGAGGTGCTTTCCAAACTCAGCTTTTATGTGATTCTGTGAAGTTTCCTATCAAGCTCTTATTAGCTGTAAGGGTAGAAAGAAGTGACTTTGTTCAACTGAGGATAATTTCCTGTGCCTAGATTTGACAACTCTCCCCCTACGCACTCTGTCTCTCCCCCACCCTGTCTGTCTCCCTCTCTTCCCCCATCTCCATTTCTCTCTCTCTCCCTCTCTTTTCCCCACTTCCTCTCTTTCTCTTTCTCCTCTCTTTTTCTCTGTCCCTCCTCTCTCTTTCCCTCTTCCCATCCCTCCCACTCCTTCTCTCTCCCTCCCCCCCCCCCCGCTTCCCTCTTTCTTTATCCTTCTCCCCCTACCTCTCTTCCATTTTTTTCCCTCTTTCCCTTCTTCCCTGGTGTGCTTATTTATGTGCCTAATTACACAGCACATTCTGTGAGTTCTTTGTTTTGACTTCTTCTCCTTCTTGCCCAAATTACTCGATGTTTTTGAAGTATGGATCCTCACATTTTGGTAAATATGGTACATCTCTAATATTAGATACTCAGAGTAATTTGGAACAGTACAGTGACTTAGACTATCTATATCAGGTCTAGCCTTTAAGTAGTATATAATGAACTTCAGATGACTTTTTTTTTTTCCTTCTGAGAGCTTCCATTACATAAAAATGAATCAGTTCATTTTTATGTAATGTCAGTTCATCAGAACTCACTTTTTTATTCATCCTGAAAACATAAGACTGCAGAACATTGCTTTTTACAGAATAAATAAGAGGACTTTCTCCCTGATGAGCATTACATTGAAAATCATTTTTACTCATTCACATGGCCTGAAAACAATGTTATTTGAGATAACGTTAATGCATCAGAGCTGTGAAATATTATCTGTGGAACGTTCTCTTCACATTCTCTTTTTCATTATCTCAAATCAAAAATTTATAATGGAGGTTTTTTTTATTGGTTTGTATTTTAAACCACAATAAGGGGGAAATCTCATTTGTCCATGAAAATTTCCAAACAGTAAGCCAACCTGAGTCCCATTAATATCTCCCAGTGACTGGAAGAGAAGAAACCCCGATTTTTAAAAAGGAAAAAAGGAACAACAGGCCAGTCAGTCTCACCTCGGTGCCCAGCAAGATCATGGAGCAGATCCTCCTGGAAACTATGCTACAGAACATGGGAATTAAGGACGTGATTGATGACAGCCAGCATGGCTTCACTGAGGGAAGGTTGTGCCTGAAAAATCTGGTGCCTACTACAATTGAGCTATGACATTGGTGAATAGGGGAAGAGAAACTGACATCATCTACCTGGACTCGTGCAAAGCACTTGACACTGTTCCCCAAGGTATCTTTTTCTCTGAATTGGAGAGACATGGATTTGATGGATGGACCACTCAACGGGTCAGGAATTAGCTGGATGGTGACACTCAAAGAGTTGCAGTCAACGGCTCAATGACCAGGTGGAGATCAGTTATGAGTGGTGTTCCGCAGGGAAGGCACTGTTTAACATCTTTGTCAGTGACATGGACAGTGAAGTTGAGTGCACCCTCAGCAAGTTTGCTTATGACATCAAGCTGTTTGGTGCAGTCGACATGTTGGAGAGAAGGGATTCCAATCAGAGGGACCTGGACAGGCATGACAGGTGGGCCTGTAGGAGCCTTATGAGGTTCAACATGGCCAAGTGCAAGGTCCTGAACCTGGGTCAGGGCAATCCCAAGCACAAATCCACACTGGGCACAGAATAGATTGAAAGCACCCCTGTAAAGGAGAACTTGTGGTTGTTGGTGGATGAGAAGTGCAACATGTCCCAGTAATTTGTGCTTGCAGCCCAGAAAGCCAACCATATTCTGGACTGCATCTAAAGGAATGGGGCCAGCAGGTCCAGGGAGGTGATTCTCCCCCCCTACATTGTTCTTATGAGACCCAGCCTGGGAGACCCTTTGAGACCCTATGTTCAACTCTGGGACTCCCAGCACAAGAAGGACATGGACCTATTAGAACAAGTCCAGAGGAGGTCCGTGAAGATGATTAAGGGGCTGGAGCACCTTTCCTGTGAAGACAGGCTGAGGGAGTTAGGGTTGTTCAGCCTTAAGAGAGAAATCTGGGGAGGGACCCTTTGTCAGGTAGAACAATGATAGGACAAGGAGTTCTGGCTTTAAACTAAAAGAGGGTAGATTTAGATTGGATATAAGGAAGAAATTCTTTACTAAGAGGGTGGTGAGGCACTGGAACAGGTTGCCCAGGGAAGCTGTGGATGATTCATCCCTGGAAGTGTTCAAGGCCAGGCTGGATGGGCCTTTGAGCAACCTAGTCTAGTGGGAGGTGTTCTTGCTCATGACAGCGGAGTTGGAATTAGATATCTTTAAAGTCCCTTCCAACACAAACATTCTGTGATTTTATGATTTCTGGAATGACAAAAGAATACATCAACATGTAACTAATATTAAAAATGGAAATGAAGAGAAAATATTTTAATTAGTGAGTATGCAACATCCCAAAGACTGGAAAAAAATGCAATTGAAGACCAAGGTGTTTTATGTTTTAGACATGAGTCACCTAGACATTAAATCAGAAATCTCCAAAGAGCCTCTGCTGTCTATGTGGGAAAAAGCAAAATACCTTTGTATGCCTACTCTGAAGTGTCTTTATTCTGAGAGGAGAGTTACCAATGAGAAACAGAGCCAAATGACTGTGTCTGAAAACATAAACTTTCTGGAACTTACAGAGCTGTACCAAAAATCCACACTAATATCTGCAGCACAAAACCCCTAGATATATATCAGTAACAAGTTTTTCAAAAGGACTGAGAAAGTTTCACTCTTCTCCCTGAAAAACATTGGCAAACAACAGTGCTATCAATCAATTTTATGTCATAGTCTATTTCAACTTTTTCTCCAAAGCTTCTGTCTTACCTATTTCCCCAAACCTAGGTAAGTAAGCCTTACCACAATAACAAGAGTCACTTCATTTACTTTTTTTTTTTTTTTTTTTACTTATTTATTTATTGGCGTGATAACACATGGAAAAATGCTAGCATAAAGCATCCTAAGAGTAAATAGGGCACTGCAATCTTCCAACATTTATTTTACACAATTTTAATATGACATGTTTCACACCTGTAACTTAGATTACCTAAAGACATCGTAGCACATTATTAATCTTCTATATTGGGCACTGGAAATGTATATTCAGCATTATTCTCACCAGGGATGCTACCCAGCTAGAAAGGAGAGCTTATTTGCAGATAACCTGGTTTTGTTTATATCTTTATCTGTTTGTTTTAAATTTCCACATCTTACTTATTTTAACCATGTTGGAGTACTCTAACCAGTATTATCATTTGAAATATTTCATTTCAATTGGTAGCTCAATGTTTTTTAACTTAAAACCCATTCCCTGATTTAAGCATTCTCAGAAGACCCATACATGTATTTACACTGTCTGCTAGGCTGAGCCTACAACCTAGATACCAATATATTTCCCCAATAAGTAGAAGACTTGTCTTCAGTGAGCAATTTCGTCTTACAGCTTAGTCCAGCAACTCTTGTTTTTCTATACTATCTTCTAACTCTGCTGAGCACCTCCAGTGTAGGTTGCATGTTGCACATAGACTGGTAATATACATTGAACAGCAGTAGTCTTTGAGCCTGCCTAGCAAGGTAGGTTGCTGTGAGAAAAAGCTTTTGGGGTCAAAAGAAGATTGAATAAGGAAATACACAATTCTGTGGTTTAGTGGTTAGACTGAAAATTTGGGACAGGGCAGGGCAGGTTTCCAGTCAGCCATGTTTCTAAGTCCCATTAGAATTAAGTGTCCTGTTGAATCCAAACCTTAATTAGAACCTGTCCTTATCAAATGTCAAAATGCTCCTTTTCCCTTCATAAAACATTAACTAATACTACAGATGGAGAAAATGTGCATCATAATTCTCCTCTGTCAATGTACCAGGACTCCAGTCCACATGGACTGGCATCCTCTATACTGGGATAAAGAGGAACACTCATATGGAGTTCAAACATGGCAAATAAAAAATAAAATATAGTTTTTATTATTTTATTTTATTATTTTATTTTATTTTATTTTTAACAGTGCTGAACACTACTTCTAGGTCTTGGTGAGAAGTCTAAAATTCTAGAAAGGGAAATTCTACTACATGCACCAAGCATAATAAAAATAACTAGTTCCAGTGAGGTTCCCTCTAAAACCTTGCAAATTGCTTGTGGTAATAATATTAAACACCTCTACCCCTATAAACAAGGCCTTATGTTATAAACAATTTTATGTAATAACAATATCAAGAAAAAAAAAACAAAAAAAAAAAACACCGTAATTTCTTAAAATAGCTTTGCTGCTCTTGATATGTTATCCTTTACTTTAATTATAGCCTTAAAGGGATAAGGATAAGGATAAGGAACTTATTCAAAAGGATAAAAGTTCCTCAAGCATTTCACTTAGGTGAAAATACTACATGCTTTAGACCTTCAACTAGTCAAAACTGAAACATATCCTTTGAAATGCTCTAAACTCTTCCTGTTTATACTGGCTAAGTACAAGGCCCATATGGTTAAATATTTAAGACCACCCAGCAATGTGGTTTACCTCAACATCCCTCCCACTGAGTTCAGAAAGAGCTGTAGTTGGTTGCTGCTCGAAAAAATAAAATTCTCTAAATCACTTTACAGTGAATATCAAAATACGGAAAAAAAAAAAAGAGAAAATTAGTAATCATTTTTTGAAAACTTGACCCGTTTGATTCAGGGACAATCTTCTAAAATGATTACTAATTAATGCAAAACACAGAGATAATTTTGCTCATAGGATGAATAACATATTGAATTATTTTTTCCATCTTAAATGTGGGAAAAAAAAAAAAAAAAAAAAAAAAAAAGAGTTGCGCTTTATAATGAGGTAGTACTATTCTCCCTATCTTAAAACTGCTTTGATAATTTGACCTTAATTCACTGAATAATTTCAGCAGAGCATAGGGAGAAAGCAAAAACAGAGTTCCATGCCGCATTTACAAAATAACTGGAGCAGAGATCCTTTCTCTTTTATCTGGTTACCAAGTGAATGACTGCTGACCAGCCTGTGAGGGACCAGTCCTAGTTCTTTATAAAAGTGTTGGAGCTCTTCTCCCACTGCCCCCAAGGAAAGCACTCCATCCACTCTGCTTTTCATTATGCCTGCAGTGTCTTTTCTTGAAGCTGTGCTTCTTTGCATAAAATACTAATTGAAAAAGGGACTGGGATGTAGGCAGTGTGTCCCTTAGGATGATGTTTTAACCACGAAGTATACCGCAGAATGAACAGTAAAATATGCATATACCAAGCAGAGCAGCTTTTACGGAACAAACTGAGAGGGACGTTCCTTATACATCCACAGTTTATGGCTTTGGGATCTACTGGGGACAGGAGTGTCCGTGCACAGTCTGTCTGAACCAGCAAAAGCATTTGAAATAAGCTTTTTCATGTCCTCTTAAAGTATTCTGAAGTGTCCCTCAATCTCTCCTAATGATGCTGTCCCATTTGCTATAAAATATTTAAATGCTAGTTGAACTAGAAAGTTATGAAACAGCTTAATGGTCACTTGAGATCATGAGGTTGAGTTCCCTTCTGGAACAAACAGGTGGAGAACCGATTTTTCATTTTCCTAAAACTGCCTGAAGAAGAACATCATGTAGAACCTTTAGTACTTTTTCTTCTCTTGATTTTTACTACAAATGTTCGGCTATGAGCTACTTCACTTTCAGCTCTAAAAAATATTCCAGTTTTGGCAGGAAAACACACGCTTGTACATGCATATAATGTTCTTTATTTTTGTTCTCCATGATTTTTTTTTTTTGGTTGAGGTTTTGCTCAGCACTAAAATAATAATTTATTCACCATCATACATAAATTAGACTTCATGAATTAAGGATATTTAGTTAATTATGAAAAAAAAAAAAAAGTTTTAATAAATTTTAACTTATTAGGTCTTTGTTTTGACCTTTTAATATTCAAAAAGTTATCAACAGATGAATGCTTGAGTCTTGTGAAAGACACTTAAAACTTGAGATTAAAAACCATAGCTGTCTCTGACTCTCCTCAGGCAAAAGGACACTTTCAGTCATTTGTGCAGGAAACTGGGCTTTGCTTGACTGGTGCTCAGGCTGTGAAATGAACTCCAGCAGGATCCCAGGCCTGTCACAGAAACTTCTACTTCCATTTCTAGATGAAAGAGCACAACCTGCCTTCTCTGACAGGAACAGGGACCAGAAAGCTCCTTAAAACAACAACTAGGAGGAAAAAACAAAACAAAACAAAACAACAACAAAACTGATTGAAAGAAAAGACTAAATAAACACACACACAATAAGATTACAGTGGAACAAGCTCTATGTAGCAGATGTTTGTTGTGGCACTTAATGTACTACTAGAAAGTGCCCAGATGCCTGTGCCTTTGCAGAGCAATTGTATTATGTTTCTTGGAATGCTTGGAGATGTAATGTTTCTAAAAAGACAAACCTATCACATGCAACAAACCAGCCTGGTCCAATTTTTGGCAACTTGCTATTTCATATGGTGCAAATAATCATAAAATCAAATGGCATCTACTTATAATTTTATAGCAATTGCTTCTATAGCACTTGCCAGTTTTTCCATAACAACTTCATGTATAATTAGTATGCAATCTTCAGGCATAAATAACTCTCTAATTACTCTGTAATCTGTAATTATAATGTACTTACAGACTAGTTATTTGCTTATTTGGACTCTGTAAAATAAAATACCTTCCTGATAAAACATTGAAAGAGAATTATGTAGATCTTTTATTTGGAGATCATTCTTAGAGCTGTCAGGAGAAAGAAAACAAGATACAGTTATTGAAATTAGAAAGTGTTTACTAGTTACTACATTTATGACAATGGATGACAGAAGAGCAGATGCAGACTAAAGGGGAAAAAAACAACAACACAATCATACAAAATCATACAAAAGCAAATGTTCACTCTTCAGTTTTCTGTCAATCCAGGTAACATGGAGCTCTGGGATGAGAAAGAAAGCCAAAGAATCAAGACAGTAATTTTATTTCCCTTCCCTTCCCTTCCCTTCCCTTCCCTTCCCTTCCCTTCCCTTCCCTTCCCTTCCCTTCCCTTCCCTTCCCTTCCCTTCCCTTCCCTTCCCTTCCCTTCCCTTCCCTTCCCTTCCCTTCCCTTCCCTTCCCTTCCCTTCCCTTCCCTTCCCTTCCCTTCCCTTCCCCTTTTCCTACTATGAATGGTAGAAACAAGAAGAACAATGCTATTTGTTACAGAAACATCCCACTGGCAAGAAATGCATAAGCTACTGGATTTCAGGAGAAGAAAGCCTCAGATGAAAGGATTTACTCTCAAATTACATACCTCAGATTACAATAAATCTTGAATAAATGAGTTGGTACACGACATTCCAGGAGGACAATTTTGTGACAGCTTTAAAACTGTGATATTAAGGTAATTCTGAAACACTTTCAATTCCCTAAGTTTTGTTTTTTTTTTTTTTTTTTTTAACTTTTCTGATGTACTAACAGAATGTGCAATGTGAATATTATCTTATTGTATATTGCTTAACAAGTTTTCCAATTGCTTTTACAATGATGTAGGGATGGATACTAGTAAATGTGCACCTTTACAACTTTTAGTGTTGTAATCTAACTGCCGTGTATTGATACAGAAAGGAAAACATCATTGTTCTCAATCTGGCAATAACATACTCATATTATTTGACTTGGAATTGGTCTGTAACATCACCTAATTGATCTACTAGATTATTTTACTTTTTCCTCACAAGAACTGGCACAGACAGAACAAGGAGAAAGACACTAGTGGCGTTCCCCAGGGCTCGGTACTGGGGCTGGTACTCTTTAATATCTTTATTGATGATCTGGATGAGAGGATCGAGTGCACCCTCAATAAATTCGCAGATGACACTAAGTTAGGTGCGTGTGTTGATCTGCTCGAGGGTAGGAAGGCTCTGCAAGAGGATCTGGATAGGCTGGACTTATGGGCTGAGGCCAACTGTATGAAGTTCAACAAGGCCAAGTGCTGGGTCCTGCACCTGGGGCGCAATAACCCCAAGCAGAGCTACAGGCTGGGAGATGAGTGGTTGGAGAGCTGCCTGGTGGAGAAGGACCTGGGAGTATTGGTTGATAGTCGGCTGAGTATGAGCCAGCAGTGTGCTCAGGTGGCCAAGAAGGCCAACAGCATCCTGGCTTGCATAAGAAGCAGTGTAGCCAGCAGGTCTAGGGAAGTGATTATCCCCCTGTACTCGGCTCTGGCGAGGCCAGACCTCGAGTACTGTGTTCAGTTTTGGGCCCCTCACTACAAGAACATTGAGGTGCTCAAGCAAGTCCAGAGAAGGGTGACAAAGCTGGTGAGGGGTCTGGAGATCAAGTCCTACAAGGAGCGTCTGAGGGAGCTGGGCTTGTTCAGCCTGGAGAAAAGGAGGCTCAGGGGCAACCTTATTGCTCTCTATAGGTACCTTAAAGGAGGCTGTAGCGAGGTGGGGGTTGGTCTGTTCTCCCACGTGCCTGGTGACAGGACGAGGAGGAACAGGCTAAAGTTGTGCCAGGGGTGTTTTAGGTTGGATATTAGGAAGAACTTATTTAGTGGAAGGGTTGTTAGGCATTGGAATGGGTTGCCCAGGGAAGTGGTGGAGTCACCATCCCTGGAGTTGAAAGACGTTTAGATGTTGAACTTAGGGATATGGTTTAGTGGAGGACTTGTTAGTGTTAGGTCAGAGGTTGGACTCGATGATCTTGAGGTTTCTTCTGACCTAAACAATTCTGTGATTCTGTGACTCTCTGAAAATGAGCAGGATACATAAAGTAATTTTCTTAAGTTTATATAGAAAAATCATTAATAAAACCTGCGAGGTAAGAAAAGTTGAAAACTAAAGAATTCTTCATATCAAGTTAACTCCAGAACCCAATGTACCTATGAATCTGTATTATACATTAGATTTGAGCTCCCATGGGAGTTGAAAGATTTTCCTAGTAAGGACACTGTGGTGGTTTTACCAAGCTGGGCAGCTAAGCTCCACCACTAGTGCTCTCTTACTCCTCCTCCTCAAAGGGAAAGGGGGAGGAAACATGATGGAAATGGCTCAAGGGTTGAGATAAGGACACGGAGATTACTCAAAAATTATTGTCAAGGGCAAAACAGACTCAGTATACAGAGGTTAATATTATATATTGCCTGTTACTAACAAGCTAGAACAGTGATAAACTAAAATCAAACTATAAACACCTTCCCCCATTCATCCTCTTCCACAGAGGAATGGGGACTGGGGGCTGTGGTCAGTCCCTGTTGTTTCATCCCCGCTGCTCCTTCATGGTCCTTCTCTGCCTCTGCTTCACATGGAGTCCCTCCCACAGGATGCCTTCCTTTTTCCTTCCAGAACTGAGCCTGTGGGGGCTGCCCACAGGCAGCAGCTCTTCAGGAACTGCTCCCACACGGCTCCATCCCAGAGGTTCCATCCCCCAGGAGCAAACTGCTCCAGCACGGGTCCCCCACAGGTGGGTGGCAGCTCCCCCCAAACCTCCTGCTCCTGTGTGGGCTCCTCTCCACGGGCTGCAGCTCCGGCCCGGGGCCTGCTCCTGCGGGGGCTCTCCATGGGCCGCAGCCTCCTCCAGGCCACATCCACCTGCTCCACCGGGGGCTCCTCCACGGGCTGCAGCGTGGAGATCTGCTCCATGTGGGACCCACAGGCTGCAGGGGAACTGCTGCTGCATGCCTGGAGTACCTCCTACCCTCCTGCTGCACTCATCTTGGGGGCTGCAGGGCTGCCTCTCACTCTTATTTCTCAGCTGCTGTTGTGCAGCAGGTGTTTTTCCCTTTCTTAAATCTTCTCTCACAGAGGCACAACATCATCGCTTATTGGCTCAGCTCTGGCCAGTGGGGGCCCCTTTGGAGTCATCTGGAGCTGACTCTTATCTAACATGGGGCAGCTTCTGGACTCTTCTCACAGAAGTCACCACTGCAGCCTCCCTGCTACTGAAACCTTGGCATAAAAACCTAATACAGATACATCTACAACTAGAGCTAGGTTAGCTCTGATAGAAGATCCAGATAAATAACATGTTTTAAGAGAAACAAAATATCTCTGGAATTGGAATAATTGTGCAAAAATGTCTTGTCTTTTTCCTTATTTCATAGAGTCACAGAATGGCAAGTTGGAAAGCAAGTTTGGAGATCATCTAGTACAACCCTTTACAGTAAAAGCTATTTCTTACATTTAAATGGGCTTTCCTATGTTTCAGTGTGTGCCCATTACCTCCTGTCCTGTTACTGACACCACTGAGAAGAGCTCTTGTTTGGTCCAAATCTTGCTCTTCTAAAGTCTGGGGTCATGGTCCTGTTTTTTTTTGTTTGTTTGTTTGTTTTTTTTTGTCCTGATTCTTTCTCTCCAGATCCTGAACTCCACCATCCCATAGCCACTGTTTACAAGTATGATTTCCATCAGTGAATGTTCTCTCTTCAACACTTTGATCATCTATATCAGGAAGTTTTCATCATTACACTCCAGGGGACTTCCTCTTTTTCTTGTGCTCTGCTGTGTTGCTCTACCAACAGAGCAACAGGTGAGGTGATTACAGACCACCAAGAGGACTAGAGCAAAAGAAAATCAAATAAACAAGTCTATTATTTAGAGTGTTTCCACTTATTATTATTAGATTTGGGTTTGAGCCCAAATTGAAACAAAAACTCAGAATTTCAATTCTGATTCTGCCATTTCAGTTTTACAGAGAATTCTGTTTTGAACATGCCATTTTATACTCTAGAATAAATTTAAACATGAAGATCAACATTTTGATAATAATGAAAACATGTTCTATATTGTGGGTATTGATATAAGAAAAATTCAGTATGAAGCATTTTGATTTTTTTTTCATTCAATGATATTAAAGAAACATTTATGCTTATACAGATGGTTTGGACTTTATTCAATCTGAACTTTGCAGAAAAAAAATAAAAATTAATTACCTTTTAAAAATAAAAAGTCCATTCAGTAACATTTATTTTGAAATGTAATCAATGGTGACTAAAACTGTCATTACACTACGTCATAGTGGTCAGATAATTTGGGGGCATTTTTTTAATGCCCTATTGACTGAAAAATGCAATTAAAAACAAAGAAAATAAACCAGAAAACAAGCCATTTTATGTGCTTTTGCAGTATGTACAGACTGAATGAAAGGATATTTTAAGACTGTCAGATAATCATTGTATTCCCCCATGAAGATGAACACAGGCATTTATTCAACATTCAATTGCATGACATATGCTAGGTTGTCTGATTCCTGAAGAACAGAGAGCCAGATAAGTTCTCTAGTGTCTGCACTCAAAGTCTGCTTCCAAAAAACACCCCTTTATGTAACACTGTAATCTACTTTGTGTTTCCAAAGAGCTAAGAGACACCCAACAAGAACCTGTTTACCCTCCACCTGCTGAGCTAACACATGTAGGTACTTTATCTATGGAGTTCAGTAATCCCCTAACAGGCAGCCATGAGACAAGGAGTCCTGAAAATTCTATCCTTTTGTTACATGCATCACTCATGGATGAGTTCAGTTAAAAATGTGATGAAATAAGCATTGAGACCTTCTTGATTCCCAGATGGTAAGAGATTTAAGTTTCAGGGAAGCCTCACACTGATTTTCACACTTCAACTTGTCAGAAAAGCCTAAACAAAATGCTTTACCACTGCAAATACTTCCCAGGCTTGCCAGAGGTGGGCCACTGAAAAGATAGGAATATCATAATTATTAAAGATAGAGATGATGAGGTGAGGCAAGAGATTTTTCAAGTTAGCAGGTCCAGACAGAGTATGAAATAACTATGAAAAGCCCCACAGATTGCATATTATCTTATGTTTTAGCATTAGTTTATCAATGTATTAAACACAGGGGAAAAGAATGAGAGATCATGCTTCCTCGTGTTTAGATGAGTTCTGTACACATGAGACTTTAGAGTTCTGCCTCTAAGTCTGAAACTTCAGGAATGTGGATTGACTACTACTCAGATTGAACAGGAACATTGGAGGTGATACTAGTCTCAGTTTATCTTAAAATATCACTCTGAAATTTTAGTGATAAGGAAAGTGAAAAGAAGTTTAGGTATCTGTGAATCTGGGAACTACAGGATAGGGGAGATGTCTTGGCTTTTGTTCCTACTCATGACACAAAATTTTCAGTAAGGGTCCCACAAATGAAGGCTATAATAAGCACACTGTCTGCACTGGGTCACCTGTTTAGATCTCAAAGGGTCTAAAATTTTTTGCTTTCATTGTGCTGTCTATACTGCTTTTCTGTTTTCTCTTGTATGCTTGTATTATGATGGACCAAATAGATAAGACCATGGAAATGTTTTGCTGCTTAGGCAGTACCAATTGTAGGGATTGGATGTAAATACAAAAATACCAGAGGATTTATTTTTTTTTTCCTGTCTCCTTGGATTACCACCTTCAGCATATCATCAGTCATTTAGTCTCCAACTCATTCTCCACCCACACCATGTCTGCTCTTCTAGAGATGTATCTTTCATTTCTCGAAGTTAGAATCTTGCTTGCTATCAAAAACGAGTAGCTGTCATCCATTCTAAGGTTTAGGAGGGGGAGAGAGAAGACAAAAAATCAGGTTTGTAATGAAACACATGTGAAACTATGAAAAGGAAGAGAGAAAAAAAAAATCAAGGATAATCCTTCATATAGCTTTAATATGAAAAAAAAAATAAAAGTCAAATCAAGATTCACACCACTGAGTCAAAAGCTTGCCAGCTCATTTAAACCTCCAACATCTTAGATCAGCTCTGCAAGTGAATCACAGTAGGCTTGGGGACTGCTGTTTGTTCCATCCCTAAATGTTATTTAAAGCTGCCTACGACTGGAGCTCCAACTCTCAGAGATTTAAAAGAAGGAGAATGAAACAACCGTTCATTCTTCCATTTCCAAGAAATGCATTTCAGATGATCCACACTTTCATTTAAAGTTGAAAGCCCTAGAATAAATACGCCTTGTAGGCTAACAAAAAGTTAATTTGCTATCAGTTGCCAAGGCAGCCACTTGCCAATGCTCCCAGTTATAGCAAAATGCTGGGCAGAAACAGTAGCAAAAATAAGGGGGAAGTAGGACTGAGATTTGTGAATAGTGTTACCTCAGAGAAAAGAACCATTTCTAAACAGACCCTGGTACTAATCCATCAATAAGGAACGGAGGAGTTCTAAGAACACCTTGGAATTACATTTATATGCAATTGTGTGGAACAAATCTAATTATATTCACAATTATAACATTTATTTTTAGCAGAGACAAACTGCTAAAATGCATAATGTAAATCAGAGTACAAGGAGTCACAAATGAATTCAAAGACTACAGGGAACAAACTTTATCTGAAGTTATAAATGAAGAGAAGAAAGAAAATTATGGGTCTCAAAACACTGTTTGGAGGAAGTTTCTTTTTCTTTGTTTAGGGTGGTTGACTTTTTTTTTTTTGGTTCGTTGGTTGTGGGTGGGGGGGTGCTTTTTGTTTTTTTTTTTTTTTTTTTCTCTTAATCACCAGGATTGTGAACTACTATTTTGCTCAGTGAAAGCAAAATTTCACTACTACATAAAGCAATTATATCAGTGATAGAAGAATTATACCACCCGGTATAATTATATATTATATTACCACCAGAATTAGATATCACCTGCTGCATGAGAGAATGAGACTATAAGAAATAGAGTAAGATCTGCTCAGTTACTGAACAGGAGGACATGGCCGAAGGTATCACAATATAGAGTTAATACAGGCCTTGCTGTGCTTGAATGACACGTGATGCTTTGTCATACAATGTGGGATTTATCTCTAAAAGCTCATCTAAACCAGTGCTGCTCACTTTCTACTTAAGAGATGAGATGGAAATAGGTAATTCCAAAGGCATCTTGCATACCTTAGGTACCTGTTTTAGGATGGGATTTTTATTTTTTCTCCAAAGTATTTCTGCCCGACCCTGTCCGAGCCCTGTCTGAACCTTCTAAATGCTGATGCATTGGTGGGGGGAATTAAAGCCTGCCATAATAAGCAGCTCTATCCTATCCAGGCATTCTTACATCTGTTGGAGAGATACATTCAAACTTGACAAGGCACCTACAGAAAAGAAAGGACACACAGCATATCAACCAAACATGGCTTACAATTAGTCATTGATTGCCATGGTGGTTTCTCAGGCTGTAAGTAAAATGCCCCATCATGGAAGGGTTCTACCCAAGAAAACCTCTGATTCCCAAAGTAACCCAATGCACGGTATCTGCTGGCAGTCTCTGAATGTGAGATGGTAATCTGCATGAATGCTGCTCTCTAGGTAACTTCCAGAGTACAACTTAGAAACAGATGTTTCTGTTAGCAACAGTATGAAACCCTCAGCAGACAAGTCAGTGGCATCTTGGCCTGAACTCACTGAGATAACAAATCCACAAAACCAAAGTGCAGCTTCCTGCCACAGTCACAATAACATCTGATGTGACATCATGCTTGTGAAAACAAGTTTTTCCAACAGCACAGAGCAGGAGCAGAGACATCTGTACTAGTGTAATAAATTAAAGAATCTTTGAAAGAACAGGTATCCTAACTTTGGGTACAGTGGCTGTTCAGTCCTTTCAAAACTTTCCCATTTTCCCATTCCTTTTTGATTCACTTAGATAATGGCATTTTTGACAAAGACACAGAGACATTGGTAGAAAAGAGCATCAAGATTCTGTTCTACAGTTGTTTTGATATGTAGGTTTGCAGAAGTAAATATGCACTTTGCAATACTACTGAGACAGTTCTGGAACCACTGAGAAAGATAGGGTAGATTTAGCTTATTATTCAGTGTAAATAAAAGTGGCACATCTTAAATCTGTACAAGTTGCTTTCAAACTAATAAAATGCTTGCAGTTGAACAGTCAGCAATGAAAAAGAGATGGGATATTTCATGGATGAATGAATTGCGTCTCATGAGCATTTTGAGTGTAGCTCTTGACCAGGACTTGTTGGCAGTGTTATCAGGAGGACATCTAGCTAAAAAGGAGGAGGTGAGACAGACTAAAGTCTGTTGAAGACAAAAGGAGTTGACAAGTCTGGCAATTAATAGCATATTTAGCTTCACAAGAGAACAGAGACCATCTGATAATGAGGTTATCTACATGTACTTCCTCTAACACAAAGTCACCCTCCCCTCAATGGAGTGAAATATATCATCAGTCTTTTAAAGATCTTCATATGTGGCTACGATTCTGTCAGGATGGTTACCAATGACACACAGCATCAACTCCCAGTATGCATGACATAGCACAGTTTCTGACAGATGGAGATATGTATGATGCTTAGGCCAATTCTCCAGACAGTTTAAGTCCATGAAGTTGAAACAGCAGCTGAATTTATAAAATAAAATTGAACATAAAGTGACAAAATAATAATTGGGAAGTAAAAATGAGGCGGTTACCAAGCATATTTCACACAGATTCTATTCCATTTCAAATGTTACAGCTTCTAAAGATCTATAATTGAGCAATTATGAAACAGAGAAAAGAATGATCATTTGTGTGAGAGTGTTATAGAACAATGATAGACCATTAATTGAAACACTAATTACCTTTCATAAGTGTTTTACGAGGCAGACAGTTTCTAACATAGTGCTGCAAGCAATACTCAGAGCATTATTTCCATCAAAGCTTTTTGGTTGAATTGCAGTATTGTTTATAGCTACTCTATCTACCCTCAAACAGTGTGCAATTTAGGTACTCTTTTTTTTTTTTTTTTTTTTTTTTTTTTTTTCTCATTGAGTAATATCTCATTTTTATCATGCTTTTACTTGTTATTACAATGCAAAAACATTGTACTGTTTCCTGCCTCTGGTACTCATGTTGCTTCTGATTTTAGTTCTGTTATGAATATGGAACCTTTAGTTGGACTAGAAGAAGCTGTCCTAGGTGAGTCTGCTGATATAAACGCACCTAGTGAAATAATAAGACTACTCTTATGAAAAAGTGTTTGCCAATATTCTATTGGCAAACACTACAAAACAATATTCTATTGGACTGGTCTAACGAAGGCAAGAAGACTTCTTTAAGAGATAAGATAATTAGTAATATTTAGTGAGAATTAGGATATGAGACTCAAGACTCTGGATTACACATATCTCTTTCAGATGAAGAAAGTGTGTGAATTTGATTAATATTGTTTATTACAATAACTTCATCAGATTTTTTTTTTCTTGGAATTCAAACATTTTTTAGTTATGTACCTTTATTGAGAGAAAGGAATGCTGTATGTTCATTATAAATGGACTTTATAAATAAATGGTTTTATTTTACTCTGCTGATATTTGGAACTACAAATCTGGTGGACCTGACTTGCGTGTCTCTGTGTCTTATGGAGTGGTCCAAGAAATTTAGCAATGTCACAGAAAAATAGTTGTCATAAATTGGTTGTTGATAAATATCCAAGGTCACAGACAGGATAAATACTTAGTTTCATGGTAGGAAGTGACTGAGGAAGTAGCAGGAGTATTAATAATATCTGACTGAGGAATTAATTAGCAGGAGAGCAGGAATGTTAATTCCTACACAGCACAGTGTTTATTCTATAAGTGGAGATTGCATACCTACCTCATAAAGCATTGTTTTGGAGTTAATAGTAAGTGTTTTATATTAAGAGTGGTTGGCAGTAAGGAGATTCTGGCAAAGGCTCTAATTAGAGCTTGTCATGGTGTTGAGAAAAACACTGATATAGTTTACTCTCCATCACTTTTAAGAGAACAGTGAGACAAAGACATTGACATAATTGCTTTAACTGAGGGAGTTGGACATGTACATAAATAAAAAAAAAAAAAGAAAAAAAGAAAAAAAAAAAGGTACTAAGATACTTTCCTCAGGTACTAAGAAAGAACCTGAGGAAAGGCCATCTTTGTAACAACATTTATCTCTTGTTATAAACCTAATTTTCTCATAATGCAAGCCAAAATGATTCTGCTGTAATGTCTAGCAACAAGTAGGAGAGAAACAGAAGTGGAGAAGAACATAGGGACCTAGCATAGTCAAAGAGCAGATATAAGATCCAATAAGCAGTACCAGAACCTAGACTTCACCACAACATGTGAGATGGACTCACACCATTACTTTATTTGTAGAAGACACAGGGTTACTTTAAAATATCCTGTTGTGGTTCATTATTAAGTCATACCCTGGATGACTAATATGTCACTCTAGTTTTATCTTTGAAGGTGTTTGCAATAAGACAGAATACCTATTCACCTTTCATATAAGAATAAACTTGCTGACTATTCCTGTAGAACAACTGGAGAGGGAACTAAAAATATTCCTCCAATTGGCAGAGCTGCTTCGTGCATGACAGCTATCCTCAATGTCATTATTATTTTGTTGTCGTTGTTGTTTAAAATAATAGTTAATAGGAATACTTAAGGAAGCTGTGGGTCTAGACCTCTAGACATGTTTAGGCATGATAATGTTTACCTTCTAGGGATGCTAATCTCCAGTGATCTGGTGAGATGCATCACACCATTGTGGTGGGATAAGCGGATTTATAATGGTTTGACTCTGACTCATGAACCATCCCACTAGAGCCAGGGAAACTCCATCTCTCATAGAAAAGATGTTTAAGAAAGCATTCTCAGAGAAGAATAGTGTGGAAAATGACAAAATATGTGATCTGCTAAACTTTTTTTTTTTTTTTTTAAGTAATTCTAGGAGAAATCAAGTTGCTTAAATAAATTGAGTTGCTACTTTGATCACAAAGAAGAGGATTTGGTGGCTTCCAAACAGCGATATCCTGTGGATAATCAGATAATTCATAGAGTTTAGCAATGCCTGAATCAGAGATTTATTTTCTGAAAGGAAATGATCTCAGAGTAAGGTTTTTGCTCTTTTTAAGTGAAATGATGATGAAATCCACCAAGACAAACATTGATTTTTTCTAACTGGTATTTCTCATTACTTAACCACAGAGGTTGTCCTCATGTGCTACATGACTACAACATGAATGACAATGACTATCCAAACAGGTTCAGCATTTATTACCTACACATTCTAGTTGGACTAAGCAGGCAGGAAAATCAGCAAGTTTTTTCATCAATTAGCTAATGAAAAGAAATCCAAAGCATCTATATTGCAAAAAAGTTCACATAGGTTTATTCATACTTCTGCCTAAAGTTGCCAGTAAGCATGGAGCCTTTTCTAAGTATTCAGACTCAAGAAAGGATATATCAACCTGTACCCTTCAGTCAATCAAAAAGAAATCATGACAGCTCCCATGAACGCCAGCAAACAGCTGCTGTTGAACCAAATACCCACAAGGTGTTAGACAGTCTTCTAACATCATGAGACTTATAAACACAAAAAGTCCTGAAAGCGTGATGTATATAGATGGTTAAATTCCTGATCCTGTCTCTCATCGCTGCTCTTGCCAAAGCCATATCTTAATGGCTTGCATGAGCTGGTACACAACAGGAGGTGAGACAAAGGAAGAGAAAAAAAGCACAATGAATCAACTGCCTCATCAATAGCAGGAGGCAGACAGAGACAGAGTGTGACATATATCTCGGTTCTGCTTTTGCAAATTGCTTTGCTAATTAGTAAGCTAAACTAACAAATTCTGTGAGTTTTGCCATACTTCTTCCTGCATCTCACAGTACAGTTGTGTTATTTCTCTCCAATCTCCTACACAATGGATGGGGAAAGCTGATTCCACTATACTGATTTGAAACACAGAAGAATGCTAGAGACAAGCAAGGATTAGAGCTAAATAAATCTGTTCTGTGTCAGGGTCAATAGGAGAGGAAGGTATATGAGAGTGAAAAAAAAAAAAAAAAAAAAAAAAAAAACACGAAGAGGGAGGGAGAGAGGGAGGGAGGGAGGGGGGAGGGAGAGAAAGAGAGACTTATTTAGAGACTAAAAAAACTGTCGTGACCATCCAGTCTGACACATGTAGCACTGGTGATAAAATTTTACACAGTAATTCCTGAATCAGAACCTATAGCTTGTAGCTGAACTACCACATCTCTTAGAGATATAATCAGTCTTGAAAGAACTGGAGTGAGGGATAACTTATCTCACTTCTTAATTAAAGTAAGGGAAGGCAGAAAAACAAAAAGGGAAGAGAAATAGCCTTGCAGTGCAAAACAACCAAGGAACCTCCACCAAAACATAGAATTTGTATGGCCTCCTGAAGAAAGTTGTTCCAGTTTTGTTAAGGATGAATGCACTAGAAGAATACTGATCAGAGGCACTAAACCAGACAAAGACAGCTTCACTCACTGGTGCTGAGAGAATGGACAAACAAAACAAACAATATAATGGACACATGTTGAAAGTAGAACCTTTAAAAAAAAAAAAAAAAAAAAAAAAGACCTGTTTGTATCTGTAGATATACATGTATGGCATAATGCAGAGCTGCAAAGAGCTTCTCTGTCTCTCTGTGCAATATGGAACTTATTTTATTTGTCTACAATTCACAAGTGAAGTGTTACCTAAAGTTCAGACGGAACCTTTTGTGTTTTTCATTTTGTGCTCATTACCTCTGTCCTGGCACTGGGCACCACTGAAAAGAGCCTGGCTCTGTCTACTTTGTACCCTCACTTCAGGTATTTGTAGACATTAATAGGATTTTCCCTGAGACTCCTCTTCTCCAGACTGAACCATCCCAACTCTCTCATCCTTTCCATATAGGAAAGATGCCCCAGTCCCTTCATCATCTTTGTGAAGCTTCACTGGATTCTCCATGTCCATGGAGATGTTGTATGTCCATGGAGACGTGGTATGTCCATGTCATGTTGTACTGGGGAGTCCAGAACTGTACACAGTACTCCAAGTGCATCCTTACCAATGCTAAGTAAAGTGGAAAGATCACCTTCCTTGACGTGCTGGTGACACTTTGCCTAATTCAGTCCAGGATACTATTGACCTTCTTAGCAGCATGGGCACGTTTCTGACCCCTGTTCAACTTGGTGTGCACCAGGACCCCTAAGTCCCTTTCTGCAAAGCTGCTTTCCAGCTGGATGGCCCAGCATGTTGAAGAACAATTGTTTATGCAGTCTTGTTTTCCCAAGGTAACTGACTTGTTTCTCTGCTTCAGGAAGATCTCATTTATTTGTGTGTGGTTCATCTTAGCAGCTTTATCAAAACAGCAAATTAGTCTCAGACTATCAAAAAACAAACCATCAAATTCTTCTTATGTGAGCTTCAGATCGAAGATTCTTCTTTCTTTTTCTCTGTCTCTATCAGACTTACACTATTTCCTTCACAGATAGAAGAAATGATTTCAAATGCATAAGATTTCTTAGTGTGCTGTTTTGAGCAAGATCCTGTAGGAGTGGTTTATAACTGTTCTCCCACTTTCTGAATAAATAGCTCAATCACTGTGTTCTAAACAAATGCAGGGGGACGTTTGCTTCTATTTATTAGCTAGATCCAGCACAGTAGTTTTCAGAATGCGATTTGTGGAATTCTGAGAGTCTGAGAGCTTTATAAGTCTGCAAGAGGTTGCTCAGAAAAGTGATCTATCAGAGTTGTATTCTTTCTACAGGCACTGACATGTCCACTTATACGGTGATACACACCAGAAAAAAAAAAAAAAAAAAAAAAAAAAAAAGATATAATAATAATAATAATAATAATAATAATAATAATAATAATAATAATAATAATAATAATAATAATAATAATAATAAACTCTCTGAACAGCTCCTTCTTCAACATATGAAAGCAATGGGTTTTCCTTCAGAAATAACCAAGGTCTTTATAAAATCAAGAGTAAGAGTAATGCACAGTCTGCCAGAAGCATTTTGCTGGGCCACACACCCACTGTCTAGACATTGTGCTGTTCTTTAACTTGAGTCCTGAAAAGGACATTTTGAATAGCACTTCAGACAGAGGAAATTTTAGTGCTTAAAGAATATGTGACAACAGGCTTTGATGCCTCACAGAATAAGCTACAGCTTCTAAAAAACTGCAGTTCAGGCCCTAGAGCAACCACATCCATTTAAGTCTTGTTCCCCATCTTATTTGAGATGATCTCAGGACTGAAGTGGGATGGTTGCCTTCATAAATCACACTTCTGGGAGAGCAGGTAAGATGAAAGTGATCGTAAAACAAACAAAACAAACAAAAAAACACAGAACGTTGTTTGTGCTTTGCAATATAAATTCTCCTCATTTTGATAATTTAACAAGAACATTCTTTCATTTTTTAAGAGAAATAAAAATGTTTATAGTGCCTCATAAATCACAGGCCAAGATAATGGATACCCTTCATGTGGAGAAATGTATACATTGTATACACAAGCCATCTCCTTTGACATAGGACAGAGAGATAAAGAAGAATTGGCTATTGCATGGTGTCATGCTAGTTATGTTCATCATTGCAGCAACTAAGGGACACATTTCACCTTCTAATGTGGATTACAAAGCATGAAACGTATCTATGGAAATAATTTCCTTTGCTCCTCTAGCTATGCATACCCATGAAAAAGGGTTGTCATCCCCTCTGTCATAATTCAACCTTCTGTTTGTGCTAAAACTAAAGCATTCATTGGTCCTTGTTAGTACAATACCTGAGCAATCAATAAAGTTAAATGTTTCTATCCCCCCAAAAAAGAAACAAAACAGAGTTGAGCCATCAACTGTGGACTGGAAACAGAGCACAATGACTTGCCCCTGTGTGGTATTGGAAGTCTGCATAAGAGCAGAGCCTGGAGTCAGACCCTCAGACAGCCATTTGGCAGATACTCAAACAGCAATTAACCAGCATTTTTGAAAGATCAGGTCAAAAAATCTGTTCCAAATCCCAAATCACTCTCCTCAAAATCTGTGACCATAATTACAAAGCACGTTTGAGTTTCTGATATCATTCAGAAATGCCTGGTGGTCTGGGAGCAAGGGGAGAGGGGGAGGGGGTGAAGTAGGCGAAGACATCTGTTGAAATAAGTCCCCATAAGTAATGACAATAATGACAATATAGAGTATTAATATAATAAATTTGGGTGCTTTCTGTATCTGTCACACTTGGACTGCATCTTGGGTATTCAAAGGACTATAAAAGATAAGTTCTTGATTTAAATGACCATCATTCAAGCTGCCAAGTGAACATAGAGTTGTTTATGTAGGATCTTTTAAGTGACTGTAATCACTGAATGCATTAGGCTATAATGGAATTACAATCCTTTAAACAAAGAGAGGGTGAGGACGTTCTCCTTTAAAAGCCTTGGAACTAAATTAAAGGTGTTTTTTGTTTGTTTGTTTGTTTTTGTTTTGTTTTGTTTTGTTTTCAGGAATAACAGTACATAGAGAGGAAATAATGAGAACCAGATCCATTGGAATAATGTATCTCAGAAATGTCCAATTAACTAACTCTGATTTTATTCTTTTGGGAAGGAATATATTAATGAAAGAAATTATAGCATTTTATTAACTCTTTAAATTCCAGATACCCAGATAAGGTAGAATTCAACAGCATTCCTTAGAACGTCTAAATATATTTATATATGTATTTTACATAATATTGTACTGGATGCTGTGTGTATAAAAATATGTCTGAGCTTCTGACATGCTACTCATGGCCAAGAAAGGTGTGTTGTGTTTGTTGCTGTGGTGGTTTTGTTTACTTTATTATTATTATTATTATTTATCATTTTGATTATCAAGTGTTTTTGGGAACTGACCAATTGCAGGTATAGCTCTACTCCTGATACAATACATCAATTTATAAGCATAGTCCTAGTCTTACTCTTATGTACACATGAGAAAGGAATATTTTTTCTATTTTATTAAATTTGCAATGGTTCTTACAACACTTTCTTGTACATTATTTACTGTCTCCATCAATTCCTCTACAAATTTGTTCCATATGAATATGAACTAGTTATTCACTACTATGCTGCATTGGACATTGTTTAAAATACTGTAGCAGAGTTCAGATGGTATCACTTTTCACACAAGGAAGGTATATGAACACAGATAAATTTACTTTCTAGTTCTTGAAAACTACATGTGCTATCTATATTTCTGCTCTACGGATCTGCCTTTGAATTCATCTATTCTGCATTGGTACTGCTCAGGCAAAAAAAAAAATTATTTGGTTATTTTTGGAACTCACAGGGTCTTGCTCTTGACACAGTTCCTCAGCATTTCATATTCTGTAATACATTTCTTCTCACAGCCAGGAAGTCAGGTAGAGTTCAGACAAATAAATACTATTTATTTTCATATCAGAACTAAAACCAAACTATTATCATGAATTTCAGTTGGACTCAAATGGACTCAAAACTAATTGAATTAGGATGATTCCAATTACATTTGAATCAGAAGAACTTCTGAACTGGAAACATTATTGGTTCATAGTGGCATCTGACACTTTTAAAACTGGAAAATATTGGAATTGCTGTTTTAATCAGAAATGATAAATGTCAATGCAAAAAAAAAAAAAAAAAACAAAAAACAAAAAACAAAAAAAAACAAAAAAAAAACAACCAACCAACCAAACAAAAAAAAAAAAACAGTACAGTAAATAATGTACAAGAAAGTGCTGTAAGAACCATTGCAGATTCAATATAGTAGGAAAAATCTTCCTTTAACATTTCTACTTAAGAGTAAGACTAGGTAAGACTAGGACTTTTATTTTTTCCTACATGCACTATAAATGCAAGTAAAACTCTTATTTTTTAATTTCTTGAGAAGATCTGAAAAGTGTTCTCAACTAAAGTAGTTGATATGACTAAACAGTATTTACTCCAACCTTTGTAGTGTCAGTTGTATGGTTCAGATTTTTCACCCATTTGCTTCAAAATAAGTAATGACGCAGAGATTAATATTTAAATCAATGACAGTATAGATGACAAAATGACATGGCTTGTGCTTCCACTGAAAATGTTAAGTGTTTTTAGTTTTATTTTCACTGATTGTTCAGACTAGGGTTTGTGAAGAAAAACTAAAACCAACCTTGAAATGTTTTTTTTTTTGTTTCAATTTTTTTTTCCTTTTCACCTAAAACTATTTGATATAGAAGAAAGATTTTGTCTCAGTTTTGTTACAATAAAAATAGTAATAATATTCTTCAATGGTAAGTGGTCTGTGAAGGCAATTTTTGCTGTAATTGAAAGTGCCTATCATTGATTTCAGGGAGCAGTGGATTAGACCTTATATTTTCAAACATTACTGAAGGCTGTGGAGATATGCACACAATAAAGATAAAAGAGTTTAAGCAGTGAAAAGGTTTTCTCAACACACAAACATTTTCTCAAGTTAACCGACTAGTACTTTATCTCTACATCTATGTATACATATACCTGGTACCAACATGTCTGAAGGTAAATTCTCAAAATTTGTACCACCATGATGTATTATTTGCAAAAATGCACTATGAGGTTTTACTCTTAATGCCATTTGAGATCAGCTGATTTTCTTTGCTTTTCCATAATGCAAGACAGTTTCATCCTCTTATTGTATTGTATGAGAGCTTCAGGAGAAAATACTCAGCCCTCAAACTCCATATATCACTTATTTTCCGAGTCCATTTCTATCATGGGTTTGAATATGCCTTTGCATTTAAAAAGAAAACCTGTGCTTCTCAAGGGAGTGTTTTGATGAAGTGAGCTTCTCAATTTTTCCTCCTATAATTGTCTGTTTGTTGTTGTTGTTATTGTGTTAATTTGCTTTAGCTTTTTACCCTAATTAAATTCCCCAGGCATCTCACTTTTCATATAAGGTACAAATTATTACAATTAACTGCTATTAAAATCACAAGAATGCAAGATATTGAGCAGCAGACAGGCAACTCATCATAGTTGGTGCTCTGTAAACATACATCAAACAGATGGTCCCTGCTTCAACAAATTTAACTGATTTTTAATATATCTTCTTAAATCTTGACAGTATTACTTCAAAGGATACCTCTCTTCCCTTCAGATCTAGGTAAGAATAAAAGCATCATATAGCACTAACATATCCAGTCTCACCAGACCTCCTTCTTTTTTTTCTTTTTTTTTTTCCTTTTTTTTTTTCCCATTGGATGATATTGCAGTGATAGGAAAAGTAAGTCTTTTATGAAAGATGCTTTTTAGATAAGACATGGGGAGAGTGTTTTCTAGTATGATTCTTTGCAGAAGGGTCTTGCAAGGATCTGAAACTTTAACTATGATGTAAAGCCACAATTCTTTTTCATACTGCTGATTTCTTTCTCTCAGACCCAGTCTGAACAGACACAAATCCAGGCAATCCATTGGGTCCTGTATTGGATGGAGTCCCAGAGCTGGACACCCTTCATAGGGCACTACTACGAATAAATAAAATATAGGGATATGGAAGAAGTAAGAGTAAGAGTAGATATAACTGGGAGTTATGCTCCAGTGTGTGAGCAAGAGAAGAATGGAAAGAAAATAAATATTTTCAATGGAAAATATTTAATTATCTGTCAGCCTTCTGAACAACTTAATGAAATTAATATTTCATGAAAAACACAATTTTATTGAAAAACTCTACCCAATATCTACTGAAAATTTCCAAACGGCCCTAATAGTCCTGGAAAACAAGATCATACCTTTCTCTCTTGGATGTTAATAGCAATTGGCACAGTCATTTCCTTCTCAGTGACAGAGTTGTTTCTTTAGCTGAAGAAAACTAAATGAAGAAAGCTAAATCTCATGAGACTTCTGCTTCAATCCTCTCTGATGACTACAGTTTTTGTATTTATTTTTTGAAAACACTTCTTACCTCTGCATGGGGGAAAGGGTCCTTTTCCCAGTTACAAAAGTGATTACTTGCAGCCTATTTGAAATGTCAGACAAAAAAGAAAATTGGGGGAAGCAGAGAATCTACAAATAAGGAAAGCAAATAAAATCTTTGTATAAATACTCTGAAGCTGAGTTTTGCACAGCTCTAATCTTTGCTTATAACACACAAGGAACTAGACTCTAATAACATCTAGGCATCAATTCAGGCCCACTAAAGCAATGAAATTCTGATTTAAGACTCCCACAGCACCATCAGCTCAACCCTGTTACACAGAACAGTTATGAAGGCACTTTGTTAGACGATTAGGTGAAATATCTGACAGCCTTCTCAAGATCAAAATACTGTAAATTAAGCACAGTTTTTGTCTTGTTTTGTGCTCCTCTTCTTCCCAGAGGGATTCTTTTAAACTTCTCCAAAACAACTTGGCTGGTAGCAACACATCGTTGCTCGTGCCTGTTCCAAGAGAACCAGTGTTCACGTAACAGAAAATCACACAGACCAAGTGAAACTACTTTTTTTATTGTTTTCATTTTCCCCTTTCATTTTCCCTTTCGTTTTCCTTTTCCCTTTCCCCTTCCTTTTTCCCTTTTTCCTTATTGTTTTCCTTTTCCTTTCCCTTTTCCTTTTTTTTTTTTTTTTTTTTTTTTTTTTTTTTTATTCCTAGAAGTTGCAGTCTTTGTAGATTTGAGTAATAGCTTGCCTCATTCATACACACACCTCTTGGATGTGGTAAAGGCAAGTGACGATATTTGAAAAACAGCAGGGAAAAATAAATTTGTAAGAGTTAAATATAAATCTGACTTAAAGGTAAAGAAAGATCAGACTGCATTTGACTTCAAAGGCCCAGATAAAAATCTAATATGAGGGCTCTTCTAACACTATCTTTTCATATGCATGAGCTTTTGCTTACACCTTTCAGAAAAGATTTATAGAGTTTAGCTGTGCATTTTCCCATAAACTTCATGAGTGCCATGCATCTCAAACCCACAAGCTGTCTGCTTTGAGAATCCTAGCTTGTATGTCTCCTTTAGAACAGAACAGGTGTCTGTAGAAACAACCCCCAGCTTTGCAACTCAATTGCCTTAAATAAGGCTGATAAATCCATAAGGAAGGCAGACAGCTAAATACCTTATTTACAAAACTCTCTGCTGATTGAATTAACTGCAAGCCCATCATGTCATAAATAAGGTAAGTTACTCTACACAGTGTCTTGCAATACGCAGAGAAGGAGTGATGAAATAACATTTTACTGCATAGCAGTAACTTCCATACTTCTGTTTATACAAAATAAAAATTAGTAAACAAAATCCACCTTCAAAGTATTTCAGAGATGTTCAAAGATAATCAGAAAGAAAATACATTCTCCCAATCATATAGTTTTGCACAGCCCAGTTGTATATTCGTACAAAATTGGCAGGTACTCGAAACAATATCTAAGCTTTCTAAAGTAGGATACCTTTTTCAAATGCTCCTTCGATATAACCATTAAAACATTCCTCACTAAAAACCCAGTAATCACACAGTTATTATTAAAGAAGATCCACAAACCTGTTCTCATCAATGTTGCTCACTCAGGAAGAAAAACTGTTATGCTTTCTTTTGATCCTTACTGCCACCAGTTGGACATTGCCTGAGGAAAGAACTATCATATTTGAAAACAGTAGCAATTTTATTTAATTTCAAAGGTGGCAGCTGCACCAGCATCAAACTTTTATTTAAAATCTGGTGATTATTTCATCTTTTTATCACTACCTATTTCTTTTCTCTGAAATGTGTTAAAGATTTGAATACCCGTTTTCACTTGTCATCTTCCTATTTCCTTTCCACATAATTATGAACAATAATTCTCCTATACAGAAACAAAAACCAAAGATATACACTCTCTAATTTATCAATACTAATTGAGGAATACTAAGTGAGGAACTGGTCAGTGTACAAAGAGGAATCAAGATTTTCTAACTTTTCCTATGGCTCATCTCAGTGTCAGCACAGACTCTTCCACCTGCGTGTTTGCTAGTATGTGGTAGGTAGATGTCCCAATGTTTGACTAAATATTTCTACAGTAATGTTGAAAACTCCTCAGAAAAAAAAAAAAAAAACTGTGAGGATTTGGGCAAAATAAGCTCCTCAGATAACCAGAATTAAACATGTATATTACCAACCCCTTCAAATTACTTGTTCTACATCTGATTATTGTGATGTGTATCACTTCTAGCCATGGAGAACAATTATCAGCCTCAACAATATATATATGTTTTTTGTTTCTGCATTTCTGCATGGCTTCTGACAAGTTTAATGGTTATTTTTGGAGTCAGATAATTAATTTCCTGTTCTCTATATCAAGATATCTTCTTGAAATCATATTAATCTTTGTGCTAATAGATAGTTTAATCTTCCCAAATTAGAAAGGTTTGATTTGCTTTTTGGTTAATTGATGTAACTAACCATCTTAATGTTCAAAAATTTTTAGTATATTTAACATATGTGCCAGTACTAGCTATATTTTCCATCACCATATTTTTGCTCAACCTTTAATTGTAGAGCTCTGCAATATGACCCTGTTTAACCCAGAATCTGCTAGCCACACCTTTTGGGCAGTTGGAGCAATAAAGGGATGAGTTCTCATATATGATTGATGAATAGATAGTGATGTTTGTGTACATACATGTACATGTAAGGAAATAAAATGTACATAAAGAAAGGGACCCATATAAAATTGAAGTGTTTATTCTTTGCCTTTAACTTAGTTCTAGGATTTCAAAATGAACCTGTTCAGTAAGCAAGTAACACTATATCTTGTGCTGGGTTGATAGCTCATATCTTATGTTAATTATCTCATGCTAATTTATCATCTACTCTTTCAACATTATTCAGCAAAATTATTCCTGTAGTACTAATAAACATGCATTTATGGCAACTGGGATTGGTTTGCAATCAATACGCAAACAAGAAAATAAATGAAGAAAAAAAAAGTTTTAATATTCAGGAAATTACTCACAAAGAGTAATTGTGCCAGTTCCTGTCAAATGGGTTTAAGTAAAAGCCAGGAGGAAAAGCTAATTGAGTGTAATCTGTGATTTTATTCCTACCTCTGTGCCAAAGGTGTCCTCCCTGCCCTCATTTGACCACAAACAACTTAATTTCTCTGTCTTCAGACTGTAAAATGGGGATGATGTTCTGTCCCTTTAGATTTTCAGTTCCATGGTGTTACATTTTGTTTTAAAGTGTTTTTGCTTGAGGCTTTTAGGTACAATTTAAGTCAGCAATCCTGCCCATTTGATCTACACTTATGAGACAAGTCTACTGTGTTTGGACCACAGTAATGTTGTGTCTTCTTCCTTGCCCACACTGGGCATGATACTTAGAGGGAAATACTGGAGACAATGTCTGAGTTCCATAGTCATTACACAAAGAGGAAAGGGTCTCAATCTGGCTCTTGATGTTAAATTACTGAGGATTTCAGGTAATAAAATATATGTTATCTCAAAACAATGATTTCAAATTCTAAATGGTACCTCACAAAGCCCTAAACAAGATTAGGGACAAATATATTTATTTAATTATTTATTAATGAATATAGCTTAAGCACATGGACAGATAACTTCTTCAGTTCATAGGTCCTACTACTAAGTTCCCACGGTCTGGAAAAAGGGGAAATATAACCCCCATTTTTAAAAAGGGACCCAGAGAACTACAGGCCAGACAATCTCACCTTTGTGCCCAGCAAGATCATGGAGCAGATCCTCCAGGAGGATCTATGCTAAAGATGGAAAAAAAAAGAGGTGATTGCTAACAACAACCAGAGTCAGAGTGCATTAACAAACCATTACAAAAATGCAGGCAAGAATCACAGAATGGTTGTGGTTAGAAGGGACCTCTGGAGATTATCTAGCCCAACCTCCCTGCTTGAGCAGGGTCCCCTAGAATTGGGTCCAGACAGCTTTGGAATACCTCTACGGAAGGAGCCTCCACAGCCTTTCTGGACAACCTGCTCCAATGCTCAGTCACCATCACAGTAAAGAATTTTTTACTCATGCTCAGACAGAATTTCCTGTGTTGCATTTTGTGCCCCTTGCCTCTTGTCCTATCACTGGGGACCACTGAGAAGTGTCTGACCTCATCCTCTTGAAACCCTCCCATCAGAAACTTATGCACATTGATCAAATCCCCCCTTAGCCTTTTCTTCTCCAGAATGAACAGGCCCATATCCTTCAGCTTTTTCTCATGTGACAAATGCTGCACTCCCAAAATCATTTCAGTAGCTCTTCACTGGATTCGCCCCAGGACCTCCAGGTCTCATGTATTGCAGAGCCCATAACTGAACATAGCACTCCAGGTGAGGACACACCAGGGCTGAGCAGAGACGAAGGATCACCTCCCTCAACCTGCTGTCAAAACTTTTCCTATTGCAGCCAAGGACCCAATTGGCCTTCTCGGTCACAATGGCACACTGTTGGCTCATGGTCTGCAGATCCTTCTCCACAAAGACACTTTCCAGCAGGTCAGCCCCCAGCCCCCAGTACTGGTGCGTGGATTTATTCCTCCCTAGGTGTAGGACTCAGTACTCACCTTTGTTGAATTTCAAGAGATTCCTCTCTGCCCATCTCTCCAAGGTTCTCTGTCAAGATCCTTCTGAATTGCAGTACAATGTTCTGGGGTATCAGCCACTCCTCACAGTTTTAAGTCATCAGCAAACTTGCTGAGGAAGTACTCCATCCCTTCATCCCAAGTCACTGATGAATAATTTAAACAATACTGGACCCAGAACACTCTGTGAGCTGGGAATTAACAAAAAGTCAAAGTGGAATTTATCACAAATGCCCTTTTCTATTTGCAATTAAATGTCTTCAGCAGGTGGATGTCTTCTGCCTTCAAGATTTAAGATCACAGCCAACCCTGCTCTCAACAGTCTCAAAACCAATGAAGTCTGCCAGGGGATGTTCTAAATCAAAGGTTTCCATTGCTCCTGTTTGTAAAGTGAAGACTAGTTGCAGAATTCAGAGTAATTGCTGAATCAATCCAAACTCCAGATGTGTTGTGATCCTGATAAGCTGCTATTAATGTTTCTTTTTATGAAAAATATCTGTTTGAACTAGACTGAGATCACCAAAGACTTCCCTTTGGTTTATTTCTGTTCATTGCAATGAGCTGGATTTTCTTATAACCTACTAAATAGCAGCAGGTACTGCAGAAACATATGCAGATATATGCAGACATATATACACAGATTTTAGCAGAGAGAGACAAAGAGAGACTTTCAAGTCTTTATCAGTTTTGAATTCTATTTGAAGGTAATTATATAGCATATGAATAAAGAAAAAAAAATGGGAGGGAGGGAGGAAGGGAAGGGAAGGGAAGGGAAGGGAAGGGAAGGGAAGGGAAGGGAAGGGAAGGGAAGGGAAGGGAAGGGAAGGGAAGGGAAGGGAAGGGAAGGGAAGGGAAGGGAAGGGAAGGGAAGGGAAGGGAAGGGAAGGGAAGGGAAGGGAAGGGAAGGGAAGGGAAGGGAAGGGAAGGGAAGGGAAGGGAAGGGAAGGGAAGGGAAGGGAAGGGAAGGGAAGGGAAGGGAAGGGAAGGGAAGGGAAGGGAAGGGAAGGGAAGGGAAGGGAAGGAATAGTGTTGTATACAAACGAGGGGCAGGCTATGATCCAATGGCCTCATTGTTCTCATCCATTTTTTGACCTTCCCTAAGGTTAAAAGGCCTAATCAACTAACTTAGACTAAACATATGGTTTAGTGGGGACTGTTAGTGTTAGGTTAGAGGTTGGACTCGATGATCTTGAGGTCTCTTCCAACCTAGAAATTCTGTGATTCTGTGATTAATTCAGCAGCATTCGCACCAAAGCTAGGGAAAATGTTTAATGCATCCAGTTGGGATTAAATCAATAGGCCAAACCACAAACTGTAAATTTCTGACATATTTTCGGTATGTTTTATCAGGTGCCCTTTGTGCAGTTTGATGACAAATGTGTTTGCTTTCAGGAAGAGATAAGCAACATTTGCGTGGTAAAGTTAGAAATGTTGAGTTTCATAAGTCTTCTGCTGTGAGAACCTTTTTATCTTTTTCATTTCTCTGAATACTTACTTAGAAAGCCTACTACCAATGCATAAAATTTTCAGAAGATGGGAACAATAGCAAAGTTAAGCACTGCTTCACCATAAATGAACCACTCTTGAAAAATGATGCAGCTGTAGGATGCTTGTACTCTTTAGAAGATGAAGAAACACCCTGTATCATTGTCATTTTGGCTTACCGTTGGAGTTGACGTAGGCCAACTGGCTAAAACTATTTTCTGACTGTTGTTGAAGAGCTGACAAGTCAAGCCAAGGGAGACAATTTGACAGGAAAACAACCAAGTAACAATGCCTGCAGTTAGAATTTATTTGTAGATTAGACAAATGTAAAGAAACTGTTATATACTTGCCTTGTTTCAGAAAAAAAAAAAAAAATAATAAAAAGGAAAATCTATCTGAAAAACAAAACAAAAGCGAAAATGTTTCTTTACACCTTTGTGAATATTATTATAATTGTATGAAACTCTTCCCAACTCTTCCCAGAATCAGTCCAAATCACAAGCTCATTCTTGTGAAGTAAAGAATTGTGGGTGAGAAGGGTGACAAACCACCATCTGTTTTTTGTTTGTTTGTTTGTTTTGTCCTTTAAATGCCTGTCTGCCAACAGTGTTTGGAATTCAGAGAGAAATGGATAAATTGCAGTCTCATCTCCCTATCTGCCTGGGAGACATTCCTCTCTGAGGAATCACTGGGGGCAATTATACTTATTCATCTGCTGGTCTACTTCTAGGTAAACTGCCTTATTGGCTATACCCAGTCTATATGGGCTGGCCAGAGAGAATATACGAGAGCTTAAAATTACTGATCTAACCTAGTGAGATCTCTGGTACTCACATATTCAAAACTACACACATTTAAAGAAAGATCTGACATGGACTTTTATTTCACCAGGCTGGAGTCATGCTAACTCTGAAGCAAAGCATTTTTGTACTCTGCTACAATAATTACAGAAAATGTCTGACATTTGTTTTGTCTTCCTTTTAAAATAGTAAGATATCTGTCTGTAAGTGATTAGTCTTGATGCAGGAAAGACAGAGTAAAATTCTTTGGCCTTTCATACTCAGGTGAGCAGACAAATTCCTGCAAAAGCTTTTCCATTTCTACCTTGCAGCAAGGCTCAGTTCTCAATGAACTCACAGAAAGGCATCATTAAGACTGCTCACTGTAGTCCCATTTTCTCTAACTGATGTTAGGAGGGCTACAAACAGCTTCAATTTCAAAAGCCAGATCAGTTTTTCCACATGTATTAGCTTTTAAACACATGCTTAAATTTATACATAAAATTTGTCATCAATCTGCAAATGACTAAGTTCTAGCAGGTACCTTTATTATACTTCCATGTTTTGTTTAACCAACTCTAAGCATCAATTTATGGGATTTTACTTGAAGAGTTATTTCTGGCAAATATTTCTCAGAAGTAGGAAGTAGCACAGAAGTAGGAAGTGTTCTGTACCTTTCTAGTCCGGGTGCTTTCAATATCTTTAGAAGGATATTTAGAATGAAAAACAGCAATAAAAATAATGACTATTTTAACCCTAAGTTTGCATTTTAACATTAATTTTAATACAGTTTAATACTCTTCTGTTAGAGACTAAAAGGAAACCCTCATATTCATATAGCCAGTGCCAGAAGACTCAATCTACAAAAGACATGTCAACTTTTATCACGTACATTAAATAGATAATCCTGTGAGATTATATACATTATATTTTCCTTAATGTGTAGTTGCAATTGCAAAACAGTCTTCCCAGTAACATTTCATCTAGCACAAAAAATAAAATGATAATGTTCCATTAATAGCAATGGAAGCATTGTAGCTAAAAGAAAGTAGGATTGACTGATATCTTTTTCTAAAATAGTCAGGGTAATTGATGATTAAGAGAGGGAGAGAAGGGAAGAGAGAGAAAGGACCCATTATCTCAGTGATTGATATAGGCCCTTTTCTAATTACATCAGCCCTTTCCAGTGGAGACAGGTCATGGTACTTATAGATCTGCAGCTACAGTTTTAAGAGGATTTGACAAATAACTATAATTTAAAATAAAGTTATTAAAAAAGAAAGATAAGATGGATGCTATACAACTTTTTTTGACATGTATAGGCCATCAAAGTAAGAATTTAACTTTTTTTTCCACAGTTTTGAATATGACAGGATTACATTTGGAGATCTGTTTCACCGACATTAGAAAAAGAAAGTGGTAAGAACAAGACAAAAAGCTTTTCTAGTATTTGAAAATTGAATGGATTTCCTTAGAACTAAATGAGGTGGGTGCATGTGGTTCTCTTTAGTCTCTACTACAGATTACTGCAAAACAAGGCAAGGTTCTTAGGCATCTGGTAGTTATAGCTTTAGAGAATGAATGCCTATCCACAGCAAACCACATATTTCATTGAGGTCCCCATGACTGTCATAATGAACGAAAAATGTAACCTTAGAGGGGGTGGAGACTGATATTCAGATACATTATGATCTCTCGCATTTTGTTTGGAGATCTCTGTGCTCAGATTTTCTTAAAGAAAGATCACTTAAAAACATGAATATTATTGAAATTAGTCATAAAAATCTCTGGTTACTATAGAAACAAACCAACGTTTTCCTTCCTTTAATTCCTGAAATTTGTTATTTAATTTTTAAAATAGAGTTAAATTATTCTAAAAGCTGTAAAACACTAATAAGTCTGGTTCCAACCTATGAACAATCTGTGAAAAGAATACTAGATGACATAAATGTGAACATAGCCAACAAAAGAGCAACATTTCCCACTACTGGCATGTTTTTAACTCTCAGAGTTCCCCTCAGACATCTAAAAGAACAAGTTAGACATCTGTCATGAACAGTACTTTCACTGTTCATCCTGCCCTAAGAAACAAGATGTAACTGGACAAACTATTGGGATTGTTTCCTTGTCTTATTTTTATGACTGAAAAAGCCAAAAAATACACTACATGGAATGAGATTATTTAAGTTTAAATTTCATAGCCACAATTCAAAAAATCAGTTTTTACACCAGGTTTTTATTTAAGTTAATTGACAAAAGCTTTCAGGCTTTTCACAGAAAATTCCAGTTACATGGCTCTTAAAGACTATGTTTGAAGAAAACAGTAATGTTTGTTGTGAATTTCCTTTTACAAACAAGGGTCATAATCGTGTCTTGGTTTCAAGAACAAACAGATATAGAAATATTATTTAAAGTGTCATTTTGTTTGCTTGTTTTGGAACAAACAACTCTCTCTTCCCCTTACTCCATTTTCTCATATTCTCTTGTTATTAAGCAACATGTTTGTTTCATCATGTTTGGTTTTAATTTTAATTTCATTTTGATTTGTGTGTGTGTATGTGTTTTATGTCTTTTTCTCTCTCTCTCTTCCTTTTTGAGAGATTTATAAAATATAAATGAAAATTCCCAAAACTTTGCATGAGAAGCTTTATTTCCTCATGAAAGAATTGCCCTGCTCTAATAATTATAATTCCTACATAAAAGAAATTAAAATATTCCAGTGTTTTGTGTATATTGTAAAAACTCCTATAAACAGTTCAAAGTGATATTCTGAAGTAAAAGGAACATATATTGTCTATGTTATGATTTTAGTTCAGTATATCTGAACGTGAGTATGGTAGAGAAATCAGATGAATATGGTAGAGAACACTTTATTAATCCAGATTCCATCTGAAACTGCTATTTAAAAGTGAACTGTGGTCCAGGAAGATAAACCTAGTAACATTTTAAGATATCTGGTATATCTAAGCTTTCTACAGGATGTTGGCAAAGACCTGTGGATGACCATACCCTTCTGCAGCAAGAGCCAAAGGCCAAGAAAGATATTCTAATGATTCTAAGATGTGTTTAGCGCCTCAATTTCTTATTCTTGCTTTAGACAACTACACTTCAGTGCGTTTTCTTTCTGTTTTACATACACCCATAAAACAAAGCAGTTACAGTTTAGTCAGTCCAAATTTTAATCACAAAGCACATGGTAGAAATAATAAAGAGGACTAACCATAGCTCACAGATTCTGATAGTATAAAGATAATTGTTAAGTCACAACTTGGCATTATTTTAATTGAAGCCATGGATAGATCCTCAAAGCTTAATGCTAATTTTTTTCCCTTTTGCAATAAATCATCATAAACAGGATGGAGTTCAAATTCTACCACAGAACCTACATCAATAGTGAGATCAGATCAGTACAGACCAGAAAGAATGTAAGTTGTACCTTGGTGAGAAAGGCAGGTGACAAAAGATACAAATCTTCCTTAGAAAAAATGCCCATAAAGCAGCCTTATCATTTCTGCTGTTGGCATATATAACAATTACCTCCTCCTGTCCTTAGTGATGAATCAAGTTGAAATCAATGTGTAGGTCTAAGCTCTACTAGGTACTTTTAAAACTCTTTACACTTCTTATTCTATACACAGAGTGGTCACTAACATTTTACTGTAGCCTGCTACAGGCAACTATGAGCTATTTGAAGAGCTAAATCACAGTGAAGAGGAACATTAGCATTGGTTCATGCACCATCTTGCCTCTGTACTTAGGAATAATAATAATAATAAAAAAAAGGATAATGCAAAACTGGAATGAGTTTAGGAAGAAAACAAGTAATTAAGTCCATTCTATAAATGCACATTTGCGGAATAGAACTGATTAATAATAATAATTAAAATAAAAATAAAAACAGAGCCATAATAATTTGAATATGCTTGCTTAAAATCAGAGGACCTATGACACATTATATCACATGAAAGAAATGTGTTATTAAAAAGCACAGATTGTCCACAACATCCATTACTTTTTCTTATTATTTTTTAACATAGAATAAATTATTTGGAAAGAGGATAATTGAAGAATAAGAAGTGGTGGTAAGAGGACAGCATAAAGGTATGCTCTTACAAAAGAGAAAGCAGAATTACTTAATTCATGATGAAGAGCAGGGAGGAATAATAATAATAATAATAATAATAATAATAATAATAATAATAATAAACGTTCTGTCTGTTGGCTTTCCAAAGAAAACAATGTAAACATCATCAATCATCACTGAAGCATTAAAAGCTGCCCAAGAAAAAACTTGTAAGCAGTATATCAAAGAAAATATTTAACAGAAAATGAGACATCCTTCCCATGTTTAACTCTCATCTTGACATACATCTGTCCATGTTCAAATGACTGCAAGCATCAATACAACTTTGAGAGAATGCATATTAGAAGTAATGAAGGTGAAGTACCCAAAGGATCATGCCCCTTTTATAGGCCAAGAATGCTCATACAGTGTCTCTCTCCTTTTGAAAATCTGGATAAACAGGTAAATGCAATTTTGCTTATAAAACATTTCTGGCCTGACATGAATCAGAAAGTGATGCCCTAAACATGTACCAGAGCTTCCTAAGCAGGATCAGGGCTAACTCCCTTCACTCACATGGAAGTATGGACTTGTCTGTGAAATTAGGATGCTTGCAAATATGAGTTAGGCTTGTGGGAATTCCTAGCATTATAGTGTATAATTTTAATCCCTTTAAAAAACCTTCACATTATATCTTCATCTATTAGACACATGTCACACCTCATCCATTTTCAAATTGGATTACAAATATATAAATCAATCCAAAGAATTATATCCCAAACAGGAAGATCTGAACTTTTTATTTTACTTTTATGGATTTTGTCACACTGGGATTTCTGGTTTGCAGTTGGCTGGGAGGAAATAATACAATTTCTCTCAATTGTGTTTATTTGCAACTCACTCTTAGAAAAATAGCCAACCTGAAATAAACCAGGGAGAAGGGAGAAGGGAGAAGGGAGAAGGGAGAGGGAGAGGGAGAGGGAGAGGGAGAGGGAGAGGGAGAGGGAGAGGGAGAGGGAGAGGGAGAGGGAGAGGGAGAGGGAGAGGGAGAGGGAGAGGGAGAGGGAGAGGGAGAGGGAGAGGGAGAGGGAGAGGGAGAGGGAGAGGGGTCTAAGCTAACACCATCCAACTGACATAATGCAGCACAATAAGAATTTGTAGCTATCATGTAAATTGAATCATTCAAAGGATTTTAATTGTTCTTTAGAATACAATAAACATTTGAAAGCAAATGTGCAGCTTTATGCAGCATGTCTCATTGGAGTAATTCAGACCATTCATAAGAGAAGATCTCAAGATTTACCACCTACACCA
Organism: Anas platyrhynchos; assembly: GCF_047663525.1. NCBI lineage: Eukaryota > Metazoa > Chordata > Aves > Anseriformes > Anatidae > Anas > Anas platyrhynchos. Next base: position 6,494,688 of record NC_092588.1, read on the forward strand.
TTTTTTTCAGTATGTTACTCATGGAGCAACAACAGCAGAGGGTGGTCCATTCATAAAAATGAACATATTTATACATATGGAGCAGTAGTGGCACAGCCCCCTTTTTATTTTTGATGGCTGAAAAAATGTTTTGATTAACATCCCTGTGAAAGAACATACTGAACAAAATGTTCCATTTACTTTTAGTTATATAAATGATAAGCTAAGGAACAAGGTATTTTTAGATGGTTAGGTGCACTTTTTATTTTTGTTTAATTGGAAATTAAAGAAAAAAAAAAAAAACAATTTTGAGAAATTATGATCCAGCTAGGAGTAACAACATGAAAAAAGAAAAGGCAATTGAACTTAGACTTAAGGATGGTGGACTCAGGGAACAAAATCATTCTCTGGTGTATCAAAACAAGTATTTTCCTTTGGCGAGTCTGCTTTAAGAGAGGGATCAGCATGAAAACACTCTTGTTTTATTGTGTTCCTTGACAAAGAAAAGCTAAATCCTGTAAGGTGCTTGTCTTTGTTTCTTATGCACATAGAATCACAGAATCATTTAGGTCAGAAAAGACTTCCAAAATCAAGTCCAACCATTAACCAAGCACTGCCAAGTCTGCCACTAAATCATGTCCCTAAGCACCACATCTACATGTCTTTTGATTATCTCTTGGACTAGTGACTCAAATACTTCTCTGGGTGGCCCATTCCAAAGCATCACAACCCTTACAGTGAAGATTTTTTTTCCTAATATCCAACCTAAGGCTCCCCCAGTGTAACTTGAAGCTATTTGCTCTTGTCCTATCACTTGTTGCTTGGAAGAAGAGACCAATCCCCACCCTGCTACAATGTCCTTTGAGGTAAAGAGTGACAAGGTCTCCCTTAAGCCTCCTTTTCTCTGGGTTAACCAACCCCAGATCCGTCAATTGCTCCTCATAAGACTTGTTCGACTTGTTCTCTAGAACTTTCACCAGCTTTGTTGCCATTCTTTGGACACGCTCTAGTACTGCAATTCCCTTCTTGTAGCGAGAAGCCCAAAACTGAACACAGTATTCAATATGCATCATCACCAGTGCCGCATACATGGAAACAATCAATCACTTCTCTAGTCTTGCTGGCCACACTATTGCTGATACAAGTCAGGATGATGTTGGCCTTCTTGGACACCTGAGCACATTGATAGCTCATATTCAACTAGATATCAACCAATACCCCCAGGTTCCTTTCTTCTGGGTAAATTTCCAGCCACTCTTTTCCCAGCCTGTAGCACTGTATGGGGTTATTGTGCCCCAAGTGCATGACCTGGCACTTAGCCTAGGCGAAACTCATATAGTTGGCCTCAGTCCATTGGTCCAGCCTCTCCAGATCCCTCTGTAGAGCCTTCCTACTCTCAGCATATCAACATTCAGGCCTAACTTGGTATTGTCTGTAAACTTACTGGGGGTGCACTTAACCTCCACATCCAGATCATTGATAAAGATACTGATGAGAATTAGCCCTAAAACTGAGCTTTGAAGGACACTACTGGTGACCAGCCTCCAAACGGATTTAAATCTATTTAAATCCAATTTCTTTGGGCTGAGCCACACAGTCATTTTTTTTTTCCAGTACAGCAAACATCCATCCAAGCCATGAGCAGCCAGTTTCTCTAGAAGAATGATGTGGGAAACAGTGTCAAAAGCTTTAGAAAACGCTAGGAAGACAACATCTACAACCTTTTCCTCATCCACTATGCACATCACCTTCTCGTAGAAGAACAGGTTAATCAGGTAGGACCTGCCTTTCATAAACCCATGCTGACTGAGCCTGATCACCTCGTTGTCCTATATGTGCCAAATGACCTTCTCTAGCACCAAAGTCAGACTGACAGGCCTGGGGATCCCCAGGTCCTCTTTTCAGCCACTGCTCTGGTCCGTAACTTCTCATTATAGACAAAAGGTCAATTATTTTTTTCAACTTTATTTCCATTTGGTTCCTCCTAAAAAGAAAGACCTGTTTTTGGTGACTGAGGGTTGATATAGGAGTGAAATGTTCATGCATTCTCTCCCCAGACGATTAGTATTTAAGGACTGAAAGAAATAATAGTATTTAAGAAGAAATGACACATTTTCAGTAGGCCTTAGGTGTGAATATTAAGCTCATCTTCCCCAAAAAAAAGTCAATTTGACCACTTGAACAGAGATCTTGGAAGTAATATATCTAAAACTTGGTCTGTTCTCCCATGTGCCGAGTGACAGGATGAGGGGAAATGGGCTAAAGTTGTGCCAGGGGTGTTTTAGGTTGGATATTAGGAAGAACTTCTTTACTGAAAGGGTTGTTAGGCATTGGAATAGACTGCCCAGGAAAGTGGTTGAGTCACCATCCCTGGAGGTCTTTAAAAGACGTTTAGATTTTGAACTGCATGAAGTTTAACAAGGCCAAGTGCCGGGTCCTCCACCTGGGATGCAATAACCCCAAGCAGAGCTACAGGCTGGGAGATGAGTGGTTGGACAGCTGCCAGGCAGAGAAGGACCTGGGAGTGATGGTGGATAGTTGGCTGAATATGAGCCAGCAGTGTGCTCAGGTGGCCAAGGCCAACAGCATCCTGGATTGCATAAGAAACAGTGTGACCAGCAAGGCTAGGGAGGTGATCATCCCCCTGTACTCAGCTCTGGTGAGGCCGCACCTCGAGTACTGTGTTCAGTTTTGGGCCCCTCGCTACAAGAAGGACATCGAGGTGCTCAAGCGGGTCCAGAGAAGGGCGACGAAGCTGGTGAGGGGCCTGGAGAGCAAGTCCTATGAGGAGCGTCTGAGGGAGCTGGGCTTGTTCAGCCTGGAGAAAAGGAGGCTCAGGGGGGACCTTATCGCTCTCTACAGATACCTTAAAGGAGGCTGTAGTGAGGTGGGGGTTGGCCTGTTCTCCCACGTGCCTGGTGACAGGACGAGGGGGAATGGGCTAAAGTTGCGCCAGGGGAGTTTTAGGTTGGATCTTAGGAAGAACTTCTTTACTGAAAGGGTTGTTAGACATTGGAACAGGCTGCCCAGGGAGGTGGTGGAGTCACCATCCCTGGAAGTCTTTAAAAGATGTTTAGATGTTGAACTTAGGGATATGGTTTAGTGGGGACTGTTAGCATTAGGTCAGAGGTTGGACTCTATGATCTTGAGGTCTCTTCCAACCTAGAAACTCTTCTGTGATTATGTGAATTTAGCGATATGGTTTAGTGGAGGACTTGTTAATGTTAGGTCAGAGGTTGGACTCGATGATCTTGAGGTCTCTTCCAACCTAGAAACTCTTCTGTGATTATGTGAATTTAGCGATATGGTTTAGTGGAGGACTTGTTAATGTTAGGTCAGAGGTTGGACTCGATGATCTTGAGGTCTCTTCCAACCTAAACAATTCTGTGATTAAAAGGTGTAAAGGTTAAGTGACTGAACAAGGAAATCATTTAAAAAGAGATTGGACTGTGCACTTAGTCACATGGTCTAAACATTTGGGCAGACCTGTGCGGTGCCAGGATTTGGACTTGATGATCCTTATGGGTCCCTTCCAACTTGGGATATTCTATGATTCTATGATTCTAGTATCAAATGAATATGGAATATTGACCTTTAAAAAGTTTATTGCTGGGGTCCCCATGCTATCATTCAAGCATATCTATCTATAACTGTGAAGATATTTCAAGGTATCAGTATTATTTGGAGCAGGGAATTCTATTTATTTAAGATTACCTGTTCCTAATTGTCAGAGGCATTATCCTCTGTAAATAAATCATCAGAGCCATTTTGTATTAAACTCTATTGCTTTCTGACTTGAAACTTTTAAATAAATCCAAAAGCTAGAACCTTACTACAGTGCATCAAACAATTTTCTTTTCAAATTGACAAGTTCTGTAGAAATCAGTGTCTCATTTTTATGTGTACTGTTAATATTCCAAAATCCAAAAGTTTAAATACCCAGAAAAATCACTCAGGAATTTTGTTGCTTTTTACATCAGAATAAATATTCTGCTCTTTCAATCCATTGTATAACCAGAAAAGAAAATATCAGGAATGAAGCCTGGCAAGATGGTACTATTTGTCCTCATTTCTCTCTTTTTAATGACTTTAGTGAAAAACAAGAATGACAACACAGAAGAAAGAACTCTTTAACTTTATTTACTAAATAGGCATAACAGTATAACTTCAAAAGTGTCTTTGAAAAGGCTAACATAGTGTTTGCCAAGACAATTCAGATATAGATTCTGACCTTACTTTTGCCAAAGTAGCCAGATGTAAATCCAGAATCTTCACTGGAGAGTAAATGATATCAGAATGTGTCCCTCTGCATCAGTCATCTGTCATTGACACACAAGCCAGCTATAGGGATTTCATAGTAGCCTCTCTTGAGGCTACTCTTTCATTTTCAAGAAACACAGTTCCAATAAAATCTGTTTTTTCTGTACCTGAAAATAAATAAATAAATAAATAAATAAATAAATAAATAAATAAATAAATAAATAAATAAATAAATTTCCTTCTGAGGTGAAAAATATTAGGTGCACCTAAGCTGTCTCACCAGGAGGTTAAATCAAATCTCTTGTGGATGAAAGGAGAAGTCAGAATGTAATCTATAGAGGTAATGGGAGAAGGCCCCGGGAATTAGTCTTGGAGAAGGAGAAGGGGGAGATGAAGATGAGGACAAGACCCCAGAGCTGGAAGCGGTAGAGGAAATTTCTGTAAAGCTATTGAAGAGACCATACAAATGGCCAAGAAAAACAAAGACACATCGAGATAGGGTATTAAGAAGTACTTATTGGAAGGAGAATATATCCTGGTATTACGACAGGACCACATGGTTCCCTTTAGGGTTTGAAGTCATTGAAAGGGGCAGTATCTTTCCTTTTATGACATAATTTATAAGTCACATCACCACAGCAAATTGCGATTGCATGTGAATTATGTGTCCATGCCGAGGTGTTGGCAGGGGAGTTGCAGGGACTCTGTGGGCAGAGGCTGGGTCCCTGCTAGACTCAGACAGTTCCAGCTGGCTCCAATGGCCCCACGGCAGAGCCCAGCTGAGCCTAGCACTGAGCTGGCAGCGCCTTGGGGAAAACAGATTTCTGAAAGGGCAGAGCGGACACAGACTGAGGAGGAGGCCCAGGACGAGGGAGAAGCAGCAGAGGGCCCAAGCCCCAGGAGGAGGAGGGCAGGAGGGGCTTCAGGCCCACAGGCAGCAGGGATTCCCCGGCAGCCCTGCAGAGCCCCCGCTGGAGCAGATCTCCACCCTGCAGCCTGGGGAGGGCCCACGCCGCAGCAGGGGGACATTTCCTGAGGGAGCTGCGGCCGTGGGGAGCCCCCGCAGGAGCTGGGTGTTCCTGAAGGGCTGCAGCCCAGGGCAGGGCCCCCGCTGGAGCAGAGCCACGGGTAAAGAGGAAGGAGCTGCCAAGAGGACTGACTGCAACACCCATCCTAACTTTACTAGATTTTCTGTGTTTCTTTCTAATTTGTATCTATTTATGTGAGGGAAAATGAAATAATTTAATATGTGGAGTCTTATTCATAGATGCTTTGCAATACTGCTGTTTTGCAGCTGACATGGATGCATACTTTAGTAAGAAGGACAGTTCACTTTCATGAAAGCATTTAGTCATATTCCATAATCCTAAATAAGCCTAGAATCATGGTCACACTCATACAACATTGAGATTAGACAAAAGATATGAGACCTGATTCTGTACCAAGTTACTCTGCTTTAGGTCCGGTAGGTGCGTTCTAATTAACATTTGTCTCAGTGAAAGGAAAATGAAGTCCATATTTATACATCTACCTAGATTAGTTTGGATTTGCTTAGATTAGGTGAAATTGTCCTATGCATATGTAAAAGCGATGAGGTGAGGGCTGTAGGAGTGTGAACATATTACTGGTAATAAATCCTCTTCAATACTTAAAAAATTAAATTCTCATCAGTTGGTACATAATAGTTCCATTGTCATTGACTTAAAAATAAAATGACCTGATAGGAAGGAGACACTTTCACTATTGCCATTACCTGCTATTGAAAAATGTGAATTACTTTCAGGCAGTAGAGGATTCCACTTGCAATTAAATTAGCAGTAGTGGACATTTCACCCACATCCAGGGAGATCACTGAAGAGGGAAAAAAGACAGATTCTAATTTATCACAAGCTGCTGGTTCCTTGTGAAAGAGACAGGTTTAAACTATTCTTGTCCATTTTCTGAAACCCACAGGAGCTTGAAAATTATCTGATCATCTAACTGAATGATTTATAACTCCCTTTTGGCCCCACACAAGGATTTGCCCCCAACAATTAATCTTCCTGGATATAATTGGAGTTAAAATTAAAGCTACATTGCTCCTCAATTCATTGGGATGAACTTGGCATGGTCTTTTGTAACAGTTTCAGGTAGCATACCCATTAAAAATAGGACACGATGCCATGTTTGGCTGGCCAAAAATGAAAATGAGGGAGGGAAAATTAACACAAATAACATCCTTTTATCAAGACATCAATACCTTCCAGCTGCTCAGTTCTATAGTAGCAAATTGCCATAGTAGCAATTACCTGATATTGGTAAAATAAAGGTATTCTTAAGCCCCAGTGGTATAAAGCACAGTGCAATGCAATGCAATGCAATGCAATACAAATAAATAAATAAATAAATATAAGAAATCCTCCTCCCAGTTCAGAATGAAGAATTGGTAAATAGAGCTAGACATGTTCACAGGCCACAGGAGACTCTTCTGGGTTCAGGAAAATAAATAAATAAATAAATAAAATTTTAGCCAATGGAACGACTGCATAATTTTCAGAGAATAAGCATAAAGGGTAACTTTTCATAAAAGCCGTTAGACACCTTTGCAAATAAGGTTGTCCAGCAAAAAAAAGTGCAAGCCCATGTAGTAAGGTTAACATTACAGCTTCTTTGAAATGGAGACTGCTTTCCTTCCCACAGCAGTGTCCTGTGGGGAATCTCACCCTGAAGTTTCATTGATAATTTTTTCTGCTTGGCTTCTTTTTCTTTTTCTTTTTTTTTTTCATTTTTTCATTTTTTTTATTTCCTGTGGTGTTTTTTCAGTCAAGATGAGTAATCAAGACAGTGTAAACAGAATCCTTTTGCTGAAACTTAGGAATTCAATGCCATTTGAGAATGAAACGTCCTTCCTGACTCACAACTGTGACTCCAGTGGGACATGGGTATTGTATAAATCTCTTTGTCACATGGACTAGTCTCAGGTAGATGTTTTCATAGAATCATAGAATCATAGAATATCCTGAGTTGGAAGGGACCCTTAAGGATCATCAAGTCCAACTCTTGACACCGCACAGGTCTACCCAAGTTCAGACCATGTGACTAAGTGCACAGTCCAATCTCTTCTTAAATTCAGTCAGGCTCGGTGCAGTGACCACTTCCCTGGGGAGCCTGTTCCAGTGTGCAACCACTCTCTCTGTGAAGAACCCCTTCCTGATGTCCAGCCTAAACTTCCCCTGCCTCAGCTTAACTCCGTTCCCGCGGGTCATGTTTTGGACAGTCTGGTGTGAGATGAGATTGAGGTCACACCGTTCACACTTCAGCCGTAGTAGTCAAAAAAATTTTCAAGAGAATACTGCTCAGCAGAGGAAACCCTTTAATTGACACCATAGAATAATGTTACTTTCCAGATATACAAGGGTGCTAGCATTTATACTAAAACCTTATTTGCCTCATTTTACTTGCTAGTGGTAGAATTTCTCAGCATTCAATGGGAGAAATTCTTTAACATCAATGAATTACTGAGATAGACAAGAAGTCTGGAATCATAGAATCTTAGACTGATTTGGGTTGGAAGGAACTTTAAAGATCATCTAGTTCCAACTCACCTTCCATGAACAGGGAGGATTTTCCTCTTTTGTGCACTTTCAGGGCAGAATACCATCCAGGAGGAATGGTATTATGGACCTGCTGTTGACATTCCATCTTCTGCTTCATGCCAAGACAACACAAACTCCTGCTGTGTAGTTTGACCTACATCCCAGTGCTCAAGAAGAGAAACTCCAGGTGTGAAGACTACACCTGGAGAGATAGAGGATTTAAATTTTACAATAAAATTTCACATCAACTTTGGTCAGTCTTGATGCAATCTAATTATCAGTGAGCACCATATTTTCTAGAAGCATGAGAGTATTACAGGCCAATAATAATGGGAGTAAGACCCCATTTTAGAAAATAAATAAGGACAATATTAATCTCTTTGAGATTGGGGCTCATGACCCCGCTTTATGAAGAGAAAAGCAGCTATACCCTTATGAATATCTTCTTACTAGTAACCTGTCTTTCAACAGCATTTTTGTCTCAAAGAAACAGTCACCATTAAGAACAGCTCTCCTTCTATGCTCTCTCCATCATAAAAGACATTGAAAACTACACAAGGATAAGGTTATCATTTTACTCAAAGAAGTATGTTGCTGCCAGTGAGCTAAGAGCAACAGCAGTGAAAGCTTTTGCAGTTTTCCTCTGTGTATTACTATATGAGCATTATCAATAAATAGGACAGTCTGTAACATTGTCAGTAGGACGTTCATAAAACAGTCACAAACATGAAAATATTTTCTTGCATCACAGACCTCAGACCAAGCTCCCTCTCCACTGATTCAAGTGCTGTACATGTCCACAATAAAGAGCCCCTTAACAGTTTTGCAACCCATCTATATAAAATATACCATCTTTTAAGAGTGGAAAATTATAAGAAAACAAATTTTAAGATTCAATCATGCACAATAGATTTCTACAAACCATATTCAGACCAGTATATGAGTTATTTAAGGCAGACTTAGTGAAGAAGCTCCTTCCTCTCCTAAAGGTTGTATTTGGTCCCTTAAAGAGCTTTCCAGTTCCCTCTGTCAAACTTCCTGCTTGTTGTCACCTAGAAAGATAAGTGAAGCAGGCTGTTCTATCTGAAAGTCAGATTTCTGGAGAGAGCAGTACTAGAAATGTCCATCAGAGGTCACAAGATAATATTTGCCCCTGCAACACTCTTCAAGAAATGTGATCCTTCTCAAATACTGAATAGATTTCAAATTGGAAAAGGTAAATTAAGGTAAATAAGATGCACCTTTGATGAGAAGAGGAAATGAACTGAGGAAGAATCTACCTAAGTGCATTGTGATTTGGGTGTTGTTTTTTTTTTTCCCCCTTTTACTGATCTAACAATGAAGGATTACAGTAAAGCTTTACCAAATAATGAAGACGTATGACATAAGGGAATGAAAACTGCTCAAATTGTCAACGCATTTTGTTTTTCTGCTCAGTATAAATCTTTTCTTTGCAGATGCAGATGTTATTCATTATATTGTAGATAAATTCAGAAATGTAGTTTACACTGATTTAGCATTGTACTTAATTGGTTTTAAATCTAATGCACTGCAATAAGCCTTAAGTGCTACTTTGCTGTGAAATTTAAAAGTGAGCCATACTGTAACTTTGCCTTGGTAGGATTTCTTTGTAAGGAAATATGCTTCATTTCTACAGCCTCTCACTGGGAATATAAAAAAAAAATAAAAATGTAGATTTCTTAAATGACTTCAGTTTCTAAAAGCTCATATTTGAGGATGGCATTATATGTGGGGTTAAGGTCTCTGAGACAGCTACAATAGCAAATCTGGAATCATGACATTGAGCATTTAGCTCCTAATAATGCAAAAAATGCATCAGACTATCAGCAAGTGACAGCTGGTGCTCTGGAGCAATGGATGTCTTAGAAGCACAAAGGAAAGCAACACAAAATACCACAGACATTCTGCAGATCCAAACAGCCCGTATCTTCTGCTGCCTAGACTTGAAAACACAGGACTACTTTTGTCCTCAATAATATATAGTTTCTCATTAAGAGCCAGGATATTTTGCCTATTTGCATTTTTGTGATATCATCCTTTCTGACTCCCACTCACAAAATGCATTTTTGATATGCATGAATTCTCAAAGGTAATGAGTTGTAATTACTATTTTTCAAACAGTAATTGTCTTGAAGATGAGCTACCAAGCACATTAATATGGCAGTCCAACTACTAGTAGGCATCTATTAATCCATGATATTTTACATTTTTCCTTTCTTTTCATTGAGTTCCTAAATGACTCCCTGTGCAGAATCTACCTCCTAAAGAAAGGTTAGAACATTCGTTTTCCTTTATAAAAATTGTTTAAGCAAATATATTGGCTCTTCAGATGTTGAAATCTCCCTCTTTAAAAACTTTAGCCAAACTCAGATAAAACCCAAACATCTTCATTTTTCTCTTTTTAAGGTAAAATATTTAATATATTAAAAAAAAAATAGTAGTAATAAAAATATACTTGATTATGATGTTCTAAATAACTTTTGACTGGTAACCTTCAAGTGTTTTATTTCTCTTAAATTGAGGTATCAGATCTTTGTAATCTTTATATATGACCTTCTATTCCATTACTCAGTAATTCTTTGTAAGTTATAAAACACCGCAAAATAAGATTAGGGGATGAAGAGGGAAATAAAAACTCATTCATTTATAACATTAAAGAAAATATCAAGTCAGGTAACATCCTCTCTGTGAAGAAGTGTATAGGAATTTTACTCAGGACTTAAAGTAAGAAAAACACAGGGCAGAAATTGAATTTGGCTGTTGTTTGTGGCATTAGAGAGCTGTCCAACCATAGCAATGCCAGTTCTACATGCAGCCTAAAAATAAATGTTCATGGAAGTACTTACATTGAAAAAAAAACCCTGCCATTACTATAGGAAACATACTGGATGGCTTGAAGTCAGACTAGATGAGGACACTTTTATCTCATGCACTAATTTAGATACCAGAAGTGCTCCAGTTATTCAGAGCTTGCTGCCCAAATTCAGACAACTTTGCAGCTGTGCTTGCAACACTCAGTTATGGGCAGAAGCTGCTTTTCAATTCAAAGCAAATCAGGAATCTCCATGAGTGAATTGGTTTCTCAAGACAGAGGACTTTTTTTCTTTCCTCTTCTCTTTTTTCCTGAGATTACTAGGTTACAATCTTAGTTGTAACATGTAACTGCTAATTTTAATATTCCCATCTCATTGCTTTTTTTTTGTTATGGTGTTTTCTGTTGTTTTTTTTTGTCCATTTAGGGAAATGTCATGACACAGTTCAGGAGACGGAGAACAATCTGAAAATAGCTTTTAGTAATAGTGACACAATGAAAGAGTGGAATAATTACCATTTTAAAATGTTGTGGACGTCTTACTATCCTTATTTATATGAAATCTTTACAGGGAGTGAAGGATAACCTGCGACTTGCAAGAGAAACTTAATTGCTAATCTTCATAAGGTTTTCTGGCACTTTACAAAATTTCAGGGAAAAAAAAAAAAAAAAAAAAAAAAAAAAGTCAAGTAAGCCTCCAAGCAACAGTATTTGCTTTAAGTAATTGCAACTCTGCAAATGAACCAGCTTTTCTCAGTTTAATTTTTCTTAGCAGCAAATAACAATATCAAAATAGTCCCAGGCACAAACTATACGCATCCCAGTCTTCTACCTCATCCTTAAATATGGTCTCATCTGCCTGCTTGTCTCCATTTTCACCAGTCTGTATCACTATATTACACTGTTTTCTCTGCCTCCCTCAGTTTCCAGCATCTCTCCTACCTGTAACTATCATATAACAGACAATGTCTTGTTCAGTAGCAGCAGAATTCCTCACATTCACTTATCATGTGAAGCAATTTTTCAAGAACAGGGAAAACACATAAGCTTACAGGTTTCATTTCATGACTGTGAGTTAATAAATGACACATAATTAAGAGAGATCAACAGTTAACCTTTGTTAGACAGCCTTTTGAACACTGATTATTGATCATCTCTGTTATAAATTGGTATACATTGAATAATGGCAAATATTAAGGATGCACTCTGTGATTACTAAAAATTATTTTCTTGGGATCATTGTAGGACTTCTATAAACCCACATTTTTGACATAATAACCCACAAAAAATGTATCAAAATGTTTAACTATTTTGCAAAAGAGTCATTTTTATCCTTCTCTAAAAATCTCTAGTGTCCTTGAATTTGATGGGGGATTTCTAATAATACTTTGCTTAATAATCATAGGGGAATATTCACATTAGCAATTTATTGATACAAGATTAAATACTTTAAGTAAAGGCCCAAACCAGCCTCTGTACCATTTTCATCCATGGGCTGTGTCCATGACACATTCCATGTCTATGTAACATATCTCTTACCTTTGTACAGTTTGCTCTGTGCCATTTTTAAGTCAACTGGGAAATATCTGAAAGAATAGATAATTTGCCCTTGATCTACCTTCAGGACCATCTCATAAAAATCATGGTGTATATTTAGCCTGATATTCTCATTCCCCACCAAAATATGTGGGTAGTACCTCCTGGGCATCATATATCAGAGATATATTAACTTATTAAGACTAATTAGGGTACTTCACACCTCTGTGAGCTACAATTTTATTTGTCACTTTAGCAGATGTTGCTGCATTTTTTATATTCAGCACAATAAATAATAAAAAAAAAATAATTAAAAAAAAACACTATTTTTTAATTAAAGCTAATACTTAGGACAACATTATTAAATTGTGATAGGAGCTGGAATGGTATTTGAATTTGATTATAAGCTCTTTTTTTTTTTTTTTTTTTTTTTCTAATAGCAGATGAGGCCTGTAAAACTAGTCAGCCACAGAACTGTAGGGCCCACTTTGGGAAATAAAAACCTGAGCATGCGTTAAATTTTAGGGTATTCTTCAGGTTTCTGTCTCCCTCAACACATCTAGTTCAGTCTAAAATTAGTCTGAAATGCACTCCTATGAGAAGCCGGTGTGTGTGTTGAGATAAATATACCCTCAAGCCCATCAAAACATCTCATAAAATGGCTTGGACATAACCCATGTTTTGGAGACCCATTACTGCAAACAAAGAATAAATAATCAAAACAAATTGTCCAGATCTATCAATCATTATGCCTCAAATATAGATTAGTCTAAGAGTTAAGCATCAAAATGTCTTTTTATCAAAGGAAGCTGGAAATTCCAGCTTTCCAGATGCCAATAGGAATTTCACCATTAGTTTCAGTGAAGTCAGTATTTAATGCCTCATCTACAGGTGGAAGTTTTCCTCAGCTTTCAGTAGTTCTATGAAATGATGTGTTCTGCATTTTCTTTTATTGAGATCCAAAATGATCATCTATGACAAAGATGCTGAGTCCACGGCAGAGTGTGTTTAAAGAAAAGCATATCGTTGAACTGATTATTTGCAACAATCGAAGTTTTTGGAAATGGGGTACTTTGTAGACAAGTATTACGGCTTTGTTCTGTGCATTCCCTTTGTGGAGGTGACCTGATCTTAAACAGATTTTTAGAAGATCTTTCAATGATTTGAAAAGCATGTATATGCATTTAATGGAATATATTGCATACTAGTTCCAGCCTTATAGAATTTATATTAATACATAATATTCCCATTGCTAGTTCTTGTTATAGAATGGAATTAGCTTACCAGCATTTCTTACAAAACCATTAAAATGTTCTGTGCTAGTTAATCACGTTGGCACTTTCATATGTTCCTTTTACTTGTTTTTATAGTACAACATTTAGCACCTTCACTGCTATTCTTACAAAATAATATCTTAGTGAGAGCTCTGTGCCCTTCTCCAACAGTCACTGTGAAAATCACAGAATCACAGAATTTTCTAGGTTGGAAGAGACCTCAAAGTCATCGAGTCCAACCTCTGACCTAATGCTAACAGTCCCCACTAAACCAAATCCCTAAGCTCCACATCTAAACGTCTTTTAAAGACTTCCAGGGATGGTGACTCCACCACTTCCCTGGGCAGCCTGTTCCAATGTCTAACAACCCTTTCAGTAAAGAAGTTCTTCCTAAGATCCAACCTAAAACTCCCCTGGCGCAACTTAAGCCCATTCCCCCTCGTCCTGACACAGGTGAAATCTGATAGGACTTTTGCAGAGGGTAATGCATATATTGTTATTTTATTTATTTATTTTATTTTATTTTATTTTATTTTATTTTATTTTATTTTATTTTATTATTTTACTTTTTTAATTTTTATTTTTCAATATATATTAATTATTAAGGATTTGGGGGAAAAATAAAATAATCTACATGATTTTAAAAAAGGATATTTATTTTTGATAAGGGAAAGTACCCTGTTTTTTCTTAGCAATGGATGAATTAGTGATTATAATTTCAGATGTGGTGGGAAAAAATGAAAGAACTACAGTTTTTAAAGGAAGACAATTTTTAGTGTATGCAGAGGAGCAAAAACTCTAGATATGTTTACCTAAGTTTCAACTGCATTTTCTTCTCTAGATAATTTTTATGAAGCTGAGGCAGCTGGTCAGTTTAATGCAAAACCTATCTCACTTGTGTTTACATCATCCTGTAAATGCTGTTGGGGCTAAGCCAAACATCTATTTGTTAAAAATAAATAAATAAATAAATAAATCTTCACTCCAGAGTTTCCAGAATTGATTGTGGCCTCAAAGTTTCTTCTGCTGCAGACCTGATCAGAAATTAGAAGAAAAGTATGATGATACCTAAGGCATAATTTATTGACTGGTTATTAATGGGAAAAATAAATAAAATAAAATAAAATAAAATAAAATAAAATAAAATAAAATAAAATAAAATAAAATAAAATAAAATAAAATAAAATAAAATAATTAATTAAAAAAAAAAAAAGGAAAAAAGTTTTGAGCTCTCCTGATACAGAGTGTAAAAAATCACATAATAGTAAATGGGATCACTGCTGTGTTAATAAGCCTCTTTTCTTTTCTTTTTTTCTTTTCTTTTTTCTTTTCTTTTTTTCTTTTCTTTTCTTTCTTTTCTTTTCTTTTCTTTTCTTTTCTTTTCTTTTCTTTTCTTTTCTTTTCTTTTCTTTTCTTTTCTTTTCTTTTCTTTTCTTTTCTTTTCTTTTTTTCTTTTCTTTTCTTTTCTTTTCTCTTCTCTTCTCTTCTCTTCTCTTCTCTTCTCTTCTCTTCTCTTCTCTTCTCTTCTCTTCTCTTCTCTTCTCTTCTCTTCTCTTCTCTTCTCTTCTCTTCTCTTCTCTTCTCTTCTCTTCTCTTCTCTTCTCTTCTTTCTCTTCTCTTCTCTTCTCTTTTTCATTTGTATTAGATGGTGAAAGTGCAAGAAACACCCTCAAATACTCAATAGATATTTATGATTTTAAGCTGCTATCTACCTAGCCTGGAGCAGGTTACTATAATCCAGGGATTATAATAACAGCTAAATAATCCACTAACAGAGGAGTGCAACTCACACAGCATATTACTTTAGTTTTTGTGCAGTCACAATAAAAGCAATGAACTTACTCCTAGAATAAATTACAATTCAGTGTAATGGCCTATAGACCCATAGTGTGTTGAAGAAGTTAATCAATGTACTCAGAATTCCTCTCTCAGTAGCAGTATCATTAGTTACATGATCAGAACTTTATGAGATTTGTGCAGTTCTAGAATAAGTACCTTAAAATATTTTTAACAGCAGACATTACTTTTACCAACCTCCCAAATCACTGTTCTCTCATCCAAAAAGTTCTTTGTTTAAAAGATGTAAAAATAGGATTGCTAGCAATATGCAAGTGGATCATGTGTTAAAACCGATTTCTTATAACGTACCTAATTTTCTCTTTCAGAGGTGTATAATTACAATGGCTAACATAACACTCATACTAATTTATGCCATATACACAGCTGATCTGTCACAGAGCAATCTTTGCATAACACTTCTTAGAGAAATCATAAGCTATTAGTAGAAGTGTGAATTGTATATGCCCACTTGCTTAAAATAGATAATGTAAAAATTAATGTGCTTTAGCTAGTAGACTAGAAAGTTACTGTTTATTATTTAAAATGTAATCCTGCTTAGAGGCAGCCTCCATAAACTATATGGAAGAGGAATTGTGGTCAGGCTTGCTAATCAGGAATTTAATTGTGTTGTCTGAAAAACAGATATTCAAGAATATGAGTGTAGTGCATCTATATACATGACCACATTTTTTTTTTTAATGTATATACATGTCATTTGTGTCCATATAGTGCCTCTCTGTCTCCCTATAGTAACTATATCACAAACTTAGTAATTAGCATACTATATTCATTTGTTAGAGTATATATACTCTGACTTTAAAATACAAATGTGTACAGTTTGCACAGTGACTGACTACTTGCTTTTGGACTTTTACAATTGTGGTACTCCACTCACATCCTCATATCTCACAGACTCTGACTACCCTGCATTAATGTTTGCTGTGATTTGTAAAACAGAAGCTGGATGTTTGCTGGTCATGCACAGTAAGATCCATGTACATCTGTAATCAATCTGTAATCAAGCAATAATTCAGAGAAGTGCATGCCAAAACCTCTACTCATACGCTGTTTAGAAAGCATCCTATATACCTCATCCATACCTTTACCAAGTTTCTTTTGAAGCCCACTGAAAAGGTTACATTAATTTTGCAATTGGTAACAAGAAAAGGGGAATTAATGCTTCTGAGGAAAGGAATAACCTCTTTAAAAAACAGGTTGGCACACACTGTCGGGAACGAACAACACTTAGGCACCAAGTCTCATACTGCACAGCCATTTATTTATTTATTTACTTATTAGTTCACAAGACTAACAGGGAATTATGAGCCTGTATAGCAAAGTAGATGCCTAAGCACACTCAAGAATCAAAGAAATTCAACTGACATTTGGAGAAAATGGGACTGAGAATTAAAAATAAATAGCAAGCTATGCTCTCAGAATACCACACTCATGAACTTTTTTTTTTTTTTTTTTTTTTAATCTGAAGAGTATTATTTCTCCACATACAAGATTCTAATGCATAAAATGCTGAGAGTGAGATTCATTTGACTGGCTAAATTTGGACAACTACAATGTAGTACTCTGCAAGTCTCTCTTGGCTTCCCTTACACTCAAAGGAGAGCCAGTCAATAGAGACAATACTGTTTGTAGTATAAGTCATCCCATCCTAAAGTAAATGCTAATATTTGGTCAAAGGAATCACACCTCTAACTCGGTGAGTACATAGACTAGGAATGCCCAGACATAGAGAAAAATGTTTGAAATATCACTCCTGACCTCCAGCTGCCACTCCAGAAGGTTCATATCATATGTGCCAACATAAATATTTCTGACACTCTAGGGAACCCCCAGGGGACATTTGCCAGCCCTGCCACTGGTATTTCAAGTACTCCGAGACACTAGACTTATACGTTTTGGCAACTGAATCAAACCCTTAAATTCAATTAATTTCACCCAACTTTATGTACAAGTAGGTGTCCAAATCCCAGCTGGTTGTCTAGACTCCCACATTAGTCAACAGGGAGCTTGACTTTCCCTGACATGCTTTGGCAGTGGCCAGGAAGGAATGATCATATACAAAAACAACAGGAAGTGAACTCAGGGTTAATAAATTATATAGTTTGTGGTATCTCAGAAATGTAGTATCAAACACAAACAAATTATTAGAATATTTGCTTGTACTTAATATCTGAGAAGACTGTGATTGAACCGGGCATAAAATCATGTACATGTGAAATTTGTGCAAGAATATCTAGGCACTGAAGACAGACCAGTCAAGGGACAGGTATTTTTCTGTATTATTTAACTGTTATTTATACCTTTTGAAACAATTTTCTCTTCATTTTGCTGGAAGATGCAGAGGTCATTTTAATAAGAAAAGTACAGGAGCCAAAGGCACGAAAGCACCTTTGCTGGGGCCACCTGGCACATGCTGTGGGAATGCAAGAGGGAAGCCACAGAAGCATTGAAGAACAACTTTTCTCCCCCATATTTCATCCAGCCCTTAAAAATATATATGCAATAAGGAGAACGACATTGTGTCAGAAATCTTGCCTTCAGAGACGAAGATGATTTTCTCAGGAAAGTACTTAGAAAAAATAATTTAAATTCCTCAGTGAGGGGAGACATCTAACTTCAGCCATACAAATGCTAGGTAACTATTGCTGAAGAACAAGTTTGTGGTGATTTAGACTGAACTTCCTAGCACTTGAAATATGCTATTCTGCATCTTGATTGATAATGTTACAATAAATGTCTGACTAAGGTGATTGAAATTCTATGGACAGCTACTACCAAAATTTGCAAAAGATTGTGAGTGTAATATAACTATTTTGTATTCTGATAGATAAAAAATAGGTTAAATTATAACTCAATAAGGTTCTGTTGGGCCTTTGGCAGCTGTATAAGCTCATTTTAGATTTTTGTGCCTGACTTCCTTATTATAGAATGGACATAAAACTTCCTTTATCCATTTGCAAAACCAGCAATTTTACATGATCAAGCAGTAGCAATAAGTGAGATCCTAGACCGTTCCAGTTATTTGAGATATACTAATTTATTGCCAGATTAAATAAAACAAAGTAACAGATCAATATACATTGTATAGGGATGAGTAAATTGCTCATGACTTCATGAGCCAAGCTTCCTGTTCTAAAATAAGGGAGATTCCTGTAATTTCTTCAGTCATCATTTACCACCTTGCCTGTCTTGTATCTTATTACTGAAACCTGGTTGACTATATTTAAATTTTCTTATCATGAAGGAATCCAAATTTCCATTAACTTTTACCTTTTTCCTTGAAAAGTTCTTGATCTATGATGTCAATTTTCTGTATTATAATATCACTCATCTCTTTGTTTTACAGTATCCTGCATCTTTGTTTACAGTATCACACCCGTGGCAATCAAGGGCTTGACTGAATTCACATTTTATTTTATTTTTAAATAGGTATGTGAGGTAGAAAAATAGTGCGAAGAGAAAAGAAAAGAAGAGAGGCAATGCAGTGTGACTTCCTTATTTAAATAAAACAGTTTACTTACATAGAACTGTGGTCTTTTGTTGTCATTCAGAAGAAAAGAAATTGTTTTTCTAGTCTTCTCTAACGACATATATGGTAATGGATAGTGGTTTGTGCAGTGTAAGTACAATGAGACCTACAAATCATAGATTTATCAATAATCATAAAACATAACTCAGTATATTCAGAGCACCTGCTTTTGGCTATTTTGCTGTATTTCTGTTCTCAAATTTCAGCATATTCCTGCATTTGGAAGGTTAACCCATATACTGGGAAAGCAAACTTTCCCTCTGTTGCAAAAAAAGCAAATATTTATCACCACAGGCAGGTTTATTTCTGTCACAAGCATGTGACTTATTGAAGGTTGAGATAATACCCCAGATTCTGTATCCATTTAGTTAGAATCTCTACAAAGGTTTACTATGCTAATTTTTAAAACCTGATTTTTTTGTTTGTTTGTTTTTTGTCTGACCTCCCCCCCTTTCTTTTTTCCCCTTGAATTTCATTAGGGAAATGCCATGGGTATCTCAAATGATCTTTTCAGACCTAAATGTGTCACAGACTTCACTCTCTGCCAGTGGGATAAGAGCACGGTGAGGTGTATGAAGCTAGGCACTTCTTTGCTTCTCTTACTTTGTGTTTTCTGAAAGTAAGGAAGACTCCATAATGATTATGGGTATGTTAGGAATTAGAA
The DNA here is from genome assembly GCF_047663525.1 of Anas platyrhynchos. NCBI lineage: Eukaryota > Metazoa > Chordata > Aves > Anseriformes > Anatidae > Anas > Anas platyrhynchos. The sequence goes on from NC_092588.1 coordinate 6,514,195, forward strand.
TGTGTTTAGTTCTTCATATAAAGGGCAAGATATGCTCTAGCTGGGGGAAATAATAATAATAATAATAATAATAATAATAATAAATAATAAATAATAATAATAATAATAATAATAATAATAATATAAACTTATAGTATCATAGAATCATTGAATCACTAAAGTTGGAAAAGACCTTCAAGATCATCTAATCCAACTGTCTCCCTGCCACCAATGTCACCCACCAAACCATGTCCCAAAGTGCCATGTCCAACCTTTCCTTGAATACCCCTAGAGACAGTGACTCCACCACCTCTCTGGGCAACCCATCCCAATGCCTGACTGCTCTTTCTGAGAAGAAATGTCTCCTAACGTCTAACCTGAACCTCCCCTGGCACAACTTGAGGCCACTTCCTCTAGTGCTATCACTGTGCCTGGCACAACTTGAGGCCACTTCCTCTAGTGCTATCACTGTGAGAAGAGGCCAACCTCCAGCTCCCCACACCTTCCTTTCAGGTAGTTGTAGAGAGCAATAAAGTCTCCCCTGAACCTCTTCTTCTCAAGACAAAACACCAGCTCCCTCAGCGGCTCCTCACAGGACTTGTGCTCCAGACCCCTCACCAGCTTTGTAGCCCTTCTCTGGACAAGCTTCAGGGCCTCAATGTCCTTGTAGTGAGGGGCCCTAAACTGAACACAGTACTTGAGGTGCGGCCTCACCAGAGCTCAGTACAGGGGGATAATCATCTCCCCGGTCCTGCTGGCTACACCATTACTGATACAAGCCAGGATGTCGTTGGCCTTCTTGGCCACCTGAGCAAACTGCTGGCTCATGTTCAGGCAAGCATCAATCAGCACCCCCAGATCCTTTTCCACTGTTCGTTAATAGCCAAATAGAATCATTTGAGGAATCATTTTATCATTTCGCAACACACACAAACAAGTGTACTTAAATAAATAAATGTTTGCCAATTAAGGATTAATTGTTTTCTAATACTCATTTCCTCTCTTTTTGAAGTTCTCTGGGGACTAAAAAGTACCTCTTGAACAAAATCAGTAATTGCTTTTTTTTTGCCATTTTTGCCATTTTTGCTAGTTTGCCATTTCTTAGTAATTACAGATCAGTTTGTAATTTCCTTGGGGCAGGGATCAAGCACTGTTGTTTTTTCTTGGAAAATGCACTAGAAACATTTTGGCTACAGAGATAAATAATAAATATAAGGTCATAAATAATAAATAATAGCAAATATCAATGTTTGGGGGCAGCTATTTATCTTGTGTAAAAACATATAACTTCTGCCAAAAATATATGGTGACATCAGTTTGTACAACAGAAACAATGAGTTTTTTCCAGAAAGGATCCCATTTCACTCAGTGGACCTGCTCTACTTATCACCTGCACTCTGTATATGATAGCTCAATTAGAGTGTACAAATTAGTTTTCTTTGTGGGAAAAATCAAATGCACTCAACACTGTATAGAAATATGTCAGTCTACATCACTTGGTCCAACTACCCTGATTTACTCCTTGGTTCCATTTTATTGATTGACTGATTGGAAATAAAACCTTGGATGGCTTAGGTGAGGTGCACCCATATGTCCAAACCATCTCCAAACTGCTGCTAGCTTATGAGGAGCTCACCACACAACACTGTACATTCTTGAAGATATCTAAGCACCTGAAAGTGTTACAGGCTGTGCTGCTTAGAAGTTGCAGTAATGATGCACAAAAGTGCTGTAGTTATTAACTGTTCAAATACTGTCAAATATAGTGTGACTGTCCTTTGTCTTTTTGCAGTGTCACTAACAGGAAGAGAGTGCAAAAACTTGAAAAGGATTAATTAAACTTCCTCTACAGTTTAACTAACAGCAGAAGATTGTTATTGAGCTGGGATATTATGGTTTAGCCTAAGAAAGCAGCTAAGTACCACACAGCTGCTCACTTACCCTCCCCACATGGGCTGGGGGAGAGTGTAACTTAATGCAACATACAGGACCATCCAAAATCAAATCATATTTCTGAGAGTATTGTCCAAATGCTTCTTGAATTCCACCAGGCATGATACTGAATTTTATTTGCTTCCAAATATTCTCAACTATTTTAACAAATCATATTCTTTTAAAATTCTTTATGAAATGAAAACAAATGCAGATAGTTTTCTTTTTGTAAAATAGAAAAGTGAGAAAAATACACTTTGAATTGTGGACAAAAAGTGTTATCAATTATTTACTGCATAAAATCAAAATAATAAATATTTCAAACCACATCAAAAAACATAACAAGTAGAAGAAAATAGTTGTTATTGTCATTGTTATTATTATTATTCCTTTTTGACTTTGATGTATCACACTAAACAATAAAAGCTATGTACATTTATAAAAAAAAAAGTACATATTTTTTCACTAGTGTAAATACATATATATAACCATACATCTATTATATTAGTGTAAAAAAAAAAAAAAAGTCTTGATCATAGTGACTCAAACATTAAAAAAAATATCAAAATCTAGATATCACTGAGGAATTGGAGGTCTGATCATATCTTTTAATGTATCTTTTAATAAACCCTTATCTGCCTGGCAACATCAGCTAGAGAGATATTTCTGAGAATATACAGCATGACACCATGAGCAGTTGCCATTCATGGCACACTTCTCTGAAGGGCTGCCTACAGGTCCTGACCATATCCTATGGAAGTAGGTTCCTAGATCTCCTTTCAGTGCAAGGAAAATGCTTTATTGGGGAATTACAGCAGAGACACAGTTAAAACCATAGGTTTTAAAATCATAGGTTTTAAAATCAAAATTAAGGTTGGATTATGGCCCTCTGAAAGACTTTTCACCTAGAAGGTTGTGCTGCGATCCACCAATTATATGTACCACCATAATGTGTTTTCAAGTGCTTGTTAATAATTTTTTTCTTTAGTATAGATAATCTGAGAGTATTCCTTTAATTACATTTTGATGCAAAAATGATATATCTTCTGAATCTGAAGGTTGTATAAAACATATAAGGTGGGATAAAAGAAAGAGAGAGAAACATGTAATGTTTGGAAACCTGAATTTAAATGCAAAGCTTAAAATAAAATAAAATAAATAAATATATATATATATATATATATATATATAAATAAAAATAATAAATAAATAAATAAATAAATCTTATAAGCTGTGCCAAAAGGATTTTGGAAAGCAGTCAGTCAGGAATATACTCTACTCTTGGAAAGCTAGGAAAAGAAACAACCAGACAGTTAAGAAGTAACTTCTGTCTATGTAGTGTAGAAAGACGCTACTACCAACTTTTGGTCAGACTGATTTAAAATTATTCTCCTTAATTTTAATTGCAAGCACTTGCTTTGGTTACTTGTGAACATGCTTTTCATATTCTAGTCATATATTTCCTTTGGTCAACACTATTTTTTTTCTTATTCTCCACACTCACATTTTCACCATGTCCTTTAAAAAAAAAAAAAAAAAAGCAGCAAATATTATTGGCCCAAATCCAGTATTTATGTCCAACTTCTGGCAATAAGTCATTTGGCACATCTTTTCTCACAATCCCCAAGTGGCAGGTTTGTGCATTACAGCTGATCTCAGTCCAAAATCCATGGAGTTGTACCCTTGGCCATCTGTTCTGCATCGACATTAGGGTGGAAGACTTTTTTAGGCATGTTTAGCTCATTTTTCAAGATGCATTATCACTTGCAAAGCAACTTTTCTACTGAGAGTTTTGATTCAGTTAAAAGGAAAATCAAGCCTTGGCACAAACTTGTCATCTGTACGTAAGAAAATCTTCCTTATCTATAAGCCATAGAACAATCAAGTACATTTCAATAAATAAATAAATAAATAAATAAATAAAATTAGTCAGCACAAGAAACCAGAAATCCAAATCAGAGAAGAGCTGTGTGACAAAGAAGGCCTTTCACACTTCACCACCAAAACCAGCCTCTGCCTTTACAAATTTAGAACATCCCTTGGTGAGGGGAAAACTCCACACAACATCTGCATCTAGAAAAGATACTGGATAAATGCTGTGTGAAAAGTCTCACTATCTTCTCCTTAAGTGCATCAAAAGCCTTCTAAAGACATTATTATTAAATATGACTATTAAATTAAAGTGAAAGAGTGGGGGTGGAAGGGTGAATCCTAACTAGAACACTGAAGCTAAACAATCTACAGCCTAGCTGAATGTCAAGGTACCCACATAAAAAGGTATGTACCAGATGAAAAGGCATGTAATGAAGTCATTGATTGCAGTTTGTCAGCCAAGCCACAGATCTCGGAAAGGTTGAAAGCTAAAAACATCCCACACCAAAGTAACATTACATTACAGAGGAAGTGAATATCAAAGGTGCTTAACATTACACATCAAAGCCTGCAGCCAGCAAAATGCATCATTAGGCAGCCTTAGAAGGAATGGAACTACAGAGCATCAAAAATTGAAGGATCAACAGAAAAATGGATTACAATTATAGGTAAAATGTGATCTCTGTGGTCTTCTCTGGGAAAACACAACTTACAGTAAGGAATAATTCACATCAAATATAATTTCATAATTTGATTTACCAAGGCATCTGCATCTGCTCTGTTCTTCTGCTTCTTCCAGATCTTTAAGATGGGATAATACATTGCTCCCACCACACAGTTAACCAGCTTTATTCCTATAATTTCTAAATAGCTTTGCAGATAACAAAAATATGTCTTATTTAATCCATGATTTTATCAGGTTTATTCACTATTATTTGTATTGTCCCACTGCTAAGCTGTAATTCTGTATCCTACCAATGCTGGACAAGAAGGTAAACCTACCCTGAAAGGTTTCCTATGTAGGTATATGACACAAGGCAAGAAACAATTAACAGCAGAGTGAAGGATACAAGGAAACAGTGCAACAGCATCCACATAACAGAGTTATAGTCATTGATAGATATGTTGTAGGCATCATAGAAAAAGACTGTTTAAAGAAGATGTTTTAGTAATCACAATGCATTAACTTGGGAACTGTTTACAGGGAATTCTTACCAGTATGAAGTGAAGCCTGATATCCTATGTTTAATGTAATACATATGAGCTAGGAGGAGGGTCTAGAGAGCTGCTTTCTAAGGAACAAATTATTCGGAGAAGCTCTCTGGTTATGACAGTTGATTTTGGAGAAGGATGGCAGAAAAAAATAGTAATAGACTTTCATGCAAGAGCATGCTAAGGGAACCAGGAAAGACTGTTAGCTGACATCTGAGGGCAGACAGGCTTCCAAGAGGTTAGTAGTTATGGCTGGCTGCCTTGGTATCCCCTATGCTGGGACAAAAAAAAATGGCATTTGAAGTAGTTTCCTATGCATAGGCACAGAGGAAGACTGACGTCACTTAGACCATGAAAAGTTATGTTGACATATGAATGAAGATTCGTCTGATCAAAGTTCAGGCATCCACACAGTGTCACAGTCAGTGACATTTGGGACAGGCTTCAGACAAGTGAATCCAGGTGTCTAAGTGTAGGCTTTACTGACTGTACTAGCTACAGCTCCATTGAGTATAATAGGAGTTTTAACACTGATCAAATGTAGATACATGAATTGAAGACACATTTAGATATCTGAGCCTCAAGCTGAATGAATCCTATCCCTGCAGTAGGATTTGGATAACTGAATATAGGCAGCTGAAGTCATTTTAGATATTTCTGGCTTCCAGACCCCGCACAAGAAAGATGCAGGTCTCTCATGAATTCCATGCCTATCTGTCATGCACACAGAATTTTTTTGGACACCCATGAAAGTACCAAACAACACAAGATTTTTCAGCAACCAAATCCATTCCCTCAAGAGTGGTGCTAAATGACTGTTTATAGAATGCAAGTGGTTTAGGGAGGGAAGGGATTTATCTTGGTTCTCGAAATGCCAAGGTGAAAGAAAATGTGACTTAATCTTTCATCGCTTTACATGGCTATTTGCATGTTGATCCTTACAAGCAAATGAGAAGAAAATATGTGCTTTTGCCTTTCCCTATTTATGGATGACATTATGGCAACAGAGAAATCAATAGAAATTCTGCCACAAGTTGCAAGGGGATTAAAGTTTCACTGAAACTACCACATTTCCAGGTGCCTCTAATAATCTTTCTACTATATAATGTATACACACACACACACATCAGAAAGTTAGCCCTTGAAACAGTGTTCCCTTGTTTTTATGAAGTGCTTCACTGTTTTGTCTCTCTGGTTTTGTTCAGAACAGAAGTCTGCCCCTTTTTTAATCTTTCCCTGTTTAGGGAAAAAAAAAAAAAAAAAAAAAAAAAAAAAGTTGCTTAATTAATAAGTTCTATCAATCATTTGTCAAATATACAGCCAACAGCCAACTTTGCAAGTGAATGTCTCCATCTCTTTAAAGCTATTCAGAGAAAATCTGGATTTACTAAGCAATCAGCCACTTTCTGGTACTGTGTGATGGGAAACAACAGTTGTCTAATTTAAAGTCAATGAAAAAGCTACAGGATTTAGTACAAATCAACCAATATGGAGAATTCTTTTACAGAAAGCCTTGAAGCTGTAAATTCTTCTTTCTTTACCCCATTTGCAACACTATCTGAAAGCTGCTAGTTTCACAAATGGGACACAGACCTTATGGGAAAACTAATCTAACAACTGATGTCTCAGTTTCCTTCTTAATGTTGAAGGAGTCTAAATCACTTATAAAATGATATGTCCCCCACAATACTCTATGTGCTATTCATAATTATATTAGTGGTTTGAAGAAGCCTGCTCAAGCATTCTCACGTGCTGGTCCCTGCATGTCCTGTTGTTGAACTTCATAAAGCTCCTTCTGTCAGTCCATTTGTCCAGTCTGCCAAAGTCCCGTAGAATTTTGACACAACTGCATGGTGCATCCCATGTTTTCTATTGCCTGAAAACTCACTGCTGGTACACTCCATCCCACCATCTAAGTCATTAATGAAGAGGTTAAATGGTATTGTTCCCAGTATTGACCTCTGAATTATATCACTAGTGGTTGACCTCCATCTTGACTTTGTGCCACTTACTACAAATTTTTGAGCCCAGCAGCTTAGCCAGTATATAGTCTATGTTCCTGTTCATTTATCTAGTCCTTACTTCAGTAGTTTCTCTGTGGGGATATTATGAGTGATAGTGTGGAAACTTTGATAAAGGCAAGAAAAACTAAAAGAATCTGATCTCCCCTCACCTGTAAAGCTAATTAGTTTGTCTAAGAAGGTTCTCAGATTGGTCACACATATATGATGACTCCTCCTAGTTACCTTCTTGTCCTCCATGTTTTTGGAAATGGTTTCCATAACAAATCACTGAGAATTAATTTCAGAATTAATCACCTTCCAAGAGGCTTGAATGAGGCTGACCAGCCTGAAATTCCTTGGATCCTTTTTTTTTAAAAAAAATTAGAATTAACATTTGCTTTCTTCCAGTCTTCGTAAATCTCTACTGGTTTCCATTACCTTTGAAAGATTGTCAATGGTGGCATCTCACAACAATGAGCTCCCTCAACACCTATAGGTGTGTTCTATCACATTCCGTGGACTAGCACATCTCCAGTTCGCTTAAATGTTCCTAATCCTCCTACATGGAAGATGTGTCTTCCTTACTTCATACTTTCCTTTTGTTCTCAGTGGCCCAGGATTCCTGAATATCTCTGTCTTATCAGTAAAGGCTAGAGCAAAGAAATCACTGATTACCTTGGCCTTTCCCATGTCCTTTGTCATGAGATCTCCTGTCCTATTAGCAGCTATTTTTTTTTAATCTTTTTATTATTATTATTGTTATTAACAGCTACATTTTCGCTAGTAGTCTTCCTTTTGCTCCTGATATATCCATAAAAAACATTTCTTTTCCCCCTCCATCTTTGTTACCAGATTCAGTTCTACCTGGGCCATGGTTTTCCTAACACCGCCCTGGCATGATCAGTCAGTGTCTCTTGAGTCATCTGTCTCTGCTTCCACCTCTTGTTTCTTTTCATATTAGGGATTTCTCGGGATTTCTTTATTCATTCACACAGGATTTCTGCTGTCTTTGCTTGCCTTCCTATATATCAGGAAGCACTGTTTTTGAGATTGGAGGAAGTGATCCTTAAAAATCAATCAATGCTCCTGGACTCTTCTTTCACCCATGACTGTCTTCCACAGGATTCTTCAAAAAAGATCCCTATAGAATTCCTATACAGTGGAAAGACAGAAGGCTACAAAATTTGCCCATTAGTTGCTTCCCCAAAGAGAAATACTGCAAAATATTGCAGTTAGAATTTATGAATCGGGTATTGCATGTTGCCTTGCTTATCTGTCTTGTTGGTGGTTTATTTCCTCCCTTTAATACAAATATTATTTCTTAAACTAATTAATCTTTGAGCCTGGGGAAAACTAGGTCACTAAGCACCAGAAATCTTATTTTAGTTTTCTCATGTTTCTGTTTGGAGGCTCTAATGAGTGTGTTAATAATGATTTTTTCATTATATTAGAACCCAGTTCATATTGCCAGTCAAATTCTGGCAGAAAAGTTGCATTATTATTAGTTTTAGTTAATTATATCTCTTTCTGAAAAGAAATCAACAAAAACAATAAAAAAGTATCCAAATATCTTAGGGTAACAACACTTGGGCAAATGTTTGGCTCAAGGCACATATAATTGCTTATGTACTGTAGGCATGTTCCCTGTTCCTAGGTCATGATGCTGTAACAGATAGACAGTTATGGTGTAAGTAGGTCAAATGTTAAAATAGTAACACAATGTATTATCCGTAGAAATATCACAAGGCCAAGAACCTGCAAAACACTGCAGTGACTGCAAGAGCAACAGTAGTATAATATCAGTGAAAGTGTCATTTATCAGCTTATAGGAGATTTTTGTTTGAAGAACAAAGTGTTGTATTGAACCTAAAGGGAAAGTAAACAGGATCAGTGTCTCTATAGTAATTCATCTCTTCAGCTACAAAGAGGGTGTTCTACATGTAACAGATGTCTACAGAAAAAATAAATGATGAAATTGCCCCTTGTTTTCCAGTCACTGAAAGAGAAGTACTGGCACCGTCTAATCACACAATCTAGGAAAATGGGTTGTTTTTAAACAGTAAGAGTGAAATAATATCATTAACTATGTCCCTGATTTAGCAAAGCTTTTGAGTGTCCTTAACTTTAAGTATGTACTTATGTCCTGTTGACTGTGCAGGGACTGAGTCAAATGCTGATAATTTAACTCTGTGATTAAGGTAATTTGTTGATTTCTGACGTATAAGAATGCTGTGGTACATGGATTAGAGGGGGTGAATTAAGTAAGATTTCAATGAAGGGGACACATTTTGCCAGAGAGGCAGTGATTTCTTCCAGATGCATTATCTTAGATGACCAGTGATAAAAGATTTCGAGACTTAAGGAAAGCAAGAAGATAGCTCTGACTGCACAGAGAGTAGAGAGAATGCAAAGAAACAGTAAGGAAAAAACTGCTTTTGTAGTTACTCAAATGCCTCTTGAGCACTAACAGGCATGGGGCATCATCCACCTCTCTAGGAAGCTTGTTCCACTGCTTGACCACTCTCATGGTAAAGATTTTTTTTTCTAATTTCTGCAACTGACCCTTTCCCCAATGCGGCATTGTGTTCTTGCATATTCTATCATTGGTTACCAGGAAAAGAAACCAATACCTCTCTTTCCACTTCTCTACTTCTCAATCTCTTTTTCCCCAAACTAGACAAGTCATGTGTCCTCAGCCCCTCTTCCTCTCCTTTTACAACAGGTCTTCCTTATTTATTTTTTTTTTTATTTTTTTTTTCCCAGCTGTTTCAATGCCCTCCTAGCCTGAAAAAAAAATAAAAATGAGTTAAAAAAATAATCTAATAAGTTTGGACTGCTTGAACAGAATAAACATAACTCTTTTTCCTTTCCAGTGACTATCGCCATTGCAGGTTCTTATGATCCAGAGATGAAATGTTATGATGTCAACAGATTAAACAGGTATAAAAAATGAAATGGTCTTAAAGAGTCATCAAACTCAAAAAGCATGTTAATATTCTGCAGTGTCCAAGTACCTTACCCTAGCTAATAGCAGCTAAGTTACAGCTGTAAAATAAATAAATAAATAATAAAAATGTGCAAACTTTTTTCAAGTTGCATTTGGAGCTAAGATGGAGGAGAAGGCATACTGAGGGGTGTTAGCAGAGACATAGGTGAATCCACAAAACAGAGATGTAGGATGAGACTGCTAAGAGGATTCCTGAAGACAGGGGGTTCTGTAAGAAGAGTATGAATAAAGTATATGTGCTGAGGGAAAATTGCAGCTCACAGGCTAAGGAAGACTTCAAATCTAATGGCTACAGAAGCAGGCATGCTATTGTGCATGCCATACTGGCATACAAATGACAAAACCTCAGTCAATTGCTATTGAGCCCAAGCTCCATGGCAGAGCTTCAAAAGGACTTCTGTGTATCTGCATACAGGGCAAAGCAGAGATAACAGAACCATGAGAAACACTTTTAGTATTGAGAAGATTGTGCACTAGGACCAGTGACAGAATTATACTGAGGCAATTACAATAAGTTTAGCGTAAAACTATTTTCGATTGCATGTTGTTTTCATTTTTGATGTTAAAGATTTAAAAACATTTTCTGGAATTCAAGTGGCAGAGGAACTGCATGGATAGAGCAAAGAGTGACTATACAGGATTGAACACATTCCTAAATAAAGGAGGCTGCTGTTTGTTCATTTATTTATTTATTTATTACTTTCTTATAAGCCATTCCTTTTCATGTACAAAGCTCTTATCTGCCTCAGTTTTCAAAAGTGGTTTAAAGAAAAAAATTCTTTAGTGAACTACACTCTTCATTCCTGAAGAATGTATTTTTTAATAATGCCCCCATAGCTGGTTTATTTATTGTTATTTTAATTATTTTTTATTTTTTTATTTTTATTTTTATTTTATTTTGTATGTTTTGTTTCTCAATTCAAATCAGTTCTAAATAGAAAGGAAGGGTCTTTCTCTGGCATGGCCTACATGTTATAGAAAAAAAAAAGACAGAGAAAAAAGAAAGTGGCATGACACATGTGTACCCTGGAAATCTGAGCAGAACACACTACTGCCTGTCCTGTATAATTATGTCAACAGAAATCCTAATTAACACAGTGTGAAAGCTTGTTTTGTGGTTTTCATTATGTAAGGACCATCCTGCTTCTGGCTGGTTTCCATAGACCAGATATTATATCCACAGTGCTGGTGTTAATAAGCAGTATATTTTGACCTTCATTCTGTCTGCACCCAAAAACTGTCATTAAGTCCTGATGTTCTCAATCAGATGATTATGTCTCTGGGCTGTTTGAGCCCAATCCCACTAGAATATAGCCTGTGTCAACTGACTTTGACTGTTTCAAATGGTTGCACTACTTAGCAAGAGCTGAGGTAGACCCAATTGCCAATCACAGCTCTGAGTACTCCAGAAAGCTGAATGGAAAATGCTAAATGGATAACTAGTGAGAACAGAGATGACTAAAGGGAGACCAAATAATTAAAACAACTCTGCTCAGTCCTAGCAGTGGTTCTATTCCGCTGTTTTATTTCATATTGTACTTTAGTACTTAAATTAGCCACCTCATTTATTGTCTAGTCATCGATAATTAATACTCATAAAAAATTGTGATTGTTTTTTCTCAGAGAGTTCTTCCTCCATGCTCTCTTCCTTCCCTCCCAAAGTAAAACACACCTACTCATCTTATATTGTGTAAAGCTCATTAACAGGCTTAGGTTTAATCTGAAGAAAAATCTTACCTTTTCAGCTGTTGTCATAGCAAGGACAAAAAGGAAGGTCTTTAAACATATAAACAAATATAAGGCTAAGGCATGTCAAAGGACATCCATCTGATATCCCCTGTCCAAGGCCATGTTTTCATGTTTTCATGTAGTAAAGAAAATCAGTCTTTTTCTGTCAGGAGTGATAGCACAGGTAGCTGAGATAAAGAATAAAATTCCTTTTAAGCAAGAACTTATAGAATTCTTAAGACAAAGCAAAGAAAAACTTAGATTGTTTAGATGACAATCAAAGAACAGTCAACATTCTTTTCAAATATTTTGGTGAAGCTAGTGACAAAATAAATATGGGAACATAAGGTATGATATATCAGAAAGAGATTTCTGCAACCAATATATCTTAGTTAATGCACCATTTTCTTCCAAATTTTCTCAGTAAAGATTCCTGAAAAAAAAAAAAAATTTCCATGAGAAGTACAGCTCTTCTTGCATTCAATTTTAGCCTACTAGGAATCAATAGGCTTGATTTTCTTAACATTCATGGGCGCAGTAGAAGTATCTCATATATCCCCAGGAAACTCTCAGAGTACATGTTGAAAGCCACTCATTTTCACTCAATATCTGAAGGCTTTTCAGATATCTGTTAGCTTTTCAAATATCTTCTTCCTGGCTTTTTCTGTTCACATCAAATTAATCTGTAGTTTCACTACTGTTCTAGTAGTGAAGACAAGTCTGATGAGAGTTGATCCAGTCTATAGAAGTATAGTCAATGCTGACTTTTCTCATGTTGAATACCATTATCAATTGGTACGGGAACAAATAAGTTCCTCACAACCCATAATGGTTCTTAAATACGCATACACACAAACGTGTACATTAAATAACTCACTTCCTACACTTCATGTGTCCTTTGCTAAATCCAATCAAACTAGCATTTTCTGTAGTCCCAAGACCTATCCCTGATTAGCAGTATTAGTGTATTCCCTGCTGCAAAGGTTTTACCGGCTGATGGTGACCAGTCTGCAGCTGCTTTTTGATCCTTAAGTAACTCCATTGCTTCTGAAAGCACTTTCAAAACTTCCCCTCTCTACATTCCAAATCCCACTTCACTTTAGCAATCAATATTTAATAATTTCTAGTTGTTTTATTATTTTTTTACCACCACTTTTTCTACTGTGAGTACAAATTACTTCAGCACATTAAATGAATTGCATCCAATTTTACTTCTGCTATCACTTATGTTGCATCTTCCCACTGGTACAAAACACCAGAGAACTTAAGCCAGAAAGGAGCTTCTTAGCCTAAAATTGATCCTGATATAAGTAGTTCTTTTCTATTCCCTCATGAAAGACCTAATCTAGCAACACTGTGAGCACAGTCAAAAACTCTGCTGGATGAATCAAGGCAACGTTGCCTCTAGACTAAGCCAATAGCTTGTCTCAGCTGGAAGAAATGATTCAGTGTTCCTGTGAGGTCTGCTCTTAGAAACAATCACCAATGACAAATACTAGACCACAAAACCAACTAGGTCTATCTAGCAGGGGGGTTACTTTCCAATTAAATAGCATCTGTTGCTTTCCACAGCCATACACCACATATAAGAAACAATAGAAGCCTCTATGAAAGCTACCAGATCAGTTCCACGGCTGAGATCTGAGTCATAGAAATACTATGTCCACAGCTAATTTGTAAAACAGTAAGGCAGGAAAACAGATTTCTGCAGCTGCTTTACTCCAGAACCATTTTTCTATCACTTGCCATCATATTACTCACTTTTTACAGCTTTGGATGTATACCCCTTTGATCCTTATTTCTGTGGGAAGTGATAACTGTTCCTGTACCTAAGATCTCTGCTGACTGGAGGAGGTTGAGCTTGAAAATGAATATCTTCATCTCAACTTTAAAGCTTGTGTTTGCCAGTATGTGTCAGGCATTTGTTGCAACTGAGGGAAGGGAAAAGTATAAATGATGGCTCCACCATCACGCACATCATCCAGCTTTTTCTACCAGAATAGATGAAATCAGAAGAAAAGACATCTGGATTGCTGCTCTAGTCCTTCACATTTGCTGTATCTGTGGAGTACCTCTACCTCTTTATTTCAAAAATAACTCCCCAGTGACCAAACAAGCTGCTGAGACTTCACGATAGACAGGTTTTGGATCTTAATGAGCAGAGATTCATCAAAGCAACTAACCATATAGGTTGGAAGACCCATATTGTTTAGTGTACTGCCAGGTGTCAATTATAATTCCAGTAGTAAATTAACACAATCTCAGAGTAAATGATCTGGTATATGAAATAATAATAATAATTTGGACAAGGTCCTGGGAAACCTTATCTAGTGGGTGGCATCCCTGCCTATGGCAGGGAGGTTGGAAATAGATGATCTATAAGGTCCCTACCTTGAGACATTCCATGATTCTATGATTCTTAATAATAATAATAATAATAATGAGCCTGACTTCATTAGGAGAGGGTGGATCTCATGGGAATTGATTTTATACACAATGGATTATTTTTTAACTTGGTGTGCTGGAAGAGAAGCAAATGCTGCCAGATTGTAGTGAAAATAACCAGGGAGAACAAATGTACTGTAGCATAATACGAAGAAAAATACATTGTCTGGGAAGATGTCACATACAGACCTTTTCTCTCACAGTTATTTCTCTCACCTCTGCACCCCTCCAGAACAAAACAAACAAACAAACAAACAAACAAACAAACAAACAAAAACAAACAAAAACTGAGTATAAGAAACTCAGGGTCACAGTTCTGTTTGGCTCTCCACTATTTCAGGGTCTCCCAGATGGGAGTCAGTATACCTGCTTTGTTGATCCTCAACAGATATACACTACAGTAAAAACAGATTCATGGGAAATCTTTAAACTATTCTTACATCCCATATGTTTATGTTCATGTACCCTCATAAAAGCCATCATCAGTCTTTCTTGATTTCTTTTAGTTTGTAAAGATACTCTGACTGATATCTTGATCCTACGGAAAGTCTTTGCTTTATACAGTACTGCAGGTTTGGTTAAGCCTAGTTGGTTACATCCCTGACCATGACAGGGGTTTGGAACTAGATGATCTTCAAGGTCCCTTCCAACCCAAACCATTCTATTACTCTGTGATGATTCTGTGAAGTTACTGTGCACTGAGCTGTTTTGGAAGTTTGTCCAGATGAGCACATTCCTTTTTTTTGTGTGTAGAAAAACATGTATTTCTTCTAAGCTGTTCTGTAAAGAAGATGCACCAACACATTCTCAGCTTTTCAACAGACCTTTGAGATCTGTGGATGAAAACACAATCTACTGTAGCCATAAAGGAAATTAATTGCAGCTGACTCAGAAAATAGCTACAGCAACAGTGGTTAGAAACCTCCCGGTTTTATTTACTTATTTATTTATTTTATTTGACTGTTGTGACAGGTAGCAGAGGTGAGTTATACGGTGTATGTGTTTCTGTGATAAAACAATGCAGTCAGGTGTAAGGTATTAGTCTGAGGCACATCAACTGAGATGGGTATATATAATTGCTTTGCAAATCCTATTACAAGGGGGCAAGATGAAACAGGTTCTCTGACTAATAGACTTGCAAAAATCATGAAGTCTCACTGAGGTTCATTATAAAATAATGCTGCTCATAGAGTAAGAAAACAAGGCAACTCCACTGCCCTCTGGTAGTCCTCACATTAGGATCTGAGTCAGAAGAAACTGCTGTCCAGCAGGAGGTGAGAAGGATTCAGCTGCTCACAGTGTACATTTTCAACCTCCTCTGAGACTTATTACTGATAATTCCTATAGATCATCACAACAGCTGCTGTGCTAATTCAGACCAGATCATCACCATTTCATAGGAAACTATGGAAAATATTTGAAATCACTTTCCTAGAGCTGCAGCAAGCACTGCTGTTGGGTTCTTTTAATTTTCAAACATAGGTCAGCCTCTGGCTACTCTTGTTTTTGCTTAAGCTACATTTCCTCTATTTTAACATTTTAACTCCCCCCCCCCCCTCTTTTTTTTTTTTTTTTTTTACTTTTTACTCTCTCTGTTTTCTGTTTAGAATTTCTGTTAAAACATCTGATGGGAAAGATGCTCTTCTGTTTTTGCTATGTCTTGAAGTAAGAATGTTAGAGGCTTATTACTTCTTTAATATGGTAAGAGCTGAATCATCTGATTTGAGTGTGTTATTTTTCTTGGTAATGTCTTGTTAGAGTTCCTGCTAATGTCAAACTTAATCGGGCCCTGTAGTTTTATGCTGTAAAGTGTGATCATAATTGAATTTTCATACTGAAAATTTTAAGTACATCATTTCATATTCAGTTTTAAACACTTACTTTCAGTGGGAGAGATCATTTTAATCATTACAGCCTAATCCAGAAAGGCACATTTACAATAGCTAGCAGTCCTGTAGGAGTGACTGAAGAGGCATATTTCATAAATCAAAATTTTAATCTTAGGCTTCCAAAACAAATTATTCCTGACCTTACTAAGTGTCCCTGTTCATCCTGAACTGTTAACTGGTTTGAATTTTGACCTCAGTTATTGGTTACAAACCAATTAGAAATACCTTCATTCAGTACCTGGATTTCACAGCTCTGTGTATCTCCCATATTACCCTTAAATCCAGAAACGAACTGTCATCTCCATAATATTTTATAAGTTTCATATGAAGCAAGGAGGTAGAAATTTAGTTTTGATGTATGCTGTATAAACAACTTCGATTAAGCAGTTAGAAATTCCTTTTGACATTGCTGTTTGTTCAGTGCAGAAAGACAGGAAGAATAAAAAAATAAGCGTTCATTGTTCATGTATAAATGATCCAATACATGTGAATAAAAGAAAAAGAAGAACGCATAGGTTTAAAACTATGCACATATTCGTACAGTTAAACTAAACTTTTCACAGGAAAAAAATTCCAGGTCATTTATTTCAATTAAAATAAGTAAATAAAAGCAGCTTCACCATGGATTTATCTGAATAAACCTTTGCAGTCATAACAGAAGATGGTAGAAGTTTTTAATGAAGGCACAGGTGAATACACACTCTTGGTTTCATATTTTCAGATCAAAAGATAAACAAAATCTCCATATGGGGGTTGGCCAAGTCTTCCTTTTGGTCTTCTAAATTAGCTTGAAGCTGTTTGTAGGGTGAGGGTTTATCCAGTTCAGAACTGTGCAGGTTAGCACCATCACCTTAAACAGGGTATGGGGCAATATCCATGTGTTACATTTTCAAAGCATCCTTCCACCCCAGTTCAATATAAACAGTAAAATTTCAAAATGTTATGGCAGAATGGATATGGGATACCAGAGCTGGTATACAATCTGTGCATGTTTGACTTTAAAAACTGTATTAGAGGAAAAGCAACCAAATTTAACTCTAATATATCTTATGCATGTTCAAATTTATATGTACATGTACATATATATGTTTATACATATCTTATTGATTAGAGTATTCAAAGCAATGCAACAACATTTATCATCTTAGATAAATAGACCAGAATAAGAATTTCTTTATTGAAAGTTCTAGGACGACTTATACTTCCAAAATTATATTGATTCTCCAAATATTGTTGTTTTTTTTTTTATTTAAAAAAAAAAAAGGACATAATGAATGAATAAATGAGAAAATATATAGATAAATAAATAAGACAACATTTGCTTGCATGTGCATTTATATATATCTCTCTGTAAGTACTACAGATAATATTTACTTCTTATTATTATTTTATTACTTTTAACTGAAAATTTAAAGGTTTCAGAGAGAGCTTTCCAGACTTCATTTATTTAGAAACTAAACAGTTTCTGCTCATGGGTTTTCTGTTGTTTGTGTTGTGTTTTTTTCTTTCCTTCTCCAAAGAAAACAGTCTTATTCCATGGGAAAAAAAAAAAAAAAAAAAAAAAGTCCTTTAAGTCAAAGAATTATTTTTTGATCAAAAATCATTTCTGTGGAAGAATTTTCAACTCGTTCCACTTATTAAAGCTAGAAAAATAATAAATTCTCACACAAGCAGTGCTCATTAGTTGTTATTACTTAGCTATTATTTTTATCACTCCAGCTGTCTAGGTGTTTTTCAGATTTGGGGGAAGCAAGTCTAAACCTTGCCATGAAGAGCTTTTATTTCCAGCACGCAATTCCCAAACAATGGCAAGGAGAATTAAGTAAAACAAGACAGCCCAAGGAAATGATAAAGCTGTACTACTGTCTTAAGGACAATCTTTTCATTTTTATTTTTTTGTTGCTGTTATTAATTCAATTGACTATTTGTAAACACCAGGTTGTGTAATACAATGAATGTCTCTGCATGTGACATCTACTTTTTAAACATGTTTTGAAATAAGTGTGTTAAAAAAAAAAAGGGCATGTTGGTTTTAGAGGAAAAGAGAAATTGCATGTCAGACTGCATCAAGAAAGTGATTATCAACATAATTATGCCCTTCCCTAGGGATAGGAAACATGGTCAGAAAATGGCTGCTCTGATAGCCTGGGAAGGAAAATAGGCAAGAGTCATTGACTCATTTTCACTGTAAATGAAGCCTGACAGAGGATTTAAGACCTTTCCATATATCAGTGTGAATCACTAGGCCATAACCAGACTGCTATTAGCTGGTAGCAGAGCTTTCCACTAACTATTCTGATGCTGATTTTTGACAAGTTGAATAGGAAAGTAACAAAACTGGAAACCAAGCCATGACTTCGTTGTTGGAAACAAACCTCTCCCAAAGACTAAATCAGAGGTAGCAAAATCCCAAAGTACTGTTCTATTTCAAAGAGAAATTTGAAATCTCAATTGTTGATATTAAGTCTTTGTGGGAATAGCGTTCTTCTTTCTGAGTTAGGAAGATAGTTGGGATAAATATGTAATTTGGGCTTGGCTGAACTTCAGGCAAATTATGACTAGATACTGAAGTCCTGTGCAGTTTCAGTGAATCTGGTTTGTGTAGGTGAGGTCCAACTTTATCCAGAACTTTTCAACTCCTGTATTGATGGTCCAGATATCTTACACCAACCTGCAAAAATTTCTTGAGAAGGACACTTGATTAATCCTATGTTCCCTGCATCTCTCAGTACAGTTTGTCAAATAAGTATGCACATAACATCATAACATTCCTATAGAATCATAGAATATCCTGGGTTGGAAGGGAACCACAAGGATCACAGAGTTCAACCCTTATTCCTGTGCAGACCACCCAAAATGAAAAGTGTATATCTGAGAGCATTGTCTCAACAATTCCTGAACTCCAGCAGGCTCGGTGACATGACCACTTCCCTGGGAAGCCTGTTCCAGTGTCTGACCATCCTCTCTGTGAACAACCTTTACCTGATATCCATCCTGAACCTCTTCTGATGCAGCTTCATGCCATTCTCTCAGGTCCTGTCACTGTCAGCAGAGAGCAGAGCTCAGCTCCTGCCCCTCTGCTCCCCTCATGAGGGAGCTGAAGGCTGCTATGAGGCCTCCCATCAGTCTCGTCTTCTCTAGGCTGAACAAACCAAGTGACTTCATCCATTTTTCACACGTATTCCCTTCTAGAGCCTTTACCATCTTTGCAGTCCTCCTTTGGATACTCACTACTAGTTTTATGTCCTCTTATGCTGTGGTGCCCAAAACTGCACACAGTACTCAAAGTGAGGCTGAACTAGCACAGAACAGAGCAGGGCAATCATTTATTTTGACCTGCTAGCAATGCCATACTTGATGACCCCAGGGCACGGTCGGTCCTTTTGTCTGCCAGGGCTCTCTGTGACTCATATTTAAGTTGCCAGAATCCCCTTATCCCTTTGTGCAGTGCGGATCTCCAGCATCTCATCCCCTAGTCTGTATGCAAAGCCAGGGTTGCCCCTTCCCAAGTGCAGAATCTGGCACTTGTTCTTGTTAAACTTCATGTGGTTGGTTATTGCTCAGCTCTCTAATTTGTCAAGATCTCTCTGCAAAGCCTCATTACCCTCAATGGAGTTAACAGCTTCTCCCTGTTTTGTATCATCTGCAAACTTTCTCAAAACACCTTCTAGTCCTACATCCAAGTCATTTATGAAAACATTAAAGAAAACTGGCCCTAAATGGAACCCATAGTGGGAAACCACAGTTGTTACTGGCTACCAGCCTGGTGTAAACCCATTTGCCCTTGGGCCATTGAGCCCAAACCATCAGCTAATTTTTCACCCATCATATTATGTTGCCTTGCATTTATCTAGTTGTATGCTGGACACTTTGTCCATAAGGATATTGTGAGAGCACAAATTGAAAGCTTTACTGAGATCCAAAAAGATTACATCAACTGCCTTCCCTTGGTCAACTAGATGGGTGACCTTGTCATATAAGGAAAATAAATTTGTTAAGCAAGGCTTTCCCCTCATGAACCCATGTTGGCTGTGACCAATGACCATGTTGTCCTTCAGGTGTTTTTCAATAACTCTCAGAATAATTTTCTTCATAATTTTGCCAGTCACTGAAGTGAGACTGACAGGTCAGTAATTACCAGGGTCTTCTTTCTTGCCCTTCTTGAAAATTGGAACAATGTTTGCCAGCTTCCAGTCAACTGAGACCTCTCCAGATTCCCCAAATCATTGGAAAATAATGGTCTCGCAATGACATCAGACAGCTTTCTGAGTATCCTGTGATGAAAGGGCCACACTGGGCCACATAGACTTACATCCTATAGGCAAAGTGTTTAACAGTGTTCTAAATATAATTCCATTGCTATTCCTGGACATAAACCCTTCTTTAAGAAAGCATATCTTCCTAAATAAGGAAGAAATGAGGCATAGAAAAGATTAATTACAGGGAATTGATTTGTATATATTCCTTATTGTCACAGGCAGTTAATCAGCATTGTAGCATTTTCAGGAAACATGATCAACTTTAATTCATTAATTTCTTGGAAGCCCTCAACAAAGAATGCAAATAATTAAAACCCTTGAAAAAAATCATCAAACTGATGATTTACAGAGATGAGTGAGTTTGATTGTCTTGAGAGTGAACAAATATGGCTTCAGGAGTTGAATCATCCAGCTAGAACTCCAGGTATTACTTTTTTTTTTCTTTTTTTTTTCTTTTTTTTTTCCTGGTTTGGAGGGAAAAGAAAACATGAAGCAGCACTGGAAAAAATAAAAAAATTAAAAAAATAAAAATAAAAAGGAGGTGACATATTTAAGGATAGAAGAGAAGGTGAGAAGAATGTTTTGTTTTGTTTTGTTTATGAATACAGATTATATTGTTTGTTTTGACAAATGGATGATTGTATACTTCCAGAACATGCCCAAATGACATGGAAGCATAAGCCCTGTTTTTAAGCATGAAAAGGGTTGGCATGAATGTATTTGTAAAGATTTTTAGGTCTTTTGTCCCCATAAAGTGAGTGAAAATTTAAAAGCCTCCATACATTCAATTGTGGTCTTTGTATACAGGTTATTTTATCAATTGTATCACAAGTTTGAAAAAGGTTTTCCTGTGGACTGTGGAATTGAGTCTCTACTAACATTCTATTTTATTCTATGCACCATCGTTATTAAGTAGTAAAGTTGCTACTTAAATAGAAAACTGAAAGTATTTTCTACAGCAACAGAAAACTCAAATGAAATGAAAAATGAAAATAGAGACAATGGTAAAAAATAAAAATAAAAAGAAAAAAGATGGGCACATTTTTAGACAAATCACACATTTCATACAGAAATTGTATGATGTTTTGAGGGCTGACTTGTCTGAGCCTTATGAGCTGAGGCTGACTGTATCTGGGAGGTGGGTGAGTATGCAATATATGATGGGAGCAGAAAATTGAAAAAACACTGAATTGAAGAACAAAAGTATTGGCAAGAGATATTGTAAACCATTTATAGTGGTATGCTTCACATCTGAAATTCATGGTGTCTGCTTTCTGCAAAGATTCTTCTATCACCATGAAATCTAAAGATTCTTCTATCACCATGAAACCCTAGTTTTCATTTGCTTTCTCTCTCTCTCTCTTTTTTTTTTTTTTTAAAGGAAATCTGGTGTCCCAGATGTTGAAAAGATTTCATAAATGATATTGAAAATTTTGTGAATCTGTATTTTCCTTTCTCATCACTGGAGACACCAAGTCCTTTTTGGATCATGAATTAAAAGTTAAAGGTCCTTTGCTGGGGGGTGGGGGGGGCGAGGGGAAGAGAGTTGAGAGAGAGAGAGAGAAAGAGAGAGAGAGAAGGGAGAAAATACCCTTTTCGTTTCCAAATCTGCTTCATGTTGATGAAAGGTTCATGGATTGACAGTTATTCTCACAGCAGACCAAGCACAAAATGTGCCATTATGAGCCTTCAGATGCTGCCTCAACTTTTACTTGAAGAATCAGTTCTGAATGGACATTACAGAGCAGTCTATAAGTCTGTAAGTTCATCTTCCTTGTCTTTAATCATTGAGTATTTTACCATCCCGCCTAAACTCAAGTGCCTGGGTCTACAGTCTCTACTGCTTCCTACAGGCAGTGGAGAGAGACGTATCTAACAGAGATAGCTAGTGTAGGTAACCTGCTGTTTGCAAGTTCCCATCATTTTCCAATGAGTTAGAGAGACAGCTCAAAACTATCCTCTATTCATGATTTTTTAGGGCGACATCACATGAAAATTTTTGATGGATAAAATCAGTCCACATTTAAGACCACGTTGAAAATACTGCATCCAGTTTTGTCTGGAAACAGATTTACCAGGGAGTCTGTGATGTTTTGGATGTTTTCAAGATCAGATTGGATAAAGCAACATGGTTTCACCCTATAGTGTAGTATAGTTTAACTAAAATAATCAATGAATGTCTTCACATTACAAGACACTTTGCAGCAAGATACTTGTACCAACCAAACTTTTGAAATCAGCGGAGTTAATGTAAACATAAGATGAAGTATTAAGCTTGAACTGAGGCCTCCCTCTTGTGAGTGAAAAACAAGTTTGTTCAGCTCGTAATTTCAAGCAATATTTAATAATTTCCAGTTATTTATTTTCTTGAACTTTCTGCTCTGCTTTAGCAGTTGGAGTCAGCTGTATTTAGGCATAAAATTTGCTGCAGGATGCTGGTGTTATATGAAGAATGAAATGAAGAATGATGGTATCTGTGACAACAAATTTGTGACAGGAATAGCCACATTGTGACTCAGAGTGAAAGAATACAGAATCAAAAAAATGCTATTAATAGCAAAATTCATTTTTTTTCTGGGGCTGTAGAGAAATTATGTCCCCTAAGATGTGTTCCATTGAAGATAGCTGAGTTAAAATGGCAAAGGCATTCCCCAGAAGCTCCTTTAATTTGGGCAAGGCTTTGTGCTGAGATCCTGGCACTAACCCTGATTATGTAGCACAGCCTTAACTATCTCAAAAGTTGTTAGAGATTTAGATACAGTTTGAGATTTAGATACATGTAGATGGAAGGTCTAATTTCTCAATTTAAAAACATCCTGGAACGTAGAGGAAGGAAGTCTTTTTTTGATTGTGGCAGTCAGAATGAGAACACAGATGTTTAGCATTTACAGAATAATGTTCTAAGACATCAGTTATTCTTTGCTAAGTAGCCCATATCAACACTACTCTCTATTGCTTCTAGAATATCTATACCAGTTACCAATGAAGGTTCTGTAGCAATTCATTTTAAGTCCTAGCTTAGCATCTTTGCTCAGTGTACACCCTTATATTAAGGCTATGTGATAACCGATGCAATTTGTTCTGTAATATACATCATCCAGTTTTATTCATCATTTACCTGCCTCAGTTATCTTTATGCAGCTAATTCACAGATGCAACAAACCATGCATTATTTCATTTAACTAAAGGATCCATTTATCCCAGACCCACTGCCAAATATTCACAACATTGGGAATACTGACTTATTATTGCCAGGGGTGGCTATTGTTTGTTCACTTAAACTGTTATTATTGGAATCATTTAGGTTTGCCTTTGAGGAATTTAGTCTTTTGTGAAAATGAAGAATATAGGAAGGAAAAAGAAAAATGAAAGAGTACAGATTACTTGCTATTTCTGGACAGGTCACAGAGTAATGAGTACTTGGGCTCTATTAAAGGAACAACTGAATTTTAGTATTTTCTAAGGCTAAAATGAAAGAATTTGGTTAGAAAGACAAAGGCTATGAGAATCTCTGATATTGTTAGGACTCATTGTTATTGATGGAATCCAAAGGGGAAAAAAAATCAACAAACAACAACAATAACAGAAGCTGAGAATATGTTGATAGTCATATTAGATTGACTTCTTAGATGAAACATCCACCATAGTGGAGTTTTCCTCCTTGTAATTTCTTCTGGATTTATCTAGGCAATTCTCTGCTGACACAGTAAGTACAGTAGTCCCACTCAAAGTGTGAGATTGAACTAGATGACTTTCAGGAGTGCATCCCACAAATATTTTTTTTTTTCATTCATGACATAATGATATTTTTCACAGTATTTTCTCCTATCCTTTATCCTCCACTGTTTTACTGTGGATTAAGGAATTATTGAACAAAGGCAGTGTGTGTGTTATTATTTAATGAGTTTTAATTAGCTTTTCAGCTTTTCTCTCTCTTTCTCTCTCTCTTCTTTTTTTTTTTTTTTTCCCCAGCATCAAAAATCAGAAGTATTAGAGCATTCAGCCTTCAGAACACAACCCAGTGCTTTCTGTGGTATTTCTGATCTGGTCCTAGAACTTAGAAAAGGTTGATGGCAGGATAGGATTCTACAGGCCTTCTCTTTTATTTCATGCTTCAGAAAATATGGTTCCCAAATATTAGTTCTATAGTGCAAGCACAGTTCCCAACAGGCAGGTTTTCAAGTGACAGTTTCTTCATTGACCTGAGTCTCTGTGCAGGAGCTGCATGACCAGACACTGGGATTTTGTGTGCATGTTCCAATTCATTTGTTCACTTCCTTTGCAATAGTAAGTAATTAACTGTCATGAAGATCAGCCTTTAGAGTTTGTCTCAGAAAGTTACCATCCTACTAGACAAAGCCACACAAGAATAAGTTGTGGTCACTAGCATTCCTTTTGTATTAATAAGCTGCTCTTATTTGTGGCTTAAGATATCATTGCTCACTGTGGACAGGAGGAGGGAGGAAGTAATTAGCTGCTGGCAAGCATGTGGGAAGGAAATTTGTTGTCATCACTGAGAAATGGAAGGAGACACTCTCAGCCACAAATTGTTTTAAGTCCCACATGCAATCTTTCAATTTTAAAGTTCAACCTGGAGGACTGCATGGTAAACCAAGTGCTCAAGTGTCACTGAAATTACCCAAGCAGGACCAGGGCGATGTTGCATAAGCAGCTACACAAGAACACATGCATTGAAATATATCGATATCTGTGGTCTCATGATAATTTACACAGAGGCAGGTCTGGATTTGTAATAGGGGGAAGAACAAAGACCATGAGGTGATTGAACTGCAGTAAACAGCAATATATGTCTCCTCAAGTTTCAGGGTTCTGTCTGTTAATGGAGGAAAAGGGTGCACAGTGCAGCTCCCTCCTCCAGTTGCTCTGTCCCAAAACCTCACCTGTCCAACCTCTGGAGCCTAGCCCAGTGCCCAGGGACCCAGGCTCTCTGCCCAGGCTGGGGCATGCAGCCTCCATTTCCCCTTTCCAGGTCGAACAGGATTCAAAGTTGAACACAGAATCACAGAATCACAGAATTTCTAGGTTGGAAGAGACCTCAAGATCATCGAGTCCAACCTCTAACCTAACACTAACAGTCCCCACTAAACCATATCCCTAAGCTCTACATCTAAACGTCTTTTGAAGACTTCCAGGGATGGTGACTCCACCACCTCCCTGGGCAGCCCGTTCCAGTGCCTCACAACCCTTTCAGTAAAGAAATTCTTCCTAACATCTAACCTAAAACTCCCCTGGCGCAACTTTAGCCCATTCCCCCTCGTCCTGTCACCAGGCACATGGGAGAACAGGCCAACCCCCACCTCGCTACAGCCTCCTTTAATGTACTTATACAGAGCAATAAGGTCACCCCTGAGCCTCCTCTTCTCCAGGCTGAACAAGCCCAGCTCCTTCAGCCGCTCCTCATAGGACTTGCTCTCCAGGCCCCTCACCAGCTTCGTCGCCCTTCTTTGGACCCGCTCAAGCACCTCAATGTCCTTCTTGTAGCGAGGGGCCCAAAACTGAACACAGTACTCGAGGTGCGGCCTCACCAGAGCCGAGTACAGGGGGACGATCACCTCCCTAGCCCTGCTGGTCACAGTGTTTCTGATACAAGCCAGGATGCCGTTGGCCTTCTTGGCCACCTGAGCACACTGCTGGCTCATATTCAGCCGACTGTCCACCATCACTCCCAGGTCCTTCTCTGCCTGGCAGCTCTCCAACCATTCCTCTCCCAGCCTGTAGTTCTGCTTGGGGTTATTGCGCCCCAGGTGCAGGACCCGGCACTTGGCCTTGTTGAACTTCATACAGTTGACCTCAGCCCATCGGTGCAGCCTATCCAGATCCTCCTGCAGAGCCTTCCTGCCCTCGAGCAGATCGACACACGCACCTAGCTTGGTGTCATCTGCGAACTTACTGAGGGTGCACTCAATGCCGTCATCCAGATCATTGATGAAGATGTTAAAGAGGACCGGCCCCAGCACCGAGCCCTGGGGGACGCCACTAGTGACTGGCCTCCAACTGGACTTGGCTCCATTTACCACAACTCTTTGGGCCCGGCTATCCAGCCAGTTTCTAACCCAACGAAGCGTGCGCCAGTCCAAACCAAGAGCAGCCAGTTTCTTGAGGAGAATGCTGTGGGAGACGGTGTCAAAAGCCTTGCTGAAGTCAAGGTAGACCACATCCACAGCCTTTCCCTCGTCCACCCAGCGCGTCACTTTGTCGTAGAAGGAGATCAGGTTCGTCAAGCAGGACCTGCCTTCCATAAACCCATGCTGGCTGGGCCTGATCGCCTGCTTGCCCTTCAAGTGCTGCATGATGACTCCCAAGAGGATCTGCTCCATGAGCTTCCCTGGTACTGAGGTCAAACTGACCGGCCTGTAGTTCCCCGGGTCTGCCCTCCGGCCCTTCTTGTAGATGGGCGTCACATTTGCTAGTCGCCAGTCAGCTGGGACCTCCCCCGATAGCCAGGACTGCTGATAAATGATGGATAGGGGCTTGGCCAGCTCCTCTGCCAGTTCTCTCAGTACCCTCGGGTGGATCCCATCCGGCCCCATCGATTTGTGCACATCCAAGTGCCGTAGCAGGTCACCAACCAGTTCTTCGTGGATGGTGAGGGCCACATCCTGCTCCCCGTCCCCTTCCACCAGTTCTGGGTACTGGGTATCCAGAGAGCAACCGGTTTTGCCGCTAAAGACTGAGGCAAAGAAGGCATTAAGCACCTCCGCCTTTTCCTCATCTCTTGTAACTAAGTTTCCCCCCGCATCCAGTAAAGGATGGAGATTCTCCCTACTCCTCCTTTTGGTGTTGATGTATTTATAAAAGCGTTTTTTGTTATCTTTAACAGCAGTAGCCAGATTGAGCTCCAGATGAGCTTTGGCCTTCCTAATCTTGTCCCTGCACAGCCTCGCTACATCCTTATAGTCCTCCTTAGTGGCCTGCCCAATTTTCCAAAGATTATAAACCCTCTTTTTTCTCCTAAGCTCAAGCCACAATTCTCTGTTGAGCCAGGCTGGTCTTCTTCCCCGCTGGCTCATCTTTGGGCGCATGGGAATAGACCGCTCCTGCGCCATTAGGATTTGCCTCTTAAAGAGCGCCCAACCTTTCTGGACCCCTCTGCCCTTCAGAACCGCCTCCCATGGGACTCCACCAATCAGTGTCCTGAGCAGCCCAAAGTCAGCCCTCCGGAAGTCCAATACAGTGGTTTTACTGGTTCCCTTCCTGGCCCCGCCAAGAATAGTGAACTCCACCATTTCGTGGTCACTCTGCCCAAGACTGTTCCCGACAATCACATCCTCCACCAGTCCTTCTCTGTTTGTGAAGAGAAGGTCTAGCAGGGCACCACCCCTGGTAGGTTCACTAATCAGCTGCGTCAGGAAGCTATCTTCCACGCTCTCCAGAAACCTCCTAGACTGCTTCCTCTGGGCTGTGTTGTGCTTCCAGGATATGTCAGGGAAGTTGAAGTCCCCCACGAGTACAAGCGCCAACGATTTCGCAACTTCTGTCAGCTGCCTGTAGAACTCCTCATCCGTCTCCTCATCCTGGTTCGGCGGTCTATAGCAGACCCCGACCAGGACACTAGCCTTGTTGTCCCTGCCGATCCTAACCCAAAGGGACTCGATCTTGTCATTCCTAGCCTCGAGTTCTACAACATCGAAAGACTCTCTAATATAGAGAGCCACACCGCCACCCCTTCTGTGCTGCCTGTCCCAACACACGTCCCAGAGACACAGACACACAGGGCACTGACAAGACTGGTGGCACAGGCTGCCCTCAACAGCACTTACAGGACTCATGTAAAAGAGAAACAGAAAACTGAGGCCCCTTTCCTCCTCTCCAGCTCATGGAGTGAGAAGTTCACTGCTACAGGCAAACACGCAGTACTCTCTAGGTATATAAGCACACACATTTGTGGATTCCTTGAGTACCTCTGTCTACCCAGCATCCCTGCCTTGGTCCTCGGTCTGTCTTGAAGCACATACACAAAGAAAAGAGTGTGGATAAATAGAGAGTTAAGAAAAGATTTAATTAGGAAAAAAGAGAAGGAGAAGGAGAAAAGGAGAAGGAGAAGATGGGACAGATGGCAGTGTTAGGCTGCAGAGCTCAGCTAGGCAAGCATTCTGACTAGGCCTCTTTAAATGCAACAAGCCCTTATATATATATATATATATATATATATATATATATATTTTTTTTAATCTATCTCCCCACTCCCTCCTTTGTTCCTACTGCTCTCCCTTCCCCCTGCATACTCCCATGGGTTTGCAGAGTTCTACAGTTTCTGCATCCCCCCGATCAGGGCTCTCCCTAGTTCACAGTCTTATCAGCAGCAAAGTCCAGTTTGATCTTCCTGGAAGTGGCGCCTGTAGTTTGATAGCTCACCAACTAGTGTGACTGGGAGTTTGTTTCTTCTTGTCTCTGTTTTTGCTTTGTTAGGTCAGCATTTTGCTTATGGTTCCCCCTTCTTTTCTTCTTATCATCCAGATCTAAAGATCCTCACACAAACAACCTTGCTTGAATCAACATTTCCACAACTGACCAATTTTTTTCAAAAATTCTTCCCAGTTTAGAAGTCCTCACTGAGATAACCATTCTGGAATAAATATTTCCACACTCTCACATGCCCTCATTGATTACTGTGCATAACCAGACATTTCTTTTCATTGCCTTACTTTCCTATTATCCCTTGGTGCATTGGAGAAGGTCTTTGACCAGATACCCTTTAAGGAACAGACACTCTCCTTCTACATACCCTTACATTGTCCGGCACTGGATATAGGTCTCCAGTTTGTCACACACCAGAAGCCTATTTTGAGTTTGTAAAATACAGAATTTCAGCAATGTAGTTTTTAATATCCATGTTCCTTATAAGTAATAATGTCTTGTTAGTGGGAGACAAGAAAAAAAAAAAAAAAAAAAAAAAAAAAAAAAAAAAAACACAACCATGAAAAGTCAGTCAGTTCAACGATGGCCTTAAGAAGAGTGAATACATAATTCTGCTCAACCCCTGGACCAAGAGCTTTGCCAAGACATGAGGTACAGAAGGAATCTGAAACTCCCACTATAAGTATTTTTGTCATACTTCCAGCCCACAGCCACCTCACTCCTTTTCCTCTTCTGATCTCTGTCAGGGTATCCATGAATTACTTCTGACAGCAGGTAGGCAGCTGGTGGGTCAAAACCGATGCTTATGATACCGGCAATGATTGTCCTCTTAGTACCTTGTGTTACCACCATCTGTCATATTCGCCTCCTGTATTATGTTTTGTCTTTGCATTGTAAATTCTCAGGACTGAATTTTTTTTTTTATTTTTTTTTTTTACATGTATTTCTGAAGTGTCAAACACAGTTGTTTTTCACTTTTAAAGTCCAGAAATGGTACAATTTAACATGTAGAGAATAATAAATAATAATCAATCAACTTTTTTTTTTTTTTTTTAATCTGTGAGAAAAACAATATCTGTGCTAGTCATATTCTCAGAGACATATAAACCTGTTCCTAAAGCTGATAGAATTTATGGCTTACAGGAGAACTAATAACTTTTTGTAATTTTCAAAAGACAAAAAGCTATTCTGTCTGGAAATAAAATATTAAACGAAGTGGGCATAGAAGCTGAACTGGAGTATTAGTCACACCTGGTACATAAGGTTTTGCTTTTCTTTTCCAACAATATGAGTGTACCAGACACATTCAGTATGTGATATCTATTTCCCCTGTTGCTCTTTAATAACTATTGCTATATATCTTTTTCTGTGGATAGAAAGAGTAATTCTCCTGTCCATCACACAAGATGTAACTTCATGTAGAGAAAATAAAAGCAACACTATTACAGATATATCTTTTGTTGTACTTATTTCTTTCAATGTCAATTGTACTTTCACCATACCTCTCAGAAGTGCTAGTTTTAAACAATCAATTAATTTTAGGATATAAATTAAATATCTTATTTATTTATTTATTTTTTGAGTGCCATAATAGTTACTGCTTGTTCCATACCTTGTCTTAGCACTGGCCTGTTCAAAATTAAGTCATTTAAAGCCTCCATATTCCACAAAATAATTGGTTTTCCAGCAGAAAATAAAGTTGTTATAAAATACAAAGCACTGCAGCCCAAGTAGGCACCTTCAAGACACTGTGTTTGTTGTAGTGAAATGCCAAATACCACTAATGAAAAACAAATTATACATAAACACAAATTAAAAGAGTACAAAACATTCAGTGGAACTCTGGGTGCCAGACACAAAACTATGAACAGTATGTTGATTGTGACTCAGGGTATGGCTAGAATCTTATCACCAATTCCAAGAATCCAAATGAAAAAAAGAAAAGAGAATCACAGAATCACAGACTGGTTGAGGTTAGCAGGCAGCTCTGAAGATCATCTAGTTCAATCCCCTTGCCAAGTAGGATCACTGTGCAGGATAGCATCCAGGTGGGTGTTGAATATCTTCAGAGAAGGAGATTCCACAATCTCACCCATTCCAGTGCTCTGTCACCCTCACAGTGAAGATGTGCTGACAAAAACCACTACCACCACCAACAAAAAAGTCAATAGCCAAAAGGAAATTCACATTAAAAATTAAATTAAATTAAATAATACAATACGAGAAGAGAAGAGAGGAAAAGAAAAGAGAGGAAAAGAAAAGAGAGGAAAAGAAAAGAGAGGAAAAGAAAAGAGAGGAAAAGAAAAGAAAAGAAAAGAAAAGAGAGGAAAAGAAAAGAGAGGAAAAGAAAAGAAAAGAGAGGAAAAGAAAAGAGAGGAAAAGAAAAGAAAAGAAAAGAAAAGAAAAGAAAAGAAAAGAAAAGAAAAGAAAAGAAAAGAAAAGAAAAGAAAAGAAAAGAAAAGAAAAGAAAAGAAAAGAAAAGAAAAGAAAAGAAAAGAAAAGAAAAGAAAAGAAATAAACAGGGATTTGGAATGAGTTACTAACAGAAGAAGCTATACAAAAAACATACAACTTCCCATTCTACAAATACTCAGGTCTTAGTTGAGGAGTCTTTGTATGGAGCATAAGCTAAATACAGAGGTACAGTAAGGAATCAGAATCTTAGTCTAAAGATATCTAATAATAAAGAAAATATTTTTAGATAAAAATGTCTTCATCTGTGTACAACCTGTGTAGCAGAAACAAATATATATATATATATATATATATATATATATATATATATTTGCCTGTTTATTTCATTAATGGACAACTTCTGGGTGACATGAGTAAAAATCCATGAGTTCAGTGAAATTATCTGAAGATTTACAATACACATTAATCACTAGGAAAGACACAGAAAGAGAAAAATGCTAAGTTTCCAATTTACTGAAAATGCAGTAGAGACATGGCCATGACTGGTGGTCTGGCTGCAGCCACACAGCACAGCAAGCATGGAAATGACTCTTAAAATCTCAATGCTTACTCCTTTAACACCTCTCCCCCCTGTTTTCTCCCTTGCCCCTCCCCTCCCCTTCTCTCCCCCCTTTTATTTTTTAAATATATATATTCCACTAATGTCAGTAAGAAGTTCCCCACTTCGGACATTATGCTCAGCATCACAAGGTAGGGCTGGTATAGAGGACAAGCATGATGCAGCCACAGTAAACAGATACTGCTCAGCAAAGCAGGTAGTGTCTTATCACAGTGGTGTGTGTTGATGATGGAAAATGTCACCCTTTCTGCTAAAACCTGAATGATACAGTATCTACACTGTAAAGAAAAATCTGACATATATAGTGAGATGACATTACAGTGGGATAGCTCAATAACTTATTTTTGAATTCCAATTTCTGAGTTTATCCCTGCGTAGGATTTCTCACCATCTCTCTCTCTACCAGAAAATACTTAGATCATTACAAATACATTTCCTATGCTACTATAAATAACACCATTTAAATATTCAACTGCAAATATGTGCCACCAATAAATTGTATAAGGAACACTTCTGAATCAATACAGATTAGATCCTAAAGCTCAGTTTCTGATTTTGAAAAAAATCCATCCATTCATTTTTTTCATAATGCAGGAAAAACAATGAAGTTTGAATCATCCTTTGGGATACATGTCTACTACCTGTATTCTTGTGAGGCTTGGTCTAATGTTAAGGAAAGCAAAAGGAGCTCTTCTGTCAATTTCATTATGTATTGGGTCAGTCTGCAGAATATTATGCATCTATTTGCATTAATTACAGACTTTTTTTATTCCCACTTCTGGAACTGGCTGAAATACTATCACCGCTTTTTAAAAAGGGCAATGTAGCATGTCAGTTTGAAAGATTGTTGCCTTCTGGTCATACTCAGTTAGGAATAAACAGATGTATTTTCCACAATTCCCAGGTCCAGTCTTATACTGAAACACTACTTCACTATTCCCCCTTCTGTAATATCATTATTTCCTTCCCACAATTGTCCCTCTCCATATCATTGATTTCTTTACATCTCTAAGACTGCAGTTTATTTTGTACACGGCTCTGACATCACCTTCTCCCACTAAACTATTATACAAAATGCCCTGAATCTAGAATCTCTTTAACTTGTTTGGGTTATATTACTAATATGATTGAAAAGTGTTACATTTTAGAAAGTGGGGAGCACAATCTCAGGGCTCTAAAAATAACAGTTCATCGGGAGTTGTCATAATAGTAAGAGAATTAAGAGTTAGGAGGGTAATGTTGCCTGGAGATCAAGGGATCTTGTGTTAATAAGTGAGCCAAAAGGTAATTTGGATTAGTAAACAGGAAACTGGGCTGCTTTCCACTTCTGTCACTGGCTGTGTGATGTGATATCCTAACTCAAGATGAGCTCCGCCATGGCACACCTGGTATAAACACCACTCTTGCAAAGTCAGAAGGAGCCTCCCAAGAAAGCTGAATAAACTTTGAGTTATTCCACACTAAAAACTGAATCACTCTTAATTTTTTCCTCAAATGTGTTTGCATATTTTAACTTGTAACTAGTGTAATGGTTTATAAAAATAAATGAATAAATAAATAAATAAATAAATAAAAAGGTAAAGTGACTAAAGACTTAAAATCTCACTGAGGAAACTCGGAAACAAAACAAAACAAAACGAAGCTTATAAGGGAAGAAAATAAGAATTAACCCTCTTTAAAACAAAAGAAAAACAAAACAAAACAAAACAAAACAAAACAAGGACCCTGTAACCAGCATCTTTGTGTGTGTTCCCCAATCTCCCCACTATTAACTTTTTACTGACATTTTGAAATATGACAGAATTAGTCAGTGAAATTAGAAATAAGCACCCCCTAGCACTTCCCCTCCCCCCCAGTCCAAATACAGTATATTAAATTCAAAGCCATCAGTTCTGTTTTGCATAATTGACATCATTATCTTTCAGGTTGCTGGGCTCAGGTTTGCAGTCATTATGAGATCATTAGAAAAAGGGTTGTAATAAGTTCAGAAGGCCAATCGGCTCTATTCTAATCACTGGAGAAGAGAGTGCTGATAGGGGCCTCAGGGAAAAAGTATTGAAGCAGCTAGAGGATTTTTAATGACCAAATCAAGTTAGGAAAATCACCACCTGTGCCTCGGTGAACAGGATAATTTCAGCTTGGTGTGAGGGTGAGTGTAAAATGGATTTGTAATCACTTTTATTTTTCTCACAATTCTTGCTTGATTTTTTTAATTATTATTATTTTTTTTTTTAAGGGATGTGTGAAGTTGCTGGGAATCTACTGATCAGAGCAGAAGGAAAAAAATAGGAAAAAAAAATAAGGTTATTAACAGAGAATAAAACTAATGAATGATACCCTGTAGTAGCTGAGTGATAAGTTGCAGGACAGAACAGAGACTTTGAAAATTCAGGGAAACATTTCAAAAGGATGGGAAAATGGTTTTATGAAGTAAGATTAATCTCGGCGAATTGTAGGCGCCTATGAAAGAGTACACTAGACTTTCTCACTAGTTATTTGGGAGAGAAAAGCCATGCCTGCAGATAATTCTAAGGTAATTTTTCTAAGGTCTGAGATTCTAAGGTCTGAGGTAATTGGAGAGGTAACTTGACTGGAAGTGTCTGTTTTCCTCCATTGACTCTAGAGAGAATACAAATGAATAACTGAGTTAATAAAGCTAATTATTAGACAGCTAAATGCTCATACCAAGAGTTAAATGACTCTCATTTGCGATTAACTTTACTATTAAAAGACTCAAAAAAAAAAATAAAAAAATTCTGCCTTAGACTGGGCATCATACTTGAATTTACAGTTAGTTCCATGAGAGATTGCTACTCCTGTTCTTTATCTTGCCCATCCAGACATCCAAAATATTGTAATTCTCTTCCACATTTCTTTCTTCCACTCTTCAGAGATATCTGTATAACATTTTTTCAGAAGGACTGGAGCTCACTTTGTCTATAATCCTGAGCAGATGTTGTAGGAAACCCTTAGCACAAGTTAAGATATAACATCTTCTATCAGCACTTGGTAGCTTGGACTAAGCACCACATTATTTGTATTCACAAGGCTTCTTGTTAACGTGGAGCACAGGCAGAGAAAATTTCCATCTGCTTCAGATGCAAATAGAGTGAGCTCATGTCTGCTCAGAGGGCAAGAGCCTATGTAGGTGTATCCTACGTCTGGCTTATCTGTTAGATAATAAATTAATCAGAGCAAAAGCAATCTCCTTTTTGTATATTTGTACAGCTCTCAGCACAGGAAAATATGGGTTCTGATGAGGTCTGAAAAGGCCACTCATTATGAAAGCTAAAATTTAGAATGAATGCATTGTCATCCACATCTTCATTAAATAAATAAATGGAGCACATTAAACCTGAGGTGAAAAATATCCAACAGATATACTTCTAATGGAAAGACAATTTAATTGAAAAAAATAATCTGTCCATAATCTTCTTGTATACACTGTTTTATTAGGTCCTATTATCAAGAAACCATTTACTCTGCATCCTTTGGAAGATATGATAGGGAGGAAAAAATTTAGCCTAGGTGAATGATGCATAATATGTAGGATAAAAGAATCTTCCTATGTTAACATAACTTAGATTGTCTGACATAGGTAAATAATTTTTATTTTTATTTTTTTAAACAGTATTTAAATGGAGACCAACTAAGAAAAAGATAGTGTCAGGTCCCGCCCCATCCCCCCTCCACCTTTTTTTTTCTTTCTCTCTTCACAGAAACCTTTGACTTTATTATGAAACCAAAAAACTGCCTTCAACAACAAAAAAAAAATGGTTATTTAAATCAGAGAGACAGATGGTAGTTCTCTTCCCCTATTTATACTATCAGTTTCCTGTTTTATTTTGCTCAAAAAATATAGGGTTTTAGGCCACCAAGATCAGGTTATGCTATGTGAAATAGCTAGATAAGATTATCAAGTAAATGAATCAATAACAGTTCTAATGGTTCTCAGGAAAATAAGATTTTGACCAAATCAAAATATTTAATATAATATCCTCTCATTTCTTTCTCTAAAGTTAGAAGAGTCAAACCATCTGACATTTACCCATTCCCTTTACAGCTAATCCAAGAGTTGAATTAGGAAGCTTCAAGTTGAATTAGGAAGTTTCAATTATTGTAGTCATCAAATAGTACAACGCTTATTCCACTTTCTTGGTTTTGTGATGAATTCTGTGTAAGCTTTTGTTCTATATTTTGACATTTTAATGCATGCTAAAGATTATTTATTTCCTTGGACAGTTAGCACATCTCCTGTTTGTGTGACTCTCCTGGATGGTCTATAGCACCTTCAGCTCGTCACATCAGCAACTTTAATTGTTAAAATACACCTCTGGTCTCCCTATTTAGTCATTAGAGAGAAACAGACACCTTTGAAAATAATTGTTTTGAACCTTAGATGGTATGAATCAATCATCTGAAAGAAAATATTTCTGTCTGTTGACTGTTCTGAGTTTGAACAGTCCCAGCTCTCCAGTCTGAAATCAGAGCTCTCTCATTCTTTTCTCATAGGAGAGGTAATTCAGTCCCTTGATCATAATCTGAAACTTCATATCACCTGAATATTTATAAAGTGTGGTGTGATTTATTTTTATTTTTTTTCTGTGGTCTTATACCATTATATGAAGAAGGAAGGCTTGAACCCTGTTTATCTAAGAACAATATTTTTCTAGGCACTGCCCTTACTCAGCAGTTACCAAAGACAGTGGAAATATTTTCTCTGAACATATGGCAGACCACTATGTTGGAAGAGTAATTCCTTTCACACCTAACATTTATAAGGAAACATTTCCATACTAGTAAGATCAACAATCCAAAACAATTGGTTTTGTTTGCAGTAAAAGATGTGAAATACATGCTTAAATGACCACAGTTCATCTTAATGGAGAAAGCTTGCTTCATTATGCATCACACCTATAGCCTCTAGCAGTGTTCATATGAAGAACAGTTTGACTCACAGACATAGAGAGTTGTTCCTTCCAAACTCAAATTCCATTTTGAATTCCGTGTCTAATTTGTGAATTGTCTTGGTTCTGAGATTCATGTCAAGAATCCAATATAAGCAACTTTCTGCACTCCTGCAGACTTTGTGCATGCTGAGATTTGTTCATCAACAGACAATTTAAGGGCTACAGATAAGAACAATTAATCAAGTGAAAAATTATTTTAGAATGTGATTTGATTCAATTACACCTAGTCACACTGGCTACTGTCTTAGACTTGAGGCTTAAGGCACAAATAAATCCATTCCTCTTTTTATGTACCACTGACAGTTTCCAAAGCCACTCTTGAGCTGTGTGTGTGCCTATGTATCAAGGTTCAGCTGATAGTTCTGCTTCTGCTGAGGTTTTGACTGCCCTTCTTCATTATTTTATACAGTAAATTCTCCCACCCTCTTTGAAGATCAGTATGCTATTCTGCAAATTAGTCCACTGGACTAAATGTATCACCCTTACTGACACTGAGAACTGCCTTACTATGTAGTCTCACTGAATTTAATGACTAAACTGAATAAGACGATATTGATACAAGTCAAATGAGTAACAGATTGTGGCACATAGATAGACACTTAACAATTTAAATTCTTCCTTTTTCTTCCTTTTTTTTAAATGGGGTGTATGTATAACTTAATTAAAAGCTCAGAAAATCTTATGCTTGCCTGGAAAAAATATATGTTTTTCTTTTAATAAGTTTTATGGTTTTCAGTGATGACTTTGGAAACCCATCATATCCTGTTGTTGACAAATCCCCTTTCCTAGCCTTTGACTTAATCAAAGACAGTATAAATCTAGTAACTACAGTCAGCAGATTTATTATTTTTATTTGAAAAATCAGTTTTGTACAGAATTAGACAAACATTCACCTTTCTGTTGACAAGTGTGGGCTTGTTCCATGGCCTTTCCTGATAAATGAAAATTAGACTGCTAATTGGATCTTCTTTAATATTTAGCTTTTCCAACAAAAGTATGAACATTTCAAAGGAACCACAGAAAATATATCAGGCTCCGTAAGTTAGCTTCTTCAAACATCTGCATCATTTTCTTCCCTGCTTTCATCATAATAGAATCATACATACATTTTTTTAAAATATATATATTTTTTAATTTTGAAAACAAATGTTTGAGACCAAATGGTTCCCTTGGATATAAGTCTCCTGTGCTAGTGCTGCTGGCAGGCTCGTGATATTTATTGATGAAAACTTTACAAAAGGTTTTATTCCTGGATTGGAGAAGACATTGTTGACCAGAACTCCTTATGTAACACTTAAGAATGATCAGGCCATACAATAATTACTTAACTAGGTATGTCATTTAAACACATTAACTAAATATCTACTAAATACCTACCTTACTAAATACCTTTCTTTGAGTTGTCCTTAAATAACTAACAATCTTTTGAGTGTCAGCTTTATGCCTAAGTCATTTAATTATTTTACCACCCCCACATACACAGCACATCTTCATTGCACCTATTCTTTCAGGAAACTAAAAATGAATTGGAAAAAAGAACAGTCAGTAAGCAGTGTTCCACATTATGGCTATTTTTTTTTTTTTCTTTGCACGGAAATCTTGGATGGGTTTATATATTTTTCTGTGAGAGCTGAGGTTTTTAAAGTATTTGGAAAACTTTAGTAAGTGGACACATGGAACAAAACACAGTACTCTACCATCTGATACTGAAAAAATGAAATAGGAATAATTTTCTTATTTTTCTGGGGAAAACATTCAGGTGACAGACGGTAATCACTTGGACATGAAGAGAAGTCTTTATTACCCAAAAAGGTCTGAGAGTGTTATAAGTTTCCTAATGACTTTCCTATGGACTGACATCTTAATAAACATCTGATATGAATATTTTCTATGAAGATTTGATTACTAATTTAAACTGATCACAGCTGCCGAGAACAAAGCTCCTCCCCCATTCTGCATTTATATATCAAGACCTCCAATATCTAGAAATGAAGTCAGAGTTGTTATCATTAAAATTTAGGTGGAGCTGTGATTCTAGGCATCATGAGAACTTCATTATACTACACATTGTACAGATACATAATACAGGGTAGTCCAGACTCACCTTCTTAGTAGATGAGATGGTCAAAGCACAAGAGGGGAAATCAGGACACAAAATTATTCAGGCATCAGTGACAGAGCTGGAATTGCTTCAGGTCATAATAATTCATTGGATCTATCACTTGTTATTGGAGAAAATGGAATTTCTGCTCCATCAGAAATCAAATGGTCTCTCAATTTGATCACAGCATCTTAAATGTCAAATCTCAGCATTTTCAATAATTCTGGGAAAGTAAACCTATACTGCCATAAGGATCATATTAGTGGTCAGTTTTCATATATTTTGAAAAGAAATAGAAATTTTGGAGGGGGCGGGGGGGAAATAAATGTTTCTCTGATTCTTACATATGTGGAGGAATTATTATTTATCTCCACTATGCTTGCTTTTCAACTTCTCCATTTGCATAGATAACACAAATGAATGCAGGTATGGATGTCTCAAAAACAAATGAGAAGACACATACGAAATGCAGAAATTCCTACAGGTTCTTATTGTACATTTTTGATGGGTTCAGTTACAACAACAAAACTTTTACTGACAAATTGATATTCCTAATAAAGGAGTTCTGTAAGATTATACATTGCTGGGATAAGATTTTCTATGGAACAGAAACTAACTATAATTTATTATTCTGCAGCTGAAGATTTTAGGTCAAAGCAATATCCTGATCCAAAGTATTGCATTAGGTTCTACTACCTAAACAAAGAGAGAATGAAGAGAAAAAAAAGTGTTGACTTTGCATTACCAGCTAAACACTTAGCACACATGACTGGGCATGACCTTTCTGTTCAAATACATGCTCTCATCAACCATGATAACAGAAGATGTCAGGCTGTAATGTTTGATATATATTCCACATGCTTGGTGAGCTGGATATGGCCCATTTTACTTTCCAATATAGTAAGCAGTCCTGAACACACATTCATTTCTGGTAATTGCTTTCTACAACATCACCCACCCACCCTATCCTTCCTTTCCCTTCTACCCCAAGTCCTCAGCCCTGTATTTGATATTGGGTGTTGGGTGATGGGGAAGTTTTTTTGTTTATTTGTTTTGTGGGGTATTTTTTTTGGAGGATGTTGGGGATTTTGGTTTTGTTTGTTTGTTTTATTCCACTGTTTATACAGATTACTAACAAAAGCCTTTGCCTTTGTACTTAACTCAAGGTTTTGATTCTATTCACATTGAAGGTGTTATACAGATAAGGGGTCATCATGACCAAACATTGTCAAATGAACACTAAGGGAGCTGATGACTTTTTAAGTGAATTTCCTGTTAGATATGAATATAATATGTTTTTTGTTGTTGTTGATGCTGATGTTTGTTTGTTTGTTTTTTCTCATTGAGATGAATCAGAAATAGTTTATACTATACAATATAACTTTGCGTTCAAAAAAGACAAAATAATACACCAGTCAAAAACAGCTTTTGCATAGAAACAGCTTTGACAATGATAAGAAGACCCTGCAGCCATGTCTCTGTGCTTTGACGGAAGCAAAAAATCAGCCTGTAGTTATAACGGTGTTAAACTACCTTTTTTTCCTCTTCCTTACCTTCCCTAATTTGATCCTGGACTATGTTCTTCAGAGATGTGGTGATGCTTTTGGTCCCACCTTTGAGATAAAAATTTGAGAGAGATGACAAAGGTGGGAAGCACCAGACATTGTCTCAAAATCTGTCACATATCATTGGCTATATCTATTATTTTTTCCAGAAGAATATTATTTTACCTTTTAATTGGCTACTTATAGCATTCATCCCCATGCTCCCTGAAAGAAAATGCAGAGCAGTGGAGAAAGGAGTCCCTCTAATATATGCTCTTCCCCACCACCTTGTTTCTACACCTCATCAGTTGTACTACTGGTCTCCCCAGCCAGGATTAAATCTGAGCACAAATTACCAAAGAATAGACCAATAGAATCTGATCAAATTTAAGCAAGGAAATTCTGTTTTCTTTCTCAGATTTTGTTTTCTCTCTATATACAAAAACTTCAAGGTTAACTTCATATAATAATAAAGATCATATTTTATACATATAACAGACTTATAATCCATTAGAGGTTACAAAAACATAGGAGTCACTTCAAATGCCTCCACCAAATTCTCTGTAACGTTATATAATTCTGTAGGCAGTGGAATCAGAAGAATAAATTGCATTGCCAAAATATAATAGCAAAACTTGGATTCTGGCCATAACATTTTTTGTTAGGAGTGCAAGGTTCTGTAGTGATGACTAGAGGTTTGGATCTTTATTTGGTTTTGTATCTCATGCAAAATATGGAACTTCAACAGATAATGTCTCTAATCAAACACAAGAGGATTTCTAGTCGAATTCTGACACAGTATGATCCGGAAGTATTGTCAACTATTTATCTGAGGGGAAAATAAATGTCCTCAAAATGAAATCTCTCAATTTGACTGAACAATTAATGCTTCTAAAGAAGGCTGATTATATGTACAGCTATTTATTTGTTTATTTCACAATAGGAGCTCAAACTGCTGTCTCTGGGAGTCAAAAATGTCTTCCTGTGGTCAACGTAATCATCAGAAATGAAAAATACTAAGCCTAACAGAGGTCTAACTCATTCTTAGCTCAAACAACAAGAAGCATATTCAACTCCAAGGATTCCATGTGCATCAGAACTGTTTAAGTACAGCTCTGCCCTGTTCTGGTCTTTTATATAACTTTGTTATCCAGGTTCTTTCCTGAACAGCATGGTGATTAATTGTATGCCTATATATATAGGCATTCCTATATATGCCTATATACACGTATATACGGCTTTCTCAGCATTCTCAAATCACTCTAGCCAGTGGATAAAGAAAGTTTTCTCCCGTCTTTGCTTGTGATATCCACAATCAACCTGACCAGATGCCATCACACAGCCTAGACTGGAAGGTAGCTCCAGAAGAAACCTTCAATCAGCATCTCCCTGGGTGGGCTTAAACTTCCAACCTTTGTACCACCAACCTTTCAGTTAATAAATGAATGCAGTAACCAATTGAACCACACAGATCTTGCACTGCTGTCATTCCTTCTGGTCATTTTTTAAACATATGGACTACTACCTAATTTTAATCTATTTTCAGGTGTTTTATCTGAATCCCAAATAGGCAGAAGCCTCCATTATGCAAATCCACTTTATATACTTAAGCTCCAGAGAAATAATTATACTCTTCACTCTTTGTTACTTTTTAATACATCAGTCTATGTGTATCCTTTTTCAGAGGCAGCTTTCTTGATCCTTTATTCATTGGTTATTTGGGGAAACCAATACCACCTTAACAGTGTACTTTAGACTAACTTAACCTTAGACTGTTTTACCTGTTATGGCAAAGTAACCACCTGCATTCCTCCTGTGCTGACTGGTAGCTAACGTCTGTGGTCATAAAGAAAATCCACAGTGAAACAAGAAATATAGTCTCTGTATCGCAAACCTGTTTAGAACCTTAACTCCTACACTGCACTTTGTCTCTGGGAAAAAACAAAGCAAAACTGGAAACGCCCTGCACTGTGAGAGTCTAGAGGTCCCATCTAGAATCAGAGGGAATTAATTATTCTACCATCAGTTTTTCTGGGGCTTACGTATACTGAGAGTGGCAAATAAGGCACATTCTTGCAACACTGACTTTTTTTGACTTTAGATAAACTGCTTACATGTCTAGTACTAAGACCACATTTAAGTATCTGTATGACTGATGCGTAAGAAACTGAATTGTACTAACCATTTTTATATTCCTGTGCATCATTCTACCAGATCATCTTACTCCTTTATCACTTTCTGTTATTGTTTAGTTGTCAGGATTCATTTTTCCATAAAACCTAATAAAAAGTTAGTGGAGATTGTACATATTATAATAAAACACATTAAAAAATATGACAAAAACACAGCCTCTCAAATTTGAAACGTGAGTTGGAGGAGATCACATTAATAAATCTCTTAAACAATACTGATATTAGTGAAATTCTAGGTTGATTCTCTGACCATCTGTCACAGAATGGTATGTGTCCACACTGTAAGACTCTAAATTACCAAATTCAAACATGTTTAAGAATGTTTTCAGATCCATGTAAGCTACCAAATTGTGCTTAGAAGCTTGTGCAGACAGTATCAGCTGTCCAAAGCCAAAAACAGATCAAGGACAGTGCTAACAACTCAATAATATAGCCAGTAGATTTTCGCTGGTCTGGAATGTTTCTCAATATTGTTTGATTTGTCATTCTTGACATAGCCCACAGATCCAAAAGGTAACGTAAAAAACCCCGATGAGAAGCAATTAAAAAACAAAACAAAACAAAAAAAAACAAAAAACAAAAAACAAAAAACAAACAAACAAACAAACAAAACAGATGCCGACAAAGAAGAAATAGTCAGTATCTGGCACGGGAGAAATCTAAATTCAGGTGTGCAAAGCCCCATCTTTGTAACTCAAATTAGCAGAACAGTAAAACAGTTAAATGTTCCTGTGCTCAGGACAGCATTAATCTGAATAAGTTACTCTTGTTTTTGTTGAGGTTTTTAATCCCCTGCTTGAGAAAAACAATGTTTAAAACTACCTAGAGTAAATACTGAAAAGAGAAGGGTAACTCAGGCAGTGACAGCAGAAAACATAGCATTTGAAGAAAAAGATTATCTGAAGGATCAGACTTTTACCCTCTGAAGTGAGTCACATTGTGCATTGTGAGCAAAGTAAGGCAACTATATATATATATATATATATATATATATATATATATATATTTGCAAAAGTATAGTTGTGGGCACTACATATCTTAGAAGACTGATGCAGTGGTATTCTGTGTCCAAAGAGAAGCTGAGCTCATAAGCAGCCCAGATCTGTTACTACTAGAGCAATATTTTAACTGAG
The DNA here is from genome assembly GCF_047663525.1 of Anas platyrhynchos. NCBI lineage: Eukaryota > Metazoa > Chordata > Aves > Anseriformes > Anatidae > Anas > Anas platyrhynchos. Next base: position 6,557,874 of record NC_092588.1, read on the forward strand.
GCTTGGTAATGTGGAACTTAGGAAAGGAGTCAGCTTTCCCTTCTGAGCAAGTTTCTGCCCTAAAGGGCAGTTAGACCAATGTAATTTGTTGTTTTTCACTAAGAAAACCTGAGAAAAATGACAGACAAAAGGCCCATGTTATTTATTTAGGGTCTGTTATAAAAATGTTAATGAAATATGATCCACAAAACACAGCCAAGACAAAAAAGGAGGAATGAGAAATCAAACACACTGAAAAACATTGTCTACAAACTCAATCAAGTCTCAGCTATTCAGAAAAATTTGGGCGTTCTTTCTTTAGACATCAAAGCCATATACATACCTTTTAAATACGTATTTAAATAGGGGCAGATTAAGAAAGGTTGATGATATTTTTAGGCAGTGGCACTCTTTCCATATATTTTTTTTTTCCTTCCCTAAGCTCTAAGCCCAGATACAACTTCAGGCATTTTGTCTTTAGGCACCTGTGATTTAAGGCACCCAGAATATGTTTGTCAAAGACTTCCAACAATGTAGAGTCTTATCTGAAAAATCAGCATTGTAATGTTTTGAAAAATCCCATGGTAATACAGGCCGAAACATCATTTTAATATTTATTTCCCTAGAAGTGTTACCTTAGCACTTGAGGACTTGACCCTGCTTATATACAGCACTGTACTGTTTTCTGGCAGGTCTTCTATAATGGTTAAGTACATGTGTGTTATATTTTGCATTTGAATACAGAATATTTGAGAAAGTTTATATAAATGTAAAGAACATGTTTATCTTGAACCAGCTTGAGCAGTGGGTTAGACAAGATGAGCTCCGTAGAACCCTTTTAACATCAGCCACTCTGTGATTCTGTTACTTTAATTCGAATATGTGTTTCAAGATGTGCTTATGTGTGTCCGTGTTTCCTTGTATCACTCTCACTTCAAACTCCTTATCCCAGGGAAGGATGAGCTGTGGAGTGAGATTTCTCATTGTGACAGATGCACAAACTCACAAAGGAAAGAAACATGGGAAGAAGAAAAGACAAAGCCTTTAACAGCAGGACAAAAGGGATGAGATTTCATAACAATAAATCCAGCTCTGCCTTAATGCAGTTCATCACACCATTTAAACAAATTCCTGGAAAACATTGGATAAAACTTCTGAACACAGAAAGACACTTTGGTGTCACAGAACTGTAATGAAGCATCTGTTGTGCTGAGTGCACAGAGATAGAGCAGAGGCTAAGGAAGAAGTGTGCAAGGAGACAATAAAAATTACTTAGCAACCAACACACTGCTGAAAATTAACTACTGCTTCACAGACCACAAATGAACACCCTACATTTCTGGAAACACTGTATAGGACATCTATGTGAATAAGATATTTTATTATATTCAGAAGTGATATTTTGAGGCATATTATGCATGCCGTTTGCATTATCATGAGAGGTGTCAATTAACAAATTTCTTAATATGCTACAATATAGTTTCTTCACTAAGCACAGTAGAGGCCAATTAAACTAATGGTAGAGATATTAGAGAAGTTTATAGTGGCATGAAGGTATCTACAGAATACAGTAAAACACAATATAGGGATCCCTCAACTACTCTGAGCAGATTGGTGCATCATTAAAGCATGATGCCCTACTGCATGCTGATTGTAATGAAGGTGCTGAGGGCAAGGAAGAAAACTTGTAATGTAAAGTTATTGCATGGCTTCTGTGTCCAGCAATTCTATAAAAGTGGGCCTTATCTTCCAGTGTAACTTGCCTCGGTATTGACAAAGCCTCTTGCTATGTTAGCTTTCCATTTACATTGATGAAAATAAAGACAAATTAATTTATAAGAGCTGGATTTTTTTTTTTCAAATAGGGACCACCTTTAGGCCTCTGTTTGTATAGCACCTTTAATGAACAATGCACCTATTCCTGGAAATGCTGTTTTGTTCCTTGAGAAATAACAACTGATATTACCTTTATTCCGTGCTTCATTTTAGAATTAGTATATGGTTTACTCATAACATCAATCATACAGTCTACTCCTCAGTAGAGAGGCATAAACAAAGATAAAGTGAAATAACAACAGCTGCCAATTTAGGATCATTTCCACCCATGAACTTATGTTTCAAATGTACTTTTTACACTAGTTTATTATAGTGTGGGAAGCAAAATGTAAAAATAAAATATACCTCTTCTGTTTCTATACATTGAGATCTTTATTTATCAGCATTTAGCTAGTGATTTATTCAACCCACGGGAGTGCCAAGAAGCTTGATCCAAAAGAAAAGAAAGCAGCCCAGAATAAGAAATGAAATAGGAGCTACCACATGTAAACCTCGTAGTGAGAGCTTGAAGCAGTGTCTCAGAGTTGCTGGAAAGTTGTTGGAGATAACAGATCCTTGACCAATACTCATTATTTTGATTTATGTCTCTAATATTGAAGAGAAAATTTGGAAACACTTTCACATTCTGCAATCTTTATAATCCAAAACCACATTTGATGCTTCTGGGATATTGCAACAGTATCATGTAAAAGTAGTCTTTTCTCCACCACAACACAGAAAAGGTCTCATTACCTCATGCATCCTAAGTTTTAGATTAAAAGGAAAAAACTTGAAGCAGTTCAAATAACAAAGGAGAATTATCTTACTTTACAAAGACAGTCAGAAGAGAAGTTCACTGGCTTTACCAGTTTATCCAAGATGTTTAACTATCTGCAGTCACTGTGGTGGCTAAGAGCATCATATTTTTTCTAATATTTAACTTAATCAAAACTATTTCTGTTTTATTTGTTTATGTATTTTCATATATATTTATTAGAAGTGTTTCTAGTTAATGATTTTATCTCTGTTGAGGAATATTAGACAATCAAAGCATTGGGCTTGCATTTTTTTGGTTGGTTGGTTATTGCCGTTTTTCACAGAAACACAAATATTTCTCTGAATTTATTGATGGGGTGGTACCTGAAATCCAAGGAGAATTCTCTATACATTGTAGTTACATCTGCACCAATAAACTATTTGTACCCTCAAGCATTCTAAGACACTGAGATAAGCAGGCAAGGAACAACCTGAATCTATGCTAATGAGCTGTCAGTCACCAGAAGAGCTTGATGGATGGCTTGGAAACTGCCCACTGGGATCCCTGGAACAGACTAATTGCTAATTCTTATCCAGGAATCCTTAGGGACAGTGCAGCTGTACTAGGCCTAAATCACTACATTAAAAAAAAATAATAAATAAAATAAAAAACAAAATAAAATACTAGAGACAGCAGCAAATGTGTGTGACTCAATGACTCAGCACAGCCTGAGAGAAGCTTGAATAAAAAAAAAACCTACTGTCTGGGGACTAATTCAATTTCACTTTCTCTCTCCTCTCTCCCCTTCACACATATGCAGACAGCAGAAGTGGGTCTGAAAAATTTCACATGCACTTCACAATTAACAGAGGATGAAGGACTAAGACTGCAACATGCAATAAGGAAGGTCACAGAGTTGTCTGAAGTAACAGACACTAAGCTATCACATCTAAAACAGCAGTGTATAGTGCACTGCAATAGGTCAATACTAGCTAGCTTCAATATGGACCTTCTTGATATGACAGTAGCATGAGTAGCATAAAACAACATTTGATTCTGGTAATAATTCTCCTGGATCTGGACTTGTTTACATACCACCTTGAGTTTCTCTGTACTGCATCACCTGCAGATGTTTATATCACCTACGCTGACTGTGAGATTCATCATTGGTAAACAAAACAAAAACAAACCAGAAAACCAGGAATATATATATATATTTTTTCCCGTAAACTTCAGTGCCTGAAGTTCTGCACTATTTGAAATTGTCTTTCCCCTTAAAAAATATTTTTTTTTGCAGGTTTCTTGCCCAGCCCATTTATATGGCGGGTATATTCTAATCTCCATCCTTTTTCTCAGGATATATAAAGTGTTCTGTTTCACTGTAAAGAAATAATAATTAAATAAATTATTTTCTTCTATCAAGCAAGGTATTCCTGCAGAAACAGTCAAGTATTTTATTTGTCGGTATCACTTAAACTTTTTTGACATCCGACCATGCTTAGGAGAAGGCCTGGAACAAAGCAAGGAAAAAGCTATCTGTCTCTTATTATGGTCTAAAGATGCTCCTGCTTTCAGTGTGGATGGACAGCAGCATATTTTCTGTTGCTTTATCAATATGTCATTATACATTTCATAATTTCTTGCAGTAATATAAAATGATCAGCATGAGCCAGAACAACAACAACAACAAAATTAAAAAGTGGCTTTCTTTTCGTATGTTCCAGGTGACAAATTATTATGGGATAAACATGCTGTTCAGTTCGCAGCAATCCCAAGGATGTCACATTAAAGTCCATCCTTCATATCTCATGTGAAAAGTGAGTCACAGTCAACACCATGCTTGAGGGTGTGTTTCACACTAGAATCATAAATAATGATAACCATAATAAAGGGGTTGGACCAGGCTTGTTTGTGAAGCAGGATTGATGAGAAGCAGGTAGTAGAAATGTATGGATACAGTTTGGCACGTGAAGTCATGCTATACTATACAAGCAATGGCCTGTGTTGCTGCTGGAAGCAAAATGAAATAGATGATAACTCATGAGTTACATGTTGTCATTTAACTCTTACACCTTTGAAGAAGACTGAGTGAGAAATGTCAGAATGGTGTTGGAGATGCATTTGCCATCAAACTTACTTATTTTCGTGAGGTAGATAATAATGACATGAGGTTCCCTCAATCTGACAAAATTAGTATAATGTAATGGGATACCTAATGAATATACTTTCCGTCATTTTTTTTTTTTTCACTGTCAGTAAATAATCCTCACTGTATAGAGAAACTCTCCTGAACAGCCACCAACTTCATTATGTCAAAAGACTTAGACTTGGAAGGCTATATTGTTTGTAAATATGAATATAAGTTTCTAACTTCTTGTAGAAATGTAAACTTTATAACATTAATAAAATATACTTACAGGCATAATAAATCTTATCACAATGTTAAAGGTGGACATAAATTTAAAGACAAAAACAAGACCAAAAACCAGTTATATTGACACACAACTCCAAAACCATGCTTTATGTAGGTAGATATGCAGACAATGTTCTTAACAGAAATAATCATTATCATTGCTTTGTGAATAGAATTGGACAATTCTTTCAGTTTATACATGATAATAGTTAGCTATAAAGCAGTCATTTAAATTTGCATTAAGATTTTTTATTTTGAAAAAGAACACCTTTTTTACCAATAATTTTGTAGAAAGAGAAATGAGAGTCCCTTCCCCAAATTACATTCTTGATGGGCCTAATCAAAAGTCTTTCAGAATTAATGCAAAAACTGCTGTGGATTTTTTTTTTTTTTTGGGTGGTGGTGCAGAAATTTGTTTCTTTGTTTTAAATATGTATAGATAAATACAATATGGTACACTAAGAAGATCTAATACAGAATGTAAGATTTTGGGGGTTAAAAAAAAAAACAAACTTCAAAAATATTTTAGAGAAAATGGAGTTGATTTGAAACATTTTTTAATTGAAATTATAATCTATTTATTTGAAACTGAATTAAATGTACTTCATGTTTCAGTTTCTTCCCAAGGTTAAGGGAGATAATGTATCATATGTGTTGCACACTCTGAGAGCATCATGGGAATTATGTCTTTGTAGAAAGCCACATAAGTATGAGATAACTGGACTACGGTTGCTGTAAGACACTATGGCAACAGTTTCTATATGTAGTATTTGTCCTCAAAAATTAAAATGTTCCATACTAAACAATTTTCATTAAAGGTCTGTTTGAAGTTCTGTCAGACAACAGTTTTGTTGGAGACTTTTTGATTTGTTCTAACCAAACAATTTATATTACTTAGAAGTCAAGTTTGACATTTCACATGATATACTCCAAACTGATTTTCCATTATATTACTTGATCCAATATTGTAATTTATTTATTTTTTGCTAAAATTCCTAAAAATATATATATTTTTTATTTTTAGCCTGAAATCTCTTACCCAGTTTCTGCTTTCCACCACACAACATAAACATATAGATCAAAATAAATTATTTTGTATGCAATATGATTCTTGTCTTCTTTTATTGATGTCGTTGTCAGCAGCAACATTTTTCTTCAAAACAATGAGGGAATATGAAATATAAACAAATAGATTTCAGCTGCAGCTGTTTACCATAAAACTTAATCGAGAATTTGATATAAACTATGAAAAAAAAAAAAATCAAAAATAACATTATTAATACATTAGTCAACATGAAATAAATAAACCTTATTAGTTTCACTGATATAGCTGACATAGATGATACAATATATGCTAGATGTATACTTGTTTTTTGTTTTTTTTTTTGATCTTGGACTTATGTTATAGGTTGCCTTATGCCTGTATCTAAAGAAAGCATATTGATTTTGTTTTTCAAGTTAGCATTTGGATCCAACACATTTTTAAAGGACCAGTAGCTATTCACTTCTAGAAGATGGAGTCTGAAACATCCAGAAAACATTGAGAAATGTCCAGGAGCACTCAAAGGGTCTTCGAGATGCCTAATAAGTTGTCTTAGAGAAAGCCAAGAGGCCTAGATCTCACTTCCAAGTTGTATCCCTTCCTTATCTCCTCGTTAGTTTGCATACCCTCGAATCAGACAGCATCTTAGGTAAAAATCTTAAAAAATGCACATCTGAGAATCTTTCAGTCCAAAGCATAATCAGGAAATAAACAGACATACAACAGTGATGTTCTTGTAATTTAAAGTGTATGCAAAGTAGGAAATGTAGAACTGGACCAGATCATAAGCACAGTATTTTTTGACTGTTTAGAAACACCAAAGGAGTAGAAAATCTATAAACCACAGCATACTAAGTTTAGATTAAAGAACTTTGGGAGTTATAGGATGACTACATTGTTACAAACACTCAGTGGAAAGAGAGAACTTTTTTTTTAGTGCATTTAACCCAGGACAGCAAGAAGAAAGAAGGTCAAGATGATTGTCTGGAGAGGAGACAATCAAAGGGGAAAGAAAAAGAGTATGGTATTGGTGGTTCGTAGAGCTGAATAAAGCCTAGGGTCTTTGAGCGAGTGGAAACAAGAACGAAGGATGTATTTGTGTTTAAGCAAATAAACATATTAATGATAGAACAATCAAAATTCAGTGAAAGTCAAGTCCAAATACTAAACTGTTCTTCAAAAGATGATCTAATCTTACATGCCAGATGAACCAATACAGAAATAGACCCATAAAGCTACAACCTTTGAGTCCTGTGAACTAACTGTAAATATGAAGAAATGGTCTGAACACATACATATTTTTAAGGTACACAAATCATTCCAAAGTGCCAGATATAGGGTTCAACAAATCTATGCATTGCATGTCACTAGGCCCTTGGCTGGCAAAAGATTTATATTTTCAATGCTTTAGTGTGTCATCTTTTAATATGATAGACCAAAGTTCATGTTCAGTGTCGATAAATGAATAACAATGAAATGGAAAAAACAATTTCAACCATTACTCATCATTTCAACAAGAATCTCAAATTTATTTTGCAAAGATAGACAGACTACAAAAATACATCTGTTTAATTAATATTACAGCAAAGCCTGAAGGTAGCATATACCCTTACAAGTGGTTCAAAATCAATAAAAGTTGCATTTCTCTAAAAACATGGTAATTCTTGCACTATTTTTAAAGTTACTAGCAACTCCTTGTTTGGAAGACAAGAAGTTGGATAGGGGACTGAATCCAGCTTTCTAAAGTAGAACAGGGCAGATGCAATGTTTTCTCATTTCAGTTCTAGTGGATAAAACTGTTACAGTGAATTTCTTTACATAACTTGATGCAGAATTATTAAACTTATACAGAAAACTTGGTTTTATTTTCCTGCTTTTTATAACAAGAAAGGAACTGTGTATTTCCAATGAAAAGAAAAATGCAGCTCTTGCCCTCCTCTATTTTTAACACCATTTCTTTGAAGAACTTGTGCAGGGAAATCTGTTAATTGAAAACACTGACATGATCCCCAGAAGGCAAAAATCCAAGTGAAAATTAGTCCAAAGTTTTACTGAAATATCAGAAGTTCCTGAAACTAATTAACTTCTCTTTGTTGACTGCATGCTAATGGAATGAAACTGTTCCATTCACCACTTCAGCATAGCTGAATAGCTTTCTAATAGATTTTTTTTTTTCTCACTGTTATCTTTTGAGTATCTTGCCAGCATCACTCTGCCTGTATAGAGCTACAAACCAGTAACAGTAGTTATGTATTTACTAATTGGGGAAAAAAAAAAAAAAATCACATCCATATCTACATATTTTTTTTCTACCTTCCTATTTATTTATTTATTTATTTATTTATTTATTTTATTTTTCCCTCTCTGGGCAGGGGTAGGTGTTTGTGGTTATGGACTGAAGGCACTTCCTAGCAACCAACTCGGTTTGATAAGCAGTGTATTTAGTACGTGCTGACGGCATAAATCCTGTTGTACTCCACACAGAGTAGCTTACTACTGCACAATAGATGAGCTACAAGACTCCTTGCTGTGCATATTGCTGATCTTGGGCCTGGTGCATAAATTAACATCTGTCACATAGTCAAGGCACCCCAAATTAAACCAAGTGTCAGATCAATTGCTAATTTCTAAGCCAGCATAAGGAGATTTTTACATTTACTCTTTGATCTCAGGAAATGTGGTATTGTTTTAGATGGTTTTTGTTTGTTTGTTTGTTTGTTTTTCATGGTGTAAGAGGAGGCTCATAATCCTGTGCTCTGTGAAACTTTCCTTTCTTTCCATGATGCTGGCTGTATAGTAGCTCAGACATAGCTACGAGCATCAACACTGAACCTAGGTTCAGTAGGGCTGTACACCACAACTCAGGTCAGACTCAGCCAAACCACCTTAAAAACAAAACTGTAAAGCCATACAATTTACCTGGTCTGACCCTTTCCAGAAAGTTCCTAAACTTCGCTGATGGCAGTAATTTTTAACACAGGTCTGAGCCTTCATGATTTACCTGAAGGGGCACGTTTGGTCTTGGGAGCAGACAGACTCATGTTTAACTGGCAGAGTAGAGTGTAGAATAACTCTTCAGTGGTGGTGTCAAATATTTTGAGGCACACTGCTGCATTTCATAATGAGAATTTGGAGGATTATTTTAAGTTTTGTTCCAATAGAGCCCTAGGCCGTTTAATCTTATCAATCATTGTCTGGAAAGGATTGTGTTACTGACACACAAAGTAAACATCCATCAGTTTATCCCAGGGATCCAGTAACTTAAACCATTTATGAGAGATATTGTATTTGCAGCTGAAATCAAATAATTGATCTTTGTGTAGGTTACATCTGCTTCACTTCTCATGAAGCTCACTCCACAGTATAATCAAGTACAAATTAAGTGCACTGACCAAGTGAGGATTATTGAAATATTCACTTGAATGTTAAATAAATATTTTGCATTTCATAAGTATGATGCTTTTGTCTTTGTCCTTCCTGTGACAGTGCTACTTGTTACATATTTATTATGCTGCAGTTTAGTTTCCTTGCAAAAATATTTTTTTTGCCAAACTTCATTGAGCTTAACCCTTTCTTCCCATCAAGTATGAGCTCACATTACAAATATGACTATTTTTAGATCAGAAAAAAATAATAACAATAAAAAAAAAATCCAAGACTTGAGCAATCCCTTTCATGCAAATACTTCTCACTGAAGATCATTTAGGAATAGCTGATGAATAATAGTAATTCTGAAAATACACTGAGACGACTGGGATACCCTCCAGATCTCTACTGTAATTTCAGAGTTGGCCTAGGCTCATCCTGTCTGCAGAATAGCAAGGTACCTTCTGGTGATACTTAGACCTGTAATGGACCAAATTTGAGGATCCTGAAAATTTTACCAGGATTATGTATAGGAAGAGCTACAGCTTGTGTGCCAAGTAGTTTGAAGTCTAGCCCAGACAAGTCTAGATCAGAAAAACGACAGGAAGATACAGAGATGGAAATGACTCATCTGAGGTTACATGGCAAAGATAAAAAGTAAAGGTCTTTTCAATCCCCTTTCTCAGGTCACCAAGCCCCACTGCCCTTCTTGTTGGAAATGTATTCTGGTCTTTGCATTTGATAATGTCCTTTCAGAGCATGGGATGATGTCAACTGATTAATGTTGCAGACAGGAGATTGCAAGATCACCCAAGGTTGATATGATAAACAATTAGAGAACTTAGGATGCAGCAGAAATCATATTGTCTGACAACTCTGTAATTGTAACTCTGAAACAACCCCTTCTCCCCAAATGCACACAGCCTACTTCAGCATCAATAATAATTCACGTCTCAGTGCTGTTGAAGTTAAATATTGCTGATCTCAAGGCCACTGAAATCATCCTGAACCAATAGTTACAGCCGTCTGAGACAGAGTGATAGAGGAGAAAACACCCAGAGAGTATTTCTTAGCTTGTATTTGCTATCAAAGCCTTCTGTGACTTCTGGTTAAGTCACTTTTGTAAGAAAATACAGACTAAAATGCCAACAAGTGAGTACACATCTCTGTGTATTGCACACCCTAGCAAAAGTTTTATGTGCTAGAGGTACTGAGGGTTCACAGACCTCAATGACACTAACATCACTGAAAGTCTATCCTGTCAAAAATGCAAATGTGAGCACTTCATCATTTGAAGCAGATCCCTTGTATTGAACCAAATTTTGAAGGAGCCATGACTATCAGTAGATTTATGAAACCAAGTCTGGAGAATGGGAATGGTCTTGGGGAGTGCAACACAGAATATATCCACAAAGATAAAGGAACTGAATAGAATTTACAGTAATGTACACAAAAATGTTGACAGAAAACAACTATAGATTGGGGCAGTAGTACAGGCACACATGGCATTAGCATATCCATTCTCGATCCACTTTAGTTCTATTAAGTCAGTGCAATTGTCCAGTTTTAGTGGTATCTAGGCTTATACTATGTCCAATGAGCTCTGAATTTAGGCTTACAATGTTCTTGTTTGGTAAATCTGCATTACAAGTAAAATGACATGACTAATCGAACATTAAACAGCTTTCCCAGAAAACTGAAGAAAATAAACACTGCAGGTTTAGCTAACTAAGATGTTTTCCTCTAGGTATTTAATCTTTCTTAAACAATTTTCTAAGTTTAACATTTGGAAATAGAACTTCTTCAAAAGAGATGAAAAAAAAATAATCTTTCAGTGTTTGTTGAAATTAAATTTTATTTGGCTGAAGCAAAGGCTTCATAAGAAATTATTTGGTGATCTTAACCACATTTCTTAAAAGACTATTAATGCAAAAGATGCATTGTGTCTGAATTCAAAGAAGACAACACCAGGCTAAAGGATGAACTGGTGTCATGAAAAACCCTACAGGCTTGTATTGGGTTTACATGTCAAGGGCTTGGTAGTGGGGGGGAGGGGGAGGTGGGTATCAGAGTGGCTTCTGTGAAAACAGTCCAGAAGCTGTCCCATGTCGGATAAGGGCCAGTTTCAGACAGCTCCAAAGAGACTCCCCACTGGCCAGAGAAAATAAGTGATGTTGAAGTGCCTCTGTGAGCGTAAATTATGTGGAAAAAAAAAAAAAAAGTTGCACAACCACAATTAGAAGAGTGAGAGGCAGCCCTGCAGCCCCTAAGGTGAGTGCAGCAGGAGGGCAGGAGGAGCTCCAGGCATGCAGCAGCAGTTCCCCTGAGGTCTGTGGAGAGGCCCCTGGTGGAGCAGGCTGTCCCCCTGCAGCCCATGGGTCCCACATGGAGCAGATCTCCACGCTGCTGCCCCCCCCCGGTAGGTGGAGGAGCCCCCGGTGGAGCAGGTGGATGTGGCCTGGAGGAGGCTGCGGCCCATGGAGAGCCCCCGCAGGAGCAGGCCCCGGGCCGGAGCTGCAGCCCGTGGAGAGGAGCCCACGCAGGAGCAGGAGGTCTGGGGGGAGCTGCCGCCCACCCGTGGGGGACCCACGCTGGAGCAGTTTGCTCCTGGGGGATGGACCCTGTGGTATGGAGCCGTGTGGGAGCAGTTCCTGAAGAGCTGCTGCCTGTGGACAGCCTCCACAAGAAAGGAAGGATAGCATCCCGTGGGAGGGACCCCACGGGGAGCAGGGGCAGAGAGGGACCTTGAGGGAGTGGCAGAGATGAAGTGTCAGTGACTGACCACAGCCTCCATTCCCTATTCTCCTGCACTGTTCAGATGAAGGAGGTGGAAGAGAGTGGATGGAGAGAATAAGCTTTTAGTTTGCTTTTAATTTCTCACTGTTCTAGTCCATTAGTAATAGGCAAGAAATTATATTAATCTCATTATGTTGAGACTGTTTTGTCCATGACAATAATTGTTGAGTGATCTCCCGGTCCTTATCCCAACCCGTGAGCCCTTTCCATTGTATTTCTTCCCTTTCTCATTTGAGGAGGGAGAGTGAAAGAGTGGTTGTGGCACTGTTTAACTGCCCAGCAGAGTAAAAACACAGCAAAACTAAGGGTTAAATTCAGAAAACTTTCACACTTAAAAATTCTGAACTTGTCATGAATTTACCTGACATAAATCTGAAGTAAATACATGTATGACAAATGAAATCTGTTAATGTCAGATGATACTATTTAAACATCTCTAGGGGAAAAAATCAAAAGCAAACAAAAACCTATATATATCTTCTAATAGGTGACAATGTAGTTTACTTGTTTTTCTTTCTGTCACTTCCCTTTAAGATCCAAATAACTGATCAGCCATTTGATAGGACCTTGTCGTCACTATTATTTCTTTGAGAAAATAAAAAGGTTTGCAAATAGCCACTTGACAATAGCTCTCGGAATTTTTTACTGTCATGGATCTTTATCCAGGGAGTTATGGGAAAAGTTTTTAAGCAACATGCAACTATTTCATGCTACAATTCTGTTGATTATCCGTTAAATTTCTGAAGCAAGCAAAGTTTTCTTTCCCAAGTGTGACTAAAGTCTGTGATGTTCCTTCATTTCCTGTTTTTGCTTCTTTCACAGTGATTTTACACATGCAAAATATTACTGGGATCTTTTTTGCAGCAGGAAAGATCTGAAGTCTGGAAGAGCATTTATTTATTTATTTATTTTAACAAATTACTACTAAAAAAGAAGTTTAAACTAGGCAGATAATATTTAAATTTGTGGTACCTGATTCACAAGTTTAATAATGACAATAATTAAAAAGAAATAAAAGGTGGAGGAGTCATTCAATTTAAAAAAGAAATGGATTTCTTTCTGCCAGGCTGGATTCAAACACTCCTATGATAATGGTAAGAAGTTATGACAGCAGAGATCCTTTGAGTTAAAAAATTAATTGTTTCAGACAAGCTGTCAAGTTGTTAACACTAACATGCCCTAAATCTAAAAAATTATATACCCAGAGACCAAGATTCACACTTGATTGTACCTGACTAAGAGGTTTTCAATTCTGTAATGATTTTTGGCACTGGAAATATGCCTGCAAGGTTCAAACACTTTAGAGAAAAATTGCCTGGCAGATTCTTTGCAGGCTTGTTTGATTACAAGATCAGAGTGAATTGACTGGAGATGTTAGCAGCAGTTTCAGGTTCTTGTTTTAGAAACTTTGAGAACATACAATGAAAACCTGTGAGCAAATGATAAAACACCACTGACAAAATCTTTCTTTCTTCTGGATGTAGTTTTGGGTCACAAAGACCAGTCTGTTTGGGTCCCCGTTGAACTATGAAAGTTAAACAATTTTATTAAAATAAATAAATAAATAAATATAAAAAGTACAACACCAAAAAGAAGTTTATAAAGAGAGTGTGATTGTTAAAACTAAGGAAATAAAAAACATTACATATTATTTTAGATCTTCAGATTTATTTAGAACTGTAACGAAAGAGATTCAGGTATAGAAATTTGCCTTTTAAAATCTATCCTTTTCTCTACACTATTTCTGGCACCAGCTGAAATATGAAGTAGTTCCAAATTACTGTGGGAAATGATCATTTTTAGCACATTCAGGCTGCATAGAAATAACAAAAAGGAAACCGTATGTTTCAACTTACAGCTACATGTACTAACTTTTATAGACTCTAGAGATTTCATCAGGAGTTGGACTCTGTCACCAAACCTGCCGCTTCCTCAGAAACTCATTCAGAAATACATATATATATAAGCTTAAGGAATAAAAGTGTTTAAGAACCTAAATTCTAGTGGTTTCTTTTCAAGGTTGTGCTTTCTTTGTCAGCAATGACGTCTCCATTCAAAAATCCATCAATTGTTAGCATCCTTGAAAATCTAAATATTTCTAACTAAATTTAGCATAATCTGAAAAAGCTTGTTATGAGCCAGGTCTGCAAATACAGCACTGCATTGCTTCATTAAACTCATTGGATCATGTGCAATCTATTACTAGAGTAGAAACTGGTTTTTAAGACTTCTCTTGTTGCTGAAGTAAGTAGGGACCAAGCGTCTAACTGGCTGGTATGTAGTCTTAAGCACTAGATTCTTAAAAGGAGCAGATACAGTACTTACTTCTCAGATTATCCCAAAACACCTCAAACAGCAAGATTCACTTCATAATGCCCCTGGATCAATGTGATTGTTTCATTCTATAGTAGGAGCTCATGTTAGGAACAATACCTCTTGCTTCCATTACAACCTTGCCATTTCAAAAATAATTTGGCTATTAATAAATTATTATTTATGCAACAATAAATGTTACTGGTTTTGATCAGGAGGAGAAAATGGGAAAGGCAAATACATTATATGTATACATTTACAGAGAGACAGCATTAAATGATAAAATTTTAGTTCTTGTCTCCACAGTTAGAGCTGAAAAGAAACAACAAAATCACATTTGTGAGGGTTTCCCAGAGCAGGCTCAAACTCCATGTGAGACTTTTCCAGCACTGGGTGAAAACAAGATGCCATCCCAAACATATGCATTTTTTGATATAATCTCAGTTTTTTCTTTGTTATATTTAAGCCCAGTAACCTGCTAGATGAGTTAAAAATAATACTACTAATAATAATAAAATCAAATATGCATTTTAATATTCAAAAAGCATTAAAAAGTCCATATTTGTTTGCTTCTTATGTTTAGAAGTGTTCGAGAAATATTACTTTCTTTGCAAGGATTCATCCATAATCTTTTGTCATGATTTCAGAAACTTTTGAAAAATGGGGTTACTGCAAATGAAGTATGAACTCACACATCATTAAACAAAATTCCTCATTCTACAGTAACTGTCGCTAACACTTCAAGTATAACACAATACTTGGACCAGGTTTCAGGCTGATTGACACAGTTATAGTATGCATAAAATATTGTCAAGTACATACAAAGGACTTCCTATATATACACTGAGATTGCTTCAAATGTTAATGACTATAAGAGTGAAGCACATTAAAAATAATAAAGTTACCCCCCAAAAAACTATGCTTTGCCATAAATTATGAAAATCCGGCATTTTCTGAAGAGCAATTTGGTATACAATCCACCAGAGACTAAAAAAAATGCACTACACTGAGAACTATTAGTAGGTTCAATAAAAATACATTAGTAGTATTCTCTGTAAGATTTTCTGAAGGTAAGGATATTTCATTTGTGATGTTGGAAAAAAAGTCATTGTCTGTGATTTAATGACAATAAAGTCCAATGATGCTTTCAATTCTACAAGCTGGTGATAGATACAAATGTGGAAAGAGGGGAAGGGAGGTAAAAAGACTTGAAAGGGATGGAAACAACCATATTTTGATTTAACTACCTTATGCTGACCCCATAAGGGACATCCAGAATGCAGTATATGATGGTCTTAGAATTACAGGATGAAATGGAAAGAGTCGGATGGAAAGGGCCAAAGCTAGGAAAATCCATGAGATTTGAATGAGAGCAAGTTCATTTAAATCTAGTCACCATAAATTAACCTTCCCCAAGTTAGGGGAAATCTCATCATCAATGTTTGGGTTTTATTACTCTTTTTATGATGTTACAGACTTTGAATCTTATTCCATCAGGACTTTCTGCATAGCAGTGAAGGAGATTTATATTTTCATGTTAAAATAGTGAAAATGGCTTCCTTGAGTCATATAACCCCATGGGAAAGAAGAAAAATTGTCCAAATGATAAAACTTATGATAATCACAACCCTTACCATCATTTCAATCTTAATTTGCAGCCTTTGCTGTCTAGAACTCAGTATGAATTAACAGATGTTCAGGGTAGTGATTGCCTATGTTGCTTCATAGCTTGCAGCATCTCCAGCCACATAGGAGTAGCAGGGAAACAGCCAACTTGCTATCCCAAACCAATACTATATCACATGCTACCACGCTACCTACCAAAGTTGCATATAGCCCCATTTAATGAAATACTTTTCTTCAGCACAAGAAAAAACTTTTACTAGATTTCATTAAACAAACCCATTCGCTTTTAATATAACTTATTTTAAGTCATATAAAATGAGAACACATATATTTTTTTTAATTTTATTTTTTTCTTTTCATATGAGGCTTAAAGAAAAAGCTTATTTGAAGGCTCTAAGGAAAAAAAAAAAAAAAAAAAAAAAAAGTATAATACTCCTCCAAAAATGAGTAATATTTGCTTTTTCTAATCCCCATTACTTTAAATTATAGTTGTTGACTTCAAATTTGAATGAAGTACCTTTATTCTGGAAATAGACTTCAATTAACTATAAATAATCCTTAAAGTATTTAAGAGAATCTAATTAAAAAATAAATAAAAAATCAGGGATTAACACCTGTACAGTGTGGGTCATACCATGATCCACTGGAAATAAGAAGAACATGCAGGACTGGAAGAAATATTCCCCTGAAGCTTTACAGCATTGCCGTGAATACAGGAAATCAGTTTAATGAAAAACACAAAGTCTGGTATAAATTTTGCAGCTGGAAACATCCACTAGCATCCATCTTTTAAGATATTTTAGATAGATTGAAATAGATGAAAAAATTAGGTTTTAACCAAACTCATAAGGAAGTAAGACCATATTAGTTTTGCTCTGCTTTGAAATAAGGCCAAAGTTCCTGGTCAGAATCTGTTTTTAAGCCCACAGTGGTCACCCATACAGCTGTAAAGGAAGTGAGAAAGGTTTTCCATTTGCTCTCTTGCAGGAGAATTTCTCATGACTACAAGATATCAAAATTGATTAAGATAAAAATTTACTGTCACCAGAATGCCTGTGCCACCACGGGCAGCTCCCAGAGAGTTTTTGCTGCAGTTCACGTTGCTCACAGGCAGGGAGGCAATGCTGAACTGTAAGTCAGCAAGAGGTTGAGTTACACATAATGGTAGCACATAACATTTTTAAGGCCTCTGGAGAGCTGGCCCACTTCAGTGGTTGCTGACTAACCCTCCAGTTAGTGTATTTTCCTCATGGTAGAAGAAGCATGTTCACATACAAGGGTGAACATTGTAGGAAATTACATAATGTTGTGCATTTTTGTTGTTGCTGGGGGGGTGGTTAATTAATAAATACATAAATACACTGTTAATATCGTAGGGAAATGTGTCACTGAAAATACTGAGAGTTACATGCGTGGTGATCCAAAGATCAGCTCCATGAATTGCTTGTTGGTAGATCTCATGAGACATCTAGACAACTTCTGCTGACTGCTGTAGAGGAATTTTTTATGTAATGTAAAAATGACTGGAGAGTATGAGAAGGGAGAGATGTTAAAAGAAAAAAAGCTAAGGCATGGAAGCAACTTTCCCTCAAATGCACTCTTTTCTTTAATAAACACAATAGAATATGGTAACATGAGGATTTACATTATTATTTTTTTAAATCTGGAAAGCTTAAAGCATAAAAGAGCAAATGCCACATTGATAAATCAAAGTACATAAGCCAAAGAAGAGAGTGGACAGCCGGCATTAAGCTTGGAATAGGGATTGGCTGGAACTGCCAATGTAAACTGGAGAAAGGAGAATATAAATAAATAATCTAGGAAAAAACTTGATTTCTTAACTTTTGTAGTGTAATTACTTCCCCAATTGGCTGACTATTTTCTGGCTCATGAACGATGTACAGATTCCTTGGGGCTATGAGATAACCTTTAATTAAACAATTAAAAGTTCATGTGAAAAAAAAAAGAAAAAAAAAAACAACTGTTAAAGATATTCACTATATAGTAGCTTTTGCTCATGCTGAAAAGCCTGAAATACTAGAAAAATCAAAGAATGTAGAAAATAAATGCTTTAATTATCTGCAGTTGTATCTGTAACATTTGTACATTATAACCACTATCAGCACCTTTTAAGTGATTTTTACATGCCTGTTGTGGTTGAATGCCAGCTGGCAGCTAAGTACCACAGAGCTGCTCACCCACTATCCTCAGGTGGGATGGGGAACAGAATTAGAAAGGTAGAAGTGTGAGAATTTGTGGGTTGATATAGAGACAGTTTACTAGGTAAAGCAAAAGCCACATGCGCAACAAAGCAAAGCAAGGAATTTGTTTGCCATTTCCCATCGTCAGGCAGGTGTTCAGCTGCCTCCTTCCAGACGTGCATCCTTTAGCTTCCTTGCTGACAGAGCAGCATCAGAAGCTGAAAAGCCCTTGGCTCTGTGTAAACACTGCTCTGCAACAACTAAAAACAGTAGTGTGTTATCACCACTATTTTCATCAAAAATCTAAAACACAACATCGTGATCATGTAAAGAAAATTAACTCTTTCCCAGCCAAATATGACAGTGTCTCTTCACTTCTGACTGGTGCAAAGCATGGACTGTCAGCCAAAGGAAAGGCATTCCCCCATGTCATCATTGAGAGACATCCATATCATTAGACCATCCATGTCTGGCACAGCATCATTGTGTCCTCCCATTCTCTGTTTGCTTTCTGCAGAAATAAGACACAAAGAGAAGGTTTTGCCTCACACAAATAATGATTAAAAATAAAATTAAAAAAGGAAAGCAAAAATATTTTGTCTATGTCTATAGATTAAAAAAAAGTCAATTCAAGGCATTAATACAAGACACAAATATGACTTATCATCTAATTTAAAAGTAAATTTAGCTTAAGATATATACCTAAGGAACTGCTTATATAAAGTATTATTAATACTTTATATACGTATTATATAAATAATACTTATTACTTATATTAAATAAGTAATATAAAGTATTAATATTAAAAGTATTGTATAAAGTATTGCTGCTGACGATCCTCCCGCTCTCCACTTTTATTTCCACTTCTGAAAAACTTACTTGGAAAGAAGAAAGCAAGTTTGTCCTTCATGTACAATTCAGTAGAAAGAAGCCCAAACACTTTTTGTATCTTCAATTACTGTGCAACCAATTCACTGCATTTCACTAAAATAAATAAATAAAGGTCCCGTAATAAAAACTAAAAGTAGTCCTTCGATTCCAAGAATAGGTGTTTATTGCTTTATATTGCAGGGAAAATTTTTATTTCAGGGAATAAGAAGAACATTTAAAAATAAGAATAAATAAATAAAAATGTAATAATCCAGAAAGTACTAGGAAATAGTATTCAATCTTTTCATGACCATTCAATTTGAAAACTGTAACAAGTTCTCTCCTTTCGTAAAATGTGCACAGTTTTTGATTAACTTTTCTTGTTTTTATTGTAGTTTATTGTACATTTGTTTTTTAAATATGTTTGAATTTCAAAGGGTACTTAAGGAAAATAATTAAAACTGGAATTGCTTTTAAGTCACCACATTATACTCCATTTCACTCCTTATACACTGAGATGAAGCCTATGTTCTTACATTAGAAATTGTATATACTGGAAGTGGGTGTGTTTATCAGTTCCAGGGGTGAGAGAAAAAAAAAAAAAAAAAAAAAAAAAAAAAAAAAAAAGAATTTCTATGCCTAGTTTCACAGGAACAGATAGCTACAAAAATTAATTGACTTTCCACAGAAGTTATAGGTAACACTGTTTTTCAAACTGTCAATTGGTATCAGTATTCCTGCAATTTTTATTTATTTATTTATTTGTATTTTTAGACATACCTTAGAAAATGCTGATCAAAGAAAGGAGAATACGTAGTTCACTGACCAGAAACCCTAATGACATTCACAAAATAGAACATTAATAGAACCAGGGTTCTTTTATTCTTTAGGGGTTGAACCTGATGATCTCTTGAGGTCCCTTCCAACCCCTACAATTCTGTGATTCTGTTTAACTGAGGACCTTCAAGACCCTGAATATTGTGATAGATGTATGTGTCCTGCTTACTTGCAAAGAAATGGTGACATGAAAAATGAAATAATTTCCTAATAGAAGAAGGTACAGGAATCAAGGAATTTAGGCATAATATTACAAGCAAGGTTTAAAAGTGTGATTTCAATACTAACAGGAGTGCAAAAAAGAAGCTACTTATTTTGTTTCATTTTCTCCTGTAAAGTAAACAAATCTAAGTAAACAAATCTGTTTACTTAGTTGAATATATTTATCTTTTTTGTAGTTAGAAAAATAATAATAAAAAAAAGGCGTGTAATATTGCAAGAAGGAAGCAAGGATTAGGAGAGATTATTAATATCACCTATTGAAATATAATAGGTTTATCCTTTGTATAAGAACACTAACTAAGACATTTCATTCTTATATAAGCTTGCATAAATTAAAATTCAGGAAAATGAAATACAACATCTTCACATTTTTTTAAAAGGATTTTTTTCTGACGTACAGAAAAATGGGAGAAAAATGGTTTTACCAATCTACCAAGCTTCTATTGCAAAATAATCTACTGGTTGATATATATACCATCACATATTGATGTTACTTTTGATGTTACTTTTTTTTTTTTTTTTTTTTTTGTGGTGGTGGGTATTTTTTTCTCTCAGCTGATACAAAAAGAATAAAATTTTAACATAAACCTCCAATAAAATGAGAAGTTTTCTGTGTGTCTGAGCAACAGGCTTTTAGGAACTAATATATTTCTGTGCTGACCTTACCAATCTTTCTGCAATAGTGCTACAGTAATTAAAGAAGGGTTGATCAAAGATGAAACCAGAATCCCACTCTTCAAATCATCCTTGACTGCTGCTTCTGCTGAAGGCATTATCGTTTCAAGATTTTTGAATGCTTTTGTGACCTCCATCCACTCCAGTTGAATTTGGCAGAGGATTAAGTTGAACATTTCAGAGCCACTAAGACACAAATTCAAAAAGAGAATTCTTCAACCTTTACAGACATAGGAACACTTCTTCCAGCTGTTATTTCCAATACAAAGACTAAAATATTAATGGCACTATGGCAAACTTGTCTTTGGAAATAGTTATGTGTTTTAAATAATTATATTCAGTGATGGTACTGTGCAATTCAAAGTCCTCAAATATTCCTATCTATAGACAGAATAGAAGGAATAAACTCACTTGCACTTGTAGTAGTTTATGTACAAATTCCCCAGTAGGGGAGATGAGTTTCCACAAAGTGTCTCCTATCCATGAGGAATATTTGTAAGAGCCAAAATAACCATGTTCTTCTGAACTATTTCCCCACCTCTTCAGGAATTCTGGAAAATTAAAGTTTTATTGAAGACAATTTTTAAAAAATTCAGCATTGCAAAAACATAGAGGAAAGGGGAGCTCATTTTGAAGCCATTTCCCACAAACAGGCACTAAGAAATGACATGTTTTTTACCATATAGTTTTTACCATATAGTTCTACCTCTCTTTTTTTTTTTTTTTTTTTTTTTTTTTTTAATGCTATCATTTATTTAGGAAACTTAAATGTTTCCTTTATATTATCTATTTTTGTATATTATGTATAGTGAAATTGTATGACCTGGCTAAACAGTAAAACATTTGGCCAACAATGCATTAAAGTACCTTAAATGTCATTTTAAACTGAGTTGGAAACACTGTTTGAAGCTCCCAGAATGAAGAATCAATTCCACCAATAATTTAGGTAACATCTTAAATGATCAGATAATGGATCCCACTAACAACAACCATATAAATGTGGTTTCCTTAGCCTCTCCACAATTTTGCTTTCTGCATGTCAGAAAATACAGCACTTCCCCAACATTTAGGCTGAACACAAATAAAGAGAATACAACTAGTTACGAGTCATCTGACTCAGTAAGCCACAAATCTGAATATGGCCCATGCACAAGATTTTTTAGCAACAATCTTGGGAATGTCCAGGCTGAAGTTTTCTGTACCAAAAATGCAATAGGTCCATGTTGTTCACAAGTCCAGCTGGTTTGCTGCATTAGGAGTGATTCTCTCTGCTTCTCATTCAAAAAATGCATGCTGATGCACCATTTATCTGTGTTTAGGGAGTGGAAGGGGGGAGGGGGGTAGGGGAGAGAGAGAGGGAGGTATGCAACATTAACATTTTCCATATGACTACACATATGTAAACAATATGTCTACAATCATAGGTTGATTCTTTATTTATGGAAAGAAGGAAAAAAAAAAAAAATTCACCTGCTTTCGAATTCCTCTAGTTCTGATGAGAAATACATTAGCCTGCTAATGTATTCCAAATCTCATAATAAACTTCCAAAAATTAAAGATGTCCCCAGTGCAAATCCTGCCTTCATTTTGCAAGGTATAATTTTACTAAATTTCCTGTACCTAAGGTGTTTAGAAGAGGAAAACTTGGCTGCTTTACACCGATGTATGGTACTAGCTACTGCTCAAATCTCAGGCAAGCATTATTAAAAAAAAAAAAAACAAAAAAAAAAAACAGCTAATTAAATTCAGTACTAGATAGTTTCCTCAGTAACGATAGAAAGCAACAGAGCGGATGTAACTGCACCACCTAAGAGAACTCTGAAGGGCTTCATTGCTTTTTTATGCCTGGAATATAATGTGTTATTCAGCTTATTTTTCTACTGAAGAAATTCAGAGAGACCATGCTTAGCTAGAGGAATGGAAGTCAGCCGGGCAAATAAATGTTCATCTTCAATATATGAAGAATTTATACACAATAAGAAGGAGAACTAGAGCTGTACAACCATGTTGCTTTTATCAACTACAGGTAACCACTCTGAAAACTGTATGAAATGGTGGAACTGCAAAGAGGATGAGGAAGAGTGATGGGTAAATTATAAAAGACACACATAATACTATTTTAAGTCATGTAAAAGACAAATCTAGAGTCTAGTCTGAGACTAGTCCAAAAGACAAGTTACATCTGGTGCTCTGTGCATTGCTTTGGGTCAACCTGCCAAACATACTTTGGTGCCCAATTGAATTTACAAATGAGCTGGCTACTGAAGTTTGTTAAGATCAACTGCAAATCTCCTCAGCATTTAATATGCCCTCAGAATCCTGCCAAGTATCTCTCTGTTAACCAGGAGCATAAATAGCTTTGAAAAATCTACCAGCTATGTCAATCTCTAAAAATAAATAGATAAATAAATAAAAATTTAAAGGAATCAATAGCAGCCAGAAGTGACCAAAAGGAATGGTTAGTAACAAGGAAGAGGCATATATATATTTTAAGAAAGCAGTGGGATGAAAAAGACGTGATGGCAGAAACAAAGTTACGTCTGCTATTAAAAGAGAAATAAAAGATTAGATTATTGTTTAATCTCTCAGGATAGATAAAACAGGGAATGAGAAATAGAATGCAGATTGCTGTGTGCAAAGGTTATTAAAAACAGAAAATTTCCCCTACTAAAAATGCAGATCTTGTATTAGAGTGTGTTTGCCACACACTAAGAAAGTATTTTTTACCATCTCTAAGAAAGTATTTGTCAGAGTAAAACACACTTAAATATTTTCAGATAGGCACTGATCATCACAAATTATGTTTACCTGGGACAAAATAAATAAATAAATAGACACAAAACACTACATTACATCTTTCCATTTGTTGCCTGTTGGATAAATTCACCTTAAAAATTACCAATAATGTGTTTTACCCCTTTCTAAGAGAAGCTGAAAAATGTGAATAAGAACAAAATAGAGAGGGGACCTAAATTATTGAACCTAGTTACCTCTACTGCAAGCAAACACTTTATCTTGTCCTTTCCTAGGCAGTTTTCCTAGGAAAAAGTTTTCCTACTTTCTGAAAGACATCACTGTATAATCCCCAAACCCTCAGTTTGTGCTACCTAACATAGGCATAGTCTGCTGGATGAGGATATATTTCAGTTAATCCATAATCAATACTGAGCATGACTTAATAAATCAGTAGAGTTTCCTGTCTTTCACAGGGGATTTGGGCTGTTATCTAGTATTTCTTATACTAAGCATTCAAGAAAATTCATTACCACAACAATTTCAAGATTTATTTCAATGAAATCAGTCCAGTTTATGATTTGTTGCTAAAGCCTCTGCTTTTTTTTTGTTGTTGTTGTTGCAAAAGCTAAAGCTTTCAGGGTATTTTTATTTAGCGTTCCACTTCTGGAAAGCATCTTACCTTAATTATTTTCCCTTAATTGACAAGTGATATATACTTTTTTTTATCCAACAATGTAACTTTGTTATATTTAATCTTTATGTTCTTTGAGTCCATCAAGTAAGGTGTTTTTCTACATTTTCTGTGGCTGGTGTGCATAGTTAAACAATTGTTCCACTTCCCCAAGGTGTTTCCATTTCAGTGACTGGCAAGGTAAGTTCCAGATTCATAAAGATGAATACTAAATATTAATACTAAATATACTAAAGTATTTGCTCTTCAGCCCTAAGTGTAGTAGCTGAAATAGATTTTATTTACAAGTTCTACAGAACATTCTTGGTAACCCTTATAATCAGTTCTGTGTTGGTTTAACAGCAGTAGGTAGTTCAGAACCACCACACTTACCACCACACTTACCACCACACTTACTCCCCGTCTTGAAAAGAACATGCTAAATGTACTGTCTGCAGCTTTGGGTGTTGCAATATAAGAAGAAAAAGCGTTGCAATAAAACTATTAAAGAGTGTCCAAAGGAGGACAGCAAAGGTGGTGTAAATTCTAGATGGCAAGATGTACGAGGAATGTCTGAAATCAGCCCAGAGTAGAGCAGGCCGAGGGGAGCCCTCATGGCGGCCTGTAGCTTCCTCATGACAGGAGTGGAGGGGCAGGCGCTGAGCTCTGCTCTCTGGGACAGCGACAGGACCCAAGGGAACAGCATGGAGCTGGGACAGGTGAGGGTCAGGCTGGGTGCTAGGGAAAGGTTCTCCACCAAGAAGGTGGTCAGGCACTGGAAAAGGCTCCACAAGGAAGTGGTCACAGCACTTTTTTATTATCTTTTTTTTTTTTTTTTTTTTTTCTGAGTGCCATGATGAAAACACAATATCCAGCTTTAACACACTTTACATCATTACAATTCAACAAGTAACACGGGAAAAAATCAAGACATATATTTAAACAGGTTTAGTATCTTATTAAATAAATAAAATAAATAAATAAATAAAGTGAAAATACTATACCTGTCTGATCTTTCATCCTTTCTAGAATATACATATCCCTATCCAGAAATCATGTTTACATTGAGGCCCTGGCTCTAACATACTAGATATGCAAATATAGACATACATACAATGTGTAGAAGAAGTTCAAAGCATTACCAGTGAAGTTCCATGGGGTAATGTAGTAGCTCACAAGCTGTTGTAATTGTTAGATCTCTTGCATAGGTCTTTCCTTTTGATTGCTGTGTTTCTATGAATATTACCCAATAATGTCTTTTATATATATATATATATAATATACTATATATATAATTATATAATAATACATATATATAATATATTATATATTATAATATTATATAATATATATTATATATTACATATATAATTATATAATATATATATATATTATTTAATTATATATATATATATATATATATTATATATATTTTAGTGGGGTAGAAGATATAGAAGTGATGCAAAGAGTTAACCAAGAGATGTCCATGATTTTTTCTCCCAGCCTCAGATCCAAAATACTCCTCTACCAAGGAACACCCAAACATAAAGCCATTGTAGGAATGACTGGGAAAAGAAGAGGTAATATCTCCTGAGGTCAAAGAAGCAGTATGCCAGAGTTTTATATGTTCTGTAGCAAAATTTCTTCATTAATGGATGTGAATTTTGCCTATTTCATTCACTCACTATTCAATATCCAGTATTAGTCTCAAAAGCAGATCTTTTTTTCCTCTATCCTACTGGAGTTCTTAATTCAGAATTGAACTTACTACACTCAGATTCAGACTAAGTAACCAAAACTAATTGGTAGTAATTCTTCTACTTACTGTGAAGTCCCTTTCCTGTTCCTGGCTAGTTGATATAACATTCTGCAATGGAAAAAAGTAATAATAATTAAAAAATAAAAAATAACAACCTAGACATATGTCATAAAGACAAGCTGTTTTATTTTTCTTATGACCACTCACCGCAAGCCCTCCCTGAACATCTGAGTGAGCCGCTAGATCTTTAATATTAAACTAGTTGAGAGTGTTTTACCCTAAGCTTTTCGCAACTAGCCTGTGTGTAATTACGCATAATTTCTTTCCTTCATGAAAGTTTCCACTTGATAGAAAACTAAAACATTCCAACTTCTGCAAATCTGGAAGTAAGCTTCATGGGGTCAAGAGTAGCAGAGTGCCTTGACAAAGAGGAGTATCAAAGTTGGATAGAAGGTGCCTAAATTTCTTTCTACAAACAATTCCAGCCAACATTATGTTCACAATGACTATTAACTATGTGAGTGAATAAAACTGGGTTTGGGGGAATACCATCTCTGTGGTATGTTAGCTTGTCCCTTCACAAACTCTCAATTCCTTGCTCTGAATTAATGCCATAATAAAATCAGAAGTGTCTCATTTCATCTTCAGTAATAGGCCACAAGTCCCAGGTGGTCTTAAAAAAAGTGTTGTTTATTTATTTATTTATTTACTTGTGCCTCAGGAGAGCATTCCTTATTTGCAATTCCATTCTGGTCCACTCAGGCATGCTGGCAAATGGGTAGTCCGAATGCATAGATCAAAGGTCAATGAAACATCTGCTTTCCTCGTCTTGTTATTACCAGTATGCTCTTTTCTAGCTTCTGCTGTTCCGAAAATCTTTCAAGCATATAATGGGTAAAGTTCCCTCATATCTGAACCTTCAGCTCCAGCTGACACCTCAGTAATTTGTTTCCCATAGCAACTTATTCGGGATTCTTGACCTTGATGGAATGGCTAATGTGGCCACTCCTAACTCAACACTGCAGAAAGATCACAAGTAAACCATGAGAAGTGTATTTATTTTACAGCTTTGTTTTGACTTTGTTGTCTTTATTTTATTAACTCTAGTTTGTTCTGTTTCAGCAATAGTAACACATAACAAGAGCTTTATCACAGATTTCTTAGTTTTAAAAGAGGATACATTTTGGTGGTTCATCATAATAGGTTGGCATATGGTATAATGATGGTATAATGATGGTATATCTTATATATTCATGATTATGAATAGCACTCAGAGCACTTGTATTTTCTAAAAAAACCAGATCTATCAGAGTGTTTTTGTTTTGATTTAACCATCTTTAATGAGTTTTTACTGAGTACCATTGCTAATCTTTCAGATTTGAGAAAAGAGCTAAGTAATTCCCGCAGAGACACTTGAATGTAGGTATTTCTGAACATGAGTGCAGTAGTTGTAAGTCAGTAGTATATCAACGTTCTCTGTTGTTCAGCCTTCATAAGAAAACACTGCACTTTGGAGGAAGGAGATCAGAAATGTGAACCCAGAGATCTATTTATTTCAGTGAGCAGTATCTCAGCACCCTAAATATCAATGCAAAGTTGCCATAGACTTAAATAAGCCATGTTTTTAACCATATATTGTTTAAATTAACAGTTTCCCTATTTTTCAAACAGGTAATTTGGGGGGATGTGGAAAAACATAATATGCTTAGGACTAAAACTTCTATTTTTTTTTTCATAAGAAACTGGAGCAAATGAAAACTGAAAGAGAAAATATTTTGTCAGAAAAACAATAATTTTTCATTTTGAAGTGCCTCGGAGCAACTTATGAGACCCACCTCCAAATGTCAAATAATTATGATAATGTAATCACAGAATCATAGAATATTTGGGGTTGGAAGAGACCTAAAATATCATCCAGTTCCAACACAGAAACCTTCCACTAGACCAGGTGGCTCAAAGCCCCATCCAACATGGTCTTGAACACCTCCAGGGATGGGGCATCCACAGCATATCTGGGCAAGATGTTACAGTGTCTCACCACCCTCTGAGTGAGGAATTTCTCCCTTATATCTAAACCAAGCCTACCCTTTTTAATTTAAAAACTTTCCCCCTATTCTTATTACTACACACTAAAAAGACTCTCCCTGTCTTCCTTGTAGGTCAACTTTAAGTATTGGAAGACTGCTATAAGGTATGATGTTCACAGATTAGATGAAAGGAATTATCAGACTGTCATGGGCTAAGTGGTTCTTCATGGAGGTTGGCCCATGCAGGAGAACAAACTATGTTAAGTTATCAGACATTTGATTCCTACAAAGCTTAGAGGAAGTACTAGCAGATTTAAAATAAAATAAATCCTGTCCCTACCATTTATCTACAAAAAGGAGTGGGAAAATAATATATATATAACTGAAAATATTTCTAATGTTACTTGTTCGGTTACTGTATTTCAAAAGAACTTGTATATAAACTGCTTATAAAGAAAAATATCTTTCTGATTTAAAAGGATTGTGAGAATACAAGATTGTATGTGTCTGACAAGGAACGTATTTCTTCTGCCTTGAGACCGGCATCAGGATTTAGTGACTGGAAGGGAACTTCTTTGTGAATACCAAGGCCCTTTGATAATGGATGATAAGGTCATCGTTTGTTAATTGCTGATTCATACAACTGTTTTGAGACACAATATTTAAAATTTCTTTCAAACCAAAAATTACTGAGGAGGAAAGGAAGGAAGGAGGGAAGGAGGGAAGGAGGGAAGGAAGGAAAAAGAAAGAACGAAGGAAGGAAGGAAGGAAGGAAGGAAGGAAGGAAGGAAGGAAGGAAGGAAGGAAGGAAGGAAGGAAGGAAGGAAGGAAGGAAGGAAGGAAGGAAGGGAAAGAAAGGGAGAAAGGGAAAGAAAGAGAGAAAGAGAGAAAGAAAGAGAAAGAGAAAGAAAGAGAGAACGAGAGAACGAGAGAACGAGAGAGAGAAAGAAAGAGAAAGAGAAAGAGAGAGAGAGAGAGAGAGAGAGAGAGAGAAAGAAAGAAAGAAAGAAAGAAAGAAAGAAAGAAAGAAAGAAAGAAAGAAAGAAAGAAAGAAAGAAAGAAAGAAAGAGAGAAAGAAAGAAAAAGGAAGAGTGCAAGCAATCATGCAACATCCATACCCATAGGAGAAAACAGTGAGCAGACAGTGGATGGTAGTCATATTACAAACTACAGACAGAACAGCTGGAATGGGAAATCAATAATTCAGCTAGAAAAGACAATGTGCAATAATTAAATTATGAGCATTTAAAATATGATAGCTTCAATCTTATGAGCCTGCACTTTAAGAAATACTGTGACTCTGTAACAAAAGCATCAGCAAGATTTCCTGAGCCTTCCTTGTGTCATTGTTTAGCAAACAAAAGACAGTGAGAGAGTATTCTGCCTATACAGTTAAGATACTCATCCATCTGTATTTTTAAAGCTGACTTGTAAGTAGAATAATAAAATTCCATCAATTTTATGCAATAATACCAGTAACATTTAACACCTTTAAACCCAGAAGAATTAACCTTCCTTACATAAATTTATGTCAGAAATGAGACTGATCTTATACCACAATAAAGCAGGAGTAGCTTGTTAAAAATCTAAACAATTAATACTGGAATCAGCCCTTGTATAACCATATTGACAGGTGAAGATCAAGTATAAGAGTGAATGTTTTTCTCCTATACGCTATAAACCAGGACCTCTTCAGCTCAGAAAGGAAGGTGAAGATGATTTAAATTTCTCTTCAAAATCCCAGACTTCAGATAAGGTTAACAAATTAAAATGCATATATGACACATTTTTGTCATAACTTTTGTATTTTACAAATGTGCAGTGAGGCTCTGTCCTGGTTTCAATTAGAACAGAATTAATTTTCTTCCTAGTAGCTGGTAGAATGCTATGTTTTGGCTTAGGATGAGAAGAGTGCTGATAATACCCCGATGTTTTAATTGTTGCAGAACAGTGCTTATACTAAGCCAAGGACATTTCAGCCTTTTGCTCTGTCCTGCCAACGGGCAGGCTGGGGGTGCAGTAAGAGCTGGGAGGGGACAGACCCAGGACAGGTGACCCAAACTAGCCAAAGGGGTATTCCATACCATCTGACGTCATGCTAAACAATATATAGGGGTGGCTAGCTGGGGGAGGGGGTCTGGACTGCTCAGGGTTAGGCTGGGCATCGGTCAGCGGGTGGTGAGCAATTGCATTGTGCATCACTTGTTTGTACACATTATTATTAGTAGTACTATTATCATAATTGTATTATTATTATTGTTGTTGTTGTTGTTGTTATTGTTATTATTCTCCTGTCTTATTAAACTGTCTTTATCTCAACTCACGGGCTTCACTTTCCATTTCTCTCCCCCGTCCCAGAGAGGGAGGTGGGAGGGTGAGCGAACGGCTGCGTGGTGTTTAGCTGCCAGCCGGGTTAAACCACGACAGGCTCTAAATATTACTGTCTTTTCTTTAAATAAGACAACAAACCATGCCAAGGAAGGTCAAAAGCATGTTCAAAAATTCAGAGGAGCTCTACAAATCAGATAAAGTTCATGATTCCTATCCCTGCTTTCTGGTCAATGGATTAACCAAAAGTGGATACAGCAAAGAACAGAAAATGTAATTCTGCATACCTCCAGCCATGAAAAATGGAAAGTGGATGCAAATAATTCATTCAAGTTGCATCTGTCTCTGTCTTAAACTGCAACTCCATCTCATATTTCTTTCAACCAATGAGGCTGTGTAGATCTGTGTAGATTTTCTGAATCTACAAATATAGCCTGGAAACCTCTACTCTGATAGTGCAATGTTATGCAAAACAGAAGGTGGAAAGAAAATTATTAAGTTTAGTTTCATCTGATGCATTGGTGTGAAAGTTGAAAAGATCTATCTGTGCACATACCAGGGGAGCATATGCATGGGAAAAGAGAAAGGCTGTTTCAGAAAAAGGGTAAAGGTATAACAAGAACAAATACATATAAATGGGCTGTCAATAAGAGTAAGCTTTTTTGTTGTTTTTTTTTTTTTTTCCTTACCAACAAAATAATGAAGGTCTGGATAAGCCTTTTGGTATGCAAAAATATAATATACTTTAAATATATTTTAGGATGGGGCTCAAAAACTTCAGGAAGAGCGTAGCATACTATGGCTATAGTACTGTCTTGAAGTTATTGCGTGCAAGTTCCTGAATCCCTCAATTATCTTATTAGTATGGTATTATAACCACAGTATGTGATTTGGTTTGAGCATGTTTCCAGCTGTTTGAAAGCAACTAAAACGGATACTGATCCAGATTACCTAGGAACAAATCATATCAGACATGGACACAGGAGTGAATTAATTCTGGATGGCTTACAGCAGTCTAGCTAATGTCAGTATATATAGTTTCAGGTAAACTAAATTTTTTGAATCTCTTCTATTTTTATTACTTCTGTATCTGTGTGCTCCCAGAGGCAGCTGAGTCACAGTCTGAAAAGATGTTGTAAGAGAGGACCAGATGCACATAGAGAGATGCTGTCCTTGTATAAGAGCATATATTAAAGAAGCTCAGTTCCCTTCTACAGTCTTGTACTGTTTCCTGTACTTCCCTGCTTACAGTTTCCAGTACTCAGTGTGTTAAGGACTTTCAGAAACTGTCTTATAAGATTCCTTTTGAAGCTGTCAGACACGTTGTTGGAAACCTGTCTCTGCCTGCGTGCAGCTGGTAGTGGAAAAAAAAAATAAAAAATGTGTCTGATATCCTAGAGGCAAAGGTCAAAGAGAAGGGATAAATGCTTGTCTCAAGGTCACAGTGAAAATCAGTAACAGCTAAAAAAACCCTGTCTCCTAACTCTTGTTCCAATGCCTTGACAACCTGAGCATACTGCTCCTCCATCACTCTCTTGCAAAGCAATGCATATGAAGTATGGATTTATCAAGAATATTAATTACCCTGGGACTGGATTGAGCCAATGCTTAAATTTTCTAACTCAAATCCTAATCCAGAAAAGGAGGTCACTTTTGCTTCAGACTTTATTTTGTATTACACAGCCTTGATTACTGTTTGCTCACCATTGTGATTGATTGTAAAGGAAAAAACAAATTAAAAGAAAAAATTCTTTTCTGGAACCACAAGGCTACCCAGGGCCAGGGAGGGATGTTATTTTTTATATGTGCAACAAATTTTATAGCACTGCTGGATTAACTGGGCACAATCTCTGTCACAAAATGATTCCAAATGCAAACATGTGCATATGTTCTGAAAACACCATGTCATTTACACAGTTCAAGTGGGTTCAGGTAAGAATTAAACAAACATCAGCTCTAAGCAGCTTCTCAGCTTTTCATATAGTTAGCAGATTGGCCTATGGTGTACAGAAAAGGCTATTGTTGCTTTTTAATCTCCTTTCAATGTAGGGAGCTACTGTTCTCTCTATTGCACTGATAACACATAAATTGCTTATCCTCCAAAGCAGCCTTCACCTGACCACTGACTGCACCTCTCTCTTTGCCAGGCACCTGATAATCTCTTCCCACTTATTTTTCTGTCTGTGTTGTGTTTAGCTTGAGGGATTTCTGTGGCCCTATACAGAAATAGAATTTAAAAGGTCCTTTTTCCTTTTTCTTTCCTCCCCTCCTCTGCCTTTCTGTTTGTCTGTGAGATGAAAATCCATTGGGGGAAAAAAGAAGGAAAATGCAGCGGTAGTGCGAGCATGCCAGAAAAACTCCGATTCAAAATCACTCTGTGAGATTTCACATGTACTGTGAAATAGAGGTTGCAAAGAGAGGGGCAGATTTTCAGTGGTGCAACATGATGATCTCTCAAAATTTGCCTCAAGACTCCTCACTGGTTCAGCTGAAGTCATTTGGGAATGGCTAATATTTCTGAAAATAAAGCCCTTTGCTCTTTTTGCACTGGAGTTAGGCAATAAATATTGTCTGATCATCATAGAGGTCACTAAGACTTCTTACCTTGAATATTTATCAAGTATTAAGTGTACTTGAATATACTTATCGAGGCTGCCTTACCCTCTAAATGCACAGGACAAACAAAATATATGAAAGGTATGTAACAAAAAGTAGGGGAAAAAAGAAAAAAAAAAAAGAGAGAGAGAGACAGAGAAAATAAATATAGAAAACAAAAAGAATAAAATATTGATACAGAAAGTTTCAGGAAAGCAATCCTAACAAAACTTCAATTTTTCCCTTCCTATGTAAGAAGAAATGGTAAAAGAACATACGTTGAATAATATATATATATAGAGAGAGAGAACTTGTTCTATTTCCTGTATTAAAGAAGAGGGAGCAATTGCAATGAGAAGTTATACCTTTTTTTACTTAGATAAGCTAAATCACCTTTATATGAACCTTGCCAGACACATCTGATTTACCGGTACTGGTAAGAACAGTGCTATTTCCTTAATATTGAGTATTCCTTAATATAAAGTATTTAATCTCTGCCTTGCAATGAACATTCAGTGCAAGTCATCAAGACCCTACTGAATAAAACAATCTCTTCAGAAACTGATGATTCACAGACAGGACCTAACTTCAGATGTTCAAGACTTGCTCCTGATCAAAGCTCTTTATTCCTAAATAAGGACCAGTGGGGCACAGAGAGGAGTTTATTTCCTTCTCTAGTATAGCAGTGAAAAGAATGAGGAGTCTAAAGCCCAGTTGAAGGAGTGATGGTAGGAATGACTTAGCTGCCTCCCTAAGATGAAAAGCAAAGATGAAGCGGGACATCACAGGCGTGGTTGCCATGGCCAAACAAAGCTGCATCACAGCTAATCATTATTCTCAGAGCTCTGTTTTCTCAGCTTTACACCCCTGCAATTACTGCGAGTGTATGCTTAGGTGCTAACTCTGAGAGGAGGAGAAGGACTGTGGCTCATCACCCAAGCAGTGGTGTGGGTTGTACAAAGCCTTCTGTAAGAGATGATTCATCCCAACACCTATGTTACCATGATGATATGTTTAGCTGGAGATGTCCTGAGCACTTTATCAAGTGCCAATCTTGTTGCTTAGGAAGACTTCAAGTAAACTAAGGCAGATAAGTCATTCTGGTTTCTACGTAAATATGTGTCATGGTTTGGGCTGAGAGAGAGTTATTTTTTTTTGCTGAGAGGTTTGTATGATGTTGTATTTTGGATTTTTGATGAGAATAGTGGTGATAACACATCGGTGTTTTGGGGTTTTGTTGAGCAGTGCTCACACAGAGCCAAAGATTTTTCTACTTCTCATGTTGCACTGCCAGTGAGGAGGCTGCGTGTTCACAAGAAGCTGGGAGGGTACACAGCCAGGACAGGTGTCTCAGATTGACCAAAAATATATTCCATAACACATTACATGATTCTGAACAATAAAACTGGGGTAATAAAGGAGGAAGGGGAGAACATCTGCGATACGGTGTTTGGCTTCCCAGGAAACTGTTGCACATGATGAATTCCACTTTCCTGGATAAACATCTGCTTACCAATGGGAAGTAGTGAATAAATTCCTTGTGTGGCTTGAACACATAGCTTTTGTTTTACCCAGTGGACTGTCTCTATCTCAAGCCATGAGTTCTCACACTTTTACCTTTCCAATTCTCTCCCCCATCCCACCTAGGGAGAGGGAGCACCTGTGTGGTTCTGAGCCCACCAGGTTAAACCACCACAAGACAAGGTCTGGGCAGAGATTCCTATTGCTAAGAAGTGGACGGGACATGACTGAAGCAAATTTACTTGTGTGTGTAAATTTGGACAGGCAGACATGAGGGGTAGGTCTTTGTTGTCTGAGCAGCTCTCCAATATTCTTCAGCAATGAACTAAGGAACATGGGCACGACCAGGTTTAACTTGCAATTTGGTATAACAGACAGGAGATTTTTATTTCACTTAGACCATACTCCAAAAGCTGCAATGATGTAAGCAGTCAGAAAGTACTACAGCATGTTGCACTTGTACAGAACAATGTAAATCTAGCCTCAAATCCAAAGTTTGTTGCAACCTCACACATTTATTTATTTTATTTTTTAATAGCTACCAGACACCATTGCCCCTTTGTAATGAATGCAAACAATTTTTATTCAATAAAGTTTGACTGTAAAGTTCTCTCTTATTATCCATTTTGATTAATGACTTTCACAGAGTAGGAGCATCTGGGGAAAATACTCTTTTGTCTTTTTCTCAGTTAATGTTGTCACTTGATACAAAACAAATCAGCTATATCTGCCAAAAGCACTTTACAGTAGCTTCAGCTAAGTCATTGCAGGTACTGCTTTAAATAATGCATTTAGCAGCAACCAGTTATACATCTCAATGTTGATATGACAATTTTCAGAGTACAAAGGTCACAGAGTCAAAAGTATCAGAATGATGCATTTAAATATAAGTGATTTTAGCCAAAATACTGGTATTGTGTTTTCTTTCAAGGAGGTAGTTTAGATTAAAAGACTCCCTTGTCTCCCTAGTCTTGAGTTCAAGTACTTTAAAACCAGGGTAATAAATTACAGACATAGGCTATGTAAATATGTAGGTCAAAGACTAATCCTGCTTACACAATCTTTAATAAGAAAATAATGAGATAATTAGGAAAAGTCACTCGACAGTTTTCAGATTCATGCTACTTTCCATCAGTTCTTTTAGACAAATATAACAATGTCAAAAAAAAAAAAAAAAAAAGGATTTTTTTGAATTTTTATTTGTTTTAAATTAAATATTTTGATGTAATTTTGGCTATCTTAAAATACACAAAAGTTTTAGAAAGCTAAAATAAGATCAGGTGTTTTACACTGGCATTGAAAAAAACAATTTAGCTCATCCCACAGGAAATTTATTGAATATTTTGATTTCTCGGAATATATTGGGAGATGAAGCATTTATTTAGATAATTATGTATAATTTCTCTACATGTTTTTTTTTTTTTTGCCTTTTTTTTTTTTCATTGTGCTCAAACTGGACATATGTTTTAGACAGTATATTCTTCCATTCTTTGCTGATTGATTCTGTAAAATTGCTAAAAATGTCAGTTTCTATATATCACTTAATCCGTACAACATGCTACCAAATTCCACAACACTATTTATTTCATAAAATTAGCCTTTATGGCATTTGATCTTAGACATTCAATGGTGTCAAAATATTAAATAGCTATCTCTTCATATGTTCTTTCTACTGGAAAAAATGTTAAGAAGACAGCATACGTACACAGTATGTACGTATACGTATATATCTCAATAATACACACTGTGTATACCTATTGCTTGTGCCAAGATGCAATTGAACACTTATTTTATTTCATGATTACATCACAGAGATAGGAAAAAAGTCTTATTTATTCTAAGCACTTTTCTTGATGATATACAGATTGCTATAAAAGCTGGAAAGTCAGATCAATTTTATGAGCAATTAAATGGGGTCTGTGCAAAGATAATTAATTTTATGGTAGAGGTCGAACAAGGTTATGCTATAACATTCTTACATATCAGATCATAGGAGGAAAAGATAACTCACTGGTTATTAAATGTTTCCAAATGTTCACTTTCCATATCATTATTTATATTTTGTGTCTGTTCACTGCTTTGCTATTTAAAAAGTTCTTATCTTCTGTATGGTTAAATGTGCAATTTAAGCATGCTCTAATGAATATTATGTATACCAAGGTCTTTATGAAAATTAGCTATTCACTTTGTAGATGGTGGCTATCTTCTCTTAATTTGCAATATGACAAGTGGTTAGATGTATATCAGTGAAAATAAGAGTTCCCTGAGATTTTCAGAAAAGATAAGGGAGGAAAAAACAATAACAATACATAGTTGTTTTTCTTAAAGACTGAATATGGATAAGCTGAGAATGTAATTAATTACTTTCACAAAACACCACTGAGATATTCTGCAAGAGTTGTAATTAGATTACAGACACAAAGAAGTAAAAAGTCACTATAGTTCATAAATTAGAATATAAGTAATGCCCTTCTATAAGAAGGCTCGTAAGGAGGACCTGGTGAACTGTCTGCCTGACCTCGGTGCCAGGTAAGGTGACAGAACAGGTCAACTTGAATGCAATCATGTGGCATATAAGGGACAACCTGGGGATCAGACTCAGTCAGCATGGGTTCATGAAAGGCAAGTTCTGCTTGATCAACCTCATCTTCTATGACCTGGAGACCTGCCTGGAGGATGAAGGGAAGGCTGTTGACGTAGTCTACCTAGACTTCAGCAATGCCTTTGACACGGTTTCCTACATTATTTTCCTGGATAAACTGGCAGCCCATGGCTTGGACAGGTCCACTCTTTGCTGGGTTAAAAACTGGCTGGGTCACCAGGCACAGAGAGTGGTGGTGGATGGAATGAAATCCAGCTGGCGACTGGTCACCAGTGGTGTTCCCCAGGGTTTGGTATTGAGGCCCATCGTCTTTAATATATTTATGGATGATAAGGATGAGGGAATTGAGTGCACCCTCAAAAAGTTTCAAATGACACCAAGTTGGTGGGAAGTGTTGATCTGCTGGAGGGTAGGAAGACACTGCAGAGGGACCTGGACAGGATGGGTTGGACAGAGGCCAACAGGATGAGGTTCAACATGGCTATGTGCCAGGTTCTGCACTTTGACCACAACAATCCCATGCAGCGCTACAGGTTTGGGGCAGAGTGGCTGGAAATCTATGCAGAGGAAAGACATCAAGGCCCTGGAGTGTGTCCAGAAGAGCTACTTAGCTGGTGAAGGGCCTGGAACACAGGTGCTATGAGGAGTAGCTGAGGGAACTGGGGCTATTTAGTCTGCAGAAGAGGAGGCTCAGAGGAGATGTTATTGCTCTCTACAACTACCTGACAGCCTCTTCTCACAGATAACTAGTGATAGGACTAGAGTGAATGGCCTCAAGTTGCACCAGGGGAAGTTTAGGTTGGAAATGAGGAGATAACTCTTCTCAGAAAGAGAAGTCAGGCATTGGGACAGGTTGCCCAGGGAAGTGCTGGAGTTCCTGGGGGTGTTTAAGGAAAGGTTGAAACTGGTGCTTAGGGACATAGTTTAGTGAATGAGATTGGGTGACGGTTGGACCAGATGATCTTGAAGGCCTTTTCCAACCTTAACAATTCTAAGAGAAAAATCACTCTGACCAAGACCAGGAAAAAGATTAGGGGTGTTGTGCTCCAGCTTTACATCCAGTTTTAGGAATTACTACAAGAAAATCTTGAAAACTTACAGTAAGTAATTAAGAATAAACACAAGAATAAACACATCCTACCAAATAGTCTTTATCATTCATTATCTGTTTTCCTAAAACTGAGGTATTGT
This sequence comes from Anas platyrhynchos, assembly GCF_047663525.1. Lineage (NCBI taxonomy): Eukaryota > Metazoa > Chordata > Aves > Anseriformes > Anatidae > Anas > Anas platyrhynchos. The sequence continues at coordinate 6,596,215 of NC_092588.1, forward strand.
AGATGTTGGTATCTGTATAGTCTGAATACCCATTTAAATATATCAATTCCTTTAAGAAGATTGTTAAATATTATTGTGATTCTTAAACAAATTTTATGTTGAAAGAAAATGCGTAGTTAATTGACATTTAGGTAAAAAAAAAAAAAAGTTTAATTTTGTTAGTTCATGGAATCATAGAATGGCTTGAGTTGGAAAGGACCTTAAAGATCATCTAGATCCCTTTCCCTTCCCTCCTCCCCAACATATCAGGGATGCCGCACACTAGGTCAAGTTGTCTGGGGCTTCATCCAACCTGGCCTTGAATACCTCCAGGGATGGGGCATCCACAGTTTCTGTGGGCAACCTGTTCCAGTTGCTTCACAACCCTTACAGTGAAGAATTTCTTTCTAATATCTAATCTAAATCTCCCCTCTTTTAGTTTAAAACCACCCCTCTTTGCCCTATTGTTACCTGCCCAAGTAAAAAGTTGTTCTTCATCATTTTTATAAGCTCCCTTCTGGTACTGAAAGGCTGCAATGAAGTCTCCCTGGAGCCATCTCTTCTCCAGGCTGAACATCCCCAGCTCTTTCAGCTTGTCTTCATAGGAGAGGTGCTCCAGCCTCTTAATCATCATTGTGGCCCTCCTCTGCACCCATTCTAACCAGTAACAGTCCCAGGACATTCCCCTGAGGGACATCACTTGTCACCAGTCTCCACCTGGACATAAAGCCATTGACCACATCTCTCTGGGTGTGGCCATCCAGACAATTCCATATATACCAAATAGTCTACCCTTCAAATTGATATGTCTCCAATTTGGAGAACAAGATGTCATATTGGACTGTATCAAGTACCTCACAGAAGTCCAGGTAGATGACATTGGTGGGTCTTCCCTTGTCAACTGATGCATTCACTCCATCACAGAAGGCCACCAGATTGGTCAGACATGATTTTCCCTTGGTGAAGTCATGCAGGCTGCCTTGGATCACCTCCTTGTGCCTTGTGCCTTGACATTGCTTCCAGAAAGAACTTTTCCATGATCTTGCCAGGCACAGAGGTGAGGCTTATGGGTCTGTAGTTCCCTGGGGCTTCCTTTCTTCCCTTTTTAAGAAATGGGAGTGATGTTTCCCTCCTTTCCAGTCATCAGGGACTTCACCTAATTTCCAGGACTTTTCAAATAAGATGAAGAGTGGCTTGGCAACTCCATCAGCCAACACCTGGAATGTATGGCATTGGGCCCCATAGACTTGTACCTGTTCAGTTTCATCAGATGGTCTTGAACCCACTCTTTTTTACAGTGGGAGGGACTTTGATCCCCCAGCCCCCATCTACAGGTCCAGGGAAACGAGAGACATGGGAAGCCTGACTGGCAATGACGACTGAGGCAAAGAAGTTGTTGAGTACTTCAGCCTTCTCCATGTCTGTTCACCCTTCTAATCCATCAGAGGGGTTACACTCTCCTTGGCCTTCCTTTTCTGAGCAATGTACCTATAGAATCCCTTCCTGCTATTCCTTGCATTCCTTGCCAAGCTCAGTTTCATTTATGCCTTGGATTTCCTGATCCCATCCCTGCACATCCAGGCAGCATCCATGTACTCTTCTTAGGCCTCATGCCCCTGCTTCCAGTGCCTCTGGATTTCCTTCTTGTACCTCAGTTTTACCAGCAGGTCCTCACTCAGCCATTCCAGTTTCCTGACTTCTGTGTTTGCTTTCTTACACAGAGTTCTGATGAAACTTATAAAGGTGCCTTGTAGGCTTATGTAATATCCTTTTTTCCTTGTGACATAGGTCAGAGAAAACAGATGTTACTTATCCAAATTCATTATACATGTTTATTATATTGGGTTGTCTCTTGTTTTCCTTCCAATCTCATAAAATGATTTTGTTTTTCATTCAGGGAGCCTTCTATGCCCTTTATCCATTCTGTTGATTTTCTTAATCCCATCATGTTTTGAATTGTTTTTTCAGGAGAAATACTCCACCAATGCCACATAGTAAAGGTAGGATTAGGCGTTATACAAATACCTACAGACCCTATCATGTGCTCTGAAATATATCAATCTCATTCTTTGTGTATTTTAATACAGTGCATGAAATTTTACTGCAGCTGAAGCAGAAGTCTTCAGACTTCTCTGAAGAAGTCTTCAGAGATGCCTTTGTCCCTTTTCAGTCTGCTGCTCTGAGTCTTGAAGACTGCAAAATTTGACAAGTGATTTAAGAGCTCCTTGTATTTTTTTTATTTGATTTATTTTCAGCACAGAATTTCATTTTCCATTAAAGAACCCATTTATGTAAGATGAAGTCCCTCTGTAGCTCATCAGCAGGCTCTTTGTCCTTGACTAAAGCTGTAAGAATAATTAATATTTTGGCCTGGCTTTCAAACGAAAGCTGATTAGCATTTCAGCAAGTATATAAATATTTCATTGTTTCTTCCCAAAATGAAAACCTGGGGTGAGCAGGTTGCTATACTTGACAATAATCTTAATGCACCTTAAATGAAATAGTCTGCTGGTGGCATAGTCAAAAGTGTTTAAGCAATAAAGGGTTCACTACTCAAAACTTCTGGGAGAGGTGACAGTTTCATCACTCCCCAGTAGCTCAGTAGACTGTGTGCCCATTTAAGATGTGGAAAAGGAACCCTTGTGCCTACAGACTGAGATGTTTGTAACCATCTGTTTACAAGGCAGACAAAGATAACCTTTTGTGAAGACTTGAATTCTCCTGTGTATGTTCTACTATTCTTCTAAAGTATATAGGATGAGAATTTAAATCTGCTGTAGTCTGACAGCTGAAATGCAGACATAAGAGTCTGTGTTTTCTCTCACAAGATGGGTATTGTCGATGGTGGTATTACATTTCAACTTTCCACAGGTCACCCTTTCTCTGAGATAAATTTTAAGACTGATTGTTAGAGTATTTACATTATTGAACTTTCTCTGAAGTAAAATAATTGGAGTATTTCATCTCCTTATAACATTACAATATAGGAGATTCTTAAAGGAAATAATTGTTGCCAACTGTTCTTCAGACATTTTTCCCAGAGTGATCTGTTCTACGTTTGACATTGCAATTCTGAAACAATTCTGAAACAAATAGTTATGGCATAAAAATATTGCAAACTGTTCCTGTCCAGTATGTTCCTGTTTTTGTTTGTTTGTTTCTTTCTTTCTTTCTTTCTTCTTCTACCTTTCTCTCACCCTTTGCATTTTTGTAGCTCATCACACATGATTTGTAATGATAATTACTAAACTTATTAGTTTCTGCTAAACTTAGGGAAGATTGTTGTTAACCCCTTGCCATAATGAAAAAAAAATTGCTATTTTATCCTGTTTTTCCATTCTTTTATTCAGTTCTTTCCTTTACTACTGGTGCCTTACCTCCTCATCTGTTTTAAAAGATTTCTTAATGAATCTCATCAAAAACATTTTGGAAATCTGAGTGAATGACTTGTCTTTATTTACTAATTAAGAAAAAATAATCTTATGCTACATGAAATTAAGTTCATAAAAGGCTGAATACCTTTGGTCAACTGAAGTCTTTAAGTTAGACTTCAGTTGACCAATGAAGAAATGAAGTCATTTCAAGAAAATAGACAAAAGTCAGCAGCCACTGGGCCTTGTAATTGCTATATGCTGGTAGAGGAAAGGTTATTTAGATTCACCCACATGTTTCCAAGGGTTATCTGATTCTGTATATGAAGATTATTCCATTATGAGAAAAGAAGGAAAAAATTTGAAAACTCATATAGTTGCTTGCTTGTTTGTTTGCAAAGGAAAAGATGGTGATTTAGTCAGGGCATTTAACATTTGCTGTATCTGCAAAGACTTACATGCAGCTCACTTCTGTCATTGTGTGCAATGAGGTCAGAAGGGTTGTTTGCAAACTGGGTAGGGCAATCAGAACCAAGGCTGATGAAGGTGGTTCTCATTCTCTCGAGACAGATATCCTGGGAAATCTCAGAGTGCTTCTAAAAAAGTGTATTTTCAGAGTGTATGCAATATATACTTAAAAAAATGAGATATTCATAAGGTGCTAGCTGTCACTTTCCATTTAGAAGAGCAGCTTGAGTGTTGTATGAAGTGCTTTTCTCTTGTAATGCAGTGGTTAGAGCACTGACCCAGGGGGAAGACATTCACCTTTCACTTTCTCCTTTGTTCGTTGTGTCGAATGTCGGCTGAATATGAGCCAGCAGTGTGCTCAGGTGGCCAAGAAGGCCAACGGCATCCTGGCTTGTATCAGAAACACTGTGACCAGCAGGGCTAGGGAGGTGATCGTCCCCCTGTACTCGGCTCTGGTGAGGCCGCACCTCGAGTACTGTGTTCAGTTTTGGGCCCCTCGCTACAAGAAGGACATCGAGGTGCTTGAGCGGGTCCAAAGAAGGGCGACGAAGCTGGTGAGGGGCCTGGAGAGCAAGTCCTATGAGGAGCGGCTGAAGGAGCTGGGCTTGTTCAGCCTAGAGAAGAGGAGGCTCAGGGGTGACCTTATTGCTCTGTATAAGTACATTAAAGGAGGCTGTAGCGAGGTGGGGGTTGGCCTGTTCTCCCATGTGCCTGGTGACAGGACGAGGGGGAATGGGCTTAAGTTGCACCAGGGGAGTTTTAGGTTAGATGTTAGGAAGAATTTCTTTACTGAAAGGGTTGTTAGGCACTGGAACGGGCTGCCCAGGGAGGTGGTGGAGTCACCATCCCTGGAAGTCTTCAAAAGACGTTTAGATGTAGAGCTTAGGGATATGGTTTAGTGGGGACTGTTAGTGTTAGGTTAGAGGTTGGACTCGATGATCTTGAGGTCTCTTCCAACCTAGAAATTCTGTTCTGTTCTGTTCTGTTCTGTGATCAATCAATACCCAGTGGTGGTGCCTGAGGGAGGCTTAACCCTCCATTTCTCATCAAGCTGCTTCCTGGCAGAGCCAGAAAAAAATTAAAGATCAGTGGACTTTAAATATACTGAAGAAACATGACTGTGTTCACTGACAGCTGGTACAACAACAGAATGAACCTATTTCCAAATGTTTTTGGGGAAAAAATAAAAATAATAATAATTATTATTATTACTATTAAAAGAAAAAAAAAAAAGTTAGAGTAAGACAGCTGGCTCAATAGCTCATGAGTGTAGAACTCTGAAAAATACAGAATTATCTTTCAATGTTATCCATATATAACACCCCTTGGTAGTGTAAGCCCAGGCTTGCCTAAAATCACTTCATCCAATAATCAGAGTGAGATCCTTATAAAATACCAATCCAAATCTTGATGTCAGCTATGATTCATGGCCTTTGATACAGCAGGTAAATTAACAGAAAGTGAGATTTATTTAATGCTACATAACAAGCCTTGGGGTTAGGAGTCCAAGCTCTTTGACACAGTCAGCCTTAGTCATTAGAAGGAAGCTATTTCAGTAATGAATTATTACAACTCTGGGAGTACTTTGGTCATGGTTCATCACCGTGGTTCACTGTAGACCTTAATAGTGCCTTACAGTGTCAATATGTGCTTTATTTAAAGTTCCTATCAGTTTAGCTGCTCAGAAAGGATGAAATTCACCCCTATGCAGCAGACAAGAACATGGTCTATTTATCATGCAAGTCCCACATGAATCCTTAAAATGTGTTTTAACTTAATGAAAGTGACATATAAACCTTCTCTGAAGTCTTTTGCACTCAGCTGGACTTTACCTGTGAATAAGAAAACACCAATTCACAAATAAGTTATTTTATGGAAAAGTTCAACCTTGGTTAGAATAGTTAAATGACATGAATATTTCCTCCAGCCTTACCTACAATATCTAGATATTGTGTGTCAGTATAGATTTGAATAAACAAATTTGGAAAATAATGGCAGGCAATGAATAGTAAAGATGGAGGTGTTTTGTTTGTTTGTTTTAGATTAATTGGCTTGTTTTAATAACTTAAAGCCAAAGAATTCAACATCAGGCATACACCTTCAGCATTGTGGCCAGAAAATCAAAGTAATTGCTATAAAATACTTAAATGTTAACTTTTTTTTTCTTTCTCTGTTTCATTCCCTTTCATTTCTTTGTTCTTTTGTTATTTACTTGCCAGAGCTACACATACAAGTGGGGTTTCAATGAGTAATTTGTGTAAAAGTAAGAGTGTTCAGTGACCTCCTCTACTCAAAATGATTTTCCTAGATAAAAAAGATTATTTTTTTTTACCTTGTGCACTATTTTTTAAAATTTTAAATATTCTTTGAATGTTAAGATGTTATTTTTTAAAAACAAAGTCATGTAACTGGCTTGTATAAGAAACGGTGTGGCCAGCAGGGCTAGGGAAGTGGTTATCCTCCTGTACTCAGATCTGGTGAGACCGCACCTTGAATATTGTATTCAGTTTCAGGCCCCTCGCTACAAGAAGGATATCGAGGTGCTCCAGCGAGTGAGGGGTCTGGAGAACAAGTCTTACGAGGAGCAGCTGAGGGATCTGGGATTGTTCAGCCTGGAGAAGAGGGGCAACCTTATCGCACTCTACGATATTGCTATCGTCCTCTCAAATATTACTATCGTACCTTAAAGGAGGCTGTAGAGAGGTGGGGATTGGTCTGTTCTCCCACATGCCTGGTGACAGGATGAGGGGGAATGGGCAAAACTTGTGCCAGGGGTGTTATAGGTTGGATATTAGGAAGAACTTCTTTACTGAAAGGGTTCTTAGGCATTGGAATGGGCTGCCCAGGGAAGTGATTGAGTCACCATCCCTGGAAGTATTTAAAAGACATTTAGATGTAGAACTTAGGGATACAATTTAGTAGAAGACTTATTAGTGTTAGATCAGAGGTTGGACTAGGTGATCTTGGAGGTCTCTTCCAACCTAGATGATTCTGTGATTCTGTGAACTTCATTCTATTTTATTTTATTTTATTTTATTTTATTTTATTTTATTTTATTTTATTTTATTTTATTTATTTTATTTTAATATAATCTAATATCAAATTGCACTCTAAACTGAAACTTCTCCCTTAGAAAATTAATTTTTCTATTTCCATCACTTTTTGTGGGTTCACTTATCCCAGTCAGCTTAACAATCCCCTAAACAACTCTTAAGTCCTAGAAATGTATTTGTTGAGTTTAAGCTCACAGTATTCAAAATAACATTAAAAACAAACAAACAACAAGAACAGGTGTTTTGGAAAAGATATATTAAACTGAAGCAATCACAGGCTCTTTTCTACACAAGTTTTATATTAATTTTACTTTTGTTCTCAGTCTGCTGGTTTACTAAGAAAATGATAACAAACATAACCAAGTGGTATTAACAACCACTGCAAAATGAAATGTATTGATACATAAATTTATTTATTTATTTATTTATTCATGTATGTCTGCTGGAAACTATCATAAAAGATGAAACAGGAATTTTCCTGTTTATTTTACTGGAATCTAAGGAGTCAATTCCTTTTATTCCTTGTAGACTAAATTATTGCTACAAAAGCCAATATATTTATAGCTATATGTATCTTCTGCTACACTGTTAAGAGTGATAAAATACCCATGGGAAGAAATTGGACTTAAGAAAAACTCATCACTTCATATCCCTTTTCTCTCAAAGCACTTTGCCTTAGACTGTCTAAGAGATGCACCTAGGATAACATAATGGAGAGAAGCCAGCCTTTACAGAATTCAGAAGTGTAAAGTTGAGGTTTAAATAAGTGACGTTTCTCCATACATGTCCACCAAGAAGTAGTATGCTAAATACAATGTGGTGCCAAGTCTGGTGGGAGGCTATAAATTAGTGGTGTACCCCAGGGGTCAATACTGGGTCCAGTCCTGTTTACATTCTCATTAATGATCCGGATAATGGGGTAGAGTACACCCTCATTAGGTTTCCGGATGAAACAAAGATGTGAGGAGTGGATCATAGAATCATAGTTGTTATGCCAGAAGGTCATGCTGCCATCCAGAGAGATCTGGACAGGCTGAAGAAATGGGCTGACAGGAACCTCATGGAGTTCAATAAGGAGAAGCACAAAGACATGCACTCATCAGTCCCAGTGCACCAGAACATGCTGGTGGCCATGCAGCTGGAAAACAGCTTTGCAGAAAAGGACCTGGTGGTCTTGGTGAACTTCAAGTTGAACATGAGCCAGAAATGTGACCTCACTTCTAAGAACGCTAAAGTGTTCTCGGCTGCATTAAGTAAATTACTGCTAGCAGGTCAAAAGAGATAATGCTTCCCATGTATGCGGAACTGGTGAGGCTGCACCTGGAGTACTGTGTCCAGTTCTGGGCTCGTTGGTATAAGAGAGACACAGACATGCTAGAGAGAGTCCAATGCAGGGCCACAAAGATGACCAGGGGACTGGAGCACCTCTCCAAGGAGGAAGACTGATAGAGCTGGGATCACTCAGCTTGAAGAAGAAAAGACTCAGGGGGGATCTCAACTCATCTACAAATACCTGAACAGAGCGTGCAAAGAGGATGGAGCCAGGCTCTTTTCAGTGGTGCCCAGTGACAGGACAAGAGGCAATGGACACAAACAGGAACACAAGAGGTTCCATCTGAACATCACAAAGAACTTCTTTACTGTGCAGGTAACAGAGTAATGGAGTAACAGAGTAAAGGTAGTGCAGAGAAGTTGTGGAATCCCCTTTCTTTGAGATATTCAAAAGCTGTCTGGACACAGTCCTGGGCAAGATGTTCTGGGTGGCCCTTCTTGAGATGGGATGTTAAAGTATATGACCTCCAAAAGTCCCTTTCAACCTCAAAAAAAAAAAAAAATGTACTTCCAGAAATTAACAGCTAAAAGAAAAAAAAAAAAAAATGGAGTCACAAGGTGAGCTCTTCAGTTTTCAGCCCTTATATCAGATTCCTGTTCATGTAAGGTAGCAATCACTTCCTATCATGAGCTCTTAGTTGCTTAGTTGCTTTTGAAACTAAAGTCATAAAACAAAGTTCAATCTTTACAATCATGTTCTAAGACTAACAGGCCAAACCCATTACTACTGCTTTACTATGCCACGGGAAATAAGCATACTGTACTGAGACAATATGCTTCTGACAATGTTCATAAAAGACTGCTTTACAAATATTGCTATCGTTTTTTGTCTCTCTCTCCCCTGTGTTTCAGTCTCCCTACCCTATGATCTGGGATTCCTCTCTATAATATTTTTTACTCCATTTTTCAACCCAATCTTTTGTTTTCCTCACACATTAATCAGTCCTCTCCACTATAGTGCTCTCACCCTTATTTTCATACCATATCTTGACCATCTTTCAAACACCTAAGCACTTCCAGCCTCTTACATTTGTGCTTATTCCAGCTTCTAATAGGACTAGCATAGTTACTATGAAGAATCATCTCAGCTATGATGCTGCAACATCCTAAACAGATGCAGGGGGATTCACAGAATCACAGAATCATCTAGGTTGGAAGAGACCTCCAAGATCACCTAGTCCAACCTCTGACCTAACACTAACCAGTCCTCCACTAAACTGTATCACTAAGCTCTACATCTAAATGTCTTTTAAAGACCTCCAGGGATGGTGACTCAACCACTTCCCTGGGCAGCCCATTCCAATGCCTAACAACCCTTTCAGTAAAGAAGTTCTTCCTAGTATCCAACCTAATCCTGTTACACTTTAGAGTTCCATCCAGCTCAAAGGATTACAAGATCTGCATCCTGCTTGTTGTGCAGAAATTTGAATGAAAATCAGGATTTGAAGTTAAATAAGGGCTCAATTTATTATTCCACAATAATAATAATAGTAATAAAAATAGTAATAATAGATAATCTGTTGCATTCAGAAATTTGAGCCTTGCAAAGATCTCCCAGAAATGCAATGAGGTATTTTCTTGTTCAGGTTTTAAGAGCATTTATAATTTCATCATATACCTCTGGAGTCTCCAGTACAAAGTGATGCGTGAGAAAAAGAGCAATTAGATCTGAAATGTACCATCTATCGTCTTAAATATCTCAATAAAAACTTCACATATTCACCTTAATTTCAAGACAATTACCTGTGGAATACCCCCAGATCTTGTTGCACAGCATTTGTCATCTCTCTGAAACATGGCCTATTTATTTCAGCTGTTCCCTGAAGCTGAAATACTACAGTATTTGATTCCTTTACCTAATATTCCTACATTTTAGAGATATGAATGTTTAAATGAACAATGTTTTAGTTCAAGACACTCTCACACAAACTTATTGGTAAGACCACAGTCACACACAGCTGACTGTCACTCAGGTGTTTATGGAGGCAGAAATAAAAATCCCATTCCACCTGACTGCTAATCAATCCTTGTCACTCCACCAACTTCTTTTATCTGATAAGTCCCCCTGTGGATAAGAGAATGAAAAGAAACAAACAAACAAACAAACAAACAAAAATCCCATAAATGGAGGCCCTGCAGCCCAGATCAGCAGACTGAAGGAAACAGCACTGAACTGATCTTGGCAGCCACAGGATTTCAGGCCAGAACAAGTCACTCAAACAAGCACCACAGCCAGAAGTGGTTGGCCCATTTCTCCAGCACACCAGCAGCCCTATGCTATAGGCACTGGTCCTTGGACCCTTTCTCCAACATGTCCTTTTGTTCATTCAAACTACTCTCATCATCCAGATTTATGTCTTTTCTTGCCCTTCTCACCTCTCACTGGAGCCAATCCTCATTATAAACACTGTCACACTGAAACAAACCCAGTATCTCATGCCATCTGGCTATGATCCATCAGTGCAGACCTGGTCTGTAAGAGCTAGCCAGGAAGGTAGCTAATCCATCACAGGTGGCCTGGGCATTATTCCCATTAAAGTCTCATCTGGTTTATGACAGATCTAAATTATATCCAGAAGGCTGTCCACAACATTGTGATCCTCAAGACTGAGACTGCACTCCAGTCCAGGCTCCCCATGATCATCCAAGCTACACATATTTGTTCAAGTCCTGTGCTAAATTGGGATCAAGTCAACTTTCTGTCTTCTTGACAGGGAAAGAGGGACGTAGCTTGGGTATTGGCCATAGCTTGAGATTCACAGATAGCTGCTGGGCAGATACAGCCAGCACAACATCCTGTCCTGTTATAGATGGTATCTAGATATAACAATGACTTTTTTTCCCTCTTCTCAGATGATATATAGGGTGAGCTTTTAAACACCAATATGTCCCTACAGACAGATCCCAGACCTCTTCTGATCTGTTTTGAATGGTTTGTCGCTGGTATTTCTGAGAACAATTAAAAGCCACAAAAGACTTTTGAAGTAAAATGAGTGTCTTGGCCAGATGTATGAGGTGATTCAACAAGCAAAAGAATACCAGGGTCTACCAGGGTCTCTGGAGTATGCACTGGAGAGACAGCTCAAGGGGCATTTCTAGACCTTGAGAAGTTTTAGGAGTTTTGCTGTCACTCCCAGAAGTCACTTTCTGGTGCTTATGTGGATGCTGCCCTTGCTGCTCTCCAGTTTGCTGGCAGAAATGAGGAATGGAGGAGAATAAAGCTCTTCTAGAAACAGGGACAGAACGATAATTAGATTGCATATTTCTGGCATGTGTAAACATAGATAATATTCATTGCACCAAATACAAACTTTTATATTTCTTCAGTGATTCTGCCATGAAGATAAATGGAGGATTTTAGCACCTTTCCTTATGGGAAAGTTAACTTACTATGTTGTTTTATATATACATATATATATATATGTATGTATATATTTATTTAATGCCTGAACATTTTGGTCTACAGTTTTGACTCCCAAATCATATTTTTTCAGTCTTAGCCAATGCTCTGATTCAATGAAGAAGGTTGTCAGAAACAATCCCAGACAGACTGATGGTAGAGTGTTTACCTTGGTAGAACGGTACTCCTCGCTTAACTTCATCTTAGTGTGTCTGAACCCCCAAATGAAGTCCTCCATCCTAAATCTTGCATGTTTGTAATACTGAACTAAATTGACCTGGGAACCAATTTAGTTCAGTACTACATACTGAGTAATTCAATTTGCTTCCTAAACTCTTAAACAAACATCAGTCTTTACTAGCACTTTCTTCATATCTACCTGTTTTTCTCTTAGCCTCTGTCCACAGTGGCAAATGAAATGTCTGCAGGTCTTGCAGGTTTTGTCTTGCAGGTTTTCTCTTGCAGGCAATGGGCACAAAGAGAACACAAGAGGTTCCTTCTGAACATCACAAAGATCATTTATACTGTGTGGGTAACAGAGATATGGAACAGGTTGCCCAGGGAGGTTATGGAGAAAGTCTCCCTTCTTTGAGACATTCAAAAACTGTCTGGACACAGTCCTGGGCAAGATATTCTGGGTGGCCCTGCCTGAGATGGGTTGTTAGACCATGTGACCTCCAGCAGTCCCTTCCAACCTCAACCAGCCTGTGATGCTGTGATTCTGTTTTCCACTTCCTTCTTGTATGTCTTATTGTTGTAGAGCTTATCTTGTAATTTTCCTGAGGAAACAAATATATTTAATCAGTTAACTGTCAGTTTTTTTTATTTTATAAGGATTTTCTAGGATGTGTGGCCATTCATCCCCTGGGTAACATCTTTGCCAGAATATAATCAACTGCCCAGTGAGGACAATGCAAAGCGAGAGTTTGGTAAGTATGAAGTGAAGGAAAGAAGATAGCATGACTACAGCATACTCATTCATCAAAAGAATATATTTGAGCTTTGTAGGGAAAACTTGCTGAGCAAGCTTGGTATCAAAATATCTGTGGGCACATTCTGAGTTCATTATCCCATAAACTGTAAAGGTTGGAAGGAAGGTAAGAAGTTTGTTTTAAGGTGTTCTATGGGAGAAAACATGGTATAAGCCCAGTCCTTCTGACATGAGTGCACAGTTTACATTGGTTTCCAGTGAGTAAAGAATAAGTATATTACAGCCTGAACTACCCTCATGGGACTGTTGTCTGGAACAGCACTGAATTAGACAAAACTGGCCTGAAGTGTCCTGTCCACCAATTTTGATGGCACGGCTCCTGCTGGGCTAGCAAATGTTCTGCAACATGCAGCAGATTGTGACAATGCATATGACCTTTGGGACACTGCTGTGCAACTGTGCAAGTGAATATTTTAATTTTTTTTTTCCTGAAGATCCCAGCTGGAGAGTGTGAGCCAGTGTTTTCTAGGTGGGATACATGACACAGAACATGAAGGGGTTTCTGATATTTGCCATGAACTCTTGGTGTCCTGATACTGTGGGTGTTCCTGTCTGAAATGGAAGGGGATATCAACTTTGCTCAAGGCAGAGAAAGGGAAATCTGGTGACTTGTCTATGATCCACATGCCCAACAAAACGTTAATATCCATTATAGTCCATCAAGTGCTGTGATTGAGTGATAACATTTAAATTCATATACTTATAAATCCCTTCATGCAGAAAATATATATTTATTAAAGTATATGCCATTTTGGTCATTGGATAGTTGAGGAAGATTGAGCTAGCAATATTGTTGGTTGTTACCACCATAGATACAGTTTGTGCCTAAACTCCAAATGGAACTGAATTCAGCTAGAGAAGTGAAAGGCAACAAGGAGGGCTTCTGTAAGTACATCAGTGATGAAAGGAAGACTAGGTAAAATGCAGGCCTGATGTTGAATGAAACAGGGGACCTTGTTAAAAGGAAGAGTGAAAAGGTTGATGTACTGAATGCATTCTTTGTCTCAGTCTTTTCTGGCAAGACCATCATGTTTCAGGAATCCCAGGTCCTGGAGACCAAGGAGAAAGACTGGAGCAAGGAAGATGTGTCTTTGGTGGAAGAGTATCAGGTCAGGGAATACTTAAGCATAGTGGGCATACATAAGTCCATGGGTCTTAATGGGTTGTACCCACAAGTGCTAAGGAAGATGGTCTGGGTGGACAGACTGTAAGGTAGATTGAAAACTGGATGAATGGCTGACCCTAGAGGATGGTGATTAGTGTTGAAAAATCAGTTTGGAGGCTAATGCCTATCACTGTACCCCAGGGTTCAATACTGGGTCCAGTCCTGTTTAACATCTTGAAAAATTATCTCAGCCATTCTGTGATTCCATGATACAACAAGCAGAAGCCAGTGATGAACAGGACTCACCAGCATTACCTTATTACCTTCAGCCAGTAAACCTGGTGGGCTTAAGATGCGAACTGATCAGAACATAAACTTAACACAGATGTAGCCTAGTAGACACTGGAACAAGTGTGAGCCCATAGTTCCATTATAGAGAAGCACCTCTGTGCTAGAAGGACACATTAAACTCAGTCATCCACCTTCAGTAACTTTATATCATATCACTGCCCATCAGAACACATAGAATATAAACTTTGATGACAATTTTCTATTGAATCTACTTCATGAAGATTTTTTAAATAAAATTATTTTTATTATTATTGAAATTACATTTTATATTTTTATTATGTTATTGAATCTGAACAACTCAGATCCAATAACATGAATATGGATCAAAATATTTTGGTCAAAATCTTTTCATGGATGCTGTTCACTTTATTTCCAATTCCTCCTATTTGTCATCACACACCAAGAACAGAAACTGAAAAAGGACACAAATTCTGTTGAAGATAGAAGACTGCCACATCATCAAGTTAATAGACTTACTATCCTATCTCCTGCTAACATTTAAAAAATAAACTATTTTGTTTCATCTATGTTGTACAAGATGAATGATGAACTATATTGCTGTTCATCTATGTTGTGAATTTATGACAAAAAGTTGATTTGATTTTGTCAAATGGTACTGATAGATAGAAGAGATAGTTTAGCATCAGTAATATATAATACTAGTATACCAGCATCATTTTTTTTTAAAGGATGCAAGATAGGAATATGAAAAACAGATTACTTAAGGTAAAAGAAAATCAGAACCAAATTATTTGTATTACAAGGTAGGGTACAAGGTTTGCTTCTAGCTTTTTAAAACAAATGTCAAATCCCATATCTTTTAACATTATTAATTTCCTGTTAATGCTAGAAAATTGTAGAAGCATCAGAAAACAAACAAATTTAGCTGTCTCTTGTTTACAGTATAGTAGAATATTCTCCTTGGTATTCAACTTCTCACGCTATTTTATTGTTATAACTTCAATGAAGTTATAACTTCAATGTCCTTCAAAACCGACAATTCAGACTATCAGTTAAATTTATGTTCTCTCTCACCATTTCTGCAAGATTTTAGTGGCAATCTTGTGACTAATTATTATAATTTAATTATAATTAATTGTTTGCCTCTGTCTGCCTCTGGCTTTGTTAAGGAGATATTTCTGTATGAATGAAACAGCATACAGTCTAACATTACCTTCTGTAGCATGCATTACAATATTTGTTACCTAATTTGATTAAATTCATATGGTAAGACCTGTGATTTGATTATTAGCAAGAGAGCCACAAGTTCCTTAAGAGATGAAATAAATGGTGCTAACAAAATAAATTAAATTATTTTATTATATTTTTTGATTCTTGCTTCCATCCTGGATGCAGGGGAAAGCAGCATGACAATTTCTTTTTCAGTTGCACAATCAAGCTGACAGCTATAACTGTAGTGAAAGTGCATCTTAGAAAGTTGTTTCTGAAAATAACAAGACCACTTATCAGCATTTTCAGCAAGAAGTGTCTTAAGTTCATCCAGGACTTTTAAGAGAAATTATTGGTTTCTACTTTTTCCAATCTTGTTTTCTTAAAACACATTTACTGTAAATATTGTATTCATTGAATGTCCACCACACATCCCGTGGGAACTGGTCATCCCTAAAAGGGATGTGCCCCAGAATTGTTTGGTGCATATTAAAACCTTGATTTAACTATTCGGATTTTTCTTAAACCTGATGGTAAGTGACTAATCACAGAATTTCACTTTTCTGAACGTTTGTAGCTTATTCTAACCAGAAAAATAAATAAATACATAAATAAAACAAAAAACTACCCTTACCCCTCTAGTCTTCCCCACAATAACACTTAACAAGCTAATATTCTATTTTTTTCATGTCTTTGTAAATTTACTGGCATTAGTAAGAGAAGTCCTTCTGTCAATGCCTCCTAAAATACTTTGGGTGAACTCACTGCCAGCTCAACACAGAAGTGGTTTAGCATTTGGCACAAGAGAATACTTATTTTTTTGTTAGAGTTTTCCCAAAACTAGATCTGGAGCCAGACTGTAAGTCAGCAGACAAGGGTTAATTTGTCTTCTTGCTTTGCTAATTCTGGGGAGCAAGAAAGAGAGTAACTGATTATTCCTAAATGGGACCATGTACAATATATGTATAATGTATTATACATTATATTATTACATTATATTATACATAATAATATTACATTATATTATATTATACATTAGACAGCAAGTTGAATATGAGCCAGCAGTGTGCCCTGGCAGCCAGGAGGGCCAACCATGTCCTGGGGTGCATCAAGCACGGCATCGCTAGTAGGTCGAGGGAGGTGATTGTCCCGCTCTACTCTGCGCTGGTGAGGCCTCACCTCGAGTACTGTGTGCAGTTCTGGGCACCACAGTATAAAAAGGACATGAAACTGTTGGAAAGTGTCCAGAGGAGGGCTACGAAGATGGTGAAAGGCCTGGAGGGGAAGACGTACGAGGAACGGCTGAGGGCACTGGGCCTGTTCAGCCTGGAGAAGAGGAGGCTGAGGGGAGACCTCATCGCAGTCTACAACTTCCTCGTAAGGGGGTGTCGAGAGGCAGGAGACCTTTTCTCCATTAACACCAGTGACAGCACCTGCGGGAACAGGGTTAAGCTGAGGCAGGGGAAGTTTAGGCTTGACATCAGGAGAGGGTTCTTCACAGAGAGGGTGGTTGCACACTCGAACAGGCTCCCCAGGGAAGTGGTCACTGCACCGAGCCTGTCTGAATTTAAGAAGAGATTGGACTGTGCACTTAGTCACATGGTCTGAACTTTTGGGTAGACCTGTGCGGTGTCAAGAGTTGGACTTGATGATCTTTAAGGGTCCCTTCCAACTCAGGATATTCTATGATTCTATGATTCTATGATTCTATATTTTTAATTAATGTATAATGTTTAATAATAACAACCAAAACAAAAACACCACACCAAACTAAACAAATCAAATGTACAGGTTATGTTTATTTTAGTTTCAAACCTTTGAATGCCATTTTCTACAACTTAATTGTCAGTTATAGCAACATGCAAAGTACAATTCATGTTATCCTGATTTTCATTGATGCCCATAATAAATTATTACTCTGATGAATTGCAGCTGTTTTCTCCCAGGAAGAAAGGGTTGGGGGAGCGGTAGAAAAAAAGGATGGGGAGTAGTATACCACAGAACAGTGGAAGATCTCTTCGTACTCTCAGTAATGATAAAATTTATGCCTTAATGCTTGCAGGCAGGCTGTTTTGAAAAGGCCATGACACCTTTTGAATCTGTTCAAAATGACATGTTTTGAATCTATTCAAAATACTGAAACAGTTACATGCATGCAAGACATTTTCATGTATTCATGACATGACATTGAAATGAAATTATCAGATCTCCTGATTTCTCTCTAAGTACAAATTCCTATGTATGCTATGATTTCCCTAACAGTGCCATTTCATGATTGCAAGCTCTAGCCATCTCAATTTGCTTTGAACTTCTTTTCTTCTCTCATGTTTTACATTCACTTTAAACATGAGCTAGGCATATGTTAATGACACACAAGTAAAAAGAGAAAAGAAATCTGAGACTGTACCTGTAAGAGCCTCAACCTTAACAGGGTCAGGTTCATTTGCATGTATTGTTAAATTTTAGCTCAGCAGAAGGATACCAATGTTTTAAGAAAACTATGGGCTCTGGGCTCTACTTTTTAATGAACTCAAGAAATTTCTTTTGGAATTAGTTAAATTTGCCTTTGTTGCCTTGAGGTCAACACCTACATGCACACACTGCTGTAGTGCTTTCAGAGGAAAGAGTGCTGATATAGATAACGGCAAATCTTCCCACCCCTCCAACCCCTTCTTGTGTTCTGTACCCAAAACTTGTGCCAAATCATTCTGCAGAGATGTCTTATTTCACAGTTTACTGTACTTATTGTACAACAAATAAATTGTACTATGTTGTACTTATTTCACACTTATTTGTTGTTCATGTTCATATTTCATAGTTTCCACATCATCTGGATATGACTCTAAATCTTTCACAAAGGAATCAGAAATTGTGGAGTGAGTGCTGGAGAGGAATGGAAAACAAAGGTAGGCATCTGCACTTCCCCAAGGAAACCAAAGAAGGAACCTCCACTTCCCCAAAGAGCCCTGCAACCTCTTGCTGTGCACCTGCGACTGCCACTGAAGACTGTCATTACCTCCCATTGTCTGCACCTGCATTCACCTTAAGATCTCAAAAGCTGCTCTTGGAGTGAAGAAGTAGTGCTGCTCTTGGGAATGAAGAGTGCTCCTGGGCAATTCTTCTTCACAGGCAGCTGTGTAACCCAGCTTTCCAATTAAGTGCAGAAATGCTGAGTTTCCCTGTGATCTAAAGGGATTTACAGTCCAAGACTGTGAGCTAAGTTAGGGTGCTGTGGAAAGGAAGTGACTGTAGAGCAGCAGATGAAGGGAAGGAAATGAGGTAACTTAAATAAGGAAAATACTTGAGCATGTATTGCCTGTGCTGTTTTTATGTATTTTTATGTAGTGCTGTAGATCAATGCACTCCTGGAATAACAGGGTTATCACAGATTGCCAATAATACATCATAATAAGAGAGGTGTACTTCCTGTCATTTGATTTTCCTCAGACTACCAAAAAAGCCTAGGAATTAGATCTTCAAAGGTATCACGTGATAGCACACTCACTTTTTCCAATACAGCAAAAAAAGATCAATTTGCTTTCTGATGAAAGTGAATGCAGCAGCAGTACCTCTGTATAACCTTCTATTAAATACTGCTGAATGGATACATTTTCTCTGTGAGGTTTATCTCTTTCTTCTGAGTGATGGATTCTGACACATGTTCTCAAACTGAACCCTGACTGCTCTCTCCTAATATTATTTACCAAATTGTGACTACTTTCACATTTTACTGCAGTGCATTATTTTTTCTTGCAAACAGAAAGAAGGGAGAAAAAAAAAAAAAAAAAAAGAGAGAGAAAAAGAAATAAAATTTCATTTAGAAAATAAAAAAAAAAAAGATACACAGGGAATAACGTGTAGCTTCTTGTCAATGCTACTGAACTCACAATACTGCAGGCTAAAACCAAGAAAACTGTCTTATGATATACAGAAAGATTACTTTATGACTCTATAATTCTATTCCATAATAATATGTGGAATTATAGAATCATACAATGGTCTGGGTTGAAACAGACCTTTAAAGATCATCTAGTCCAATCCCCTGCCATAGGCAAGGACATCTTTCACTAGATCAGGTTGCCCAAAGTCCCATCCAACATGAGCTGGAATGCTTTCAAGGAGGAGTCATTCAGAACTTCTCTGGGCAACCTGGAAACACTGGAATGTGCCTCAACACACTCATAGTGAAGAATTTCTTCCTTATATCTACCGTCTCCTCTCAATTTAAATTTTTAATTTAAAAATGTAAATTTAATATTTATTTATTATATATTTTATATTTTTTTAATTTTAATTAAAAATCTCCTCTCTTTTAATTTAAAAACATTATCCCTTGTTCTATCACAACATGCCCTTGTAAAATGTCTCTCTCCATCTCTCTTATGAGACCCTTTCAAATATTGCAAGGCTGCCATAAAGTCTCCATGGAGCCTTCTCTTCTCCAGGCTGAACAACTCCAATTCTGCCTGTCTTCATGGAAGAGGTGCTCTAGCCCCCTGATCATCCTCATGTCCCTCCTCTGTACCTCTATACCTCTGTACATCTATGTCTTTCTTATGCTGGGGACCCCAGAGGTGGATGCAGTACTTCAGGATGTGTCTCACAAGAGCAGAGTAGAGGGGGGCAAACACCTTCCTCCACCGTTTGCCAAACCTCTTTTGATGCAGCCTGTGATCCTACTGGCTTTCTGGGCTGCAAGCAGGCATTACTGGTTCATGTCCAATACCCCCAAATCCTTCTCTGTAGGGCTGTTCTCAATGAGTTCTTCCCCCACTCTATACCTCTATCCTCTATAATTCCACATATTATTATGGAGTAGAATTATAAAGTCATAAAGTAATATTTCTATATATCATAAGACAGTTTTCTTGGCTTTAGCCTGTTTCACTCTAATTTTAAATGAAAAGAAAAAGATGAAATAATAAAAATTTTTAGAATTTCCTTTCTCTTACAGCAATAATTTTCAATTATTTTGTTTTCCTTCCCTTTGCTTGGTTCTGACTCAGCACCCACCATCCCACCGTCTAAACAGAAATTCTTCTAGGGACTTTACATTGATACCTTTCAGGGGAGAACACACAAAGAGAAAGGCAGCTGGCACAGGCTTGTAGGCCTCATCAACAAATAGCACTTGAAAATCCAGCCCAGGAGGTTTTACACTTTCCCCTTTGGCTGCCTGATTCCTGTCTGACAGAAAAAGATCAAGTGAAACTGTGTATTTTCTTTGTCTTCTTTAGAGCAGTCTGGTCCAGAGGGAAATTATTGTCTTATGGTTGTGAACAGGAAAAGTGGTTAACATAAGGCCCTTTAGTTATGGGGTCACCAGAGGGAATTTTGACACAAGCTTCTTTCAGGGTATAATCAGCTGAAAGGATATCTGCCTTAGTGTTTCTTCATGGCTACTAACACAAAAAATACTAATTTCTTCACTTACTAATACAAGAAAGATAAATACTACATTCTTGATATAATAATCTTTCAGAACACAAGCAGCTTGGTATGTTTCAGTTCATATGTATCATGTATTCCCTGAAGTAGTCTGTGCTGGTAACAACCTTTTAAGCCTTCGATCTTTGCTCTGTGTAGAAATGGAAGAGAGAATGCACGCCTTTGTGTAGGCTGACTTTAAATAACCCAAACTATGTTATTAGCAGTCCCAAATAAACTTAACTTAATTTCTGGGAAACTTTTCCTTCCACTCAGCCTCTGTATGCAGAATTTAATGTTTTTTGTATATATTCAGATCTGTCAAAAAACACAAGCATAAATTCTGCTCAAAAGCATAGTCATTTCAAGGCACATTATTCGATTACTTAAGGAATTTTGGTAGCAAGATGAAACTGATGTTCAAAAGTAAAGGGCTGGAGTTTTTGTTTGCTTTGAGCATTTGGAATTTAGTCACCTTGTTTTTTAAAGGAAATTCCAACATTTTCTTGAATTTTTTCTCGCGTTTTCCATTTTTTCTCTCTTCACCCAAAGAAAAGGTCATAAATCAAAACAAAAAAATAAAACAAAACAAAACAAAAACAAACAAACAAAAAAACGGAGTACAGTGGCATAGTGTAGCAAAGTTTTAACAAAAAGATGGAAATAATAATGGTTGAAATATGACTACCATACACTAGGATTAATATGGTAGAAAACTTCAGATGTGATGGAGCCAAGCTGTCTTCCTCTGTGGCATGATGTATAACAGGAGTCAGCAGCCCAGCATGAGAGATTCAGATTGGACACTAGGATAAATGACGTCACTTAGAAAGGCAGTGTATAGCATATCTATAGACACTCTGTCCATGGAGAGTTTCACATTTTAGAATGTCAAGCTCTCATAACCTGATCCACAGATCCTGATGTTAATGATACTCCTGACTCCAGAGGTTTCTTACAACCAGCATTGCTATGATTCCACTTCAACATGCCATGGAAAATACTGTAGAAAATCAAGAATTTATAAATTATATGGGGATTTCTTTCAAATCCTACAAAAAATAAATAAATAAATACAAACGACTTTTGAGCACAGATACACAAACAAGAATAATAATTTGCTCACATCTTATTTTGTAATGATGTATGATGAAAACTTGATAAATATTGTGCAATAGAAAATGAAATAAGAAAAATGCAATGATACAGGCTACAGTTACTAAACAAAAGTATTCTCATTTCCTTTAAAAACACAGGCCTCCTTACCCTCTAAGAGATATTTGCCACATGAGTGGTTTTGTTGCACTGGATACAAATGCAACCCATCTGGAGAAAATATCTCAGGGAACCAGCTGTTGAACCAGCAAGAAGGCTTTCTTTGGGCCTCTCTGTTCTGGCTGAGAAAATAGTAAGTCCCTTTAATTAGTATTCTGCTAAATAGAGTTTGGATTCCCATCCTGCTGTTGTATACAAGATGAAAAGGTACCCTCCATCCTTTCCACATCCCCAGGACACTACTTCACTGGATATAATAATTGCTAGAATGCATCTGTAATGACTACAGCTGGGCAACATTTTCCTAACAAACTAGAAATAATTTTCAAAGCTTTCAGCAATCTCGATCCAAATTCTGGCTGCATTTCAGCAAACCTGAGTCCATATTCTGGGCATAATTCTATGCCAGGTTTTGGCTGAAGCTTTTCCAGGAATGCCTTTGCCAGGAAGAGTTTTTCAATGTCATCTGGAAGTCACACTAGACAGTTGATTTTGTGGTTACAAAGAGTTAGGAAAGCCAAATTTGGGAGTTCCAGACTAGGTATATATTTTTTAGTCCTTTCAGAACAGAGATAAGATCCAAAACCCCTGAGTATGAGCCTACAGAACATAAACCAAGAGTAACAATAAAGTGTCCTTAAAACCATCTGGCACAGAAATCCTCTGTCTTAGATAGACTCAGCTGCATTTTCTTTGCTTGTATGTAATTAGGTCTTTATTTTTTAAGAGGACTGTTACAGGTAACTTTTTGCTTTTGCTTGTCTTTTCACAATAAATAAGTTTAAGCCCACAAATTCAAGACTATCCCCTGAGACAAGTTCAGTTAGCTATGAAGTGGAGGAGAAAACTCAAAGTGGAACAGAATGGTCCCTTTGCCTGACATGTCTCCTTCGATTTTCGTGCTTTACTTAGTTATCTGTACACAGCTGTCTAGGAAGCTGTAAACAAGCCTTAGATAGCCCTGCAGCCATAATACAGTTTCAGCCCTTCTTTCTTCAAAATATGCATTAGAAATATAAATGTATATGTGTGTGTATACATGGGGGGGGGGGGAGAGAGAGAGATTGAGAGGGGGGAGGAAAGACATGGACATTAATGAGGACTCAAGTCTCTTTAACAATAGAACAGAATATGGAGTTGGAATAAAACCAAACAAGTGAAAACTCTAAATTTTTCTTAAAATTATTCAGCTGTTATATCAGCTGTGCAGGTGGTGTGCATTCAGATATTTCAGCTGAATTAGCTAATAAATTCACAGAAATACAGGAAGCTTGGAAATTTCCAACTTAGATTTGGTATCAATCTTTTGGCATTTGACCTCTACAATTACTTGCTTGGTAAGGTTAATTTTCAATCCTTCTAAATAACAGAATGAATACCCTAAACAAAATAAATAAATAAAGTCCAAAATATGTATAGGATAGCAGATCAATGAGTGGTAAACTCTGTGAGTCTGGAGGAAAAAAAAAACATGCCAGTCAAAGTGAATTATTTTTCTTGAGTGAATGAAATTTAAAATAAAACAGAGAACATGCCGGTATTGTACTACAGCACTTGCTATAACATCACAGGAAATTTCATTCAAATCATTTTGGTAACAAAAATTGTCAGATAGAGCAGAAACAATCTGTGTTTTCCATGGAATATGATAGCACAGCAGAAAGTTGGTGGGATAAGTCCAGCACAGGAGTCAACTGTAGGCTCCGTCTTGTCAACCTCCCTAGTAGTGACCTGACAAAAGAAGGTAAGAAGCATGTAGAAGATATCTGAGGTGACAGATGCTACTAGCTCCCATAGATTCTAACAGAAAGGATCACTCAGCAACTCTATTCTGACAAAAATAAATAAATAAATAAATAATAATAATCTGCTATGAAAGTGCAAGTCAATATGCTGCTGTAGCACTTGGAAACATGGCTCCACATTGGGAATGATAGTGTTAATCTTAGCACTGCTGCAGATTTTAAGTATGACAGTGGGCCAGGACTCAACTTGTTTGAATGTCTTTTTTTTTTTCTCCAGCTGTTATATATTCAAAGAATGCAGAATGCAGAATAATGTTATTGTTCATGACAGGAAAGATTCCCATTCCGCATTTGCATAGCATATAGGATACCAGGACACGATCTGGTCCAAAGCTTCTGTCAACTCTTGTCATGCAAATAAAAATGGAACTCAAAAGCATGACACCAATTCAAATGGTCAAAATTTACTTACAGCTGCTCTAGCAAGAGGTTGGATTACTGTATGGTTGAACAACCACCATATGCTCCACGAATGAATATCCACAGTTCACCTCCACCTTCCCTGCATAGAGTTAATCATTTGTAAAGCTACATTTATTCAACATTCATCCAAATAAGGTACAGGAAATGGATTTTACCTACTTAAGAAAAATACATTTCAGTCTTTCCCACGTATTTGCAATTGTTTGACAAGAATCAGAAAAAAAATTCCAAGAGGGGTGGACTACTTAGGAAATAAATAAATAAATATATATATATATATATGTATATATATGTATATATATATATATATATCAGTGCTAGAATGCTAACACTAACAGGAAATTGTGGAAATAATATTAAATTTCAAGTTTTGCTGCATTCTCTTTCACTGAAAGTTGAATTACTTTATGTTTCATGCAGGGGGAGAGCTGAGTTGCCAGAAATTCATTATTAAGTTCAATAAGTATATTGCTTTATGGTAAATTGTTCATCTTGACTTACCTCTCTGACAAAGAATCTCCCTAGACCATCATTTTATTGACTACTGTCATCAACATGATTCAAGACTCAGAAGATATTTGAGCTTGGTCTGTACCCCAAATAGACTCTTAGCCAATAACTTCCATGAAATCATAAAACAGCAGACACACTTAGAAATAAGTGCAACGGTAAACAGCATGATACCATTTAAAGAAATAACATTTACAGAATAGCACGGACTCCTTGAGCCCAAAGCAGAATAAATAGAGGCAGCACATCTATTAGCTGCAAATGAATAAAACAGTATTTATAAAATGGGTAATTTGGATCTGATTAATGTTTATAAATGTGTTTATATAAGAATTGGATATTAACCTATAGCTTTAAAAGGTTTAATTAGCCTTGGAATATTGTCTCAGTGTACAATGAAAAATAACTAATTCACAAAGGAAAATGCAAAGGAAATCTGCAAGCCCAAATGAGGTCAATTAATTAAGCAATTTACATAAATTTAAATTGTTATTTTCAGGGCAATTTTGACATTTTGCACTTCCTATTCCCATCACACCAGCAAAAATACTTTTCTGTCACCCTATTTATATGATACATCAATCATCTCATGGGATCACACCAGAGCAGCACACACTGTATAACAGCTTCTACACACAAGCTTTCTGAACCGTGCAGAATCTAGCATTCCATTTCCAGCTGTACTATCTTATCACCAGCAGATGCATTTACAGGCTGTTATAGCTTCATTCTTACCTCCAAATGGAGAAAAGAATATGAAATATGACTTCATCTCCATCACATTTTTACACCCTGAATACCAAACAGATGGTAACAATTACAGATGGGAGGATATTTCTCACACAAGATGCCAAATGCTGCGTAACTCACCAATTGAAATCTGGAACAAGTCACTTAATGCATTTAGTTTATCCAGATCTGAGCTGGTGAAAAAGGGGAGAGAAATTTGGCCAAAGAGTTACGTACTACTCTGGGAATACTACAGCAGAAAACTCCTCCTAATACAGCTGCGTCCATACTGTGTTTTTTTTTTTCTTTGTTTTTTTTTTTCTTTTTCTTTTTCCCTATTATCTTTAGAACCAACACAACAAATTCAGTAACTCAGATTTAAGAGTGAAAGTAGCTTTCTCAAGAGTGGAGGTCCTTTTGTGGTAATTCCTGCGAATAAATATTTTCAGACTAGTGCCTAGCAGGAGTAAAAGGTGATTCCTCAATCTGCATTGCTCTGTACTGGTTGAACTGTGTCAATGTACCAGACTGAAGCCATGATTCAAGAGCTTATGGAGTGCAGAGAGTGCTGCTTCCCAGCATCACTGAAATTTCAGGTCCCTGGTGTGTCAACATCTCAGGACAGGCTGAAACAGGCTCTTCTCTCCTTTGGTCTTCAAATCCACAACCTCTTGCAAAAAAATGTATTTCTTTAGTTCATGTCTGCTTTTATGAGAATAATATGGGAGCTTTATCCAAGGCTGCGAAATAAACTTAATCCCACTGTATAGCAAAAACTTTTATTTTACTTTAACGCAATATTGCACCTACTCTGACACATTTCTTTACAACATGGACAGTTCTACTGAAAACAGTAATTTCCTAAGACCTTCTTTTTTGCAACCTGTTTGTTTAGTATAGTTATAAGTGATATTTTCACTGCATTATTTCTTCATCAATATAGCATTTCCTTCATTTATATAGTAATTCCTAGACTATGTTGTCAACTGATAAATAAACTTTGCTTGACTGAAGCCAATTAAATAAATCTGAGTTATATCAGTAGAAAACCGGGCTTTTGCGTATGATATATTTCAAGAGTTATCATGGAATTGAAAGTATGAAATAAAGTATAGTCTTCTAAAATTAAAAGAAACACTGTTTTTGGCTTAATTAATTATGTATCACTCAAGAATATTTGAGATTTTAAGTAAGATGTGTTTCAAAGTTGACCTTAACTTGAAAATTTTGAAATATGAACCATGCAAATATCATAGAGGAGATAAGCAGATTCCTTTCTCCAACTCACTGTTTTTCTTCTGTTATATATAACTGCAAAATTCTTGCAAACAGCATAGACGGGAAGCTTCCCTTCATGTAGTCCCTCGCTAGTCCATTTTGTCTTCCTTCTGCTGCTAAGTACCAGTAAGTCACTAAGTCTGTTATGTATATTGTTCCAATTGTTAAAAAAATGGCTATAGCAGAAGTTACTTACCCAACTTTTATATACTGCTGGTTTCTCTATAGAGACTGCTTTTCAGCACCCACAGTTTTTCCATCTGTCTCAGGCTCAGCCTAGTCATGTAGAAAGCAGCTCTTCCAAAGATCTTAAAAGAAAAGATATATTAAGAAAAGAAGAAGTGATTAAGACAACTAACAGCTGGTAAAACGTCAGAGAAAATCTATGAGAACAGGAGACATTATTTTCCTAGATTTCATCTGTTCTCCCACAGTGCTTCCGGGCTGACCGTGTTTTGGTTATAACAGCCCAGCAAAACTTTTCATCACAACATGGGTCACTGAAATCAGGATTTCCTCATCTTTACAATCTTGTTATCAGGCAGAAATCCTCAGGACCCAGCTGGAATTTCTAGTGATCAACTTGAAAAAATTAAACTCCTTTCAGAATTTTCATAATTTTTCAGTTAAACTTTTCACTGGGGGTGCAGTTATCTTGTTGAATTCAGCACTTCCTCATACTTTGGTTTAGAGATTGAAGCATTGCATTTTTGATGTAAGGGTGTTTGTTCTAGTCTTTCCCAGCCTCTTCCATGAGAAACTTGGAAAACTTGGAAGATCTTGTTTTCTTCCTGTTGGAGGAAAATAAAATTAAAATAAAATAAAATAAAATAAAATAAAATAAAATAAAATAAAATAAAATAAAATAAAGTTTTACAAAATGGGAACACCATGACCTTGCCAGCTGTAATTCAGTGCACAATCTAATCTGAGGCATTTAAAACTGCAATATCTGTTATAAAGTTTATGACCCTCTGGGAATTACTCCTTGTCTCCTGAAAGGAAACAAAGTTGAAAGGAATGGCTGGTGAGCTCAAATTTGTCTGCACTGTGAAGAGAATTTCAGTCCAAGCTTTCCTTTTGAGGATGAAGGCAACACTTTATCTGTTTCACTCTGTGCAGCAAAAATAGCTGACATGCTATGATAAAGGACTGAAATTTAAAGGATATATGGTCTTTCTAGTGAAGTTAGTCAGAAAGAACTGTTTAAACAATTCTAAGATATCTTGCCTGCATCTTTGGCCATTCTTATGCCCTTAAAGCTCATGCTAGTCATTTATTCAAGTGTGGAAGATCAATATGCCACAGCATCTTGCAATATATGAGCTTTATTCTGGCACAAATGGCTTAAATATCACACAGACCTCTCTACAAAAGCAAACACAACATCCATGCTGTGTTGTGACAGAATATAGAGTCCACATTTCCCTAGGCACATTGCCTCCATGCTATTTGCACTCCTTCCATATTCTCTCCTCTCCCAGAATAACTGGAATCAACATGCCACACTAGTATTTTTCAGAAATAGGTGCCATGCTTGCAAAGTACAATTCTTGCTCCTGGGCATGTAACGGCTGCTCTGTGCCCAGGTTATGAATTTAATAAACCTGACTGTTACCAAAGGTGAGATCTACTGTGTTTGCTTATGCTGGAAAGTACATTAGCTCATTCCTAAGAAATGATGGGCAGATACAGGTCCAGGTAAAACGGGGTAAGGGATATAGAAAAGTGATTTTGGTCTGCAAAGGGTTCAAATATCCATACTACCAAGTCTTCCTTCAAATTCTCTGCAGACTTTCCAGATACGTCTTAACCAATAAATCAGAGTCAAGGCAGAAGTCTGAACACTGTCCTGAGATTGTCACTACAGATTAATTATTAGCACAGTCCCTGGCATTTTTTATTTTTTCCCCAAGCTAGCTAATATTCTTTCAGGCAATGCTCAGGTATGTTTGGAGATTTTTCTCAATAGTTTTCAGGGATAAGGCTACTCTATTTTGAAAGGGAAGAGAACTGACTATATACATGAATGGAGAAATGCCACTTGCCTTCAGATTGAGAGAGCAAATCCTTTCCCATATGATCTTATACAAATATATCCCCAGTGTAGTGAGGAAGACATATACTGGCTGCTTGAGAGTGTTGGAGGACTGTGTGGGTGCTAGGCACACAAACCTGGTACTAACTTACCCATTCTGGCATTTGGGAAGGTTCAAACAATGAACCGTGCCCAAAAGTGCCAGTAGCTTTTTGTTGTTGTTGTTGTTGTTGCATTGAGAGGATTCACTCCAAAATAAAACCCAGGAGTGAATTATTTTTATTCAGTTTAGAGGATCAGTTGGTCCCAGACATGGGACTGCACTGGTGAGATTTAGCAGTAAAGGCTCCTCAGATTCTCAGTCTCTATAATTTTTTTCCACTGCTTTCAAAAAAGAATCAAGGAAAATGAACTCAGAGAAAATCAGCCAAGCCATTTTGTGAAAAGGTGACAGGGATTACTCTTGGCCTTCCCCCATAAAAAGTGAGATGGGATTTGGGAAAGACATGAAGCCTTCTAAACCCAGAGATAAGCCTGTAAGAAAATCGGGAGCCCTGGGCCAAACACAGATAATGAAAATGGGGGGGTGGTCAGCAGTATAAAACAGGACAGGAGAGTTTACCAGTAATCCTACCTAACTCCACCAGATTATCTCTAGCCGAGTCATTGCTCAAATGAAATTGAAGATGACTACATTTACTGAGGGCTTCATCCAGTGTCCTTTTTCTCACAAAGCTTCATACACAGCTGAGAGAAACTGATGAAATTTTCTATAAAAAATAAGACTGACTCTTTCTTGCTTTCTTGTTAAAACTCTTTGATAAAGGGAGTCTTCAAGGGTGATTCAATACTTTAACCTGAACAGTAGCTAAGCATGAAATGGATGCTATTGGACTAACAGTTTCTCGGTAAGTGTTCAGAAGTAATAGAATAGCATCCAAATGCAGTGACAAGGAAAAAAAATGCTGAGGTAGGTGAGTTTAGGATGACTTACGAGTGAATTTCTGGGTTTTCAGCAAGATTAGGAAGTTTTATAAAGGTCTCTATGAACATAAAATGTTTTCATCTAGTTATAACACAGATAAGAGAAACAAGTGTTGGGAGGAGAAGAAAGATACGTTTCTTAATTAGATTTTTTTTTTTTTTTTCACAATGAAAATAGAGCTATTTTTACTTGGGGGCTATTATGTTAATAGTGCAAGGATAAAATACTACCTTGTATATTAATTTTCTGGTGATTAAACCACCCCAGTTATAAGCAATTACACTAGATGACCTCTAAAATATGAAAACAAGCATTCTTTACTGACATTTTCTAAGTCTCAGCTTTGGCAGACAGACTCATCAGCCTCAAGTGCTACACCAGCCATCTCCTCATGCCTTAATCATTTCAATCTCTGTTTGAATTGTAAGCCTGAGAGCAACTGAATGCCTCCTGCCTGGTGGCAGCCCAACTGACTTGGTGAAGTCTGAGAGAAGACAAGAAGCTGTTTAAGCCTGTGAGCTCAAATTAAATGGCTGACAGTGAAACCTGCTAACACTGTTCCTTAGAAAAGTACAGGAAGTTTTTGCATAGTACCTAGATGTGACAGATTCTTACAGATTTGCTCTGTCCTTGGAAAGCAAAGACAACAAAACAAAACAATAACAACAACAGCAACAAAGAAACAACAATACACAATAACTTTTCTAAGTGCTTAGTTTGCTCAGATACTAGTTTTTCTTGTTTATTAAAGAATCTTCACAGACTTTTCATAAGGGGCATTTATTAGCATCCTTTGCATCACTGAACAGTGAGATTTACAGAGTTATTTGGAAAGGCCCATTAATAAATAGTTTTGATGAATTTAAACAGCTATGGGATAAGAATGAATATTTTGACTTTGGGACTTTCAGAGTCAGAGATGATGGTTTTGTTTTTAATAGTTTTGATAAGTTTTTCTTCCTTTATTTTTATTTTGTTTTCACTTACATTTTGAGCACATGTAAAGTTTTAGTTTCTAAGGCTTAAGTTTTATTGTTTTTTTTATTTGAAATAGGAGACTATCTTATTTATCTTCAGGTCAGTCATGATTATAGAGAAAATCTCTCCTATTCAAGCATCTATTTACAAAATTGTTCTTATCCTTCTCTCATAGTACTACAGCTGGACACTTTCAGAGAAGTGACACTGGCCTAAAGGGACCTGTAATCTCACCAGAAGAGTGAGTTTTATGCTCACATGTAACACAAAACTGTTAATTATATCTATCCTAGTGCTGAACTGTAAATACTGATGATAGCTGGAAAGTCTTAATCTGCAAAGTGGGAAACTGCATACTGTCCCTTGGCTGTACATTCTCTGGGTGAAAATGTACACTGCAGTTACAGAAACCACAAAAAGGGTGACAGCAACCTATTGGAGACCCAGGAACAGGTTCTCCACTGTGCCATCAAAATTTAAACCAAGGTAGTTCCTTTTTCATTTTACGCCACAGAGCCAATTTGGAGCCTATGAAATCCCCATTAAAGTTAATAAAAGCAATCCGTCTGCAGCATTTGTTTGTCATTCACTACTTATTGTCACTTTTTTGGGTGTAACCCACAAGGTAAGATTAGATGTCACTGCTTGTAAGTTAAAGGTCATTCTGATTTCTTCAGTATTGTGTATTTGTTGGGATTCATCTACTGGATTTTCTGGCTTTTTTATTTGTTGTTCAACTGCAGCATAACCTATTGAAACACTTAGCTGAGAACCTGCTGATGGCATTCCTTGGCTTCCAAGTTCTGCTGGCATTGTTAACTTTCAGATCAACTGACCTGTCAGGCAATTAGCTGAGCTAGGCTTTAAATCTTAACATATATCCTTAAATGCAATGTGTTTTCTAGCATTAATTTAACCTTGTTTTTATAGGAGGTTAAGGTACACAGACTCAATTTAAGATCTACTTCCATAGATAAATATTTTAAGTGTTCATAGGATCCTTGCAAAGTTTCTGATGAACTCGTGTAGGAACTGAAGTCATGAGACATGTGTGATGTTTAGAGGTTATTTTTCACAGTTTAATGCTGGAGATAATCTCACTAGATTTTTAAGGAAGGCATAAGAAGCAGTCTGAAAAGAAGAATGTCATAACCACTCACTCTTGCATCAGACTTCTCTAACACTTGGTAGTGTTGAAGCCTCATAAATAAATAGGATGACATTCTGACTACTCCAGTTTAATGGTTATCTTGGTAAGTCACACACTTAAAGGCATGTTTTCCTTTTGTAAACAAAACTACAGAGCCCATTTCAGTGTCTTTATTTTTCCTCTCAGAATGGAAGATTTCATGATTTTTACATAACACTCATTCTGAAGAAGTATTCAGATTCACAGAAGGTAAAAATGAAAGGGAAAAAGAAATAGGAAGGAGAAAAAGAAAGATGATGTGAGCATGGCCACATGTACACACAATTTTATTTGTTTGAACCTGAAACAGCAACAGTACTCCTGTGTTAAAACTACAAGAGATTTATCTAGGTTATCTGCCATGAGCAGTCATTACATCATCAAAGTTATATTGCATATGTGCAGTACTTTTAATTCAACATTGCCTAAACATCACTGCATATCCATAACACTTTCACCTTCTGCATGTTACATTTGCAGTTTATCAAGGAAATGTTTAGGTGGCAAACCCCAAATCAAAAAAAAATAAAATAAAAAAAAAAAATCTCAAGGATACTCTTTGTAAGATGAAGACTGCACTGCAATTAGAGTCAAATTTTCCCCAGTGTTTGCAATACATTTTTTTTATCAGTGCTTCAGAAGGTTATAAGCAATATTTTTTTAATTACTGAAATGTTCAAAACATTCCCAAAGCATATTAGGTTTCCTTCTTCCATTCACAACTGTAATGTATTTCAGAGCCACTTTCACATTCCCTTTGACATATTTGACAGTGGACTGATATCATATTGCTGTTTTTTTCTGTCCTCCTCATCTCTTGATTAAAAATAGCAAAGCATTAAATAGATAAGATGAGATATGCTTTATTCCAAGAAAATAAATCTTCTACCATGGATGGGCAAATATATTTAATTAATAAAAGAAAAAAAAATCATTTATATTACAATCAGAGATGCTCTTTAACATTCATTAGAAACAAAACCATATTCAGAAGACATCAGAAAAGACTAAAAAATGAGAAAAGAGCTTGTAAATATTTTTTAAACTGTCTTATTTAAATACCTTTACCTTATTTTAATACCTTTATTTTCTCATACCTGAACTTACCTGTGTATATTACACAAGATCAGTAATTTTTTAATAACAAATGCAACAAGGGTTTCAATCTGATATTAAATATTGACAGGGTTTCAATCTAATATTAAAATCAATTAAGAAAGGTTATATGGAAAATAATATGGAAAATAATACTTTTTTTTTTACTTTTTTATTTTTTAAACATACTGTTATAAATTATTGGAAAAAAAAAAAAAAGAGGTTTGAGGTTCATATTTTCTTCATGTATGAAACAGAAAAGGTAAAATACAGGTTAAGCAGAGGTTTAAGGTCTTTTTATTCAGATCAACAAACCAACATAACTAACTTGGTACTTCATCAGAAAGAAATATTCGTGAGCATGGTGGAGCGACACATGGACAAAATGTGATTTTCTCAGTATTTCTAAGCACAGGCAGAAAAAAAAAAAAAAACAAAACAAAACAAAACAAAACACCATGAAATGCTAGTTACTTAGAGCCATTTTTTTTCCATAAAATACATGAAAGATGTGATCAGATGAAAAATCATTTGCAGGGGAAAATGTATATGTGTATGGGTTGTTTTTCAAAATGAATACTCCATATGCAAGGACATTGACATAAAACTGGGGAGTTACATTCAAACCTTTTCCTTACTTAGGAATGCTGCTTCATATTAAAAGTAAGGCTCATAAAACTATACTGGTAGGAAAAAAACTCCATTTACTCTTCAGTAAAATATGTTAAGAATCTTATTTTTTATCCCAGCAAAGAACGATAATTTTGTTCTGTAAAATCTGGAAAAAAAAAAAAAAAAAAAAAAAAAAAAAAGTCATATATTGGGAAAATCATCTCCTATGCAACTCTACCAGTGTTAGATCATAGACGCATGGGAATAATTGCTTGATTGCTTGAGCTGGTAGAAGTAATGAGCTGTAGGTCTCTAGCGAGCCAAAAAGTGAAATGGGACATAAAACAATTTCTGTCAATGAGTGTACCATAAGAATTTGCCTGTATTCTTTTTATCTGTGATTTGGAAATGTCAGAAATCTGGTGTGTATGTGTGTTTGTGTGTTATTCTCATGAGATTTATACTGCAAAGTAGATAAGTAGATTGAGAATATGTGCAGTTAACAGTATGCATTTGCCTCTGATTTTGTTGTTCGTTTTTTTTCCCTCTGAAAGACCATAGCAAAAAAAAAAAAAAAAAAAAAAAGAAGAAGAAGAGGGAAGGGAAGGGAAGGGAAGGGAAGGGAAGGGAAGGGAAGGGAAGGGAAGGGAAGGGAAGGGAAGGGAAGGGAAGGGAAGGGAAGGGAAGGGAAGGGAAGGGAAGGGAAGGGAAGGGAAGGGAAGGGAAGGGAAGGGAAGGGAAGGGAAGGGAAGGGAAGGGAAGGGAAGGGAAGGGAAGGGAAGGGAAGGGAAGGGAAGGGAAGGGAAGGGAAGGGAAGGGAAGGGAATGGAAGGGAAGGGAAGGGAAGGGAAGGGAAGGGATATAAGATCCAAATTACATCCTAAATGAGATTTTAATCACTGGGAAAAAAAAAAAAAAAAAAAGACTGTAAAAAACCTATATCAAGTTTGCATGTTGGCCATAGTCAGGATGGAAGTGATTGTTTCCACTCTAATACAGCAAACATTCAATATTCCATTATGAGAGCTAAAGGTCATCCCTAGAAGTGGGACTAACAATATTTCTGATCATGCTCCATCAGTTATGGGCTCTGCTGAATTAGTACCTAAATAACTCGAACATACTTTGGTTATCTTTTGATCTAATTATCTCCACCTCATTAACAGAAATAATAA
Organism: Anas platyrhynchos; assembly: GCF_047663525.1. Classification (NCBI taxonomy): domain Eukaryota; kingdom Metazoa; phylum Chordata; class Aves; order Anseriformes; family Anatidae; genus Anas; species Anas platyrhynchos. Next base: position 6,630,954 of record NC_092588.1, read on the forward strand.
AAGACTACCACTTTTGCTTTGGCAAAGTAACAACAGTGTTCTTCCTCTTGGCAGCTGAAAGAAATGTGGCTGGGAGTAATACTATCAAACAAGCACTCACCCGTGATAATGACTTTCTATGTTTTATATATAAAATGTAAGACCAACAGAATACCATTTTATCTGACAAGGAACTAGTAATGAAAAAATAGCTTTCTATTGATTTCTCCCACACACAAAGTGAAAAAGGTATACCTCCAATAGGCACATCACAGTTCTGTTGTTAACTTGAGTCCAGAATTCCTTCTTAGTTCAAGTGCTGTTAATTAAATGCAAATGAACTATTTAAAACAATTACCATTAAAAATAATAATAATAATCATTCTCTGTGGTTTTATTTTAGCTCCACTACAGAATCAGAAGAACAATATCTCAAAGTCTCCACATTAACTTACAGGAAACAAAGATAAATATATTCTTGTCATATTTTGGTCCTTTGATCAACATTGTTCTTCCAAGAGTGAGAGGGGAAGGAAACCCTCTTATAAATACAATCAGATGCATGAGATTAAAACAAAACAAAACAAAACAAAAAGTAATTGGCACATGGCTAATCACCCAGGGTTCTTTGGATAGTCACTGGAAAGCCAAATATCTCCTGAGTGTTTAAACCAGAACTTAATGCTTTGATTTATCCCTGTCAAAGCAGGAAATTCAAAAGTCCCTTGTCCCAAACCATATACTATTTTTAATAACTCCTTAGTACACAAGGAAGTTTAAGTCCTTTTGATACATTGCATTTGTCAGCTAATTTCTACTGGCACAATTAAATCAATTTAGTAGTCAATTAATGAGATACTAAAATTGTCAAATGTTATGATTTTCATTAAATATATCAAATTAAGCCTAAGAATCAATTTCTACTTTCTACTTCTATTTCTATGAAACCTTTTTACAACAAAAATCAGTATATAATGCTGATAATAGGAGGAATCAAAGGGGTAGAGATACACATGTGAAAATCAATAGATCTCATCAGATTTCATAACACTAAATAAAAGATAATAAATTCAAATTTGATATCTCATTTTTTAAGAATTAAGATAATCTCATTTCGGTGTCTTAAGAAAAGCCTTAAGCAACCTTAGCCCAGGTTGTTCTGATTCACAGCGTGTTTAGCTATTTGAGGTTTTGAATGCAGTGCTGTAAGAAAATAGATTGAGTGTTGAAAAAATCAAATGTCTGAGAAATACAATTTCTTTGGTTTCCAAGTAAAATACCATCTGGAGAAAACCTTAGACTGCTGTTTTATTTTGTTTTCCAAGTTCAGGAGCATAGAAGAGAAACTTAGAAAAACATCGAACTCCCATAACAATTTTACAGTTTACATTTAAAGTAGACAAAGGAAATTTTCACAAAGCATGTTGGAATTATATATACACGAGATTGTAAAAAAATTGTATCCAATGTATCCCTTCTGAGATTTGAGTTTCTTTAGTCTGTAAGAGTTAATGATATGTTTAAAGTTGATACTATACACATTCATAAACAAGTATTTCTTTCCCATTCATTTTTTTCATTTTTTTCTTTTTTTTTTTTTTTTTTTACCTTGACGTTCTCATTCCATCATGAGCAAAGATATATGTGCTGCATGGAACTGCAAAGATTCAAGCTATTTTTGTAAAGAGTTCTTGGCAAAGCACTGCAATGATGGATAATAAAGCTAATTGTAGAAAAAATCTGGAGGTTGTTCATATCATAAAATCAAGAAATTTTTCCTTATCTAAAATGGAGAAAAAGTCAGACATACACTAGAGAATATATGTCTTCAACTGCTTAGACTATAGGAAACATCTCTGGCCCATACTTCACTTCCTGAATTGCAAATAGGCTGGAAAATAAATTTTATCTTTAGGTGATTCAAAACAGAAGTTCTAAAATCAATTTCTTATAATAATAATAATAATAATAATAATATTCCAATTTGGACATACTGCATAGAAAATCAAAGGTATTGAACTTTCCACTGGAAAAAAAAAAAATAAATAAATAAAATAAAATAAAATAACCTGCAAAAATAATTTTCAGTAAAATATTTTAATTCTCACTGAGCATTTTTCTTTAAAATTATTAACACCACAGATTTTCACATGATCACGCATGTTCTGGTAGTCAAGAGAACTTAGAGCCAATCCACTTTCCATGTGACATGCTCTTTAGAAAATGCTACCTGCCTTCAAAGCCTATGTATTTATTTACAGCTTTTCTCTCTTTCATAGCTTACTTCCTTGTTAGGTCTCATATTTCATCTGAAATGTTCCTGAAGTGGAAGTACATAGATTTCCCATTAGCAGATTTGAAACAGCTATGTGTCTGCTCTCATAATGCTTCCAGTACAACAAGGTTTCATACCTAAAACAATACTCAATTCAAGATTAAGACACCTAAAGTTTAGGGCCTCTATGCACATTCAACCCATGTGTCAGATGTTTAAGCTCCCATGATATTCACTGTAATTCTAAACAATACAATCAGTGAAATGAAAAAAGTGGATCAGATGAACAGCTGATAGTCAGTTGTGACCATAAAAAGCTTCTTAAAACCAAAGGTTGACTTATTTTTTTAGCAGAAGCAAATCATTTAAATACAAGAGCTATTAAATCAACAAATAGCCTTGACAGCTGGCTGTCATATAAAGACTCGGGTCTTTATTTGACAGCCTTTTTTTGGTCTTTATCATTTTGGTCTTTATCATTTCAGTTGCCTGGAAAAAGACATACAGTGCTGACTAAGACGGTCAAAAGTATTCAAAATATTCACAAAGTATATCAAAAACATTCCAGTATATCAGTATATCTTCTGATAAGAATATATAATGATAATGATAAAAATATATAGTGATGATAAGTATAACACAAGACCTTATGATAAGAAAACACCCTTGGAGGTGTCAAAAATGACTATAGATGTCAGTGACCAAATTGGTCCCTTTCTATCTCAGTAGTACAACTGAAATAACATAGTTTCTTCCAGACCCCTTTGGTTTCCTATGTCTCTGTGTTGATATCTTAACCTGTCATTACGTCCATTACTTTTTCTCCTTTTCCCAGAAGACCTCTTGTAAAAGGGTGTGTACTACTGTATAAATAAAGTTGTTTTAGAAGGAACTTTGAAGGGCCGAATCCTGGAGGGCTACAGGTCTGAAGACTGTTCTTGGCTGTTTACTAATTCATTCCATGCCTAATTGATGGGGCTGTGGGCCCTCTCCACATAAAACAAAAAGAACAAATGCCCTTTTTTGGTGAACAGAATCAGTCTCCAGAGACCTCCAAAAGCACCAAGTTCTGCTCAATAATCATATAGGCAGCTTCATATAGGCAATTTAGACCTAGCTTTTAAACACCTAAAAGGCAGTTCCTCTATATTGATACCATAATACCAACTGCAATATGCCCTGGTTTAAAATGTTCTAAATACATGGATGCAGTTTTTGTACATTTTCCTAAATATGTCTTTCCTGTCCCTTTTAAAAGATGGCTCTTAAGAGACAGTCTGCATCCTGTTTTGTGCACATCTTGGCTTCTTTTTGAATCCATTATAATCCTCTAGATTTAAGTATTTTTTTTCTTCTGTTTATTGATCATTTCATGAGTCTTTAAAAACCTCATAGTTACTCTTCAATAACTGGAAATAATGCAGAATTTCTAATTCCCTATTAAGGGAGATCAGAGATGCTTGTACAGCAAGGCAGTTCATATCCAAGGGAGATTATGTTATTACATTCTCTGTGTTTTTGTTTTTGTTTTTGTTTTGTTGTTGTTGTTTTTTTGTTTTGTTTTGTTTTGTTTTGTTTTCAAATTGGAGGATTTCTTAGAATAACATAGCTATAATTGTGTGTCTGTTTTCTTACTGGTAGTGGCATCCATCTTGCGCTAGTCAAGAATACCATCACCCAACAGAAAGACGTGTATGGGAAGCTGTAACAATGAGTGAAACCTCAGCTAATAAACTCTGTCAGATTTGTGTTGGCTCCACAAACCTCATGCATTTCTCCATCACACTTCTGAGATTAGAGAGGATGGCTGAAGTCTAAGAGAAAATGAGTAAGCAGCACCAGCAGCAGTTCCAGGATGGGATGTGGAAGAGGTAGCAGTGGCAGCAGATTACTAAATTTTAAGGACAACACCAAAGTACAGAAGACAAAGGATCAACATTTAAAACCAAACCAATCAATTAAAAACTAACTAACTAACTAACTAACCAAAATAAGGAGATCTCTGATGAGGTCATCATCAGTGATGTTTTCAGAACATGTGGGCACTGATCTTTCTGGACTGCTGCTCTCATTATCATGTGCTAATTATGTATGTTCTGAACATTTTAGAGAGTGAAAATGAGCTGGATCATCTGGGACTGAATTAGGATACAATCCTAGTTCTCCTTGGCTTTAGGCACTAATATCTGTTGTCTGATTTTATACCTGAATTACACCATTGCAAATGTTTACTATGCTCCAGGTCTTTGAAGAAGGAGCTGTTTATTTTGCATTTGTATGGCACCAATCATATCAGTCATTGCAATATGTGCAATGACTCAGCTTTCTTGATTCTAATACTGTAGCAATAAAAAGACCTTCTGAACAATGTAACAGCTGTAGAAATAGACAGAAACATTTTTTATTAAAGATAAATGTACATGAACACAGGAAATTCATGTGCTGACTGAATCCCTAATCCATCCTGTCCAGGAAATGTTTCTGTGAAAGGAAAACAGATAATTAACCACTGAGAAAGCAGAAGATTAGTCTGGCTTACTCATCCTGAAGGTTTCATCCAGACTTCCAAATCTACATATTGTATTTTAAATTTGCTTCTTCTTACACATATTTTTCATTCTTGCTTAAGATTTTTAATAGCCTTATGTGTCTGAACATCCACTCATTGCAAGGTTTGGGAGGTTTATTTTTTGACAGAAAATACTTGGTTTTGATTGCACATATTCAAATCTCTTTATATATACAGATAAGATAACTTTTAGTCAGATACAAAATTCAGATTGATCTATATGCTTATGCACAAGAAGGAAAAATAAATAAATAAATAAAACATATTTAGAGGAAGAAACATCAGTAAGTAACATTAATTGCTATAGTACATGAAAGTTACAAAAGTGTCCCTTTTCATTTCAAGATATTTTTTTTTTCTGATTATTATCAAAGGACTATGACCAGCATACATCTCAGCTATTGAGCATCCTAGATCAGTGCAGTCTTATTGATTTTGGTATGATTTTGTGTTACTGGGCCCAGGAGTCAAATGGAAGCCAAAGTCAGAATAGAGGGAACATTGATCCATGACGGTATGGTGATTCCTGTGTTTCTGTGCTATTGAATCATATCACATTTGAAAGTCATTGAATTAAAATGAATATGCCTGGATAGATATGTGAGGCTTTTGCAAACCACAGCACAAAGTATGTCAAATTGCTCTCTGAATGATTCAGCCAAAAGTTCTAAATGACTTGGTCACACAATCCATAGAGTTTATAATTAAAAGTATGCAGGTGCATGAATATGGGTGCATTTTTCTCAGATATGCTTCAGAGACCTATAAAAGCCTCAGACATTACTAGAGATATGCCGAATTAACCATAAATAATTCAGGTAGTCTGAGAACATTTGCATCTGCTGTTTTGCAGAGAATCTGCATGTACAGTTATTAGCTTTGCTTCTACCCTATAATTATTTTGAAACAGTCCCTTGCTATTTAAATGTTCAGAAGGTATTTGAAAGAAAATTCTTTTTAAAAAAATAAAAATCCAGATGTGGTATGCCAAGCTGTTCCAAGATACGTCAATACATTATTTTGGGGTCACCAGCTGATGTTATGTGACTCTAAATGTCAAACATGAGAAAAAAAAATAAATTACTTCTCAGCTTTGGATAGACGGTTCTGTTCCTGTATGCAATATTCTATCTAAATTCTTGATTGCCTTATAGAAGATCATGCCCCTAAAAAAAGTGCTTCTCCTTATGCATTTCTGACATTGCACTGTTTTTTTTTTTTTTCTTTTTTTTTCTTTTCTTTCTGTTCTCTCCTTCAGTAAAACTGATTCATGCAGCTTATTTGGTTTTCATATGCACTTAGTTATCCTAGAAGGATAATAACTGCAGGGAATTAGTTAAAATTAAAAAGTGCTAGCAAAACAGAGAAAGTTATTATAAATACAAAAGAAAAAGAAATCATGTAAAATTTGAAAGAGAAGCTGACTATTTTGAGCTGAGTTCAGCTGTATGATCTACAGTCTCTTGAGTGGAGATGGGTGAAGTGTTTACAGTGACCTAAATATTTCTGCTGAAAAATACAGATTCATGTCAATCACACAAACCATCTAAAAGTAACATAAAATATTGTTTTTTTTTTCATTTTTTTTAAAAGAACAGTAGCATTTTTGTCTGAAATTATTTTGCAAATGCATTTGAGAAACATTTTAGACAAATAATCTTTTGTTCTTTTACAAATCTTGAAATAAAATACTTTTTAGAGTGATAACAAAGAAAAAAAATAACTACTTGAGAAAAGCAACACAGTTAATACATCCAAAAACATTTTTTTCTAGTGCTGACACAAAAACAAGCATTAATTATTTGCTCATCTCTACTCTTGAGTTTAAACAAGATTCCTAAGGGTTTTGTATAGCCCAGATATCTTTTTGTCTTTCCAGTGAGGAATGACATTTTTCTTAATTTATTGGCCTGTTCTTGAGATGAAGATAATCTCGAGATGATAATCTGCAGTAGAATGTGCACGATCTTTACTGAAGTCTTAATATGGTCTCGCATGTCTGTGTTTGTACAACACCTACCAAAATAAAAATAATAATAAAATAAAATAATAAAGTTCACTTAAATTATTGCACAGGGTTACTGCCTTTTGCTGGTAAGGCCAACCAGCTATGGGCATCCTACAGACACACTCACAAGATGTTTTTTTCAGTGAGGTGGTAAAGGAGTCCCAGCTGTGAGGATTAATACATATTCTGGCTTATTTCAAAGCACAAATAGAATGACACACTACAGCCCTTGAAGAATAATTTTATTATCAACAACTATACATTACATAAAGTGATGTCTTCTATAAATTAGCATAGTTTCAATTAAAGGATCACTGTTGGGAAGACTAGGTTATTTTGCTGATTCTGGTATTCCAGTGTTGTTCCTTTAATGACATTTTGGACCTCAGTTTCCACTGTCTGTTTCTCTCCATCTCCATAGCCTGTAACCACTCTGTTTAAATTCTTCTGTGCTCTGTGGAATTAAACTATTTTATCTAGTGACAGGGTTTGCATACTATTTTATCCAATGACAGGGTCTGCATATCTGTCACAGATGCTTAAACCTCATTTCAAATTCCTTCTTACTTCTTGTGGCCTTCATAACTGCCTCTGCCCACTTCACATTATCACTATGTTGGGTGTAAAGCAAGTAGCATATCTTTATAGCATAACACCAAGAAGACTCTGACAACACTGGAGAAAAAATAATTATTTCCACTGAGTCTGTAAAGCCCCCTTTTGAATAATTATATGCTGTAGAATCCACTGTATATCCAATGTATATCCACTGAGCTGCCAGGATGATGGAAAGGTTGGTCCAGGAGCTGCAGGGGATCCCCAGAGGACTAGAGGGAGAAGGATGAGGACAATCAGGGTTAGCCCAAAGCATCAGGTAACTCTGTAAATGGCACAGTGGCACAGAACTACAGGGTAATGACATTTCATACCAGTTGAGAAGATATGATCATCTCTTTCCAAACCCCTATACAAATAAGAAAGGGTCAAAAAGTGTTATTTGCAAGCAATGATTCTGTTTTCTGGAAGCTCATCCTTTAAATCCACTTAATGTGGTAAACAAAACTGTTCTCCATTTTTTTCCATACTGTGGAGTTGTTTTCATAAGATGTATTTTAGTCAGTGTTTCTCAGACTGAGTTTTCCTCTGCATGATAATCAATAGTGTGATAATTTTTTTAAATTGTTACATTTTACACTTCAATAGTTTTAATATAAACTAAATCACACATGTGTATCAGCACATGCACATTTCCAAAGATATATATTTATCTACCAAAGCTTTGGGGATTTGCAATATTACAAAGAACGTATTAAACAGGAATACCTGACCTATCTGGGAAGAAAAAAAAAAAAAAAAAAAGAGAGGGAGAGAATTAAAAGAATTATGAAACAAAGACATCTTTAAAAGGGGGGAAAGAGGCTACTGAATATGGAAATGCAAGGATTTTTCAAGTTTCTGATTTTCAGCATCATTATTTTGGTAAGTATTAATAGCAAAATTGCTCTGGCAATGTAAATCCCAGCAGAACTTGCAAACCTTGAATCAGAATTGATTTTCTTTTGTCTTTGCTGTGATAATGAGTATATGTAGAAATAAATAAATCTCATATTTCTTCATTCCTATTTTCCTGAAGCCTTTGAAGATTGGTAAAAGGGGGATGTTAGCTAGATGGCAGAGTTAATAACAAGCACAGCTTCGTAGCTCTGGATTGCAGGTTAGCTATTTATATTATAGGGATGTTTGCTGTAAGCAGAAGGACACTAACTTGCAGAAAGAAAGTTTTCTGATTCCAAAGATTTTACAGACTGGTCAAAACATGATCAAACATAAAGGCTAAAGCACTCACCAAAGGTCAGAGCGCAAGTCCATTGCAAATCTCAGGAAAATACCCTTTTCACATCCAGGCAAAGGTCTTAACAACTTGACTGTGATGACTTCCTATAACCCAATTTGGAGGATTGCTGTTTCCACAAAATCCTTGATTTGAATGAAGCTATTCACACGGGAAATCCTAATCCATTAGGATTAGGCCCTGAGCCCAGACCAGACTAGAACAGAATGCTGTTCAGTGGCTTGCTAATAATGAATTGTAAATGCTTTTCTCATATGTTTGAGTAAGTTTGACTAACTCTAACACAATCAGCTCCCCTCAATGCAGGAAGTAAATGTTAGAAAAACAGTAATAATTTTATTACCAATACTGTGTTGATATTTTCCTGGTATTCCCACAAATATCAAGAAAAAAGAAACAAAGAAACAAATAGGCTTGAAGATGTAAGGTGTTTGAATAAATCATTTTCTCAAATCAGGTTATGCTCTAAATCATCTGTATTGCTTCTCCAGTTCTGGGGAAAATAAAAGGGTTTAATAATTTCAAAGTACAATGTTCTTCCTTCCTGGGTACAAAGTTTCAACATCATATTTGGGAAATTATATAAAATTATAAAAATTTCCTCTTATTCCACATTTGCAGTGCACACCTCTATCATTTTACAAAAAATGAAGACTTTCAACCTGGAGTAGAGGTCTTCTGCAAGGGGAAAATATACAAGACCCACATATTATAATCACAATCAAAGCATAAAGTGATTAGAGGTGGGAAAATTAAATCTAGATTTTTAGAAATTTTCTGAAGGGCCTTGATTTTCATAGACTCATAGCATGGTTTGGATTGGAAGGGACATTAAAGGTCATCTATTTCTAGCCCTGCTGACATGGGTGGGAACACCTCCCACCAGACCACGTTGCTCGAAGCCCCATCCAACCCGGCTTTGAACACTTCCAGGGATGGGGCATCCCCAGGCAGCCTGTTGCAGTGCCTCATCACCCTCTGAGTAAATAATGTCTTCCTTATATCTAATCTAAATCTCCTCTCTTTTTGTATAAAACCATTGCACCTTGTCCTATCAATACACTCCTTGATAAAGTAGGTGTTTTTTTTTTTCCATTTTGTTTTGTTTTGTTTTGTTTTCCCAGTAATATCTTCCATTGATTTATTCAGCATGTTCATTGTTTTTCTACCCCTAGACATCAAATTTTCTCCCCTTTTCCCATATATACCGATACCTAGTTAGATTAGATTGTTCACAAAGTCTGCAGCTCAACAGATTTTGAAAGCTGCTGCAATTTAGAAGTTAATAGCTAGTTCTCTTGAAAGTCAAAGGCCAGAATTAAAGCTCTGTGTACCATGAGATTGTCACTGTGAGTATGGTTTTGCAAATGATTTCTGAGACACAAACAGAATATACAACAGTAACGTTTATTCAAATTTGTTACATATCTTTTAAACACTTAGAAAAATGTTTTAGATTGACTTTGATATGTAGGAACGTTAGACACTTACTAAATGGAGCATTCTGGAAACTGTTTTGACAAATGATACTTCCTCCAACAATTGGCCGGCAATGGAAGCTGTGTCACTTCTAAGTGCATCTAAATTGCCCAGTACTATTAAGAAGTCATTTAAGCTTCAGCAGTGTTTTGTCTGATTCTGAAAATGAGAACTTAAAATGTATGCCTTGTCCAAACACGTAATGAAAACATTATTTTTTACTTTCTTTTTAAGCCAGTCTTCCTCCACAAACATACACACATCCCAAGCTGAAAAGAAATAAATAGTAAATGATGATGACACGTTCTATCAAGCTACTGAATGAAATAGGATCTATCACTGTGTCAGTCTGGGTATAAGAGCTTTCTTCTAGGTCTCAAGGGGATATTAAAATAAGAATGCCCTACTAGCAATTTATGTGATTTGTGATTCAGAAGCAACATACACAAGCTTCATAACTCAAAGAAAATCTTAGGTAGTTACACAGTAATATAAAATAAGTGAAAAGAGTTTTTGATTAAACAAACCACTCAAGTGGATGGGGAACAGAATAAAACATAAAAGAACATAATAATATATATATATATTTCTACAGTAAAATGAGTGGGAAAAAACTCCAATGGAAGTTGCTAAGTATAATTTACAAAATCATATAAACTATTGTAAATTCTTATATCTGTATATATTTCTGCAGCACATAGAACTGGTAAGTGTCAAAGCGCTGACAGGAATCAAATACAAATCCTATCTTCAGTAGTCCATATAAACTGAGCTTTTTTCCTCTGATCCATCTTGTAGCCATTTTTCTACACCTCTTCCAATGCAAACCTGTAATAAAAAGTACAGACAAATACAAAACAAGCACTGTCCAGACTCAAAGTAGTGCACTAAACAATTTAGAAGTTACTGACAGCATAAGTGTTTATAAGTGGAAGCTCAACAAATTCCTTAAACTGTCTGAAGGACAATCTATCCTTGCAAAAGATAATAATGTCCTGATTAAATTTTGATTTTACAGTGATTCTCATTATATTGCCTCAAACTCAACCTTTCAATCTATCTTCATACACTGAGGTGGAGGAAAACTAACTTATTTATGCAAGACTACTTGTTTGTTGTTTTTTTGTTTTTTTTTTTTTTTTTTTTGTTTGTTTGTTTGTTTGTTAATGTCCTTAAATCTCCCTTTTGCTCTTACAGAAAATAGATCAATAAATAGGCAGTCACTATTGTACTGAGCAAATCCTGGCTCCCTTGGCCTCTTTATTCTTTCCATATAGCTGAGCCTTGCATTTAGATTCTAAGATTTATTAGCCAAAGGTCTTTTTTGTTCAAACACAATATCGCCCTAATAGGAATCTTATTCCACAACATGGGCTTGTAGGTAGTACAAAACTCAAAATTTAAAACATGAGAAATGGTACGATTGTACTGCACTCAAAATGAATGAATCCTCATACACTGAGCAGAAGAATTCTTCAGAATGTAGAGTGATGACATGGAAATTGGCATGGCAGCAGCTGTGCTACCAAGGTTAAAGATTTTGTCATTAGAAATCTACAACTATGAAAGCACAACTCCAGAGTCATCTTTCTTTTACCATTTGCAATCACTGAAGGCACAAGCAATCCAAAACCCTGCACTCTTTCAGCAGAGAGAGGAAGGTTGAAAAGAAAATATTTCTTCCAAAACACAAGACCTGAATTTAGCAGTGATTTAATATTCAATTCAATCCAACTTCCTCACATGCTTACCTTAGAATTTAAATGCATTGCTATATGCCTTGCTGGATCACATTTGCTGTCTTTGAGTTGCTACAATGGTAAAAAGCTAGAGACTGTGTAAACTCAGCAGCAGCAAAGTAGCCTCCTCGATCACTGGTTGTGAACTTCCAATATCCCTTTTCTACTAGTCTTCCTGAAAGCACACCATCTTAAGAAAGCACTTCTAATACTAAATATAAACTTTGAGTACCTGTGGGGGGAGGGAGGGAGTTATTTCAATAAAGCAGTCTCTTAAGCTACAAGAGGTTTTGTGGATGTATATCAGAAAACAATGTTCTTAACAATAGTATCTGATGCAATGCAATACAGTTTGAAACAAAGGGATTGTTTATATTCAATTACAGTGAAATTGAGAACCTATCCCTAATTATCCACTGAAATGAACACAGCATGTTGTATTGTATTGTAAACAGTACTGTATATTAAATGAAGAGCCATCATTGTGTTGTTGGGCAGTAATTTTATCTGTGTTGAACTTATTTATTTAGTAGTTAAATTTAGAACTGGACTCTTTCCAGAAGTTTTCAGTATGCAATCAGCCCTAAAGTACAGCACCAGAGTAATTAATACAGTAAGACAATATGCTTTTGCTATAGCAATAAGTGAAATTCAGCACTGACATGCAAACAGGTTCAACTGAGTGTTCCTTACTTCAGCTTCATTACAGTTCAGCGTACTAATCGATAACTGAGTCAGCCATTGCTGCAGGCAGTCTGAGGAGATGAAAGTGAGAAAAAAATACTGTTCTTGGAAGTATCATTTGCCATGGATATTAGCTCAAAGGTTCACAGTACATGCCACCAAAGCACTGACTCAGCCACTGATCTAAAAATGTCATTGGGAGAATTTATCCCATTGAGCAACTGGAAATTTCCAGCTGTCTTCAGACATCAGTCTGGCCAGAGTTTTAAGTTCAAAATGCTTACAGTGGACAGGAATTTGAGAAATACTAGATTCAAATAAATCAATAACTTATCTAGAAATCTGTTTGTATTTTAGACGTGCTTATGAATCATTCAGATTCACCTTGAGAAAATGGAATATTATATCAATCCCAAATTTTCACCATCAGTGTTAGCTGATTGGTCAGTCCTCCCTCAAATTACAGAGTTACCTGATATTGAAAGAGTAGCTCCAGCTCCTGCTATTGTGAAACAAACCAAGTTAGAGGAAAATAAAATAAAATAAAATAAAATAAAATAAAATAAAATAAAATAAAATAAAATAAAATAAAATAAAATAAAATAAAATAAAATAAATAAAATAAAATAAAATAAAATAAAATAAAATAAAATAAAATAAAATAAAATAATAAAATAAAATAACCACAGAATTTCTTTTTGCATCTACTTATTCTTTTCCTTTAGTTTTTCATTTCAAAACACTAATAGGAAAATATAATATCTGGGTAGCAGTTTAAAATAGCCTAGTGACATTTTTAAAGGACTTTCACAAAAAGATCTAACAAGCTTGCTAACTCTTCTTTAAAAGGAGCAGGGTTTTTTTAAGTACTTATCTGAGAGGCTGAACTAGTACCTTTGAAGTGGCAATCATGAAATCAGCAGTTGCGGTCTCAAGTTATGACTGTGCTGTTTACCACTGGGTGACTTTTGGCACCTTTCCTTGCACTCTATTGTAGCCTCACCCAGCTTTTGCAAGGGTCATACTGTCTCATGTGTTGGAATATGTTACTTTGCTGCAAATACACAAGAATACTCATAGCTTTTTAACAAATAAATGAGGCAAACTACCAAAACAGAAAGAAGAAAGCTTGGAGTGATAGCTTTAGTCCACCTTATGTGGCTCTGTCCTCATCTAATCCTCCCTTCAGGTATTTATATATATCAGTAAGATCCTCCCTTAGCCTTCTCTTCTCTAGGCTGAATAGTCCCAACTCTCTCAGCCTCTGCTTTTGAGAGGTGCTACATTCCCTTCACCATGTTTATGGCCCTTCAATGGACTCTCTCCAGTATGTGCAGGCCTCTCTTGTACAGGGAAGCCTCAAACTGGACTCCAGGTATGGCCAAACCCATGCTGAATAGGAAAGATCATGTCCTCAACTTTTTGGCACATCTCTGGCAGTACTTTTCCTAATGCAGCAGGAAAGCATTAGTCTTCTTTGTGGAATGGGCACACCTCTGGCTCATGTTCAAGTCGATGTTCACCATTTCTCCAGCTTGTCCTTGTCCCTCTGGATGGCAGCACCCGCCTCTAGCATAACAGCTACTCTTCCCAGCTTTGTGTCATCTGCAAACTTGCTGAGGATATTCTTTGCCCTATGATTCAGATCATTAATGAGGATATTTAATAGGACTGGACCCAGTATTGACCCCTAGAGTACATCACTAGTTGCTGCCCTCCAAATAGACTTGGCATCACTGAAACATGCTTCGTTTTAACATCTTTAACAAATATAAAAAGTTATAAAGATTGGGGGCAGTCCTACCCCTGACAACTGCCCACCTCCCTGAAGATGGGGAGAGTCAAGACTGGGACATTGACCCATGGGTAGGTCCAGTTTGGTTGGAGTCCATGGCCCAGCAGGGCAAGACTGTGGCAAAGACACCAGCATCCTACAATTTCACTGCTGCAAAGACTACCATCCTTGGGGAGACCAAAATAGGACCCTGAGCTACAGGGAGAAGTGAGGATAGGGAGAGGCTGCAGGTGGGAAACTCTGAGTCCCCTCAAGATCCTGACCACCCCCCTCCCCAAAAAAAAAATTAAAAAAAAATTAAAAATAAAATAAAATAAAATAAAATAAAATAAAATAAAATAAAATAAAATAAAATAAAATAAAATAAAATAAAATAAAATAAAATAAAATAAAATAAAATAAAATAAAAAGCATAGAGACTGAATTTTGTGCTATTCATTTTGATATCTATTTATAATCTATATGTGGAAGAACACTATGGAGTCCACAGTCTTTAGCATGATTGCCCTATGATACCATTGGGGGGTGTAAAAGTGATATTATCATATTTTATAGACAGAAACATGAGAGAAAAAGCTATTCCATAAAATGGGAGATTTTAATCCCTACGTTATGTGCCACATGGCAACATGCTACTTGTGTCATCATCATTTCGGGCTGAGTGGAGCTGATGAAATACAATTGACAGGCTGAGGATTGTTGTGCTAAATTCTATCAATACCTACTACCACAGTGATTCCCTGTAACCCAATGGGTAAACATTTGTGGCAGCACAGTTCTTTTTGGAGGAAAAAAGACCACAGGGCTTTTGTGCTCACTGTTTAATACTACAAAAGATGTGAGACTGTGGTTATTTTAAATATGTTCCTGTTCTATTCCCAAGTAGACAAATCCTATTTTGAGGTTTGTGGTGTAAAAGCAGAAGTTTAAACTTGTGCACAGGTTTGATGACCCTTTCCTATTGAGAATTGACTATGGAAAAAAATTGTCTTATACTTGAGTTCTTTCCTGAATGTAGATCATACTTCCATCTTCAGAAGGATGATGTCCTTCTTGTATTTAGTTACCTGTTAGGTGGGAAAATAAAGAAGAGGATATTATTAACCTGATGGAGTCAAAACAATCAAAACACCAATTCAGTGTTCGGATAGATTGTTCATTATACTTAACCCAACTGTTTGTTTTTGCTTGTTCTGTGGATTATTATTATTTTTTTTACTATAGGCCAATCACTGTCACCTATCTGCTTCTTGTCATCATGTGCTATGAATAAACTGAATAACATAAATCACAATTCTTTAATTTGAAAGACAGTTCTCCTTTTCCAATGATCTTCAGTGTAGAGTCTGGTAGAGTTCAGCAATATGAGGAAACGTAATGCAGCATGTAACTTTCTCATTTTGTTTTGTTTTGTTTTCATTTTAATAGTTGAATAATATTTCTTGAAATTGATTTTCATTGTTTATCTTGTTCTCACTTAAAAAGAGACAGGACCACCTGAATATAGATAACAGGAAGGGAAATGAGTTTTTGTAACTTCTATTTTAAGTACAAACATTGCTTTCCATAGTCAAAATCTTTAAAAGGTATTGATGGTATCTTGACTGCATTTGTTTTATTTCTCCTAAATTCAATTTACAGGAAATTTTCTACTGCAACAAGGAACAGAAGAAATGTAGAGATGAACTGTTTAATAGTATTAAGCTTCTCCCATTTTGATCACTTGCCAATGTTCCACCTGAGTATAAAATGAAGATTCCAGTCTATCAGCAATTGCAACATAGAATTTTGTGATTTGTTTGAAATAAATTAAAAACAATAAGCAATGCTGGAACAAAGAATGGTGGAAGGGGACTTGTTTTGTGTCTATTGGATTAATCTAACAGAGAAGTGAATATTCTTAAACAGCTACAGAAATTTATAGCTTCTCATACAAAATTCTACTATTAGAGTGAAGCAGACACATTACATAATACACCAGTAAGCCAGCTCTCCTGATATTCTTGACTGGGAGTCCTGTAGGTCAGCCTATACAAACATCCTTCTCTTGTCTGAAAAGAGTGTCATGAAAGAGGGAAAAGGATGAAAAGGAGGCTTTCAGCCTGGGTGTTCCTCTTGGCTCCTGTGGTTTTTACCCAGCTGGGCAGCTGAACTCCACCACAACTGTTCTCTCATTCCCCCTCAAAGGCGAAAGGGAAGAAAATATGATGGAAAGGGTTCAAGGGCTGAGATAAGGACAGGGAGTTCACTCAACAATTATAGTCACAGCCAAAACAGACTCAACATGGGAGATTAAATTGATTTCTTTCCTATCACTAGCAGACTAGCAGAGTGATAAACTAAAAGCAAATGAAAAGCACCTTCCCCTCCATCCACCCTCTTCCACTTCTCCCCCTAAGAAGTGCAGGTGACCAGGCAATGGGGGCTGTGGTCAGTCCCTGACACTTCGTCTCCTTCATGGTCCCTCTCTGCCCTTGATCCTCGTGGGGTCACTCCCACGGGATGCCGTCCTTCCCAAACTGAGCCTGCGGGGGCTGCCTACAGGCAGCAGCTCTTCAAGAACTGCTCCCTCCACAAAGTCCATCCATCAGGAGCAAACTGCTCCAGAATGGGAGCAACTAGATCCTTCAGTACTAGTTAAAGCCTTCTCGTTGTGGTATAAGTTCTTAATTAGAAATGTAGATGACATCAGAGATAAAACTTAAATGGCCAACTTTTGATATAAATACTCCCTTAGGACTGATCTCTGTCTATTTAAAGTCCAGTTGACCTTTGAACATATACCTCACCTCAGATTTAGAGAAACTTCAAATCTATTTATTTTTTTCCAGCTTTAATCTTTAAGTGCTCTGCTCCCTAATATGGGGTGAGATGTTACTCACTTATGTTCCTGTATAAATTGTAGTTGAAAATATAACGGAATATCAAATCTGTCACTAGGTGTGAAGAGAAAAAAATAACTTTGGGGATCCATGACCATTTGAAATCAGCGCTTTCATTTGCACTGGTCACTACCTGGTGACTACTTGTTCTGCAGGCATCATAGGCCAAATTAAACCAATGACTTACGGTGAAATCTCCACGTCCCATTACCCCAACTCCCTGAAAAAGTCAAAGGTTTTATATTATTAATTGGGTTTATGGAAATGAAATACAGTTACATCAGGAAAACTCCTGACCTCTTGCTGTATCTTTTTGAGAACTGCTCTGTTAATGACCATTCCTATTAATTGGATATCTGAAAAACAGATGGTTTAGTACAGTTCCTGGATCCCTGATGTTCATTCTGCCTGCTAATAATTCTTATTGCCACCCATCAACAGATAATAGACTCAGTATAGAGTAACAAGATTAAACCGAGTGTTTGACTAACGTCAGTGCCTGTTCTCTGCCAGTGCCAGATAACTTATCTGATCATTTTAGGAATTTTTACTTTGTTGACTATGTTACAGCACATACTGAACATGACCCCATTAAAACACCTATGGTATTAGCAATAATATACAAATGTGTGAACATGGAAATTGAGGATTTGGTACTTTGTTCTACCAACCCTGCTGTCATGGCAGCAGTCTTTCATAGAAGACCAGGGTAGACAGCATAATAACTCTCAAGTCACATCCACATAATTCATCTCAATGGTCAAAATTTTCAGTCCCTGTAAATCAGTCGTGAAGGTGATGTGAATCAGTTCAGTTAGCTTCTATTTTTCATTTTCTTTTGTCCTGTTCAGAAGTTGGAATTCTAGTTTGTAAACCCATTTTATAGCATAATAGCTGTGGAGAACCACACCTTTCAAACATTCTTTCCGATAGGATGTTCCAAATGATTTCCTATTTTTTCAATAGTTTATTCTTAAGCTTGAACTGCTTGAGATGGATCCCAGACAAAAACGTAGAACTGTATTTTTTTAAAACAATTTCAGAATATGTGTAGTTTTTTCCCTGACTATCACAATATAGCTCCTTCTTTGTCCCCTTCATCCCACAGATGGTTTGTTCTAATGGTGCTAATCTCTCATTTCAGGGATGAAAAATCATGTGTTCAAGACCAAAAGTAATAGGGTCTTTGTTGTTAACACAGTTGATTCTATATTTTTTGATTAACTGGTGGATTAGCAGATAGTTAACATACAATCAAAGCTAACTCAGATTAATGTAGATACAGACTAAACTCATAATCAGTTCCAGCTACTAATATTGAAGCTATATATGTGAGCCTGTGACTAAAAGAGTCCTCAGGTATTTAATGGAGTTTTACTTTAAGAACTACTATTGCTAAGGGTGGAAGAGGTATCTGTGATTGCCCTGATGAATTGCCTCCCTGACTGTATAAATAGCACACTTTTTACAATATTAATTGGAGAAGGATCCAGGAATAGTAAATAGAGGTTTTATTCTATAAATCAGTTTGACATACTAGGGCTTACTTGAAACATATCCATCAGTGATGATCAGAAAATTAATTAATATCAGAGAAAGGAAATGAAAAGGGAAGACATCCTGGAAGATTGTTCAGATTTCCAAAGGAGCTTATTAACAAAGATATATTTATGTTGTCAAAACCCTTTTTTCAGCCATCTTTCTTCAGGATTTGTACAAGGTACGTATGAATAGAACCACTGCCACTTACAGGAGGGCTGAAGACATATGGCAAATCTCTTAACCCCATAGCTCTCTAAATTCACTATGAGATTGCACATATTCCAACAACTGTCTAGGCCATAAACCCTTGTATGAGGCAAACTTAAAGATCCTTAAAGGTTTGTATAAGACTCTACTACCTCTTACATACTATGTGATAGCTCTAATAAAGTATTTTTAATGTAAATCTAATTGAAGAGATATCCACATTATATGCAGATTTTGCCAGAACAGAATCCAAACTCACCAAGGCAACATTAGATAGTTTTTCTCTTTGGGTGGAGTATATTCCACTGAGTATTAGCTGTCTGAAAGAGAGGCCTCAAGTTCAAATGAAATATTCATTTTCCTAGAGATATGGTTGCCTGGAGATGGAGGTCAATGTATCCAATGTAAGGTAAGGTCAATGTAAGCTTCTACCTTCAGTCAGAGGAAGTGCCTTCTGGGGATTTCTATTTCTGATTCTTTGTGATGACATCTTACCTAGTACAACTGCACCCTTTTCACCTGGCACTACCTCAACAGAGTACCATTATGACTTGTGACACATTGCACCGCACTGAGGTCACCCTCGAGCCTTCTCTTTTTTAGGCTGAACATCCCCGGCTCTCTCAGCCTTTCTACATAGGAGAGGTACTCCATCCCTCTGATCATCTTTGTGGCCCTCCTCTGCATCTGTTTAAACAACCCCACATCCTTCTTGCGCTGGGGGCCCCAGACCTGGACGCAGCACTCCAGGTGGGGCCTCACAAGGGCAGAACACAGGGAGACAATCTCCTCCCTCGACCACTCCTCTGTTGCTGCAGCCCAGGATGCAGTTGGCCTTTTGGGCTGCAAGTGCACATTTCTAGCTCATGTCAAGCTTTTTGTCCACCAGAACCCCCAAGTCCTTCTCTGCAGGGCTGCTCTCAATAAGTTCTTCTCCTAGTCAGCACTCATGTCTGGGATTTCCCTGACCCAAGTGCTGCACCTTGCACTTGGACTTGTTGAACCTCATTAGGTTCATGTGGGCACATTACTTAAACTTGTCCAGGTCCCTTTGGATGACATCTCTTCCTTCTGTTGTATCAATTGCACCACTCAGCTTGGTGTCATCTGCAAATTGCTGACGGTGCGCTTGATTCCACTGTCTATGTCATTAATGCTTATTGCTTTATTATTTGGTCTATGAGGCTAATGATTTTGAAAATTAACAGATGTTATACCTAGTATTTTGGCAGCTAGGACTTAGGCAGCTAAACCAACCATTTATTAGAGAAGTCAAAATCCAAACCTGGAATTATTGCTGATAGATAGCAACCCAACTCTTCTTCCAGGAGAATTCCAGGAGAAGACAAAAAAAAAAATGTTTTTACTATTGCAGGTTAGGTTTAGCCAAGTTTTACCCACTACAGTCCTGTTGACCTATAGCTGTTGTGCAAGTTTCAAGGGTCTCATAAGAGAAGGGGAGAAAGACAGTTCTCGATTGAGAGTGACAGCTTCTGTGAAGGCTATTTACTGCTTGGGCTGACTGTTAATTAGGTACTCATGGATATACCTAAGATGGCTCATATTTATGAGCCATAGTCTTTAAGTTTTCTTGAAGGCTTGGTCTTATGCTTATCACTATGTAATATTAAAGTGCAAAATAAACCATGCATATAATATTATTTCCTTCTGTAAAATGAAAATAAAATTGCAACCTTTGAAAATTTTAACCTAGCGAAAATTTATTTAAAAATAAATTTATATTTTTGCACCAAAATGCAGAGCATTGGCACTTGTTACAATAAAACTGTCATCCAGCCAGCTAGCTTCTAAAGGCATCCCTAGCCAAGACACCACACCCTTATTCCCTTCTCTGTACATTAGGCACAGAGAAATCTGAAAGTCGACAGATGCAGCTGCACAGGAGACTCAGTGAAGAGCTTCCTCGACTACCAGAATCCTTCTGTTTCTGTACTCAGCAACTTCAGCTCAGGTTCTCATGCTGAGTTATAACTCTTAGCAAGTAAGCTCTTGTGTTCTTCATCAGTTACTGAATTGGTTTACACTTCAGCGCCATACAAAATATATTGCAATCTCTTTTAAACAGCTGTATCACATGGATCTCAGCAGCACAAGTAGCATCTGAGATGGTCAGAATCACCTACTGGAAAGAAATTTTTAAAAGCTGTGTTGACCATCTCCAAACGTAACTGAGTAAAAGCATCTGGATATCTAACAGACTCCATTAATCTGTAAACAGTAATTACTACCCATTCAGATAACAGAATGTTAATTGCAAGAATGAATGTTAATGTGATCTATAATTAATCTAACAGGATGCTAAAAACACACATACATTTGGAAAGTGAAAGTAAGTAATTCATGCCTTTAATTATCTATGTATATTTGAGCTGTTATAAGTGAGAAAGAAATGCAGATTATAAAACCCAGAAGGACCCTTAATTTTCTCTAGTCTCTTGAGCAACAAGCTATATATCTGTGTTAATGTGGGGAAACAATACACTTGCCTACAGCAGAATGTGATCTGAGGAGGTAGAAATGATATCAGAGTCCTATTACCTGTCAACAATAGTTCTGTTTACATTACTCTATGAAATACAGTATTTACACTTCTGTAACTAAAATTTGTTGCTCATTCTGACAAATTTCAGCTGCAGAATAAGTGGCCATCTCACTTAAACTGAACTGTGAAAGAAGCACAGACATGATAAAATAGCATCTCTCTGATCTTCATGGGTTGTGTACACAAAGATGCTACAGCTCATGCTGTCTTAATGGAATATACCTAAACCTCTCAAAAGGAATTGTGTGAATGTATCGATGGCAGAATATGTCCCTATTCATTTTAGAAAGAGTGAAATTATGAATGGATGTATTACAGAAAGGTTGACCAATTTCATTTTAGAGAAAGAATGATCATACCAGCTTCTTTATGAGGATCAGTTGGTAAGACAGAGTTTTTTGCTTGAAAAACAACAGCTTTGAGTGTGGGGGAAAGGAGTCACACTGAAAGGGTGCAGTATCAGTCTGTAAAATCAGGTGTGGCATGGAGAAAGTGAATAGGGAAAAATAGAAAATTTTCAGCATTAATGGATTTCTAAGAAATGAAACTTTCTGACAGGGATTAGACAAATTATAGAGGCAAATATTTATCACATGCTACTAAATACAAAGACAACCCTTCTGGTTCAGGAAGCCTCTGAATCACCAACCTTGGTGATACCCATCAAATACACATACTCATTTACTCCCACTCACTTCCTACTTTGATTATATGCTAATTTCATCTCTTACAGTATTACAAAGACCTGTGAGTAGGGAGCTACTAATTGTATCAATTTTAGCTAGAGAGAAAAAGGATTTTCCATGAGCAAACAAGCCAGAGAGAGATGCTCCTGAGCTCCAGACCTTTATTAGAAGATTCTGCCTCTCCTGATTTCTCAAAACACTTGTGTTTTCCGAGTGGCTGCAGAAGTCAGTCATTGACATTGAAAGAAATACTCCACTTGGTTATTCTCATTTATTCTTAGTCTCTTTGATTTAGTTTAAATTTCAATTAAATGCCAGTATAAGAAGAATCAACATTTTGATCCCTGCATTTCAATAGATAAAAAGCCTTATATCTTTGAAAGATCTGTAGCAGTTTTATTATATTTTTTTAGTTAGTCCAATGAGAAAAATACTCTACAGTTCTAATTGTCATATTATTCTTTTGAAACTATCAAAATCTTCTATATCAATAGCCATAGAAAGCAAACAGTTCATTTTAAAATCAATACTCATTGACTTTTCAATGCAAACCAGTTGCAACCTCAAGAGTTTTGCTTTACTTTATTTTTTGTGTTGTATCATGAAACATCACTTCAGCTAGCAATCTATATTTTTTCCTAATAACACTTATCCAGCACATTTTCACTTCAATTTATTTATTGCTGATCATTCAAGCATAAGAAAACACTTTGAAACAGTGTCTAACTAAAGAATGAAGAATGTCAGTAAAAATAACACCTGTCTTCAGAGTTTTTCTCCTTCTGTGTTTATTCAGAGCCAGGTCTGCTAAATTTACAGGCAGTAAGGCAGATGCATTTTTTTTTGTTTGTTTGTTTTCCTTTTTACTCAGTCCTGTGTCTTCCTACTGAAGTTACACAAGGGTGTAAAGGTAGGATCTTTACTACTGCAGTGACTCTTTACTCTCTGCTTCTAATGTGAAGCTCCTGGTCTACTGGGAAAAAAATAATAATAAATAAATAAACGACATGCCAGGAATCCCAAATAGAACTACAGTGTGAGGATGGAATTAGTTTTATAGATGGAAATGCTGAATTAATAAACAGCTATTCTCACTACTACTACAGAGGATGACAAAACTCTCAGAAAGGCCCTTTAGGTAGGTAATTTTATAACATTCCTGTGAAAATAACTCATAATTACTGGCACAGAGACATCCAGTGTTAAGAATTCATTTCTATTATTTGTAGTTATCACAGGTATATGATACTGCAGATAACATAGTTTTTGAGGACTCTAATTCTCTTATGGCCTCTTTTACCAATGAAATAATAAATAGAAAGAGAAAGACGGAAAGGGAAAGGGAAAGGAGGAAAAAAAATGTAAATAAGAAAGATTTTTTTTTTTTTCTTAAATGACAGTGTATCAGCATCCATGTCTTACTTATTAGCTTTCTGATATTTTTTTTTTCTCATATTTTTTCCCATATTTTGCTTTCTGATACATCTTCATCTGTTCATATTTGCATTATTTTACCTTTTCTGGAACTAAGACTATGTTATAAAGTGTAGAACAAAATGAAATTGACAATTCATGAAATGTTTTTGTTGCTGGAAAAGATTTTGTATGTGAAAAACATTTTTTTTTTCAAAGTTTGTATCAATTTTTATTATCCTTTAAGGCAATTTATAATTTTGTTTTCAGCTTAGATCAATATTTTTAATGTTAGATCAATATATCATGATGAATTATTTGAACTTTATGCGTATGACTTTCAAATACTTTTTCTATTTTATGTAAGGTAATGTCCAGTGCAGTGATGGATAGCACACACAAAGTTTTGAGCTGCCTGTTCAGTCTGAAAAATCCAGAAAATGGTCAATATGTAGACAAACTTCACAGGTATTTTCCATTCCATGCTCTCCGTGAACTCTCTCTGTAGTCCTAGCCAGGTGTGTATCCCCAATTATTCTGCTTGTTCTCTTTCTCACTCACAGGTTTTTGGTTTTAGTTCATTGATTTGTTCTACTTAAACTGAATTCATCTCTAGAAGAACTTAGAAACCTCACCTTCCCTTTCTCATCTGCCTCGTTGTCAACTTCTTTTGACCCATTCCACAGTCTCTTCTAGGTGAGCATTACCCCTGTAAGAATTTGTTCCCCATTTGGTAAAAATAATTACTTAATTCCCTCAATTCTTTTCTATTTTGATTTTAAGCTTCTTTGTGTGGATCTGTCTCCAATTTAATGTTTGTCTAGGAAACAACACAGTGGCACTCACCACTTTTAATTTGATCCTCTAGTTGGATCCTATTGAACACAAGCAGCAACTAGGGCTGTAAAACATAGTTTTTGAGGACTCTAATTCTCTTATGGCCTCTTTTACCAATGAAATAATAAATAGAAATATTTACTCTCCATGTATTTTTCTTCTTCCCTCCTGCATATAAGACACTTCAAAGACTCTTGATCTCCTGTCTCCTTAGGGGAACAAAGCACAACCAAACAGGCTAGGATTTGTAACAGCAGTTAGCACTGAATGTCTATTGTATTGAGCTCTGAATAAGTGTAGATATAATCCACACCTGAGAAAAAAAGATGATCAGTAAAACTCCTCTCACTCTAAACTGAAGGACAGAGAGGATCAAGTAAAGAGAAGTACTAGTCTTTTTTTCAGGGCTGAACCAATAAGGATTAATATTCTTAGAAAGAGTGGTAGAAATCAAACACCAGACTCTACTGGTTCAAAAGGAAACCCAATACTTTCCACAATGATCCTGCCCAAATGAATGAAAAGGGGCTTTCCAGGGTGAAATGAAGGTGAAATGAAGGTGAAAACAGATATTAGAGTTTCCTTGGCTGGAGAAGAGCTTAGGTCATGAAGGAGAAAAGATGAATGAGCATTGCTTAGAAAAAGCTAAGCTTCTGAGTCAAGGTCATAAAATTATAAAGCTCTTTTAAACCTTTTTTTTTCTCAATGCAAAATAAATAAATAAATAAATAAATCTGAACACAACTTTGCAAGAGGATTTGTATCTCTAGCACATATTACAAGGATTTTTGCAATCGATTCTTTATTTCTGCAAGTCTTAATCAGCTTTAAAGGTGACTATACATCAGAATATTTTCTTACACCATGAGTTTAATATTTTCTCACAGCGTATAGAAAATGTCATTGCAAAGGCAAGCCCTAACTAGGCTGCCTGATTTAACAAAACCTTTTTTTTTTTTTTTTTTTTTTTTCTTTTTTGAAATCAAGGGTTTAATGTAATGGAGAAAGTTTACAAGATTAAAGTATTGATGCAGCTTGCATTAGAAAATGTTTCTTGGTCTGCAGAATTTCTGCACAACATAACATATTAACCTCTGAAAGAACTCAGGAGGAGGGCACTGAAGCAGACTGCATAGGAGAAGAAAGTAGATCTAAAAACATTAGTAAACTGTCATCCAAAGTGAGTTCCCTCAGGTTGACACACATGGATGGGCCTCTCAGTTTCCTTTCCTCCTTTCCATCTCACCTTGACCTTGAAATAAATCCCACCTTAAAAAAAAAAAATAATAAAGTTTAACAGGGTAAATAAAAAAGTTCACAGACACCTGTTATTTCTAATAAAAGTAAAATAATTTTACAGATATTAATATATGTAAGAATAGACTTACATAAGCTGACAGCAAAAAATTTGAAATTCAAATGGGAATAAACTGAAAAAAATGAAATTATGAAAAAATTGAAATTCTTTCCCTCATTTTTTTGGTGATTTTTGAGTTCTATAGCTTCACACATACACAGCATACACAGGAAAAGGGAGCTTGAAATCTGACAAACCATCAAAGTTAAATTAACACTTATCAAGGAATAATTTTCCTCTCAGCTTACAGAGGCCCCCATATTCTTCCTACTGATGCTCTTACCTAATTTGTTTTTCACATCAATACTGTAGCTTATGTGCTGGGCATTCTAGCTAATTTTTAGCATCCACTCCAGAAATGTGTGGGTTAGAGCTCTCCTGTGTCATACCTACCAGCACCATGGATATTTTGGATACTCTGAAATATTCTAAGTGGCAATAGGTGCCTCCATGTGGAGAACTGAACTGCATACCTCAAGCAGAAATGTAGGGGTTCAGAGGATCATTCAGCTGATGTGTCAGTGATTTTAGGATGTTTCCTCTATGTTTGAAGTACTCAAAATTCCATTGATTATAACAGGAAATTAGGTATGGATTGCATACAAGGATAGCATATTCATCTGTTAAACTGCAGTTGAACTCCCAACTTAAACTTCAGATTTGTTTGCTGTATGATCCCTGGTAAGTCGTCAATAACTTCATACCAAATAGTTTTAATAATCGCATTTCCTTTCCCAGGAAATGCACAGTGAAGATATATTTCATTCTTTTTAAAACAATAATAGTATAATAATAATAATAATAATAATAATAATAATAATAATAATAATAATAAAGGAACACAAACAGCCTAGACTTATATATTTCTCAGAAGTATCACTTCTACAAGGTATGGCTTATGGAACTATTATGTCCAGCTCTCTTTGTCATAGATAATAAGTACTGTACACTTTTAGGATGTAATGGATAAGCATACATAACTATGAAGGTGATGATCTGCAGTACTACTCTTATACAAATGAGTAGTTCTATTCAACTTTGAGAACAGTTTCTCGTATTTGGGATCCTAAACTGTGTGAATTCAAAATATCAGCACAAACATCTACTAACACAGAAAAGTATTTGACATAATTCAGTGAAGTTCTTTCCATTAAATATTTCCATGAAAAAAGTAGAGAAAAGGAACAGCTATAATAGAAAGCATAGCAATGGGAGTAAAATAAAACAATATATAATTTTTCATGTACTTTAGTCATTAAAAAAAGTATTATAATGAACAAGCAAAATGAATGATGCTTATACTTAACCGTAATCATCACTCGATCAAGTACTTCCTGGTAACTGCTTTGGCAGATGGACTTTAGAAGAGATATTTGAAAATGTGTTCACATACTAGTTCAGAAGTGACAGAAATTCAGTTTAACAGAATTTGGTAGCCAGCATGGCAGGTGGTATTCATCTCACTTAATGTATAGCTGCAGGAGCAGAACTAGTTGTACTATACCATTGTGCAATGCCTACTGAAGAGAGATACATTTTTTCACCTGCAAGTCATCTGGCTCATTTTAGGCCCCAACTTAGGGACTTTTTTTCAAAACGACTGTGCATCTTTCTTAAAAGTATCTTTTACAGTGTTTCTCTGTGTTGTGGTTAACCCTGCAGGCAGCTCAGCACCTCACAGTCATTTGCTCACACCCCCCTTTCCCAATGGTATGGAGGAAAGAATCAGGAAGAAAAAATGGTAAAAGCTCATGGGTTGAGATAAAAAGAGCTTGATAGGACAGAAAAGGAAGATAAATTAATAATAATAATAATAGAACATGCAAAGCAAGTGATGCACAATGCAATTGCTCACCACTCGCTGACTGATGCCCAGCCTGTCCCTGAGCAGCAGTCCACCCCAGCTCCAGCCAACTCCCCACACTAATTGCTCAGTACAACATTACATGGTGTGGGACATCCCTTTGGGGCAGCTGTCTTGGTTCTGTCCCCTCTCAGTTCCCTGCGCATCCCAGCCCCTCACTGGCAGGGCAGCATGAGGAGCTAGAAAATCCTTGGCTCTGGGTGAGCACTGCTCTGCAATAACTGAAATGTCGGTGTGTTATCAGCGTTATTCTCATCTTACATCCAAACCAAAGCATCATAGCAGCTACTAGGAGGAAAATTAACTCTATTCTAACCCAAACCAGGACACTCTGTAATGACCAAAATAGTAATATGGGCAACCATCTCAAAGAATATACCTTTAATGTTCAAAAAGCTGAGATTGCTTCCACATTTTGCACATTTCATGCCCTTTTGGCCAGTGTGGTAGCCTTCATCTGGGGGTGAAGAAAAGTGTGGCTCTCCAAAGTCCTGAGCTGTATTTGCCACCTGAAAGCAGATATCTTCAGTACCTTAGAGCATCTCTAATAATTCTGAACGTCTATTTTAAAACAACTTGATGCATCCTGGTCAAGTCTATCTTAGTCAGATGAATTCCACCTCTCTTTTGGTTAATCCATCTGGAGTAGCTACTTATAACTCAGACTAACATCACTTTAAGGCTTTTCCTACACTGCACCTGTAACAAAATAGGACTGCAAAGCAGGAATTAAAAACAAACAAACAAAGAAACAAACAATTTCAGATCATTGGATTTGTCAGTGGAAGAGATTGTCTTGGAATAGAGAAAAATGAAAATAATTTTGGTTTCATCCACCAAAATAACTAGTTAAATTTGAATGGAACAATTTTCTAATCCTTTGTGAAGTCAGCATGCAGCTTTACATTTTAAAAATTAAATATATGCAAATGCACTCTGAAAACCATCACTAAAATTGATGTTATTTTGTTATATTGTCAAAAGATAGAGATTATCCCTTATGGGATTGTTTTGATTGCTACTTTTGCTGCTAATTGGAGGAGAAAAACTGAAATAATAATAATAATAATAAAGCCATAATGAGTAGACTGTATATTTTCTGCTATTCAGAATTATATAAATATTATATTCAAATTCTTGTTATGGACAAAAGAAACATACCTTATATGTAAAGCCAAGCATGTCTTAGGAGTGTAATTGAAATCTTAACAGCCTAATCAAAGAATTCTTACTAGTCTAGACCTAACTATTACAGAGAAAAATAAAATAAATAAAATAAAATAAAATAAAATAAAATAAAATAAAATAAAATATATATTACAACTTATACAGTTTCAGTGGTGTTTTAGTTTCTTGTTTCTTCTTTGGTCTGCTACTCCATGTTAGTATTGAATTGAATGTATGTGAAGTGTCTCATCTATTTCAGATATTTGCTCTTTATCCTTTTCCAACCCTTAAAATCAGTTTCCCCTTCCCAGCTCATCACTTCTATAGACGACCTTTGTCGAGTCGTTTATAGCCTTCAGATTCTCAGAATCATGCTGCAACACCTTCCTTATGTCTACAGTCTTTTGAGGCCTCCACTATTATCCTATGATATTACTCATCTGTAATACATCATTATGCTAGGGGCAGTTCACTTTACACAGAACACTTTTACCACCAGCTATATAAAAATCATGCCTGCATCACACAATTATGCAAAGATAAGCAAAAGAAAAATAAATTAGGCAATAGCTACCTGTTCATTAGAAATTTCTGTTACCCCTGAACAAGTTAAATCACAGCTCCAGGCAGGCCAAATCAAGTTGAAATTAAATCTGACAAATCTGGTCTCACAGAGTTAATTTGAAGCCTATGTCATTTTTTCTGACAACGGCAAAATTGTATTTACTGGTCTGCAGTGCTACAGAAAGAAGGCATAATGGCATTTTGGTGTTTAATATTGTTTAGTGTTTATACCATGAGATTGGTAGTGAAGACATTTTAATTCTATGCTTTACACTTTCCCAGATGCATCATGTCATTTGCTTTTCCATAGCTCAGCTCACTGCCCTAAGAAATGGGATAATATTGCCTTTGTTGCTCAGATATCACAAAGATCAATTAAGTAATGCTTCAGAAAGATTTCAGGATTCTCTGAAGGGTCTTTATCTTGTGAAGCGCAGAACACCATAGCTTTATTGCAACATTTGTACACACATTTAGCTTGAATTGCTGGGAGTTTTCATGTAGTTAAAACTAAACACATGATTCACTGTACTGCAAGAAAATCAGAATACAAAGCACCCAGTAGGACTGAATCTAGCAAGGTTATTAGACAGGAACAAAGTTTGTTTGTTTATATGTTTGTTTGTTTCTTCCCCAAAGTCTTGTCAGATAGCCATGAAAACCAAAGTGCAATGAGACTCTGACGCCCTGGCTACCTTATACTGTGAGGACTGCCAGTAATACAAATTTTGCATAACTTGTTCTTCCAGAACAATACTAGGATGGTCCCATTGAAATAATTAGACTTGAACCACTAAGGAAAATACTTGTTAACATTTGAAGCATAGAATCATATATTTTTTTGCATGACTGTCAGAACATTACTTTTTTCCTTTTCTTTTTTCCTTTTTCTTTCCCTTTTTCTTTCCCTTCCCATTTCCATTTACCTTTACCTTTCCTTTCTTTTTTTTTTTTCTTTACTTTCTCTCTTCCTCTTCCTCTTCCTCTTTCTCTTTCTCTTTCTCTTTCTCTTTCTCTTTCTCTTTCTCTTTCTCTTTCTCTTTCTCTTTCTTTCTCTTTCTCTTTCCCTTTCTTATCCAAGCTTTCATCAAGTAAAACACACAATGAAGTCACAGTGGGAAAAAGAACTACGAGAACCCCAGGGGCCAACCAGGATATAAGAAGACCAAAAAGAGGCAAGGTCATTCCTGGAATTTCCTCTGTAGATAGCTTTCAGCAAACATAATGCAGGCATTTGCCTAGGAAGGGCATATTGTCAGATGCAGAACTGCCACCATGAAGAGTATCCATGCTTTGCTCATGCTACAGCCCAGGATTGACAGTTTTGCCACTGTTGTGGCAATGGAAGGAATGGTGGGGCAACCATTTGTGATGTTCTGGAAGGACACTCACTCCTGCTGCTGCACAGTGACCGTCAGTGCCCCGAAGGAGCTGATGATTAGGAAAACAAAGGCTGTATAAAAGCATAGTTCTCAGTTGTCATCTGCATGCACTCCATAGTATCAAGCAAGAAAAAAATGCTTTGCTTTCTGAGCACAGTTGATTTTAGGGGAACATGAACATAACCATACATCTGAGACAAAAATCGTAATGCCACCACTGTGCCCTTTAGCTAACGCTAATCCAGTATCAGCCAATGCAAATGTTTTAAAATGTTTCTAAAACTTTTACAAACAAAAACATAAGTAGGCCATAGGCACAAGACACTGGACATTCTTTACCACCAGGAGATGTATTAGCAATTCAAGTACATAAACAATGTACTGCCAAGACATTATCTGTCTGTATAGGTGCTGATAATTAAGAGATTTAAAGTGGCAAAAATAATTGTGTGGATCTGTGACACATTGTGGAGGTTTTACTTGGGTGGGCAGCCAAGCTCCACCACAACCGCTCTCTCACTCCCCCTCCTCAAACAGGAATGGGGAGAAAATACCATGAAAAGAGCTCAAGGGTTGAGATAAGGACAGGGAGATCACACAGTAATTATTGTTATGGGCAAAACAGACTCAGCATAGGGAGATAGTAAGATTTATTGCCTATTACTAACAAGCTAGAGAAGTGAGAAACAAAGGAAAGAAACCAAAAGCACCTACCCCTCTCATCCACCCTCTTCTACCTCCTCCCCCCTGAGCAGCACAGGGGGTTGGGGAATGAGAGTTATGGTCAGTCTATAGTGCTTCTTCTTCGCTGCTCCTTCTCAGTCATTCTCGTATCATGTGCTGTGGGGTCCCTCCCATTGGATGCAGTCCTTGGATCCAGCATGGGCTGCCCAGAGGTAGCAGCTCTTCCAGAACTGCTCCAGAACTGGTCACAGGGTCCATCCCTCAGAAGCAAACTGCTCCAACCTGGGTCCCCCATAGGCAGCAGCTCCTGCCAAGTCACCTGCTCCTGCGTGGTCTCCTCTCCACGGGCTACAGGTCCGGCCCGGAATCTGCTCCGGCAGGGGTCTTCCACAGGCTGCAGCCTCCGTCAGTGCAGATCCACCTGCTCCACCGTGGTCTCCTCCACGGGTTGCAGCGTGGAACCCTGCTCCACCATGGTACTCCATGGGCTGCAGGGGGACATCCTGCTTCACCATGGGCCTCACCACAGGCCGCAGGGGACTTCTGCTCCAGCACCTGGAGCACCTCTCCCCCTCCTTCTTCACTGACCTTACCTCCTGCAAGGCTGTTCCTCACTCCTTTCACTCTCCCAGCTACTGTGTGGTGCAGTGTTGCAGTGGTTTTTTTTGGTTTGGTTTGGTTTGGTTTGGTTTGGTTTGGTTTGGTTTGGTTTGGTTTGGTTTGGTTTGGTTTGGATTGTTGTTGTTGTTGTTGTTGTTTGTTTGTTTGTTTTTTTCTGACTTAAATATGCTCTCACAAAGGCGCAAAACAACATCACTTATTGGCTTGGCTCTGGTCAGAAGTGGGGCCCTTACCAAACATGGGGCAGCTTCTAGATCCTTCTCACAGAAGCCACCCTTATGGCCCCCTGCTACCAAAACCTTGACACGTAAACCTACTACACACATGGAGATTTTGTACCACCATCTGAGTTGTTACATTGATTAAACTATTTCAGTTATCTGGGTCATCAGTGTACAATGCCAAGGTAAGGATTTGTTTTCCCTGATTTTTATCCCCTCATCACTGCAATTGAATTATTTTTACATTTGTAAGATGCAAAGACCTTTACTCTTCACAAAAATCCGGAGAAAGAAGGCTAGTTATTTAGTGTATTAAGATATTTATTTAGATCAAATACAGAACTGCAAGGTTTAACTACCCTTGGGACAAGCTGCTCCGTCTCTATTATCTGGGAAGAAAGCAGTAAATTTAATTAGTACATCATTTGATATCTGATACTTCCTGGATCCTTCTGTTGATCAGTGGAATCAGAAATATGATGTAGATCTTATATTTTATTGTATTTTCAGTGATTGGACAGAAGCATAATATAACAGCAGAGAGATAAATGAAAATAAAAATGAATAGTAAAAATACCTGGATAACAAATGTAATTAATTTTAAGTTTCAATTTAAAACAAAAACAATGTGTAAGTCAAGTAGTACAATTGAGTTTAACAGTGTAGAACAGTCTATGAAAAATAAATAAATAAAAGAGATTTAAAATATCTTTTTTATTATTATTCCTTTTATTTCTATACACAAATTAACACACCAGATTTAGAGGGAATAATTACAACATGCAAAAACAAGGCTCCATTCTACTGCCTTGGAAGTCTATGGCAACATTCCCATTAATTGATAAAACCACAGGCAATAACAGAACTTGGTATTCTGGCTTGCTGAGAGCTAGGATTTCAAAGATTCAACTTTATAAGGAAATGAACCATTACAGCCACAGCATCAGATACCTGTTTACAACAAGAGCAACAAATAGATGAAAATTTTCAATGAAACAGAAGCAAATTACATCAAGAAAGAACTTTGCTTCTCTATCAAGTTCCCCAAAAAGATGAAAAGGGCTTTTGTTTCTTGTTAGATCCTGGATATACAGTCATTTGTGTCTCTTCACATTGCACAGCATTAAAATGGCCATGCTTCCCTGCCCCTGCCAGCTACATGGTTATGTAGTAACAGACAGATTTCTATATCTTTCACAAGTGACAGGTACTTTTGGCTGCAGGATGTGTAAATATGTGCCTCATCCACATCCACATCTACAGTATTGCTTAGCTTTGGTGGTTAGACAAGCTGGAAGGTAGATAAGGTCTCTTGTTTTCTGAACAAGCATCCTGACATCATATAGACTGTGTGTGGTCACCTCCTTCTCTGACTGTATTTCCTAATTGTCCTCTGTGAACCTGCAGTGTGATGTGAACTGCACACTTCTGATATAGAAAGTCATAGGTTCTTAGTCTTTGGCAACAACAAATTTTCTTACCACTCACACTAGAGTGAAATTTTATACACCAAAGTAGAGAAAGTGATTAATTCTCAGGCTCAGGTAGTCCATGAAAACTGTCCTAAACACCACCGAAGTCCTGTCTAATACAAAAAGAAAGCTGTACAAACTTAATATTCAGATACAACAGCTGTGGAGAAATCAGATCATTAAAAGGATAATTTTCCACTGACCTGGACTGTTATCTGTAACAGGGAATACTGAAAATATCTTGCCACAATATCATGCAGCTTCACCAGAAAACACAGCACAAATTAGAGCTAAAGGAACTAATTATTCACCAGCTAGCTGTCTGTGAACCAAGGATGAAATTCTTGCTGGAAAACTAATGAGAGACCTAGAAAATTTGCCAATTGTTTTTTGTCCAGATTAAAGAGAAATAACATGTTCTTCAGAACTTGTTACAAATTACTTCCTCAGTTCTATTTTTAATCCTTACTGTTCAGAAAGAAACTTATACCTTTTAAGGTTTATACTTTGCTGTACCCTTTGTTAGGTTTACCAGACTTTGTATGACTCACTGCTAAACTACTTCAGTATTTAAATTTGTAGCTGTCTATTTTCTTGGCATCGTACATAGAGTAAAACATATAATGATAATCTGAGATGATCACCATATTTCAAATGAGGGAGGCAGCAAAAAAAGGAGGAAAGGTTAACTGACATACACAATTACTTTTTTCTTTATGTTTTCTTGTCTTCTGTCAGTGCCAGCAGATGAAATTATTATCTTTTTATGGCTCTCAACTCTCCTACTGTCATTACTTTGCAGCTTCAGGTGTTTTTCAACAATACCTGCCTGTATATATCTTCATATGTACTTCTAGATCTTAAAGTGCATCCTTCAGCCAACAAGCTTTACAGTTCCATCATTCTGCATTGCCTCATCAATGACACTTATGGTATACAAAGTCACCAATCCTGTGGTATTTACTTTTTGTGTATGCATGTGAAAAAAATTTTGTGAAGTAAATGGACTCTATCAGATGCAATTTGTCCAAATCTTATTCTTCAGGTAGATTCTGTTACCTATTATCCTTGCAAAGCTAGGGGATGCTCAATACTGGACATCTCCCTGCAAATTACTGGGGCATTTACTTCAGGGAAAAAAAAAAAAAAAAAATCATAATCCCATATTTGTATCATCATACTTTTAGATACTTTTGAGATGCAACTGTACATTTGTTTCAATCTTCTTCCAAAAGGAAAGGTTTTAAAAAAGGAAATACTAAGTACCTTGAGGCACGGCTTCCTTTAGACGGATTGTTCTTCACAGACTGTATTGCATAGAAATTCAATCATTCTTAATACTTCAAGATCTCCTTCTCTGTCACTTAATCTCTATCAGATTGCTTTAACATGACAAAGTATTACAGAAGAATTCAAAACCACAAAATGGTAGAGATTGCTTCTTTTTTTTTTTTTTTTCTTCCTAGAAAATGTCAAGATCTTACTGTAAATATATAATAGGAACAAAAGAAAACAGAAAGACTATGCAGACTGCTTAGTCCTCCCACCCAGAACAGGTCTATCTCCACCCACGGAGCCCTGCTTTTCCTTTACATAAAATATATCAGCTGCAAAACATGCTAGGTAAACAGAGAAGTTCATAGTTAACCAGCTACTCAGAGGGAACCTTGATTCAGTCTAATGAAAAAAATTCAATGAAAAACTTTCAAGGTTGTATCTGTCTATATTTCATATTTATAGGAGTTGTATTGTGTGCCCATGCCCTGGTGCTGGCTGGGTGCTGCCCGCACTAGACTCAGACAGTTCCAGACAGCTCCAACAGCCCCATGGCAGGGCCCAGCTGAGCCCAGCACCAAGCTGGCAGCACCTGGGGGAAAACAGATTTCTGAAAGGGCACAGCAGGCACAGGCTGAGGAGGAGGCCCAGGGCGAGGGAGAAGCAGCAGAGGGCCCAGGCCCCAGCAGGAGGAGGGCAGGAGGGGCTCCAGGCCCACAGGCAGCAGGGATTCCCCGGCAGCCCTGCAGAGCCCCCGCTGGAGCAGATCTCCACCCTGCAGCCCGGGGAGGGCCCACGCCGCAGCAGGGGGACATTTCCTGAGGGAGCTGCAGCCGTGGGGAGCCCCTGTGGAAGCAGGGTGTTCCTGGAGGGCTGCAGCCCGGGGCAGGGCCCCCACTGGAGCAGGGCAATGGGTGAGGAGGAAGGGGCAGCCAAGAGGGGTTGGGGGGGCTGAGCACAGCCCTCATCCCATCCCACCCCATCCCATCACATCGCATCCCATCCCATCCCCTGTGCTGCTGGGGAAGAGGGGGCAGGAGTGAAGAATGAAGAATGAGTGAAAAATGACTTGTGAACATTAGGCATAGGAATAAAAGCTATGGGGCGATGCTCTTTCAGTGTTTGTCTTTTATTTCCTACTATTCTTATTATTTTTGATTATTATTACTATTTTGTCAATAAAGTAAATTTTCACCAAGGCTCTTTTTGAGGGTAATTGATAAATCATCTCCCTGTATTTATCTTGACCCAAGGCTCTTGCATCCTGTTTTCTTTCCCTATATTGTTGAGGAGGAGGAATGAGAGAGGATTTAGGTGGCATCTGGCAGTCAGGCAAAGTCTGCCTAGAACAGGAGAGAAACAGTTTTGTATGTTTTCACTGGGTTTTCATGGCAAGGCTTTCATAGTGGCTGGAGCTGCAGGAGTGGCCTCTGTGAGAAGTGCCCAGAAGCTGCCCTACATCACAGAAGAGCCAGCTCCAGATGGCTCCAGAAGGGACACGCTGCTGGCCAGGGATGAGACAATGAGCAACGCTGGTTAGTCCTCTGGTTAGACCAGATTACTGCTGCACATCAGCAGCAGGGAGAGAGGAATGAGAAAATGTAGAGAGGGACAACCCTGCAGCCCCCAAGATGAGTGCAGCAGGAGGGCACGAGGTGCTCCAGGCATGCAGCAGCAGTTCCCCTGTGGCCTGTGGAGAGGCCCCTGGTGGAGCAGGCTGTCCCCCTGCAGCCCATGGGTCCCACATGGAGCAGATCTCCATGCTACAGCCCATGGAGGAGCCCCCGGTGGAGCAGGTGGATGTGGCCTGAAGGAGGCTGCGGCCCATGGAGAGACCCTGCAGGAGCAGGCCCCGGGCTGGAGCTGCAGCCCATGGAGAGGAGCCCACGCAGGAGCAGTGGCAGAGAGTGACAATGAAGAAGTGGCAGAGATCAAGTGTTACGGGCTGACCACAGCCCCTAATACCCCTGTGACTCAGGGTGAGGAGATAGTACAGGGTTGACGGAGGGGGAAAGCAGGTGTTTTTAGTTTGTTTTACTGTGTTTTAGCAGTTGGCAACAAAATTATATGAATTGTCCCGATGCTGAGCTTGTTTTGCCTGTAACAGTAATTGAGAGAGCGATCATCCCACAAGCTCTTTTTCCTGGTATGTTTGTTTTAGGAAGAGTGAGTGAGCAACCTGGTGGTGCTTAGCTGCCAATCAATACCACAACGGTTGATTAAGAAAAAGAATACAAAGATGTTTATCAGAATCAGAACATTTTAGGAAGCCTTTGAAAAACTTTTAAAATGAAAAGGAACAAGAAAGAAGAAAAAAAAAATATTGCTAACAAGATGCAAGGTGTCGCAGATAAGCACACACATATATGTGTTTTCTACACTGAAAATCTTTGTTACTTACCATGTTTTTTTATTAGAGATCTCTGCTCCTAAATTATGCAAAAATATATCTTTTTATTACCCCTTGAAGGACAAACACTTTAGTCATAAAAAAAAAAAAAAAAAGTATTTAAATGTTTTTAAATCTTTACAATCTGTTGGAATGAAAATATTAGTTTTCTCAATGAATAAAAAGAAAAATAACAGTAGCACTTAAAAATAACTTAGAACCACATTTTGTTTGGCTAGAAGAAGACAGTGCAGATTTCTGATGTTCCTGTCACTTAAAAATTTGGAAATGATTTATATTAAAAGTGGAAATGAATATTTATTCTATCAAGAGTAAGTATTGGGGATGTAAAAATAGACATGTCCAAAGAAATCCAGTTTTAGAAGGTCTCATCCAATATTTCCAACAACTACTGTCAGCCTTGGAGATTAGCTGCTTTCCTCAGGTAGATGTTCCTTGAGGAACTCATCCAACCAAAGATATCTGGAATAAAGATCCATTTTTGTCATTGACCTGGTCCAAGGTCAGGCAAGTCGACCTTCTCTTTTGCCTTTCCTCATCCTTGGTCAGTTTTACCTGAAGGAAGATGCATTATAAACTTACTGGGATATCAGGTTACATCAGGTAACAAACAGCAACTTTAGCCTTTTTGCTGCTGCTGTCAGACCACATGCACAGATAAGCACACATATATACCATACATTTGCTTGAAATTAAGCCAGTGAACCCAGTTGTGAAATTATATCTAATTTATAAGGAAAACAACATTTCACAGATTTTAAACTGTAAGAATAGAAAGCAGAAATTAGTGGAGTTTAGTAGATTTATGCCTGTCAATATTCTAATAGAGTGCAGTAGAAACAAAACAAAAACAAACAAACAAACAAAAATGCTTGAGAAAATGTCAATATTTAATTTATTCAAATAAACTGCTTCAGTCACATGACATGTTCTGAGGGTTTTTCCTGCTAGCTCCAGTTAAAAGCTTAAAAGCTACAAATTACACAGCATGCTTAAAGCATCAGTCAAAATGTTCCAAAATTTATTTTAATAAACTGATCTGGACTGAAAGACTTACATTTCCCCCCCCCCCCCCCCAACACACACACACACACACTGAGAGTTTAAAATGCTTTTATAAAAATTACAAAGTAATAACGTCAAATGCACCAGGATAGTTTATCTGTTTGAGTTGATTTCCCACAAGAACGAATTGACTTATTATGAAAGTGTGATGGTGGAAAAAACATCCCTTAGAAATCTAATTTGTGTCATTAATTTTGACATAAAATTTAAGATTGTAGAGTCATAAAGCATAAATTAGGTGAGTGTCAGCCTACATCAATTCTTTAAAGAAAAGGAAGTTGGTCATTCTTGGTTTACCTCACTAGGAAATTATTTGCCTGGATTACTTCAAAGTTTAATTAAATTGTCGCATAACACATATAAAATAACAAATAAAAAAGTCTGTTGCTGTGCTACTACATTAATTTTCTGTCATCAAAAGTGTTTGTCTTGTTAGCTAACTTAAACTTGCTCAGCATCAATTAAGCGTTATATCTACATTTTGAATATATACCTTCAGTGCTCTCTTGTTAAACTTTTAATTTTCTTTTTGTTGTAATTAGCATTTGGTGAATTCAGTTTCTTTGATAGGCTCTCTATAATGTACATTTTATATTACCCTACTTGTTTGTCATGAGATCAGTCAAGCAACTCTGGATTTGTTTGATGGAACAATGTTGTAGGAATTCTATACAATTCATGAAAGTTTTAATTAGCTCTATTTCCTAGGGAGGCAAGGCTTGTGCATTAATTTTTTGGGTGCCGTGTGTATAGTCGCCACCCCACTCATGTCTGAAAGCAGTATGAGCAGTCTGAAAGCAGACCAGAGCAGCTGGAGGAGGCAGCAGTGCTCTTCCTTCACTCAATATCTTCCATCTCAGACTTTAGAAACATTAAAGATAACTCAGCATCCTTGTGTCACCTTTCTAGAGAAAGAGAAAGCATTTTGACTGCATTCAAGTCTGGGATCTCCAGCACAAGAAGGACGTGGGGCTGTTAGAACGGGTCCAGAGGAGGGCCACAAAGTTGACCAGAGGGCTGGAACACCTCTTCTAGAAAGAAAAGCTGAGAGAGCTGGGGATGTTCATCCTAAAGAAGAGAAGGCTCTGGGGTGACCTCATTGTGGCTTTTCAATACTTAAAGGGGGCTTTATAAAAAAGATGGGAAGCGATGCTTAGCTCAATCAGATAATGAGAGGACAAGGGGGAATGGCTTTAAACTAAAAGGGGGGAGATTTAGATTAGATGTTAGGAGGAAATTCTTCACTCAGAGGTTGGTGAGGCACTGGAACGGTTTGCCCAGAGTGGTTGTTGATGCCCCATCCATGGAGGTGTTGAAGGCCAGGTTGGATGAGCCTCTGAGCAATTTGATCTAGTGTCTGGCATCCCTGCCTATGGAAGGGGGGTTGGAACTAGATGACCTTCAAGGTCCCTTCTAACCCAAGCCATTCTATGATATCATTGTCTTTGTTCACAGCTAGAATATTTCAATATTCAGATATGCTAACAGTTTTTGGCCTGGGTTTATTTTTCTTTCTCATTGTAGGTTCTTTTAAAAGCATACAGAGTAAAGACCTTCTGCTGGTGCTTTAATATGAATTATTTAGGTAAATTTGAGAATAAGCGTAGCTTGGGACCCAGAATTGTGAAAACATAGTGTTTTTTTTTTGTTTGTTTGTTTGTTTGGTTGGTTGGTTGTTTTTTTAAGGCCACTTATAGGCAAAAGTTGATACACCAAACAGCTAAATCACTGCAATGTCTCCATAAATCAACTTCTTACCCAAGGAATCCTCCAATAGTTTTTTTTCGCCTGAACAGACCTTATCCAAGTAAGAAGGTCCTTTGAAATCTGTCTAATAGCCTCCCTTGCACTGCCTGAAGAGGCTTATTGGTAGCTCTGAGATAGCAGGATCAGGGTCCAGACAATATTCATGTCATTGTTGCAACCCAGCTGCAAAGGTTTAATATAACTAATTGCAGCGGATGCTTTCTAATACTGAAAGGTCACTGAGTCACAGTAAGCCACCTGGCCCTACTGTATCTTTGCAGCTCACAATCATTATCTATTATTTTTCTCTATTTTTAATAAATACAAGAAAATCTTGAAAAAATGAATCCATCCAGAGACATGGGAGTCTTTGCCAGAAATAAAATATGAAATTTAAATTAAAACCAGCAGCTGTTCCTAATCAGCAAGCCAAAAAGAAATAGCCAATCACAATAAAGTGATATCCAGATCATGCCTACATATCATGCAAATTTCAGACCTTAATGTGTCATTTTCTGAAATACTGGCTACAAAGACAGACCACAACCAATTCCTTGGAGTCCCTCATATTTAATCTGCCTTCCAGTACCAACTTTCTCTTCTGTTTACAAGGACACTTCTACTTTTACCACCAGATTGCATTCTGGTCACCTTTAAGTTGTAGTTTAACGTGCCATTCCTTGCAGAGCTGTAGTCCCTGGGGAGCAAGAGAACAGCATATAGCAACTAAATCTGCTTTCTTTCAAAAGCTGCCTTCTTTGATATTGCTGTTGTGAGGTTATTGAACAGCAGCTGGGAATACAACAAAAACCCCAGAGGTCAAATTTCAGTAGCTAAACACAGGTGCTAAATTCTGGCAGCTACCTCAACTTTCACTATCTCTTCAGTCAAGCTGGAGCAGTTTATCTTTACATGTGTCGTTTGTGTGACTGGTCTGGTTGTCTGAGGTAAGGAAAGTCCGTGTGTAAAGCTGGGTACCAGGATGACAGAGTTTAAATCTCAGATTGACTAAGAATGTCTTAGATGTCAATTGAATATCTGCTATCTGCCCAATGGCTTCTTATATGCATTGAATAGAACAGAATGTGGTATGACTGAATGGTGTACATAAGTGTTCTTTGGGCTGAAGAGCTATTATACAGACCTGTTCTCTGGGAATAACGAGCCAAGAAAAGAGCTTGATACATGCTCACAGCTTTACCATGTTACTGTTCCAGTCTGGTAGGATGCAAACCTTTGGCCAACCTTTGGTCAACCCTTAATACTGTCAAAGGTAAGAACAAAGATGTAATATTTGCAGTATGGAAATCCACTTTACATTCATAACTGGGTTTACTTTGATATAATTTGTGCTAATGACTTTCACAAATTACATGTGTTGTATGAAAATTTTAATCACTTTTTCAGCTTGTTTGCTGTTGATTTTGCTGAGTTTCTCTTTGTTTTTATATTATGGCAAAGTAGAGGAACTTTTCTTTTTTTTTGTGATATGTTTGTTCTCTTGTCAGAGGGTTGTATACCCAATAGTATATTGGACATAAATTGCAAAAACATTACTAAGATAAAACAAAAAGAAAACAAAAAGCCATAGTGTGATGTCTACTTTATCACTGAGGTGTATTAGTTAATTTCCTGCAGTTTTTGATTCAAGGAAACTGCTTATTTATTAAGACTGTTCCAGAATATTTTCACTTTTTTTTTTTTTTTATTTCTTTCCCCACTATTTTGTATGTGTAGGCTTGGCTTTTATAATTTTTTGTTTCTTTGTTTTATGACATCAAATACTGTGAAGTCTTGATCTCCCTTCTGGTATCTAGGCACTACCTTAATATAAAAAACAAATCATCCAAAGAAGGAAAATTGCAATTTTGGTAACCTATTCCATGGATGCTGAAAAGTGTCCAAATGCATCATTAAGGTCAGCACTCCCATATTTGTTTCTTTACTAAACCAATATAAAACTTACCATTTCTTTCCTATTATCATCCTCTTTCCACAACATACTGTTGTTGCTTCAGGCTATATGAAGACATTTCAGCTCTAAATGTCTTTTAACATGTATGTAATCTTTGCTGGTTCTATTTATTTATTTTCCTCTAACACACCATAATTTTAATAAT
Source organism: Anas platyrhynchos (assembly GCF_047663525.1). Taxonomy (NCBI): domain Eukaryota; kingdom Metazoa; phylum Chordata; class Aves; order Anseriformes; family Anatidae; genus Anas; species Anas platyrhynchos. The sequence goes on from NC_092588.1 coordinate 6,673,412, forward strand.
ACTTTTTGGCCATCTCTGCATTAGAGAAAACTGTTCTTCCTGTTCCATTTTCATTTTGAAATGTTTCTTCCAGAGAAGCCTAAATGCCAGTGAAAACAGTGTTTGAAAACTGCGTGTGCCAATCTGAGATGTTCAGCAAATGGATGGTACTAACAGAGCCTAGAGGTTCAACATTTCAGCAACTGAATGAGGCAATCAACCAGCTGCTGGCAGAATAACACCCGATCTGGTGGCATTCCAAATGTGCCCTTTCTATTTGCTGGAGATCATCTGAATGTCAATCTGAGATTCTGCACCAGTGCCTCTCCAAATTTTTAAAGGGAATAAATGATTGGTGTTTTTTTTGTTTGTTTGTTTGTTTGATTGATTGATTGATTGATTGATTCTTTTTTGTTGTTGTTGTTGCTTTAGTTTTTCATTCCTCTTTATAGGGAAATGTTCATTGAATGGTAATGTGCTATTACCTAAGTTAAATGCAAATAAACAAGGCTCTTACTTTTTGTTCTTTTTTTTTTTTTCATAAACTAATTTCAAAATTAAACAATTATTGTGTTATCACTAACCTTGAAAAAAATAAACACTACCACTTCTCTACATTTCCTATTTTATCGTCCAGCATACCATTGTCACATTAAAGAAACCCCCAATTGTCCAAAAATACCAATGTAGACGCATATAGCAGAGATTTGAACATTATCCTGATTTTTACATCTAATTGAAGAATTCTAATTTGTTTCTTATTTTTTCTTTCTTCATTCTTATTTTTTAACTAGTGCTTGCACGTTTATCTTATCTTCTCTACAGGTAGCTTATGGCAGCTGGAAGCACACCCAGCTCTGTTGGGTGATGATACAATCTCTGTTTACTTTACCATAAGCAAGACTGGTTTGTGCTGAGTGAATACTGATTTATATTCAACCCCAACATTTCAGTTTTAAAAGGTACTGAGCATTCACAACTCAAGTCAAGGACTCAAGCTACCATAAGAAAAAGAGTTGTATAAAACCAAATGCAGTTATCAAATACCTTGAAGGAGTAGAGATTCAGTCAGTGATACGAATTATGCATTTACAATCAAAATGGATTAGATACCAGTAATCAAAGTGGGTGACAGGATACTCTATTGGTAGAAAAAGGAGAGTGAATGTTAGAAAGCTTGCATTTGACCCTGTGTTTGTTTCCTGACTTTACTAAATATTTGAACAAGGCTGAGAGAAGAAAGATCACAGAAAAGATAAAACACAGTAAGTATTTTGGGATAACTAAGAAATAGAGGGAAGTTGTTCCTTTGTAGAGTAACTCTGTAAAAATCTTTTTAAAGAAAAAAAAAAAGGAAAAAAGGAAGGCCATGTTTTTATATTGTATAATGACTACTTCAGCGGGTTTAAAAATAATGTGCAAGACTGTAACTGAATATATTTCTGCTTTGGGATGTTGAAGCTTTTCTTTATCAAAGGCATCAAACCTTTTTCTTTCATACATAAACAAAAAAATCTTTTGAGTTTTCTGTTTTCTATTTAGATTATGGGGCAAATAAATACTGAAATACCAAAGTTTTAAAGTATGCTGAGTATAAAGGAGAAAATTGTGTGAAGTTTTATATTTACTCCTACAAAAAAAGCCCCATTCTATTGGCTAACAATTTTATTTAACTTAGAAACTTGACAAGTCAGAAATTTCTACCATAACTAAAGCTACATTAGATTGAGAATAAAAAGAAAGATTTTCATTTCATGCTTTTGTATTTACAGCACAGTAATGAATTGTATTTATTTACCTATTTTCACCAGGCTAATATTAAATGAATTTAAAATAATTAAATTAAGTTAAATATTTATTTCAGTGGCATTATCAATTAATTCTTATGTCATAGCACTAGATTTTAGATTTTTTCAGAACACCGACCGCTTTTTCTTTTAAGAAATAGTACCTCTAGAAAGTTTTTTGGGGGTATGAAGCATACACTCAGTAAAATTTGCTAACCATCGATTGTATAAAATTTATTTGTGAAATGTTTTACTGGAACATTATCTTAATGTAAGATGTCAATGCACTTGAGCTTTTAAAAATTCCTAATAGAAAGCTAAATACTGTCTACAGGAAGCTCTGTAACATTTGAGATATCAGAGTAAGTCTATAAATAAATGAAAATTCATGTTTAGAATGACTTGACATTTTAGAAATGTCTATTTGTCACTATCAATTTCCCTTTAAGACTTTCTTAGTACTACAAATTGCGAAGAGCAGCCAGGAAGTAGTTCAATATCTCTTCATTGCCATCACACAAATGGCTGTATTTTCATTTGGAAAAAATATCTTGTCGATTTTATTCCAGTTTAAGAAAGATAAAACATGCCTACATACTATTTTAATTAAAAATGCCTTTGTTTCCAGAGTCACTGCTGTGTCCAGCTGTAAAGCTGATGAAGATGTCTCCTGGGTTTCTTGGAGTCTACACTAAAATGTTGAATTTTCTCTAACACCTTGATAACATCTTTAAATCTAACATCTCCAAATCTTTCACAGTATGAACCTTTGACACAGTGAGAAATATGTTTTATGGTGCACAAATTCTTCTGACCCACCTTCAAAGCAGAATAAGACTCAACAATGTAGCTGGAAATTGGGCATTAGACACTACCCTAACCATAATACCTGACCATATACCTGACATCCTAAAGTGTCTGAGATGTCTATGTATGTGTCCTGGTAGACATAATGCATGACCTACATGAGACTTGAATCCTGCAAGATCAGCAGCTGAAAAGCAGGCAGGATGGCATAAACATCTCAAACAGCTGTGGATATTTCTGTTCAGACAACTTCCTCAGACTCTTTGGGTCAAGCAAGATAGCAGAAGATGCATTTGAAAGGAAGGCAGGAGTCAATTATGAAAATATGCACCCTTCTATGACAATTAATTTATTTTGGTATATTGAGAGAATAATGTCATTGCTATCTGAACAGAAAGTCGATAAGCAATAAAGAATTTGTGAAGAAGTTTGCCTTCTCACAGCTGAATTTGAATCTTGTTGAGTGAATGTCAAATCTACTGATAAAGCATAATATCAGATTGGGAACTGCTGCACAAAACATCCAGAATTATTGCTTGCATTGTCACCTCAAATAGAGAGATACTGAAGTGCTTACATTTTCTCCTTGACTTTAGAAACAAATCAGACTTTCATTGTGCTACAATCACACAGACACTTACCAAGAGTCAACACTTGGAACAAAGGTACACCCAAAGTTTGCCACATAAATCTCTGATGCTGCTAAAATTGAGGTACTTATTGATTCCTGCATATGAATAGCCCCATTGAATCTGGACGTGATTATTTGCAAGAAGGAAAGTCTAAGCTTTTGGAGTACATATAGTGAGACAAAAGCACTTGTGCTGCAAAGAAAGGCAGAACCACTTTATACATCTATATACCTATCAGTGAAAAACGGCAAAACAAGCATATGTTCATTTAATTCGAATAATTTTGCTGCCACAGTCATATTTATTTTCCCAACCTAACTTGCTACGTCAATCAGTCTGCACACAGCCATCTTCCCTGTCTTTGTGTAGTTTCTCACAAGAAAGCTGACATTTATGCCAGGTGACTATCTTTGCAGTAGTGGTCTATGTCTTGAATTGTCAAGGAATGTCTACTGTATAAGTTAAATCCCACTCAGAAAAACAGTTGGCTTTTAAACAAATGATTGAAGCATTTTGTCTGTTTGGAGGAAACTGTTATTCTGAGCTCTCCCATTTTCATGTAGGTTGACTACATGAATTCTAATGTGAAGTAACATTTCTAAAAGCTTCATAGCTTCCAAAAGAGAGACTTCAGAAAAGTAATGATTTTTTTTTCTCTCTCCAATTAATTTATTTTTATTTTTGCATATTGCAGTGTGTTATTTATGTCCTATTTATGTTCTTTTCTCTTTAAAGAGGTTTGCAGGTCATATGAGTAATGTGTTGAATTGGATCAGACAGAGAAGAAAACCCCAGATATAAGAAGTCTCGTCACTCCTTTTTCATGTTTTTCACACAAGTATCAACATTCTTCAGCTATTTTTTTAAACTTTTTTTTTTTTTTTTTCCTGGACAAACAAAAAGTTCCCATCTTGTTTAATCTCTTCCACCATCACACCATTGCCACCTCTTGGGCTCTCCCAGGACAGAAATTAAAACTGAAACAGCATCTTTTTTAAAAAGAAAGTGTCTCTTAAAAATCTGAACTAAGTAGTGTATGAACTAAGTGTAGTTCATACACTAACTTGCATTTTGGGTGATTGTCTTGGCTTTGTTCATTACCCCTGCCCGTCTCAAAATAAAAAATAATAATAATAATAAAAAAAAAAGTCAGAGAAAAATCTCTCTGCTTACTACAAAGCCCTACAGGAAACTGACTGGTCATTTTTCACAACACTCTCATAATCTCCTAGGAATAAGTGGGTGGGAAACAGGCAAGTATGAATTGAAGAGTTGGTTTCCAGGAGTGCGCAGAGTGGGTTACTCATGGCTTCAGTTGCATTCACAGCTTTGAGAAAGAGTGAAAGAAGCTACAGAGGAGTTTTTATGAACATGATATGGTCTAATTGAACAGGATGGAAAATGCAGTTTTCACCATATATTTTCAACACCTGGTCTTGTGGGAAAAATAGTGAAATCTAAGATTTACTTTTGTGCTGTGGAACACTGAAAACTATTGATATTTGACTTAAAATTAGAAACAAATGGTAAATTTGTAAGAGGAATATCTGCATAATCATGAGAAGTGCACATATTTATATATATATATTCATTTTTTTCCAGAATAAACCCATGACAATGAAGCATTTTTAAATAGTTTTGTTTTTCAGGACTGCTTCTGTGTTGGTGGAATTTAAGTGACATCCTATGCATAGAGCATTGATTAGAGAATGAACATTGCCTCAGTAAAGATAATCAAAGCAAATGAGGAAAACCAACAGCAGCACAAGGAAAGTAAAAATGGAGGGAATATCGTTTAACCCCTCATAAAGAACATTAGTGTTTTAAAAGCAATACTTCTCGAGTCATGAAATTAGGAAATTTGAATAATTCTTATTAGTCAGTAATTCTACTGAAGTTTAAAATATGTACTTTTAGAGTCAATACCCTAAAATTCAACATATATTTGTGCTACTCCATAAAATATAGATGCCATCTTTTTAAAGGCTGCCAACAAAACTTTGAAACTTACTGGAAATATACTGGAAACTTGCTATGTGGATATATTAATTTATTTTAAAATATGTACTTTTATTATAAGTGAGCCTCCTACATAATATGTTAATGTAAATCGTAGGTGGTAATAAATAAATTTAATACAAGATACAGAAATACTGGAATTTCCAGAATTTTAAATTTATCTTGAGAGAAATTTATTCAAATATCTGCTGAATACTGAGAAGTAAATAACTTTATTGACATTTGTTCCTTCTTACCTTAATCGGTTTAGCATAGGAGAGAGTAGAAATACTTGTAAAATAGCAAAGAACCAACAAAACATGCATATCTATGTGTGTGTGTAGAGATACACATAATAATGTATGTAAATGATACACCTACACTTACCTATATATATAAATAGATATAGTCATAGAGGGGAATAAAATTTGTTATCATTCATTTCAGGGCTTTGAGAGGAAGTATAAACCAAAGTGTAATGCCTGAACACAAAATCCTTCTATTATAATTGTGACTGATTAATTGAGCTCCTTAAGGAATTGTAATAACAATGTTTATACAATGTGTTTTAAAACATATTCATCCTCTGTCCCTTTTTAAATGAGATCTGACCTCTGTTGTTTTTTTTTCCCCTTCTCCCTGAGGTCTATGTCAAACTTTGTTGCCCAGAGATGAAAGAGTAGCCCATCTGAATCTGAGGGGAATTTCCATCCCCTTCAGTAGCAGCCACAATTCATCCCGGTCATCTGAAGTCTTGGTCTTATTGTAAGGTTTGGGGACTGATTCAAAACTAATCAGAATGAACTCATTGATTCCAGTGGGCTTTGGTTCACTTTCATATTTTAGGCAGTTCCAGCACTTGGGAGAAGCACATAGGAAAAGCATGCCTTAAACTTTTGCTTGTACCTTCACCCACAGAAGAGGCAGTATTTGTCATTTTTCTAATGAGGACCTAATTTCTAAATCCATTTAAAGCCTCCATTGTCTAACACATCATTTTCCCTATTATTGATTTTTTTGAAGTACAATGTTCTCATTTTTTTACTCTTGACCACCTACTGGGCAGCACAGGTCTTCAGCCTCTGAAAGCACTCAAGGTTTATTATTTTTCCTTTGTGTGAATTTGTAGGTCATGTTCTTTTTTCAAGATTCAGTATGAATCGAATTTTCTCATCATATTAGCCATATTCAGGTCACCACCTTCCTCAAACTGAAAATTATTTTAGATGTATTTCAGAAATTCCTGAGCCCAAGAAAAAATATAAGATGGGATTTTTCCTCTCTATTTGCCTGTCTGGAAAGTTGAAGAAGAACACTGAAAACTGTTCAGGAGATTTTTGTTATATTAATTGGCTGTGATAATGAGAAGTAAAATAGATGGGTAGCTATTTAAACTTATTTTCCTGTTTGTTTGTTGTTTGTTTGTTTTTTTTTGTTTTGTTTTGTTTTTGTTTGTTTGTTTGTTTTTGTTTTTGCTTTTGTTATTAACTTTTCAGCTTTATTCAGTATTTCCAGTTTTCAGTGTCTTAGAACCTTAAATACACATTAATAAGATCATACATGTATTTTGTACTAATTTTAAGTGAAAAAAAAAAAAAAAAGATTCAATTTCTAAAGTGCGATAAAAGTGATAAAAATCCCACCAATACCTTTAACAATGACGTAAGGTGCTCAGATTCTCTGATGAAAGAAGTAAAACTCCCTCCTGTCTATGATTATTACAGAACTCTTCACTTACTATCCAAAGGTCCTCTCTGTTTGTTGACTGGTATTTTTCCTGATAGGTAATTTCTAACAGGAATTTTCTTTGTTCCCAAATTCAAAGGATACCAGACAAATGTATTCCATGTCTCTGCATTTATTTTACTAAGGATGAATTTGTACTTTGTAACTTGAGGTCACAGCTAAGTTATGGGTTTGCATTTTAGTCTGGAGTCTGCTCTGCAGTACAAAGAAACCATTATCAAATTCTTTCTCTTCATGTTACATACAGTGATTGCACTAAGCCCACTATATCATTCAAATTAATAATGTTAATAGAGGAGATGCAACGTAAATGTATGCAAAAAGTATCATAGATTTCCACTGCTTCTTCCCTCAAGCAGTCATACAAGCAGGATTTTTGGTCTTTTTGGTCAGGCCTGTTCTTGTGTTTTGTTTGTTTGTTTTTATTGTAAACATCAAAGCCACAGAATTCAGAATGAATTATAAAAACATTCAAAAACCTTAACTTGACACTTCAAATTGAGTGTGCACAATTCACTGTGTCAGTACCAGGCTTTGAATCTTTTTTTTTTTTGACCACTATTTGGAGGAATCATCATGTTCTTTTGCACTGAGAAAATTCATCCTTTTCTTTAAGAGCTGTTGTAAAATTTTGTTCCTTACAGTGGTCTGTTCAGTACAGAAGTTTGCTTCTATGCTCTTACCATATTTTTTATCTTATCCTTCCAGGATAAAGCAAAAAGAACAGAGAGAAAAGAGAAAATATCAAAGCCAATATCTGCCAAATCATAGTATAGATATGAAATAAACATGGTTTGTAAAGAGTCATACTTCATATTCATTGTGTCTATTCATTGAGAGTCTATTCATTGTGAATTTCCACTGTCCTCCCTCAGCCAATGCTCTGTTAAGTATCACCTGATATTCTGTGTATCCTCTGACATGCTGTGTCTTATTCAAAGTAAAGGCTCCTTCAAGTAAAGTCCAGAGTATAAGTGACCTGCCCACAGTACTTCATGAAAAAACAAACATCTCTAATGCATTGAATTGCAATCCATTCAAATGTTTAAGCACATGTAAGAACACTATAATCAAACTGTGCAAACAGAAACCATGAACAGAACAAATAATAATTTTAAAAAATCATTTAATTTCTGCCAATATTATAATCTACTTTTCACTTCCACTTTAACAGAAAAGATGCTGATTTTACTAGGATGATAATAAACTACATCGTGAATACTTTTTACCATAGGAGGGGAGTGAAACATGTGAATCTTTTGCAAGTATTTTGTTACATCAATTGCATGACTGGTTGCTGTCTTTTCTGTGTCTGGGACTTAAAATACAAAGGTGTTGGCATCCGGCCCTGAGGCCTCAGCCACCATGGCCACAACCCCTTTCAAAAATCTCTAAGGTTTTTATTCCCTAAGTGTTTGGGTAATATGTTCATGTCCTCAGCTATAATGATGATGTTTCTTAACTGTGGCAATATGTCTGCAGGGATGTGGACTGAAACTACCAATTTAAATCATGTAGGCCACAGTGCTTTCAGAAGGGGGACTGCTTTACTATTACTCTCTTGGATTGGTTTTGAACTATGTCACCTAGAGGTTAAAAAGCTGCTACTGATCCCCAGAGCTCCTGATACCCTCCAAACTAGCATTTATTTGTACAGCAGCTACTTCCCTGTGTTTCTACTGTAAGTTAAGGATGTCTCTGTAACTCATGCCATGTGCAGCTATGCATCTAAGCAATGGCTGCTTTATTTCCCAGTAGCATAATGTATATTAGAAATATGAAGCTGTACTCACTGTGACTGGCTCTACAATTTGATAAAAATATGCCAGTTGGGACAACAAGTAGCATGATGCTGGCATTTTAGAGGGTAGTACATGCATTCTCTATCACTTTCATAGACACTTTTGTGTTATTAATGTCAAAGGATATAAACAGGTTTTCTAAACCTGGCTATATTTCTGACTTTCAGTTGCCATCATCTTATTAGATATCTTCAGGTCTTTTTTTTTTTTTTTTTTTTCCACAAATTTTTTATTGATAGAGAAAACCAGGGAAGTTTCCTCAGAATACCTGAGAAGTGCTTTTAATCTATGTCTACACTCCTAGTGATGTGTGTGTGGCTTGCTCTGCAGGTGGGTCTTTATCTAACCTTTTTTATGCCTCCCTGATTCACAGTGTGCTTTTACCACTTTTCTTCTTTTGAGTAATCACATCTGCTTTCTCACCTTAGCTTGCACATACTAACCTTTCTTTAAACCATTTTCTTTAGCTTACATACTTGTTTCATTGTTTCTTTTTTTTTTTCTTTCTGTACCAGTATATCTTTTTTTTTTTCCTTTTTCCCAAAAGTTCTTATTAATTTAAGCCTTTGGTTTTTGTTTTGTTTTGTTGTGTTTGTTTTGTTTTTCTGTCTCCATTTAGGCTTCTGTAGCTATGATTTAAAGAAGGTAGAAGGGGATAAAATATACACACAGTGCTTCTCTGTCTATCTTTATTTTACTCAGCAGTCACATAGCCTTCTTGGAGAAGAAACCCAAATTTTGTAAATTCAGGGGTACTTAGCCCCCCTGGATTTCTGAGTGGAGTCTGAACCACAGGAGGCTTAATCTACCAGTTTTTCCACACACTACAAGGTTGTTTCCAAATTTCTTATTTTTTTCATGGCTCCCTTTTTTTCTTCAGTGTGTTAGTTTGCAAAGGACAAGCTTACTTGTGGTATAAAAAACAATGTCAAAGCTGACATCTTCCTTACTATAAGATAATTCTTCAGTTTCAGGATTCAAATCTGCATCCAAAAATCTTACAGAATCATAAAATCATAGAATGGTTTGGATTGGAATGTACCTCAAAGATCATCTAGTTCTAATGCCCCTGCCATGGGCAGGGACATCTTCCACTAAACAAGATTGCTTAAAAGCCCCATCCAACCTGGCCTTGAACGCTTTCACCCCTTTTATTTATTTATTTATTGTTTGTTTGTTTGTTTTGTTTTTATTTGAATAAAAGCTGATTTAAAATGGTTTGTATTTCCGTAAATCAATATACCCAGTACTTTAGTGCAAACCATACAGGAAAATGCCAACTTATACTACAGCAACCCACTACCATGAGACTATATATAATAGTGAAGTACAAATGAAAAAATCCATATGAATACTCATTAGTTTCCTTAAGCAGCAATTTCTGAATGCTCGCTATATCATATCTGATTCTAGTGGAACAGGAATGCAGACAGTTTGTGCTCCTATCAACCTGAAATTAACATTCCCTCTTCACAGATTTGAAACTGCATGAAGAAATAGTATTATGTCAAGTATTCACATTGACACTTTCTTCATAAATAAAATGGTTAAATCAACAGTACCTCTTGTGCCATTAAGATGGTGGAGTGTGTTCTTCCTGGACCTAATTATCCATTTTCCAAATAATTATTTGTTCTCCCATTTGTATAATTTAGACTTTATATATATATATTATATATATATATAATATATATATATATATATAATATATATATATTTAAAAAAAAAAAATGTTTGATATGGTACCACACAACATCCTTGTTTCTGAAGTGGCAAGCCAGAGATTGGATGGATGGACTGTTCAGTGGGTAAGGAGTTAGCTAGATGGCCACATCCAAAGAGTTGCGGTCAATGGCTCAATGACTAGGAGGACACCAGTGAGGAGTGGTGTCCCTCAGGAGTCCATATTGGGACCAGTACAATTTAATACCTTCACTGGTGACTTGGAGAGTGGGATTGGGTTTATTCTGTATTTAGCCCCCATACCACCTTGAAATATAATGGACACATTAAAGCGTAAAAGACCCTCTAATAATGAGACTGTGGCTTGCTGATGACTATAGAGGTAAAGATTTTACACCAGATTCAGACTGCCAACCTGGGAGTGGCAGTGGATTCTGGACAAAACTTGGTGTTAAAAATCTGCAGTGAGGTAATGTAAAATGTGGATCAATTATTGTAAGATGAAAGCTGGTATAACTATAAGCATGAGCTGAGCAAGTTTCCAAAGAGCACTAGAATACTCTGCTTAACATTTTTCTGCTTCCCTGCCACTTTGAGCCTCTCCCAATACAGCAGGAGCCAAAACCTGACTGTTCGAGTCAAAGCATTTATGTCTGGGCTCATGCAGGTTAAAAGGTTTTTCTCTTAGTGAACTACAGTGTTTCAGAACAGTGAAGAAGTCAGCTAACAGCAGTCTGACTGAAGCCCCCAAGCGGGACAGTGATTGAGTCCTTTCAAATATTTGGTCCAGTCCCTTTTGACACTTAGATAACAAGGTTTGGGTTGTTTGTTTGTTTGGTTGGTTGGTTGGTTGGTTTGGTTTGGTTGTTGTTGTTTTGTTTTGTTTTGTTTCAGTTTGGTTTGGTTTTGGTTTCTGGTTTCACGCTTTTCTTTGATATTACACTGAGTAATGAAGCAATATTTGGGGATGGAATTCACTTTCTCCATCCCTTGCCATACCAGTGTTAAAGACAGCTCTGGATGAAGGACCTACAGGAGACCCACATCTGTCTGGACAAGTTTCTAGAGGTCAAGAAAAATTCCTCAGTTAAAATAGCACTGAAAGCCTTAGATTAGGTGAAATTCAAAATGTATTTTGAAAACATTCTCAGACATGCAGTTTGATTTTTGTGTGGTGCCAGGAGTTGGACTCACTGATCCCTGCGGGCACTTTCCAACTCAGATTTCAACTCACTCTATGGTTCTATGATCTATATTAACTATTTGAATTGGATCCTAAAAGGTCAAACATTAGAGACACATTATCAGAATTAAGTAAAAATGGTATATACTTGGACAACTATAACTAAACTTAATATCTGATGAAAGAAAAGAAGAGAAAATATTTTACCAAAAAAAAAGAAAGAAAAAAAATGGGCTGTAAGCTGGTGAGTGGATATTTACATGAGTAAGCAGAGATTTCTGGGCTGGGGTTCATCTCAGCTGAATTTGGGAGGAATAGGAAGGCTACTTCTGTTCCTGCACACTGAGACACCCATGTGTAGAGGTCTATATTTGAGCAAGATTTAAAGGAGCTTATTGTATTCAGTGACAGCTTAGTGGCTGAACACTGGAAGAGAAGATTTGGGTCTCATTTCTCTGGAGTTCTCACACTAGATTAGAGAACACACAAGATGCTTTTCCAACACACCTTCATGAAAGGGCCCTTGTAAAGTTTGCCCGAGAAACTGAAACATTATAGAGGAACAGAAACACTCTGATAGAAAAGAACAGGCTCCTTTGAAACGTCCCTTTTTGTTGAAGAAAGAATCTTCTACTTTTCTTTTTTTCTTTCTCTCTCTCTTTTTTTTTTTTTTTTTTTTTTTTTACCCTTATTCTATCACAACTTCAACTATTATGGCAGGGGAAGCAGAGAAAATTTTAATAGCAATTTCAATCTCTTAGTCAATACAAGGTTAACTTCAGTTCTACTTCCTCCTTTGGGGGTCATATTTTCAAGAAAGAAATTAAGTTTGTTGCATTAGTGAGAGAAGGAAGTCATAAAAAATTTGGGAAGGGCTTTATCTCATGTTGAGCAGCACTGAACTGTAAATAGGATTCTTTTGCTTCCTTAGTGTAAGTAATAACCCCTTAAGAAAAAAATCTTACTGGCTGCTTTTTTATTTTTCTTACCAATTTCTTGTTTAATCAGCTTAAAGATTAGACTGATTTGCAGACTGAATTAGTGCAAAAGAAACAAACAAACAAAAAATCCAACTCTGTACTTTCTTTTGCATATATCCAACACCACTGAAGAAAGATTTTAGCATTTTTACCATCTATGGACTATTTTTACTAAAAATTTGTTGTTGTTGTTGTTGTTGTTTAAAAAAAAAAAAAAAGTATCACACTGAAAGCTTGTCTCCTAATGTTTCTTGACAGCTGCATATAAACAGAGGTCTGGGGACACTGAAACAATGACTAGAAAATCTTCTTGAGTTTGTAAAAACTTGAGGAATTGTATGTTGGGAAGCATTTTAAAGACAGTGAGGATGACACTAAAATTCTCAGTAGAAAGGCTTCTTAAAAATTACATTTATATTCACAGCCATGTTTCCTGCTTGAACAAAACATGGCTACAATGGCTGAAACTATAAAAGGAAACAAGGTAAGATCTCAATTTGTTGGATACTTTACATTTTTTGTTGGTGGTGGTGGTAGGGGTTGGTTCTTTGCCTAGATTCTCCACTGTCTACATGCTGCCTAGTTTTTCGCAAACAGCTGAAGGTAAAGCTCTCAGTTTTCACCTTCTGTTCTGAAACTGTTATTTGTGACATTTATTTATAAATATGACGGTAGAGGTCAGAATCTCAAACAGATAAAGCATTGATACAAAATATCTCTTGCATTCCTTTATTTACTTGTAAGATTTTTAAAACAGCTTGCAAGTTTTATACAAGATAATATTTTTCCTTCCAAGATGGCCTGCAGTTCAATCCATGTGTAGTACCTGAAAACTTTTAAAAATGGATAGTGAGACTATCAACTGAAGAATGAAAATGAAAGATAGAGTTTCCACATTGCTTTAGGAAAATAATTTGAACTAGAACCAGAGAAACCCCACCTGCAATAGCAATCAAATGTAAAGAAGAATTTTTAGTAATTTCTTTACTAAAATGTTTAGAGTTATCTGTCCTGGGCTTTTTTTTCCCATTGACCAGTTTTATCTGATAGTCAGTACTGTGCAGTCTGTTCCTCAGATCCGTTAACAAGATGGGACCAAAGGTTTGTCAGTGTGACAGTGACTAGCAGTGGATATTTAATGGTGAGTATAACGGTAAAGAAAATACATAATCTTGACCCTCATAGTTTCTTGACCCTTCATAGTCAGTAAGCTGACTCAGTTTTTGGTAGCCTTAGATAAAAGAACTCCCTTTTTTGTTTGTTTGTTTGTTTTGTAAATTCATGTTCTTTCACAATTCCCAATACCCAGTTTGAATGAGTTAAAAAAAAAAAAAAAAAACACATTAAAACCTGTGGTGTAAGAAAAATCACTTTTTATATATATATAGTTTTTAATGTGTTTGCCAACATGTTTTCTGGGGGTATGTTCCTTCTTGTTCTGGTATTATGAATGCAGTAAATAAGTTTGTTTTTTTTTTGTCTTTTTTTTCTTTTTTCCTTACTCTCTTTCTCAACCTCCCATCTCTCCCTGCCCAGAATGTCCATGTATACTGACCAGAAATGGGCCATTATTTAGATGACTTCTGAAATGCTTTTTTTTCTTGTATTCTGTAAAAAATGAAAATGGGAAAATGTACCGAGAGTTTCCAATAAATTAAGAAGTGGCTAAAACAATAGATAGCCTTCTCAGTGGTCATTAGCCATTATTTCTTTCTGGTCATTAGCATGGGAGAGCTGACTGTGCATGAATTCATACAGAAGAATTAATGGGCCACATCTGAAAAGATAATAGCTGAGCTATTAAAGCCAAAAAAGAACCTAAGGGAGGATCAGGGAATGCTGAAGAAAGATTAGATACAAAAATACTGCACCAGGGATTTTGTATATAAATATATATTCATATCAGTGTTACATACAACGTGGTTGGAAGTATCTCCTTCTATTAGCTCACTCCGTTTCAGAATTTCAGAGCATTTGCGCTTGTAGAAAGCACACTAGCATCACGCTAGTCAAATGTAAGGAGGAGGAGGTCACTACTGGGAATAAATAAATAAATAAAGTAGAATTCTCAGACTTTTATACTAAACCTTCCAATGCTCAAGCTAGCATGTTTTCACTTATCTGAAAAAGTGAATCAGGTGTCCAATAAGCAGGTTGTTTGTTTGTTTGTTTAAGTTAGGAAAAAGAAAAAAAAAAAAAAAGATGCACAGTCAGGAAGACTGTTTATATAACCAACTCTTAAAGTAAAATTATACAAGTAACTATCCACTAGGTCAACTGGTTGCTTTCTCTTTCCTACAGTAGCTTTCATTCACTATTTTAAGTTTTTAAGTGTTAAAGTCTTGCTGGTCACAAAAGACCAACTGAAGCTGAACTGACCTTTTTTTTTTTTTTTTTTTTTTGTGTGTGTGTGTCTGTATGCTCTTCCCTCATTGTCTTTTAAGCTTGCTGACATCTAGCACATTTAATGTTTGACTGTAGAAGCTGTGCCTTGCTTTGCTGTCTCACCATAACTGAGGTTTTGTGCTAGTACTTTCCTCTAGCTGCTCCCCTCTCTAATAGGTGTTTTAGGTAACTTAAGAGCTTTGCACAGTGTTTTTGCACAGTATTTGAAACTAAACACAGATGATCTATTACTTCGCCTCTTGCCCCAGCTCTCAAGGGACACCCTGAAAAAAGACCACCTTCTTTTATCTCTGGTACTACACACACACTTTATATAAAAAACTTCACTTTTTTTTTTTTTTTTTTTTCCCTAAGCTGTAGAATTTGCCCTTTGTGCTGGAAAAAAAAAAAAAAAAATAAGGTCAATGGTAACTGTTCCTCCTGGATGCATTTTGTAGTGGACTTGGTTTGGACTATAGTTAAAAATGTTCTCTGCTTTATAACATAACTGTTCCATGATTGGTTCTTTTCTGTTTGCCTGTTTTGTTTTTGTTGTTGTCATTTTGTTTGTTTGTTTTAAGAAATAGTTGTCAAAAATAATAATGCAACATGCGAAAAATAAGTTTTGAGTGTACCCTTTTCTTTTCTATTTATTTACCTGTT
This sequence comes from Anas platyrhynchos, assembly GCF_047663525.1. Classification (NCBI taxonomy): domain Eukaryota; kingdom Metazoa; phylum Chordata; class Aves; order Anseriformes; family Anatidae; genus Anas; species Anas platyrhynchos. The sequence goes on from NC_092588.1 coordinate 6,689,057, forward strand.
TCTCCACTATCTGTTCCCAGAGCTTCCCTTCTCAAGTGTTCTCCCTTCCTGAGCAGCTCTTGAGAGGAAGAAATATGAAGAGAGGTATCATGAGAGGTAGCCCTTTGCAATCGGGTTTACTTGGACAAGAGAGTCAGATGGGAATACTTGGTGAAGTAGATCAGAATTTGCAATCCATTTTGTGCCTTAAAAATGTTAAGGAGAGTTGAAATATCTGCCCAAGATACCAAGTTCCAAGAAAGCATACAGACCGTATGGCAGTGAGGGTGTGATGTGAGAATCTGAACACAGGAGACATTACTGATTTGTTAAGGTAGGCATGTTGATAGTTAAATCAACATAGTTTTTCCTTCAGACCAAGGTAAAAAGGAAGGAAACTATTTACCTATCAAAACAGTAGGCAAATATTCTTAGCATCTCACATGGTTTTCTATGGTCAAAACCAAACACTTCCAGAGGAAATTTTTTCTGTCCTAAAATGGGCCCACAGAATGAGATAAATCAAATTCCAGAAGAGCAGAAGAGCTGACTTTTATCTCTGACTTCAGAATAACCTTTTTTTTTTTTTTTTTTTTTTTTTTGTGGCTGTATGCTTCCCTCATTGCCTTTTAAGCTTGTTGACATCTAGCACTATGTCAAATGCCTCAGGGTGTGTCCTGTTCTTCTAACAGGAGATTGTTGAGTGGCCTACAGGACTGATGGAAGACCTCTGCTCTTCTGGACAAGCAGAGAAGTGTACTCAAATGCTTATAGGTACTTGTACATGTGTATATTGTTTGATATTTTATAATATGTTAGACAAATGCCACCCTAGCTGCATCATTACAGATGGATAAAAATACAAGTATTCAAGAATACTACGTTTTACATGACAGCATATATAAATGCAGTATGAGATTCAGTATTATAATAATGGAATTTTCTATTCAATATAAATACAATTTTATTTCAGATCTGTTTATATTTTCATTTATTCATATGCATGTGAATGCAGAAATGGAGTAGATTTTTATTTATGTTTTTAATTATACTCACTTTACATTTTGAGAAGTGGAGAATTACTGAACACTATGCTCTGAGAGTCTGACCTAAGTATAAACTGCCTGAGCTTATTTTATGTAAATAGCTGTTTAATCCTCTATGACTGACCTTTGTCTCATTCGGTAAAAAAGAAATAAATAATAAAACCAAAGAAACACATTTAGACAGATAAGAAAAGTTATACACTCACTTAAATTCTTCCCTGAAATGAGATTAGCCCATGGTTATGCATTTTATTGGTTCTTAGGCTACTAAAATGGTTTTTAACTCATAGTCATTGGTGTTTATTTTTCATATGTATTTGGATTTTACCAATAACTCAGCAGAAAGAAAGAAAAAAAAAAAAGAAAAAAAAAAAAAGCATTACAACCATCATGGAAACTACTTTATGTGGTATGGTATGGAAAAAAATATAAATAAAAATCTTGTAAGCCTTGTACAGAGGAAAGAATTAATAAAGGCCAGTAGGACAAAGACAACACTAAAATACCTCCACAAGGTTACAGGCTGTTTTTTAATTCGAAATGGGGGAATGGCCTGGGGAGGAGAGGCATAAGACTGCAAAGTTTTCTAGCTTTTATTTTTTTAACTGGCCATAAAAATGGAAAATATTTTTAGGAATCTTTATAACTTACTTTACTGAACTCACTGAACTTCTCATTAACATTTTCTACATGACATAGACTATGACAAGTTATAACAGCAAGTGAAGATCTAGAAATAAATGTTCCCTGTTCTTTGTCTTTGCAAATGCATCCTGCTGTGCTGTGGAGTTTGCTCTGTCCCAGCTTTGCAAAATGTAAGCAGTATGCTGCCTTCAGTCATTTACTATTTGTCTGAAAGCTACAGAAAGTGACAGAGTCTTGTTATATGACCTACAGATTTTCAAGCACTCAGCACCCTATGTTCCAAGTACAGACTTTTACATAGTTTTTACATAGTAAATGGGTGTGATCTACAAACATATCATGAATATGTGTACAATGGAAAGTTATCTTTTCAGGGCAAATTTAAAAAAATTATTAGAAAATAAATTTGGGGGCTTGCTGACAGATATAAATTGGAGAGAAATATTTCCAACAACAACAACAACAACAAAGTAGCTCTATGTAGAGTTGTACATGTTCCCCATAGACTCATTAGTGTCAGTTGGAGTGATCACTAGATAGGTTATATCTCCCACAGCCCCCATTTTTTCCTTGTCTGTGGTTTTGAACATGGCAGTTGTTGTACAGCAAGTTTTCTAACAGTGATACATAGTATGAAATATACTTTACTTAAGATCACGGCCTATTAAAAGTACAGGTATAAGGAATGAAGAGGTCAAAGATATTTCACAACTTCCTTTTGAAGATAAGTCATTCCTTTATTTTAGTGTTTTGTGAATAAAAATAAAAATAAAAATAATAATAATAATAATAATAATAATAATAATAATAAAGTCATTTCCAAGAGAAAGAAAAATGCTTTAGAGATTTCTACTCTGTAACTAACTTTCTTGCTCCATAATTATGTTGTTCAGTGCAGATGAAAACCATATCCATAAACTCTGTATGCCTACAGAAAACTTGGAATTAGCTGTGCAACTGAAGTCCAGAAATCTCAGCCCATGCCCCCACTGACTATTGTTTCTCCCACCTGCCTGTATACATTTCTTGTCACTTGACAAAAATTGTACACTTAGCTAGACAGGACCCCTGAGCATCTAGGCACACCTAGGGCATCTAGAATTGCAGGGGACTGCTGGATGCTTCTGGATGCTACTATAAGTGGAAACACACAAAATAATTTACCAAGTTTTGAAATGTGTACAGCCAAACATATCTGTCCCAATGGCATCCTACAATTAATTCAGGTACTCCCCTCAGTGTGTTCAGAGTTGCTCTGATAAGAGGTGCTACATAAGACCTAAGCATTATTCATTTATCAGTCATGCTACCTCCATTTATTTTACATGGAGAGAAAACAGATTGTGAAAACCTGATTTTCTATGCTTAGCATTGCTCACTCAGTACTTTAGGCAGCTTTTACATTTCCCTGAATTTATTTCTAGGCACAACAAAATTGTTACTTAGGAAGAGATCAATGGACTAGCTGGAACAAGTCTCCATCTGTAATCGTTGTCAGTGAAGCTGCTTCAGAAGAGTCCAAAATTATTATAGTGAATCTGATTCTGTTGTATGATACCTTACAGGACAATTTTGTCTAACCTCAGTGTGTCACGCTATGCCTTAAAAATGAGATTTGATAGCTCTCATAGTTGTACTCTTGCTGTTGTAATACCACTGCTATTTGTGATTATTGCATGTTCCAACTCTATTTTTAAATCTACAAAGCTACCCAGTGGTATTGACACAACACCTTCCTGTAGCAATGAATTATACTAGTGAGTTATCCAGTTTTCAATGAAAAACATTATTCTTTGAGCAATTTAAAAAGAAGAATATGGCTTTGAATTGAATTACATGCTTCTCCCTGAAACTTGGTTTGTTTATTTTTAGTAAGTACAAGGGAGAATCTCAGTGTGTCTTTTCTGTAACATCCTTTATGTACATTCTTCTGCAAGAGCCTCCTGACTCTAAGATCACTGAGCTTCTCACACACTGCCCTGCTAATGCTGGGAAACTCAGCAGCAGGGAGTTCCTTTGATCTTGAGCACAACTTTCTAATTGCCTTAAACTACTGTACTGCAGAACAGTTGAATGAAGACTCACTGGAGGAAGTGGATTGCAATGCCAAACTCATTTTATCCAAACCAGATGTGAAATTGGGTCCCCTGGGCTGCAGCTCAAATGCATTGGCTTGTTCTTAAGGGAATCCAATGCATTTCAGCCACATGGAATATTCTTCAAAGCCATCATTTTAATATACACTGGATTTTCTCATGATACTTCTTGATGTTGACTTCAGTAAGGCCACTCCACCAGAGAGACACAGTACCCAAATACTTGCTTTCTAAGGTCCCATGGCAAACACATTTTATCTGTCCTTTAAGTAACCTATTGTGTATTTCCTGGTAAGCATACCTTATGTTCCGCATAGCTTGGCACATGCTAAACCTTGCACCCCTCACCAGCCCTTACCACTATATCTTTTATTTCCCCATACTCCCTTACATGTGACAGACAGAGAGGCCGTTGCTGTTACAGTTCATCTGTCTAAAGATGTATTGCTTGAGTGTCTCATCAAGCAAAATCACTTTAGCAGCATAACACAGCAATATATTATCAGAGGAATGGTATTTTGATGATGTATTGCTGTGATACATCAGAGAAATGCAAAATGGCACAAAGGCTATATATATGGTCACCCTTATGAATGTAAAGTAAGAGGCACGTGTCTTCAGCTGGAAAAATGTGGTGGTCTCAGCTGCTTTTATCAAGACTAACAAAGTGTCTTTTTATGGATGTATGCATCCATACAGAGACATTCCCTTTTTTTCTGTCCCTCTACCCAATCACCTTTGTGTGTTATATTATTTGTGTGTTATATTCATGACAATTATTCCAGAGTCTAGGTTTTCCCTACTAAAACTCAGAGCAACCTGTTTGTGAGATTATAGTAATTCCTTTGGCAACAGATATCAAAGATGCAAAGACAAGGGGACACATTCATCTGGTAATTGCACAGCTAAGCACTGTGGATTTCTGCTTGATGGATACTAGCCTGTACATGCTGAAAACTGAAATGATATGGATACCTGACCTGCTTTACTAAAATCAAAGGAAGAGTCTGTCTGCCTCCTTGTTGCATGTCAGGTCTAGCTTGTTGCTTCCAGGGAAAAGCAGAGGAGTTAGTTGTTTCCTGCATAGAGCAGGGACTGTCTGTCTCTGCCAGAGACCTCATTTCTCCATCATTGTCCCTCTGTGGTCTCCCCTTGGGTGCTCCACCTCACCTTCCTCAGACTCTTCTCTTTGTCACTTCTAATCCCACAGCATACATGGTACCATGCTCACCTTCAACAGAGCTACATCTAATTAAACCTCCACTTCCCAAAGAGATAAGGTGTTCTGTGCAACTCCCTGGAACACCAGAGGACCAGGTTAGTCACTCAAGGTGTCCTCTTCAGTTCTGTGTTCACCTGGCTACAAGCAGAAAGACAGGAAGAGTTTCCTGTAACTGCAAATCAAGCCTTTGGACTTAACGCCACTGACATTCATGCTTGAAGATAAAAATAAATAAATAAGGTAATTGTCAATGTTGATCTCTAATGCACAGTGTTTTTCATTCTTTCTTCTTTCCTGTATGATTATGGAGTTTGGCTGTGGGACAGTTTCTTTATTGAAAATGACAAAAATCACTGAAGGAAGCAACAAGCATAAGCTCCTCTTCTACTGATAGATTGTAGATCTCTCTTTTCTACAGGTAATTTTGGCACCCAGAATGCTATACTGCACCCCTTTCTTAGCACAGAATAACACTTTAGATGAAACAGGAGGCATGAATCATTGCATTATAAAAATAGTCTCCTCGCCAAAAAGTCCTCACTAAGTAGGTTTCCTTGTAGTCAGATTGCAAAGCAGGAGGAAAAAGCATTCTGACTCACAGAGTGGAACCAAAATCAGCCCTGTTTTTCTACTAATATTTGAAAGTCTTTATCCGATTATTCCCTACTGCTCTTCTGTGATTTATCAGAAATGATCTCTCTGTCACTTTGCCCTTACAATACCTGCTTTGAGTTACCTTTACATGATGTAAATCCAATATATTCCTACTGAAGTGAGTGGAGATACACTGAAGTAAAACTAAGGGGAGATAAGAACTAGACCTACCACTGGTTCACTCCAGGTAATTTTAGAAAGGTTCCAATGACTGAAAATATTCTACCTCATTTATGCATAGATGGTTATTCAAAGCTTATTACAGGATAACTGTCGAATCTGTTTAACCAGCTTCTATGACATCAGAAGGTACACTTTGATGTACTTCTTTCTTTGATGTTCAAAAAGATGACCTTTACCATCTTATAAGACACCATGACTAGGTTTCAACAAGCTTTATATTCTTGCAAAATTCTAGAGCTGATAGCCTTTCAATTGGGCACCTTTCCTGGACATTAAAAAATAATTACTTTTGCACTGCTTACACAATCAGTTGTGAATTATAATAGCATAAAAGCAAACACAGTATCAGGCAATCTGCTGTTTTCAGAGCTCTGTCTCTATTCACATTTGTGAAAATCCCAGCACATCTTCCAAGGCCTGTTGAATCAGATCTTCTGCTGATGTAAACTCTATTGACTTCAATGGGGCTACGCCAATATACACTAGCAGTGCATCCTCCATCATGTCTACATCTATAATTAATTACAACTACTGCTTTTTCACTCTCATATATTGCTTTTCCAGCACTTCAGGTCAAGAGAATACCCTGTTTTTAATGTATTACAAGTAATAAACTAGCAAGTGAAAAAAAAAAAAAAAAAGTACTTCCAAAACAATGAGAGAAGATTATAATCAACTAGTGGATTATGAAGATGTTTGAATCCATCATTTGAGATGCTAGCAAAACAGCAAGTTCAAGAGATGAGTACATTTCATGCAGTTTAAGTATTCTGCTATCATGAATCACCAAGTTTAAATATTACAGCTCAAAGCCCTTTTTAGCCTATTCCTGAGACATATTCATCATTTTTTAAGTGCAGTTTTTCATTTCTTATGGAATGGATTAGCCTGGAAAAAGATCTCTCCCTTCTAATTATAGGTATCCATCTAAAAGCAAATAGCAGGAAAAAAATGTTGGTTATCTGTTAACAAGTTCCTCTTAGAAGGTTACATTTGCTTAAAGATAGATCTGTTTATCTAGTGTATACTTTCCTTTTCTCTGGCAGAGAAAAATCAATTTGGAACAAATTGTAGCTGATAAGCTTTAGAGCAGCATCACCACGAACATTTGCTGGGAGAGGTTATTACAGTAAGGTACCCAGCTGAATTTGGGCGGGTGCAACAGCTGCACCTCCAGAAACTGAACACCCAGCTAGTCCACTCCCCTCACACTCTAGGCAACAATTAATTTCATTGTCAGAGGAGGGCCAGTGGTATTTCCACACTGGAGTCCCCATTAGTCTTCATAAAAGGAAGAGCAAATGTGTGGGATGGTGTCTCCAGATGGGTTGCCCAATGAGCACGCCATCTGCTCCCTTGAAGCTCTACTTCGCTACCCTGGACTTCAGACCACCTCAGAAACACCAGGCAGGAGTAACAAGAAACATAAGTCAGACTTTGAATTCGCTCTTTGTTCCCAAAATGTCATTAATGGCCATTGTAATTCAAGCAACTATATCTGTATTTTTGATTTATTTATACTTAACGTAATATTGCATTACCTGTCAAGAGGGCAACATAATACTTCATCGTAAATGGATCGGCAAGAAAAATGTTTTTACAATGTCATGAATTGTTGATGGCTTCCTTTGCCAAAGCTGACATCTGGAAGTTTAATATAGCAGTATGTTACCAACAGTGTTTGCACTCCATAATGACCTTTTTTCAATTCTAGAACCAGTAGGCCATACTAAGATCAGCCACATCATAGTGCCCAAGGGAAAAATCCTAATTTGAAGAGAAAGCAATGAATTTAACGTGGCTGTAGTTGCCTGTGCAAAGATCCCTGTTACTCTATTTTACATTTTAAGTGTTTGGATGATGTCCTCTTGGTTGGCAGAAATAGCAAAATCACAGAGGAAGATGCATTGTCCAAATATATATCATCCAAATATACACTGATGAGGTAAATATGTTGGTATCCAATAGCACATACTGCTCTGGAGTGGATAGGTGAAAATACTGAGATGCATACACAATGTGAGTGAACATGTGCAAATTCTCAGATAAACAAAAGACTGCCTATATCAAGAGATAAACTATAAAGAGGATCAAAGCATAAGGAGTGAATTTCATCAGCTGTTACTGAAGAAAATCAGTTTCTAAAAACAATATATAGAACTGGATAACAGCATCCAGCAATCTGATCAGATTCTAACTGTGTATAGAATTCATCTGAATTAGAATCTGTTTTTACAGAATATCTTCCTATCTATACTTGACTCAGCTCTGGTTTCCTCTATAATCAAAGGAGACCAAGTCATCTTGACTAGTGGGTGCCAATTTAGCACTAGAATTGCTACCCTAATTTGTACTAAGAATTGAGAACTGGCTACAGAGACTAAAAAACATGTTCCAAGTTACAGAGTTTTCACATAGTTCAGTGTAGATTTGAACTCCCACCTTTCTGAAGTCTAATACAGCACCTGTTGACAAGGCTAGCTTGCCAGTCAAGGAAGAGTTGTCTGCTTGCTAAAGCATTGGATACTGAACACAACAGAATGAAATATCCTTTCTAAGCAAATAGATATTCTTATATTCCCAATGGCTTCCAAACATTTCTGTGTATCCACTGGAATTTAACTTTTAAGAAAACAAGGCAGAAGAAATATTTTTTCTTTGCATTGCTTTTTCTTCTAAAATATGTTAAAAATAATAATAATAATAATAAAAAAAAGATTTCTGACAGCTATAAAAAAAAAAAAAAAAGATTTTCTGACATCCTAGTTTGTCTTAAAAGATCACTTCATCCCTGAGCCAGGAGAAATAAATGCATAAACCCTTTCATAGCGAGATATGCTAGAGATTAAAGAAATTACTATCTTTCATAATTCAAATATAACAGGGGTGAAAAATAATCAGTTATTATCTAGAGCAAAGAAAGTAATTTATGCTCACACATAAATACTTAATCATTAAACCATGTGATGTTGCCCATATTAATACAGACAAAATAAATCAGTCTTCAAATCTACTGCATCCCTTAGCATAAAAGAAAAATAAATCAGCAGTTTGCCATTGTAAAAAAAATATCTTCTGTAGAAATATTACAAAGTGACTTACCCCCCAGAATAGCACAGGAACAATATTAGACAGGAGAGTCAGTTTGATTACCACAAGGCAAATTAATTGTAAGAGTTTTCCCAATACCCACTTGTCTGCCACAACAATAGGACAGAAGGTCACACTTCTTTGTCTGGGGAGAGGAAGGGATTGGTTTTGGTTTGGATCTCTTTTACAAAACAAAATGTCCTGGAGCTAGTATGACAAAACATTATTTTCTGAGGTCTCACAGTCCTATTCAGTGCTATTGTTCATGAGGTAACTCAGCAGCATCAATCAGAGTAAAGGGCCTCCAGGGGTCTTAAAGACAAAACCAGCCAAAACATGCTTTATGCTGGCACACACTGGCAAATGTGAAGGCTGTTTCAGGAAATAGCATTGTTCAGAAATGTGCTATAATTAAGCAAACTATTAGATAATTATTAAAGATGATAGCTGCCTTATATGCTAGTAGACAGCCTCAATGGATCACAGAATCATAGAATCCCACACAAGAGATGAATGTGAATGGTGCTCTTTTTATTTGTTTGTTTGTTTCAAAAATACATGTTCATAGTATTCCCCATTACTGGATTGGGAGATCAGGAATCCACTGGAAAAGAGATTTTATAGGATTGTCCTGCTTTGTCCCTCAGCTGTGAGTCATGCATCAGGAAAAATAATGCCTTGGAAACATTATTCTTGACATGTTTCTGTACCTGAATGAAATAATATCTTGGTACCTACAGTTCATGCTCCCAAGTAGTCAGAATAATTGTTACATATTCTTGCTGCATTTGTTCTTTAATTTGGACTTTAGGCTGCCAGGGACAGGCTGCAAGCTTCCCAGATACCTCTTCCAGATACAGACTGTGAATCTACATGCATGCTTTAGCTATTTATTTATACAGAGTCTATTACAGCCTGTGGCAAATACAATCTTTTTTTTTTTTTTTTTTTCCCTCTGTGTTCTATGCCAGATGTAGTCCAAACAGACTGGCAAATATAACTTCAGTGATTGTGAATGTCTAATAATTAGTTTAAATCACATAAGATACTTCTAATTTTCAGACAACCTGATATAGCCATTATTAGCGTTGGCTCCCGATTATGATGGTACACAGATAGACACACACAAACTGGAATATTGTGTAAAACTTAAATAAACTGCATGTATTTAAAAAACAAATACATAATGTTAACCTTAGTGGAAGAAGATGGACTGATGTCAAGAAAGTGAAGAGAGATATCACATTTATAGTGAAGTCTGTCTCATTTCCATTAACTCATGTGCTAATGTATCATTAACAGTGCAGAGCTTCCCTCTTATTATGTTAATATAACTTAATCATAATGAAGAGGGATGAAAGTTTATGGGAATGGGAAATGGGAAATACTTGACGCATTACTGTGCTCAGAAGCACAGATAGGAAACAGCTAATTTTGTGTCTTTTTAGTATTGTGGGTTTTTTTTGTGTGTGTGTGTTCGTAAAATACCTGCAACAGTGGTTCCTGGTCTGTGTAAACAAGAGCCTGACAGCACAAGATAATGACTGGAAGCTGGAGAAAGCCCAGTGAGGAAGATTCAGACTGGACATAAGGAACCAACACTGTCTTTACCTAAGCTCCGTTTCACTGAACAATCCGATGCAGCAGGAAGGAAAGTTTTTAAATTTAATAATTTTTATACAAAAAAAAAGAAAAGATAGCAGAGATGAAGTCTACAAAATGTTCCAGATTGATTAAAGAACCTGTGAGCTTTCATGTCAAATATTTCCTCTAGTAAAAATTTCCTTTGAGAGTAGACTATAAAAAATATTAGGAAAATCTTAAATCTTAAAGATTTTCCTAATCAGAAGAACACTTCCATATTGATAAGATCCAAAACACTGTCCATATACAGTTGTGTATGTATTTGAAGTTATTGGCAATTGTACCATATTATCTATGTTACACTTGCACTGCATAAAAACAATGCTTTTGGAGTATTTTGATAGTCTGCAGCAAGACTAATGTGTTCACAGAGCACAATGGAGCAGAATTTTTTTGAGGTCATTTCTGGTTTAAGCATTTTTCATGTTACTTATAAAAATGAAACAAACTATCAAAAAAAAACACAGCCTACTGCAAGCATAAAAAAATCACAACGAATTTACTGCATGAGGCTCGTGCTTGTTTACAGTATTGCAACTCAGCTTGCGATGCCTACATCAGCAAAGACAAAAGAGATACAGTTAGAAAACACAGAAGAAACAAAACCAAAGCATAGCACCAATAAAGAGTTCATACTGCAAATCATTTCAATATTTAGCCTCAGAATATTTGGGCCTTAAGTATTATTTTATGACATTCTATAGTTCATCATGATGAGACCAAAGGGACAGTTGGAAGGCAGTCTACTGTTGAAAAAGAAGTCTGTTACAATTTAACATCACAGAGTTTGTTCTTACTTATTTTATATCAGATTAGTTAGGAGCACTCCTATTAGTGTCTTTGGGGAATTTTACTGGAATCAAGCCAGAGACCTGCTTAAAGGAATTTGCTAACTTCAGAAGAACTCAGCAGATAACAAGGACTCAGGGGTGAGACCTTTGCCCTGTAAGAAACTGAAGAACATTTGGGATCAACTTTTTTTTTTTTTTTTTTCCATGCTTGGCAAAAATATGCCTGGGACACTCCATTATCAGGAGAGAAAAGAAGAGTGAGGTCTATATTCTCATACAAATGAATGTTTTGTTTTTCCTTAATCTGTCTCTTTCAACTTTGTTGAGATATATAAATATTCATGTTTATAATATTTATTATATTGCAACCTTTATAGAAATAATAATTTATTCACAGAATTTGTCTCCCTCTGTTCAACCCCTACATTTCCCCTTCAGTAATACATTTACTTTTCTTCACTGCAAACTTAAGGAATTACATCCAGATCTAAACAGAACATTACCTTTTAGGTCTCAGCAGAACCATGACCACTAAACCTTGCTTGGCCTCTGAAAAGGAAGACACTACAGTTTATTTTTCCTTGCACACCTGTAAGAATGTTTGGTGCAGTTAGTTGTGCACTGACAAAAATAGACAGTAACTAAAAAAAAGGGAAAATGCTTCCATTGGGAAGAATTTAATTTACAAAAATGTTGATTTTATTGAGAAAGTTTTTTTAAAAAATACAATTTCTGAATTTACAAAGAAAATACCTTACTGTACCTTCTTTGTTGTTGTTGTTGCTGTTCTTCTTCTAGAGATTGCAACTAAACATATACATTCTGAGTGTTTAAAACTGAGTGTTTCTTACAACTGTACCCTTTAACTTTGCTTAAAGCTTAAGAAATTACGAAAAATTACAACAGGAAAAAGGAAACCGTGCTACAAAACCCTATTTTAAGGATCCCATGAGAGGCATCCACTATTTGTGACTACAAAAGATTGTCCATGAGACAACACTCAGTACTTTCTCTCTTATGTAAACACTCTGTTGTCACAATTTTGAAGAAAAAAAAAAAAAAAAAAAGAAAGAAAGAAAGAGAAAGAAACCTTGAAAATGGGAAAGTCTCTCATATTAACCCATTGCTCAGATACAACTCTTTGAAAACAAATGTTTTCAATCAATTAAGATGAGTAAAACAAGGCTTGCTTCTTTGATTGGGTAGAAGAAGAGATGGAGAGGGAACAGGCAGAGCCCTCTGAGAAAAGCTGCTGTGACAAGAACCTCCCAGAAATGGAGCCAGGCTGACAGAAAACCTGCTTGGGTCTGCAGAGCTGTTACTAAAGTCTTAGGTACCGATGTATCCTCAAGTGCCCTGAATTCCAAGGGTGTTGCAGAGTTAGACTAAGACTACAGTGTTTTTGTTTGCTTTTAATAAGAAATTATAAAAGTTCCTGCAGAATCCCAAAATACAGGAGGCATGCTGTGGAATAAAGTAATTCTTTCCACCTTTTCATCCACTTTTGTCTCAAAAGAAATAAAGCCACTGAATAACTCACATAAGTAATTTTTTTTTCCATTAAATACCCCTGGCAAATTCAGTGTCCTAGAGGTTATGTCTGTAGGAATATATCCAGAAGAAAAATGGTCTTCTTATGTGTGCATCCTGTGAAACTAATTATCACCATGAAACCTTGGGTTGATACATTTTTCAGGTAATACTGAAGACTTTCCTACTAGCTAAGGAAATCTGACTGTGTGCAAGGCTGCTAGGATCTATACTGCAATTCTTGCCAGAATCATACTGACATCCCTCCCACAGTTTGCTCAGAGAGCAGATGAAATTTTTGTCACAAGCCACAACACCTGTCATAGCTTCCTACCTAAAAATAAAATTTGATCTTAGTATCTCACCTCTTTCTTTTCTATTCTGATTTATGCATCAGGGGATGGCACCAGTGATGCAGATCAATCAGCTGTTTCACTACAGCTTGCCAAAAAATCTGGTTCTTCACACAGATTTTCTAAAAAGGAGTAATATTCAGAGGTGAAATAACCTGGCTGGAGTCTCAGGCAGATAGCATTGCATATTACATAGTGAGTGGCAGGGAGATGCAAGAAATAGGCAGGAAAGGCTTAAGTGGGTGAATACTGAAGAGTGAGATAAATATCAAATCCCATGCAGTCACAGAAGGAGAAATTATATTAATCACAGAGACAAAATAAATGAATAAATAAAAAATAAAGAGGGAGAAAAAAAATCATGACTTTCCAAGACAATCATTTCCTATTCATGCAATGGCTTGAAGCTGTGACAGGGGAGGTTCAGGCTGGATGTTAGGAAAAGGTTCTTAAGCCAAAGGGTGGTCAGGCACTGGCACAGGCTCCTGAGGGAAGTGGTTGCAGAACCGAGCCTGCCGGAGTTCAAGAAGAATTTGAACAATGATCTCAGACATATTGTTCAATTTTAGGGTGGTACTGTGTGGAGCCAGGAGTTGAATTTGATGATCCTTGTGGGTACCTTCCAGGATATTCTATGACTCTGTGATTCTATCTTTTCACTGGCCATTTGTCCCCACTACAAACCTGGCACTCTGGTGTAATAAAAGAGGAATCTTAAACTGATAGAGCAAGGTGTTTTCATTTCTTGCCACCATGAAAAATTAACAGTCTTATAAACAACTGAGAAAGGAAAAGTTAAGCTTAACTATGGAACGTCTTCTCTATCTGTACAGTATAGACATCAGATTCTGATTAACTGTGATACAGAGCTAATCTTTTCAATTAATGGAAATGAGCTGCACTTTTATGTAGACTATTACCACAGGGCATTCAATGATATTTTTATTCACTACATTTGACCTTAAAAATGTTTTGTAGTCATCAAGGATACAATTTTTCACACAGTGGGGATGTAGGAACAGCTAATTAAGTGGTGTTTAATGACATTTGTTCCTTAAAGGAGGGCTGATTAAATGTAGCATGTAATTTTTTACCAAATCAAGCAATTCAGCCAATTTCCAAATGTGCTTAATAAGCTAGGCCTTAATAATTACACATCTTCTGTAGATGCACCACTGTCACAAGGGTTTGTGAGCTGGTAAATTTAAAGTTACTTATTTGTGAATCTTAATACTTTAGAATGCAGAATTCTGATTTCTTATTCCAAATGTATTTATTTTCAATAACAAAATAATTTATTTCAATGTTAGAGAGCCAAATGCACTGTAAAACAACAACAATAAAACACTTTTGAATAGTCACTGTGAAAGTTGACTCATATATTAGGAAAGCAGGAAACGTGGGAACAGTCAGCTTTTTTTCCATTGAAATATAAAACATACTCTTATCAAGTTTAGGAAAGTTGAATAACTGTTATTTCATTAAGAACATTTGAATTCAGATGCTTACCGTATTAAGTGTGCTAGCACGTATATTCTTTTCTTGTCCACATATTCTTTTCACCCACCATGGCTGTGTGCTTCTTAGGACACCAGGGAGTACCTACCCCTGCTTTGTAAACACATCACTCCACACACATCACTGTTTCTCCAGAAAAAAAAACACAGGTCTCCTGTAAGTTTTATATCATATATGAATGTGCATGCACACCTTTAGGGTTCCAAATAGTATCAGCACTCCTGTTCGGGCAGGAATAGCCTACAAGGCTATTACAGCATGATCTGAGTCATCCTCCTGGCTCTATTGACTGTAACAACTAAAGTTCAATTGATTGTATGTGAAGCAATCAAATCTAATATTTGACTGAAAACTTCAGCCAATGTCAGAATGTGCTTCACTGACTCCGAATAGTTATAGACGCACACATATTCTATGAAAGTAACAGCAACACACACATGTCCCCAGTAAAATGTTTGATTTAAGGATCTATGAATAATCAATTGTAGGGTAGTGTGTCTCCAGTTTGTCAAATGAAAAGTATCTGAAATCCTCTTAGTGCTTGATAGTTGCATATCAGGGATAATGATACATAAATAAACTACTTAGTATGTTCATAATCAAAATGTTATTGCTTTACAAAAATGTTAATTTCATTGTTGTAATTACAAGCACTCTAATCATACAGTAACAGCCATCAGGGGTCATCTCTCATTTTTATCCACCAGCCGGCAGTAACATTTCTGCCAAATGCACGAATGTATATGCAAGTGTTTTTTGAAAAGTGATGACATTTTCACTTACTTTCAAGACTCTTTCAAAAGTGTCATGGGTCTGCAGTGGAATGAAGAGCTCTGGTTGAGTGGCACAGATAAAGAGGAATCATAACAGGAGCCTAGTTATACTAGAAACATAGCTTAAAATCTTGTTTTAGCTCTCTTGTAGTGATGATAAGCAGCCATCAAGTAGAGTAACCTTGTAATGATAAACTGTAGAGATCTACATAATACTCACCACAGATTTATTTACTTGATGACCTATTTTTTGAAATGATAAAGCATTCCAGACCTCCCCTGGTCATTGAAAATGATGGTGTAATCACTGTTAATGTGTTTGGTGACAGCCAATAGCCATGATGCAGGATTTCCACCTGTCTGACACTGTATTATCACACCCTGATGCCTAGCAATTCTCTGGGCTATGCTTCACAGCCTGGTGATACCAAAAATAAGTATTTTCTGTCAGAAGTTTATTCCTTCAAGAAAAGAAAAAAAATGCTGAAAGTAAACAGATAAGCATATTTTAAGATCTCTCTAATGAGAGATATCAAATAGCAATAGTAATTTCCAGATAATATTTGAATTTCAATTATTTTCAACACAATAAAACCCACCTTGAATTCTCAATAGCTAATTAAAGACTATGCAAATTGAGTTAAATGTTGGTATTTTCTGATTTAACTGTCTAATGTCATTTCCAGATGTGTTTTGTTGGTGGTGGTTGATTAGTTGTTGTTTTGTTTTTTTTTTCTTTTGTTATTCACTATTCCAAATTTAAAGCAGTCCTCCACTTCCTTTTTCCCCTTTTTGAGAGATTCAGATTTTCAGCTTCATTTTTGTTCCGTGAGCCAGTTTTTTTCTCAAATGTCAATGGCAGAAAACCCAGTATCTGTAAAAATCATCAATGACATGAATTCACTCCTGCTTCATTATATAACAAAGTCTTTAGTTCCTTATAAACCGACAGACTTCCACAGTTTGAAACAAATAGCCAGACAACTGTTTTATTTTAATAAGAGCTTTGGTGGAATTAGACTCATTTTGGCTAATGAACTGGCTGACACTAAGGCCTAAGGTGTCAGTTCATCAGCAGAAGTGGCCAGTCAATACCATGTTTAGCATTTTTGAGAACTCATACATCAATGGCCATTGACTGCCAACAGCCAATAACAAGGACCTGCTCAATAGACATGCTGCACCTTGGTCTTCACAATTCTGCCTTATGAGTGACAAAAGAACAAATCAGAAATGTTCATACTATTGGCAGCTGCAAATTCCAACCATCCCAGTTCATTTCTCTTCTTATTCCTGATAGCAAATGCACCAGCCACACTTCCATCCTTGCTGACAGGTGACTTTTTATTACAGCTAATAGTTTAAGGAACAGATGAGAAAGAAAATTTTGGTCTCTTCAACACTGTTAAACTTCAACACTGTTAAACATCTTTTTCACCTTTTCATGCTCAATTTTGGAAACATTTTTGAAAGGTTTTCTTTAAAAACAAAACATTTCCTTATGTTTTTGTTCCTTCCTAACTTCACAATCTGGTGTATTTTTGTTTCTGTCTCAACTCGTTGCACAGCATGTTGGTAAAATAAGTGTTTTTTCTCTGGCTGGCAGTGGGATTTTTTGCTGTATCCATTAAGCAGCTACATATTTATAACCTTCAAATATATATCAGAGAAAGGGAAGTAGTGAGAGGAAAAGGGAAGGAGAGCTGTAAAATGACATGAGAAGACAGAGATGGGAGGGGGACCTTGTAGGTCAGCTAATCTCTTTTAAGGAAATATTGCTCTCACCAATATATTTTTCTCAAGATCTGTCTAGTCTCATCTCAAAATGTTTCAAGCAATACCTTTTCTATAGTGTTCCTTCTGTTCCATAGTGCCATAGTACTCATGGCTAGGAGCTAAGCCCTAATATACAAACTAATGTAGTCTCTCCAATTTGCAAAAACTTTTTTCGTGAACACTTGAATACTATGATACAATACATCTAATAGTTGAGTTTGATATGGTACATCTAACAGCTGAGTTCCTAGTGGGGAGAAATTCCCTGCATTACTATTTATTACTATTTTTCTTATTATTAATCATGTCGGCTTATTAGATTTTTTTTTTTTTTTGCCTTTGTTTGCTTAATCAATGTGATCAACACAATTGAATCAAAGCTACCAGCCATACCAAAATCACTTGGCATACTTATTTGTATCATTTTTGTAGGACTTGTATAATTTTGACTTTCAATTAAGGTTTTGGCTTAACGTTCCTTAAATTTGGCCAGGTATTTTTTGCCTCACTCTGATCAATGCATATGAGATTCAGTTCCTCACCTGTAAAATGGGAGCACTCTGTAAAATGAATGGAAGATATGTCTACAAGAGCCTACTTAAGTGGTTAATTCTCTAGAGATGAATTGAGAAGTAGTCAAGAAATAAGTACATGTTGGCAATAACCAAAAGTTGAAAAATATTCACAGGATGGGATTAGTTCTGATGTATTGTTTTATTTGATGAGACATACCCACTACTACTTGTAGAAAAAGTTTGTTTAATTCATAAACAAAACAGAACAATATCTGAATATCTTTCTTTTGAGTTTATTGCAGTCTTATCTAAATTTAATTTTCTTACAGTACAATAAACACTATCAAAACATTTCCTAAATTTTTCTGTTCCCATTCTTTAATGTAACTCAGGCTCAAAGTACAGGATTTCCACTTACTGTGTATGGAGCTCAGATTATTGCCTTCCAATATACCAGTATTCAGATTCACTTCTCATATTTTCTGGAAACTTTATTCAGCAAAGGACGCTCTTTGCCATAAGATAAAGCTTGGAGAAACTAGAACATCTCTCTTTCTGCTTCCCCTTCCCTCAAACTGAAGACATTTTCATTGATAAGAAAATTTCCCCATAGACAGGGAGAGGTGTAACATCCCTGGAACAGCTGAGATCTGGAATTGCCTCAGCAGTTTTCTTTTTCAACAGGTGGCCAAGCAGGATAACTTGACTTAATGATGCTGTTTCAGCACTAACTTCTTTGGCAGTCATCAGAAACATTTTCAAGATAGGAAACAGGTGTTCCAACACGCTTCGCTGGGCAGAATGAAGAACAATTCCCTCCCTGGTGTCATTGTACATGATGTATTCAATGATTGCTACTTTCCGATCAAGAATACATTCACTCATGTAGTAGAGAGCAATCCATCTGGTTTTGTAGTCTGGAATGAGTTGTTGAAATAGAAAGTCATTACTTCTTTGGTGGGGAGGAAAGGAATAGTGTCTGGAAATAAGTCTGGCTGAACATGTTTTGCTTAATTTTAAAACCAGCTGAACACTGGAAATGTGGCTGACTAGAATATTTGTGGAATTGCTTTTATCATATAGGGTAAGCATATGTAGATGGGAAAGAAGAAGTTGTTGAAAGATGAAAGGAAAACAAGTCCTAATTAAAGGGGGAAAAAGATAATCCATGAATTAAATTCTTGTTCATTGAATTTTATTGTTCCAGAGGCAATTAAGTTCTGATGACTAATGCCAGGTGACAATTTAGCTGCGCAGATATAAAGACCGTTTGTAGCAAAGTACTTTCAAGCTCCTCTTGCTGTTAATGCAGCACTCTCACAGAACAGTATGCATTACCTTTACGTAATTGGAAATACACAATTTCATCTTCCAAATACAGAAAAAAGGTTTCAACATTTTAGCTACTGTCTTATGACAACTGTTGGCAAATGCTGCCCTCCCCTAGGGTGACCACAGTGTACAATCTAACACCTGCATTACCTAGAAAAGCTCAAAATTGGCTTTTGATGAGGAGAAGGGAGATTGATTTTGTAATGAATAGCATTTAGCACAATGCCATGGTGATGGTCATAGGAAAAGGCCCAGAATTTAACTAATTTTTGTACCTAACAAAAAAGAAAATATATTTCAAGTACATTAACTTTTAACTTCTATGGAACAGGCCTAAGTTTAACTGTATTTTGTTCTTTTTCTAATAAATGTCTAGAAGTGACCATTTACTTATTTTGCTCAAGAATTATAGTAGAAAGAATTATAGTAGAAAGAATTATAGTAGAAAAATAAGTACTCCACCACTGTGAATTCAACCCAAATGGTAACAGGTCATATGTCAATATGATTCTAATGTGCTCTATAAAATATCTTCACGCCTCTATGAAATGTACTTTTTATACAGTAAATCTGGTATCTCAGACCTAAAATCTCATTTTGCTTTCTGCTTATCCATTGTTTTCTTTTGTGCATATGGATAAAGTCATACAGAAACTATTGAGTTACATCCAACAGAAGGAGAAAAAATACAAATTAAAGCAATAAAAAATTACAAAAACTCACTAAAATAGTATTTTAATCACTGCAGAAAACATTATTAAGCCTGTATGAATATTCTGAGTGAAATGATTTAAGAGGACACAGACCAGTTTTGAATTTAATAGTTCAGAACACCATAGTGAGTACCTTAAGGATACCATCCTAAACTTGGAAGATGGATCAAAGCTCTGGACTTGTAAAATTCTGTGAATTCAAGAAAGCAAAAGGAAAGAGAAAAATGAATGGGGAGATAATATTCATTTCCTTAGCTTAATGGTGTCTTTGTGCTGAGGGCAGAGGACAATTTGCGCTGGGTGGACGAGGGAAAGGCTGTGGATGTGGTCTACCTTGACTTCAGCAAGGCTTTTGACACTGTCTCCCACAGCATTCTCCTCAAGAAACTGGCTGCTCTTGGCTTGGACTGGCGCATGCTTCGTTGGGTTAGAAACTGGCTGGATAGCCGGGCCCAAAGAGTCGTGGTAAATGGAGTCAAGTCCAGTTGGAGGCCAGTCACTAGTGGTGTCACCCAGGGCTCGGTGCTGGGGCCGGTCCTCTTCAACATCTTCATCAATGATCTGGACGAGGGCATTGAGTGCACCCTCAGTAAGTTCGCAGATGACACCACGTTAGGTGCGTGTGTCGATCTGCTCGAGGGTAGGAAGGCTCTGCAGGAGGATCTGGATAGGCTGCACCAATGGGCTGAGGTCAACTGCATGAAGTTTAACAAGGCCAAGTGCCGGGTCCTGCACCTGGGATGCAATAACCCCAAGAAGAGCTACAGGCTGGGAGATGAGTGGTTGGAGAGCTGCCAGGCAGAGAAGGACCTGGGAGTGATGGTGGACAGTCGGCTGAATATGAGCCAGCAGTGTGCTCAGGTGGCCAAGAAGGCCAACGGCATCCTGGCTTGTATCAGAAACAGCGTGACCAGCAGGGCTAGGGAGGTGATCGTCCCCCTGTACTCGGCTCTGGTGAGGCTGCACCTCGAGTACTGTGTTCAGTTTTGGGCCCCTCGCTACAAGAAGGACATCGAGGTGCTTGAGCAGGTCCAAAGAAGGGCGACGAAGCTGGTGAGGGGCCTGGAGAACAAGTCCTATGAGGAGCGGCTGAGGGAACTGGGCTTGTTCAGCCTGGAGAAGAGGAGGCTCAGGGGCGACCTTATCGCTCTCTACAGATACCTTAAAGGAGGCTGTAGAGAGGTGGGGGTTGGCCTGTTCTCCCACGTGCCTGGTGACAGGACGAGGGGGAACGGGCTAAAGTTGCGCCAGGGGAGTTTTAGGTTAGATGTTAGGAAGATCTTCTTTGCTGAAAGGGTTGTGAGGCATTGGAACAGGCTGCCCAGGGAGGTGGTGGAGTCACCATCCCTGGAAGTCTTCAAAAGACGTTTAGATGTAGAGCTTAGGGATATGGTTTAGTGGGGACTGTTCGTGTTAGGTTAGAGGTTGGACTCGATGATCTTGAGGTCTCTTCCAACCTAGAAATTTTGTGATTCTGTGATTCTGTGAATTTACTTACCATAGACACATGACTGCTAGTAACTTAAATGCTATTATCAACACTTCCTTAGTCTAAGTGTATCTGTTAGAGCTCTGTTAAGAGCTCTTACAAATTCAAGGATGATTAAAAAAAAAAAGTGTTACACTAGTTTTATTGCTATTTTGGAAGTACTCCTCAGAATGGAAAAAATAAAAATAAAAAAATAAAAAAAAAATAATGAAGGTGAGTAAATTTACATGAGGAGAAAACCAGATGGGTTAACCTTGGTAGATTTATCATGGTTATTGACATATCCTCAACACAATTATGTTGTATATGCTGTCTATTCTTACAGCTGTGATCACAGAGATTATTTAGACAGAAGCAAACCATTAGCCTACCCTGTGAAATTCCCACCACAACCATAAATTGTCTAAGAGATGGACAATCTTTGTCTGGCATAGTCTTGAGCGATAAACCAAATAAATTCAAGAAGGCACTCCCAAAAACCATTAAAGTCAATGTGAAAACTCTCATCACAAAACCAGATATCCCACACTAGAGAACTGCCTGAAAAGTTTAAGATTTTAATATGACATTCAACAGTCCATGATAGCATTCAGAGTGCTCCTTTGGTGAATGCATGGTTAACCCACAATTCAGACACTGTTTGCAGTTTCTGTTCCCCTCATTCAAAATGTATATTAGAAGGGGAAAAGAGTCAGGGAGAACAATAAGTATGATCAAAGATATGAAAGAGTTTTAACATGAGAAATGCTGGCATAATGACTTCTGTAGCAGCCTGCAATTCTCCTGTTTGGAAAAGAGGTCATTCAAAGGGGATATAATGGGTCTATAATGTCATTGGCACAAAGCAAGATAGAGAGCAACTTTTGACCTTGTCTTCAGTATAAGAACTAGAGACGATCAAATGAAACTAGTAAGATAAAAGTTCAAAGGGAGTAAAGAAGGTGTTGGTTCTTCACAAAATAGGTAGTAGATCTGTGAAACTCCTTGAGAAAGGAAATTGATGAATGTAAGGTTTCACTAGCTTAAAGGGACATTGGACAAATAGAGCAGGGACCCACTAGGGGTTACCGAATAGGCTAAACAGAGGTTTAGAACGAAGTACCGTAACTGCTTGCTCTGCTCATACTTGTTCCCATTTAGCCATTTTTAGCTGAAGTTTAAAATGGAGGATTAAACAGATAGTTTTCTGAACTAGTATGGCCACTTTTTGTGTCTGGGGATTTTTGCCGCTGACATTTAGAAGCAACAAGGCTAGCCTTTTAAACCATAGTTAACTGGAATCATAGAATCACAGAATGGTTTGGGTTGGAAGGGACTCTTAAGGATCACACAATTACACCCCCCCTGACATGGGCAGGGACACTTTCCACTAGACCAGGTTGCCCAGAGCCCCATCCAACCTGTTCTTGAACACCTCCAGCGATGAGGCATCCACAGCTTCTCTGGGCAGCCTGTGCTGCTGAGTAATGAATTTCTTCATTATAACTACTATAAACATACCCTCTTTTAATTTAAAGCCATTCCCCCTTGTCCTATCACTGCACTGCCTGACAAAGAGTCCCTCCCCAGATTTCCTGTAGGCCCCTCTTTAGGTACTGAAATGCCACTGTAAGGTTTCCCTGGAACATTCTCTTCTCCAGGCTTAACAACCCCAGCTCTCTCAGCCTCTCCTCACAGAAGAGGTGCTCCAGCCCTTTGATCACCTTTGTGGTCCTCCTCTGGACTCATTCTAATATGTCCATGTCCTTCTTGTGCTGGGAGCCCCAAAGCTAAATGCTGTGCTCCAGGTGGAGTCTCACAAGAGCAGAGCAGAGGGGGAGAATCACCTCCCTTGTACTGCTGGCAACGCTTTTTTGATGCAGCCCAGGATACAGTTGGCTTTCTGGGCTGTGAGCACACATTGCTGGCTCATATTGAGCTTCTCATCTACCAACACCCCCAGGTCCTCCTCAGGGCTGCTCTCAATCCAGTCTGCAATTAATTTATTTATTTTATTCTGTGTTCATACAGAGGAAAATATTTAACTTCTCCTTCATTTGTAAATATGTTCTGGAAATATCAAAATTTTTTGTTTTTTTGTTTTGTTTTGTTTTGTTTTGTTTTTTTCTCAGTCTAGTACAACTGCCTATAGAGGAAGAGAAATATTTCATTTTATTGTTTTGGATTTTATTGTAGAATACATTTGGTTAAGTAGAATACATTTTGTTACATGGATAATAGGAAAAGACTTCAGATGAAAAATGTAATCTAAGAAGTGTAACAGAGTACAGAGATGCTCATGATGTCATTTGTGGCTATACAATTCTTTTCCCATCAGCTTGTCAGCCTATATTAATGCTTGTTTTTGTCAGTGTGGAACTTGTTAAATATGGCAGGAAATTTGGGAGGGTGATATGTGCTACAATTTATTCTTATCCCATTGCAGTTTGTAGTCAGAGTGACTTTATCCTTACACATCATATTTTCCCTTTTTTAAAAAATAGGAAGATGTTCTGTTTTCCATTAAGTTAATGCAGAAGAATCTAATAAGACTTGCATTGTTCCTTGCAAAAGCATAAAAGCATAAATGGGATGTATCAGACAGACCCTGTTGTATATTCATGCAGACATCTACAGCCATTCTGGTGCATCATTATTAGCAAAACAACTGCATTGTTTACAGTAGTTTTTTATTAATATAAATGAGCAATTGAAACTATATCACTGAGGCGTGCTTTCTTCCTATTGCAGTTTGACTCACCCATATGTTCCAAAAAGGAGGTCTTTTCTTCTCAGGCCAAAAATCCTGGAGAGAAATAATTGATGAGATATGAATCACTTCATTTCTCTGGAAGAAAAGGGATTGTTTTTATACTCTTGCATCTTACGGACCTTCCTCACCTTTTATGACATTCACGTGGTGCCACCTAGAATTAGTATCATGAGATACAGGAATAGTTTGAAACAATCAAAGCCTCTATTTTAGAAAAACAATACAGAAACTTAGAAGGAGACAGACTATAAACATATGGTGTTTAGACAAGCACTTTGTAAAATACAGCTTTCCTCAGGTGAAGTTGCTGTCAATGCTTTTAATCAAAAGACTATAAAAACAGTATTGTTTGTCCTCTTTCTTTCCCCTACATCATGTTCTTTTATTATTTTGTGAAAAGCTGAAAGTCATGTCCACCTTTTGTGTTTGCATCTGCATGTTTGTCACAAAATAAAGGATAACAGAGGGCAGGGAAAGAAAAAGGATAAATTATCTTAAAATAAAATAAATTAAAAAAAAAAAAAAAAGTCTATGAAATTTATGCAGATTATGAGGGCAGAGAATGTACAACTTATGCCTTCTGCAAGACCAAGGAAGAAAATACAAATGAATCAGGCCTCCAGTCACTGACAGACCCTGGAGTATTTATCAGTTCTGCTGCATCTTACTTTTGAGATGGCTTACTCCTAATCAAGCTCTAGAGACACAGTTTAGCTGCTGAAACACAGGTCTCTAGTGATATTTGAAACATCTTTGTTTAACCTCCTTGGCTGGCAGGTACTGGCTCGATGTCATGTTTACCCATGAGCAGGTGTTGGCCAGAAGCTCCATGGCCTCTTTCATGGCTCCAATGGCCCCATGGCAGGGCCCAGCTGAGCCCAGCACCAAGCTGGCGGCGCCTCAGGGAAAAAAGATTTCCAAAAGGGCAGAGGCCGAGGAGGAGGCCCAGGGCAAGGGAGAAGCAGCAGAGGGCCCAGGCCCCAGGAGGAGGAGGGCAGGAGGGGCTCCAGGCCCACAGGCAGCAAGGATTCCCCAGCAGCCCTGCAGAGCCCCCGCTGGAGCAGATCTCCACCCTGCAGCCCAGGGAGGGCCCACGCCGCAGCAGGGGGACATTTCCTGAGGGAGCTGCGGCCGTGGGGAGCCCCCGCAGGAGCAGGGTGTTCCTGAAGGGCTGCAGCCCAGGGCAGGGCCCCCGCTGGAGCAGGGCCATGGGTGAGGAGCAGGGCCAAGGGGTGGCAGAGAGGGGCTGGGGGGCTGAGCGCAGCCCCCAGCCAAGCCCAGCTCAGCCCCTGTGCTGCAGGGGAAAAGGGGGTGGGAGTGGAGACATTGGGCCTGGGGAAACAAAGATGGAAAAGAGGTGTTTTAATTTTCTTTTTGTTTCTTATTATGTGGATCTTATGTAATCGGCAATAAATTAAATCAGTTTTCCCTAAATTGAGTCTGCTTTGTCCATGATGCCACTTTATAAGTGATCTCTCTGTCCAAACCGTGAGGTATTTCACCGTATTTTCTGTCTCTGTCCTATTGAGGAAGGGGAGTGAGAGAAAGCATCTGGCAGCCAGCCAGATCCAGAAACAAGGTCCTTTGTCTTGTCTTCTAACTCCACGTGGATGTCTCAGATGCTCTAAGACATCTCAAAGGACACCAACTGCCTATGAATCTAAACTTATATTTAGCAAATCACAAAAATAGTTTTATCTGTCCTGCTTCCTCTTCATTTTTCCTAATGATGTAGAGAACTACTTCAAGCTGAACAGATAAGAGACTCACTTGGAGTACCTTAATCCAAAACTGCACTTTGCTTCAAACCTGAATCTGATTGATATCTGGAAGCATCCCACTCTGTTAATATGTCCAATTTCAACACTCAAGCTCCTCAGAGTGTTGAAATCACACTTTAGCCTACAGGTGTCTCAGTCCTTCCATTTTCCTGTTAAATATTTTATTTGAAAGCTTTCCTCAAAAGAAATGTATTAATCTGCAATCTTCTATGATAATATGAATACTAACAACAGACATAAAATGTACTAGAGGCTGCCATTTTCTTTGGAAAAAAGGAAAAGGAAATACAGTGTCCTGTGGCAAGATGAGATCCTGATGCTTAAAATATGTAGTCAATCTGTTTAGACTGCTGCCTCTTCAGGATCAGATTTGCTATATTTTTGTTGTCAGGGTTTCATATCCAGCCATATCTTTAGCCACTTGTGTTATGCAAGTGATAAACAATTTTGTTCTTTCTCCACCCTTACTTTTTTTTTCTTTTCTTTTTGCCATTTTTTAATTTTTTACAGTAGCTAGTTTTTCATTAACTATCTGCTGTAACTGACATACAAAAGTCCCATGTTGTTAATAAGCTGTTATTGAATGTGCATCTTCCTGTGATTCTTTTTTTTTTTTTTTCTTAACTGAGCATTTACCCTCTAACACAGTTTTCAGCATTTACTCAGAATTCGATTTGTCTGTCAAAAGCAGGGAGAAGAAAATCTCAGCCGATTGTAGACTGTCTTTCACTGTTTTGAGAACGTAGAAGGGAGAGCATAGAGCAGTTTATGCCAGCGTGCACAGCAGTGCTGGGAGGTTACCAAGCAACAAGACTGAGATGTGTCACAGGGGCAAGGGAGATGGGAAAGATGAACAAAAGTGTGGACAAAGGATTCGAGAAGATGAAGCAAGGCATCACAATTGCCTGACCTCTTCCTTATGTCTTATATTGAGTTGCAATGCTGTCCGTAAATACAGGTTGTGTAAAGCATCTCAATTTGTTTACACAGGCCCTTTAGAGGCAGAGGGGTTGAAGAAGGCCTGGCATGCGACCTAATCATCAAAGGATTATCCTGTCAGTAGTCCACTGAGTAAGCAAAAGGGGACAAAGTGTGCATATGGAAATTAAAAGCACATGCTTTTCACGGGAAGAGAAACAGTTACAGCATGAAAAAATCCTGTTGCAATGTACATAGAATCCAAAAAAACATTGGTCAGACCCTGATTTCACTTTAAAAGGATGCACAGTCCATAACAAGACTTACATTTGGAAGTTAGATTTTCTTAAAAGACATTCTTGCACCAATTTCCAACGCTTCTGTCTTCATCCAAGTCATTTAAATGAAATCAGACTTCTTCAAATTGAGAGATACAAGGCAAAGCTAGGATATGTAAACCTTATGGGTCTACATTAATTTTTGCAAGAGAATTTAGGACTATTGTCACTTTAAAATATATTGGTTCATATCCTGTTTATTCATAATCTATTCCCCTGTTAGGTCTCCAAAGGTTAAATGAACTGGGATAACAGCAAATTCTTAAAGAATCATACTAAAAATTCAGATAGTAATACAGCAAAGAAGTGTCAAGAGCTGTATTCAGTTCTTCCTATGCTCTTTGAGCCAAATCCAACAATCCCACTATAAACATAGGAGCCAAATACCGAGTTTCCCTGAAAGGAAAAGTTTCCTTGCAGGCATACTAAATATGAAAGAAACAGGGAATGTGTTTTTCATAGTATTATTAGAACATTGTAAATTCTTGGGGTTTACTCTACTATTCTAGGATATTAATTGCCACAATTTATAGCATTACTTCTAAAGATCAACATAGAAAAAAATGTGTATTTTGTGTTGCCCAATGTTGTCCCAAGATGTTTATTCTGAATACTATAACTTATATGTAAGGGTAAATGCAAAACATTTTGAAAGATGCTGAAGCTCATCTTATATCTTTTCCTGTCATGCTTTTTTCTTCAACTTTTGCCAGGATCTTCCTACAATACTGTGGAAAATTGAGCACCAATTTTTGAGCATTTAACAACAATGATCCAGTAATTCTTGTGAACAAGTCATTTTTTTCTAGGTCATTACAACAGAGTGATGTTTTCAGAGACTGGGGTTCAGAGAAAAATAGAGATTGCTTTCTCTTCACAAAGATAAAGCTGAGAAAGGACAATGACCATTTGAAGGTGCTGTTTTCCTCAGTAGTCCTCTTTTAGTGAAATATAAAAGTTTGAGTAAAGCAGTGGCTCTAAATTTAGCGAAATCAATGTCTGAAACATCACTAACATACAAAGAAGTGGCTTCCTTATTATACTGCTACCATCTCAAAGCATTTCCCCAAGGTTAGCTTAAGGGTGAGCTGTACCAGCAGGAGACTCCATCAGGTTGTGGTCTCAGCATTTTTCTGCTATATCTTAGTAGAAATTCATGTCACACACTATTCATTATAAAGCTTGAGGGGGGACATTCGGAGTTCAGGCGTTTGTCTTCCCAAGTAACCGTTACGCATGATGAAGCCCTGCTTTCTTGGAAATGGCTGAACATCTGCCTGCCAATGGGAAGTAATGAATGAATTCCTGATTTTTCTTTGCTTGCTCATGCAGCTTTAGCTTTACCTAGGAAAAAATGCCTTTATCTCAGCCCACAAGTCATCTCACTTTTATCTTGCCAGTTCTCTCCCCCATCCCACTGACAGGGAGTAAGCTAGAAGCTGTGTGGGGCTTGGCTGCCTACTGGGGTTAAACCACAGCATCCTTCTGAACTCAGTTTATGTGCAACCTTCTATACACAACAAGTTGTCATCTGATCACTGTTAAATTTTCACAGATCCTACAGGGGACCACATAAACATATATTTTTATCTTTTTTATATATTCCCTCAGTAGCTGAAATTTTACTAAAGTTAAAAATATGACATCAACCAATGAAAATGCATTTTTGAGGAGAAATAATCCATTGGCCTCATCTGAATTTGCTTAGTTTGCCACCAGGATTCAATTCAGACTGTGAGATGCCCTATTCAGATTGCAATGCTTATTCATTCATCGCTATGGGCTTATATACTGTGCACATATTCAAGCCATGCATATGGCCATCAAGATAATCAGTGTAGAAAGAAAAGTTACAGATTGAATCTGTCAGTGAAACAACCTCCTACCATCCTAATTAAAAATATAAATAAATAAAATAAAACCACAACTCATTTACCTCTGAGTAAGTCATAGGCTGATATTTGTTCTCAAACAAGATGATCATTAAGGCAATTTATGTTACTTAAGAAAATATATCTATTTTTGAGTTGAAATAACATAAAAACAAACTGATCAAGTAAAACCTGTGGGAGTGAAAAAGAATATTATAATTTGGAAGATCAGTCTGGGCCTAGAAAGGCCCAGAACTTGTGGATACTCTCCTTGAACTTGCAGATTCTCTCCTGGAAAGAGTCCAGCAGAGGGCCACAAAGATGATATGGGGCCTGGAGCATCTTCCCTATGAAGAAAGGCTGAGAGACCTGGGTCTGTTCAGCCTGGAGAAGACTGAGAGGGGATCTCCTCAATGTATATAAATATCTGAGGTGTGGGGGAAAGAAGGATGTAACCAACCTCTTCTCAGTGGTTTGTGAGGATAGGACAAGGGGCAATGGCTGCAAGTTAGAGCACAGGAAGTTCTGCACTGACATGCGAAAGATGTCACTTCATGGTGAGGGTGACGGAGCATTGGAACAGGCTGCCTAGGGAGGTTGTGGAGTCTCCTTCTCTGGAGATATTCAAGGCCTGTCTGGACACCTACCTGGACAGCCTGCTCTGAGAAACCTGCTTTGGCAGGGGGGTTGGACCCAATGATCTTTTGAGGTCCCTTCCAACCCCTACAGTTCTGTGATTCTGTGATACACCAAGTGTTCTCCTCAGAGCTACACTGAGAAGAGTTTTTCTAGGAGAACAGAGGTCACTAAAGAACTTCGTGGATTTTCCAAAATGTGGATGCAAATTCAAGTGTTTTAAGTCATTCAAATTTAATAATGCCCTGAATGTGGGACTGGCAGTAAGGGATTTTCTTATTATATACCAAACTGTAACTTTATAGAAAAGGACACAGCAGGAGACAGAAGAAACAGATGATCTCACATCTGCCTGTTGAGATATTTTTGTAAAGGTTGCAAGATTACAGTTCTGATTATTGTCAGAAATGCAGAGAGCTGGTTAAGTCTTTTTAATGAAATTGTTCTCCTTAGAATGTACTACTCAGTCATAACTGAACCACTTCATGACAAAATGTGTCAAATGAATTTTAATCAGAAAAGATTTCTTGAGTTCAGGGTAAAATTCCCAGTGAGAGAAAACCTACTTTATAGTATCCAATATGCTGATGATTAGGCCTCTGTGATCTCTGTAGCTGAAGGAAACCTTGATACTCTGTTCCAGTCTGACATTGTCTTTGTTCCCAGTGAATATTTTAACCAGAGACTAACCACATCATAGGCTTCTTGTTTCTTCTTTCTCAGGGCTGCATAAGGATTTTCAAAGATGCTTTTCCAGTCTGAGGCAGAAGAGCAAAATGCTCAACTTTTCCCCAGCCACAAGTAACAAGAGAGATGCCCAGACATTTCCTAATTCCTGTCCTCCCAAGCCAGTACCATCCAGTACCTTGCCAGACAATTCATTTACTGTCTTTACTTTATTTTCACTTTCATAAAATAAGGAGTATATGAGTGTAAAACAGCCACATCTTTTAAAAGTGATGTTGCTGCTTTATTGCTGCTTTATTCTTGTCATCTGGGGTGTGTTCCTCCTCAAATGGAATGGGACTTGATTTCACAATTGATCTCTGACTTTGTTATGCTAGAATAACTATATGACCTCAGAAGTCACAACTCCTGTCTGTATTTTGTTCCAGTAAATCAATTATAACACATGTGGAGCATCCATGCAACACTAGCGCTGTGTATCTGGGCCACTTGAAATATAAATGGATGCTATTAAAGAGTGGAGGCATCTAGATATAAATAATCAAGGAGCTCAATCAGCTTTAGAACATCAGCTTTAAAAAAGAAAGCTTATCATTTGCTTACAAGTGCCTGTTTTCCATTTGCAACTCTTACATTTGTAAGGTTTTTTCTTCTTTTTTTAAAAAACTTCTTTAACCCCATGTGAAATGAAACTTGCTGTTCTTTAACCCCATGTGAAGTGAAACTTGCTGTTGTCAGCTATTGCTGGGGGAAAGGAAGGGAATCTCACTTCAGGTAAACTGGGTCAGTTCCCTCCTTTGTCATTATGAATAATTTCAATGCTACACTTTGAAAAAAAAAGTTATGTAAGCTGTCTGGATCATGGAGGTAGCCAATTCACATAGCAGCAAATGGCTAGAAAGTTTGTAGTGTTTCACCTCCCTGTACACTATGTGAAAAAGTTTATTTTTCTACAATTCAGCCTTTTTTTTTTTTCTTCCTTTTAAACATACTGTTTATAACATTAGTCAGTAAAATCAGTTCCACCAATATGGAAGAAATTCACGCCTGTATCTAAAATGAGTTATGCTCACAGCTATATATGAAAAATCCACCCTTTTTCACTGATGCAACATTTCTTTGTTTTATCCTCTGAGTTTAATTGAATTATTAAGTGTGACAGTGTAATTCTTAAGACAATTCAAGGTAGAACAGCATTAAAGTATGGTGTAATTTAACACAAACATAAAATGCTACATTACTTTTCCCATAAGCCTGTTATTTATCTCTCGTGAGTCAGCATGTCACCAGTATTTTGACTTTCACACTCTTTGAGGGTTTCTTTCTTTCCTTCCCAAATTTATGTTTGGTTGTGGGTTTGTTGTTTTAGTATTGTTGTGGGTTTTTTGTTTGCTTACTTTTTTCATTTTTTTTCCTGAAAATACATTATATATGATCCTGAAGGTGTAGAAAGAAAAAGAACAATGAGACAGAAAAAAAAAAAAAAAAAAAAAAAAAAGAGTTCTCATTGGAACAGTTGTTCCTTACAGTTCGACAATACCAAAACACTTATGCATTGTCTTTGAGTTCCTGAGTTATCTTACTAAAGACTGTTTTGTGTTGTGTGTTTGCAAGCAAACTCTTCCAGAGTTCCTAACAAATCCTATTTTGAAATTCAGTCGCTCATCAGAGATTTCAGTCTTATCAAAAAGTATTTTTATTCATCAGACATAAAAAAATGGATGTGAGAATTTCTCCATATTCTTAAACATTTTCTTCATCCTTTCTTAGGGTAAAAATAAAATAAATTATGACTTTTGACCACTGCAATGAAAGAGTGGAATCAGCTTCAATCAAAGAGGAGAAAGATTTCCTGAACTTTTACATCAGAACTCAAATGATTCAGGTTTATTCTTTGGCTCTGATATAGAATACCAAATCATCACCCCCAGCTAATTACTTCCAGCTAAACTGTGGATCCATTACTTATATGAATAGGACTGCACAACATGAATCTTCTCACTTATGTGAATAGAGTTATTTGTGAATAATTCATATGGAGTATACTGAAACAATTTGTGATTTTCCTGGAAGGAAATACACTTTTATTTTATTTTTTTTTAAGGGGGAAACAATACCTCACACTCTGATAGCTCCTGTTCTTTCTGTAAGTAGCATTTACAATAGAAAAGGGGTTTTGTTTTTATTGCTTAGAAATTAAGGTAAAGACTTCACTGAACTATATTTTCTTCTCCACCATTAGCACATTTATTTTTTTAATATATTACGGAAAGTTATGCCTTGTGTGGTTTGCAAGATGTGGTCTCAAGAAGCAATGTTTTCAGCAATTCCTCTAGGAGACCTTAGCTGCAGTCTAATACACCACATTTATTCATGGCAACACTTCCTAAATATTTACATACTGCCATCATGCATATAACATTATACCAAGCTTAAAATAAGACTTAGTGGAGCAGCTACCTTACTACTTCTTGGTTGCTTATATATGTGCTAGTTAATTATTTTGGCCATTGAAAAGTTTAAAGAATGACCAGAAATTTGTTTGTTTGTTTGTTTGTTTTCTCCAGGGTAAAGAGCTTTAACACCTTCACTCCTCAGAACAGAAAGCACCTAACCTTAATTGGCAGTCTTTTTAACAGTTTCTAGCTTGGCCTAGTTGTGTAACAGAATCTTCCAAACAAGCTTTTTCATCCAAAACAGACATCAGTTCTTTGACTGTTCCCCTAGATGTCCTCACAGCCTATACAAAGTCACTTGGAGACCTGTGGATGTCCAGTAAGCTTTACTTCTTGACAGCACTATTATTGTACTACTGCTATGCCCTGTCCTGCCAGACATTGTTGCTAAGCCTAACTTTTCATTAAGCTCTGCAGACTCTAACATTTTCATATAAAATGGTAGCAGCATCAGAAAGAAAATCTGACCCATTGTATATGACCAGATGCTATGAGAAGATTGGTGTCTTATACACAGAAAGAAAGACATGGGAAGGTGACTTAAACCCAACTAAACCAAATGAAGATTTAATCAGTGAAAAAATACATATATGGCAATTTGGATTTGTGAAAGAGGAGTGAGGGTTCCCATGCTTTATACAGTGCATTATATTATTTTACTCCACACATCCAAATGAGTGCATGTGGATGAGTAAAGCTGTTTTAGCTGTCTTTCTTGTAAAGCACTCTGTACAATGTAGAGTAGATAAACCTCAAATATTAAAAGCTGAGATGGGCATGTGGCTCTGCGTCAAGGGGAACTAGCACCCTGAAAGAAATGGTCAAGAGAAAACAAGGGTAAGAAAAAACAGAATGGGTGGTGGACTAAACGAAAGTGTTGGCACAGATATTAGGATCCCTTTGTCATCAGCCTGATGGAAATCTCCATTATTACAGATCTTTGAAGAGGAATGAGCAAAAGGAAAAATAAATAAATAAACAAACAAATAAATAAATAAATGAATAAATAAAGAGGTTTCCTTGATGTCCTGCCTCTTCAACAGATGCTCATCCACACAGGGGGAGAAATGAGTCATTTGCTGTTGGGACCCCTCAGCATTAGCAGCCTTACACAGTATTTCTTGAGTAATAATTTCACTTTTCACTCCAGTGAAATCCTGTTCATTTTCAGACCAAAGACTGACTACCTTCTAGAAGAGAAACATCCCAACAGGGATAATGATGACTTGAACTTGAAAATATTTGTCCCACTAAGTGTCTCATAAGAAATTGAAACTAATCCTTTTGTTGACCAAATCAAACTAAATTATATGCCAACTTTAAGTGCACTAAGAAACTCCCAGGAAGAGCATCAGGGACTTGCATCTCACCTAGTGCTTTGAATCAAAGAAGCCTTATCAATAGGTGCCACTAGGATCCATCCTCAGCCTCCTGCCCCAAAAAGAACAAACAAAAAACAGCAACAACAAATCTATTACTGGGAATATCCTAAAAGGATCCTGTTATTTGTTATCTACAGTTTCATTAGCACACTTACTGTTATGGAAGCCATTAAACGAGGCTGCATCTGAAGATGATCCACTGGATATATTAAAATGCTTCTGAAACCCTACAGCACTTAACAGTGTTCTCTCAAAGTTAGCACAACAGATGATTCATGCTCCATTCCTTTCCTTTAACTGTGATGGACCTAATCCAATTTGGGGGTGGGAAGGAGTGAAGCAGACAGCACGATGATGCACAAACACCCAGGGCTCCTAGACATATCTAGGGAGGTAACTGTCTGAGACTGGGAAACAGAAAAACAGGAGCACTGAAGTATTATCTCATGGGTAATGCAGTGAGGCTGTAACTGCAGTGAACTCAAGCTAAGGAAAGCATTTTCCATTTTCTAAATTGTCATGTTCCCAAATGGACTCTTAAAGATGCTTTGCAATCTGAAGAAAAGAAAAAAAAAAAAAAAAGAAATTCAAAGGTCAATTATATTAAAAAATGCTGAATCCTTTTACATTAATGCCTTAATTGTTTTCATTCCAAAGGTTTTCACTCAGATGTCAAATCAATCTCTCTTTTTCTTCTCCTGGGCCGCAGATGCTTAATATTCCTTACTGAGACATAATGAACCTTTTTATTTCTCTTTAATCTGTAGCCTCTTTAAAATTAGTGTCTTTAGATGATTAGCTCAATCTATTGTTCACTGGGTGGATGTCAAGGGTTGTTTTTTTATTTTTATTTTTTATTTTTTTTACATTTCCTATTAGTTCTCTGCTATTACCAGTTATTCTTAGGAAGAAATTAGACTAGGCAGTAGCACTCAAAGGTCAGCAAGCACCACCAACCCAGAAGTGTTGGGAAAATGAAATGTCAAAATCACTGATGTGTAGAATTTTGCTCATCTCTTTTTTGGAGAATCTATTTTCATTTCCTTAAAACAAAGTAAGATTCACCAATGCCTGGAGTGTATTTACCTGGAAATATATTTTTTTCTTACAGTTGTGAGCTGTGGACTTCACAATATGCTGAAATTTTAGACTGAAAACGGAAGGATCTAGAAAAAAAAGAGATTCCCAAGTGTTTTGAAGAAGGACAACAGCTCCTGCACTAGTATAGTTTTCTAGTATTATCAAGGGAAAAGGCAACTTTGATAAGTACTGCACTGAAAGCATCTGGACAGCGTCAGATCTAAAAAGTTTTTCCCCTTCCAGATATTTTCTGCTGCTCAGCATTAACTATTCTCAACCCTCCTCCTTCTTTTGTCAATTGCATACACATCAAAAAAGATTAAAGCAGCAGGAAGAGAGGACAAAGGAGAGAACTGCAGAGAGAAATGCAATGTTCTGAAAATAATGCAGAAGGCAATGAAATTAAGCTGGATGGATTCACCATGGACCATGGACCATTCACCATGGATCATCACCACGGACACTTATCCTCATTGAAATATTTACTGTCATTTTTTTCTTCATGTTGCTCTGGTCAGGACATCATATTTGTTTAAGCCTTCTCCGCTTGGTATGGATCTTTACATTTCACTGTGTTCTTCTCATCATTCACCTGGGATGTAAGCATCTCACTGTGCTACTGTACAGTTGTTTTTACTGTGAAAACAGAATAGGTTCCTATATGAAAACCCCCAGCTGTTAGAACAGGTAGGTACTATTGATTAAGACAAAACATCTTGAAAAGCATCAGGCTAGAGTGCCTGAAAATGCCAACTCAAGAGACTCAAAGAGCATCTGTTACCAGCTGAGGTTTGTTTAGTGAGCTACATGGAACGAAGTGCTGGATGCGGTACACGCGAGCTCTGTCTGGCTACTCCCAGCAGTCTTTTATGTCAGATTCAGTGACAGCTTGATTGCATTGTGAGGAGCGGGAGTTACCATGGTGCTTTGCTGTTAGTTAGCTCAAATCCCACTGAAGTCAGTAGCAAACCTACTCAACCGACTACAGAAATTCGGTCAGCAATTGAAGCATCTTGCAAAATTCTTGCCCAAATCAGAGAAGTCCTGTTGCTGGTCTCTCTAGTTCGTATATTTGTTAGTAGTCTCAGCACCAAAGCTACAATGTGAGATACCCAAAAGCTTCTAAATTTTGCTTTCTTCTTAAACATGATTTCCCCATTCAAGAAACAAGATTGTTACTGGGGTGAATCGTAGTATCTCTGATAAATGAAGAAGGTGTCATAGCTTTCAGACAACATCTTTTTTTGAATAATGAAGGGATTTAAATCATAGGGAGGGGGAAAAATGAAGAAAATGCTTCCAAGTCAATCAGTTAATACCTCTGAAAAGATTTTGCATTGTATTGTAGACTTGCTGGGCTTATCTGAGTGTGTAGATTGCTGCAAGCGAGTGAGTACATGCTGAGCTGATCACTGGCAGTAACCAATGGTGGAATAATTGATCTGAGAGAAATTCCACCCACTCGCAGACTTATTCTCTGCTCCTGTCCCTTGGCGTAGATGGCCTAAACATGGCATGCTGAAAGTGGAAGGAGGATTTTCCCTGTGCTACCCAGTTCTTGCAGATAGAAATGAACAAAATTACCCTCCAACAGATTCTTGCTGCATATTCAATGTGTCACATTTTTGCGAGAAAATTACAAGATTGGTGATCATTTGTAGTTTATTTACAGGAGAGAAAAAAAAAATGAAAAGAAAAAATATATTTTCCTGCTCTTTAAGAAATAAAAAGTATTTGCTACAGTGATTTAAAGAGTTTCTCTTCTCTTCTTTCTGCATTTACAGAGTGTTTAAGAAACCTGTGTAAAATATGTTGGAGGGCAAGAAAACTGGAAATCTTTATATTGGCTGTTTGCAACATTAACAGAAACATGACATATGATCGAAGAGTGACAGCACTGTCTGGAGCCAAGTCTTGTGTATGTAAACAGTTCCTACCCAGAACCGGATGCTCAGATCAGCTAATACACTTGACTGGCCATGCTCCTTCTTTCTGTCTCTCACAGCTGTCAAGCAGTAGGCTGAGATAACTAGAGATGCTCTGTGTACAGTGCAACGTCCCACTTTGCATATAATGTGAATTTTTATTGTCTTATTTACATAAGTTGCTTACCATCAGATCCTTCATTTCCTCACTTTTCCTCCTATTAAATCTATATGTCGTCTTCTGCAAGTTTCTGCTCCCCTGAAAGCTTCTGTCATCATTAGGAAACATCAATCAGGAGCATCTTGGGGTCAAAGACCTGGCCTGGGATGGGATTGAATGCAGGCACAAGCACAGGTGGTAGGGATGTCTCTCCCAGTGGCAAGAACTTTACTCAGAGTAAAGACAGAGAGAACCAGACCTGGCAAAAGCATCAGTATGCTGAGCTAGCTATTTTTCTATCCCATTTTGAGCAGGAAGATACTGAAGGCAATAGGCAATACTGTTTCTATGGCAGTTTTCAAAATATTTCAGTATTAGATATTAAGCTCTACAGATCAGATCCAAAGCTAATAAACAGCACATAGACAGAGAATGTAAAGGCCTTTCAAATGTCCTAGTCCATCACTTTTTTAATACAGAATTGTTCCCTGGATTTTGTCCAGTCTACTCTTAATTGTCCCAGCACTTTCCTTCAGAGGCTGTTCTCCTGCCAAAGACATTCCAGGCAGATGGTAATAGCAAGTCAGGCAAAAAGGGACATTTCCTATTTTGTGTTCCTTCAAAGATACATTGGGGCATTTTTTTGATATTTGGCCATGATATTTGATTTTTTTTTTGCTGTTAAAATTTCATACAATTTTGTAGCAACACCCTCTTCTCTTAGCTCTTACCCCACATTCCCATCCCTGTTCATACATTCACTTGGTGACAATCAAAAAGGAGCTATTTTGAAATTATGAAGTCTGCCATGTGATTGCATAATATTTTCTAATGTTTTTTTTGAAATATATTATAATTCATTATATGTATTATACTATTATTGTATTATATCACCCTATATTATCATAAATGCATGTAATTGTAATGTAAAGTAGGTATTGTAATGTACAATATTTATTGCAGTATGTATTATGATATATATTATTTCATGACACAATACATGGATTTGCATATTCTTTGAAATATAAACACTGGCAAAAAGACAAAAACAAAACAAAATAAACAAACAAAAAAAAATACAAACAACAGAGGGAGTTTACTATCCAAGAGCTTAATTCTGACTCAATTAAATTGGTGGAAGTTCTGTCATTGCCTTCAGCAAGAGTAGAACGAGTCCCAGGGCAGGGAAAACATCATTTCCTTTCTCTAGGAAATCCCACAGTTTCTCCAACTAGTATTGCCCCAGCTTAACCTCAGAGAAGTTTTTCTCACTGCACAAACCCATTGTTCCTTGGGGTACTTGTAGCCCGTAGACAAATTCATGGCAAACTGTTTCATAACTGTTTGTTATCATTACAGTAATAGAAGCAACAAGTGGTGCAAAGACTAATGTTCTGGAACTGTAATGCCAACAGGAAAGCACCAAAAGGCGTTTGTGCCCTGAGCACAAATATTAGCATGGTTGTTTATACTTAGTGATAGCCAGACTGGAGGTACCTACCTGCATGTGTCTCAAAAGCCCTAGATCTAAATTCTTATTATTTAAATAAATAAAATAATTAATTAATTAAATCCAATTGAGACCTTGGACGGGATCTGTTTACACCTGACAATGCATATAAGATGCTCTCCATCTGTATCCAGGCAGTTATATTACTATTCCTACCCTCAGGTTACCTGTATCACTCATTCAGATAGCTGGAACTGTAGGTGCTGGAAAGGTATCAGTAGGTCTAGCTACTTGTGGCCTTATAATTTGCCTAATACAAGAAGATCAATCTTTAATATTTGTAGTCACTCAGCAGAATTGCAATGTCACTTCTCAGTATTAGCATTATTCATTATAATCATTTACATTTACATTTTACATAGCATTTTTACCAGCACATTGTCAACAAATGTTCCAGCACAGTGTCAACAGATACATTTTCAGAGTTATTCTCTGTGACATTTTGGGGCACTTACAACAGCCAATCAGAAGTCAAATAAATCTGGAGTATAGAACTTCCAATTTCATTTTGCATCATCTTTCTTCACTGTGTGCAATAAAAATGGAATACTGTAAATGTAATGGAACATGTGGCTTTTTATGTGCCTTGTGAAATCCATAAAATCCTATATTCTGAATGAAGAGATAATATTAGAATAGAATTACTTGCCTTTTTTTTTTTATATATATATCCTGAGTGCACCATATAGGTATTAGACTATATGGTTTTCCTTATTTTAAAATTTTAAAATAATTATTTCAGTTAATTATTAGTATTATATCTTCTTTGCTCTTTCAATTCTTTGTTTTTCTTTTGTTTGAGGATAAACTAATTCATGAAGAAAAAAAAAAAAAAAGAAGCATTTATTCTCAAATCCATTGTAGCTGATATATTCAATATTCTGAAGTCTAAGCTATGGCAACTAAGGTCTCTTTAGGGGAAAAAATAAAAAAAAAAAATTAAAAAAAAAAAAGAGAGAAAGCCTTTTACATGAACAGCAAGCTTAAAACCTTAATTACCTGTGGACTCTCAGACTGTGTTTCAGACATTCACGAAGGTGAAGGGGGGTTGTTCATGTCACTTTCCTGTAATTATATGAAGACAGGAGTGGAAACCATTGATACACGGTAAATGAAAACCAATCTTGAAGAAGGCACTGTGATAAAGAATCAGTGAAGTATGCACCACTAGGCTTTGACCTTCATGCAGCAGGAGGCAATGAAACAAAATTCTTTGATTTAAGAGAGAGTTTTAAAGAGAGAATTAGATAGTTTATGAATCACAGAGGGTCTGGATTGCAGCTAGCACTGCATGGATGCGCAAGCAGATGAGAAAAGGTTGCAAGGAACCTTCCCTCTCTTTGCCTCATCCTTGGTCCTTGGACCTTGTGAATGTGAAGACTTAAGGACTGGAAGCCCCAAGGAGTGTAGAAAAATGTAGTAGTCCTTTTATTTTCAGGGCTAGCTGACAAAGCAAGGTTGATGGGGAGACAGAGTACAGTGGATGATGAGAAAGAGGAGCAGGTCACCTCTTTAAATGCTTTAACACAGTATTTCCAGTCCCCATAGACTCCCTAAATTCCTACTCCACTGTAACCCAAATCCAGAATCTCTGTAATGGCAAATGTTTAATACTATTTTTCAAGCTGTGGGCTGCAGCCTTCAGAGGTCTGTGAAGTACAAAATAGAGTTAAGAAAATTAAACCTGCTTTCAGTCAGCTTAAATTTTCAGGATAGCATTTGGATAATTTGAAGACTGATGAGTCAGGAAAGATTGACATCCAGCATCCTGACCTAATATTTAGCAGTTGAAAAGCTGTAAGTCGCCTTTATCTTTTATTCCCTTATGCCTACTCAGTGCTGTCTGTGTCCTCTGGGCACAATCTTAGGATGTATTTCAGATTCTCTTGCATATCTTTTCTGGGAATCAGCCTACAGACTACCAGTCTTTCCATCCAAGGTTGTCCTGTTACTTGTGAGCAATAACGAGGAAAGGATGGATGGGAAATTTCTGGGTAAAGTTCAGGATGGGATATTTTCAAGATTGCTGCTGGAGAGTTTGCCATGTTTTTTATCTGAGGAGAGTTACAGACAGACAGCCAAGAGGCACTGGGCTAAGATCTGAGCAGGGAGTGAGATGCTGATCTAAAACAAGGAAAGTACCCAGGAATGTGTTGAGCAGGCAATGGCCAAGCAAGAAAATTACAGCAAAGATCATCAGCAGATATGGTCTTAAATCTTCCTCTGATTATCAGCCTGATCTTCAAGCCAGAATATGGACTTGTTTACTTTACATGACACTGTTCTTAAATCCTTTACTAAAATTACAACGTGCACAGGGAGAAAGAAGTCTTTTCTAGTCCCAGTACAAACAAAGAATGAATAACAATCAACTTTTATTAACTCACCCTTGGGGAATGTGTTAACCCACCAAAATGTCATTGTGAAAGTGGAAATGCCACACCAACCCTCACTACACTTATCATCCGTTAATGATCTTTGTACACTGTAAATTTACTGCTAGAAATGAACATGCCAGGGTGAATTTTTAGGAGGATAGCGTGTTGCCAGATCACATTTAAATTAAGTGACCGTAGGATGGACATCTCATTACCCCAGTGTCTAGTGGTCTATACTTCAAAGGGCTACAAAAGCACTGTGCCAATCTGTGGCTTTGGTTCCTCTCTTTGCTTCCTCTTCCTCATTCTGAACAGTTTTTGTTACACCTCCATAAGATGACAAACCTCTTTATTTTAGTTGGCATTACATGCCATTTTAATAACCTTATGTTTGCCTTGATTTTCAAGCATTAGGAACAGTGTTTGACTCTGTGACTTCCTCCACAAATGTTCCACCAGTTGACAAATTGTGAATTTCTTTATCCATATGGGATAAGTCAGCCCCTTAGCCCCATACATATTTAGGTTTACTTTAGTTATGCCTGTTTTACTTTCACACTTGACATGGATATCCTGCTACCTAATGCTCCAGCACTTCTTTCTCCCTTGGTTCTTAACTACAACAATAAACAACCCAGCACATTCAAAATGCTACAGTCAGAGAGGAACGTATAAATATTTCATCATGCATTGGCTCTTAGAAAAATGTGAACAAATTAAGGCTCTCATGTCTTGCTTGTGAGATCAGTATTTTATCTTCTCTCTATTAAAAAAGTAATAATCAGAGAAATGCTGTAAACTAACATGAGGTCTCCTGAGCAACATTCAGCATGTCATTAGTCTGCTATTTATATCACACACACAGCCCCAGAAGTCATGGTATAAGGAGGGGTATGCAATAATTAGTGCCGGAAGAGTACCGAGTTCAACGTGCAAATGAAACAAGTACTAATCATCCAGATGGTGTCATCTCTCCAGAGTTTCACTCTGACTGAAGATTATTAATCTTTTTTCTTTTTCTTTTTCCTTTTCTTTTTCTTTTTTTTTTTTTTTTAATCTTTGTTCTTTTTAATGCAGCCCACAGAAAACTAAATGCAGAGGGTTAAGAGGCAATACAATATCATTTATTACTGCTGTTAATTAGTTGTGTGATGATGATGCCTAGAGATCTAAGAGAACAGAGAGCAGGTCCCTATTGTGCCGTAGTCTCTACAAATATGAAGAGATGGACCCAGTTAAGAATCATGAAAGGGAGTACCAGCAAAGTGGCCTAGACATAGAGCTAGGGACATCTGAAATCCCTGCCATGTGATTAACATTTTCTGACATCTTTTTCATTTCTGCCATCACTGTTAACCACTCTTCTGCCCATTCTCACTTCTCACCCTTCTAACTTCTCTTTCTCTTCTCATTTCCATTCCTGACATTCTGCTCTGTGCCTGTGACCTTGGATTTCTGCAAGACTCCTGATTATGTTCCCTTCTTCCCTCTCAAAAGCTCTTTTGAAAACAGCACTTTTCCAACCAATTCCTTCCTGCTTCACAGAATCCACAAGCCCATTAGCAATTTATAGCACTGTATAAGTATATGATCAGAGTCATCTGTGAAGCTAAAATCTGCTTTTAGAAACCGATATTCTGTTTTTGCTAAAGTCAGAGCAAAATGGTTTTTAATAAGGACAGGTTCTGATGCATGTGCTTTTCTGTATTTTCAGTCACTTTAAAACCAGATTTAGCACCTCCTACAGTGATATACTACCATCAACAAAATGTAGGGTAGAATATCCTTTGCCTTAAGCTGTGTGTCAACTTTAGCTTTATTTGTCCCTTACTAAAATTGAAGATGCTATTAATGTTGTTGTTGTTACCATTACTGTTAATATCTTTATTAACTTTTTTCTCTAAATATTCTACTTTTTGTTGGCAATACTACTGATTTCTTCAGCAGGGCTTACCTATTCCTATGTAAGGCCCAAAACTGAATTTCTTGATCAGAACAGACACTTCATAACAAGTGTTACTTTTTTTTTTTTTTATGAGATCCAATGCCAGTGGTGTTTTTGATGTTTTTTGTTTGTTTGTTTGTTTGTTTGCTTGCTTTTTGTTATTCATCTTGTTCATATGTTTAGAAGAACATCTATAAAGCTGTAGGCCAGACTCTTCAGTTAAGTCAACATTACCACATATAGCTCCAGTGCTTTCAACATACGT
The DNA here is from genome assembly GCF_047663525.1 of Anas platyrhynchos. NCBI lineage: Eukaryota > Metazoa > Chordata > Aves > Anseriformes > Anatidae > Anas > Anas platyrhynchos. Next base: position 6,732,490 of record NC_092588.1, read on the forward strand.
ACTCATACCACTGAAAACAGATGGAGAATCAGCCTAAAAGTCATGGGTTGGTTGAGGAGATCAGAATTTAACCTTCTGCCATCTAAAATATTTTTTCATGTTTAACAGGAAAGGCCTAGGTTATTAAGATGGGATGCCACAGAGAAAAGAAAGGAACTGAACTGCGTGCTGGACATTTCTTTTCACAAGATGCTTTTGATGAACCACTAGTCTGGATCTGGTTGTCATTTCTTTAACTCTAAAATAAGAATGATTTATTTCAGAGGGTGCTGCAGAAATAGATATTCAAAGATATGAGCTGCTGTGACCCTAAAGTAGGAAGAGACTGTAAAAGTCTTTCAGAGGAATGCAGCAAGGGCAGCTTCTCCACACCTAAGCCTTAGTAGACTCTCAGCCAAATTGCCAAACCTGAATTAGATGCCCAAACTTCTTGTACAATGCCTGGGAAACTATTAAAAACTAGTTCCACAAAGCTACCCTCCCAGCTGAAAGAGGAGTAGGAATTTCTGAAGAGAGATCTGTAAAATCTTCCCTGGAATTTAAAAGCTTTTAGGCTTAAATCATCCTTAATGTCCATCCAGCAATTACTTCCTATTGGAAACACAATGTCATGTGGGTTGTGAGCCACAACCTGGAGCCTGCACCTGGCTACATGCATGCACCAGCTGTTTCTCAGGAGAGAGAAGAGGTGCTATTAGTAAAATTCAAAATTTCCAGAAGAGTACAAGAGCTCAGTTTGAATACCTGTCTTAGTCTGTATGCTTTTCTTATGTGGGGAGGAATTAGTACACAAGGACTTAAGCATATGTCACTCCCCATTAACTATGCACTAACCAGGCATCCTGCATAACCCTAAAACACTATCTTCCTCTGGGAATGGTGTACAACATTAGCTATGGGACTAGGGAATGAAGAATGGGCTAAAACAGCTTATTGTTGCTGATGCTCCTGATTAGCAGTGCAGTGAACTGTTCATCTTGTCAGCAAACACGGGAGTACAAAAGGCCGGTGAGTTTACAGCCATTCGCCCAGAGAGATCAGTCTTCTGCGCCAAGCCTCACTGCATCCATTAAGTACTTTGCCTTCTATCATGTAAGGGGCTCAGTAACCTCTGTTTTCCAGTGAGGCTGTGGGTCTTTAAGGTTATTTGAAGGTGGGAATTCAAAAGGCTGACTTTTCATGGGAACATGCAGCTTCTAACTGCCACTTGCATGAAGAAAAGTCTCTTCTAAATCTCCAGAAACACGTTAGTTTGCTTTCCTTTTTCAGGAAAGAATGAGGAACTGAGTGAGTAAAAACCTTCAATATATGAATGATGCCTATCTCTCAGATGATTTTGGTAGGGATAACAGGAATAAAATAGGTCTACTGTTCATATTTTCTGTATGCAGAGTTTTCTTCTGTTGCAGCTCTTGTTACTTTTATGAGTAGTTTATTCAGGTCCACAAGTATCACCTCTGTCTTCCCCTTTCTCCTTCCATGCCAGAATACTCAGCTTGCATGTTTGCAAGAAGCACAAAAGTGGTATTCCCCACCTAGCACCTTGGCACATCAGAACCACTTGTAATTGGTGTGTTCCTTTGGTTCATCACTGTAGGGTTCTGGGACAAACAAATGACAAAAAAATGACCCCCACCTTCCATTCCTTCTGCTTTGCAATATAACCAGAGCATAACTTAACACGTAATTTTTTTCATAATGGCTTTCAGAAGAGTCACCTTCAGGTCTCACTTTTCTATCATCGGTGGAGTAGTCAGCAAGACAAGCAAGTTGTGCTATGCTTATCCATTACCTCATTTCTTTTCTTTCTTTTCCACCATGTGCAGCCTTCAATCTCTTGTCGTTTCATATGTCAGGAGCAGGAAGTAAGTGGGGCGTAGGATTTTCCTTTCAGCATTGTTCAGGCAATGACAGGATGCTGCACAGATGGAAGAGAAGCTTGTTTATACTGAATGAGCTGGAGTTATCAATAAAGGACAGTTCTATCCCTCTGTGAACAACACCCTCTGTCCTGGTATCTTGAACGGGTGCCATGAGTTCCACTCCAAAATTATCCATAACCTGCAGAGAAACAAATATCTCACACATAACAGCTTTGAAATAAAAGTTCTGGGTTTCCCATTTCTTTTTCTCTATTTTTCTATTTTACTCTTTTTTCCTTTTTCTCTTTTTCTCATTTTCTCATTTTTCCTTTTTCTCTTTTTCTCATTTTCTCTTTTTTTTTTTTGTTCTCTCCTTCTCCTTCTTTCTCCTTCTCTTTTTCCTTCTTCCTCTCTTTCTATTCCCCTTCCTCCCTCCCTCCCTCCCTTCCTTCCTTCCTTCCTTCCTTCCTTCCTTCCTTCCTTCCTTCCTTCCTTCCTTCCTTCCTTCCTTCCTTCCTTCCTTCCTTCCTTCCTTTTCTCCTTCTTTTGCCTTTGGATTCTTTAAGCTATTTTTTAGCTTCCCACATACAATTGTAATAACAGCACTGTATCGTGTTTCTGCAGCCATATGTAGAACAGCTTTGTATCAGGTTTGGTCACAGCCATGCAACATATCTCTTAAAATCAGGATTTTCTTAGGCATGTCCACACCTGAGGAATGAAAGATTTACTGTAGACACCCATTCAGTGTGGACCCCCAGCCACCTCAAACAAACAAACTCTTCTCAAGCCCATGAAGAAGTCCATCTAGAAAGACCTCATAACATGCCTTTCAATCTGTATTCTGTTGCTGCTGTCTATCCTAACCTATGTCTTTACCCGCCCAGAAAAAAAATAATAATAAAAAAATTGAGACAGGCTTTTCTATTTCTGCATATATATTTAAAAAATACAGTTGTTTGATAGAACACAATTGAACATAGATTCTTCTTTACAAGGAAACACTGCTGTCCTTGAAAAAGTCTTCTGAGTGCTCAAGAGCACTGAGTCAGACAGAAAAGTAAGTGAAACCAGAGTAGTTACAGGAAAAGGCACAGAGAACAGAAAAAGAAATAATCGTTATGCTGCTGCTAATAATAATAATAATAATAATTTTAAAAAAAACTCAATACTCTTTCATCTTACTGCACACAATTCTCATCCCTACATCACTAAATAAATAAATAAATAAATAAATAAATAAATAAAAGATATAAAGATATGCTGGAACTGGAAGAAGTACAAAGAAGGGGAAAAAGAATAGCCAAAGACATGGACCATCTTCTATCTGAATAGATATTAAAAAGCAGATGAAGTGTTTGTCTGGAGAAGAGATGATGGGGGATATGATAGCAGAAAATAAGTTTTGAAAATCTCAAAGAAAGGAAATAGGCAATGATCACGCATTATTTCTCACAACCTAAGAATACAAGGGAGTAGAGACACAAGTGAAATTATGAGGTATGTATTTGGCAAAAATCAAATGGATTTATATTTTCATATAGTGCTCAAGGACATAGCAGAACTCATTGAAACACAATTTCAGAGATGCCAAAATATGATTTGACACATTCTTGGAAACAAAGCCTATCAACAGCTATTAAACATAAATATACAGATTCGGTGCCCAGCTAGATAAGTTCCTAAAATGCTGATTTCTGCGAGTTAGGAAAGAGAAGTGTCTCTCTTGCCTTTTCTTGTCTTCTCTCCTTTATCAGCTGTCAGGAACAAGTTATTGTTCTTGCAAGCTATAGCCCAACCCAGAAGAGCCATTCTTTTGTGCGCAGTCCACTGTAATCACATCAGTGATTACATCAGTGTCACTACACTAATAATGATATTGAAATATAATACTTGGTGTTATTTGCTTTCACAAAAGGCATGTTAAAGAAGCAGAAATTCAAGAGAATATCTTTTCCAACCATATCTTCCCCAGTAGCTAAAGTGACTGCATCTTGGTCAGGAAATAATTGCACAGCCTGGAGTTGAGGCAACAAAGAAAGACAGTTGTGAGATAAAGCTTTATTTCCTAGATATCCAACTGACAATATTGTCACCCTTTGCAGGAACAGGACTTCTGCTGTGCAGATATCTGTAGTCATGTTGACTTGTATTGGTGTTTTGCCAAATGCACCAGTCCTTCCTAAGCTCTCTCTACTTTGTCTATAACTGTGCTCTGCTTGTTTGAAGATGGGAGGTGTCCCTGCCATTGGCAGGGGAAGTAGGCGGTAGGGGGGTAGGGAATTAGATTATCTTTAAGGTCCCTTCCAACCCAAATCATTCTATGATTCAAAAATTATAGAATCATTTGATTATAAAAACTGATTTTAAAAAGTCCCTGCAAACCACCATCATTATGTGTGTAATCAATAAGAAGCATAGGAAAGGCTATGGTTTTACCTCAGACTTTCCACTGAGAGCAATGTATAGTTATATGGACCTAGGAGCAGAGCTGGAGGTGGGTTTCCCAGGATATCTGCAAAATACATGACAGGCAGATGTGCTTGCTCAGGGTGGCTGAGTTTAAGATAAATCTTGCTGAGGAGTCCATATGATATACGCTGACTATTCTCTCCCTAGCACAAATAGAAGAACGGACTGGCTCCCAGAACAAAAATGATCTTAGCCTGTCACCCTCCTTCCTGATGCCAACACTTGAAAAGGTTCAAAAACTGGGACTATGACAATAACAGCAAAAAAGCTCCTATCTTGCTGCGGCGGGGCAGGGGGGAACCAGGCAGAGGGACTAACTGTTCCATACAGTGTTGCACTTAACAAGCCATTAGCACACGTGGTGAAGAGATGCATTCCTGCCATCATCTGCTTTCTTCCTTCTGTACAGATCAGGAATGTGCTAAAGTCAAGAATATACTACAGTCAATGGAAGCCTGATGACATATTCCCTGTGGTATGTGTCTAGCACTCTGGAGATTTCAATTTTTAATGATTAACATAAGTGAAAAGAAATGGTTGCAGTGGTAATAAAGGAAATAAAAATCCAATTTTGCTTCTCCATCCTCTTCTCTTGCTGACAGGTTTTTACTACTCCCTGTCTCTTTCTGTTCCAACAGTTGGCATCTCTGTAGAACTGCTTTGAATCATTTTTGGGCATAAACACAAGAAGCTGAAGAACTTCCGTGAAATGAATATGGAATAACAAAATAACAAGCATTTGTGCAGTTAGCAAAAAGCTATGGTCTTATCAAATTTTCCAGAAGGGTTATGAGAAGTAAATTCTCAATGGAATCCCTTATTGATGCCACCTTTGTGTCTCATGGGTGGCCTGTAGACTTCTCAGCGCCCCTTAACACGGGTGTGATTGGGCTAGAGGATAGTACAGGATGGAAAGGACCTATGGAGATCATGTAGCCCAACTCAAACCAAGGTCATCTAAGTGGTCAGAACTCATATTCTTTAGATATTTTTCAAGACATTTGTGTCTTGAAAGGAAATTCAATGCTTTACACTGTGTAAATAAATATCTTGTGAGTTTATTGAATTAAAGATTAAACAGTGAAGTTTTCTGCAAGAGCAGGCTTGAGAGAGTATCTCAGAAGACCTCTTCTAGGTTCAGTCCCTATGAGTGACAAAAAAAAAAAAAAAAAAAAAAAAAAGGAGACATATAGTCTTAAAATTCTGAATCGTAAAAAAAAAAAAAAAAAGTGAAAAGTGAAAGAAATCTGTTCTGCCCAAATGGCTATCGTCACCTGGGTCACTTGTATTTCCTTAATTTCCTTTCTCTCTGACAGTGATAAAAATAGACACCTGAATGACATGGAATGGATTTGACCCTGAAAAAGATTTGAACCTGACAAGTTTGTTTCATAATTTACAATACCTCTCATGCAAACATGGGAGATAACATCTATAGTTTTTTTCTGAAGACTATACTTTGGAGCTGAGGGACTCCTTAAATCAGAAGGCTTAGAAAATTCCCAAGCCTTTTGCTTTAAATATACCAAACAAATTAAATATGTTTGCGTATGGGAAAAATAAAGCAAAACACTTGCAGAGTCATAATTGTTTGAAAGAGTCCCAGGGGTATAAAACCTGAAACTTGCATGTACAGAGAGGGCTAGAATCACTTTTTCTGCTCCCAGACATTTCTCTGAGTTGGGGTACCAGTTGAGGTATTTGTCTAGGTGTGATATCTCAGTCATTAGATAGATACACATCTCATACATGGATATAATTTTATCCAAAGTGAATAAAAATGAATAAAAGGCTAACTACTTCTTTCTGGAAAAATATGTTCCTCCCCATTAAAGAAATTTATATACTTTACAGTTTTCTAAGGTAAAAGAAATTCTTCTAGCATTGGTGAGAATTGTAAGGCCCCAGGGCCCAGTTCAATGGAAGAGGGCTTTATTTGGTTTAAAATAATAATAATAATAATAACAATTAAAATAAAAATGCTACTCAAAATGGAAAACAGAGATCAATGACAACAAGCAGAATGTTTTCTGAACAGCTGCTGTTTGCTGCCTCCAAATTACTCAGTGCATGTTGAATTTGTAGATGTTGAATTCCCTTTTGGATGCAGATTTAGCCTCTGCTGTACAGATAGCTAAGCAAGGCAGAGCACTTAGATTTATACTTACTTCAGTAAATGCAAGACAAGGAATGGTCATGTAAGAGAAACAGGACAAATTTCCGTCAATTATTCAGGAAGTAAAGGCAATCTTATAAGGTCAGATACAGGAGCGCCAAGAGGTGATGTACATATACATACATTACAATTTTAACATTGTTCTGTTTCCATCCATCTTTGGAAGCACTTGAAGTCCATAAACATAACTATTTTCATTCTCAAATGCCTCATGAGCCTGGAAGTTCTATCTTGGAGGAAGCGGAAAAGCATTTTCTTTTGTCCTGAGCAGTTTGCTGAGCATTTCAATATCTGATTAATACGCAAGCTTCACTGGGACTTGAAATCAAGGTATTTCTCCCCACATTTTTCTCCTCTGGGAGCTTCATGCAAGAAATGTTCTCAGAGCACAATCAGCACATCAAATAGGAGTGACACCAAAAAAAAAAAATAATAATGATAAAAAAAAAAAAAAAAAGCAGGAGGAAATACCACATTGTTGTAATATGGTCACATTTGTAAAATGGCCACAGAACTGCATGGACCCTGGGGACTTGATTCTAATTTGTTCACCAGGAAGCAGACCCTCTGAGCTATAACTCTGCAAATACTCCCAGGGACAGGGTATTCTGGGGCAATAAGCAATGAAAGTCAGCCACTTTACAGAAGAAAATAAATAAATAAAAGCAATAGTTAGAGAAGGGAGAGAGAAGTTACAGAAGGGAAAGAAGTGAAATTTCCCCTTCTCCCCTTTGTCTGAAAAGGGGGGAAAGTTGGAACTTTTCGTGGAACTTTTCTGTAGTAGCAGAGAAAATTGGCCAAGATCCATTGTCTGGCTATAACATAACAGAGTAAATCCGTGGAGAGAGAATCTTCCCTCCAGAGCACAATGGCCTCATCTGCGTGGTCTATTGAGAGAAGTCACTGGTTTATGCTATTCCCCATGACACATCCAAGCATTATTCAAAAGAGTGTTAGATGTACCGGTCAAAGATATTCCAGAGAGAGTGATAACGGTTAAACATCATGAATATATGCATGCTTGTGCTTGAGAGCATTCCTCAGCCTTGTGTAATTTACCCTCCATTGCCAGAAATGGCTGGCATTCAGAATGTCTTGTTCCCCAAGCACAAGAGAGCAAAATTTGCTGTCCATCGGAACTTCTAGATCTCCACAAGGGGAAACTGAGCTTTCTGGAACATTTGTGTGGTAGGACTTAATTATTGGAGAGAGGGTGTGGGTATGGAGGCACCGGCATTAATTCCTACTCATAATTCTGGCTGTGGCTCGGAAGGAGAACTGTGAGTCAGAAAGGAGGTTCCTCCTTAAAGATTTTTCTTTTGTTTGGCTCTCTAGCTTTTCCAGCATTAACTCTCATTTGGCAGGGGGAAGTGCCTTCTCACAGATGTGCATTTTATAATAGGCATTTCAAAGATGCAAGGACTAAAGGAAAGCATTTCTGTCTTAAGTACACTCATCTCTCAAATGACCAGTCAGCATATGTAGACAGAATATTCCGTTACTGTAATTTAGTACACCACAGCACATAGAGTACTGAGAAGCAGAAGTCAATAAGAATATTTAATAAACAGGAACAGAACAGGAAGACTACACTGAATTATCACCAGCTTGTTATCCTTACGGGTCCTATTCTATCCAATTTACTCTCCTTAAAAACTAATTTTCCTTTATTTCAGTTAGGCACTCAACCTTCTCCACCATTCACAACAATTGCCTCTTCAGAAAATAGACAGGGGAAATACAGAAAAACATAGTCAGGCTGAGGAGGAATAATGTAACTGAAGCAAAGACTGCAATTGCAGAAGTGGATGTAGAGCCACTCAGCTTTACATCAGGGCCTGCTGCTTAAATCTTTCTAGGGCTTGCAGTACATTCCATGTTGTGCGCAATTAACTGAGGGGTCTGTAGCGAGGCAGAAATACCTGCTCCCATTCCTTTTTCTTCCTTTTTGTCTGGTTATATCCTTTTCCAATGCAGTAGACTATTACCTTTTACATATATTGTTTTAATCGTTAACAACTGGGGAGGACCAGGAAAGGTAATCTCAAGAAAATGGTATCATAAATTATTCCCACTTCCCCCACCCCATTCCCACCCACCCCCCCCCCCAAAAAAAAAAAAAAAAAAAAAAAAAAAAAAAAAAAAAAAAAAGATTTGTGGATTTGTGTCCATGCTTTTATCTCATTACCACAATGTCCGCCTTAGTTTCTTGGCTATGTTTCCCCTTGGGAGTCAATGTTCATAACATAGGAACTTGCTAGTAATTGCAGTGGGGATTTCCAATCTCAATGACAGCACAGAAGGTCAAAAAACAGACCTCAGGACCCATCTGTTAAGTCTGGGCTTGGGTTAGAAAAGCAGACAAAAGTATCATGAATTCAACAACTCTTCATCTCTTGAATGCCTGACTTGCTTCCCCTGTGGAATTGCTCACCTCGGCCTTTGGAGGGCTGGTCAGACATCTGCACTGCAAAAAAATGGCCTTGTAAGTTTGAAGCACCAGACACAAACATCAGAGCAACATTCCCTTCCTCACCTAAAGACCCAGTCAGTAAGGTCATTTCTTTTGCTCTCTGGGGTGTTCGGTAGATTTAACCACTGACATGAGCTTACCATCCACAGCACATTAAATAAATACAGGAAAAAATAAATAAGTTTCTCCAGAAAGTAAGTCAGCCACATGATTAAAGCTAGCTGCTTATATATGTATAGATCTAATTCAGCCACACATTTGCACCCACATTAAGCAACTGTGTGGATAAATATGGATTTGTACTGACAAGTGTCACTGAATTAACTTGAATTTCTATAAAACTAGAGGCTGAACACATGGTTTAAGGTGTTTTCTTATTGATTGATACAGACTTAGCTCCCCCTCAGAGGTGACTCCTGGTCACTTTACAGAGAAAAAAGAATCTGGTTATGAAACAGGAGGAGAACATGAGACTCCTGTGCACTGGTAAACCCTAGTCATGCTACCCCAAGGAGTCTAAGGAATGCCACCCCACTCAGCACAAAGGTGCTTCTAAGCAGTACCTGAATGTATTCATACAACAATGCCCCTACCTATAATAGGGTGATTGGACTAGATGATCTTTAAAGGTTCCTTCCAACCCAAGCCATATTATAATTATATGAACTGTACTGTTACCTCTATGGAAACGCAGACCTGGATTTCTGAGAACCATCTAATGTTATGTTCTAATAATATATGTTATGTAATACATGTTCTAATAATCTAAGGAAATGTGGCCGTTAGACTTCAATGTTTATGTTGTCTGCCTAGCAAGTGAGTCAGAGTTTGTCTTTCCGATAAATACACAAAATGGGTCTGTATGGAGGTTGGTGTCTTTCCCCTAACTATAAATTTTCCCCCTGGAGCAGGGAGGAATCCCAGGAATTGGTGGGGAAGGAAGCAAAGACAACTCTCCATTTTGCATTAGCTTGTATTAACTAAAACCTCCTGACCAGAGTGGGGAACCAGCAACAAGTGTATTTATGCAAAGTGAGCTTGAGGATATTATACACCCTGGGCTAAATGTGACCAAAAGGTTGTTCTGCATCATAAAACTTCTTGCTGTACAGGAGGAAGAGATTCAGTTATTCAGACGTAGCTGATTAAAAATAATAATAATAATAATAATAATAATAATATAAAAATAAAAATATCTCATTTTGCCTGCAGTAGCTCAAGAAGTAGGTACCTGGACACATGAGGAGAAGGCATCTATCTCTAAAAGAGACAGATCCTAAGACAGTCCTGAGTTTCTAGATGTGCAGTCACTGTTCAAGGATAAATGTGAAATCCTGTGCTATATAGACAGAGCCTATCCATTTGCTTTTGTGTGTGGGAAGAGATGAAGACTGAGATAAAAAATGTGTGTGATAAGAAAACCCCTACCTTTCTCTGACTCACTTCAGCTCCCTGTGCTGTACTACTCTTGTACAATAAATGTGTTTTCTTATTGGTTTTCTTCTCCCACACTCTCCCTTCTCAGTGTCCTTTTTTTTTTTTTCTTCTTCTTCTTTTCTTTTTTTTTATGGCACACAGCACTGTCCATTACTTCTCCCTGAGTTCTCACAGAGGTTTTTCTGACCTGTTGCCCTGAGCTGAAAAGTGAGCTTGGTTATACTTCAGGACACTGACTGCTAATGGAGAAGTGAGAGAACCCAGCTCACATCAAATTGTACTTTCACCCCAAGAAAAAACTTGTTGCAGATTTTTTTTTTCTTTTTCCAACCTCTGCCTTTTTATTAACTCTGTTCAAACACCCACCTATGTGCATGCCAAAGCCAAAGCACTCATCTAACACAGAGGTGCACCTTCTCATATCCAAGATTATTTTGAACTGCAGTTTTACTGTAGGTGAAACACTCATCTTTTTGCAGTTCAAGACTTTTTTTGACATCAGTGAAGCCAGCTTCAGAAAAACAGTCAGCCTTATGGATCTGAAACACATCCCTACACTCTGATGATGAGCAGCAATATTAAAATTGTTTCAATGGTTTGTTGTGGAAAGCTGCTCATGATATAGAGAGGCAACAGTATGTAAATAAAACTAGGTGTAATAGCATGAGACAGTTATTGGTTAAATAGCATCTGTTCTCAATACATAACTCTTATTATAGCTAATAGGAAATACACACACATACAATTATGGGGAAGATACATCATGCAAGGACCAACAGGTTTCATCTGCCGTTGTCAGGCGGCAGGGTCTTTGTCAGGCATTGTCAAGCCCTATGCTTTCCCATTTTATCTCTAATAAAGCAGACCTCTCTATGGAGGAAAAAGCAACCCAACTCTTCATGTTCCAGCGTTCTCACAAAATCACAGAATGGCTGAGGTTGGAAGAGACCTCTGTTAAGAGGCTAGCCCTTAAATAACACTAGGGCTCCATTCACTGTAAGTCATATGAATGAAAAAATACTAGGCTTCAGCAGGATAGGATTGTGTGTGTGTATATATATATATATATATTTATTTAATAAGCAATAGAGAGATTGTCTTACAGGTGAGAGAAATACACTTTTAAAGATCTGCCATTTTTGCCCTTTCTGGATGAAACTGGATGCACCTCCACAGTTCAAGATGTCTGTTGCAACCTTACCACCTCACTTCTTCAGAAGGGTCACTAGGCTTATGTTCCAATATATACAACACTGGATATGGGAGGTTTCTTTTTACATAAGTATCACATTGAGAAGGAGGAAAACCATGCAATTTTGAAAACCTCTTCACTCAGGCTGAGTGCAATGAAGTTGAACGTCTCTGATAGTTGAGGTCCTTACTATTTCTATTTATTTATTTATTTATTTATTTATGGTTAGTTGTTTAGAAGTTGGGTTTTTTTCTAGTGGAAAAATTTATTTTTTTAGAGGAGAATGTTACTATCACATTCCAGGCAACAACAAAACACCTTGATCTGCCTGTGAAAAGGCAAGTCAAATAGTGCTCTGCGTCTAAGAATGAGTAACTTGCTTTGAAAGGCTGACCTAATTTAAGAGTGAAAAAAAGGAAGAGAAGTATAGAGTGGTGAATATTTAGAAATCTGAGCAATTGTTTATAGCATGATAAAATTGCCAAAATAATTACTTCGACTATTTTTTTTTTCCCCATCGTAATTTTTTATGCTCTTTAATAGTCAGAGAAAGGCAGTAGTTCTGTGGCCCAACTTACTCAGCTCTCAGACTTTGCTTTAAGCTACAGTGCAGGGAAACTCATTTCTGTTAAAAATCTATCATCAGAGAATAAGGATTTCATCATACTTAATTGATTCTGATATAAGCAGACTATTTTTCTACCTCTCTTTCCTAATCCCATAAGGCTTTATTAAAAACTTTTTCAGCATCAGCATAAGGTGTACTGCACTGAGGCTATAACAAACAAGAAACTTTATCTTCTAGTCTCTCATTGTCTGCCTGTGTCTGAAAAGAAACAGTTTAGTGGTATCTGAAGAGCTTTCATGCTGAGTCCACAAGTTTTCTTGGTCAGTTCCCAATACAGTATTTGCTAATCCAATGAACTAAAGAAACATAGAAACGCACACGCACTCACAGAAACAGATGCAAGAATGAGATAGACTTAAAGAACTGCTTGCAATCCATGGTTTAACTATGCACAAGTGGAAAAATAAGTGGCCTCCTGGCATAACAGACAACCTGACAGTTTCATATTGGTTGGGAGATGAGATTAGCTCTGCAGAAATACAGCTAGATGCACACAAAAGCTAGCCAACTTTGTATTGCTATATATTGATACAGACATATTTGCAAATTCTCACACTTTATGAAGCCAGGAATGGGATTATTATGACTTGCTTGCAACAGGAAATAATAAATGTCAGTATATACAGGTATATAAAGCATAAACAAATATGGTCTTTGGAAGGTTATGCTCTGGTTTCTTTAATATAATCCTATATTTTAGCCGTAATTAACTGTGGAAAAGGCTTTAAGTCATCCAGTCTCTGGCTGTCTCCAGTTCTTATCCGCGTGAAGTTATCTTGCAAAATTATGAACACCATTTGCAAAACCATTAACAGAATAAGTGGCTTCAATCCCATTCTCAGAAGTGTTTTTGCCGCACAGCCTTAATGGTATTAGAGCTAACACCTGACGTCAAGATGCCAGTCACTCTGAGCCCCATGGCCCCACGCTCCCTCTCTGATGCTCCATCCCATCAGTCCAAATACCGCTTGCCTCCCTCACACACAGTGCTTAGACACCTGGGTAGTATTTGGAAGGCCCTTTAAGGACTGAGCACAAAAGATTTTACAAGTACTAGTTAAAAAGCATGGCAACCTTTTTTTTTTCATTGTTCCTTAAAGAAAACAGTTTCATTAAAATCCACAATTCTCACACTAAAAATACTTTCTAATTTTACTCTTTTCCCACTGAGGAATTAGTTAAAAATCCAGATGAGAACATTTTAATTTATAAGAGAATTTCTTCCCTCCCTTAGGACAAAAACTTTTCACTTTTAAGCATTTAACACATAAAAGTGGTTCACTTCCATATGTGATGTGCTGTCCCATAAGGAACTCTGTGGCTTTAAAAAATGTGAGATGGCTGTGTCCTTTTACTACCATGCATTTTCCTCCACTGTGATAACTGTGGGGTTTTAGTCCCACTGCACAAAATATTTCTCAGAACTGGGCAAATGGCAATCCCAGATATCAAAATAACCCATTCAGATTCAAACAAAGCATACTGATTTTTAAGGTCTGTTTCCTATTGTACAGATCATGGCATGAGGGTTTGATTCAAATGTCATTTTAATCTCACCTCTTCCTTCCCAAGAAGCAGCATACCTTGATTTTTTCACAATCACCCAAAATAACTCAACATGAGACAAATTTAGAAGTGAAAATATATTTGGGCATTCACTTATTTATTTTCTCCCAGAAAATAAAATGATTATGCATTTATAAACATTTTTAAATTACTGTTTTTTCTTGTTTCATACCTATCAAGTGCTTTTGCCGATTTACCCTTGACCATGATAATAATGTAGAGAACAGAGGTGGCATCTAAAGAGGTCTTCCCAAACTGCCTTCTCAAACTCTCACACACCCACTATTTTTGTCAGTTATCAGAGACACTGTTTTATCAAGAAGCAAAAGTCAGTACACAACAGTGTGCTAGGAAAAAAAAAAAAAAAAAAAAAAGGAATTTTGCAGCCCAGACAAGCCCTGGCAATTTAATTTAATTTAACTGCAATTAAAAGGCACCTCCACTCCAACAGAACTGTCTGTGCCATGCAGTAAAGACTCTCATTATCACATTGCAGTGATAAAGAGCTCTGATGCACCACTCACTTTTACTGCACCATGTATCAAAAAAATATGTCCTCCCATGTTTTCAGTTGGATTTAGGTGTCCTGCTGCACTAAGTGGGCTGAAAATTAAAGAAAAAAAAATAATCTTGGAACAGTCATTAGATTTTCACCATGCTGTCAGTGGGTGAAAACACTGAAGTATGTCCAGTATGTCCACGTGTCTCTTGTTCTTTGGAGCCCAGAACTGAACACAGTTCTCCACTTATGGCCTCACCAATGCTGGATAGTGTGGAAGGATCACCTCACTCAACCTCACTGTTGGTAAAAAGAAGATTGTACTTTCATTGCTGTGCACCCTGATTCAATCTTTCTGGAATCTCAGGGGTGAGATCCCAGTTTCAGAAAAGTCAGTTGGAGCTTTGCGGTTGAATGCTATAGGGACAGACTTCTCTGAAAATTCCAAGTCCACATTGCATTAATTTTGCTCATTCCCCACACAATGGTGTAGGTCAGTGGTAGGGAAGATCCCAACACTGCAGCAAGGGGCAGGTGGTTACTATGGCTGAGACACCACAACTCACTGCTATGTCAGCTGAGCTGCAGTAATTCAATGGTGGCAAACATTTCCCTGCTGATTGCATAGCTATTGGCTGCTCTGCAAAACTCTAAGTTTTCTGATTAATGAATTTTCAGGTAACTTTTCTCTGTGAGTGAGAAAAGGCATATGAGCTCCTTCGAAAGAGTGCACTTTTTAATTACTACTCTGTTATTGCTGCTAGCTCACCATTTTGTTAAAACAGTTATTGCAAGCTCTGCTTTCCCCCCTTATGCATATTATAAATGAGAGTAAATCTAGCAAATCCAATCTGGCTAGCGCTTGCAGCTGAGAGAAGAATTTGGTCTGTTTTTATTGCTCTTCTTTTTTTTTACTATTTTTATTTTCCTCTTAATTTTTAATTAGAATGTAAAAAAATGAAACCAGTTTTTTATTAAATCCTTATTTATGAAAACTGCTCCAGACCATGCACATAAAAGCACTGGGTGATTGTTCATTTTACCTTGGTTATAAATATTGGATTAAATTAAATATGACACAGAGAATAGTCAGAAATTTTAAAAACTGATTTCTGAAAAAGGCAAGATAGGCAATAGAAATGATAAAGGAAGCATGTGTACAGGTATATGTGTGTGTGCATATATAAACAAAACCCAAACTGTCTCACAGAAAATAAAAAACTGAACACTGAAAGAACAAAGTCTAAAACTAATATAATGCTCAGAATTTATTTTCCTATACTCTTCCATCATAAAACCTCAAAGCACAACACAGCTAAAGAATCAATAGATACAACATATAGCACATATTCCAAAAGAGAAATATATGAAATAAAAGTCCTGTGCAGCTTATCTTTAGGTTTAGAGAGACATTCTCCTATGTGGAAACTTTGAAAATCCTTCCCAAGAACAATAAAGCAAGTGGAGGTATATACACTAGCTGTACCATGCATATTTCTGGCAGCTGTTTAAAAATCATCTGTTCTCCAAGGTTGTCAAATCTTTGGGGATTTTTGCAGTCAGCTTTTCATTTATGATTCTGCCAGTGGATAGTTTGCCTTGTACTGAAAATTAAATAATAATCACACAAAAATAATAAAAAAAAAAGCCCCAAGATGTAAACAGTAGAAAGGAACCATACTTATAATACCTCTGTTGATTCTTACTTTTATTTTTCCGTAATGAATGCATATATGAGGCCTCCCCTTCCACTTAGCACTGCTGACCAAAGCTGAAAGCAAGTCATTCAAGCAATTTACAACAATAAATGCTTAATGGGTTGGTTTCTTCTTGACCCGGGTATTAATTTATAATTTTGCTGCCTCAAATGTCAGGAAAAAAAAAAAATACTTTTTCCAGTAATTAAATGTTAACTGCATACTCTGCTGACAAAAGGTATTCAACACGACAGGACAAAGGTTTAAGAAATAAGTGACAAAAGGCATATGAAGCCTTCCAGAAAATTAATTTGAAGGCCTGCTTGGAATGGAAATAGGAATAGTTTCTGGATGCCACTTAGAAGTGCAGAGACTGAGGTATTAATCAACATAGGTAAGACATAGAAAGATACAAAACTCAATGCAAAACAGGCATTCAGACAGCTCAAGTTTACCAGGTTATGGTAGACTTTAATGGATGAGTTTTGTTACTCACAGAAAGACCCCTGCAGTAACACATCAGCGTCAAGCAACTTGTTAAGGAAACATCATTCACCAATTTTCAGTGTGTAGAAAGAGATGCTTCTCCAGACTAGACTAATTCTGCCATAAAATGCATATAAGGAAAGTCAAAGCTTCAGGGCTGAATTTTGCCACTAGTCTTCCTGAGATTTTAGCTCTTTCCTTTGTAAAACATAGTAAGTGTTTCCTATCTTATAGAGACGGTGATGTTGTGAGGTGCTTGGATACTACATGTTGGAGGTCATACAACAAAGTGGCTAGATCAGCTCATTTGTGTCCCTGAGGGTGGCCCTCAGAAGATCAGCACTTGCCATGGACTGTCACCCAGGGAGACTTGCACTCATTCTCAGTTCCCTCATTAGACCTTGGTAATGCTGGAAAAGGAAATTTTTTTTTTTCTGTATGCATATTTATGGCTATCCATATATCTACACTGCCTTTGCTATAGTGTCTCTATATCCATGAACATTTCATTGCAGAATATACCTGTACTTAAACATCTGTAAATCCTTAAATACCAGCAAATTCCTTATTTTCAAATACACAGCAGAGCTGCTTGCAAATCATGGTATCAATTCTCCTTTTACTTGTACTGGTTTCTCCGCCCATAGGATATACTCCTTCTTTGCTACAGTGAAAAAAAAATTAAGACTTCATTTCCAGATCAGATCCTCTGGGTGAGATGCCTACACACAGAAGCTCTTCTCTGTGAGGCTTTGTATTGCCTGTGGTCCTATCACAGTGAGGCACCAGTAAAACAGAGAGGCAGCTATAGCTGTTAACTATCAAGGCAACCAGTATGGTTTTACCTACCATGAAGTAAAAGAGAGAAAATTCCTGAGAGTTGTTCACCTGTGATGTCATGGTGATATCACTGCTGCACGAACCACTCCCTGTGTATTTCAGACAAATACTGGGCAAGGAAAAAGAAGTAGTCTGCTCCCATGGCTGCAGCAGCAGATCTGGGAGAATAGCCTGAGTGCTGACTCCTGCTCTCCTCAATGTCTTTTCTGCAGAAAGAGCGTTCAGGAAAAGCGACCTTCCATGAGTCCCGCCCAGAAGATTGCTTTGCCCTGGTCAGCAAGGTCTTTGGAACTCAGGGCACAAATTCCCATGGACAGACAGGACCCTGGTGGGCAGTTTGTATGTCTTGTCATTAAAAGAGTTGTTATCTTACTGCTCTGCCGAGAACCAGCCAGGATGAATTCAGTGATAGCGCGGTGAGCATTGCATTGGATGACATATGATGGTTTTATCCCCATATGACAATAGTTGAAGTGTAAGCTGTATAAAAGCAATTTCAATAAACTGGAAAAAAAAATTCAATTCTTTCCAGATTACATAGATGCAACTCTAGGTGTTTCTCAGTTGTGTGAAGAGCTGCACTGATTATAAACAGCTTGTATTAAAAAAAAAAAAAAAAAAAAAAAAAAAAAAACAAAACCACAAAGCAAGCTAGACTTTGAAACATCAAGACTTTTTTTGCAAAAAGCAAAGCATGAAGTGTGTTGTTCACTGATATATGTGTGTGTATATATATATATTTATATATATGAAACTTGAAAAAAATCCACGGAGTTTTTTTCTTTGCTGCTCCTACAAAGCATCAGCTACTGCAGAATGTCACTCTGTTGAAAATACGAGCATACGTATGAAATTGATTTAATGCCAGCTAAAGGGACATTAATCTAGCTGCAAATTTTCACTGCAGGGACATGGTGCAGTAAATTTCTGCTAGTCTAACACCAGACTTGATATTGCATGATATATGACACTTTCATTTGGAAAAGAAAAGAAAACTTTTCTTCAAAACCTTAATTGACTCTCATATATTTCTGGTTACAAATTGTACTGATAATAAAGGCAATAAGTATAGAAAGTAAGCCCATATTTTTCAAACACTTTGAAAGATATACAATTAAGCTACCAAGTTCACTCCATTCTCTTCATTCTCTTTATCATATCTGAGAGCTAACAATCTTTATTCACATAGTTTTACTACATGGATTCTTTTGGTTGATAATATGCAAACAGGAAAAAATAGCGATGTCTGTTTTCTGGAGAAATCCTTAAAAGCAAAGTCATAATCAGAAACTTCTGTAGTGATTCCAGGTAAGGAAAGGTCCTGGTACTACATTAACATTCCTTAGCAAGAGCCCAGTCTGGAGTGATTTTCTATGTGCTATGCTTACCTGAAAGTATTTAGTCAAGAGAGTGACTTCATATGCTCCGGATATATACAGGGACAGGCATTTTATATAAAACAGTTCAGCAAGGATATAGATGTCAGTTCCACCTCCACTGCACTCCACAGAGGTCCAAGCTTTGGATCAGCAGATGGGGACACAATGCTGCTTTTCCATGGCACACCACCAGGCAGGTCTTGCTGCCAGAAGGAGGTAGCTCACAGCAGAGATGGTTAAAAGCAGCACTGAGACTCTCTGCTAGCTCCACTCTGCTGGTTAGTACATAGTTGATTTGGCTGCTCACTTTGAGGGTGAGACATCAAGGGTAAAAGCCTTTTTTCTGCTTAATTCAGACCAAGGATCATTGATCTGAATTTGAACATTATCTTATGTCATTAGGCAGTCTGAATGGAAGCATGACCCTATTTTCTTCGTCAGAGTATTTTTCTTATTGCAAGAAAAAAAAATTGTTCTTTAGTGCATCATATTCCTTTTAAACAAAGATAGGAAAAAAAAAAGCATAAAAAAGCATCTGCAGGAGCAGCCATTCGTGCTAGAAGGTACTTAACGTTTTTAGACATAGTACTGACCTTTTGGTCTGAGATTGCTTTAGATTTTTGTGCCAGTGTAGCTAATGTCCCTTATACACACTAACTTTCCAATTTCTATCAGCACTTCAGCTATTCCAGCATGAACTCTCCTTCTGCCTTTCTCTGCATTACGTGTAGATGTACACACACACACACCAGATACCCAAACATACAGATGAGCTGTTTACAGTCAGCTGGGCTCGCAACAAGGCATGCTTTATTCATCCAAAGTAGTAGCACAAAAGAGTAAGAGCACTCCTGCAGCCTCACTCCCTGTTTTATGCAGCTCTTAATCAGATCTTCATCTGGTGCAGCCTGAGGAAAGGTCCTTCTTCCTTTTAACGATTTCCTGAGTCCCATATAGGAAAGCTTTTTTTAATGCTTTTTTATGAATTTCTGGTACCAAGTCACTCTTGGGATTTAACAGGCTGTAATGCTGAGCGATTGGGTTGGCTCCAAAGATACCTTGAAGATTACAGAGGTAGGAGATTTTTGTGAGGAACCCCCTATCCAATGACTGTCTCCCAAGCATGACACGCTTTCTACAATTCTGACATGGTGTATAACTGGATTTTGCCAGTATAGGGCTTTTCAGTATTTCCTGCGGCAGCCATAAAGAGCCTAATGTCCCTCTGCAGGAAGGAGACATGGTCATACCAACAATACAGAAAAAGCAGGAGCCATGGAGTGTTGTAACTGACACTTTATTGCAAACTGTAAGTGATCCCCTTTGCATTTGTTAATAAAAGCAGACCCATCTGCAGTCTTCATTCAGCCATTCCAAAGTAATCTGTCCCATGGATCAGCTGAGGTCCTGCGTATGCCACCTCACGCAGAACTGTGGGATGTTATAAATAGTTGGGCCCTGAGGTCTTTTTAGGACTCTGCTGGGAGCAGTCCATTCTGAAATCTAAACTACCCCAACAATCATGCAGGGAGCAGAAGTAAATTTCAGCAAGAACTGAAAAATAAAAGCTCAGAGGCAGCATAAATAGAAACTAATTGGCCTTCAATCTCAGATTATACAATTATCCACAGAGATTAAATCAAAAAAAAAAAAAAAAAAAAAGATAAGAATAAACGATAGCAGAAGGAAGTGAGTATTGTTTAAAGTGGTGCAGTGTTTTTACATAATCTGTATTTTGTACATCAAAATAGCAGAATCTGCATTCACAACCCACAAAATGTGACCTTCTGGCAGAGGATATACCTGACAAATATCACTCGAAGGCCAGAGATTCAAAAGGTAATAAGTGGCTACAATAAATAGTGAACAAAGTAGCTACAATAAATAGTGAACAAAGTGAACCTCACCTGGCCTTAAGGGAGGGCACGACATTACTTGGAAAGTGTGCACTGCTCTATCTCTACTACCGCACCCAGTACACCTCTAAAGGTTTATGGTGCTACCCGTTTCAGAGATCCCTGCCAAAATTATCTAGCCAACTATTCTGTCATGAGAAAACTTTATTCTACCTCTTCCATTTATAGATTATTTCTGCCATTATGGATTAGGTGCAGATGAAAAAAAAATTGAACTCAGTTCCATTTCAAACAATGTATCTTTGAAGACTGAAAAACTGAATTCTAATTCATACTTCACATTTTGAAATGTAAAATGCCAAATAATCTCACTTTGATGTTTTTGGAAGAAAACTTTTCAGTGACATTATTTCTTCATTGGCATGGGATATTTGGAGTTCCCTAAAAGTCTTTTATGCTTTGAAAATAATTTAGAGCTTTGTATGTTTGCTTAAGCTTCGTGCGATTTTGTTTCCTTTTGTTGTCCATATAACATATATTTATTAAGAGATTCCACTAACTGGTCATTAGCTTCAGCTATTAACTTAATTTTTGTTTCTTTTCAACTTTGTATAAAAGTATAAAATATGTTCGCCACAAGGATTTCTATAAGGTCATCACTGGATTAAGAATTCCACCTGGTGAACACAGCCATATTATAACTGAAGTTGGAAAGGACCTCTTGGAGGCCATCTGGTCCAACAGCTTGCTTTAAAAAATGGCCAGCTAAGGTCAGGTTGCTCGATGCTTTATTCAGCTGATTTTTTAATTCATAGAATCAGAATAGTTTGGGTTAGAAGGGCCCTTAAAGATCATCTAGTTCCAACCCCTCTGCCATGGGCAGGTACACTTCATACTGGATCCCCTCAGGAATCCTATTTTATCCCACTCAGGTCCTCCCCCCCTCAGGAACCATGGATGTAACTTACCAGGTCCCATGGACTTATGCACCTTCAGGTCTTGAACCTGATCTTCTCCTACAGTGGGTGGTTCATCATTCTTCCAGTCCCTGTCTTTGCCTTCTGAGTCCCAGCCTATGTGGCTGGACCTGATGTCAATGAAGACTGAAGCAAGAAAGTCATTGAGTACCTCAGCCTCTTCTGTATCCCAGGTAACCAGGTCTCCCTCTTCCTTCTGGAGAGGGCTCACGATTTCCCTAACCTTCCTTTTTATCACTGATGTATGTATTGAAGCCTTTCTTATTGTCCTTGATGTTCCTGGCTAATAAAATACCAGGCTGCTCAGACAGTGTCTCTGTTTCCCTGTCATGCTCTCTGTCCTTGCTTCTACTCTCTATAGGACTTCTTTCCCTGTTTGTTTGTCCAGGAGCACTTTGTTCGTCCATGCAGGCCTCCTGGCATTTTTACCCAATTTCTTATTTGTTGGGATGCATCACTCCTGAGTCTGAATATTGACCAGATTTTTGTGCACCTCTTCCCTCCAGGGCTTTGTCCCACAGTACACTACCAAGCAGATCCCTGAAGAGGGAAAACTCCAGGGCAAGTTCATCTGCAAATTAATCATTTGCAATTTGCTATTCACCTAGCAGCAAGCAAAGGTATTTGGTACCTTCCAGGCTCAGTTTTTACCCTGACAGATCCAGGCTCAGTTTTTACCCTGACAGATCAGGCGTTGTTTGTGCATTTGTTATGACAAGTGACCCTCAGATTTCTGGCAGCCTGAGTTGCCAGTTTTCCAGTGTTGTAGTTTTCTAAATTTTAGGACTATCAGGCTGTCAACACCATCGGCTGTTGACCTAACAGAATTGTCAGCAGATGTCCCCACTGAATCCCTCCCAGTAGTTGTAACTTTCTATCACATTTTTCTTTGGCTTCAGGATGCTTAACTGAACTGCAGCAAACTTCCCCAAAGAACAAGGGTAACAATGACAGCAACAACAGCAGCAGAAGGAAAAAAAGACTCATGCAATCAGTCAGGGAGGAAATTAGGACACTGATGTTGGGAATAGGGGGTAGGGAGGGATGTTACAACTGACAGGAAAGTTGATGGAGTTTGAAAAGATTTTTTTAGGTGTGTATAAGGAGGACAGCAAGAATATCCCACCTGAGACTATCTATGTGCTCACCTTCTGAGATGGTTTCACCATCAGCACAAAACAGACAATGCTTTTTGAAAACTAAGACAACACATACACAAGAAACCCATAGTTACCAGTCAGGAAGGATCAGGATAAAAGAAAAAGAGACAAATATTTCTTAGCCTATTTGAAAGAATTAAGAAGAGCTATGTGAATTTTCTGCAATTTAGATGTAAGCCAACAACACAACAAAGGTACTTTTTTAATACCTGTACTGGCTAAAACTAATGTAGACTGAATAAAATTGATGTAGAATTGCACAATGCATATGCAAATAATTGGATTGGGAATTGATAAGCCAAATTTTAGTTTCTGTTTGTGGTACATTTGTATCCTACTTCTAACCCAGGTGAAAGTATGGGAATGAACATGTGATTTGGGGGTTGTTTTAGCTTTTTATTCCCATGTCTTAGTAGCTTGGACCCTACCTGAGCAATGAAAGACAAAAGTTTTCTGATGCTGTTGTTTCATACTGAGATTTGACCTCCCTCTAACAGTATGTTATAGCTATATATAAAGCTGGCAAGCCATATGGTCATCTGGAAGCAAGAGTCCAGAATTATTTTTCTTTATTCTACTAGTGACTTGGATTTGGACATTGGATAAGTAACTGTATCCTTCTGAGCATGTTATTGAGTTTTCTGATTTGCTGTATGAGGTAATCTACAACCTGTTCCCAAGGCCAGTTTGCTTGTAGACACAAAATCTTTCAGGTTTCACCTGGCTTGCAAATTTTAAATGCATCATTAAGGCATCTGTAATATGTACCATTCTAGGAATGCTGCTGCCTCGTTTTGACAGCCATGAGTTTACTATGAAGGAAGGGAAAGACTTCTCAGCATTCATGTCTGGGAGAGAAAACCTTCCTCAAAAAAGATTTGTAATTCCTAATTGCAGGAGAGGTGAATGGCCACTACACTTGCCTTAGAAATTTTGCTCTCAAATCCTCTAGACATATCTGAAAAACACCCTTGATCTTTCTATGAGATCTTCCCTGCAATAAAGTGGAAACTGCCACAGAAAGAATGTAAAGATCTTGAAAGCAAGTACACAAAAGCAAAGTGTAATTATTATTGTACAGCATTTAGAAATTTCTTTAAATTCTTGGCTCTATAATAAGAAAATGTGGTGGGAGGGAGGAGCAGCACATGACAGTACATAAAAGATCTGCACTTTACATCAGTGCTTCTCCATTGAGCTTGGCTGATCTATTTACAGAAGCATGAGAGAAGATCCTGGCCCAGAGATTCCATCAAAAACAAAATCAACCCTTTTACTAGGCAGAAAACTGTTAGTCTGTTTCTCACTAGCTCTCCCCCCTTTTTTTTTTCTTAATAAAACTTCAGAAAATAAAATCACAATAAATACAGATAACACAGTAAAAAGTACTCCCCCATTCCAGACAATAACATTTGCAAAGCCATTTTGGACTCCCACTTCTCTTTACAATGATACACTGCATGGCTGGTTTGTGTCAAATCTGTAGTACAAACTATCAAAAAAGCCCATAAATCCAAATTACATATTAAAATCTGATTCTAGTCCAGAGTAAAACAGAGTAAAGGAAAAATCCTCTTTTTTAATGTCTCTTAAAGTATCTTAAAGTCTTTATTGACATGCATTATTTTTTTCTCCAGTGATTTTACTGACAACCAATTTTGAAAGGTTCTCTTTTTTACCAGGTTTCGAAATTTCATGAGTTGGCTAGCTATTATTGACATAGGATTTGATGTGACCAACACTACTTAAAAGTAAAATTTATTTTATAAGCAATAGCTCTCTTCAGTTCAGACAGATATACAAACCTGCTAAATTATACCTACCTTGTATATGAGCAGAATATGATGCGAGATCAGCCACTGAAATCTTGTCTTGTTTTTCCCTGGGTAAAGTTCCCCAAAGGAGCGATTATCCTTTTCTCTCATTTATATGTATTTATTTATATATTTTCTTAGTACTACCATGCAAATACAGGCATGCCAGCATGGCTGAAAACAATGTCACTGAGGCTTCATGGGGAGTTTTGGGGAGTTGCTTACTGGCAGGGGCTCAGGGGAATCAAAACAGGAGCATCTGAAAGTGCCTTTCAGCTTCTGGTATGCAAGGCCTGACACTCTTGTGGGAAACAAGAACTGGAAACTCTTAGTAGGAAGGAGCCACATATTCCATCTGAGAGGCAGAATCACCCCAAGCAGGCCCTGTTTCCATTGCTATGCTTAATTTCAGGAAGGAAAATACTTTCTGGCACTCTCCGATGGAAAGGTTGCCCATTCCCCACATAGCAGCCATGTTGTATAAATGGGAAACTGCTGTTTAACAGAGACAATGCCATCTGCCAAAAGTCAAAATGAAAGTCTGTGGCTGAACTGAGAACCAGAAAAAGGGCCTTCAAGACATGGAGTCTTTGTATTTATTTCCTTCAAGAACCGCAGGCAAGGCATGAAATCTCCAAGAACAGACAAAACACTGGGCTGCTCTACACAATCTTTTGCTATACCACGTCTTCTCCTTTAAAACTGCTGTGGCAGAGAGGATTTCGGTGAAGAAGGGAGACTTCCAAAGAAGGAAAAAAGGTATCCTTGGATACAGAACTTTTGGACAGTGCTACACCACAGGATCAGTCCCCAAGTACTGGACACATTTTTGAACAATCTCCCAGCTACAAAGCTCTACTCTATCAGCTTCCAGAGTAGTTTCAGCTTTAAAATAACACAAAGATGACCCTTGATAAGATTTGAAGAGCACAAAACTTATTTGCAGGAGTCTCAGCAGGAGTTTCTGCAGAAAGAGAGGAAAGGCCATAGAAAATTTTCAGAAATATGCAACATAGTAAAACTATTCTATATCTCGTGTCTGATACAGTGCTGCAAATTTCTCATGCTACGTAGCAGACTTTGTACAGTCAGACCATGGGATGAAGTGTTTTCTTTGGAGTAGCACTTAGGATCATTTTATCAGGCTTCTTTGCACTTTGACATTGCAGTTGTATACAGCTCATGATACCAGCAAACAGCAGATAAACATCCTTAAATCAGATTTAAAATATATATATCTAAAACAAATAATTCTGGTTCTTCCTTTATGTTAACTCTTAGTGATAGAAAGACCTAATTCTTTTACTTCACTCCACTAGATCCATCTACAGAATCACAGAACCACTTAGTGGTTGAGGTTGGGAGAGCCCTCTGGAGGTCACCTGGTTCAACCCCCTGCAGGGACACCTACATCAGGTTGCCCAGGACCATGTCCAGGAGGCTTTTGAAGGTTTCCAAGGAGGGATATTCCACAGTCTCTCTGGGCAATCTGTGCCATTGCTTCATCATCCACACACTAAAGTGCTTCCTGATGTTCAGATGGATCCTCTTGTGTTTCACTTTGTGTTCATTGCCTCTTGTTGTGGCACTGGGCACCAATGAAAAGAGCCTGGCTCCATCCTCTGCATTTTCCCTTCAGGTGTTTGTTTATATACATCAGTAAGATCCCTCCTGAGCCTTCTCTTCCCTAGGCTGAACAGTGCCAGCTCTCTCAGCCTTGCCTCATAGGAAATATGCTCCAGTCTTTTCACCATCTTGGTAGCCCTCCATTGGACTCTACCCACTATGTCTATGTCCCTCTTACACTGGGGAGCCCAGAACTGGACACTACTCCAGGTGTGGCCTCACCACTGCTGGAGAGAGAGGATGTGATGGTTTTTCAATGGGACATAAAAATTGTCATGAATGTTGAACTCCTTGAAGGTGTGAAAATCCAGCCAGCCTCAGGGTATTTAGTTGGTGCAGAGTCAAACAAGAAAACAATACCTGTCTTTCACACTTGGCTAGTCCTATCTCTTTAAAGCCCTGTTCACTGCCCACTCTTTGCATGATCAGCTATTTCCTGTGCCAGTAATCTCTTTAATATCCCTCCTTTTGTTGCCATGCAAGGGTAATCCCCAGTGAGCTAAAAAAACTCATTTCTATGACTTTATGAGATACCCATTAGGAGGAGGTCAGGAGAAGGGGTTCTGGTGTTTATTAGTAGTAACTATAGATATTATTTTACTGCTGCTTTACCTCCTTTTGCAGCTCTTGCCCTAAGTTTTACACGGCTGCTTTGGGAGGTCATCAGTTGTATGAATTATAACCTGACTTTGAGCAGGAGGTTTAAGTACATAATGTGAATCACTTGATTGATGGCCCATTTGATCAACTGTGTAGTCAGGGTCTTTGCTGTGCTGAAAATCTGATTGTACAGCCAATACCGCAACATCAGAGGTTGGCAGGAGGGTCCTGGGTCAGTAGCCGTACTGCAATAAAATGTGCATCCCTATGTAGCTGACATTTTACCCCTCTCTTCACCTCGGTTGCCTTTCATTGTTCCTGTAAGAGATCCAGGTCTGGGGTCTTTCACCTGTCTTCCATTCAATGCTCAGGCCAGTCTGTTACCCTGTCAGTTACAAGGATTCCTGTGGTCTTTTGTATCCACTGAGTTAACCAAGAACAAGGACTCTGTTGCACTGCTCCATTTTCACAAGAACAGATCTGAATGTAGATGAAAACCCAGAGCTTGAACATAAGAGACAGTGGATATACCATCAAATAGAGTCAGTGAAAAGTCTACTTTGTTTAGTTGTTTGTTTTTACTGCTTTTGTTTGTTTGCTTGTTTTAATTAAAGACTATAACTAAAACATTATTTTTTTTTTTCAAAAAGCAAAACTTCCTGTTCATAAAAAGTGACACATGAGTCATTGGGACAATTCTCCAATTAAGGAAACCATATTGCCTCACGGAAAATGAAGGCCAGATGAGGACATCAGCATGAGGCAGAGAGGAAACCTCAGGACTCCTCTTTCATACCATGAAAGCTTAAATTGGCACTATTTAATGGCAAATATCTCAGAGCTGAAATAATTTGAATCACTTTGACAAAATACAACACATTTGGATGTGGAGTGAGTGGACTTGAAAGCAATGTTCTGTTTCTACTCTGCATTTTTCACTGAAACGGTCTATTCTCTGGCATCCCAGGTCTCCAATCCTACTAGCAGCCTGTCAGAAAACATCATGAACTTCTCTAGAAGATGCAGTTGTGGAGTACTTAAGCCAACTGAAAACGAGGGTAGATTCAAGGGCACTGAGAGCTTGCTTATATCACTGCAAAGAGGTTCTTTGTCATCTCTGAAAGGTCATATATGATAGGTAAGGTTCCCAATACCTGGAAGAAGGCCAATATCATCTCACCTTCAAAGAAAGTCAAGAAGAAGGGTTTGGGGGACCTTAGGGCTGGTCATCCTAACTACAGTCCTGGAAGGTCATGGAGTAAGTCATCCTGGAAGCCACATCCAGGCACATGAAGAACAAGAAAGTGACTGGAAACAACCAGAATGGGTTTACCACAGGCAATTCATGCCTGACAAAGATATTTGACTTTAGGGAGATGGATGTTTGTAACTGGTGCCTACACCCAGGTGCTGTCAGGGGACTGCAGAGACCAGGGTTTCCCTGTGCTAGACACAGATGGCTTCTTTAAACCTCTTTCAATGTATTTACCAGATCTATTCAATTGTTCAATGCATTTTAGACTGTCTCCCTCTTTTTTTTTTAATTAATTAATTTATTTTTTATTGTTTTGTTTTGTTTTGTTTATCTTTACAGCACTGAAGATACTCTTTCTGGATTTATTCTTGACATATACCCAAACCACTAGGGCCATCATTCTATAATAGCATTAAGTCTTACCCTACTGTTATCCATATTACCTTTTTTTTTTTTTTTTTTTCTCTGCAGTCTTGAAACTCTCTGCCTTCAGCCAATTCAGTTTTATAGTCAATATCTTTCATTGTTGGGTTTTTCTCTTCTCCAGCATTTCTATCCATGTACCAATATAACAAAATATGTGGCCTATATACACTGATTTCATTGTTATTCTTGCAGACGTAGAGAAGCACTATTCAGAAAAGGGGAAAAGATTCAGGGGTGGATGAAGGTCAAAGAACTGTGGGGTCTTGGTTACAACAACAGCCTGGAAGGAAGAACCTGCAGGAGAGAATGCGTCCATATTTTATACAGTAAAATATGTAAGAAAAAGAAAAAATTACAGCCTAGGCTATATCCTTCTCATTTTCCACTTCCTGCCAGTGATTTCTCCACCCCTTTGAGTACAAAGGTATTCTCCATTTGCATGCTCCCTGTCTGGTGAAATTAGTCTTTAACTGCATAGTACCTCAGCTTCAACAGGGGAGTGGATTTTGTCATTGCTGTATTCCATTCTCTGCCCTTCCATTAGGGAAAGGACAGACCATACTTGGAGACACAGACTGGATACTTGAATCCCATTCTATGATCTGATTCATTGACAAATTTTCCAATCAGTAGGGGGTTTTTAGGTTTTATATTATATAAAACATATAATAGTATTTTATAAAAATACAGTGATTTTTATACAATTAGAATATTGGTTATATATTTTGCTATGAATGATGAACATGTTATGAATGACAAACATGAAATTCATAGTAATTTATATGCAGACACTACAGAAAATGCTTTTTATAGTTATCTCTAAATGTGTTTATGAAGTTAGATGTTACATAAAACCGCCAACAACAGCTTCGTGAGGAACCCAGTTCTGTCACTGTATGTTAGGTAAGATCTGAAACACTATATTGAACTCCTCAGGAGTCACCAGCCTCTCTCTGCCTTGTTCCTGCTTTCTGATTACATTTAGACAAGAGGTAGTGGCTCGGAGGAAACAAGGCCTTGAACAGTGCCTGAAAAAGTGTCATGAGAATGCCATTTTGGAGCTAGACACATCAATCTCACTTAGACCTTGTGCTAGTTGTCTGCCTCCATGCCTGGATCAAGCCCTAGGCCAGGAAGCTGACTTATAGTTTTATTCCTAATCCTTCTCTGATGCATTGTTCGCAGGACTGGTCCCATGATTTCCTTCAAGGCTGAACTTTTCCATCCTCTCAATATTACCTAACTGACGGGTGTGTTTTGAGTCAAGTCTCAGTAAGCAGCTGCCTCTGTATCTTGATAATGTCAATGGATGAAGTATCTATTTCCAGAAATAAAGTGCTACTGGTTTGCACCAAACCTCAGTGTAATCACTAGAGTCTATCCCACTTGCTAATGCAGAACAGTGAGGGCTGAGTAACAGAAAAATACTCCTAATATAATAGGTTATTGCCCCGTGGGGCAATTTTTCAGTAGCAGTTGGAAAGACTGTGATCCACATTCATTTTTCAAAGATGACAGCAAGGGAGGGGACAAGAGACTGCAGTTTCTGGAATGAGGAGCAGGGAAAGGGTGCAAAGAGCAGGATAAGCAATTGTCAGAAGCTCTTTGGAAAAATATAAACAATCTGGTAAGGGGGAGGAGGTGTGGGAGCTGAGCAGAAGCAAATTAAAAGGATAATTAGAAGAGAAAAAAATATTGAGTAGCTGAGTACATTTTAGCTGGTGAAGCCAGGGATTTCAGATGTATTCACAGCAGACAGATGGTAAAAAAAAAAAGGGGAAAAAAAAAAAAACCTACCAACAGTGTACCCTATAATCATTTCCTTAACATGAATATTAAGGGGGTTTAGTTAGGGATGGGAAATATAGAGTTGGCAGCCTCAATATGCAATTAATTTGTCTTGTATCTTTGCAATAGTGGAAGAGGGATCAGAGCAACCAGAAGCAAAAGCCCCAACTCTGGTTTAATGTGGGACATGAGCTGGAACAGCCCCACCATCCTCCTGGATTGATATTTTAGCTGAAGTTTTCACATTTCCTTGTGTAAAATGTTGGGATTTTTTTCTCAGGCACAAATGTCTCTGGGCACCAGGAAGTTTAAGAACATATGGATTAAACAGATAAGCCATTTTGGTGTATAAATTATCAATACATCCTAAAGAAGAATGAACTAAACAAATGAGAAAGAACTGTAACACCCAACTCCCCAATCTCCAACAACATCAAAATAGCAACAGCTGCAATAAGCATAAAAGGAAAGAATAGAAACCACATCAGCAGCAAAATGAAGAAACTGCATGTCTTCCAGAGCAATGGAGCAAAGTGCAGAGATTCCCATAGTAAATGACCGCTCAGCGCACCTTCATGGCATTGAGCAGAGACTAATGCAGTGAATTTCTTTGGCTTAGTACCAAAAATGCTGTCATCTTGATCAGGGTATACAATTGGCTTATACAAACCAGCCTGGATAGCTCTATGCAGTGTGCTCCAGAGCCTCAGGTCTACATCTCAGTCCTCCAGGGCCAGTTGAGGTTTCCATGTAACAGACATTTTGGCAGATATGCTTAAATTTATCTTGTTTCTTTTTTTTTTTTTTTTTTTTTTCAGTGGTTAAAAGGTAATACTTTACATGTTACTGGCTTTCTTCAGGGATGTACTTGTTTCACCTGTCTAATCTAAAGCTAAGTTCAACTATAGTCAGGATGAAAAGAATCATCCCACAGACTTGGAAAAACCCTAAATATATGAAATGTTTCATTAAAAAAAAATAAATAATAAATCTCATTCTGACTGAAATTACTGGCAGAATTCCCCTTGATTCAGTTAAGCAAAGAATCATAGTATTTATAGCCCCCAAACCTGCTAATACATGAAGACATTTGACCTCAGGAGGGCAGTAGCCAGAGGCAAGCTATTCACACACTTGATTTTTCATAGAATCATGACTTTGGACATACCAGCTGTGATTGAACTGATTTTAAATAGATAATTATTTTTATTGAAGACCAAAACTGTTGCATATTTTTGCTGATTTCAACAACCTTTTAAATTTGCACCACATCGATAACTGGGGAGGTTTACAACAGAGAAATTAATTAAAAAAAAAATAAAATGAATTTGAGCTTTTTGATGTTTGCTTTCAAAATGAAATGGAAAGTAAATGGGAATGAAATAAAAGAAGAAGAAGAAGAACAACAACAACAACAAACTTTGTGATTTCTTTAATGCAGTCTGTCCTATGAAAATGATATTTGGATTCTGAAATTTTGCAACCTGTACATTATTAGTTCATGTCTGAGTATCTCATTGTGTTTTGTTTTGTTTGCTGCTGCTGAGCTGTTGTGCCTTTCACAAAAGGAATAAAAAGGTTTTCATAAGTGTGTAAGTCACAAGTGTGAGATCAAGAGGGAGAGTTAGCCATCTTATTCATGGATCGCCCATGTTTTGCCTTACTCCATGATGTGCTGCTCAAGAGCTATGAGTCTCCAGGTACGGTCCTAAGCCAGTTGGTAGGACCACCCACTCCAAGGTAGAGCTGCATCCCTCCTGGCCCTCTCTGGTAGGACATGTAGAGACCTAATCATCCCTCTATAGTCTTTGCAGACAAAGTCCTTGGTGTGCCATAGTTTTCCTCATGGCCAGCGGTACCAGTCAAACTGAACTGCTTAATGCATCTACGGGAAGTAGCTTAATGCATCACCAGCTATGGGAAGTTTGCTGCAACAGCTCTGACACAGATCATGTTTCCTCCAAGCCTCTTTCTCTCTCAGCTGATGAATGTTTCAAGTACCTTTTTTGCACTGCCCAAAGTAAGAAATAAAACACCCTGGAGGACCTGATGCAAGAAGAAATGCCAGAATACGGTGGGTAACACTGTAGTCACTGGAGGGACAGGCTTACTTTCAGAGGAATCTCTGAAGACAAAAGGGGCGTCCATTTCCCTTGGCATCAGGCCTGACTTTGCAACAGCCATTTCCATATTTTACTTGTTTCAGCTTGGAGACTGTGATTCCTTGATAGATCAGATCTTGCATCACTTCATCTCCCACTTAACTAATTTGATGAGGAAAATGGAACTGCTACGGTGGCAATTTAAGTGTATTAAAGAAAAAAGCTAATGCAAAATTTTGATTCACCAAATTTAAAGTCCATTCCCATTACATTTAATAAGTTCAGCCTCTCTTAGTTCATCTGTACTTATCTTTAAGTCTGCATGGCTGGATGGCATTAGAAATAAGAAGATTATTCATAGTAGGGTGCTCTGCCTATGAACTTTTTTTTAGCTCTCAGTAGAGATAGACTTTGCTCAACTGTATATCAATTCATAATCACACAAGTGGTCAGCTTGCCTGTTCTTATAAAATCAAATCTCATACCATCAGCCACAGACCTTTCAAAAACACCAAAAGGAGAATAATTAATTCAAATGGAGTAATCATTAAAGAGGGTAGTCTGACACATGCTTTTTTACTTCCCTCCAGGAATACATGAATTATGAAATCCAAATCACAGATCTTGTTCATGCATGTGTGTAGGAAGAGGAGGGTGAAGGGAACTTGCTACCAGAATTCTCACCCTTTTGCTGTAAATCCACGCACAAATAATTTCGGTCTGAAGGTCTGAATCAAGATGTACTGCACTGGATCAAGGAAAAGCAGGCAAGGAAGTGAGCCCAAGGAAAAAAAATCTATAACAACTGACAATTAAAAATTGTCAATTATCTTTATAACAACTGTTTATAACAACATGTTTGGGAGGGAGCATGATAAAAGCTTGCCTCTGGGATGGCAACAGGTGCTTAAATTCTGAAGGATTTAAGGAGTGATTTGGAGGGAAAAGAGAGAAAAAAACCTTCCATGTATCCTTGCAGTATCCTTCCCTGTCTGAAAAGTCAAGGAGAGGGAGCAAAGCCCTCAGAGCTGCCATGGGAGCAGGTGGGGGAAGGTGCTGCTGTTATTTGCAGTAGGCATGTCTTAGCAGCAACCCTGAGCAGGTGGGAGACCAGGTACCACTGCACACAGGCAATGGCAGCAGCCTCTGGCTGCCCTGGACAGGGAGAGGAATGGGTTTGGGTGAAGTCTACTGGGGAGCTTTTCTCCAAGTAAAAAGAAAGGAATAAGGAGATCGTTTTTGTTTATAGTAAGTTGAAGCCCAAAGAGATTGAAAAAAAAAAAATCATTAAAAAAGTTTGATAAATACTAACAGTTATAATTACATTTACACTAGTAATAACTAATTATAGGGGTGTTACACATATACATCCATACATACAAACATTCCTTTTCTATGAATGAGTAACCTGTATTTCTAGGGATGCTGAGAAATCTTGGAAATGTAACAAATGTATATGTGGCCAAGAGTGCATTACAGGAAGTGAAGGGAAAATGGAATATACCAGGTCTTAATCCACATCTGAAGTAAAATATAAGGTAATAGATGATCCACAGTTAAGCAGGTTATCTGAAAATGGGCAGTTCACAGGTGCAGAGGATGTCAGAGAATGTACACATTGACAGAAGGATGTATTATCAAATTAAAGAAAACAGAAATCTTCTGGGGGACAACTAATTAATCTTGTACAGGAAGACTACAGAGAATCATCAAAGCTGCACATTGCTAACAGTAGAGGTGGAGCTGCCTGCAGACAGTGTCCATAAGATTGCAATAAATACCACCTAGTTACACCACCTACCCCTTTTCTTCAAAATTAGGTACATCAAACCTAGAGCTCCAATATCTTGTATTATGTTAATGCGTATGTAAGCATTGTCCTATTAATACTAAAGGAAAATAAATTATATGTCTTCTGTTTGATCTGGCTCCATGCTCTTGAGCCTTGGTTGTAATCTGCATGCAAAAGTGAGGGGGAACAAAAAACGTGAGGGCCATAAAACTTCATGGTCAATAAAACACCGTAACTGTCTCTTGAGGGAAGGCAAAAAGCCTTCTTTTGAGACTGTGCATAATATGATGGTTTTCTTGCATCTTCTTAGGGTCAGATATTTGTGTGAAACATGTCTGTAGCCAAATTAGGATTATATCAATCAGATTTGAGCCCTCAATGCCTTTTTTTATTCTTTTATCAGTATCACCATTAATGAAAATCTGACTGATTAATTGATTTACCTTAGCTGATTACCTTGATTAATTGGGACCTAGGTGAACATCCTAAATACTTAGAAATAACTTTGTAGCCAGCAAAAGCAGATAAACACATGATTATGTATTCTGGTGAGTCAAGCTCACCCATATGGGATCTCATCTTCTGTGTCTCCATTTCCCTTCTGCTAATCTAACCTCTTAGCAACATTTTAGCAATTCCTGTGGGTGAAACAAGCAGTGAATAGAAATTGGAAAACTACAGATGACTCTGAACTTACTTCCATTAAAGCCGATGGATGCTTTATTCCATTAACTTCGAGGATATCAGTCTGGGTAATAATGTTATTTAATACTATATCATTGACAATGTCTTGATAAAATGAAAACTCCTTTTTCTTGCTTCCATGAGGAGAAGACCAAAAAAAAAGTATAACCAGCATAAGTTTGAAGTTTTCTTTATTATCAGAATTTGCTGATTTGACAGAATTGTGCAATTTCAAAGAGATGGTTAATTTTACAAGTTTCTCACATTCACCTTACCACTTTGCCTATCTCAAACATTCCATCCCACTTGCTGGTCCACCAGGGTACCAAAGTTTCTGATAGTTCAGAGTTTCTTGAGAACTCTGCTGACAAGAAGGATGGAGTCAGGGAGTAGCTTCAGAGCCTCAAGAGCCAAAACTCCCAGTCTGCTCACTTGCAGACTGACATGCAGTCAGGGTCTCCAGCATTTCCAGTCCTGTTTATCAGCTCCAGAGTCAGCAATACATCCCCTTTCAGAGGTAGCTTTCAATTGCTATTTCTCCTATTTCTCCTATGGAAAACAGTAAAAATAAATAAATAAATAAATAAATTAAAAATAAAATTAAAAAATAAAAATAAAAAATATAAATAAAAATCAGATCTTCTTTAAAGGACTTCTCTGCCCATATTTCTTAATCCAAGACCTGGCCTGAACCAGCTTTGGTACTTGGGCAAAGTGATATTGTTTCGTTCAGGGTGTAGCCAGAGAAATGTAATTGTATGGTCTCAGATGTGGTCATTTCTCAGTTTCCAGTTACTGCCCTTCAAGTCTATTTCTATGCAATATGAAGCAGACTGGACGAAATCTTTTTTTTTTTTTTTTTCTATATTTATTTATTCTGCACTGTAACAGTCATGGAGGGTTCACAAAACAAATTACACATCTCAGCTAAGGGGACAGCAACTGTTAGCCAAAAAGCAGTAACATCTTACTCTGATCAAATATGAGCCCATGTACACATCTGGGAACACCTATAAATTAATTGTGCTGAATGTACATATACCTACATCGACTTCTTTACTGTAAAGTAAAACAACAGTAATTGCATTTCATTAGAGACTATTCCTAGCTGCCTCAATGTGAAATAAGCTTGGTTTAAGCTGTTGTGGAAGTGTCCAAGTAGGAATTTGCAGGGTTTTTTTTGTTTGTTTGTTTTTAATTATTGCTTGATATCACTTATTCACTTAAACAAGGCCTACAAATTGCAAGCAAGTAGATAGGGGTAACAAAATCAATACCAGTAGTAGTGGTAGTAGTAGTTTAGTACAGAGAATTTGCAGCTGCAATCTTTAAACAAACACTAGAATCCCTCACACCATACTGTCTCCTGAACTGTTATCAGGCAACAGTTCTCTAAATGCATTATGGGCAGGGGCTGAGGGTAGATGGCAATGCCCATATACAACATCCTTGTCTCACAACTGCTGCCAGCATGCTCATTTTTCCTTTTCTTCAGTTGGGTAATTTCATATAGCTTCTCCCACCCCTCTTCATGCCCACAAAGCAAAAAACACTACTGGCATTTCCAAGGCAAAAACATAGTTTTCTTTTCTTTATCATTTTATCCTCCGTCAGGGGTGATTCTTTTAACTAGTAGGAGAGCCAACTTCACGTTTCATAGGATATGCCCTTTTTAATGCAAAGCATTAGCTAGAATGACATTTCAGCACTGATCCTGAGAAAAGGACATTGCAAAGTGTCTTTATGGTGAGATTAATCCAGTGTAGCATGAATAAAAAAATTTCCAGTGCATTTCCATTCTGATTACATATCTACTTGGAAATCTAGATGGCTTGTTTAAATCATCAATCTACTGGGTTCAATGCCATGGAAATTGCAAAAAGAATTCTGTTTTGCAGGACCCTCTGTACTGCATCATGTTGAATTAATTTGAATGTTTCAATGTACAGAGCTGAGAAATTTTATTGTGACACTCTGTATGGATTGTGCTACTCTTTTCAGGTTATGTCACTTGAATCCACTATAATTATTTTGAAAAACATTTATTTTTCTTTACTTCCATATCAAACCAATTCTAATTTTATTTTTGTTGTTTCTTTTTCATGTTTTTCTTTTATTGTTTTTTTGTTTGTTTGTTTGTTTGTTTGTTTGTTTGTTTGTTTGTTTGTTTTTAGGGATGTATATGGCCCTTTTTTAAAGAAACCATATCTTGTATTTTATACTGTAACAACTTCATTGTGCAAGTACTATTATTACAACTATTTTCTACTGATAAAAGTACTAACATAGCAAACTTAACTATTTCATTAATTTTGTGAAAAGTCATCCTTTTCTAGAAATTTGACAGTTCCAGCTAATCCGTAAAGATAAAGAGGTAAATTTCACTGCCAATATTGCAGGCGCCAAATAGCAAGTGATGTTTGTTCTGCAGTTAGCACATTTGTCACCAAGCATACAGATGGTGATGTGTGGGACAGGCAAAGTCTTGGTGCAGGTCTTTCTCTGACTAACCCTTTGGTTTACAGATTTTTAGAAAAAGAAAAAGAAAAAAGAAAAAGAAAAAGAAAAAGAAAAAGAAAAAGAAAAAGAAAAAGAAAAAGAAAAAGAAAAAGAAAAAGAAAAAGAAAAAGAAAAAGAAAAAGAAAAAGAAAAAGAAAAAGGAAGATGGAAGAGGTCACTCTTGGATAGCTCAATACCTTTTTCATTTGTTTGCAATTCTGGCATTACATATTTATTTCATTCCCTTATATTTTTGACAATGTACAGTCTCATTATGTGAAGCTCACAGCATTTCACTTACCCCTAAGGATACTTAAAAATAGCTGATTATTTTGTGTATCTTCTTGTTCTTTCTATTAATGCATCTTTTAACCATTTTTAATTTTAAAAGTTTATAGTGCTAAATATTTTGGATTTTCTGGCACTCTTTTACTTCAAGCCACTTGGACCTTCTGCAGAACCATCTCCTGCAGGAGCAAGGTGCAGCTTTCGTGCCAGACTGCCTTAAAATTTCCCAGAGACAGCTATCCTTCTCCCTGTTTACCTTTCTGAAATAAGTGTAATTCCACCTTCATAGCATTGAAATGGATTAACAGAAGACTCCTAAGTTGTTGTGTAACAGCATCACAAAATCATATACTAGTTTGAGTTAGAACGGACTTTAAAAGTCATCTAATTCCAATCCCCTTACAAGGGCCCCATCCAACCTGGTCTTGAACACCTGCAGGGATGGGGCATCCACAAAAGGTTAACCTGTTCCAGTGTCTCACCATCCTCTGAGTGAAGAATTTCCTCCTAACATCTAATCTAAATCTCCACTCTTTTACTTTAAAACCATTCCTTTTGTCCTATTATTATCTGCCCCAGCAAAAAGTCACTCTCCATCTTTTTTATAAGCCCCCTTTAAGCATGGAAAGGCTGCAATGTGGTCTCCCCTAAGCCATGTTTTTCCTCTTTTCTGAGGCTGAACATATTCTCAGCTCCTTCAGCCTTTCTTGCTCCAGCCCTCTGATCAACTTCATGGCCTTCCTCTAGACCTACTCTAACAGGTCCACGTCTTTCTTGTGCTGCGGGCCCCAGACCTGGACACAGCACTCCAAGATGGGCCTCACAAGGGCAGAGAAGAGGGAGACAATCACCTCCCTCCACCTGATAGCTACTTCTCTGTTGATGTAGCCCAGGACACAGTAGTCCTTCCAGGCTGTAAGTGCACACTGCTGGCTCATGTTGAGCTTTTGTACACCAGAACCCCCAAGTTCTTCTCTGCAGGGCTTTCAGTGAGTTCTTCTCCCAGTCGGTACTCATAACTGGGATTGCCCTGACCCAAGTGTGGTACTTTGCATTTGAACTTGTTGAACCTAATTCGGTTCATATGGGCCCACTTCTCCATCCTGTCCAGGTCCCTTTGAATGACATACCTTCTTTGGTATCAACCTCACCACTCAGCTTGGTGTCATCTGCAAACTTGCTGTGGGTGCACTCAATCCCACTGTCTATGTCCTTGATAAAGACATAAAACCGCACCAGTCCCAGGACAGACCCCTGAGGGATAGCACTCATCAGTGGACCCCATCTGGTGATAGAGCTGTGGATATCTCTCCGTTAAGCTTGTGGTATGACCTGGAAGAATATTTCACATAAACAAGGGCTTCCCAGAAATTGCTTGTCTGGGTACCACCATGGATGGAGGATCCACTCTCAGCTCTGTTCTGGACCATTTACATGCATAAGAAGAGTCAACCCTTTGCATTCTCCACCCACATATTAGCACACGCTATCTTTCTCTTCAGTCAAAGCTTTATACCTGTGTTCAAGCCTGCCACAATCTAGAAAAAGAGCTAGATACACATTCTCATGAACATATATCTACAGTGACCACTTCCATCCTGTTACTTTTCTTATCTGCACTTGCAACACCCATTCAGTACTCCCCGCCTCAGCCTTCCCTACCAGTTATTTCCCAGCCATGCTCTCTGATAATGATGACCAAGCAGGTATTTAGAGGGAAGTGAATGTGTTCTCACCCCTCAGCTCAGGTATATCTCTTTGAAAAAGCCACCAGGAGCACTTGCTTTGTTCCATTTGCATTAGCTTCTGCACTATCTGTAGCATACATACCACATGTAATAAACTCTGGAGTAAGCTATTTCAGGCTCCTGGACTGATTGTCTGTCTGCATCTTTGCTAGCAGTAAGGTCACTCTTCAAAAATAAAGAAATAAAACTTCTTCTAAGTAGAAGGAAATGACCTTTATTTGTTGCATGTCTGAGTAGTAAACTGCATAAAAATAACATGAAGACTGTGACATGAGGTAACCAAAGATGGTAAATTTAGGCTGACATCGTGTCCTCAACTTGAACTGTTCAACAAGAAAGTATACAGTAAAAACAAAGATTTAGCCTTAACTCAGATTCTCTTGGGATTCTCATTCTGCTATGTGCTTGATGTATTTTCAGGTACTTCCAGAGCTGCCTGTTATATGAGACAGAATTACTGGGAAAGCAGGAATTCTGGAAGCCTCTCACTGGGGACCAGAGCCCCTTAATACTAGATGCTAAAAAGCTAAATCACAATGGAGTCCCTGTCCAGACATCTTGGAAGTTAGATGCCAGAAAGGCTGCGATAGATGAGCCATTCAAACAGGTGAGGGGTGGGAAAAGGAGAGCAGGCACTGGCTGAGTGGATCTGATATCAAAAAGAACAAAGGTTATGAATTCTGATTTGGAGGTATTTCCCACATTTGGGGAAATCCCACATTATCTGGAAAGCATCCGTAAGCTTGACAAAGAGCAAGGCAAGTAAGAAACACGCATGTGGGGCTATCTTCTTTCTTAGTCATCTGGAACAGACCTTTCGGTGACTCTGGGTTTGTGTAATCTATCCAGTTCTAAGTTAAGCATTCTGAAATTAAAACTATGCAACAAAACACCTTGAAATAGTGCAAACTCGTGCTAAATTAGACTGAGGACACTTGAGGAAAACCTCACACTCTGAGAAGTCAGACTGCTTTCCAACCACATAGGCAATGTAGGTGCTTTGGTGCATATTTGAAACCAAATTCTCCTAAATATTCCCAGATGTAAATATTCACTTAATTTGTCTTTATGTTTAATAGCTACAATAGTCTATGAAATGGAAGGGGAAGGGGAAGGGTGAGGCTAAATTATGCTTTCTAAATCTGAGTTCATTAACATAAATTTAAGGAAGACAGAGGCACTGAACTGGGATCAATTGGATGCCACAGTTTTTATTTATACTCTATATGTAAATTGAGTCAAGACATGAATCAAAATATGTTAATGGCTACAGGTCCTCCAGTTTATCTGGTGCTCCAATAAGGCTCAGGACCCTCCAGGAACAGTTTCCCTAACCCTAATGGTTGTAAACCTAACTGCTATCATGTTGCTAGTTTCTGGATCATTTAGTTGCTTGAACTAATGTTCCTATATCTGGCTCCAGGAAACAAATGGAAGACTCATGGATGATTTCTCACAACGCAAATACAGTTTTAAACTGATCACCAGAAAACCAGTCATTCATCAGCTGTCATCTATCCCATCCACCGTGGTAGAAGGAGAAAGTGTAGAATTGCCCCAGGAAGGCTAAGGCAGCTACTTTCCTGTCTCTGGGATGAACCAAGGCCCACATCTTCCAGAGTTTTAAATCTGCTCTTTAGTCAAGATTTACAATTCAAATGTTGCAAATGATAGAAGAATTAGGAACAGAAACTCAAGAGCTGAGTGCCAGGAGGTGGAATATGCACCAGGGATGGTCTTTCTCATCTGGCAGAAAATGGTACAGCAGAAAATGAAAGCTGAAAAAAGAAGCCAAATTTTAATGTGAGAGGTGGTGAAACATCAGCATATTTCACCAAGTGAAAATTTTCAAAGTAGGATTATTTTAAAGAAGTTACACAGTTATACTGTACATCTGAAGTTTTGCACCTCAAGGTACAAGTGTGTCATGAAAGTGGTTCTTTTTGACCTTGAAGTATAATAATAAATCATCAATCCCAGGTAAAAATATGAATAAAGTTTGAAGCATTCTTCTAGTTGTCATTCTGCAGTACCTACTTTTCTCAGATATCATTTCTTCATTGTTATCATTATTAGCCCTTGGGAACCATCACCAATGTGATAAATCAGTATCCTGTTATGCCACAGAAAGAGAATAAAAAGATGTCCTCTACCTCAAAATTGCTCACACTACAACTAAGACCAAACATCTGGGTAGAGGTGGGGAACTCACGAAAACATAGGCAGGATTTCTGGCTGCACAACCTGGGTAAGCACTATGTAGCTTTCATGGATCAAATTTAAGGGTATTTGAGTGAGTTAAGGTTATGTATCCATTTGTTATGGAAACACACGGCAGTAAGGATGAGGGCAATAAGTGGAAGCTGGTATCATGGGTGAAGCAGAGACAAGATTTGATATTGCGATGCGGAATGAAAGAGGCTAGGTGGGTAGTTCATCTAATTTCAGTGAGCTCAGTTAAAACAAATCAGTGGTTTTGTTTGTTTCAATGTTTGTTTGTTTTTGTTGTAAAAGAAAAGGGAAATACTGAGGAAAAGTGCAAAAAGCTTGCTTGAGAGGGGTGATACGGCCAAAGTGGCAGCCTGGGAGAGCAATCCGGACAGCAGAGACTTACACAGATATGAAGAAGACAAGCTCCTGTATGATGGGGTCACAGAGAAGTGATGAATCAGAACAAGAGCTGACCAAAACATGGGCAGAAAAGTAGGAATGGCTGTGAAAGCAGTTTGCTTAGGAATGTCCGTCAGAGAGCATAGGCAAGATGACAATATAAATTTGAAGATAGCAAAGGACCTGCAAGCACAGCAGAACAGTGGGGTTATCTATAGCAAACCATTTCAGAAAGTGATTGTAGACAGTGCCTTTAACAGGATCAGGAAAGGAGGACATGGGGCAGACGTTGAACAGTCAGTTAGGTTTTTATCAGGTTTGTTTGCTTGGTATTCTTTTTTTTTTTTTTTTTTCCTTTGAAAATATGTGAGGTAAAGGAGCAGATGAGTCAAGAGTGAAAAGCTTGAGAGATGGGAGAGTCAGTGGGGCAAGAAGAGAGTTAGTAGAAGGGAATTGGATGAGATTCTTCAGCCTCAGTAATCGGGGAAAAAATGGGAAAGATGAAGGGAGCAGGAGCTGCAGGAATGTACACACACTTGACCACTTGACAGCTGCCCAGTCTCCAGCTATTGCTTTAGATAGGTGTAGAGCTCTGGCCAATGATGTCATGGATGTTGCATGGATGTGTGAAATACCACAGGGCATCAAAACAAACACTAGCTGTCTTTGTGAAGTCAACTCAACAGATCCTCTGATCCTTGGTCAGTTTAGCAACGCACTATATCTCTCTGCCTTGACTTTGGTCTAGATTTGGTTGCCTACACAGAAGTACCTACTATGGCATTATTTCCCAAGGTATCCTACCTGGCCTCTAGTGGCTAACTGAGGAGACCAATCTGCGGTAAAGCTTGAATCATCTCAGTCAGCCTCATTCATGTCAAGACAAGCCTAGTACATCTGAAAAGGCCTATACATTTGAAATGTTAAGCAATGGAACAGAGTCCTTGTCTCCAGTGATGAGAATGAGAAATCTAGCACAACTATAAA
Organism: Anas platyrhynchos; assembly: GCF_047663525.1. Taxonomy (NCBI): domain Eukaryota; kingdom Metazoa; phylum Chordata; class Aves; order Anseriformes; family Anatidae; genus Anas; species Anas platyrhynchos. The sequence continues at coordinate 6,775,409 of NC_092588.1, forward strand.
TAAACACCTACATTTAAACAACTATATTTTGTCATTCTTTGTGAAACATGTAAAGAAAGGCCCAGAAAATTGTCCTCTTTACGGAAAGGTGAACCCTGACCTCAGCTATAACTTAAGCATTAGAGTCTCTGCATGGGAAGGAATTGTAACAAATTTTCCACCCATAGAAATAGTGTTTAATGAGAACAATTATCTTGACATGAAACTCCACAGCAGTGGACACCCCACCATGCATGTTTTGCTGCTCACATCAGTACTTAATAAAACAGTAGAATCATATTACTTAAAATATTCATTGGTGCCTTTTTTTGATGTCTATTTGAATTCTTACTAAAACAAAAAAGAGAGAAAACAGAAGGAAAAAAAAAAAAATCAACCCCCCCCCCCCTGCAATCTATGTTTTTTATTGTAATTCTTATTGAGTAATGACTAGTGATTGTGAGTTGTTGGGAGGTTTTTTTATGCTTCACATAACTTAATTATGTGCTCTCTTCCTCTTCCTGCTGACTGAGAAGCCAAACATCTCTAGTGAGAATACACAAAACATCTCACAACTTCCTCCCAGCAAAATTAAAAAAATATATATATATATTTTTTGGGGGGGTTGACTGAATTTCTTTCTGTTCTTATTTGAACCATGGCAGAAATTTTACTATACTAAGTAAATATCTTATTAAAGTCATTTTTCTAACTTTGTGCATTTTAACAATGATGTAACAACTATCACCAGCTTAAACTTTTATGTAAAAGGAAAAAAAAAAAAAAGAAAAAAAAAAAAGCTTTAGATAAATTTCCTTTAGCAAACTAACAAATAAGGGCTTAATATTTTTTTTTTGGATACTTTTATGTATTATTGCATTTTAACAAATAAGTTTTACCAATAAATTTACCATCCATTTAGGCCCAGATCCAATTTCAAGATAAGATGGGAAATACTATGCCGCTGTGTAAAAAATATCAAAACTAAGTGGTAGTTCAGCATGACAAGACAACATATCACTGCCCAGCTGGGATGCCAAGAGGAAAATCAAAGCAAACACTGGTGTTTGTAGGTTTCTGCACAACATGACAAATGTATGTTGTGATCTCCAGAGAAAGGAAGATGAGCTCAGGAAGTGTGTAATGAATGGCACTCTGTCTTCGAGAGTCAGCAGCACCGGGAGCAACTGCAGTTCCAGTAAAGCTCTGCTTCCTTCTTACAATGCTTTTATACTGAGCTGTTGTTAATCATTACCAAGAACTCCTGTTCCTATGTCTTCCATGGGAAAGACTAAATGCAGACCTACAGCATGTTCATGGCTGATGGGGCCTTGGAGCCCCTTCTGAGAGCCAGCAAGGAACAGTAGAGCTTGCAGGTGGGGATACATCTTTCCTCACCTGCTGAGGAGATGCTGTGTCCTCTGCACATCATGCTGATAAATGGTCCCCCATTTCCAGTGGAAGGAGGCAAGAGACATTTGGCAGCTGGCTAGTCTCATCCTAAAATGACTCCTAAGGGAACTGCTGAGACTCTTGGGTACACCAGTGGGAGAAGGAAGAAGGAAAGGGATGTCTGGAAAAGGTACACAGATATGTGAAAGATATGAAAACCAAGAAGCAGCTCAGAAGAGAAGGACTGAATCAGTGTACAGCCCTGTAAAAAATGTCTCTTATTCATTCAGAGGAAAATTTATGTAGTGTTACTCAGATGATCATGAAAAGGGAGGGGTACCTGAAGAGACCAGCACTGAGCCCAACCCTATAAAGAGGCAGGGGAAGGGTGAAGTAGGTTGTACTGGCAGATAGCCCCATTCTGTGCAGTAGCAGGGCATTAGCTCCTGTGACTGAGTGGAGGCCTAAGCACAGATATAAATAAATAAATAAAAATCCTTTGTGCAAACACAAGAGTTTAGAGTGTTTAATTCCGGCCTGACTGTTACTTTCTTCTCTGCACAAGAGCTGTGCAGAGTGAGGACCGCTGTGAGATATAAAGAAGCATTGACTCTATTAGGTTTTAGCTATTCACCATATTAATCATAATCCAGCTCACCTTTCAAAAAGTAAATAACATCTTTAAGATTATCAGACTCAGTTTCAAGCAACATTTTTCTTATTAAACAAGCACACAGGACTGGGAAAAATCAATAGGAGACTTAGACTAGCCTCTGCATAGAGGGTGTTTGTTATCACCCGTAAGTCACTGTAAAAGATGACAAAGCTGCCACATCATGGAGAAAAGTAATTTTACAGGGCTCAGGTGGGTTCAAGTTTCTGTCTTCTCCACTCCTGTAATTCAGTGCATCGTGTGTCTCCACCAGCTAAATGAATCTGCGAGCCTGCCAGAGACAGATGGTCACCACAGTGACGGAGCTTAGTGTGCTAATTTCCACTTTACAGTCCATATTTCCTTCCGTTTTCTCTTTAGCAATAAAGAAAGGACTCCTAACTCTTTGTGAGCACTGCAAGTTGGTGTGTTCGAGCTGGTGTAACAGCCCACAGTTGCAGGTGGCTGGCTGACCACACTCATGTGAGGAAAGAAGTGGATTCTCATTTCAGCTGGTATGAGGAGACTTGAGTGATCACCACATTCACCACCTGGTTGATACAGTCCACCTCCTTTGCTGTCCTGATCTCCTCAAATAACTGCAAATAGCAATGTAAATTCAGTGAAATTGATATTGTTGAGACTAAGGTTAATATGTACAAAAACGTTTTTGTCTCCAGATGGTCTGATTTTTCTCTGTAGTTTAACAAATATGAAGCTTTCAAAATTAATTACTTATGCTAAGGTTAGGGGTGATTTTGAGGGTGTGTTTTTGGTGCTTTTCTTTGTATGTTTATTAAAGGAGTTTTTTGTTTGTTTCTTTGTTTTTATCAAAAAGTAAGGTCATCTTGAATTTTCTTACTAGACCTAGAAGTTATTCAACTGCTTTGCAATAGGGCTTTAGAGCTTGCAGATGTAATGGGAAGACCAGCTGTTTGGAACAAGAAAAGATAAGTAGCCATTCTAGCAAACTGTTTGCAATGAAAAGGAAAGGTGATAAAAGGAACAACAGAAGCAGAGAAAGATTAAACTATTGGCCTATGGTTTTACAAACAACCTATCTGTGTCAAAGAAAATCCCTCAATTTGCTTTCCATTTAGTAAACTGCTTGTAGTGGGAGTTACAGTGAAAACAAATATATATATGTTAGATGTTATGGACACTGAGAAAAATTTTGGAAGCATTAACGAGAAACTATGTGGGCTTGTAGTAATACCAGTTATAATACCAGTCTCAGACATACAAGAAAGCCAATGCTTTTCCTTCTCCCCTCTGGACTAAAAGGACAGAATAAAACTCTGTTCTACTAGTAACTTTCAAACAGATGCCAAGCTTCACAGTTCACTTCTGTTACCTATATTAATGACCTATTATTTTTTGTCTTTGTCTTACTACCTGTGTTAATTCTGTCTTGAAATATAGCTACTAAAGCTCAATAGGGCCCCTAATATACACATCTCTACATTAAAAGTAATGTTATGCACAGAACACAGCAAAGCTGACTTTACTTTATTAGCTGTGTTCACTAGACAATTCCATAACCTTCACCTGTCCTCTGCATATATTTTGATAACTAGCATTGAGTGACTCTCTCTTAAAGTGAATACGGGAACCTTTATCATGAAATTAATCAATATTACTTGCTACCCTTGATATTACATTCCGAGGATACTTAATTGTACATCTCTGGAGCACAGGGGTATTTTAAAAACATGTCAATACTATTAGCTGGCTGAAATGAAAAAACAAAATTGTATTCAATTTTTAATGATATAAGAGTTGGTCCTCATTTGATGTAACAGAACTTCAGATCCACACATTCTATGAAAATTGAATTATTTTCAGAGTCTTCCAAAATTTGAATTGAAATTATATGAATTATTGCAAATTTCCTGTCAGTGCACTAAAACAAGGACAGTGTGCAATCAGAATAAGATTATTTAAGGCAACTTCTGCATTCACTGCTATCTGTACAAAAGCATGGTTGATGCAGTACTATCTGCATACTCCCAGCAGGCTTTCACTATGAATAATCACTATCAAAGTGTAAATATGTAGTCACCTAGAAAAGCCATGTGGAACTGTAAACATGGGAAGAGGACTGCCTCACTAGGTCTTCCAAGAGAAGGAAAGGTCTCTTCATGAAAACACTTGCCCTCTGACTAGACAGAAAATTCCACAGGATACAATCTACTTGAATACGCATAGAATCATACTAGATAGAGCCATATATGAGCACTCCACAGTAACATAATTTCTTTCTCTTTCTCCTCCACCCCTTTTTATTAAAGAAGAGAATGAGTCACCTCTTTGTAGCCCAGATTGAATTTGCCTACGATGTGCAGACACAGACAATGGGTACTCCTCTGAGATGTCATGATAACTTATTAAAAGTTGCCATGAAAGTTAGGCTAATCTAGTGACTCTAAGTCTTTGGTGGACCATCTCTTGGAACTCCACAATGGGTGCAAAGATAGTGTCCAGTTCTGCAGTTTGATACTCAGCCATGATAAGCAATAAATCCTCCCTTCCTTTCCCCTCTTCTGTTCTTTTATTCATCATAAATTTCTAATTGCTTCAAGAAGCCATTTCTCTAGGCATAGGAGCACCTTCACTACACAGCCCTGATTCATCTGTGAAATTTATATATACATGTGTATATATATATATATATATACACACACACAAAATATGTGCATATATTTGCATAACCAATACCTGGAAGGTAATATATATTTATGAACAGCACCGATCCACCAATTCAGGTGGCACAGAAATTTTTTGTTCCAGTGATTTGCATGCTATGTGTTATCTACGTTTAAAAAACACATGTAAGCTTCTTTAAGAACTAGCAGTAAACTAGCAGTAAACAGGATTCTTTCTAGTGAAAGAGGGAAAGGGAGACTTTGCTTTTGGGTTACAATATGGTTAGGCAGTTATGCTAGAAATGTATACATGCCTGGGATCATTCTTTGGCACACAGTGGCCTGTATTTGTACTATTAAACTCTCCTAGCCTGAAAAACAGGGTGGGTACATCCAAACTGCTAACTGGGAATGGTCTCCGGTCTGTGCTGATTCCCGAGCTGTGTCCAGGATGTGTCTGGGAGAGTGCCAGCTGGCTGCAGCCGAAACTATAACAGGAACCATTTAACAGGACTGGCGATCAAGTTCCCATCCCTGGGAACATTCCCTGGCACCGTTCAATTAGCTAGGATAGATGTAGTCCAAAAGTCTAAACTAATTACCATGAAAAGAGACAGTAATTCAGTGATGGTGTTTCATTGCCATATGTTGACATCTTTGTGGTCTGGAGAGAAAATAAAACCATCCTAAGGAAAACTTCACTAAAGGAAAGCTCTGAAAGGCAATTGCAATACGGAAACAATTTCAGGCATCACTTATGACACTGTCAGAGGCATGAAAATGAGCAAGGGAAGGAAAATGAGCCCATAAGAATAGGGTATGACAAAACTGTGCTACCCTTCCTTCCCTCCTTGCTATTTCAATAGAAGGGAAATACATTAAAGAATGGAAGAAGAAAAACATTCAGTTACAAAGATGTGATGCTTCCTTTAATAATAATCTGAATGATGTATTGGATTTGATGGATTACTGGACTATAGAGTTAACCATATCCTATTCCATAGTGAGAGCTCAGATCAGCTTCCAGTTAAAGCAAATTTCAAGATCTGGTATCCTGAGACTGTGTCCAGGACACAGTTGTAAGGAATGTTTACAAGAAAAAAGAACGTTATTAAGAAATCTCACCAAGAAAGGCAAGTGCACCACAGACATGCTGGGACCTTGTAAAAGCCAAACATTTTGAGTAAAATGGCAATTGTAAATAATAAATCCCACTTCAGGTTGAACTACTTTCTTTATACAGACACATAAATATAACCATATGTGTTTTAGAACTAATATGAACTAGTCCTACCCCCAGCATGGATTTCCCAGATAAATAAAGTAATCTGTCTTTTTGTCACAATTATTTGGCATAGCACACGCACTGGAACATGGAAGAAGGAAGAAACTGTTCCATGACACTATTGACTATTACTAGCCTAAGGCCATCAAATGACTGAATCATGAGAAACCACTGCATCAGCTAGGAGGTAAACAACTTGTGCAAAGGCCATTTCTTGCACCCATTATCAAGTACTAGATGTCCTTTGAAAATGGACTGAACTCCAAAGGTAGAGCACAAATTCTTTCCATGTTTACAGGAACAGCTTTTGGGATATGACAAATGTCTGATCCTTCTCTTATTAAATGGAAAATATTTATCTACTGACCTCCTCAAACATAGCTCAGCAGTGAAAAGAGGACTAGTTATAACCACTTTCTCACTGGATGGAAAATGTACATGTAGGACACGATGGACACAAAAGTAACTTGATTGCACCTCAACCAGTTCTCCTTTACCTGAACAAATAAAAAATGTGCTTAAAATGACTGCATCTCAGATGTGCCTCACTGCCCACTTGTATCTTGTTATAAGGAGAAGTTGTCAGAACATGATCTATATACCCTGTTAGCTTTAACCAACTTCCATTCACTAAATTGCGGGAGATAGATAAAGGTCAATTGGTGGCTGAGAAAATTGAGTTTAATCACAAGCCACCTAAGTGAGGAAAGACATTACCATCTGGCATTATATAGTACATTAAACTGACTCTTCTCTGGCCTGTAAAGGTCATTATGCATTGTATGGCAAAGGCTGTACTGTGGGAATGCTAATTGATTTTTAATATTGGCTGCTGGTTTTCCTGTAGAGGGTGTCAAGTGCCTCTTGGGAGTACTTAGAGGGGGGAATTAGGAATAGTGCTGTCAGCAAGTCAAGGGAGGTGATCCTCCCCCTTGTGCTCAGCCCTGGTGAGACCACACATGGAGAGCTGTGTCCAGTTCTGGGCTCCCCAGTACAAGAGGGATGTAGAACTACCGGATTGAGTCCAGAGGAAGGTTACGAAGATGATTAGCGGACTGCAACATCTCTTTTATAAGGAAAGGATGAGAGAGCTGGTGTTGTTTAGCCTAGAGAAGAGAAGACTAAGAAGGGATCTTATCAATGTATACAAATATCTTGTGGGAAAGTGTCAAGAGGATGGGGCCAGACTCTTTTCAGTAGTGCCCAGTGACCTGATAAGAGGCAACGGGCACAAACTGAAACACAAACTATTTTTTTTCTGGAGAAAGAGACCTCTGCCTAGATGGTAATACCTTCCCTTCTGTAAAGAAGCCAGTTGATAAACTCATTTAGCATTTACATACATATAACCTGCTTCTGATTGTCATCTTCAATGGCACAAAATGATTTGGGATCACACATGGTTACTGAATGCATGCAAAGCCAAAATCTTCCCAGTGCCACTTAGTAACAGTCAGCTACATTTCAAGGAAATCCTGAAAGAAAAAGTACATGACCAGAAGAATGTGTTTGCCAGGGCTCTGGTATGGAAGACTGCCTGACTTATAAAGATGGAATGCAGTGACAGAAGAAATTCCTGGCATGGCATTGGCAAATTTCTGTGTTGGTAATGCCCTCAGCCCTAAAATGAATTCTGGAAGGCTAATCATCATCTCTATTAGATCATTAGCATGTAGGAATAGACAGTCTGTGAAAGAAGGACAGAAATTAATGAGGAAGGCATTTTTACCAAAACAAAAAACAACAACAGAACAACTTCTATATATCAGATGTGTATATTTCTAGAAAGAAAAAAAAAAAAAAAAAAGAGAGAGAGAGAGAGAGAGAGAGAGAGAAAATGGTTCAGCTTTCAAACTAGGACTTCTTTAAATGACACTTCCAGTAGTTTAGACAACGTTACCATTTATGTTCAACTTGTCACAGCTTTGCACAAATGCTCAAATGAGGAAATGAAAAAGCACTACCAGAGCTTAAAATGAAGAGAGGAAAACAAAAGACAGCTTATTCCCAGTGCAATCCAAGCTCCTTTTTGTCAGATTTAAAGAATTTTATCCAATTTCCCCATTAATCAGATGATAAAGGGGACCCACATTCTGACATGAAGCATAAGATAATGTCAACATTATTTGCAAACTGCTACATTACAGTGACAGCCTAATGTTTATTACTGTCAAATTACTGTCATTTTAGTAAAAAGACCAAAAGAACTGGCTTTGCTAAGCACTGCTCTCAGTCCCACTAGAATAGTGAAGCTGCTCCCTCTTCCCCTGTGCTGTTCTCTGTGATGGAGCACAGTATATCCATTCCTATGTACAGACAGCTCTGTGAACATGCAAGCTAATGAACGATTCAGGGACTTTTAAATATCATGAAACCTTTTTATCTGAATCACCCTTTGTTTTTTGATATTTTTCTTGTCCCTTGAAATATTTGCATGTATTATCACTACAGTTTATTTTCCTATTAGCTATTCTCCCTGTAGCATTTGGGCTTGTTAGGGACAGACTCTGCTAGCCTTACACCATTTTAAGAAACTTTTTTTTTCTTTTTTTTTTTTTCTGTGTCAGTACTGGCACTTTTAGAATGGCATGCTATGCAATTTCAGAAAGTGTGTATCAGTGTACAACCTTCTAGATTTGCATCTACTACTCAAACAATGTCACATTCTCATCACCTGCAATTTTCTAGTACAAAATGAAAACACTTGGTAACAGATCTGGGCTAATTCATTCTGTAGACTTGCATGCAAACACCTCAACTTTTTTGACTGTGTTAAGGAGAGCACAGCAAAAGCTATAAGCTGGAGATGGTAAAATCCAACCTTGAAATCAGTGATGGTTTCCTAGAAGTAGTATTGCTAAGATCTGATACAATGACTACACAAGAAAAGGAAGGGCAGTCAATGGCTTCTGTGGCCTTTTAAGAAAGGTTTGAGATCCCTCTATCCAGCTTTGAAAAGAATTATTAGATTTGTATTTTTTGTCAGAGAAAGGGCAGCTCAGTTTCCTCTGTTCAATGACTATGGGTGCTGCTAGGAGGAATGGAATTTCTTGTGCTGCCTTCAATGTATTTATGACACACTAGTTTAGCTAATGGTTAGTTATTTCTTGCAGTTGAACTTCGCATGTCAGATTATCACCTACAGAGGTCAGAAGAATTTTTTTTCTTTAAACTGTGTACTTAAAAAAAAAAAAGAAAAAAAAAAAAGCATCAGAAGTACATATTGTACTGTGCTCCACTGGTTTGTGTCCACAGAACCACTCTGCTTGGTGTAACCCTTGCCTCCAGTGTTTGCTTTTACAACTAATAATGAGCAAACTGCAATTAGCAGTAGTTCAAATGAGAGTTAGAATGATCAGTTAAAATTTTCATAACAAAGAAAATAAACTCAGGACATGCCTCTCTACACATAGGTGAATACACTGTAAAAATACACATTAAATGGCAAGCCCTGTAGATAGAGACTTTAATATGGCAGGTGGGAAGCAGAAAGCATGCAAGTGAGCTGAGGGTTAATAGCAATTTGCTTTGTCTGTCAGTGGGAGATGTTAAGTATTCCTAGCTATAATACTATCACCCTCCAGTGTAGCTGAGTGTCCAAACCAGGCACCATCTATCTCATAGAATTTTAGTAGCTTATTACCAGATGAAGCTCAAGTTTGTGGAAATAACCACTGCAAAACAGAAACAAAAGAAACCATTAGAAACCTTCACACAAGAAACTCATGCCTTCTTCCACAATGTTCAATTGCTTGTTCAATTTGAATCAGAGGACCTAATATAAAATGTAATGACTTTTAACTGACCCATTTTAAATTTGTCTTTGTTTCATTTGCATTCATTATTTGTTGTCCACCATTTAGAGAGGTATTTTACCTTATCCAAGACAGTGATGACTATCCCTTGCCCTGTCTGTGAGACATAGCCCTTCTCACATCAGGTATCTTTTCCACACCGTGGAGATGATTCTGATCCCTGCTTGCAGCAGATCTCATACTAAATAAGTAAGGCTGCCAAGATAAAGTGAGCTATGGAGATGACAGAGCAGGAAAGAGAATCTCATATGCACAGAGATTCTGTGTGTGAAGAGCTCTTCTTAGATGAATTGCATATACATAGGGATTGTTTGCTTACTACCTAATTCTACCAAAACACTTAGGTCATATCTTGTATAAACTGTGGAAGTCAGCTTAAAAATTACAGTAGGGATAAGCACAAACTCATACTAAATATAACTCATTACAAGAACAGGCAAAGGGAACACATCTGGTAAAATATTAAGGTGTTGTTTTTTTATCAATGTCAAATACAAATGACCTCCAGAACACTGAAATTTAATTGCAAACATTCAATCTGATTAGTAAATCTAAAAAGTCTGTCTCTTCCAGAAAAGGTCACTGCATTATTTTTTGGGGGTCTGAGGAGATGAAAAGAACTAGTCCTCTGGCAGGGACATAATAATTTAAGGCCATATCCGTACCAATATCTAAAACATTACTCCTAAATCTACAGATGTCTGAAAAAGATTTTAAAGTCAAATAAGGCAGAAGAGTAGGAGCTCTTTACTCCCAGGGAATTTCACATGCTTGAAGAACAGCAGTTGCTTTGTCTTGTGCTGAAATGCAGCTCTCTCTGGGGCAGAGAGAAGGAGCTGTGCAACACCACATAGAGATGCCACACAGGAACTTGACAGGAAAGGAAAAATTGCACGTGAAAGTACAGCAGCATCAGGAAGCTTGGTAGAAAACTCTGCAGTCATTACCCATTCAGATTACTGGGACAGAGATGGGAATTAAACTTCCTGTACCACAGGGTCTTTAAATACCCCTGTGTGGCAAAGTTTGAAGTTTGATATCTTATTTAAAGGCTGCCCACCACCTATAGGGCCCTTTGCTCTGATAACTGCTGCTACTTATGCTGTACAGGTGTCATACATGCACATAGATTTTCACTGAGAAGCAACATTTGGTTATAGACTGATTTTGCTGGTGCCTACTAACATGAGCTGTTTCCAAAAATGTTAAAAAAAAAAAAAAAAAAAAAAAAAAAAAAAAAAAAAAACTCAGTTCAGGGACCTGAACTGAGATAATAAATACCTGACTCTGGATGGACATTAGAGAGCTTAGCAATATGGTTTATGTGCTTCTCCAAGGGGGAAAGTACATGGTGAAAATGGAATGCAGTTACTGGAAATGTAAAAGACAAACAAATAGCCCTGCCAGAGGCTTGGGAGATGATCGGTTTGCCCATAAAGGAATTTTGTTAAATCTGCTTAGAGCATTAGTAAATGTAAAAAGCATCCAAAGAAGAATACCCAGGCAGTTCATCTGAGGTTCACAAATAATTGCTATCAACAGGAGGCAAGTGAGCTGTTACGACCTTCCATAGGTTTTGAGTCATCAGAGAGATGCTGATTTTGCACAGACACCCTCTGTATGATCTGCCTTGACAGTAAGAGTATACCAACGCCTCACTAAGTCAAGGATTTAGAACCAGGTAAGGAGATGCTTGTGAGTCCCACTGGAGATCTGGTCTATAGCAAGGCCAAATCCAGCACCTGCAAAAATAAGGGAGTCAGATTTGCTCCTCTTTTCTGCTGCATATGGAGTCAAGGCCTGGCATCCACACCAGCCATCTCTAGTCTTGCTTTGTAAGTAATACTTACATTACCTTAATCAGACATCAGTATATGAGATGAAAGCATGGACTGATCCAAACAAAACTCATCCAGAGGTCAATATTAAGCTCATTTCATCCCCCTGATACTACTGCAGCATAGTGTTGTACACTACCATAGTAGTACCATAATGGCACAGTACTGATCCCGGAGTACAGCATGTTGGTAAGTAAAGATGAACGCACGATCAAAAGTAGTTTCAGAGCAGTAGAGCAGAGGACTGAGAAATAATAGATGTCCCCTTAGGCAGGGCACTTGTAGGACCAGCATGTGATGTTTACACAGAAGGCCATGGGACACTGCTCATGGCTCTTCTGTTTCCATGTTGGAAACAGCCAGACTGTGTCTACTGTAGATTACAAAGTGATGCAAATGTAATTTTAACAGAAGATTGAGTCTACTGCAAATATGCTTACGGTGATGGATTGTGTGTCCATGCCCAGGTCCTGGCAGGGATTGCCCCATGTCAGACCCAGACAGTTCCAGCCGGCTCCAACAGCCCGGTGCCAGGGCCCAGCTGAGCCCAGCACCAAGCTGGCGGCACCTCGGGGAAAACAGATTTCTGAAAGGGCACAACAGGCACAGGCTGAGGAGGAGGCCCAGGGCGAGGAAGAAGCAGCAGAGGGCCCAGGCCCCAGGAGGAGGAGGGCAGGAGGGGCTCCAGGCCCACAGGCAGCAGGGATTCCCCGGCAGCCCTGCAGAGCCCCCCAAGGAGCAGATCTCCACCCTGCAGCCCGGGGAGGGCCCACGCTGCAGCAGGGGGACATTTCCTGAGGGAGCTGCGGCCGTGGGGTGCCCCCACGGGAGCAGAGTGTTCCTGAAGGGCTGCAACCCAGGGCAGGGCCCCCGCTGGGGCAGGGCCATGGATGAGGAGGAATGGGAGGCAGAGAGAGGCTGGGGGGGCTGAGCACAGCCCCCATCCCATCCCATCCCATCCCATCCCATCCCATCCCATCCCATCCCATCCCATCCCATCCCATCCCCTGTGCTGCTGGGGGGGGAAGGGGGTGGGAGTGAAAAGGGGGTGTTGGGCCTGGGGAAGGGGCAGGAATTTGTTTTTTAATGTTTTTCTTTGTTCTTATTATGTGGATCTTTTTTTTTTTTTTTTAATTGCCAATAAATTAAATTGATTTTTCCCAAAGTTTTTCACAAGCTTTTCCATCCCATTTTCTCCCTCTGTCCTATTGTGGAGAACAGCTGGGCATGAGTTTTGTTGTTAGTGAAGGCTAACCCACCACATGGGACCAGGAAATCACCAATTCATTTGTCTATGGATACTCCGATAAATCCAGCTGGTAAGACCCTCAGAATTTGATGCCTTTCAATGGCCTTTCAATTTGCCTTTCAATGGGACAAATAAGAAAAAAAGTACCACATCTTGTTTCAAAAGTTACTGTGCTCAAGAGATTTTTTTTATGGAAAAATACAGCAGCCCTGATTTGCAAATAGGACTCTTGTGGCAAAATCCTGAACTCTGCTTCAAGACTGGAGACTTGTACTTTTGGGCAAGTAACTGTCTAAACCCAGGCTGTAAATCTTTTCAGATTTGCCCTGTCCTAATCAACCTATAATGCGTTATGGCCAGGTACTTAAAATTCTGACCATTGTTCATTTGAAAGATACAGATGGATCATGATGCCTGTCCTAAAATATAGCTGAGGCTTTTTAAATTTTAAAGCCCATTACACAGGGCTAATAGGAACAATACATTCACAGATACATGAAATAAGGCAGTGTTGTGTTCTGCTCACTGGATATGAAATGCTGCAGGTGCTCGAAAGAAAGTAAATAATAAATTGCAGTTGGCTAGGTTTATATATGTATATATATATAATGTACTAAGAAACTCTTTGAAAAAATAAATGCCTGTGTATAATTGAGAATGTTGCCTGCTCTTGAGATGTATCTGTAGTAGAACAAAAGATCTGCAGGGATGATTAATAAGTAGCACTGTTTCTCAAGCACTAGCTGATTAACAGCATTCCCACTTACACAATACTCCACTTGAATTAGCAGAACAGGGTATCGTCAGTGAATGACACTAATGGGACTGGTGGTGGAGTAGCATAAGGAAGTCAACCCTTTCCTGCTAACATAATCTGATTATCAGGAACTTATTTATAATCAGCTCACTTACAGTCTACATTTGCACAAGAGAGAAGACAGACGAGGGAGCACAGACTTCATGTTTAGTGTGTTTATTCATTATTAAATTAATTATATTATTAAACTAACAACTTCAATTATTTCAACAGCAGTCATATGGGTCAGTAAGGAGGTGTCAGCTAAGCTCAGGCAACCAAACGAGGCTTCTAGCATAGGAGGAGTTCTCCCATATTCCTTTTGCTAGCCAAATCATAACAGGCAGTCCTGTCTTTCCCTTTCTTCTACAGCTCCCTCTCACATCTGTCTATAGAGGTAACAAAAGCAACCACAGTTCAAACTTGAGATCATATTATGTGGGTCCAAAACACCTGAAGCACATAAGCCTGGTTATAAAGTGGAGGGATTTACATTCCCTGACACTGTAAATACCTTTGAAAACCTCAGGTTCTTACAGCATCCTTCAAGAATCAATCTGAACTGCACTAATCAAAGCTGTAATAATGGTCCCATGCCTGTTGGCTGAGGGAGAAGAAAAGATGTGACTGTTACAATGACTGGCCTGAGGAGAAAAAGTAACAACAAGAAAGCATGTAGTATATTTTTAACCTTCTTACATATTTTTACAGAAATACAAAGGAAGAATGACCTCTCTAGTTTTAGATTCCTCCCAACTACCTTGAGTTGGGTAGACCTTGAGTAATTGGTTAGTCTAGTGCAGTAGGTAATGAAAATTATAGGAATATCTGAGGGAAGATCCTGTCTCCCCTGTACCCCTCTCTCCCCCCTCCCTTCCCCCCCCCCCCCGCCCCCCCCCCTTTTTCCCCCCTTGCTATGTACAAAATTGAAAATATAAAGCAGAAAAGTTATTTTCTTGATGCCTGGAAAAAGGCAAACTACATGTCCATCATGAAGAATGAGTATCTGGAGAACTACAGGCTGTCTGGCCTATAGTTCTTAGTCTCTGGGAAGGTTATGGAGTAAATCCATGCAGAAGTACATGTTCACAGAAGCATGTCAAGGACAAGAAGGTGACTGGGAAGAGTAGTGTGAATGTACCAAGGGCAAATCACACTTGACCAGCCTGGTTGCCTTATGTGGTGAGATGGCTGGCATGGTAGTCTTGGGAAGTGCAGCCAATGTCATGCACTTTGAAAAGAGAGGTTGGATGGGACCTCTGGAAATCATCTTGCTCAGCCTCCCTGTTCAAGCAAAGTCACCTCAAGCAAGTTGAACAAGTTGTCTAGGACTATGTTAATAGAGAGCACTACAGTTTGTGCAAACATTAGGGCATTCTGAGTCAGTATCATATTTTGTTGTTTCTACCTTATTTTTTTTTTCCCCCATTTTTCTCTTTTGGTCAAAATAATTTTCTCATCTTTTGAATGGCCTAGGAACACCAGACGTATCCTGAGAAAAGAGTATGCTTTAAATATATACATATATATTTGGAAAAAAAAGATTTTGAAATAAGTTTATTTTGAAATGAAGTAGTAACTGTTCCAAACTTCCAAACTTTTTTTTTTTTTCTGATAAAAGTTGAGCTCTGAGGAATATCAAAATTCAATAAATTCAATAAAAAGAAAAAGTCTTATTGGCATATACAGGATTAATCACTGGAAAATTGTGTTGATAGAAAATTTCAAGTTTGTTTTGGCTCCTCTTCTGTATAGTACAAAATGATCTACATGCATCGCCTCTTTCTTAACACAACAGAATTTGAAAGTCTGCAAATTCCTCAGATGTTAAGAACCATGGAAGCATACAGTCTTAGATTTCCATTAGTGGAAGAGCTGCATGTTTTCTGCTTCCTAGTTAAAAGATTTCCTATACATATTCCAATGGAGAACTAATCTTATTTATACAGCTCTGGATATCTGGATAAGTACAATGAAGGATTTTATTTTCTTTCTATGCAGCATCTAATAGTTATTACTGTGGGCTAGACACTAATATTTTAGGCAGTAGGCTGAAAGAGGAAATATTTTACTTTCTTAGTGCTAAGTTTTATGCATAGAAATTCAACTACATTTTCTAGTCTCTAGACTTTAGCCAATCCCATTTAAAACTTCCCTTTAAGCAGCAACTAACGTTTATACACAACCATAAATTTCCTCTTGTATGAGTCAACTTGGCCGATATTCTAGCTAATCCTTAGATTTATGGTGCTCAGGGATGTAGTCATGTTTAACAGAAGGCTCTAGAAACAAACACTGGGTATTAAAATGTCCTGATAAATACATATGCCAAGAAGGCAATGTCACAGGAACATTCAGAGTGGAAACCATCAAAAGACAGCCCTTTTCTGCTTACAATAAGGAGAGCATAAACCTTGGATGGAAGGACAGAATAAAGGAAGGATGGGAGGCAACAACATGGTTATATATACATCTCTCACATATTCCTACTTGGAAAAGCCCCTTCTATACTGTGTACCAAACCACATCTTCCACCCACATTACTATGAGAGCTGTCTTTTGTGATTTTCTCCAAGTTTCTGTTTATTTCCAGACTGCATTGATTGCCATAGTTTTCAAGGTATCAACAAAGCTGGATTTGGAACAGAAATATAAGTGGGAATCACCATGCTTCACTTCATACATCTAAAGTTTAAACATCCAAATGAGTTTAACCACCCACAAGAGCCAAGGGGAAAGAGCCAGGTGCTTTCAGAGGATGAGACACCTGATCCCAATGTACTTCTGTCTCAAATAAGATGAGTTAACATTTCAAGTTGTTTCTCTTGGTTGACTATAAGGGGAACCTGAGCAACCAGTCTAGAGTTTGTCATCTGAGTTTTAGATACATAAATCAGAACTGAAAACCTGCCCCATTTCTTTTCTTTAACAAACTTTACAAACTTTTGTTAAATTAATAACTACATGTTTTTTCCCCTTTAATTTTAAAAAGCATAATTCATAGTGTATGATATTTCTAATTGTGTCTTGCATGAGGGACAGCAGATTTGTTGGTATGTTAATAATGGTAAATACTGGTTTACTGTGGCTTTTACTATTTGCAAAAGCAGTAAGAGACGTGGAAATATTATATTTTTAATATATTGAAATAGAGAATTCATTTTTGTTAATAAAATGTATTTTTATCATTTCAAACCTCAGATTATTCCATCAGCTTGTAAAGCAGAAAGAGAGGGGAAAAAAAACTTTTTTTGTGAAGGTTTTAATTTTTATACCGTCATCACACATCCACAACTTAGTTCAGACATAGTTATTAGATGAGTCAATCTAGGGTCCTATGCAGGAAAAAGCACAGAATCCTGTTCTCCTTTATGTAGTTTGCTGCTGTGGTTAATCACTCTCATTTGAGCCTAATTTCTCATTTAAAACTGCAGGGCTTACACCCAGCATTAGTTCTTACTTTTTTCACTACTAGATTAGAGTCATTTAGTACTTGTTATTTTATCCTTGTGCAAGCAATTATAAACCATAATCAAGCTTTTTAAGTCTTTCACAGTAAGATATCTTCTATCCTTTGAATTATTCTTCTGAAGAGCACTTACCAAATACATTAAATTATGTACACATGCATATAAATATTATTCAGGAGTACACAAAGTGACCTTTCAAAGGGATACTGATTGTGGCATTTATAAAAATTATCTGCTTATACCTTTGAAGGCTACCACCAAAAAGTACTGAAGTTATTACTACTATGTGAGGGATTCCAATGCCAGACCAGCTAAGAAAAAAATAGGGTAAGTTATCATAGACCATGCTTGGGCCCTATGTTTTACTCTTACAGGATATCCCCCTCTGACCTAGGACACACCAACTTCCGCACGTCAAATATGTCTAAATCAAGAGTGAACTCCAGGGAATCATTGTTGGAATACTGTGTGCCAAAAAAAACTACAATGTTTTAAAGATTAGCAACTATTGATTGCATGGCTTCCCAAACTGGCGCAGAGAAGCTGTGCTCTACAACATGGGGGCTTTGTTCTTCCATTCCAGAGTTGGAAATACAAAATGGCTTTCAGTATTTAGATTGATTTTTTTAACAACCTATTTTTCCCCATCTAGAGTTTCCTTTTCTTTAATATACTATTAATTTCTACTTTCATTTCTTCAAATCTGTAATGAATGTAATAAAAAAGTAAGTGCAACTCACAGTCGCCACCATAAAGCATATCAAGAAACTTCACCACAATTCCTTACACATTTATCCTACAACTCATTCAAGAGGACTAGAAGATAATCTCTGCTTTCTTAACTTCTACTGAAGCATATCAGTCTTAGAGGGTTTCTATTGCTAATAGAACAATAACATAGTCTGCAAGTGTATCAAGGAAAAAAAAAAAGTGTACTTTTCTTATTAATATGCTGTACATCTGAGAAATATTTTGAATGTCCAATGAAATTTTCTATTCAAAGAAACTGAGGTTACTTACTCTCACTTCTCACTCTCAAAGAAACTGAAGTTTCAAAACAAAAGTTTTTTTGAGTAAACAAAATTGAAACTATAAACAAAATAAGGTTAATTTTCACATTTGGATATTTCTGATCATGAAAGTCAGATGACTTCCAAAATGCATATAAGTGGTATTCACTATAGTTAATACTTGGTCCTCTCATTTGCTTTTGAGTCTGTGATCAACTGTCCTGAAGTTTTTAGGCCATCAACTGGCCTAATGAGTTTTTAGAACAGAAAATATTTATATTGCAATATGAACATTGCAAAATCATCTAGTGGAAGCCCAAAGTCCATGAATGTATGTTTAGCAGAGTAACTCTATAGCAGTCTGTTACCATTACAGGCAAGGTAATCCATATCTATGGAGTTATGAGCTGGCAGTTGCATTATCATGTGAACAAATTTCTAAACAAATGAATTTTCCTTCTTTTTAATAAAATGGTGACTTCTGTGGAGGTGAAGTCTGCATATTTTCTCTCAGTAAGAAATAAACAGGAAACAGCATTAAAAAAAAAAAAATAAAAAAAAAAAAAAAAAAGCAAATACCACCACCAAAGAAAGAAAAACAAAACAAAACAACCCTCCCTCCCCCCCCCCAAAAAAAAAAAAAAAAAAAGACTTTATCAAATGGGAAAAAAAAAAAAGTCAGTCTTCCATCTTTGTGAGATGCTTGCAGGGTCAGGATCTTTCACAAGCAGATCAACAGTATTAGCACAAGTTGCCACTAACTCTTTTGCCTCAGAAATCAATGAACTGCTGAGTTTGTAGGCTGCTGCCTGAGTCAGCATTTGGAGCAGTTCACTGGGTTTTGAACAGGAGGGAAAAATCATTCTAGGATCAGTAAAAACCCTTCCTTTTGACTCCACAGAAGGGCCATCATTTCACATCGGGTGCAATACTTCTCTCTTGTTTTTAAATTTTAGTATAATATAAAGATAATACCATTTAAGCTATGTTACGCCAAATGTTTCTATGCATAAAGAACTGTGGATAAGTGTTTAGTTTTGCAAAAGCAGAAAGTGAACTCCATGGACTGATTCACATTTGATTTCTCTCAGGGTGGTAAGAGTGGAACCTTGTACAGTCAGGAATTCTAGCACAGCAGCTTTCTGTCTTGAAATAGCATGAGCTATTTTGATTTGTGGATGTAAAGATTCCTGAGGAAATTTGTCCCCTATCCTAATTAAATCTAAATTATTTTAATTTCATAAATCCCAAGTACAACTTTGACTGAAAGCTGGAAATTTCTGTTAAGCTTCTTCCCTAATTTGATATTTTTAGTAATGTCACCATTTCAGACTTAATACTTTCCAATAAGGAGGCTAAAAAAGAACTATGCAGCACAGCAGCTTTATTTCTGCCCTTGGCTAAAGTTTCTAAGCATTTTAAAAATCCAAGTTAGCAGAGATGTTCTCTCAGCTTGCAGTCGTAGAGAGAGCCTGCCTGAAGACAAGGGTCAATGCACTGCGAACACATTCCAGTATCTGAGAGTGCACAAACATTTATCATCTTAGCAATATGTGCTTTAACACTAACTACCTTCAATAATTTCCATTACCAAAGGGGTTTTTCTCCCCATTAAACAATTGCAGCTGTCTTGGAAAAAAAATGCTGAGCTAGCGAAAATAATTCTCAGCCCCTTCAACCAATTAATCTTTTTCATAAACTTGAAGCCAAAGATACTCTGATTCTTGGTTGTGAATTTACTTGGCTGTGACAGCCCTGAGGTTGTTGGATATTGGTAACCTGGAAATTCTATCATTCAATGACAGATGCAATCCCCTTTATCTGCATATTATGTACATTTTTAACTTTATAACTTTTTATTTTCATCTTTAAATTTTCCATTATTTTACTCAGAAAGATGAGAAGTTCCAACTTGAAAAGTATGCTCTGCAACATTTTTTAGAAAGAAGGATGACCACAGTTTGTTCTAATTCACAGTCTTAGACTATTATTTCATAAACATTTGTACCTAAGTAATGGTGGGAGACCCCCACTTTTAGATGTCCAAGTACTCTATTGGAAAGACTGTGAAGCAGACTGAAGCTGAAGGCTCATGTCCTTGCTCCAAACCTTTAAAAAAGGCGATGGTATGAACGGTTATCATAGAATCCCAGGAAGGATGCAGCCTTCCCTTCCAACGCACATACATGGTCTCTTGAAGTGAGTGACAAAAAATTTCCCCCTTTCAATAAGACCCAAGTTTCACTTAAAGGAGATCACAAGAAATACACAACCCCACTTACTAATAAAACCCAGCAGAAA
This sequence comes from Anas platyrhynchos, assembly GCF_047663525.1. Classification (NCBI taxonomy): domain Eukaryota; kingdom Metazoa; phylum Chordata; class Aves; order Anseriformes; family Anatidae; genus Anas; species Anas platyrhynchos. The sequence continues at coordinate 6,795,841 of NC_092588.1, forward strand.
TGAAGCCCATTCAGAGCACAAACACAAGTTTTTAGTGAAATCAAGCGAAATATGTGCAAGACAAATAGGCAAATAGCCTGCAGTTGGTCCACGTCGGCTTGACTATCAGTTTCTACGTTAGTCTACTTAGCATTTAGGAAATATATCAAAATTATTGGAAATTCTAGGTAGCTTTTATAGTGCCACATATTAAAATAAGTTATGCTAGCAAAACATTTCAATATCAACACTAGGAAGCTTTGTTGTTGACTCCAGAGTGAAAGCTCAATACCTTGCTCATTATATAGTTCATAGCAGTCCTCAAATTAGATTGTGTTGGTAATCCCACTGTCCAGTCTAAATTGTAGTAAGTGAAATTGCATTCTGCTTATCTAAATTCCAGCCCTCCCTGCCCAGGATCTACAGACAATTTTTACACTTGGCTAGCATTTAAAATGTTAGGTGCTGTTCCACACCAGAGGTTCCTGCCTGTCAATGTGAAGGGAATCCATTATTACATGTCTCTTGTGCTTACTCAAACATTTTTGGATTTTGCTCTTACTTATTAAATGTTATTTATTTACTACGTACTTATAGCTTGCTGTGGAAAACATTGCAGAAATGTAGTTGTAATACAGTGAGAGATGATGGCAGGGAAAATATTCTCAATTGTGAGAGTAACTGATAAAAGCACCTTAAGTGCTCAAAGGTTAAAAGTAAATAATTTTTACACTATCATAGGGTGTTTTTTTGTTTGGTTGTTGTTGTTTTGTTCTTTTTTTTTTTTCCAGTTTATTAAACATGGTATGTTACTCATGATACTTGCATCAGTGTAAAGTTTAATATGAAATCTTAATTTTTCCCATATTCCCATAAATTTCCAATCCATCCTTCAATAGTCAGTATACAGTATTAGAAAACAATATATGCTGAAGAGGAGGCATTTGGTGTGAAGAAGCTATTAAGCAGTATTGCTTGTTTTCAAAATAAAAATAAATGTGGTAGGCCCAGACTGTTTTTCTGAGGATGAATGAGTTTCGGTAAATACAAAAACAAAAATACATCTGATGAAGACGTAACCGAGGAATGAGACACACACTCCACAAGAAATATTTAGGAAAAAAGCAAAAGAAATTAAATTATCAGAATTTTATTTGTTACAAATTATCACAGTCACAATTAATATAAATATAAAACAGAGAAAGCATTGAGGAAACATAGCTGTAAGATACAAGATTAATCAAGGTGTAAAAGCCTCATCCAATACTACTACTAGAAAACTGATTTTGTATCAGAGAAAACATTTCTATGCAAACACCAAGTGAAAGAGAATAAGCAGCATAATATAATAGACAGGAATTGAAACACCTTCATGTTATACAACGAGTTTCTGAAGGAAATGGAAGCTGGAATATAATTTCTACTCATGAGTCTTGTTTTAAGTAGACCTGTTTATGATTAGTTAATATGAAAAGCTTCAGAATAAAACACCAATCTTCATTTTAATTTATCCATGATGTTCATATATCAGACAAGCTATTTTGAAAAGCATATTTAAACTCTAAGTCATGAGAATTCACACATGCTTATACTTGCTGTGTAAGGCTAAGAGAAGTCACTAAAGGAACATGAAGTTGCATTATTGCTTTGTAACAGGAACTTAAATGGAAATTCTTTATTGACGTCCAAATAAAACATTGTTTAGTCACTAAACAATTAATGGTTTATATATACAATTATTTTAAAAAGTATATAACATTATACACTTTAAGGCTTTAATACAAGAAATACAGAACAGGATTTTCATACTCCGAAGCCTGTCTCATTGTTGCCTAGGCACACGGACAAGTACAATGCTCTAAGCAGTCCGTAATTAACATGGCAGAAGTTCCTGAAAAAGAGAAAAACAGTATTTATTTGTACACATCCCAAGACTAGCTGCTACTAATTCTCTGGAGACTGTCGGATTACAAGCAGTTGAATCAGGCAATAATGTATAAAACAAACGTATGCAGATTTACGGAAACCATTGCAGAAACTGCTTTCATTGGAATTCAATGCAAGTGTGATAAAAGCTTCAATAAAGGTAAATTAATGATGTGATTATAATCATATTACTTGACCAGTAACACTGCAATTGACTAGTGTAAGAATACTATTCTTACTGGAACGGATAAATGTTGCTAGATTTAAGTTTGTCACGATAAAAGGCTGCCTTCTCTCTTTCTCTCTCCCTCTCCCCTGGTGTTCTCTACCTTCCTTCTTCTCTGATTTAGGTACCTTTTTAGATTTATTTTTCCCTCAGTTCAAAACCCAACAAATTTAATTTCATAGGTTACTCCAAAGGAAGAAAAAAACAAAAATGCAATAGCTGAACACAATGCTAGTGCATGTTATGTCAGAACTATCAAATTTTATACTGCAAATTTGTAGTTTCCATGAATATCTAGAATCAGCTGTTTTAAGTGATATAAACATTTTTTTTTTTCTTGGAAGAAATAAAATGTGAGCATTGAAAGAAGGAAGACTTACTGGATTTAAAATTCATACCACTATTATGTTCAATACCTACGCAGACTTTTTTTCTGACACTTACCAAATATAGATCTTGCATCTTATTAAAAGAGCAAATAAACCAGGACTCAAATGATTAACTTTTCTGGCAAGGTGGGTCATAGCTACTCAGTAGGAACACTATGAGGCCAGGGATTACTCTGTCTTCTGTCAGATGCAGATCTGGCACGCGCCCAAAGCCTACACTAGGATGGGTGTGCGCTTAGTCATGTGAGGAATTTTTTTTTAATTAAATCATGACCTGCAACATTCAGTCACATGAGACCCTGTCAAACTATGGGAGTTGCAAACATTCTCTGCATGATTTGACAGGGACTCCTGATCCGCCCCCTCAAGAGAAATTGCTCATATCTCTTCTGATCCATCCATCCTCCATATAGAAGGCACCAAGGAAAGATGGCATCAAAGCTATGAGTTAGATAAGCACTCCAAAAGGTTAAATTCACTTCTGATTCACTCACGCATCTACTAGCTATCCCTGCTACTAGATATTTTAGTTTTATGCCAACCTGTTTCATTGTATATGGCAAATATACAACTTAATATTTGCAGATGAAAACTTAATGATTTATGCAACTCATAATAAAAAGTGAGTTAGAAGTTGTCAATAGAAAGAAAGATTTAACCAGGGTCACTATGTATGTATATATGTATTTTAAAAAGATACATATTCTCGGATTTGCTCTAGCAGTTCTAGCAGCTAGTCTTACTCTTGGTTATTTAATCTTTGCCCTTTGAGCCCCAGAGGGCAGGAATCCTCTCTAAACTCTCGTAACCTTTTTAAAAGTATTTTGCTGTAAACATTTACAGTAGTGTCAAAATTGTTCTAAAGCTATTTTGTATGTACAAAAAAATCCTTTGGCCTGTGACAGCAGACTCCTACATTCACTGTTCTGTAGGGAAGCAGTACAATGTATGCAATATTTTGAAGTATAAAGATCTAAAGTCCACTACAGACTTTGAGATCATGAGGTTAGCAGGAAGAATTTCCATTCCAAGTACAAAAACAAATAACAAATCTGTACAAAGTACAGTGAAATTACTTCATAGAATTATAAGATCATTTAGGCTGGAAAAGATCTCAAAGATCATTAAGTCCAACTGTTAACCTAGCACTGCCAAGTCCACCACTAAACTTTATGTACTGAATTCATCAGAAACAGTAAAGCTAGGTCTATAGTTAATGTTTCTCAATGGACTTGTCCTCCATTTGTGCCAAAATCAAATTTGCTTTTCACACAGAAATGCTTGACTCAAAAAATCACTCTACAAAATGCTTTATTCAGCTTTGTAAAACCATTTCAGATCTGTTTGCAGACTGGATGAGAGTTTTAAGCCATTTGAACACTACGAGCATAAAAGTACATTCATTTTCTTTCACCTTCCTCTATGTGATGAAATGCTTAATTGGCTGAAATGCTGTCAGAATTAGGTATACCTTTGATTTCCAGTCTCAGATACAGTTACACAATAAGCAAACAGCCAGAGGACAGTGTCTGAACACCAGCACAGTTTAATGTCCTGTTTAATGACAATTTAAAATTATGGCTTTTCCCAGAGGAACTGAAAATAGGCAGTGATTTTGATTGCGCTCTAGTTCAATGCCTGTAACCATTAAGTAATTAAAGCCTTGTGTATAAAAAATTAAGGACCTGATCAAAAGCTCCATTATTTATCTAATAATTTCACAGACGAGTAAAGATACCTACCAAAGCATCAGAAGATTAAGGTTTTTGTTCTCTTGGCTGTCCAAAGAGTTAGGTTTCCTGACAAGAGAAAAAAAAATACTTTTACTAAATTTGAAAGACTTTCAAACAAAAACTAAAGAAAACAATGTAAATCAAACTATAATTAATAGAAACTTAATGATCAACAAAAAACTTTGGATAACATTTGTAATGTTTAAGTTACTAGAATTTATGGAAAAATAATATATTACCAACTATTGGTTATGAGGTTTTACAGTTGTTTAATAGGGAATAGTTTGTCCAAATTTAACTAGCTAAACTAAGGATTTTAGATTACTAACACAAATTAAACGTTTTAAAATGAGAATTTAGGTGTTCTTAAAGCCTTTCCTACATTCTGAAATGAAACTTTCTAAGTTGTAGTCTCCCTGTTTTTATTGGTTATACTACGATAAATTAGTGAGATTAAAATCTTATTTGATTTATTTACCTTTGCAAATGAAGACCGTTTTAAGGGTTACACATCCTCTGCCTCTGACGAAAGCGACCTCAATTAGTCAAGTCAGAAAGTCTTTAAAAGCTTTGTGTTTATTGCTTCCAGCACGGAGCGAGGTGGTCATTAACGTACCAAAATTCTCATAAAAATTCCAAAGTTGCACTAGTGAAAAAATGCTCAACAAGATGAAAACTAGTCACATCTTTTTCAGAAAATTCATTAGCTATTTTAAACCATTTTTTACAAAAATATTTTGATTTAATGTGGCACTCAAGCAGATCCATACCATTTGGATACTTTAAACAGCATTTATATCTACTGTGAGTATATAAACGTACATTTAGTTTTATACCATTTTTAAGAAATTGTGCAATGTTTAATATGAGCCTTTTATGCTGATCATTGTTAAACGGATTTCTCCCTGTTTACTACTATTTATGGAGTTTTATTATAAGATAAAGCATAAAATTAATCTCACACACACTGATTTTCTTTCAAAAGTTTATTTAGTATCAAGCAAGGGTAAAACTTTGCTTAACACTACAGAACATTTCAAGACTTGAGTTACAAAATACCACATTATTTGCATTTGTAATTTGCTTCCCTTTTTACGCATGTTTGCAAAGAGAAAAACTAGCAAATGGCTGAAAATAAAGACTAAAAACTAAACTGTTGAAAACCTTTAAAATAAAAGGTTACGCTTATGTTAAAAGAATGGACTAACATATTTAGTAAACCTAGTTTAACACTAGTTAATCAAAGGTTATTTTTTTGATCACCTATTTTTCAAATACAGTTTGGAAATAACAAAGTTCCTTGTTTTACATATCTTTCTGTCCAGGTTGTTCTTTCAACAAAATATTTTAAGTTCAGTCCATCCATTCAGATTTTTAAGCGCTTTGATTTAATAAAAAGGGATTGTTCATAGAAAAAATTACTTTGAACAGTATACAGGACTGGTGGAGATTGGATATTTCACAACATCAGACAGTACAATCAGTATCTCGCATATGGCTGGTCTCTGTAGACTCCTTTTGTCGTCCTTGCAGAAGGTGCCTTGTGTCTTGAGTTGGTCCATTCTTCTTGCCCTACAAGAAGGGAAAATAAAATATAGTTAGACCCCTTTCAATATTCTCAGATGCTCTGCTTTTTAAAAAATTATTATTATTTGTGATTTAAATGGCAACACTACTAACTCAAACCAAGGTGTCCAAACTGAAGTTTAACACTTGAACCACAAAATGAGGGAGCAACGCACCTACATGAGATACCCCATGATGCTCTTTCAGCCTGTAACACCGTGGAGTGTGACAGATTTACAGGGACACTATTTAGGGCTCTGTCATTCAGCTGAGTCTACTTACTCAATATATATAGAAATGCCAGCTATACTAACAGACTAAGAAATAATTATGTTAGGATGAAATGAATGAAGCATCTGAGCTATAAATAAGCAACCCTCAGAAATAAATTTCTTTGAATCAGCACCAATTTAGATTTAATTCAAATATGCAATCTAATAGTGAAAAGCCTCAAGTTTCACTACAAACACCTGCGGCTTCTAACAATATAAAGGCAATATTGATCTTCACTTAAACACACACTTTCTTTAACATGCAAGAAATTGGAAGGTAGATTATAAAAACATTAAAAAGTAGGGGACATTTGAATTTTGAAAGTAAAAGAAGTTTGTGAAACAACATGTGCTATGTTTAATGCTTCAAAATCCTACTGTATTTTAATGGTAATAAATATAAATAAAAGGTAGCAACATATTGTCTGAATAAATGAGAATCAGACCTACTGTGCAGGGCATTCACAACATGAGGGAAGATTCAGGACCAAATGCATAGTATAACTAAACAGGACTTAGGTGTGCTTTAATCATGTGAACACAAATAGGAATACCATAGAAACCAAGAGGGTAAAGAAAATAAATCCCAAATGCAACCTGAAAAGAGTGAATGTGCTTCTAAATCTGTTTTTGGAGAATTGCTCTGCCCTAAGCATGCAGGTGTACAAGTGAACACAATGCAATTCAGAAACAAATTGTGGAATCCAAATTAATAAATATGGTAATCTAAAATGGAGGCATCATTATTTGCTGTTCTAGTCAACATAAAAAAAAAAGTATCGGAGTCAACAATCAAGCAACCCCCTGCATTTCTTTGAATGGTAAGGTAAGGTAACCTCCTCAGATGGTAGACATCTGAAATTAGGTGGCAGGGATCCCATAAACTAAATGGTCTGGTTTCATCGTCTCTTCATAATAGTCTCATCCGAGATACTTTATTTAAATAAATAAATAATAAATAATAAAAAAAAGATGAGGGAAGCATAGGTTACGTATCACACTGAGGTGGACAAAACAATTGCCTAGTAGGCAAGAGGCACGAGTTCAAATTTTGCTCTAAGGCTAGAAATAAACTTTATCTTAGGCATGTTCTCCAGCTATTTGGTAACATAATAACATAAATGAGAAGCAACGTCATGGACTTCTTCATTACGATGAGAACAAGGTTCATATTAAGGAAGAGAACCCTATCCAGACAGTAAAGGCAGCTGGCTAAGGGACAAGAATTAAATAATATCCTAGCTTTAAAGTACTGCTGCAAATAATAGTTTAAATATAAAAATCAATCTTGGTTTAGTAGCAAGAACAGCTTGAGAGGAGTACTTGCTCCTTTCCAAGCACCTGGCTAAATTAGTAGGGTAAAACACACACAGAATCACGGAATTTCTAGGTTGGAAGAGACCTCAAGATCATCGAGTCCAACCTCTGATCTAACACTAACAGTCCCCACTAAACCATATCCCTAAGCTCTACATCTAAACGTCTTTTCAAGACTTCCAGGGATGGTGACTCCACCACTTCCCTGGGCAGCCTGTTCCAATGTCTAACAACCCTTTCGGTAAAGAAGTTCTTCCTAAGATCCAAACTAAAACTCCCCTGGCGCAACTTAAGCCCATTCCCCCTCGTCCTGTCACCACAGTTACTTTTCATCAGTTCTCCTTTTGGTGCCATTGGAGCTCAGAATTCTAAAAAATATTCTTCCTATATCCTCCGGACTTGACACCTGAGCTTCTCAGAGAACAAGAAATTCAGATTCTTGAAATTCAGATCTGAACAATAAATTCAGATTCAGAGAACAAGAAATTCATTTCCTGGGACACCGTTTCATCCTGGCCAGCATTAGGCAGCCATCTGCTCAGTGAGCTGTCCTATGAATTTTATTTTGAGGCAACTGATGTTCTTTGCGTAACGTAAGGATGATTATTAGTACTTGATTCCACATTTAAGGGTGTACTCAAGGGTGAGCTAGTTAAGAAAGTATGTAACTTGTAGTCACTAAGGCTTTATTGGCTCTAACCCCAAATCATTCAAGGTATTTATAGTCTTCCTCTCAACATGAGTAAATATATCACTTAATATTCTGAGTGGCAGTGCTTAGAAAACCAATTCTAAATGGGAAAAACAATAAATATTTTTTTCAGCCTTAAATACTGCAATCCGCATTTCCCCCCTCAGCCAACTCCATCTATATTGAGCAGTTTAGCACATTTTCCCCCTATCAATTTTGCATTCATGAAATACTCTTAGAAATATCATGCTTATATTGGCAAAGCATTTGTTTTAATACTGAAATAAACATTTCACTTATATATCTATCAAGACCAACTGAAAGTGCTGGGGGATAGAGGAATTTCAAATGACCTCTTCTTTTGATAAATTGACTTTTCCCTTAAGCAAAATGAACTCGTTTAAGCAGATGATATTGAGCAAACTTCTGTATTAGGTTCATTTATCAAGACAAACATCTTAGTTGAGATCATTTTTGTTTTCAGCAGGAAACACTTCAAAATGTAGTCCAAGAAATGTATCACGGAATATTTTCAGTTGAGTTCTGAAATCACTGTAACATCCGTTACCCAGTCACAACTCTCACACTATGTACTAGCAATCCTAAAATGTTTGATATTTGAGTGATCTAGATTTTATTTCTCTGATCTCTAGCCAGAGATTTAACATTGATCCCTTAAGCAAAGGTGCCTTTTAACATGCTTTATGCTTCTAATCCGTAACAGATTTCTTTAATTAAACCTGTCACTACTGTAATTCTAGCCCCAAAAAAGTGTAATCTTTACCACTGGCATATGGTTTTGCTTCATTATGCATTGTTTTGTCTCTGTATGAGCAACCCACTGCCCTCATGTCTATTAGCCACCTAAAGTACTTTTACAACCTTTACATAATGACTCCCTGCTTGATTTCACAAGACTGATGCATGATAAGAATACAAGAGGACCATACAAAGTACTCTCAATTAGGCTCTGACTCAGTACAGAAGTTCAGCGTATTCCTGGCTGGTATCAAATTGCACACCAGTTATGCCACACTAGAAACATTTGCTTTCAGCAGCAAACAGCTTCTGAAGTAAGTCCAAACACACCAATTTTTTCCATAAATCTCATTGCATGTGACATGAAAGGAGTACTTGCAGCATGAATTAGATTTTTCTCTTTTAGCTTTTTATTTCTTTGATTTTAGTTTTAGATGACTATGTTAGCTAACACACCACAGAAGCCTCCTACGGTATTTTTCTCAATAACCACATGTGGAGCTGTGTGACAGCACAAGGATCCCTGAACAGCTGTTAACCACCGCAGAACTGAAGTCTGCCTTAGGGAAATTATTCTTCTATGTTTATATTACTTTTTCAGAAGACTTTACTACTGTACTCATTCAGCTAAAAGCTACTCACCATAAGAGTCGTATGTTTCTTCACTCAGTCCATGGCCATAGTCATAGTAATCTGCTCCACTGTATAGGAGGAGGGAAGCAGGAAGGGGAACAAGAAATAAAGAAGTTAAATTTTAAGAAGCAGTTCTTACAATTACTATACATTCTACCTGTGAAGAGGAGAAAGCTTGAAAGATGTAGACATGTCCTAAGCTTAGGAAAGTAAGCAACCATGTGACAATGACAGCTGAGGTCCTCTTTGTTCTTTAATGAGAAGGGAAAATAAGATGTATTTATATCCATTTAGGTTTATTTTTCATCTTTGAGACCCTGGTCCATAGTGGTAAATGTGGATGTGGGAATTTTGTATTTAAAATTATGCCAATAGGTTGGAAGCTCGAAGATCTTAAGACTGCCAATGAAAGAAGAATAGCCGGTGTACGTATGGAACCCAATTCCTTTGCCATCAGTGCCTACTACTGTCTAGTATTTTGCCTATGCAACTTTGAATTGACAGATAGAAAACATAATAAAGGATAAACAAGAGTTAGATGCTTCCTATGTGTTTGCAAGGTCCAATGTCTTCAAAACAAGAAAGATACGCGCATATTCAAAAGCTATTATTTTAACAAGTAGACAAGAAATGGCAATCGAAATTTCAAAGTTAATAGCAGAAACCTGAAGTCATTAGTATTCAAAAATCTGTACGAATATTATAACCATGGACTAAAACAGTCTTCCATTTCGTAATGACATTTCTATTTCTATTAAGACCACTGAATGGAAATTGGAGGATTAGCCTTATTACACGCTCCTTTTCCATCATGTTTTCATATTTTATAGAAATGTAGCTATGTATAGGCATTTACAAAATTGATGGAACAGGCAATATGTAACAGAAGACCATTAGACATGTCCGCAGGATGTCAAAAGAAAGTCTGGTTTTCTTTCCTTTTCTTTCTAATGATAGACAGACCCAGGGCTGATGATAATTGGAAAATAAATACTCCACAAACTGATGCCACCAAATCTTTACTTGCTGAGTGAGAAGGAAATCCTTGTAAAATATGATCACTAACAAGTAATTGCAAATATTGACAAAATGCTTCCAAAATTAGATTGATTGCTAACAAAATTAAAACCAGAGAGAAAAGGCAATTTATAGCCTTAATATGAACTAGCAGATAAAGCATTTATTTTACCACAAATAACATGTAAGTCAAAATCACTTCTAAAATGAGCAAAATTACAATATAGATTTTTTTTTAACTAACAATTTTTAAATTCCACAAAATAATCCATGCCAGACACTGTAAAGCCCTGATGTGTGCAAATACATATCCAAAAACTGTGGATGAGTATTTAATTGTTAAATAAAGCTTCCTCAACAAAAAGTTAATAGGAATGTACTATGAAAACCCCCCAAAAAGTATCTGTGTCCAACATAAATGCTATCTGTGGTTTGCCAGCCCATGCAGCGCAGACCAGAATAACAAAGTCGAAGTTTGAAGCCTAAGAAATAACACAATTTTGCCCTGCAGCAGCCAGCGATAGAAGTCTTTATTCTGACAACCAACTTAAAATTGACATTCACTATCCTTCCACATGGTACATAATTATTTATTTTAAGACTGTCAAGTTTAGATGTCTATAGCAGCTGAGCCCTATCCCCGTATCTGTCAATCCTGTCAGAATGACTTTTGCAGGGTTTCATTTCACAGACCTAAATATATATTAAACAAAAAATGACTCATTGTACAGTATGCAAACTGCAAAATGAATAAACATTTGAAAGGAAAAATCTTTTACTTTCACTAAAATGATATTATGACTTATCTATATTAATGGACAGACCCTTCAAAATTAATAACCCGTGTAAAAAAGAGCCCAAATTATAATGGGAAATAATGCTGCCCAGTGATATTCAATACCTTCTGTTTTGACTGCTTTCCTTAGTACTCTGTAACAACACTGACTCTCTCAATTCAACTGAAAAATGCAAAACTTCTGAGAATGTAACCAAGAGACTATGACCCAAAGAAAAGGGTACAGACATCTGTATGCTTTAAGGAGTTCTGTGTTAAAGGAAAGAAACAAAAAGCGTTAAAGAGATTTGTTTCACCTGTTGTAGAGTCTTAATACGCTGTGGCATTCAGAGCCAAAGTTATCTTTATATTACACAAAAGTACTAAAGTACTATACATGAAGTTGCAATTTAGAGAGTTCTATCATTTCAAGGCAATAATCTTCTCATAGGAAAACTTTTCAAAGGAATCTACAGTACTAGAATCAAACTAGTTCCTAAAGTGTGAATTTAATGTCATTAACTGAGATATTTGAGGACAATTATTTTGTGAGAATTTAAGTATTTATGTCAAATATAATTATTTTTTTCCCTCTGGACAGAAAGTATGATGTTAAGTCTCATTTTTGAAGTACACACACTTTAAAAATCTTTAGGCAATAGTAAAAACATTGTGTGACTTTTTTGTTTTAAAAGCATCCTTGATATTTGCAGTATTTTATGCAGGTTCTATGGCATCCTAGCAATTCTGATTGAAGACTGCTCGTGTTTTATATTTCCCTTTAACTGATTTATTCTGCAAGGGAAACCCGTTTCTTTCTACTCCTTTTCATCTTGTGTACCTCCCTCTTTTCAGAACAAGGGAAAAAACACTACAGGATCCCTTCTCTTTTCACCTGGCAATACTAAACTGGGAGTCTGCTTTGAGTTATTACGTTTTCAGTTCTGAAATGTCCTCTTGAGGCCATTTTCTACAAATTTCCTTCCTGACTTTTTCCTTGCCCAAGTGTCTGCAAGCAGTTTCTCCCTAGCAGATGTGGGCAGTACCTGAAAATTCTGCAGCGCCTTCTTTGTAAATGGGTAATTGCACATAGGTAAGCTTTTCAGGCATTTTCCTAATCTTGGAATAAACAGTACAAGTGCAATCAACACCGGTGTATCAGCTGTGAATCAGATCTCATGTACATGTAGAGTCCATTTTTACATCTACTCATATTTAATTTTGTCTGTATTCCCATAACAGCACGATGTCTTTCGGCTTTGAGAGAAGTCAGGGAAAAGACAAAGAAAAAAAGATAGCACACAGCAATAAACTTAAGTATATTGCCTCAAAGTGGTGTGGGCTTGGCATTAAACCTATGATGCTTAGAGAAACTGTAACGTGAGGTTTGAGTAGTTTATGTATAGCCATGAAGAAATGCCTGTTTTCTCTGTCCAAGAAGGCAGAGATCTTGAGAATCTGCACGTTCAGATTCTAGCACTGCAACGCTGACGAAGTAAAGTCTTAGAGAAGTTGTTTTACTATGGAAAACAGAGCACTGAGAAGCTGCCTGCCATTTTTCTAGAACCACTGTGCTGTGAGAAGTGTCTGCGAGAATGAGCATTGTTACTTCTACACTTGAAGCAGAAGTGGTATGGTAACAAGTCTTACCACTAAGGGGAGAATAAATGGAGTAAGGGGAGTTCAATGCAAAAGCACAGACTTTAGCACTGGTTACTGGGTTTCTAAACACCAAGTGAAGTAGAACACTTTCCTCCTTTGCAGTGAGGAAACCAGCTTTTTTGTTTGTTTGTTTGTTTGTTTCCCAACCAGTTCAGCCATCTGTAATGCTTGCTAGGGAAAAATGGCTAAAAAGAAAAAAATTTTTCTGCTTTTTATTTTACATATTGGTATCAGAATTAATTTGAGGACTGACAGAAGGCAGGGCAGTCTCAGAAAACTTCTGAACAGAGAAGACTTCCTTTTATTTTAATTGCAGCTTCACAAATGTCACCTCTGTCCTATAGAAATTACACATAAAAGCAGCGAAGTAGAAAGAATGAGTAAAGATCTTTCTAGCAAGATATCTTGTATGATAGACCCTGGCTGATATGATTGTATCTGAACAGAACTCTTCCACAAGGACAAGACTCTTTCTAGCCTTCCTATCAGATCTTCATGCTCAGCTGCTTCTGAGATCACAAGCCATCTGTCAACAGTAAACAGGAAGAAGAGTGTCCCAAATGTTATTGTCAAGACAATGATCACAGTAGTGAAGCTTCTCATCTCCACAATTGTCTTGAACATTGAGTTGAGTATCTGTTCTAATGCGTTTGTGGATCATTAAAATAGAATCTGAAACCCAGCTTTCAGTAGCATAGCATGAAATTGGGACATCAGAAGGAAATTCATGTCTTTTCTTGCATCTTACAGATAGAAGATTTTTATTTACTGCTCAGTTCTGCCTCTTTTTGGCAGAAGTTTCTTTGGTTCATACTCTTATCACTGCATCTCAGTTTATGTCTGTAATACAGAGATAATGATCGCAGATAGCAGCTGACACCTGTAAGTGAAAGCTTTATAAAATACAAGCAAATGATGCAATCATCTTTAAACTACATCCCGTTTTAATCTCATAGTACAAATATCAAATCTTATTTCCTATAATCCTAAAAGATGACCAGAGTGCCCTCTCAAGGATTCCCTTAGCTATCTCTAGAAATTATTTTTTATGGTAGAAGTTGTAATAATTTTCACTTATGTTGAAGAATAGTGAAATGTCTTCAGAACCTTCATCAAACCAGGCACTGAAGTATTTCTATGTATTTCTAGCAGAACTCTAAGCACTCTAAGAACTAAGTTTTGCCATAAAGCTAAGTTTTACCATCTGAAATGTCCACTTACTGATGTCTGTGAATTCATTCAGCTTCACCCTCAACTCTACTCTCATCATGTTCCATCTCCCAGGATGGACATAGCAGAAGTGACCGAGGGGCACAAAGCAAATATGACTTCCTCTCAGGAACAGCAGCAGCAGGAACCTACAGCTTTATCTGGAAACTATCAGTAGACTACCATAATAATCATTCATCAGCATGGGAGTTGCTAAATAAAATGCCAACTGTTTGCCACACCAAAAAAGTAAGCACCAATAGAGAGACTAAGAAGTTGAGCTGCCTCACACTGGCATTTTGGTTTGGCCTGTGAAATAGGACCAAACTCCTGGCATCACCCCATGACATTTGTCTGGCTCACAAAGCAGTCTGGGGTCACATGTGAATGAGGCTACTATCACAGGAAACCAAACTGGAAGTCTTGAATAATCCAGGTGTGTACCAGGAGTGTTCCAAAAGCTAAATGAGGACAGAGAAATCAAATATATAAACATAACACTGAAGGATGTGTTTTCTTACCCTCACTTCCAGACAGAGACTACTCAGGATGATGGAAGCAGTGAGGATAACAAAGATTTGAATGGTGTCAGTCAGACTCTTTTTAGACTACCTACTGCAATCCCAGAAGCAGATGTGGGAACTGTTCCATCTCTAATTCCTGGCTATCCCTCTTGAATCCTGCACAAGATGCTGCTGGAGAGCTGAGATATGTGACTCCTTGTCACATATCGGAGTACAAGATAACACTGCCTATAATACATTATCATCCACAAAAACTGCACAGACGGTATGTCACCATTCTGTCATTAGAAATACTGCTCAGTAAGATATACATCACACCTTCTTGTCTTTCTAATTTATTGAAGGAACAGTACAACTTTCATCAGTTTCCCATAAATTTGATAGCCTTACTCATCAGCTGAAATTGAAGAGCATTTGAGAAAAGAATTATCATTCCATCCCAGTTTTATGATTAGAATTCAAAATAATAAAAGTGCCATCAAGTAATGTATTTGGTTAAAGGCAGACTACATTTAAGCGTTTTCAGGACTGCATAATCATAAGCATCTGACAGATCTTAAAAGCAATGCATTGCCATGTCTGAGATCATTCTGGTGCTTCCCTAGCACCCCTTACACCAGCAAGGTTCAAGTCATGTTTCTCGAAGTACAATAAAGCAGACCTCTTCCTCTTGTGTTAAAAACACAGTTCAATCTGTTTAACTGCTAGGACTTGCTTGCTGGTCTCCTGTGGACTCTATGACATGTATCAACATGCATGTTCCAACTGCACTGCATACTGCTCTCATCTGTTGGGACTATATGACAATACACTTTAAATTCTGATGGCTAATGAACTGAACATTTTCTATTATGTGGCAGCTGGTGCCAAAATTGTGCTTAAAAGTACAATTTCCAGCTCCCAGTTATTTCTTCTAAAATAAAAACCAGGGAGAGTAGGGGGTGTGGGGGGAGAGAGAAAGAAAGTTGCAAGGTTTTACTGCAACCATTTCCTTTTTCTAAAATTTGCCCAATTAAAATAGACATTCTCTCAGCAGTTGAAAAAAAAAAGCAATTTTTTTCTTTCATTGAAAGAAAAGAAAATACACCAGCTTGCTCTCTAAAAAATAAAACTGCAATTTTCAGTTACTATTAGTAAGCACATATAATACATGGACTTTAACCAAGCAAAACAGCATCAAATTGTCATCTACAAACAACATCAACACAATTCATCAACACAAATTCATCAACACAATAAAGTGTTCTGAACTGATGAAGTCCAGTTTCTTATGCCTCTGTCATTTGACTAATAGACACTGGCTTCCAAAACAGTGTAAGCTTCCAGCGAAGTTCCTTCTCCACCCGAGATGTGGGAAATAAATCCTCCCTATCTATTTTTCACTGTCTACTGCAAGTGTGAATTTATGATGCAATCCTTTCTCTAGTTGTAGAAGGACTATGTTGTCTCTCTTCCTTCCCTGCTTATCTTTTTTAGTGAAACTGGTAGAAAGTGAATTCCTATTTATGACATTTTAAAAGTTAATTCCAAGTGAGTAAGAATAAATTCCAAACTCTAGAAGCCTGATTATCCAGGTTTCTTCTCCGAAGACCATACATCCAGTGTCATTGCTGCAGCATCTTGAGACCTAGCAATTGGGTATTAATTTTTTCCTCTTACTGAACGTAACATCTTTGTAATCTTCATTATCTGAGCTTAAACTACCTTCTTTTTGAAATCATACTGTAATCAAATTGAAGCCCTCACAATTAAAACATTTTTAATCTAATTCCAGAAGTAACCATTAATACCTACATTGTAGTCTTTTATATTCAAAACGTATTTACCATTAATAATTTTCTCTTCCTATTAAGCATTTCTTCAAAGATCCTATTTATCCTATCTTTTTCTTACAGTTTTACCTGTACAGTCAACCAAGGAAACCCCCTAAGTCCTACTTAGGAGGATGAGTAGGATGACTCATCCTTTAGATGAGTCCTACTCATCCTCTTTAATTATACTGTGGAAATTCAATGACACTACTTTTAAATGCTGTATAGCCATCCAGGAAAAAACAAACTATTCATGTAAATTGAAAAATTTAATTTTGCTTTTAAAACAAATTCCTTTTTTGTATTCTTCATACACTTAGAATTTTACGCTACTTCTCTTTTTGTACTGCTTTAACACCTCTATGTAAGATTTTTCCAGCAGGTCTCTTAATCATATATTATTAAATTAATTTGTAACAAGTTTTCAAAAACATTGAGGAATAGTCACAGTAAAATAGATTAGCAAAGCCATGAGGGAAACCAAAAATAGTTTTGGTATCTAAAGAATATTTTATTAAGTATTATTACTAAAACTTGAAATTAATTTCTTAAATAGTGATATTTACTAATATCTACATGATGAGGACTCTGAAAAACTTTTCTAATTTTATGAGCACACTGTGTGAAATACTTGCGTTACGATTTATTTTTCCTTTTCTTTTTTTTTTTCAGTTATTTTCCTTCACTACACTGAATTGGCTTAGTCATGTTCCCATTTACTGAGGTTTCAGAACACTGATTTCTGTAAACCTCCTTTTTTTTTTTTTTTAAAGTTCAAACACATATGCTAGAATAAAAATTAAAAGTAACTGTGCTTTTGTGAGGCACTTCTCAATATTTTATCTTATCATATCTTTGCAGATGACAAAAAAAGGAAATCAGCCATCTGAAGATTTACCTGAAGAACTGGATCTGACAAACTGCAGAAAATAATGTCTTCCAAAAATATGAGCATAAAAATTAAGCAGAAAACCATATAGCAGGGAATTTTAGTTAAAAGATACATTAGCTTGTTTATGCTAATGCTTTTGAAGCTTTATTTGTACAGAATTACAACCTCCAATAAGCTCATATATACCTGGTCTTCATGTAACAATAAAATAATAGCAAAATAGTAGCCATTTTCCCCACACTGCTGTGGATTGATTTGATTTATAAGTCAGAGCATGAAACACTAGCAGCTAATAGCATTAAAATCCAGAGAATCACATCTTGAAAAGCTACAGTAACAGACACTGTTTTGCATATAATGCATATTTATACACCCTGGAAATGCATGATTGCTGACAAACTTAACAATGTAAATTTAAAACACTGAGCATCACAAACAAAATGTTAGCAATTAACTTTCAAATGCCAACAGCAACACCTCCGTAAGCTAGTTTCAAATCCATATACTCAGCTGTATGAAAATTCTCCTTTCATAAACAGAAACATTGTCATCTTCTGTGTGACTACTAAGCATGGTTTCAGAATATACCTGAAAATTTGAATTCCTAAGGGAAAATGAGGAGGACAACATCTCTGGGCCATGGTAACAACTACATCTTCAGAATCAGTTTGTCAGAACTAAGGTGCTTCTGGAGTGGTATAAAATCAGGGATTTACATATTTGGAGAATTTTAGCACATCAATTTAGCTGTGTTGTTTAGGCATCAGTTGAGCAATGGCCATTGCTTGATTTTATTTGTGTATTAAAAGGTAATATTTTTGATGTGATATCCAGTCACTTTTTTCTTAGTTAACTACCACAAGCTACTAACCATAAATCTACTCAAACGTTTCAAACTCCTGGGTCCTTGTAAGTCTTCTGTAAAGAAATTGTCTTGAAACAGTCACTTGATGAACGGTGAAGAGTAAGGCTTCACTGCATGGCATTCATAATGCTGGGTTTTTAACATGCTTGTCAATTACCATGTGTGGTTATGTTTTCAAGGATTTAGATAAAAGATTTAAAGTTGCATAATGTACTTATCCTTCAACACATTAACGAATGAACAAAGTGAACTAGATGCATTGAATAAAAATAAGTGGACTATACAGAATTTGTAAACTCCCTCCAAAAGTTCAGATTAGCTTGACAGAATGGCTCCGAGGCTTACAGGCAAATTGCAGTTATTTGAATGTACCACATTTGGGTGTGATTTGAAGTGGTAGCAATTACTGTTCAATATGCAAAGGAAGTGACTGAGAAACACTGTTTAAAGTCAATAGCACAATGGTTGTTGCTGAGAGAAATGTGGAGGATTAAGAAGCAACTGTGAAAATCAGAAAACAGTTCAAGAAACAGTGAGGAAAAGCCAGCAATTATTTTAAGTGCTAATCTTTCCCCTTTTGTATCCGTGTTTAAGATTAAATTCTTCTGCAACTGAGTGTAGGCAAGATCATCTCCAGACTGAAGATCTAAAGCAATTTTAAAATCATAAATGTTATAAATTAAACACCAAATGACTACATTACTACATGAGTGACTTATTATTTTTGTCCCTAAACAGACACAGACATATAGTTATACAAACTATTTATTTTATAGTAGAGACTGCTGATCTCCACTGTAGATAAAAATAATGAAGCTAGTCAAAAGCAATTTTTTCCCCAGGAAAATAAATAAATAAATGAATCCAGTTTTAAATGCTACCAGAAAAGCATAAGAAGTTATTTGAAGCTTCTGAGTGGCACACGCAGACAGATGGGGTTCTCTAGATTATTATTTTTTTCGTGCTACAGTAACAACGTTAGCCCTTCTCTCTTGATAGCAAACTTAAAAGCAAACAGTAAACCTTTAATGCTGTTGGAGAGGTAACAAACCCACCCCCTTTCTCCACAACCTTGTCACATAATCTGAATTTTAGTAACAAACCTCGTTCTCTGGCATGTTAACTCTCTGCAGCATCTGTCAATGCTATGAATGGTTGATCATAAGTACCTCTGTAGTCATCTCAATGCTATTAAGCAGATGGCAGCGCTAAATCCGAATGATGTAGTACATCTCCCTGGTGGACTTTGTTTCCATACACTACCATTATTCTACAATTCCTCAGTGATAAATCCTACGTATTCTAGAGAACATTAAACAGTGAACTGACAGCACCAATTGATTTATTAGCATCCGTTTCCCTTTGCCCTATTATTGTCTTCGCAAACATTTGTGCAGATCATGTATGGGGCCACTAAGGGATGAAAACATGTTTGCTCAATTTGTAACATATTTCAGAGATTTAGAATTATTGATTTTTTTTTTCATATGGAAAAAATGTTTAAACTGATCTACCAATTAAAATTAAGACCCAATTAAATTCTGCTGTTTCCTCCACAATATTATTTTTGAATTTTCATAGCAGTAACATTGGTCCATTAAAATACCCACTACTTGCTGCAGTAAATCTAAGTCAAAGATTATGGTTCTAGACAGGTTTGGGAAGTCCTTTAAGGGTCAGCTGGGTCATGTAAGAAAGCATTCATGCAGGGATAAGGGGAGCTGCCAAATCTATGTGCATCTGACATATGTAAGTATCTGCACCAAGAATCACGTGGGGTATCACAGTGGTATCACACACTTGCAATTCACATTCTTCTGTAAGACCCCAAAAAGATTTTGGTGTACAACTGCAAATATTAAATTACTACACACGTATATAGGCCAGATTTCCTGAAGGAATTACTGATGGCATAATGTGAAGCCTGCCCTGCATGACCGAGTAACTAATTCTAGTCTTGCTGCTTTCCTTACCTCAGCATTACGTATCTCCCATAAATGATCATAGCTTCTGACAGCTTTCAGTACACTATTAAGGTTAAAACTGTCCTGGCTGCTTGAAGTATTTGATTTTCAGAAGCTGAGAAATGTTTTGTTAAATTAATTTTAGATTATACATATATATATGTATGTATGTATATATATTTATGAAGATACTGAACAGCCTCATTTATTAACCCTACTAGCTTGTACTGTCATAAATTTCAAGGATTTAAAAAAAAAAAAAAAAAACAACAAAAAAAAACCACTAAGCATACAATTTAGTTGCATCTCTTCTAAAAATCTGTTAACCAGCCAAACTCTGCACAGCTCCAAGGGATATTTTTTAAAGGTTCTTTAACCATAAAACATAATTCTGATAAAAAAAAAAAACATCCCCAAGCACTACAATCTGGGGCTTTGTTACATGAACAAACAGCAGTGGATAAGAAAATGTTTTAAGTGAAAACGACTTCTATGGGATTACAGGGCATTAAGATGGATGACAACTTGGAAAGAACTCTGATGTTTCTCTCCCTATTAGTGCTGTGACAGGTTTTAAGTAAGGCTTCACATTGTGCGTGACTTTTATATCCCTTCTTGTACTTGACAATGTCAAATAAAATGCCATTGAAATTTAAACACATACGATTTGGTAGAAGCAAGCAGGTTACAGTCAGGAAGAACTGTTTGCAAACGCATGCAAATTCTCAGCTACCTTAATGCACACAGAAATACACAATATGCTGTTCTTCATATCTGAACATAGGACGCCATCCTAGTCCATCTCAGATTTGGCCATTTCTGGAAAATACACTAAACATGTCATAACTAAAAACAGAATACAGAGTACAGGAGAGCACTGCTGTGCTGTACTGAATGGTTGAATTTGGAGAACATATATTCGTGCAGACAGACATCCCAAAAACATGCTGCCATGCAAAAAAAAAAACAGAGACGTATTTTAATTATATTGAATTTTCCATCTTTAACAAAGGAAGCTGTGAAATATACGAGATCTTTAAAAACAAAAGGAATATTTCAACTGTCTCCAGCATATCCCACAGGAAAATACACTTGTAAACATCAACCAGGTTTGAAGAGGTGCATGAACAGGATTCAAATGCTGAAAATCTACTGCAAACGGAACAAACTCATCTTTTCAGTCTATTAGCTATTTCTCAACTTCCTTCACTAATACAGAATGTCTTTAATATCACAATCTTCTAGAGAAATTAGTATCAGAAGATATACTAAAAATACTATTACCCTTAAAAGATTATTTTCAACATTACAAATGAAAAGAAGAAATGTTGTTTATACACGCTTGTCACTAATGCATTTTAAACATATAAATGCCCTCTATACACAAGTTTTTTCTATCCATGCTTTATAATGAGGGTAAAATATCAAGAATGATATAAGGTTAAACTACGCAAATAATTCTATTTCCTGTAATTTCCTTCACAGAAAGAACATAGTAATACACCTAAATATGATAAGTATCTCTCAGTGGTTACAAAATGACATTTTGCAATATGGGCTACTATTTGATATTCAAATTAAAGCCAGGAATGCTGTTCTAGGTAGCTCAGATGGCTGTTTATAGTTATTACTTTTTGCCTGCCAATACAATCCTAAAATTATTTTTGCCAAGCCAGAAAACATGCCAGAGAATGAGTATCCATACCCCATTTGAAATATACAAGCAAGTGAATCATTTCTTGTTTTGTTTTACCATGTATCACTTAATAAGATTACGGTAAAAAATATGAATTATTATTCAAGAGATAATGCAATTGAAATCTACCCATATGTAATATTATGAAACTACAGGCAAAAGACAAAGTAAAGCAAACAATTTGTGAATCATCTCCTTCCAGACCACGCTGAGTTCAGCATTCATATTGTATGTATGAATATTATACATATTCTTATGTATAATCCTTAGCTCTTTACATGAGCAAATATATTTATTGGAAAACTTGCTTTTTGCTAATTTTAGTTCAAATGAAAAAACATTCTAGTGAAAGCCTGCTTAGCATGAAGAAGCAAATGCTAGTAATGTTTTCAGTTTGGGCTCAGTCAAATGACTTGGTAATGACATCTGACTGTTTGTGTGCAATAAACACTGTTACCAACACTAGAAGCAGTAAAACAGAATAGAATTACCAACATAAAAGTTGAGGACTATTTTGGTAATTTTCTTTTTGGGAAAAAAAAAAAAATCCATTACCAGCAGCTGGTCTCTAAATGCCTACAGAGCATCATATTTTGGAGGTCCTACACTGCTGGTGTCATGCCTTTTTTTTTTTTTTTTTAAACCAATTTTCAGTACCTTGGAAGACTTTATAGGAATCAAGTATCATATGTATGAAAGTATTATTTTCCTTGTGTTAGATCTCAATAATGACATTGGAACTTTCCACTATGCTTTTTCACATTGAGTTGTTGGGCACAGGAAAATATTCATTTATACAATTAAATTTATGTTGGATGTGGTCAACACTATAGCTAAGCAGATATCAAGTGCAAACAGCTTTGATCTCAACTTTGCTGTGAACAGTTCTGTAGTATTTCAGATACGGCCATGCCGTTCAAAGTAGTCTAAACATTCAGTGGAAGGTAAATGAATACTGCTCACAGTAACACAGTGTCAACTAAATCTCTCCTTTCCTTCTGTCTTGTTGCCAGTGGGCATAGTTTGAAGCCCTAAGCACCCCAAATAACCAAAGCAATAATGTATAACTAGAGCATTTCCTAGCATTTTTTCAGCATTGTCTCGACCATTGTAAGTTTATTGCCATGTATCGTTTCAAGAAATTTTCAATGAGATTAGGAAATCAACTACTAATCAAACTATCAGCATGGGTCTAAGAAAAGAATAAGAAGAAATTCACTAAAAGGTGTACAAGAATTCCATTTCATTTTTCAAATGTGCCCACTAGAAGTACCCCAAAATGGGGATGATCAGCCAAATTACTAAAAAATGTGTCATATTTGTTACAACCTGATACAAGTACTTTGTACATCACAGCTTGTATTGTTTTTTTCCAGCACTGGGAACTAGGACACAATAGTTTTCCTTGCAATTCATGGAACTATAAAATAGTTTCTTTAAGAAAGTGAAATTGTAAGTAAATAAATCAGAAGTGCTTAAAAATACTGTTGATTATGTATAGGGAGGAAAGGGACACAAATTAACATGAGATTTAAATCGTTCATAAACACAATTCCACAGAAGCACATATACTTTTATTTTTTGCTTGCCTATTTTTTTAACATAGCGACACCAAATAAATGTAAAATACTGCAGTATAATCAGGTTTGAAAAGTGAAAAAAAAAAATCAGCTGTGTTTCAGCTGATTTACTACCTTTTGTAGAGTTCCCACACCTTATAAAATGTTTTGAACATCAATTCAAAATTAATATTCAATTTTCCTGAATTTGTTTAACAGCCTAACACATTGATTTGTGATTTGACGTCACGGAAATTCTTTGTCTCATATCACTGTTTCTTTTCAACCATTAAGTAACTTGACTTTTTTACTTCTGCGATACTAGAGACAAAACACTGGTGGTTATTTCTAATAAGCCTTTTATAATATTTTTCCTTTCTAAAATGAGTCTGAGAACATAATTAAGTAAAATTAACCTTCCAACTGTACAATAGTTCATCTGTAGTTACTGCAGATCTTGGACTTACCTCTGTGCTTGAGTACTATAGCTGTTGTCATAGGAATCATAGCTTTGCTCATCATAAGCAGTTCCATAACCATCATCATACTCCTGAAAGGATAAAAAATATAGGTAATATTAACCCTGAGCATACTCTAGAAACAAAGTAGCAACTTAGTTCTAAATATAAAAGACAATACTGTCCGGAAATGGATATATGATCTATATACACCCTGAAGTGGCAAAATCTTGATACTAAGAGACTAATTCCACACAAATCTAAGATTGTATAATAAGTTTGGAAGTATCTTGAGCTACTGGCAGCAATGTGCTTCAAAACAGATATTTTAGTTAACAATACTGGCTTGTGCAGAGAAAACCACAAATACTTCATGTCTCCACATCTTTGAATTTGAGGTATGTCAGCTACTGACCTTCAAGAAAGTTCAGGGAAGCACTTCAGTTAGGAACCAAAACATCTAAATAAAAGATTGTGAACTGCTTCATGCTGCTGACTCTTAATTCTGGACACTAAATTCAGTATTCCTATGTAGACTACAGATGGGAAAGAAAAATTCCCTAGAGGTAACACTAGTAAGAACCACCACTTTACCTTAAATGCTCTCTGTACACTCTTCACCCTGTAGGAGTTTAGTAACCATTATTTAAGACATTAAATTAATGACTCCAATAGTGTTTCTCTTGAAGTATTTAAGAATTTGGTTGAAGTATACACCACAATACTGCTCTTCCCAAAATAGCACAGCATTTAAATACTAATGTTATCAAACCGTGTTAGCTCCAGCCACAAGCCATACAGAAGTTTAATATAAAAACAGGTGACAATGATGCTGTGCTTTCATAGAAACATGGAATGTACAAATGTAAAGAACTGTCACTAATTTACTGTTGGATCAAACAATAAACTTAACTGAACTAAGCTGATGTTGAGTAAAAATGGCATCGCCTTTGTATTGATCCCTGACATGGGAGATTTAGGAAATCCTATGCAAATATCCCAAAGGCCTCAATGAATAATTAGAGTTATCTTCTCCAGTTTCACCAAATGAAAATAACTCTAATTAGAAGGCACTTTGAAAACATAAGGACCCAGAGAAACCAAAATCAGGCAATGTCACATAAATGTTTTTTTCTGAATAAGTGTGTATCAATCCTGGCAATATAAGAATAAAGTCTTATGAAAGAACAATCTCTCTCCTAGGAAAAGAACCCTTTTCAAGAAATTTTCAGTGAGGACTGATAATAATAAAAACTACTGCTTGTGTCAGTTAGGTGGGGCTTGTCCTACCCTAGTAGAAAACTCCTTCAATAATTTGTATCTGATTGCTTGCTCAGAAGGAAAGCTTTCTACAGCAGAAATTCCAACGACATCCTCAAAACAAACAGGAAGCTGAGAGATTTTCTAATATTTTCATGTCATTTGAAATTGCTTATATGGAAAAGCAAGCAAGCAGCCCACCAGGACTGTTCCGCCACTGCTAGCTCAGTGACTATGATTGCTTCCCAGCAATGATTACAGAAGGGTGTTCATGAATATTTGCAGGCACAAGGGAGTGACAGCCTATTCATAGGCCTGGAAAAGGGAACAAAGATTCTTCCAATTGTATGTCGCAAAGAGATGCATGGATAAACGGTACCACTCAAAAAAGGAAATTCATTGTTTGCTCTTTCAATAATTCATTGTCCTGAAACTAAAAGCTAAAATAGAGTCTTAGCATTTTCTTTGCCCATCTGATACAGATATGGATTTTCCTTGATGAGCCACACACTAAACCCACAAAACCATTCCCTCCTGGCAGTTATTATGAACAAGCACTTTATTACTTCTTGATGCAATGCACAGACATCTGTTAACAATACAGACATTGATCAGCAGCAGAAGCTGTCTGAGCCAATGTATTTGCTCTGTTCCAGAGCATTTACATGACATTTGGTCTCCTCTCATAGAATCTGCTAACTGTGAATGAGCCATCCCTAGCTCCCCAATCTCCAGTGGTATATGCACATCAGTGACAACAAATCGAAGCAGAGGACTGAAATTAACCTTTTAACATTTTAGGAGAACTCTGGCCCTAAGGAATTCATGGAGAATTCTTAAGCAATCAGTCCTATTCTTCACATTATACCAACAACTTCAAAAAAGGAAAAGAAAAAAAAAAAGAGGAAAAAAAGAGGAAGGGGAAAAGAGACTAGCCTGAAGCTATGGTTTATCTATGACTTCTTGCAGACAAAAGAGCAAAGTTAACTTGAAATAGGAAAAGCATTATCAGGCTAACAAAATGCCCAGCAGAATGAAAGTACTATTCTGTGAAGGCCAATGCTTTCTTTCAGTCTTGTGTGTATGTAGCTAGCTTTCTCTTCCAGAAAACTTTTGCTTGGAACTCACTATTGCTCACCATTGTGTGTGTTAATTTCTAAAGTAGAGAATTTATTAAATTTTGCATTATTGTTTTGCTGAAGGTGACTCTAAGCTTTAAATGGAAAGATAACTGGTTTCCATTTTTCATATACACTTAAGCCTGGCACTTAAGCATTAAGATCAACCTGTGGTGTTGCAATTACCATAATCTGCTTAAATAGATCCATTCTTCCTTTTTATTGCTGTATTTACATTTATAAAATCACAGATATACATTAAAAACATAATAAACTTCCTGTGCTACATGATACTAAAATGGACTATGTTTAAAGAGCTGTTAATGATGTTTTGTTAAGAGAGAAAAGATTCAATTTAATTTATTTACTGTGCACTACTCCCTTGAAACAGTAAGGAGGCAGGGGCAGACAAATTATGCTTCAGAGCTTTCCCTGAACTAGATCTGACATCGTATTTTCTGTCAGTCACGCTGCATTTGAAAACTTTTGCTTTTGGGAGGTTATTATTAAGGCTAGTCAAGACAGAGTATTTTCAGTTTTTAATTAAAACCACACTATTTTTTGTTTCTGAAACAGACCTCTTGTGGATTCAATAAATCATAGAATCATAGAACATCCTGAGTCAGAAGCAACCCACAAGGATCATCCAAGACCAACTTCTGGCTCCACACAGGACCACCCTAAATCAGACCACATGTCTGAGAGCATTGTACAAATCTTTCTTGAACTCCAGCTGGCAGGTTTGGTGCTGTGACCACTTTCCTGACAGAGTTTCATTTAACCTTCGTTAGTACCTATACAAAATGTTCTCAGCAATCTCACTATATGTTTCAGTACTATAATACATCATGCAAACCTAAATAAAAGCAATTTTTACATATATATAATGAAAAGGGAGAGAACTTTAGTATAGGATATCTGTGTATATTTTAGTATGTCATATTCACTGCTTGCCAGTGAATATGAGTGAATATGAGTGAAGCCATATTTCTTCTCCAAAAAACAAAAGCCCAACAAAATCATGTTTTTAGCCCATGAATGGAAGCACTTTCTATCATTCACTATTCTACTTCTCAGGACAACTTAGAAAACTAACTCTCATCAGAATTAGTCTGAAGAAAAGGCAGCAAATGTGCTGTACGGTTTATGATTGATTACAATACAAAAATGTAGAAAAAATACTGATCTGAAAATGCTATAGTCATCTTAAAACTGCAGGTACTTTCCACAGGGCACTTGAAATACCAAGCAGGAAGACATCAAGAGGCAATGGCCTGACTTATGTTCTTTATGATCTTAAGATTTTTTTTTCCAAAGGAAACGAACGGCTAGAATTACAAGAGAGATCTTCTGAAAAAGGAAAAAAAAAAGAAACTGTTCTGCAAAATCTTTAACCTTGTTAAAAATTCCACTATTAAGCCAGCATCACATTATGTTTCCTCTTCAAGAGGGCTTTTGTCTGCAGTTGTCTTAATGATAGCACCTGCGGTTGATGTAAATCCAAAGGGTGAAGAGCAGCGTTTGGTAGCTGGAATTGTTTGGTGCAAAGTGCAGACATTTTTCATGGACAGAACCAAAGGCAATACATAAATATGCATCCTCCAAGTATATTAAACGGTAAGTTACAATCACAGGTCAAATGATGATAAAACCAATGAAAGCAATCTTTACCAAAACCTCTGCAGTGCCTGACATACTCTAAATCAAGCTAAGTCTTGCTCATCTGTATTTCTTTCTAATGATTAAGTACTTTGAACATACCCTTGTTCATGGGGAATAGGAAATGGTAGCTTTAAATTATAATCTGCTGGCAGTGACAGTGACAGACTAGTGTTTGGCCCCCCTTTAGGTGAAATTAACAATGTTTCAAAGAGAACAAGACAGAGAAGCAGGAAAAAGAGGGGGTAAAAAGTTCATTTTAGCAAAAAGGCCATTTGCAGTGCTGGAAAAAAAATCATCAAATCAATAAGAAATCATTTTCCCTGCTCTGCCCCACTACGGAAATACATCCAAGGGAAAAAAAAATAATTAAGGCTGTTATCACTATAACTAAAAGGTTGTTGTTTCTTTTCCTCATCATTCTCTGAAATTAATACTTACACCAGTACTTCATCACCAAATACTGGTGGAACTTTGTCTTTTCAGATAAAAACGATCACGCTCAAAAAAATACAGTGCTTAGAAATTAACTTGAAGGAGAAAGCACAAGAGAAAACATCAGCATAAGGCAGTAAAGAATTTTTTCAGCAAATTAGAATTGTAAAAGGAAGGAACAGACATTTTGTTGTGTGAAAATAACATCTCCCCATCACTTAAACAACAGGGAATATGGGGCAATCAAAACAAATATGGGCAGCTACTTCCATCTTAAGTCTGAATGCTAACATTAACGACATTTGCAGCAAACATGTACAGACTGTAAGCTTTTAGTTTGTACATTTTCATCTGTTTTCATCTAGAAGGAGACCAGAGCATATTCAACCAGAACAAATAAGGTACAAATAAGGTATTTCTGAAATGGGAGAGATGTACCAGTGGATTATGTTTTGTGCACTTAAAAAAAAAAAAAAAAGTTGCTAATGAATATAGGCAGCAGCATTTAAACCAAGTGACTATCAAAGTGACTATCATGCCAAAACAGTTCTCTTTTCCTGTATACAGTGGCGAAGGCCAGAGTAAGAATCCCAAGGAGAACTAAGGCCTATGCAATAACATCAAGTCACAACATGGCCCCAGTTCAGATTAGCTGCTTGAACTCTAAAATAATTCAAGAAATATTTTATATACACAATATAGGTTATGTTTCAACCTCGAGATAAGCAGGCATGAAAACTTTTCAGCTTTTCCTCCAAAAAAAATTCCACTGTTTTCACAGCTAAAATGTCTGATTGAAAGATTTTCCACTGTCTCTTCAGCACATCTTGAAAACCCCAAAAGCAAAGGTAAACATAAAAGAGAAAGAAACAATGAATTGAGGGTCTTAATACCTTTAAAACTCTTTTTAATTTTTTTTTTCACATTTTTTTTTCTTGACCTATTTAGCATGAAACAGAACATTGCAATTTAAAAAAAAAAAAAAGAAGAAAAAAAAAAGACAATGTTCTGATGCTTTGAACTTCCTTTCTAAAAGCCTTACCAGAATTTACACTGACTTTAAGCACTTTTGTAAAACAAAAACTCAGTGAACGCGTTGCTTTAAAAAAAAAAGTGTAAACCACAACATTATCCACAGAAGGGAACAGAGACAGAAAGGACAAAAAGATCATTTATGTAGTTCCTAGAGAATGAAGCTTCTTCAAACCCTTTTCCAGGAATCAGACAAAGCTTCACACTCAAAATAACTACACAAACAAGAATATTTGAAATTAATTTGAATAAAGCTATTGCAAGTTTTTAGGAAAGTATCAATATTCAGAATATCAAGGTAAATTTAAACATGGTGCAACTATTGCAAAGTGAGAATAAGATTATACTGGAAATCAACAAAGGTAGGATTTAAACTCTTTTCCAAGTCTTATGTCCTCCGGATTAACCCTTATTTTGCCTAATATTTTGCTCCCCATTCCAGGAGACATTCACTTGTAAATAAAGAACTTGTATTTTTCATATGGTATACACAGATTTTGTTCTTTTTTTTTCCCCTACAGATCTTTCCTTTTCAACCAGGAACAGTAAGTGAGCAAATGAATGTTAATGAGAAGAAGCAGTCTAGTTTACAAACAGTTTACCTTGCAAAATCAACAGGAACACTGCTCCAAGAAATTGCTCCCACAGTATATTTTTTGTAATCCTTACTCTGTTTTTCAAAATCTTCTAAACTAAATATGATCTCAGTGAGGAGATGCAGAAAGAATAAATAGAAATCAGAATGCTGTGTTGAAAGGGTTAACTCCTGAACTATCAACTCTTATAGACTCCATACAGTCCTCAGACACCTGGGAACTGATAGTAAGAGACCCAGTAGGGACTGAGGCCAACTCACTTAACGAGATGAGTGGTAACACTGAAGGTATGAAAAGTACACTGATTGTGGCATCAATCCTGTCAGTGTTCAAGATGCATTTAGACAATGCACTTAGATTTAACTCTCAGATTAGATTTTAACTCTCAGATTGGCCTGTGTGAAGCCAGGAGATGGACTTGATGATCCTCCTAGGTCCTTTCCAATTCAGGATGTTCTATGGTTCTGCATTTGTGGTAAACAGTTCTTTAGGAATTGAAGTATTTCCCCTCCACTCAGAGTCCATAGTCCTAAATGCATCTATTGCATTTGGTATTTTCCTCACACAAAGGAAATGGACTTTGTATTACAACCAATACTCAGCATCTGCAGAATTAAAACTGAATGTTCAACATCAAGCCTGGGAGAATTTGAACGAACTTTCTAAGAGGATGTGCTAAACAATAGGCTGTAGGTTACTCAGTTGAATGTGCTTTCACCTGTAAAAAGTAAGACTTTGCATTCATTCCTTCATTAATTGATTCATGCACATTTTATATTAATCACCAGATTGTGAAATGAAGTCTAGACTTCATCCAGACACATACTACTTGTCAACAAACCAACCTCACCCCTTCCTTCCCTTTAAGCTTCGCACAACATTCTAAGAATTCCTTCCAAAACAGAAAGGATGGAAACCACAGCTCCTGACCCTGAGAATGCCAGGACAGCCATTAGCCTGGTGGTTAGCACATGCTCTCCAAAGAGAACTGAAGGAATGTGAATACCTCTAACAAGAGTCTAAACCAAGGGCCTTCCAATTCTGGAGAGATTCCAATACAACATCCTATCTGATTATTTTTTGGGTAGGATATTGTTATCCAGCATGTTACAATAATGTCTTTGAATGTTCCCCATTTCTCATATGGAATAGAATGAGCATAGTCTCATACCACTGTAGTACATATATCTTATAGTATATGTAGCGTAAATATAGTCTTTTAGAATAGACTTAGTAGGAGAATTACAATCTTAAATCTGAATTAAGTCTGAAAACATTGCTTTGTCTACCAGTAAAAACACGGTATCTCTGTAAATATCCACAAATGTATGCTTCGGGAACTATAAACTTAGAAACTTAAGAATCTCTAAGCTTTAGGATCTTACAGAATCAAATGATAATTAAGCAGAGATTTTGAAGTTTAGATCTTGAAGTTTGTTATCAGTATCTGTTCTATTCCAACTGCTTTGTTCATCCTTTGAAGAAGCCTGTATCTTCAAATTAAAAAATATTGACATGTAATTTTAAATTGTTCATAATGTTCTTTCTCAAGTTACAATTTACCTAACATTAGGACGTCTCCCTATGTCTCTTACTGTTTGACGTTCCATCATAATTCAATTTTCTATTACAGAAAGCAATCTCATTGAAGTACTCTAATTGAAACACTGCTAGACATTATGTATGTGGTCACTGCTTTAGGTAACCCTTGCCCGGACACAAGAAAACAAAAATAAACATCCAGAAACAGAACTAAAGATCCACTTCACACTCACACACACTAGGAGGAACGTTTAGAACTGATTGCTTTCTGAAGTACTGCTGAAGCAAATCTTGACCATAACTTGCTCAATCGTAATCGTTATTTTTCAGTTCCACACTGCCACAAGAATTCATTTTACTTTAAACAATCTACATTAAAAGCCCAGTCCTTAATGCCTAACATTTGATTATCAACTCAGATAAATCTCCCATTTCATTTAAAACATATAAGCAGTCAAAATAGGACTCGGCATGGCATCATAACAAATATGTTCCCACAGAGTACAGAATTCAAATATTTAGAGAATATTTGAAAAATACTTCTGTAAAACAAGAGCAGGAGTGAATAAAAATCTAATCTTAAAAGGCTTCAGTCCCATTGCTGTGTTACTGATTTAGAAAAAAGCCCCAAAGGTTTAAAGCTGGTAGAGATGACAAGAAGAAGAAGCAAAAAGCATAAACTGTTACTAGACAGTAATTGAGATTGAACAGTTACGTTCTAACCTCTGTTTACCTGAATATCGATTAAGGAGTCAACACTAAAAAAAGAAGTAGTGAATTGCTAACATACTGTTACATATTTCTTGCTTATTGAAAATTATGGAAACGATTAAAATCTCCAGGTAGTAGTTAAATACAATTTCTGTTCCTTATCTTAATGGAATAAATTGTCAGTTTAAAAACACATGAAAAATATTTTGACTTTTATCTGTTGCACATGTTTGGTTCAGTAAATATAGAAACAGTCTCATAATTAAGAGAACAGTGTCCCTGAGACTGTCTGCAAGTGCTTCAATAAATCTATCAACTCGTATGTTTTCCCTTATCCAAGTATTATAAAAATAATCCTGGCCATGCTTCCATCTCATACTAGGCTTTTTCCTGACCCAAGCAGTTGAAGATGCAAAAATGGGAGGCGTATTAGCCGTTGGAGCAAGTTTATCACACCAGAGCAGTGAGCTTAGAAAAGTGATAATAAAGCTGTCTGGCTGAAGATGCTGGGATTTTTCCTACAGTCCAAACTGAAGCTACAGCTATTTAAAAAAAAATATAAAAATCTTAACAGGAAACAATAAGGAACTGTGGTTTAGTAGCTTCAAAAACTTTATCATGGTACTAGCAATAATGTAAAGTCCAGAGAAATGGGTTGTGGGACTCAATGAGATGTGTAAGTGAGACATGCAAAAGTGGAGTGGGAAAACTAGGCATACTGAACTGGAAAAATGTGCAGGTACTGCTCCTAGTCCAGTACGTTGTGTGACTTCAGCAGGAAAGGCCACATCAAGCATCCAGAGTCAGCATTAAAGACATTTAAGAAAGTTGATTGATGGATGGATACAGTCTACCTCTGTGTAGAACCTTCTGTAACAGTTACGTTCTGGACAACTTCCTTATGGGCTCCAAACATGGGACAGAAATGATCACCTATTTCTGTTGATCATTTTGTTAAAATGATCCTTGTTAAAATGCATCTACATCCAAATAAATTATTTTTTGCTTCTGGAACGATTTTCCCAATGTAAGACTCTTCCTTCAGAATTAACCCTTCTGTTTTTTTCAGACTACAGTAACTATCTTCCATTTTGGTGTTTTTTAAAGTAACGTCTTAAAAAAAGGGGGGGGGGGGGGGGGGGGAGGGGAGCATGTTAAGTAGTAGGCAGAACTGAGTAAATTACTCTTAGATGTTAAAGATTCATTGGTCTGACAGATGTTCAGGACTACAGAAAGAGGTTGCCAAAGGGAGTGACTGAAAGCGGAAGCTGTTTATGTGAGTTAATAATGGCCTCATTTTCTGTCACATCATGTACATAACAGTATGTCAGAGGAAAAGGGCAAGATTTTATGTATGCAAGTCCTGCATCATCTTAGATTACGGAATTACAGAAGCAAGTGGTCGAAGGCTTACATCCAGCATACAGTTTGCTTCTTTCTAAACTTGCATATTTGCACACTATTTTAACAAGCACAAAGTAGAGGCTTGTAAACCTGTATGAATGAAAACCGTCATGGACCCTCACAGACATTCCAGTGTTCAATGGAAAAGTTTCAAATGCTGCTCTGTAACTTCTCCAGATATCCTGGTCTTTGTAGCTCAGAAACTATATGCCACAGATGCTGCTTAAAATAACATGTTACGATACCTCCAGTATTCTAGTCTGAATAAAAAGATACATAGTTTGGACAACAGATCTAGCTCTAAAAAGGACAAACATAGCTTTAAGATATACAAAAACATCAAAAGCTTTATCCTTGAAAACGTTTTCTGTAACACAATCCATTTTTATGACTATAGTTTTGATTTCATAAGCTTCTTTATTCTACTGCTCCATAAGTTCAGAATTTATTAAATTCATACAATTCATACAATTCATAACTGTCTGTAATTTTCAGTCAGACAAAATATTTTGATATGTTTAATTTTTACTGCAGTGAACTCAAGACAAAAATGTAAGGCTTATTGAGATGCACTGTACAATTGTTAAAAATCTTTGGATCAATTCTGAAGCTTTCATAAAAGTATTTTAATTGTCTAATCATTGAACTGCAGTATGACTATAAATATGGCTCTAGGCTAAAGAGTAGAACATTATTCTCAGTTCAGAATTAAAGGTCTACTGACAGTGAGATTTTTCAGATTTTTAAAGCAGAAACCTAATATGCTTAAGAGCTACATAAATATTTTGCCAAATGCACTGCAAATGCCTTTACTTTTCGAAGTAATACGAAACAGTTCAAGTCTAAGAAAGTAATGAGATTAGCACGTTCTCCATAAATTCTCGGAGCAAGACTTAATTAGGTACTAATTAAAGAAATTCTGCTGAGTTCTAAAGGGATAGTTAGGCTCATCCCTCCAAAAATCAATATGCTTCATGTCAACAGCTCTGAAAACAGCTCAACTTACATATTCACCATAAGTCTCCTGTGCTGGAGGTGGTGGAAGGGGCCGGTAGCCTGCAGGTGGAGGTACTCCTCTTGCTCTGGGTGCTAGAAGTCCACGGCTACGACTGACTGGTCCTCTACTGGGAGGCACTCCTCTGGGCGCTGGTGCACCTCTTGGTACTCCTGCTGGTGGCGGAGGCACTCCTCCACGACCCCTGTGAATACATGGATCACTTATTAAATAACAACCCCCTGGTATCCCTTTCAACAGCTCCCTCCCTCACATATGACAGTTTTGCTCTGCTACAGCCAGACAAAAACCCTACGAAAGAGCAATTTTAGTTTGGCATTTTTATTTGTGTTTGAATCCAATTATACACATTAAGCCATAAACACTGAAAGATAAAAATGAGACGTATGATTCACTGATGAACTTCTTACTAGCTTCAGCCATTCTTTTTTGCTGGTTGTATACATAGAGACACCCAAATCAATTTGCTGGAATCAATCATCTTCACTACAATTTGATTTATAGTATGTGAAATCACAATCATAGAATATCATGTTAATTTGAACCTGTCAGGAAACATAATACTCAAATCCTGCACAGAGGAATCAGCTGCAACTCCCTTCTGATCCTGAGCAAGCTCCTAAATGCAATCCAAAGATCATGTTGCACATAAGAGATTGAACGGGTCAGAATAAATAAATTTTCTTTTTTTTTTTTTCCCTAAAGAATTTTTTTCCAGCTGTTGCAGGAAACATTCGAACACGTAATAAATGTGCAGGGTGATTAATTGGACATAACCTCATGTTCTATATGTATTTAAAGACATGAAATAGCAGTATATACATAGGTGTTTTTAAAATTCTAAAAGAATAATAAAGGTTAATCTGTAACCCATTAATTTGAACACTTAATATATGGATGTAAAAATCTGAAACCTAAACAAGGACAGTTTTCAGAAATATTTGATCCATTTACAGGTAGAGTTCCCTCCTGCCTCCCTATAGTAAAGGGAGAGACCTACAGGCATAACTTGTGTGAAGCTTACATCAATTATCCACTTTTAAACAGGATGTCTAAAATATTGCTAATAGACATCTCCTTTTTTAAAGGAGTCCATTTTCCCCCACTGACTATAACTGAGTTTAAATGACTGCTCTGTAGGCATATAGACTTGCTTTGAGGAAGTCATACCATTAGTCTAATGTAGCAGTTAATAGAAGAAAATGAACAAGCACAAATTCTTCACAACCTTCTCTACATATCAAGCCGTCATCTAAATAATTTCCGATGTAGTAGCTGAGTAAAAATATTCTGTCCTGATTTCAGTAGAAATTTCCAACTCAACCAATAGTACAGAATAAGACCCAAATCTCTTGATATCTTGTACTTCAACTGTCATATATTTTTATTAACTTATCAGAAAAAATATAATAAATTTAGCAGAGATTATTAGTATCTGAAAAAGTGCACCAGCGATGAAAGAATGCAGAAATGTAAACACTGGCTACAATCAGTATCTAATTGCTTCTAATTACTGATCAAAACACAGTCACAAAGTATTTTAAACAAGCCTAGAGAGTAAGTGATTTAAAACTGTGCTTATTACTTGGTTTTGGCTAATCTGTAGAATGCCTCCTCAGGACAGGGTACCAGCTGCTTATTTGACTTCATTGTAGTGGGGGCAGGGGTGAGCAGAGATGTTCCCAGACACAGCCTGCTGAAGTAATATAAAGAAATAGCAAATGTGACACTTTCCAAGTGAAGCCAAAGAAAGGGAAATGAGCCTATTGGCATAGACAATAGTCAATACCAAGTTAAAAAAAAAAAAAAAATCAGTAAAAAGACTCAAGAATCACAAGCCGTAATTTTCTCCATGGCATCCTTTAGCTAGGGTACAAGTGAAAGCAGCAGGAAATTGGACATGCTGAAAAACATGGAAAAACGTTTGAGGGAGGAAAACCATTTTTTGAGCCAGCTTAGGTTTACTCTTGAAGAGGTATTATAACATCAGATACACGGGATGAAAAGGTTTTTTCTGCATTTCAAAAAAGTTAATAGGATTGGTGCGGTGACAGTTGGAAACCATGCTTCTGCTGTCTTAGGAGACCATTTATATACATTTTTCTTCAGGAGTTCTTAAAGGAAGCACAAACAACCTGAGAAGCCTAGTACTGTGTTACACCACTCGTATGATTACTGCACCATGCTGCAGGAGACTACAGAACGGTGCAGAGACAAGAAAGACAAAAACAGGAGAGTTCAGTTAACACCATGCAGATGGAGCCAATGTCATATCATGGTGTGATAGTAAGATATAATTTTTAGAAACTAAAGAAGGTATCAAGGAACTAATGTTTGGCTGGCAGAAGCAACAAACAGAAACTGACTCATAGTATTGAGAACCACTTGAATGGGAACCTTTGTGTACCTTCACAAAAAAACAACACAGTTCTGGTATTGCATAATTTGGAAAATTAATTAATTTGAAAAATTAATTTATATTAGAATATAAATTATGTTTTAAAAGATTCATTTAAGAGTAAAATGTGCATATGCAGTATGGGAAGACATTCAAGAACATCCCAAGGGAAGTCACACCAAATACACGACTCAAAAAAAAAAAAAATCAAGATAAATGAGAGAAGGCAAAAGGAGCTCAGTAAAACTATGACAGCAGAGCAGGAGGTATTTAATCAAGTATAACTTAAAAAGCTGAACCCATCTTTGAACTTGAGGGACAAACACAAAATAAGTTTGAAACACTCACAAAAGCAGGTCAGATAATTTAAGGCATTTGTAAAAAGCCTAAAACAGCTAGAAATCTTTCAAACACCCTGAAATCAGGAAGGTTGCCTAGAGTCTGAAGGCCAAAACAACAGTAAATAATGCTAAGGTGTGTATCTATATCTATATCTATATTTTTTTTGCTATACAATCAGAAAGGATTGGACAGGGTTCTCATGCTACAACCTTTTTTTATTGGGAATGCATGGGATGGTGGGGCCAGCTGACTTAGAAACAAGTTACAGAACAAAAAGAACAAGTAAAATTAATTGTACTATCTCTTTATAAAATGTAATATGAATTCAGATGCCTAGCTCTTTAATCTGGAGCTGAATGCCAAACTGAATGTCAAGGAAAGGAAAGGAAAATATCAAATAAAATTCAAAGCAGAAAATTGGAGGAGGTGCAGGTAGGAGTGTGTGTGTGTTTTCTAACATTAGACAAAGTAATAGGTTCTGAGCTATTTCTACGCACAGAACATTCATAATTAAGATTGGTCCAGTATTCAGGACAAAAAAAAATAGAAAATATAAAAAGAGAATAAATAGAGCTGTAATACTACTATGTATATTTATGATTCTGTTTTCTCATTTTTAAAGGGCATAAAAACTGGAAGAACATCAGAAAGTATGATAACCAGCAGTATAGAACAACCTTTATATAAGAAACAATTAAGTAGATTAAGGCACTTCAGGCTACAAAGGAAAACTGAGGACAACATACTTTGATAAAATATAACAAAAACATCAATGCAGTGGAAAAGATATAAAAGGAATTATTCACCTGTCATTCCCTATGTAAGAAACAGAGCATATCAAGTAGGAGAAAAGAAATACTGCCTTAAGGTCTCAGACACTATGACTGATCCTACAAAATGTTATCACAGAATCGTGGATTTTGGAAGGTACCCTTCTGGAGGTCATCTTGCCCAGTCCCCCTCCTCAAGCAGGAGCCACCTGAGATAGAGTCAGCTGCATAGGACCATGTCCAGACAGCTTTTAAGGATCTCCAAGAAGGGAGATTTCACGATCTCATTAGTGTTAGGGACCTTAGCCTTTTTTTGCGTGTGTGTCACTCTGTTCCATTCAGCAGTGGGGCCACATTTTCCTTAGTCTTCCTTTTAGTACTTAAGTATTCACAGAAGCCCTTCTGATTGACTTTGACATCCCTCAACAATGTGATGACTCCTGTAAGTCATCTCAAACTTACAGCTATGCAGCAGACATCTGTTATGGGCAAAACAGATGGCCCAATGGCTGGTTATTCCCAATACATCCTTTTTAAGATGCCCATCTTTCATCTATGCTTTAGTTAATCCTACCACACTTGAATTCTGATTCATTTTGCTTTTTTTTTTTTTTCCAAAACACCTATTTTAATTTATGTATTTCTCTAGTTTTGTGTTTGTAAGTAAAAGCTACACTCACACATACTTAAATGTAACCCACTGTACTTCCATTTCTAAGTTTATTTTATGTGCTAATTATCCTTCTTCTTCCATTTATACCCTAGACGTTTATTGGTGTGCAAATACACATAACATATTAGAAAGCACTCCCACTGGACAACTAATGACTTTTCAGCTAGATTTCCTAAAGAGCTTCTCCATGTATTCCATGCTGTGTCTGCCATTTCTGATCCAAACACATTTTTCTTTTTTGATCTCATGCTTCTTTTTTATATACATATTATTTTCCTGCTCTTTTTCTCCACTAATCAACAACTGAGGGACACCAGTCATCTGCTTTGCAGTTTCCTGCAGAAACTGCATAGATGTCCTTTTCTCTACCCTTTTTAAACAACAACCATCTCACTTATAAATCCAGAAAACTACCTGCATCTGGTAAAATTTAAATTCATCCTTTTACAGGTATTTCATCCAAACCAAAACAGCTTTGTTCTATCACTTTCAGAGACATTTTACCACCAAATCAAATTCATAATGGGTTCTAGTTTGCCCAAATCTTTTCCACTACTTTCACAGCTGAGGACGTCATTCTGTACACCAAATTTCAGCTGTCATCACCAAATATCCTTGTCTTTGCATATTGCCTACAGGCTGTATTTTTTTCTTTATGAACAACACTTAAAATATAGCCTTTTTTTTTTTAATTACGTAAAACTATTTGTCATGAAGATTTTAGGTGACATCAACATTTCAAGATAATGAAAATCCTTCAAAAATCAGATATTCTTTAATATTAATTGAAAGTTTGGATAAGTAGATTTTGAAACTTTCTGAAACATCAGCAATTAGGTACCAAATTCCTATTTTAATTATAATTATAGCAGGGTTATTCAAATTGCTATTAAACAGTCTTGACCCATAACTTTAGTTAATATATATAATCCATGGTTTCATTACAAGCAGCAAAATTAGTGAAAATAAGTTATCCTTTTGAGAAAGAAAAAATGTTGTATTAATATTCATTCAGAATGCTTCTGAATCTAAATTTAATCAACACATTTTGTTGCCTTTTAGCCTTCTCCTTAATCCTCCCGCCATTTCTTTGATATAGAAGAAAATATCTTTGTTTCCCTTCTAAAGGATACAGAGCATTATCTTCAAACCTTGAAAGATGTACTTTACCAAAACTCGTTTTGTCAGCCTGTGATGATAGCTTTGACTACCTGCTCATTGGATTTTGAAATACAAGTGTCTTTTGCCCTTCTGTTTTCCCTCCTCTGTAGCATATTGTCTCATACCCGTTCAGAAGTCTTCTGTCTTCTTTGCCCCAATGCCCATATGAACAGCTTTTACAATACTGAGATTGCCAGTAATATCCAGACTAACAGTGTACACAAATGGACACTTAACTCTCCATGTCTTCAAACTTTTTGTATACTTTGACAGTGTATGAACTTTGAAACAGGGTTAATGTGTCTTATTTTCAGGACACCTGAAATAAAATGGTCATTGTCTGTGATCCCTCAGATTTATAATACTACAAATACGCCAAGTACTTAAGCACTATGGGAGACAAATGTGTTTGTCGTATTTTCAGGACACCTGAAATAAAATGTTTGTTGTCTGTGATTCCTCAGATTTATGATACTGCAAAAACACAAGTACTACAGAAGACAAAAAATGCTTGCCTTTTGCTACATTTATGAGAAAAACTCTACCCTTGTATCTTATCTTAGTATGCTAACCATGAGTTTCTCTGATGAAAATTCAACTCTTTAAGTACCTATTAAGTATATTTTCTACTAAACAATCTGTAATAGTTAAAAAGTACTTAAACACATATCAAAAACCTAGATTGCAGCCAGGTGCTATGATCGTGACCTCTAGACAAATTTTAAAGAAAAAGCCAAGGGTCTAGGTACTTGAGACCACTGGGACTTTATTATCAGTTCAGTTTTTATTTTCCAGAATGCATTAATCTGGCAGTGGTGAATTCAGTGAAGGAAATTCAACCTGACCATTTAATTGGGCGAAGTGAATCCAGATGCTAAATTAAGAATTACTTTTACTCCTGGAGGTTAGTAATTAACTTATACACTCTGCAGTGGAAAAAGTCTTTCAGTCTTGTTCCCTGGGACAAGACCAAATAAAGCAAAATGTCATAGCTTTTTTTTTTTTTTTTTAACATACTAATCTGTGTCAGAATAGCACATCAAAATAATTTAAGTTAAATCATATCACAACACCCCTTGAAAATTATATCATGTAAACTATTTTGTTGGAAGCTGAACCTTCCTCCCATACTACTGTTTTATTATATATACTTGCAATTTAGTATGAGAAAAAAA
The DNA here is from genome assembly GCF_047663525.1 of Anas platyrhynchos. Classification (NCBI taxonomy): domain Eukaryota; kingdom Metazoa; phylum Chordata; class Aves; order Anseriformes; family Anatidae; genus Anas; species Anas platyrhynchos. The sequence continues at coordinate 6,837,055 of NC_092588.1, forward strand.
TTACAAATCAAATGTGAAGCTATTTCTATAAAGCAGCGTTCTCAATCTGCTGTCATAAATAAATTGAAGAAGGAAAAAAACAGGTCTTTTACAAAAAACTTTACTGTGCTACAGTGTCATAGAACAGTAATTACATAAGATCACTATACACAAACCCTGAAGTGCACCTTACTAGAGACGGTTAAAATATTAAGCAAGCATTGAATTTTGTACTTTATTAATCTCTTGATTTTTGACTTGGCACATGGGTGTATTTGGTTTACACGGCAAGTTGTTTTTAGGGGGGAGGGGGCTGCAGGAGTGGCCTCTGTGGCAGATCTTCACACTGCAGCCCATGGAGGAGCCCCCCATGGAGCAGGTGCATGTGGCCTGGAGGAGGATTATTTTCTTTACCACTTCCTTTAAGGAGGAGCAAGAGAGGTGTGTTGGAGTTCAGCTGCCCTCACTGTGAAACCACCACTAAGAAAGCAGGGAAAAACACTAACAGAAAAACAGTACCATTCAAAACCAGGTTATATTATTTATTAGGCTTGGAGAAGCAAACATTTAGAAGTAACTGACAGGTACTATTATGATCCTTGATTGCCAATGAAGTAGTATTTTACTATCTCATACAACTTAAATACACCCACGTAGAACTACGTAAACAGTTATTCCTCTTAGGTCTTTATTAACAATAATTATCATTGCTACTTTATAGTAGCCCTATGCAGTTTCTATGATTTATTCACATCAAAGTTACTGCCTTTGACCCTAGCAGGCCCACCTTCTCCTACCTTCTCTCCAGTTTCTCTGGGTAATAGCTCTAACATCTTTTCACTTACCACTATTTCGTCTCTCTAGTATTACATACTGATTGTTATTTCAAGTGTGTTACTTCAAGTTTCTTCTTTCACAGGGTGACTTCATGAGTTAGTAAAAGTATTCTGATTATGCAATCACAGGCACTCCACAGCTTTCCTTTATTTTTTATGTTTTACTAAACACAAATTAAATTAGAACCCACTGTATGAAGATCTTTTCTCAATGTCACTCCTCAAGGAGGGGAAGTAAATGTAAGAATGATTTAATATAAAAACACTTGGGAAATTTAGGACCAGTTCTGTAACACTTTAATACTTGGAATTCTTTAATTTTCACATTCATAATCCCATACATGTGCAGTATTTTCAGCTGTTCAGTAAAGAAACAAATTTTAACAGATGTTGAGATATTTTCCTTCTTTGAGCATAGTCAACGTTGCTCAAACAATAGATATTTTTGCTTAGTTTTACAGTAGACATCTATTATTTTAAACTGTGAGTACCAAACTACTGAACACTTCAATATCCAGGTGTCCATCACAGAGCTATGCTTCCCACCTTTTCATCACTGTATCATTTAACTGCTTGAGAGGAAGGCAGACTTTGCATGGTGATCAAGATAGACTGGATCAACAGGCAGACCAACTCTACAGCATTCAGCAAGGTTAAATGCTGGGACCTACACTTGGATCATAACTACTCCAGGCAGTGGTATAGGCTTGTGGAAGAGTGGCTGGAAAGCTGCCCAGCAGAAAAGGACCTGAGGGTGCTGGCCATCGTGAGCTATGCAGCGTGCCCAGGTAGCCAAGAATGCTTAAGGCACCCTGGCCTGCATCAGAATTAACGTGGCCAGCAGGTCTAGGGCAGGGATTGTCCCCCTTGTATGCAGCACTGCTAAGACTGCATCTCAAACACTGTGTTCAGCTTTGGGTCCCTCACCACAAAAAAGACGAGTTGTCTGAGCATGCACAGAGAAGAGCCATGAAGCTCTTAAAGCTCGTTAAAGAGACAAGAAAATGAGACTTATGAGGAATGGCTGAGGGAATTAGGGTTTAGTATGGAGTTGAGGAGGCTCTCTACAGCTACCTGACAGGAGGCTGCAGCAAAGACTGTGTCAATCTCTTCTTAGGTGACAAGCATTAGAATGCAGAGAAACTGTCTCAAATCATGCCAGGGTAGGTTTAGATTGAACATGAAGAATTCCTTCACTGATGGGGTGGTCAAGTATTGGGACAGGCTGCCCTAGGAAGTAGTAGGGTCCCCATCCCTGGAGATATTTAAGAGATGGGGATGTGGCACTGAGGGATGCGATTTAATGATGGACTTGACAGGACAGGTTGATGGTTGGACTTGATGATCTTGAAGGTCTTTTTTTTAAAATGTGAATCACTGCTGAAGTATCACTCCCACATAAATTTTATTTCATATTCTTGTGTCAAGTAGTAATACATACATTCAAGTTTCAGAGGGTGGTGTTGTTTTTTTTTTCATAAATAGGGGATTTATCAAAAGATAAAATAAATAGAATACACTGAATATACGTGGCTTTATCAACATTTATAGATGCTTTTGGAGAACATTATATATGTGCTTCCAAAAATAAACTATTCTTCAAAAAACAGCTTATTGTAGACAGTATATAAAGAATGACTTAAATTTAATGAAGTGACCAACAAAGGACAATTGAATTTGTGAAAACATTACAGCAGTGATCCACATCACCTTGTATTACTTTTAATATAGACAGCAAATTCTAGCCTACAACTTCTGCAATAGCTTTATTTGTCCCTAGATGGAATGACAGGATCCTAAACCTGTATACATAGAAAAAATAATCAAAAGTAAATAGAACAAAATAAAGAACATGCATACTCATTCAGGAATACAGATATTTAGCTATTTCTTTTACCGGTCAGGTCAATTCCTGTATGTAGGCTTTATGAGAAATTCTTTTCAATTGATAAACCTGAGGGAAGATCTGTCCTGTTTTGTCAGAGAAGGCAAGTAATACTTAATAAAAAGTTGATGTTCAGCATAATCCCCACAGAAAATGACAAAAATGTTGTGATAGCATCTGAAGGTCATAATGTCTAGCAGTATTAGGAGGGAGGAAAAAAATATAAAAGGAGTCAGTAGTAGATGGAAAGAAACACGTCTAAGCCCAAGTTCCGTGATCTCCCCTGACCTCCCCAGAATAGTATTTGGCTGTAGAGTCATTAAAAAAAATTAAGGCAAAGAAGCCTTGAGCAATCCAGAAACACTGGAATAAAAATTATGCTGTCAAACCAAAACCACTAGGAGTTTACTTACTGTATACAGGAATACCTGCGTACAAGCTAGAATTTTGCATGAAAGCATGACAGATGTATTAATTGAAATTTTTGTATGCAACTGAACATTATATATAAAAAGTCATCTTAAAAGAAGGCACTTGTTAAGATGCATTATCTCCAGTTTCAAGATGTCTGATAAGGAGTAAGAAAAGGCATAAATTAGTATTTAAGAGAAACTGTTCAGGAATAACTTAATATAGAAAGGCTTGTGAACTCTAACACTTATCACATCCTTATTGGGATATGTCAAGTATCAAAGGCTGATACCTTAAAAATATTCTGCAGATTACAAACAGATTAAGATTGAGTCTTGTAGACTTAATTTTTCCAGTCTTCTCAGACTTTTGACTACTTTGAAGATATTCAAGTACAATTTCTTAATATGAAAGCTTTGCTTCAGTCTCTCCTACAGGTTTCAAGGATGCTTGTTATCCAAATTGTCTCATCATAAAACAAAGCCTTCCTCTAATGAAAATATTACTCACTGAAGTCACAGTCTGTGCTAAAAAGAATCAGAGCATTAGAACTGAGTTTGAGATCTCATCCCAACAGCTGTAGCCTCTCAGTAGCAACATTTTAAATCTCACTCAAGGAATCTTTTATGTTACAGTAGAACCTCAATTTCTGAGGGGAAAAAAAGACAAATTTAAAGAGAAGCTTTAAAGTAAGGACATAACCAACAGCCTTACAGTTTTCTTTAGAAAATAGAGGGACAAAAACAATTTTTAGCCGTCATCTCCAAGTCAAATGCTAACATTTAAATTTACCCTGAAGGTTCTTCAACAATATGCTAGTGCAACGAACTACAAATGACTTGGCTGAATAACAGCCTGCATGTCTTACATGCATGTTTGAAAACAATCTGAAATCTAGAGGATGGAATCATGTGTGAGAATTTTAATACTCTGAAAAAGTTAATGCATGTACTACATAATTAATAGTGGAAATTACATATGAGGAACTTTAGTGATAGATAAGGATGCAAGATCAGAGTAAACAACCATCTTCTGTATCAGAAAAATACTAGCTTAAGGACACATTAGAAACAAAACCATGAAACAAAACTGCAAGTGTCTGTACCAAGCCCTAACAGCATCTGTAGTAGACCTGTTACAGGTACCTATGGAAAAACTGAAAACAAGATATTTAACTGAAGTCTAACACACTTAATCTGAGCTAAAACACTTCAAAACATTTTGAAGTTTTAAAAGCTGAAATGTTAGTTTCAAGCTTGCATTAATAAAGAAACATAGCTACAGCTGAAGGAGAACAGTTTACCAGAGAAAACTGTTACACTTAGCTGCTGCAGTCACAATCTTTCTGTACTGTAACAAACTGTTATGCACTTTATTTAGTTTTGTTTTCACACTTCAGCACTCAAAGGAGTTGAAGCTGTCATCTCAGTACTTCAATGAAGATAGGGAATGCTAGAGTAAAAAGATCTCCTGTGTCAAGAAAAATAAGGCAAAAAGAAGCAGTAAACTTGTCTATTTCTGAATCAAACAAAAGCCACATTTTAAATGAAAAATGTTCCACTGAGATAAGCTGAAATCGCAAGTCTACCTCCAAAACACTTTTACATTTCTATAACACAACCCTGAAAGCCCACTATAACACAGTAAAAAATTGAATGTTTATGTTATTATGTATTATTGCATCATATATTATTCTAGAGAAATCACTATGAAATTCTTAAGTAAAAGCAGGACACTTTTTAGCAGTTTTTCAAAAGCTGTGAACTCCACAGGGTCAAGATGTAGCCTCTACACATACCTAAAGAGCAGGTGAAAGTTAGTAGTCATGTAAGTGCTCATAGTAAGCCTAAACATCTTTTATGATTCATGGTGTTTCTTAAACTGTACCTGCGAAGTTCCATAGGACAAGTTTCAGTTCACTGTTAATTCTTAATTCAGTCTAAACTGATTAGACTGGCTTTGAAGAATCAAGATAATTTCCCTTTGTTCTTATTTTGGGATATTTATTTCACATTTCTTACTACTGTACTTTGAGGTTTTTATTATTGTTAGCATTTGAAAGAATAAGCTTAGAATATACATACTCAAACAAGAGCCCACTGCAATTGAGATATTTACCTGGACAAAGCAGGAACCGGTACTCCTCTTGCACGAATAGATGGTTTTCCACGAACTACTGGAACTTCTGCATTTTCTGAACCACCATTCAAATAAGTCAATTCTTGAAGCTGTGCCTGTCTGATTTCATCATTGTAGTCCTATAACAGAGGGGGGGGGGGGGACAGAGGTAGAGAAAACAAATTGTTCAACCACTATACAAAGTTAGAATCAGCAAATGCCACTCCTAAAAAGGCTTCCTCCTAGTCAAACATCCCATTAAACAGTTTATTAAACACAAGAAAGTTACAGGCATATTATCCAGTCAAAATTTTCTGAAAGAATTCTATGTATTTATTGCAATTTTTGCTCAGGTCATGTTTTTCTTTTCTACTGATTACCTCCAGATACCTTTACCAGTTAAAACGATGAAGATGCTGTAAAGTAATAAGAAGAAATCAAGGTCCATATTCTGAGCTGAGATCTAGCCTATAGTTGTTTCAGATGGCTAGCTCACTAAAAGCAGGAAAAATCTACTGCCTTGCATTGCAAAGTAGTAGAGTGTACTGTTGAGAGCAGCCCTCATGAACAAGGAATAAATTATACACCTACACTTAAATTCAGGAGTTGAACAAATTTCATGTTTATTTTCTCACTACAAATGTGCACTCTTATTTCAAAAAAAAAAAAAGAGTTCCAAAATCTTCAGTTCTACAGTATGCAAGAGTGAGCAAGCTGAAGACATGATTTGTTTCTTACTTTGTACAAACCTTTCCCCAAGGTCTACAGAATAGAAAGCTGAAGTAATTTACATGGTATTAATAAGGTACTTCTCAAATACACACAAGTCTTTCCAGGGTACCTTGAGCCATCCTCCATGGCATATCACAGGAATAAAGTAAGTACCATAATGAACTCTTTAGAGCATATTTTCCTGTCACTTCTCCCCCACACTTAAAATGAGTCAAAGAATGAACCTGTCAAACAGGCAGGGTGAATCAAGAATGCTTTATTCAGCATCTATACATACATACTAAGTATCAAAATACTGATAAGTCCTCTAATAAGATTGAATAAGCCAATGCTTCTGATAAACACTCATCTTCTGCAAGCCCACCCATTTCAAATAATTTTAAGTACTACCTACTTTACAATTCTTTTATGAAACAACAGATCTTTATCAGAAATCTGATTACATTTATGCACTATGAAGGTACCAAAAAAACATGAGGCAGTCTTGCATCAGACAACTCATTCCAAAACATTGCATTGGAAGATTGGAATATTAATACTTCTATGAATTCAAAGATAATTATCCTTGAAACATTGCTTCCCCTAGACTTCCACAAATACTATAGTCTACAAATACTGTAGTATTCCTTTAGATGTCTTTAGATGTCATTTTTTTCCCCTTTAGATGCCATTTATGAAGATACCTACTAAATTAAGATGTGGCACTACTCAAATATTTTGCCATTTTTCAAGGCCCTGAAACTCACAACTGCCCCTTTAAGATCATTTTCTATTTAACATCTGCAACCAAGTGGCAAAGAAGAGGAAAAAAAAGCCTAGGAGATTGAATCAACTGTGCTGTTCCAAACTGCGTATCTGAAGATTTTTGAAAAGCAGATTCCATTATAAAATAGAGGTTGGACCCAGTACAGTTACACCACCACAAGGAGTAGACTAGAAAGAGGCAATGAGCAATATTCTGATCAACTACTGAACAGAAATGCTTTACTTTTGTACTTTGTTTTTGGACCAGATCTGGCAATAAAATTTTAAAAAAGTCTATGCAAAGTACAGAGTAAAGAATTTCTATCTTGAACTGAAATGTTACTGAACTGTTAAAACTGCACCACAAACACAATATTCAGCTAACAAAGTTCTGACATAGCATACTTCAAAGATGACCTTCTTAACATCTCCACAAGACATACTCCTCAGAATTAGACTCCTAGAAAAATACCTTTCACCATTATTTGATATCAATTTATTTTCTTAAAGATGTATAGTGGCAACCTAAGCCTGTTGAGTCCTTTTCCTTCCTGCAGCATAATACTAGATGTACCAGCAGCATTAGTTACAGACAAGGACTCCATCATGTAAAGGCACAGATCAGAAGAGAGGGTCCTTATCACAAATGCCAGAGGCAGCAGGAGGATACAGATTGATGGGCCTGGACAAGGAAATAACAATACAAGTAGCCACGATAAGCAACAGTGTTAATCCATTAGACTAAAATGGATTCTTTAATTAAAGCTAACAGATGGTCAATTTATGAATACCCTGCTGGAAACATTGCACTTCCAAGTTGCGGAGACAATCATCCCTTTTCTACACTTGGACACAGAAACCCCTCAGACTGCACTCCTCCCCTTTAGAGTTTAGGCAGAGGCAATGGTCAAATGCATTTCAGTCAAAGGCTGCTGGTGAACTTGAAACAAGCAAAGGTTTTCTCATTTTATGGACATTATCCATCTCGTCTTTCTTGACAACATTTTCTGAACATGGAGGATGTCTCCAGGTGCAGGACTTGACACTTTCTGTTAAACTCCATGAGATTCTTGACTGCCCACCTCTCGAGCATGTCCAAGTCCCTCTGGATGGCAGCAGGGCCCTCTGGTGAATCAGTCACTACTCCCACTGCACGCAGGATTGGGTGAGGGGAAGATGGAAGGCAGCAGGGCAAGGCTGAGCAGAAAATATCTAGCTTTTTGTCCATCTGACAGAATGAATTCTGGGATGGATTAATGCCAAGCACAACATCCACCAATCTAGCAGTCAGACAGTCTCTTGCCAGAATAAACAGACTACCTAATCTAAAGGAGAATGTAACAAAAGCCAGGTAAGAATCAAGGCAACTTGATAAGCACAGCCAAAAAAAAGTGTGTCAGAAGCTTTTATGTCTTGCTTTCAGTTATACACTGCTGCAGCTGCTGACCTTCAAGTAAGGGTGAGTAAGGGTGTTTGTTTGTGGATCCTGAAAGATTAGAGAAGCCTGTAGCATTTTTGCTTTACTCAGCTACAAGGATATTTTGTATTTTGCACTCTAGCATCAAATGTGATTGTATATTCAGCCTGGTTTGGGAACTGAAAAACTTCCACAATGTTCATGAGTCAGGATCAGCACCTAGTGTTAGAAGGCATAGTTAGCTTGTACTGTAAAGAACACAAATTAAGGTCAGGTACTGAGAGCAGGACTTCTTGCTTCAAAGAAAGCTGATAGTTTGCTAAGAAAGCCACAGCAGATCTTCCAGGAAATAAAATCAAATTGCATTGGCTGCACTTAACCCAATATTATTTCTAGAGGATACAAAGCCAGTCCTTATTGCTTCATGGAGTTACTGCCGCAAGGAAGGGGCAGAAAAGATTACAGCATTTAGAACCATTGTGATAAGATTACATTTGAAAAGCCAAAGGGAAATTAAGACAGTGTTGACTTGATCTCATATTTCAGGAGAGATTATGCAGTTCAGCTCAGTACAATAAAGGCAGCAATCAAAAAAGTGAGTAGGAAAAGTGTCTAACCAATAAATGGAATTGCTCATTATCAGACTAATTCTGCTGGCTTAATAGCAGTACAGTAGTAACTAGATTTTGATAAGCATATTTATTACGCCATTAGGTGAACTAAGCTCAATGAAGAAATAAGATCATGTGGACACCAGACATACATCCTGATTTTCAGTGAACGTAAAATGCGTTTCTTGTCAAATTGTGAGCATTTTTATCTAAAAAACAGATGTTTGCTCACTAGAGTAGACAATACAACTCCCTTATCTCATACTGAAAAGATATTTAAGGCTTCACACAATCATGAATCATGTAAATACAGTAACCAACATTACAGTCCAGCATTCCTACAAGTTCTGCTGGGTGTCCCTACATAATCAGTTCAGATGTCTGAACAGTGGTACGTTTATTTACCTCTCATATACATCAAAAAGTTATTTTTAACTTGTTCACAATTTTATGATGTAATGCTCAATTTAGCATTAAAAGAAATCACATTCGCAGAATGGTTGAGATTCGAAGGGAACTCTGGAAGTCATCTAGTCCAACTCCCCTGATCAAGCATAGACACCTACAGCTGGTTGTCCAAGACAATGTGCAGATGGCTTTTGACCATCTCCAAGACAGACTCTACAACCTCTGTGCAACTTATTTCAGTGCTCCATCACACATACAGTAAATAAGCTCTTCCTGATGTTCAGACAGATCCTCATGTGCTCCAGTTTGTGCCCATTGACTCTTTTTCTGAACTTTGAGCACCACTGAAAAGAGCCTGGTGCTGTTCTCTGTGTACCTTCCCTCCAGGTACATATGGACATTGATAAGATTCCCCCAATTTTCTTCTGCTTCTGGAAACTCAGTACATTCCTTTGGACTTGAACCGTCTTAAAACACACATTTTATAGTATATTTTGCATCAGGATATAGTCCTGAATAAAATTCCTGATTATCACTGCTTGCCATGTATTAGTTCATGTTATGAAGTACCCAGCATTTCATCTAGCTGGAGTCTGGAAATTTTATACAGAAGGGCACTGTGAGAAACAGCATCAAAACCTTTATTGAAATTTAAAATGATCACATCTAGTTTCCCTCATCCAACCTGGTTAATCTTGCCATAAAAAGAAATTTCCTTTGTGAACATGTTGGCTGTGACCAGTGTCCTGATTGTCTTTCAGTTGTTTCTCAGTAACTCCCACAATCTTCTCCATAATTTTACCAGGCACTGAGACAAGGCTGACAGACTAGTAGTTAGCAGGGTGTTCTTTCTTGCCCTTCTTGAAAACGTGGCCAACATTTACCCACTTCCAGTTGACTGGGAACTCTCCCAATTTGTAGAATCATAAAGGTTGGAAAAGACCTCCAAGATTATCTGGTCCAATGCCCAACCACTCTGAAACGTCTCATTCCAACCTAAACCTCCCCTGGCACACACAACTTGAGGCCCTTCCATCTAGTCCTATCACTAGGTATCTGTGAGAAGAGGCTGACCCCCAGCTCCCCACAGCTTTCTTTTGTTGTAGAGAGCAATAAAGTCTCCCCTGAGCCTCTTCTCCAGACTAAACAGCCCCAGTTCCCTCAGCCACTCCTAAGTTCTGTATTCCCAAGAATGTTGAAAAATTTAGAGAGGTCTTATGACATCAGCCAGCTCTTTGAGTACACTGGGATGAATTGGGCTTCACAAACTTACATGCATCCAACAGATCCCACACAACTTCAGAGTTGGCTGGGTGTTTGTTCCTCCAACTCAGGGCACATTTTTGTAAGAAACTAGTTTTCATTCAGGAAGAAGCAAGTCAGAACAAACAGCCAAGGAGCACACAGTCAACCTGAGTCACTTGGGGACTTCCAGTTTCATGGATCTAGACTAGTGCAATATAAAACCCCCAAAATATATATACACACTAGTGTTGTCAGGTCATCAGCACCAACTGCTTCACCCTGGAATAGAAATTGCAGCTGTACTCCTAAAAAGCTGTAGCAGCCATATAGCTGATACACACACCAACTGGTTCTTACACCTATACCAACTTACTCAACATCTGTGCTACTGTCACTCAGAGGTATACACCTTAGCAAAGTTCCCTTACTGAAGTTTCCCACATTTCCAGATCTGATACTTATCAAGAACACTAGTTGTATAACATTATCAGCACCTTATAAAAAGAAACCAAAAATCATTATACCTTGAGCATGTTTTGCTTTCTGCATTTGCTCATTTGATAACCAATACAACATTCACCATGGAACTAATCCAGTTAGGACCTCTGCACACAGTTAACACTACAAAACACAGTTTGGGCATTTGAGGTAAAGACTTCCATATTAACACATTTTTATAATTTGAGCTTAAATATTTTGTACATGACCAGTTAACAAGAATAACATAGCTCTTATTATCATGACATGAGACTTCATCCAGACAGTTACGCATTCATATAGTAGCTGCGTTATCAGAAGGAAAGGACTTATACACACCACTCTTTTGAAGGTTTTTCAAGTTAAAGCGAACGAAGCAAGATGTCCTGACCAATATCATACAGTAAGTTGATTTTAGAGACTAAAGAACAGTCTGGAGAAAACAGTTCTAACTCCAGTGACCTTTCTATAGAAAAATATCATAGTATACATGAATTAAAAATGATTTTTCTTGCAAGTATCAAAATATTAGGATAAGGACTTTAATGAACAATAAGATCAAACACTATGAATTAATTGTTCTGCAAAACTGCTACTTGGATCAAAGTCTAATAAAGGAACAAAAAATACTAACAGGGATGAGAAACTTCTTGATTTCTTCCAATGCATGTCCCATTCTGGCATACGCTTCTGCTGGTGGAGCAAAAACTTCAATTAAAACATGCAGATCATCATTTAGGTGGAAGTATTTTGCCTCTCCACTTTTTCTCAATTCTTCCTCCTGGGAGAACAGAAAAGAATTAGAGTTGTATTATGTTTAAAATTAGAAGGTAGGAAAACAAGTGTTAAAATTCCTTTGGAGACATTTGCACTTACTGTTTGCTCATGTTTAGACATCAACTAAAAATACAAAATTATATTTTCCTGACATATTTCAAACAATAACATTTACTAAAATATCAGAATATTATCAGTTTACTTAACACCATGCCTAGTAATCCACAGAATAGGCTTCAGCACTTTCTATCCACATACAGGAATGGCAATACAAGGGAGAAAACTTTTCCCCCCATGTTCAACAGTTTCACACAGAAGAGATTACAGAGAAACAAATAACATGAACTTTAAAGTTTCTTAAAAGGTCTTTAGAAACAGGTTTGTTCCAATATTCAATAAGAGCAAGTTTTTTTCACCAATATTTCCATCTTTGTTTCACAGCAATCCTCAAGTATTTTTCATTTATTTTCCTCACTGAGATAGTGATGGGTGCATTCCAAGAGAATAAACAAGAAGCTTTGCCAACAAGTTGAGGGAGGTGATTCTTCCCCCTCTTTACTCCACTCCCATGAGACACCACCTGGAGTACTTTATCCAGCTCTGGGACCCCCACCACATGACAGACATGGACTTGTTAGAGCAGGTCCAGGAGGGCCATAAAGATGATCATAGGGCTGGAACCTCTCTTATGAGGACAGGAGACATTTGGGGTTGTTTAGCCTAGAGAAGCAAATGTTTTGAAAAGTACTCATTGCAGCCTTTCAGTACATACAGATTGAGACACCTGGGCCTAAATAGGGCCCTGATTAGGGCCTCAATTGATAGGACAATTAGTGATACTCTAAACTACAACAGGGTTATGTTGCCTATTATGTGCCTATTCTCAAGTTAGAATAGACACAAGAAAGAAATATTTCACTCAAGAGTGGTGAGGCCCTGGCACAGGCTGCCCAGAGAAGCTGTGGATGCTCCATCCCTGGAGGTGCTCAAGGCCAAGCTGGATGGGGCTTTGGGCAACCTGGTCTGGTGGGGTGTCCCTGCCTATTGCAGGGATACCCTGCTTCTAGCCCAAACCATCTTCTCCAGACCACTGCTTTGAACATTACTGTACTTGAGCATAGCAAGGATGAAATTGCAAATGCTGGTTTTGGCACCTGGATTACTAAACAGAAAAAGCAGTATAGTCTGTTTACCTACTGTTCTCCTATAGGAGAAAATAGTTTCCATATTCAAGATCAAAGTATTATATCAAACAGGGCAAGAGTGATGGACTTCAATTTGGTATTTGACAAATAATGAAGTTTCAACTAGATTTTCTAATGAATGCATAACGTAGTCACATCTGAGAACTTCCCAGCCTTTCTGAACAGTAACTTAACACCAAATAATACACTGAAGAGAAGCCCAGAATTGAATACTGCTATTCCTTCTCATACAAAGAGAACTACATAGTTAATATTCTCTCATTTGCTTGTTCTTTGGACAAGTTTTAATATAGCTGTTCCAAAGTACTAACCCAGAACGTATTAAGATCAAGGCAAACAAAATTAAATCTGTTAGCGAAAGATGGTTGAAACAATTACCACAGATAATCCAAGCAAAGCTAGAAAAAAAATAATGTCTTAAGGTTTCTTTTCTATTAAGTTCTACATATGGAGTCTCCAGCTGGCTGAGCAGTGCCTCCAAAGAACTAGAGACAGATGCAACCTGTTTTAGGTTATTAGCAACAGGATACCTTTATGGCACCAGTATCTTCTACATATTCCACAGGTTTGAGTACTGGAAGTAGTAATTAGTAGTAATTAATGGTCTGCTTTAGCTCTGAATGATGCTTTCTTGCCTTATAAGAACTACCCCAAATAAAGATAAACAATCTGTTCTACCTGTATTATTCTAGAATGTCTACATCCCTTATCCTTTGTAAAAACCCTATCAGACCTACAATTGTATCAACCTTACTCAAATATTAATTACATTAAAATTATCTGCGAACAGCTCTCCAACCTGTAACAAATTTACTAGCCACTTCATTTAAAAAATTTTAGTTCAGCACATTTGGCTAGCATCTCAACTAGGAAAAAGTCAAATAAAGATATGAACAATTACTTCATTACCAAAAAGAAACATGAAAAGTTCAAATGATTCAAATAGAAACCTTTAAGACTCCTCCAGGCTTGTGGATTTCAAGTTAGGATATGAACTTTTCAACTTAAGCTTTTGCTTTTAATATGAAGAAAACCTTTCTACTGCAGAGCTATTAGAAAAACTCAGGGGGTGGAGGGCTTTCTATTCCATGACACACATTTTGATATAAAAGCATGTATGGTAACAGAAGAATGTCAGTTCAACACATTCCACAAGAACTGAAAAGTTCACCAGATGTCATTTAAAGTAGTATTTGGAGCCTTTATTTGTAAAGATGTTTTAGCAGGAATTTTAAGTACACTTTTCTTTATTCTCTAGTTAAACTAGCATATCGTCTTCAAGTTACTAGCAACATAGTTTTTTTTTTCCCTACTACTGATGTGCTCTAAAATTACTTGCATTTTCTATACTGTAGATTAAAACATAACAGCTCCCATTCCAAATAAATCCTTTTTCATATTTTCAAGCCTTTACTATGCGATAATAAATTTTTATAAGTTTATTTTTTATAATTGTATTAAATAAAAGCTATTAAGGTTTTCAAGAAGGAATTAAGATTAGTTCTTAATTTAGTTGCACAGAAAAATCGAGTCTTTTATGGACTCTAATCAAATTCGACAAATACTCTATAAATCACATAACATTTACTTTGCTTATGGAGAGATGTACTAAAAATTATGTCAATTTAGGGAAATTCATTCCAATGAAAACCACAACTGGCCACTTGCTTAAGCTACATAAATCATCCTCAGTCAGGGTTGATTTTTTTCACTTGTAATTAATCTCCTTTCATCAGCTGTTTTCTTCTTTGTCTATAAAACTAAATGTTATTAAATGTCAAGTTTAAATGTTACAAGCTATTTTCTGTGAAAATCTTTGACTATCTGTAAATCACTTTCTTTCAAAGGTGAAAGCACTTGGGCATTATTCATTATAAGTAGCATAAGACTGATCTAGTGACAGGCCACTGATAATGCCACAGTTGCTTCCCAAGGGACTCTAGTTTGGGGACCAAAAGTACACCTTATGGTAGCCACAGAATACTGGTCATGAGAATAGACTCCTCACAGAAAACACACTCCAACTGAATCTAACGAGTACAAGCATAACCTATGTTTATTTGCTCTCAGACTTTTTATTTTGTTCTTGGAGAAGTAAACACTCTGTAACATCTGGAAAAAGTTTAAAGTGATCAAAATTTCTGAATCTTTACAGTAACATATTCAGGTCTTACCTTTGTTTTGTCTCTCATAGAACCTTTTCCCAAAATAGACATTTTTGTCAGTGTTTCTTCCTGCAAGCGCTTTAGAGAATTGCCACGTGGACCCAAAAGCTTTCCCACAAAGTTGAACTGTAAGAAAACAGACATTAAACCCATTGGATTTCTAAGCACAGAAACCAAGCAAAACGGAGTACACTTGGATAAAGTTTTTTTTGTTTTAGGTGCAAGTATTAAATTATGACAGTGAAGTACAAATGTGTTGGACAAGTTAATAGCAAGTTAGTGACTCTACCAGATGCCAACAGAAACCTAGAAATATCTGAACTCAAAGAACTTTGAAACAGCGTAAAGTGTCACATTCCATGCTGAACAGATGTGTTCAGTCAAACTGTGATTCAGTTTTTCAACAGTTATCAGGTACATAACCATAAAAACAAGACTGGCAGTTATTTCTCACAGATGCAGTAGCAACCAACCACAGCTTTGAAGACAAAAAAAATCTGAATTGCCTTATGCTGCCATTAAGATTTATGAAGTAATACAGCAACCCATACAATATACCCTACACTAAAATACAGGAACAGGGAATTAAAAGCAGAAAATGTAAACATATAAATCTTTTCCCAAACCAAAATTAGCATTAAGACCTGCTCAATTGTTTTTCAACCCCTATTATCACTGAAGTTTACCAAAACCATCTGGGGTTCATAACCACAGCATTACTGTTAAGGTAACTAGGGAGAAAAAAGTGGTGTGCAACAAAAATACAGGAAGAAAATTACTTGAGGAAAATCTAAACACATCCATTTATTGAAGACATCAAAATTCAGGCCACCACAAATACATGATGCTCCTTCAGCCCAGAAGGTGCTCCACAGGGGAAATACACAACTACGAAACCCTACCCATGACAGGGAAAATAACAAAAGTAATGTTCCTGTTGTCATTTAAAGACAAAATTGAGCTCAAAGGAGCGCACAGGGGCAAGAAATCTCCACAAAGCATTTTCCCAGTCACATACTGGGAGAAGAGCTGTGTGAATTCAATAGTCCAATTTTGTATATCATTGTACTACCTTTTGGAAGGTATACAAAATTTGAAGGATAGTTAGAAAAAACTTTAAGATTCATTTGAAGTATACAGGCTTCTATTTAAGTTTGGGGGGAAAAAAAATCAAAAAGCACCAATAAACATAAGCCGCATATTGAAATTTGTATGGAATGTTATCACTTTTTAAAAGTAATAATTGATACCATTCAGAATAATAAGTTTATGAAATAAAATACTATTCAGGTGTACTTACTATCCCCAATAAGACTTCGTAAAACCTTGATATTCAAACTGCTGTAATTTAAAGTGACCCACTCATCGTGAAAAGGACAGTTTTAGCAATCAGTAACATACAGAGAAAACACATTTAAACTATTTGTTTTTCTGGTTTCATTTATGCAACAGTTGACTCTTCTTCTAGTACTACATCATTAGAGGGCCACAATGAGCTCATTTGATCTCCTTATCCCCCTAGATGAATTTGATAACACTTGACAATGGGGAAGTAGAAGCTCTAACAAACTCCTTTGTTGCTACAATGGAAGTGCTGATGGAAAAAAAAAGCCCAGCTGTGGTCCTCCTGCAATGAAGAAAGTCTACAGCTCCAGTTAACCCACTTCAATTTGAGACAAAAGAAACTCAAGCATTAAAAAAGCTTATTAAAAATGAAAACGTAATTCTCCTCCCCTTTAGAACCTGTGAGCTTGATTCCTGAGTTAGAAACAGGATACAGTTGAATGAATGGCCATGGATGACTAGTCCACACCAGCTATTGTATTTAAGGCCTTTCATTAACTAGTATTTCCTGAAGCTGTCAGTTCAAATTTCAATAAATCCTCAGGTGATACCTTTAACTCCATTTTATTAGACACATTACATTGCTTTTGTCCTTACAGGTCTTAACATGCTATCAAAGAAAGTGTTAGAAATTGGTTGCCCAAAATGGGGGAAAATTTCCATTGCTGACGGTATTCAGGACTCAGGTGTCACCTAATTTACAGTCAGGAGGTCATCAGAAGGTTGTACCACATGTTTTCCAGAGATCCTCTACTACAGACCTACAACTTCATGATTACAAAGGTGTTACTGCAATGAAAGCATTTAAACTAGTTGAAATAATTTGTAACAAATACTGAACTTCCAAAAGTGAATATAACACCTTGTCAATAACCTCTGTAAAGGATCATTGGTTATGAATAGGGACTATGGCTAAACTTAAATGGAAACCTTCATGTAATGAAATACTGTCAGCTTTTTACCATTTCAGGTTACTTATGTTTTCTGAATTAACAAGGCTATTTTAATGCAAACAAGTACTATATACATTTCTAAATGAGGTTTTCCATTTAGAGTAGAGCATGCTAAAATTATTTCTCAATGTTCAATACCTGCAGTCTGATATAGACTTAAACTTATTTTATTAAGTTCAATTTTTTGAGTGAAATTCCATTTGAGTATTTATCACAATCTAGCAGTAGGCAAGCATGTATTTTAACTACAGTGTATAAGGCTGAACATCACATCACTGAAAAACTACTTGACCGTTAAAAAATAAAAAACAACTTAGATGGAAGAGCACACTTGCAACAACAAAAATGGGTTCTATTTTTGCATGTAATTTTCAGAGAAAGCAACTAGCTGGCTTCGGAGCTCAGAGAAGAGTTGTGATCCAAAGCAGATTTGTTTACTCAGCTGTTTAAAACCAAATAGTTTTATTCTGTTTAAAACCAAGTACTGTGTAAATATATCTAAAGCTTGACCCACAAAACTAATACCAAATGTTTTTGCATTTTTTTCCTGCAAATACAAGAAAACATCTAGTGCTGATGCTAGATATGGTAGCTATTCAAGTAGCTGCACAGTTGACATGTTCTAGACAACACATTTAATGAACATGAAAATGTATTATCTATATCCTGAGATCCACTGAACTATTCTTTCCTGTGCACCCATGCTACAAATATTAGATTTGACAACTCTGAAGCATGAGAAATCTGCACTGCAAGTCTGAAATTTTGCTGATTTGAAGGTACAGTACATCTAGATACAGCTTAAAATGAGGATTGTGACCAGAGGTTAGTAGAAATGGCTTACTACATACTTCCAAAGACTTTGTTCGCACGTAAGAAAGTTAGAAATTGACTGGTATTTCAGATTCTGTAAAACCCATTTGATATTGAATGAAGCTTTTCAGTAGAGAAGATTTACTTTGAACGAATACTGGATATTGTTTGAACTACTGGCTTATCTCCCTTTTATATTAAATGTGAAACATCTGATCAGCAAAAGCTTAGTTTTAAATATTTCACCAAGATATAGAAACAAATCAAAACGAATCAGTAAATTGCATTCACTATTTATACAGGGTATTATCTCAAGTAGTCAAGAAGTAGTAGTCAAACCTAAGTCTAACCCTCACGCAGACAAGTTTTCATTACAAATTTAATAAATCCAGCCTAGCTGCTGATGAACCAGAAGCAAGTACATCTGGCAGATCTAAATTCTTGTACAAGTTAGCTCACGTACAAGCTTCACGGCTGCTTCCCATGCTTCACATTCCTAAAGTTTATTTGCCCTTCTGAACCTAGAAAACAACACGTTCAGGTCTAGTATTGAACTCAAGATTATAAACTCTCTGAATTAGGCACTGAATAGTAACAAAAGGGTATTGGAGCAGGTCTGGGCAAGTCAGATTGGATCAGTCACTTATCAGCTCTAGCTCAAAATCAGACATGCCAGGCTCCTCTCTTTACTTGCTCCATACTTGTACAGCATGATCATATCTGAGTTGCACTCAAATAGCCCAAATTGTACTCAAGTCCACTAGCTTCAGCTTAATGCTGTATTAAAGCAGTCACACTGCTTTCCAGCCCAGGCCAGTCTGGAAGCTATTACCTGCAAACAATTCTCTTCAGCTACCTGAACTAGGAACAAGTGCCAGGTATGAGTGATATTCTGTAGCATTAAAAGAAGGACTGTCTATACATTAAAACAGCTTGCAATATCCTAGATAAGAATCAGGATCTTATTATGGATATATTATATACATAAAATTGAAGATGGATATCATCATAAAGTTGTTTTGGGACTGCTCTCAAGGCTGTGCCAGATATGGTACCTACAGAAACAAGATTATAGCAAAAGAATTAAACTATTTTTAGTAAAAATGGTATCAAGATCCAGAGTAACAGACTTGGAAGGGATTGGAAAAAACACTAGAAATTGTTACTTCAGCTACTGTTTAAGCCAAAGGTATTCATAAATCCTTGTTTTAATAAAGCATTTTTGCAGATATAGTACAACAGAGATTATGGACATCACTGCTTAACACCCATTTCCTTCAGAATCCTCACATCAAAATATGCCTTTAACAGTTATCTAGAGATTTATTTCCTTACCAAAGCACTGCTTGAATCTATTTTCCTGAAAACAGTTCTGGAAAAAACACTGCTACAAAGGAATTATACAAATGAGACATCCTTTCTGTGAGCATTTAATCTACTGTATGAATTTCAGCAAAAAAAGAATTAATGCCAATGCTACATCATGTTTAAATGTATATATTACAGGAGGAAGGATATAAAAAAAGTAATCCTTGTTTATCCCCACCAAGACAAGTCTACTGAGAACGGTTCATCCAGCTTAAAATACTTAGTGAAAATACAAATGCTTGACCAAATGCTGTGCTGTAAAGCTCTAGCCAGCCAATGTCAAAGCTGTAGAAAGCTTTCTTGATATATTAGTTTTCTGCAACGGTTCCTCTGTGATAGATTTACTAGGAAAAAAAAAATATTTAAATTAACATTCAGGGCACTTGCCCTTAGAATGACCTGAAAATGGGAAAACTTCAAGACTTTTCTTACTCATTTCAAGAGAATAAGGTTCCTATAGGAATGGAACTATTTCATGCATTTACACCATCACAGAGTGCTGTCTCCTTCACACAGCTCTCAGAACAGTAATAGGCTTCTAAACACCTATTTGACATTAAACTTGGTCAATTACTGTAACATTATTCAAAAATTCTCTAGTATTAAACCTAACACTTGTTCCTTCATATCACTTGTGATTATATACTCATGTCATTTCTCATTCCTACTGCAGGAAATCCTTAGAACCCAGCTGTTATGAAGGTTTGTTTTTAACTAGTTATGCAATTAATATTTTAATCTTTCCATGACTATGTAAAACTGCAAATATTTTAAAGTGACATTTGCATGTGTAATGTATGTATTTTAACTTTAAATGTTGAGCTAAGGGATTAATGCACACCTGCGCATTAAGTAAATTTTGAGAATATGTATTTAGAGTATCACTTCAGTGAAACTGTATGGACCACTTCTTCCTAATTCTGACATCTGCTCAATTCTTAATTATAGCTTTGTAAGCAATTTTTAGAATAGTAGCCTATGAAATGGAAGAAATTCTCCATCTTGATCAATCTAATTGAAAACCATCTTTCCACTTATCCTTGGAAGCTATTTCACCAAATTCTGAACACTTCAGTTCACTAAACTGCCAAAACAAAATCAGATTTGAGAAAAACTGCTTCAGTGAATATTCAAGCGTGTGGGAGAAAAAGATAACACTTGCCTCATACGTACGTATGTAAGCTATGAAACACCTTTCAACTCTTGGCATTTCATAGCAGTATTAGGATAGATTTAGAATCCCTTCACTCTCAAACAGCCACATCATGACCTTCTATTGCCAGCCCACTTTAGCCCTACCTTAAAGTCCGTGCAAGTTTAAAGATGGATTTTTCAAGCATGAAATGCAACAGAAGTACAGGTTTAAGGATTGCATTTTCACACTTGACCTGGAGTCAAAGATATTCATCTGATCAAATAGTAAGGTGTATTAAGTCACCCTAAACTCCAATGCCTAACCTGACAAGATCTCGCTCCACCAACTCCCAGTTAAACATCCAGCATCCATGTGGAATCCTACAAAAAGGTAAAAACCTGGAAATGAGTCCTACCTGAGGAAGTTGTTCCTTTTCCAATTAGAGGAAAAGTTAGGATTGTATGCAACCTAATCCTTGTTTGTAATCCTAGTCCAGTCAGAACAGGACTGCAGACCACATTATCAAAACATTCAAGCCTCACCTAAATGCTTCAGATTAGTTTCTTATCTTAGCAATTCAATAGCTAGACCAACCTGAACAACTCCTGACATGATTGCATACAATCAGATTTTGAAAATACTTGACTGGACCTGCAACCGACAAGGAGTTTCCACAAGGCTTTGTCTCACTAAGTAACACTATCATTAAAACATACTTGTCCTGTTTTTCAGCATGTACAGGAGTTCAAATGAAGATCATTTGAATGCACAACCAACTGGAGCTGAAACTGAACCTAGGACTATTTTGCTTTATGAAATAGTTTGTTATTTTCTCTCACATTCTATTAAACAAAAAAAATCTTAGGCCAAGTACTTGTAGCATGAACATTAAAGCTAACTTCTATCATGAGCTGAGCAAGACAAAGTCATGGCTAAATAATACATGCATAGTACCGTAAAAAGCAACCAAGAGCTGTCAGGTAGACGGCAAATTTAACATCCCCAGGAATGAACACTCAACCGTTGGAGCAATAAGCAGAAGACCAGGAGCAGGAAGATTTAAGGTAAAGCAATAACATTCAAACAGAAAAAGAGATGACTTCTGAACCTGAGGTCCAGATTCTCTTCAAAGACCAGCTGCTCCAAACTTTAGTTGAATAACCTTCTACTGCAGTTAACCTGTCACCATGCAGGTACATCAGAGGTAGAGGTTCAGCATGCACAGGACCCAGCCTTGATCCTGCAAGAATACATCTAACAGGGCAGGGAATACAAGCAGGCATTGCAGTGACAGCTTTGTCAGATCAGAGCTTGAACTGACTGACTTATTTTGGGGTTTGTATGATTTATTCAAGGAGTCAGAGGTGGAAAGGTCTTAAAGAGGGAAAGCACAGTGAAATACTTAAAGCAAATTCAGGTAACCCTGTGCAAGGTTTAGTAAGGTATCTGAAGAGTGAGAAGTATGCTGGTGGGCTGCTTTGGTTCAGGGACCTCATTTACAACCAGAACTAATAATTGATACTTCATTGATCACAATTATATTAATACAAAGCATCATGACTTGCCAGAGAACCACTGGCAAACATTAACAGAATAGCCTCTGCTAGCAAAATCGCTTCCATTTGTAGCTTCATTTTTAGATATTTCACATTCTTAAGGATTTGAGCACTTTTATAACCTGCTTTTCTGATCCCATTTAAGCCGAAAAATCTGCATCATCTACTTGGGGAGACAGTACTCTATTTGCAAAGCTGAAGAAAGCCTCACTTTTGTCACTTTCTGGATACTTACATTTTCCAAATTCAACCCAAACTGGCACCTCAATGCTTAATGGATTTATCAATTATTGTAGTAACTTTGTCAGCTCTAAACACCAGATTCTCCGTTCACTAACACTGAAAAGGCTACACTTGAAAGACTGAAGTAATCCTTGTCTGGGAACTTGTATGGTAACTGTCAACTTTAGTGATGACTGCTAACATAGAGAAAGAAAGGAAAAATTGCTAGGAGAATGGCTCCAAATTCAATATTCACATGCAGAAGAGCTTTTTACACAGCTGTCATCCATATTTAAGTCTTACATTCCAGGCTTCTGAAGCATTTATCACTAACACTGATCAGCAGAAAGGAGAAAATTACTCACAAGTGAGAAACAACTTTTAACCATTTTTGTGAGGAACTATCAACTTTGCATCTTCTTCAAATGACATTTGCATGAGTTCTAACAACTCTTGCAGGCAAAATGATCCAGCAAACAACATATGCACAGGAAAGCATGACCCAGAGGCATAAACCTTTTATGTGAAGCATCATTTCAGGTTTTTATATAAGCACCCCATAATGTTTTCTTAAATTCTGCAGAATCTGAATATTATAAATGTAGCTCACCAAGGTGACTGGAATAATTTCATATGTACCCTGACAGACTTGATAAAGCATTCCTCATTTGCGCCCTTCTCTGAACATATGAACAGAACTAGAATTAGTATCTAGAGCAAACATTAGGATGCAAGAATACTGCTACCCTGTGTATAGGCATTCAAATCTTGTCACTTGCTGCAGACTACAGTACACCAGGATAAGGCTCTCAGTTTGCCAAATTGAAGCTACATCACCTTGCACAAAACATTTAAACTTCTTAGAGCTCCAAAATAAAACAAGCCTGGTTCTAGTAAACAAGACAACACTTAACTGCAGCAACTGCTTGTTGTTTGGGGCCCCTCCAGAGAAGTTCAAGAGGGCCTGTCACAAGTTTGAACTGATGCTCACGTCCTAAACTACTCCTATCCAGTGAGAAATCCCAATGCCTTTAGACTATGTTTGGTCTGTGATGAGTAAGCTTGACAAAAATATCATATAATAAAAAGGAAAATTTTGAGAGAAAATGAACGCCTTCATACCAATTAGGGAATAAAAATATTCTTAAACCAGAAAATACTTAGTTTTATTCCCTCCGGTAGAAGAGATCTGTGTGAGCGGAGATACCAGTGTTCTCCTTTCTGTGGAAAAATTACTAGTGGAGACATAGGCATAGGAACTCACATAGGAAGTCTGTTCTGCACAGTAGTTGTACTCTGCCACCTAGATCCTGGTGTTCTAAACAAGGACATACAGGATTACAAAGCTCCGTGTTCAGACATAAATTCAGGTTTCTTTCTACAGCACATACTGGGCTTAATTCCATCTCAGACAGCCAAAGAATGTCCACAGAACACAACTACTAAATACATAGCAAAGCATCCCTCCCTTTCAAAAGACAGCATTGGCTTTCCCACTAGCTATGCTAAACAATTTTAATGTTTAGATCTTTAAAGAAAGTTGACACTGAAGAAACCGAATCTTTCAAAAAGACATTTTCTCCTTTTAATAACCACCTTGCTTTTTCTCCCTTCAAGCTCATCTGTCCACATCTCAGCATTTGAAAACATCTCAATAGTTGAAGAAAAATATCTTGATTAGAAGGACTGTCCACATAAGCTTCCCCTATTTGTTACCTCCCCTTCTTTACAAGGACTGTACATGGTGTTTATAGATAAGTTTTCCCAGTCATTAAATAAAGATGACTACTGAGGCAGAATTCCAAATAGGTACCCACATACAAAGGGTATTGCAAGTACACAAGTTCATTGAAGCAGTATTTCATGAAACTTTGAACAGCAGTAAAAAAATCTCTGCAAGTTACCCAGAACAGAAAAACACTAGTAGTGCAAATAAAGCTATTTAGAAAAAAGTCCTCCAAGTGAAATGGAAGAAGGATTGAAGACATTCCTTTCCCCATGAGTAAAAACAAAGGCAGTCTGTACATTTCCAATAGGAAAAGGAAAGCTATTTAAAACAGGTGATAAACACTAACATCCTGATGATTTTGCACAACATTAGCCTTAAAATTTGTAAAGAAATACAAAACAATGAGCTTCCACAGCCTCTTGTACACTGAATACACACTTCCATGAAGCGATATTTTAAACCAGGATAACATCTGACCATAAAGAAACATTAAGAATTCATGGTGGTTAAATATATTAATGGAATAGTCCCTGCTTCCCCTAGAACCCATTGTATAATTCATCAGCATGGATATACCTAGTTCAAGACTAACACTAGCTGAAAGTAAGGTATTTACACAATGAATTCCTCTAATAGCAGATTTTAAGCTTCACTTTTGCATACAGTAAGTACATTTCAAAGGCTGATATCAGCATCAGTTTAAATATAATTCCTTCAAACATTTTCAGGGCAGTAGGATCCTCTTTGGTCTTTGGAACTGAAAACACTTGTTTACAACCTACTATTTTCTGTAAGACTAGCAACACTTTTCTGCTCATTTATTCCAAGAAGCTTTCCTACATTACGACTTCCATAGACCACAGAACAGCATTGGTACAGACTGTTTTTAAGTGAAACAGTCACCATCTTAAGATATTAGTGGAATACCTGTTATAAGCACTTAAAAAGGTATGAAAACTGAACTTACCTTAGGGAATTGTTTCACTGGAATCAAAACTTTTTGTCCCAACTTCATATTTTTATTGATGACTACGTCAATATATTTTTCTTCTTCCTTTCCTTCCCCTTTCTGGAATTTTTCAATTTCTGTTAAAGGAAAAATGTTTGTTATTTTCTTGGTTTAATATTAAAAGCTGAAAACTGAGAATCTTTAAAGTCTACATAAATTATAAATAGTAACTTTAAAAATAATACCTTATAGTATAATATTAGTGATATAATACATAATTAATACACATTACACAGGCGAATGGAGCAAACCATGTTTTTCTTTTACAGTGTTTAATATTTATGTTCATATCAGCACTTTCAATTAGCATTGCAAGTGTTTTAAATGAACTTTTAACTTAATATTCAGAATATGCTTATGTATTAAAATGGATCAAGCAAGACACCTTTAGTCCTTTCAAGTTCAAAAACTTACAGCATAGTTTAATACTTGACTTTTTCTCCTATATAAAACATATAGAACTTTCTATAAGCTGTAAAGCATGCAGATGGCCGTCTACTGCATACTTTAAGTGTCAATTCAAGCTTTCAAGATCTCAGCAGTGCAATTAAAGCACCTTGGTAAAACACTAATCTCAGATTTCTAGGTATGAGCCAAGATGACAGGAATACATTTTAGAAGGAATGCAACAAAAAGGAACTCAGGATGCATGGCCATACTCATTCTAAAGATATTTCACGTATACAAAGGATTGATTCTTGATTCTAGTTCCTGCCAATATTGACTCTCCGTTGTGCTAATGAAAAATTGATCATTTCATTTCACAGGTGGTAGAATAAAAGGGGCATACAAATACTAAAGAAGTGTTGCTTGAGGTCTTCACTGGATTGGAGTCCAGCTCGCCAGAAGTTCAGACCTGTTAAGCACAGGGCATAGAAAAACCCAATGTCAGAAGTACTATGGAAGTTCTTCTATGGGCATTTAGCATTTGTCCTCCACAACCATTTTCACCATCTTCAAATATACCTTTAAACTCTTAGCAAGATTAAGTAACCTTGTATTCTACTTCAGTACAATTTAGTGGTGTTTATTACAAGCTTGGAGTTTATTTTTATTCTTTATTGCATATGAGCATGTAACAGAAGTCTGGACTGGAAAAGACCTGCAAGATCATCAAGTCCAAGAATCAACCTGACCTGTAAAGTAACAGCACTAACCAATTTCCCTTAGTGCCATGTCCACACATCTCTTAAATGCTTCCAAGGATGGGGTCTCCGCTACTTCCCCAAGCGGCCCATTCTAATACTTGACCACCTTCTCCACAAATCAGTTCCTCCTCATGTCCAACCTAAACCTACCTTGACACAACTTGAGACCATTTCTTTGCATCCTATCACTTGCCACCTAAGAGACCAACACCCTCCCCATTACAACCTCCTTCCAGGTACTTGTAGGACATAAGGTCTCCCCTCAGCCTGTTCTCCAGGCTAATTCACCCCAGTTTTCTCAGTTGCACCTCACAGGTCTTTTCTCATTTCTTCACTAGTTCTTCTGTGCACTCAGACTAAGTTGAAGACTTCTGAAGGAACAGTCCTCCCCAGTTATGATATTAAATCTTCTTGGCAAGTCCCTAGAAAAACTTAATTGTATGCATTCTAGCAGCATAAACATTCTGGAGGATCCATATTCTGTAAAGCAGCCTTCCTTTAAAGTTACCTTTATGTTGTAGCACACAAAAAAAAAATCCAAATCACTCAGTCCACAGCCCCACAGACTGACAACAGCTGAGGAATGTATGAATGATTTTAACAGCTGAATCCCAGGAAGAATTGAATTACTGTGGTTTTTGTAGGTGTCACTTTATGAACTGGAGAATTATAAGCAATTAGATTGATGTAAAGTTATATTAACTTCATCTGAAAATGGATTTTAAGACTAAAACTTTATAAAGTATGATATTCCCACTCACAGAAAGCAGGTGACATGTTAAATCCAAATTTCTGAACTGCAAATGCAAACTTCGAGTGTAATATAAAATTAACACAAGTAAGCTACTTCTAATACCCTCTGCTTCCTGATATAACAAGGGCAATGACAAAGGTCTCATATTTCCTGGGAGACAAGATTGGATACTCAAAAAAAACACAAAATTGACATTGATTTTTAATAGTGTACAAGCTGCAGCACTAAATATAAATATTCAAAGCTCAAAACTACGCAGTCAGAAGTGTAAGAGGTTCTTTAGTGTATTTTGGTATAAAATGTCACTAAATGTTGTAATTGTAATAAAAATAGAGCTACTCTTATGGATGAAGCAATGTAATTACAGCAAAGTTTAAGATTGGGACTAGAGGTTCTTCAGAAAAGCAGAAGAGCAGAAGAACATAGTTTGACTCCAATCAAGATCCCAATTACTACAGCACAGTGTATTGATTTAGTTTTGAAACAGATCAGTGCAGAGGAGAGTCCCAATAATCAGACTTACACAAGATCTGTTTCATTGTGCCATATGCTGTTGTACAAACCAGTATATACACACTGCAACCCTACCCTGCCTACTTGAAAGTTTATTTTCATAGAGTTGCAATTTCTAACATCTGTAAATGCCAAGTGAGAATTGTCAATTTATGAGTGAACCGTGGTTCAGGGACTTTCATGGAAAATGTTGAAAAGCATTACATAACTGAATGAGCTTTGTTTCAGGAACATCCAGCTCTTACACTTGCCAAGGTTAAGCTCTATTTGAAGAGTTAAGAGCAGGGTCCTAACAACATCTCATGAACATTCCTCAAGTTACACAGCTGGATAATTACTTCAATACACTGTACTTGCATTTCCTAAATTTTAGCTTACATAATCATTTGATTCTGGTACTTGAAGGTTTTGTTGATGGCAACCTCAATATTATATTCACTCAATTCTATCGTATTTTGATTTACTTAATACAAAAATTTAAAAGGTCATGGAAAGTCTTGCTTGTTTCAGTGACTCAACTTGAAGCAGCCAAGTCAAATTTTGAAAGAAATCCTTTCATTAGTCTGAAGATCCGTCTACATACCCCAGATAGCTGTATACGTTAACCATTTTGAGAACCATTTATTTACATGAACTCCCACTGTTTAATAAAGCTTCCATTTGCTTGAAAAAGCTACCAAGACTCATAAGACTACCAATCAACTGCTAGCAAACTAGAGCACAATTTTCCCCCAATTTGTTTCAAATCCAAATGATTTTCCTCTGAGCAGCCATAGCTATGAGCACTGGCATAAAACTACAAAATAGGAATAATAGAAAATTCTTATGTTTATCAAACCAACTTTTTATCAAACCGACTTAAGATTTCATGCACGTTCGCTGAAATACTGACAAAAGTTATCTTGTGACCAAAAATCAGATTTTTTCCTCCTCATTTCATTGCACTCAAACTTAAAATGAATATGAAATATTAAGCATTAGAATTAAGCACAGATATCAAATGAGCTGTACAAATGATTCTACCATTCACATACATCCAGTTTTAGATAATTAGGGAAAATTCTCAGATCACATAAGAAATCCAATCAGATTCTCAAGGTCAGACAAAGATTTGCTTTTTCCTAATCCTTAGATCACATTCTCTACTGCTTAGCTATATGAAGCAACAACATCTCCTAGATCACAAATAGTAAATAAACATGTGATTAAAGCTTCCCTTAATGCTAGAGATTAAAATCCCATGTTCTCAGACCAAGGATGCAGCTAATGCAATAGTCCAGGAATTTAGCTGGATGAAGAAATAACTGCAGGGATTTTTCTCCTTTACATTTAATCATAGCAGAGAGATCTAAGCAATGATTACTCCCCAGTTAATTCACCAAACAATATTGCTAGATGTATGAGATAATGACGAAGTAGAATTGTTTCATGTTAATCTCAAGGTAGGATTAATCTTCCTACAGGAGAACTACAAGCCAGGATTCCAGGTCACTCTGCTAAACCAATGCAAGTACCTGCGCTTAATGCGGAATGAAGTGCTCTCTGTACTTGTCTGGTGTAAATCAATTTGTAAATCAATGCAAGATCAAATGCCAGAGTAAACAAATGTTTATTGCATTTATCCTTAATACGACGTTTACTAAACAAGATCAACAGAAATGAGAACAAGTTAAGTTTGTCTGGAAATCCTTAAGAAAATGTACTTTTTTTCCCCTCAGATTGAGAGGTCTTAAGAGGCACTAAGCCTGCATCAAAAGCAGCATGGCCAGCAGAGCAAGGGAATGGATTGTCCCCCTCTACTCTGCTCTTGTGAGACCCCATCTGGAGCCCTGCATTCAGCCCTGGGGCCCCCAGAACATGGAAGTATTAGAGCAATTCCAGAGAAGGACCATGAGGATGCTCAGAGGGCTGGAGCAGCTCTCCTATGAAGACAGGCTGAGGGAGTTGGGGTTGTTTAGCCTGGAGAAGAGAATGCTCTGGGGAGACCTGACAGCAGCCTTCCAGTACCTAAGGGGGGCTACAAAAGAGCTGTGGAGGGACCGTTTGTCAGGAGGGTGTAGTGATAGGACAAGGAGTAATTGTCTTAAACTAAAAGAGGGGAAATTTAGTTTAGTGTTAAGAGGAAATTTTTCACTCAGACAGGGTGCTGAGGTGCTGGTACAGGCTGCCCAGAGAAGCTGTGGATGCCCCATCCCTGAAGGTGTTTAAGGCCAGGCCAGATGGAGCTTTGGGCAACATGGGCTGGTGGGAGGTTGTACTTGCCCATGGCAGAGGAGGAGTTAGACAATCTTTAAAGTTGCACTTCAACCCAAAACACTATGATGAATTTAAGTGATTTCATATTGATTTTCTATTTCAGATGGAAGAGTAAGTAAATAACTCAAGGCTGAACTAGGACATCAAAACAATCATGACTTCAGAAAACATATGGTGTTGACAGAACTACACCAGTTTCACTGGAAATAATTTTCATATTCATTTTCAAAATGCAAATATTTTAAGAATAATATTACAAATGTTCCTAAATAAAGGGCAACAGTATAATATGCTGAAGCTGTTTTGTAAGTTACTAGCAGTACAACAGCAGCAATATATTTTGCTTTATTATTTTGATGGAGTTGCTAATCCTGGAAACCATTGTCAGGCACACGAGAGGCATGAAAATCATCAGTAGTCAGCATATATTCACCAAAGGGAATCCATAAGAGCCTCGTAACTGCTGGTATATGGACTGAACGGGGAAAAAAGAGGTGCATTGAGAACTGACTGAATGGCCAGGACCTTTTGGCACAAAATCTAGTTGTAAGCCAGTAATGTGCAGCGTACCTCAGGGGTCATTACTGGACACAGGTTTGTTAAACCTAGAAACAGAATGGTTTGCATTAGAAGGGCCTGTCAGAGATCTAGTTTAGTGATTGATCTGGATGATAGGGCAGAGCACACCCTTAACAAGTTTGCTGATGACAAAACTGGGAGGAGCACCTGATACACCACAGGGTCATGCAGCTTCCAGAGTGATCCTGGAAGGCTGGAGAAATGCGCTGATGGGAACCTTGTGAAATTAAATCATGAGAAGTGCAAAGTCCAGCACATAGGGACAGAGCAGTCCAGGTATCAGTACATGCTGGTGACTACCCATACAGAATGTAGCTCTGCAGAAAAGGAGATGGGAGTGCCAGTCCAAGCTGAACATGAGCCAGGAGTGTGTCCTTGCTGCTAAGAAGGACAACAGTACCCTGGGCTGCATTAGACAAATTATTGCCAGGAGCTTGAAGGAGGTAGTGGGAAAGTATCATTAGATACTTCTTGAAAGAAATCTCTACTACTGGCCAGATGAACTGATGGTATGGACATTCGGTATGCTCTCACATTAGGAGAACAGTAAAACCAATGGTACTACAAAAACACTTTGGCATACTAGATTGTGGTTTTATAATTTTATTTTTTTAATCTCCTTTAGGGAATACACCCAAGCCTTGAGAAAAGACTAGCTTCCAAAGCAAAAAGGTGGATTCTAAGTCAGATTTAGAAGAATTTCAGAACAGTTTTTCTTTGAAGAACAAGGACAATATCTGTTCAGTTTCAAGCTTTCACAATTCTTCCAGTACAGAACATCAGTAACCACTTCTGAACAGTCTTTGGGATTAAAAGACTACATTTATACCATATGTAAAGTTCTTTAACATTCCATACTGTTTTTCTTATTTGTAGGATTTCCAGAAACAAAATCCACACTTGTATCTCAGGAGATTCACATTTGAAGCTCACCAATTCTGAAAATGCTGGCAGTTAAAACTCCTGCACTGAAATGAAGCCATAGGCAGTCTATAAAGCCAGATGTTGATTTAATGCTCACAAGCCCTACCATGACTTATTCTGCTAAGTCCACAGTGCAGTATGGCAGGACAACAAACCCAACAACAGTTATAATTGTTTGAGGGCTTAATCTCATTGACACTGTACAAGGATCTTGACCATGCTTCAGATTATACACGTTTTATGCTGGACAGATAAGGTAAATAAAATACTTTTTAAAAAATAAAACACTTAAGTAATAAGCAACAATCAGGAGTTTCCTGATGTAAATAAATGCTTGGACAGATCTTTCCCACCCCACACTTTTTCCAAAGCAAATACTGTCTCATTTTCATGAGAAATGCAAATTAGAGAAGTAGAGTAATCAAAAGTACCCTCAGAGACTTAAAAATAATGAACAAATATTTGTGGTATGGTTATATCTAGATCTATCCTGAATGGTTATAAAAGACTTGAATGAAAAATGGAATGAAACTTCTGGTGTTTAATGCAGCTGCTCTACTACTGTACCCACACACATTCTTCTGCATTCATTTCAGAGAATTCCACCTAGTTTCCTCAGCCATCATCTCAATACTTCAAAAACAAAAAGCATTTTTAAATACAAGTTTACCCGCAACAGTATATTCTAATTTGGAATTGATGTAAAAAGAAATAGTTAGCATGAACTATGTGTAAGAAAAATTTATTTTAAAAAATGCACATTACAACATTTGAATTCAAAATAACTGTCTTTTATATGCCACTGCCTTTGCAGAAGCAAAGGACAACAAATCTGATTTGAATTTACAATAAAATGAGTGGTTCATGCTAGAATGTCTGCAATATTCAACACACTCAAATTATGAATATCGACGTTGAAGGACTTAAACCAATCTTGATATAAATTGCATTTACAGGCATCATAAATTCAGTTTTACAGTCTGAATACTGCTGTCTGCACTGATCTGAAAATACTTTTCAGTCACCAATATGACAAATATTTTGAATAGGCCTTTTTCTTTAAGCAATTCAAAACTAATTGAACACCTTTACATCAGAAATGCCTACACTAGATTCTGTTAAGACTGATTAATACTAGCAATACTTGAAAATACTAATGTAGGAACTGTCATAAGAGAAGTAACATCTAAGATATTAACAGATGTTCATTCAGCCTCTCAGGAAAAAAAAGATGTAAACATAAGCTTCAGCCCTGTATTTCCATCCTACTTCACTGAAAATTACTATTTATCTCATTGTGAATAGAGCCTTGGAACACATGTATAATGAAGTGCTAAAAGTTCCCATACGATTTACCCACTGTTGACAATTTTCTTTCAGGAACACTTGTCAATCGTACATTGCAAGTTCAGGAATCCGTTAGCTACAAAAACATCAGCTCATTTGTTCCATGATCTCATAAGAAATTACAAAGGTAGCTTGAATATTCATGTGGGATAAACAATACTTTGTACCCCCCCACACACATTTCAAACTGGGATGCTGAACCCTACCAGGACAAAACCAATTACTCCTATGTTCCTTCCTGCTTCAAGAATGCCTAACTTTGCTTTCTAAATAATGGTAACACTGGCATTTGTCCTGTTTAGAGCAGGGGATTTTGACTTTCTGAGGTTTTGTCAGGTATTCTTTGATCCTGTCCTCTAAGTGGATCACTAAGTAGAAGGTGTCTGAGAAGTGACCCTTGCTGTCTTACTTTCATCTACTACATCCAGTAAATACATGAAAAACAACAACAAAAAAAATGATGTAACAGCACAAGTAGCCCACAAGTAACTCCTAACAAAAGTCAGAGCTTTGGAAGCCTTTTGAACTGGAGTACACTAAGAATAAAATATATGCATTAATATCAAGTGATGTTCAGGTTTTGAAGACTTCTTCATCAATGTAGTGTAGTTCCCTCCAAAGGCAGCACAGGGAAACACAATTATTTGCAGTAGATAAAGCTATAACAAGTTCAGATTTCAAATGAAAATCTGTAATTTTATTTTGTAGGTGGTATCAAGCAAACAGGTCGTGTAAGGCTTATGGCATAGAGCACAGACAAAATTGGATTAATATTCTATATTGAGTCCTTACAAAAAGGTGTTCCAATTCTCACATTTACGTGTGTAAGGGTTACCCAATCATATTCATACAAGATTTAACTTGTCATCTTGGTGAGTCATCAAGAGCCTACATCTTTTCTTCCTCACTTTGTATATAGAATCTTAATTGAATAAGCTTTTTTTCACTGATTCCTTCAGCACCATTCACATGAAAGGAAAGTATAATTTAGGTCTCACTTGAGAAGTGGATACAACCCGCAGTTCTTAATATGCATGCATCACACTTCAAAAATATTGGCAAGTCAAAACAGTTACCATCTAGCCATAGCATATCCAGTTAATGAAGTCTAAAGCAGAGAGACAAGCACTAGCAGGTCTCAGTTAAAGTTTGAGAGGACTAACGAAGACCACTACAGTCTGCTGACAGATTCATACAAACCACATTTAATACTGGAAAAATACCTACACTACCAAAGCATACATCTTAGGCTATCCTCTACCCCTATGTTTTTTGTAATTGACAATTATTCAAGTGTACAACTTAACATAGCATTAAGCAAGATTTATGCAGTCATCAACAAGACAAAGTAGCATTATCTTCCCCTACTTTAAGGGATTTTCAGCAATTTTAGTGCTTTGCCAGCACCCTCCATCCCAACTGACAGAAGGCTATGGTGAAACTTCACACTGGTAATACTTAATTCAGCAATATAAAAGGTATCTTATTGATACTTGGTATTTAAAAACATTAGTTCTAATGAATTCCAATCCATTCTATACCCCCCTCCAAAATTTATTTCCTATGTAATTCTCTGGCACATGAGGAACTCAACATTTTTACTTCACTCTTTACCAGCATGTGCTGTAGCCACACCACCCCACTTCACAGAACACAAAGGCAAGGCCTGGCAGAGTGATGAAGCACTCATTGTAGAAGATCTGGTTTGAGACCAACCAAGGAGCCTGAATATACACAAGTACGTACAACCCAATGAGATACATCCACGGGTCTTGAAGGAACTTGCAGATGAAGTCACTCATATCTATCATATTTGAGAAGCTGTGGCAGAGGCTTGATGTCCAGGTGGAGATCAGTGAGCAGTGGTACCCCTTAGGTGTTAATATCTTTGAAGGGACATGGACAGCAGGATTGAGTACACCCTAAGCACATTTCCTGATGACACCAAGTTGTGTGGTGCAGCTGACACACTGGAGGGAAGGGATGCCATCCAGAGGAATCTGGACAAGCATGAGAGGTGGGCCTATGTGAACTTCATGAGGTTTGAGGCCAAATGCAAGATCCTTGCATTTGGCAACATCAAATATCAGTACATACTGTGCAAGGAGGGTGGTTGAGAGTAGTTCTGCAGAAAAGGACTTGGAGGGTGTTAGTGGATGAAAAATTGGACATGAGGCAACAGCATATGCCTGCAGCCCAGAAAAACATATCAAACGTATCATAATAAACCAGGCTGCATCAGAAGTGTAGTTATGAAGTCAAGGTATGCGTTTGTCCTTCTGCTCTGCTGTTGTGAGACCCCATCTGCATTCAGTTCTAGGGCCTCCAGCACAGGAAGGACCTATCAGAGCAAATTCAAAGAGGGCTACAAGGGTAAGAGGGCTCAAGCACCTCTCCTACAAAGACAGGCTGAGAGAGTTGGGGTTGTTCAGCCTGGAGAAAAGGATCAAGCAAGACCTTACAGCAGTCTTCCAGTAGTTAAAGGGCACCTACAGGAAAGCTGAAGGACTTGCCAGGACAAGGCATAACAGCTTTAAACTGAAAGAGGGTATAGAGTAGAACTTAGGAATAAATTCTCTAGAGGATGGTGAGGCACTAGAACAGGTTGCTAGAGAGGTTATGGATGACCTGTCCCTGGTCTAGTGGAAGATGTAAAGATGTAGTTCCAATCTCCTTGCTATGGGCAAGACCCTTCCAACCCAAACTGTTCTATAATTCTACGGTACTATAGCCCAGAAAGCCATATTTGATACCTAAAAGTACACTGGAAGCTCATACTCCATTTGATTATATATATTCAAATAGTCTAGACAGATTCAGACAAACCCAGTGCCCATCAGTCTATAGCCCCATCATTACACTGCTTCGCATGGTTGACAGTATATGCCCAAGTCACCCATCTCTTCCAAACATTTCCCAGAACATGTTTTCTAAATTAAATGACTTTTTAAAAAAAATGTATTGGGATTATGTGGCAAGGTTTTTGTAGCAGGGGGCTGCAGGGGTGTTCTCTATGAGAAGAGCCCAGCAGCTACCCCATCTTAGACAAGGGCCAGTTTCAGACCGCTCCAAAGGGACCCGCCACTGGCCAGAGTTGAACCAATAAGTGATGTTATTTGTGCCTCTGTGAGAGCAGATTTAAAGGGAAAAAAAACCTGCTGCGCAACAGCAGCTGGGAGAAGAGTGAGAAAAATGAGACAGAACCATCCCTGCAGCCCCCGAGGTGAGTGCAGCAGGAGGGCAGGAGGTGCTCCAGGCACGCAGCAGCAGTTTCCCTGCAGCCTGTGGAGAGGCCCTTGGTGGAGCAGGCTGTCCCCCTGCAGCCCATGGGTCCCACATGGAGCAGATCTCCACACTGCAGCCCAATTACAGATTGTAATTAGTTAGTGATCTGTCCTCACTTCAAACCAGGCACTTTTCTTCATCTTTTGTCCACTTGTTGTGTTGAGAGGAGGAGTGAGCACTGCAGTAGAGCTTAGTGAGCCAGTATGAAATCACAAAAGCTTTCCATTGTTCATGCTTCAAAGTATTAGGGAGCAGAACAGATGAAGCTGTCACAAGCACATGTAATGCATTTAAGTTCTTCCACTGAATTCAGCAAAATCAGTTGTAGTGGACATTTGAGTGTTTGGACTTCAGAAAACTCATGCTTGTTAGATTCAACATAATCAGTACCAGCAAGCATAATCTGTACCTTACTAGAAGTACTATTGAACCCAATGATACATGCAGCCATGCCTTAATACCTGCCTTCAACAGCTGCCTTTTCACCACCTCTGCGTAACCCATTCCAATACTCATTTATCTTCATGTTGAAGCACATTAAGGCTTATTCTTGTTGAGACTGCACTCTTGTTCAAAGCTATATGAACATTCCTCTTCAAGTCGCTCTTCAGTTTCAGAAGGCACAGTAAATAAGGTTGTTTATAAAATCCAGTGAGAACTACCACATCACTGAGGTCAAAGGAAAATACCTACATTCTGTGATATTACACTGCTCAAATAAACTAAGAAAGTGAATGCTACCACTTCAGCACCTGTAAGGTGTTCAAAAAGTCTTATGCTGGTGTAATCTTTATGTATATCTGTTGAGTCAACCTACTGTTCAAAAGAGTAGATCCTTGTATGTTACAACTGAAGTAGTCCAACTGCCTGATGACATCAAGGTTAACCAGAAGTTACAACATTAAGGGCATTATCCAAACACCTCTTGAGCACTGATAAGCATGGGGTATCAACCACCTCACTAGGAAGCCCAGCCCAGCATTTGACTACCCTCATAATAAAGTTAAACAAGTCCTAGAGCATTTATGTATTCTGGTCTACATACATAAGAAAACAAGCATACAGAGGCTAACTTCTACATGCAGAAGGCAACTAATTCTAGCATACCATTCTGATCAATTTAATCACCTCTACTCCTTCAAAAGGCCATCGCTACTTTTGTCAAAAGACTAAGCAAAACTATTTTATTTTATTATTTATTATTTCTTACTGACCTTGGCTGCAGTAAAGCCAAGTTACCTTTTTTTTTTTTTCATCTTTGCCTGGAAGGCACAGGTTACAGTATGAATACTTTAAGAAACATGCTTGGCAGTTACAACATACAAAGGTAGTCTATACATCTGCTACCCAAAGGAAAAGGACTTAAAATTCAACAAGTGTTAAGTTGTATCAGCTTCAACATAAATTCAATGTTGAAAAAAGCTTAGCATCCAAGTTAAAAACTAACAAACAGAAGGGGAATCATTAAGATCCTTTCCATATACTTAACATCAGGCATTCCCAAACATTTGTGTATGAAGAAACATATTAGAGAAGCAGATCACTACCACAGTCAATTGTTCCAAATATTTTTTGAGAATAACAATGAGTTGAGCCACTTCATGAAATTTTTGACAAAGATATAGGATTTCTCTACAGCCATAGCAAACCTGAAAGTTCAGCTTATGGACTCACTTCAGCTGCAGTTCTCACAAGGGAGGGCACCAACATCTGTTCATTAGTTTCCCAGCAAAAAAAAAGCAAGATCCAAACCTGTGAGAAGTCTGTTCCCTGTAGGAGCACCTGCTTATCTATACTTTCTTTAGTGGAGGCATAGCAATCTTCCTTTTTTATGGCATCTATCCAAGTTTAAGAAAATAAAACTAGTACTTCTAGCATTCCCCTAGCAGAATATTTATAATTTTCAAGACTTAAGACTGAAAGAGTACAACTTAATGTTTTATACCTGCGTAAGTATCTGAAGTAGCTACCAATTTCTGCCAGTAAGCTTTAGTTAAAGTAAATCGAAAGATTTTGTAAACAAAGTTTTAACACACACTTTTAGTAGCATTTATGATATAGCTGTATTTGCCACAAGGAACAGCTCTATGTATTTTTATCTAAAGTAAGTGTCTTCATGTTTTGAAGTAAATCTAAGCAGTTCTCTATAAAACAAATTATAGGAAAAGCCATTACAGGTTAATAAGTTTGCTTATTAGCAGAAGTTACTTTAGAAATTTGAGGTCTGATTTCTCCCCAATATGCAGTTATACTTTGCTTCTTGCAGCTGTCACATATGCATGGAGTTCTGTTCAAGTACTAAGCAGTCAAGGTATTAAATCCAGCAGTCTTTATTTTAAAGCAATTTAAAACCAAGCACTTATACAGAAGTAGAAAGTCTGATGTGTTTTCTGAAAGTGGTAAACTGAGGCACATTATCTTGCACAGTCATATGATCAGTTTCAGAATTATATCATTTGGGTTTCAATCCAGCTAAATGCAAAACCTTGTTTTTCTTCCTCACCACTACAACTTTTTCCCTGGTAATGACTCATGTTTTTTTCCTCTATGTTAGTAATTCTCACATGTGATGTACAAGATAGGTGACAGTTTAGTGGAACAATTCACAACCAGCGAAGTATATCCACACTGAAGGTGAGAGAGATCAAAGCTAAACTGATTACACTGGTTTGAGATATCAAGTAGTGAGTAATGCTGGGAAAATGCAGAAGCTTCAACTGACCAGATGCCTGCCCTGCCTTCATAAACACGTATAGTCAAGTTCCTGGTCCATTTCTTCCTGCCAACATTATGAAAAGCACCAACACCAAGAACCTGAGGCATCATTACTCTTGGTTCAGTGTCATTTAAGATGTTTCCAAATGGGAAGTTTGGTGCTTCTATTTCTAAAAACATAGAATCAAAGTATTATCTAGATGTTAGAGTGGAAAAAGGGGCTGCATTTGAAAAGTGTAGCTGCCCAAGAAATGCAGGGTTTGGGAAGCCAGAGGATGAATGGTAGCTGAAAGGAAGCAGTAAACACTCAGAATGGCAGATTGTTGTATCACGCATGGGAAGCAAAACATTCAGAAAATGTTTGAGAACAAAAGACCAAAACAATCATAATCACACTTCATTCTACAAATGCATTCATGAAGAATGGTTCTTGTAGGTATTGATACACAAATTAACATTTCACATCACTTCCATATCTTGATTCATTGAGCAAGTGCAAAGATAACTGATTTAGTTAAAAACAGTAACTAAATACAAACATACTATTTAATATAAACCCAAGAAATAAAAGTGCTTAAGTGAACTGAACAGGATCTGACTGTCCATTAATACTAAAACTGGAAAGAACATTTAACCAGGGAAAAGTTTAACTTCTCATCAAGCCATCAGCAGAAATAGCCATAAACATTTCTAAATCCCCAACTGGGGGTATAAAGACCTAATGGTCAGTGTTTCAGAGCAAGAAAATATCAGACACATTACGCAATCTCTACAGTACATGAACAAAGCTCCATTCTCAGGGCTGCTCTTTTGATAGCATTCACTTCTGAAGCAATACACATTATTTAACAGGTTATTATTCCAATTTACTACAGCTCTCAAAAATATGAACACTAAATTATCTGAAAGAGCTGAGATAGGAAAAGCATTTTTCTTTTCCATTAAATTCATATAGCTTCCATTTTACCCCTTGCATAATAACCATCTATTGGCAGTACCTCTTGACAGGAAGCAAGGGATTAACTATGTAGCTGGCCAGAAGCATCCATTCTCTTTAATCTATTTTTCTGAAGGGGCCATCTGCTCTTATTTCTTCATTTCATGCCCTAGCTTGAAATCACATTCACTATTCCGTTAGTATTTCAATTAGTTGCACACAAGTTTCTCCCATGTCAGGATGGCTGTCATGGGGATGAAATGCTGTAAGGTGAGAGGGGAAAAGGGTTATTACCAACAGCTGATTGACTAATTTATACAGCTCAAATAGCTAATTAGTCATCAATAAAATGAAGGGAAAATAACCCTTTCTCTAGCATTTGTTTTATTACAACACAGCTTGACATCCATTACTGACAAGTTATCTACAGCCATGTTTTCAAGTGCCAAACCTGAATGGAAGAGGGACTAGGTTTGTTCTCCTCTCAGCTATTCTCCTTCAGGTGACTATACAAAAGCTTCAAATCTTTGATAACAGCACCAAAAATTTCCAAAAGAGGAGCCCAAAGTGCCTCATACAAATGCTGACAAGCCTTATCTACATGATTAGCACCATTTGCAGGGACTTATGAATAATAAATGCTGCTTCTGAAAAATTTACTCACCGCAAACTACAAGTTTGAGCTACAGCCAGATATCACTAATACAATAATATCTAATTAAGCAAGGGATTCTGGAAGTATGGTACAGATTGAAGCAAAGTACTATTTCCCACTGCATCCAAGCAGGAAAGGCAACTGTCCAACTCCAACTTTTCCATTAATTTAACCAGTACAAAAACCAGCTCAGATACTGGGCAGGTTCTGGCTTAGCATAGAGAGCAGCTAACTTCTCAGCATCTTCATGCAAGCCAGTATAACAGAGAGCTTTCTAGCCTATGCAAACAGCCACTGAAAACTCTGGCCATTGCCTTGAACACAGACAAAAGGAATCAATGCCTTGAGGAGCTACTAGCTACTTACAGACAGAAAATAGATTACATTAACAATGTTGAGCTTACCCATTGAAGAAATTTACTTGTTGAGATCACATTGTATCTTTTTCCTTCTATCTGAAGCATTAATTTCAAAGTGATAATTTGTCTAGAGTTCTTCACAGAGCTGACCTCAACCATCTCTTTGCCACTTATGCGATAATGAAATACATATCAGCATTTTTAATTAACCTTGTATTAATCTATGTGAGCTATTACTTAGTGTTCCAAACAAGGCCTATTACTTCATGAGGTGCATAAATTTCTTAAGTGCATCTATGAATAAGTGACTTATGAATATGATAGTTGCCCTGCACTCTCCATTTAATCAGTGATAATTGCTATATTCTAAGAGCTTACAGTTTAAAGGCTTAGTGAAGTGTTACTTTTAAAACTCAACTTAACACTTACCAAACCATCCTGGGTCTCACTAGTTAAGGAATGCATCAGGAGAACAGTACAGGCCAAAGCTATTTGTTTCCATCTACATCTTAATTGCATTTGGAAACCCTGAGCCCAAAGGCAGCTCTACTACAATTACAGCACACACAAGCCTAAGCTTGTGATTAAGCAACAAGCAGTAAAAAGGAAAACCTCTGGGATGGCAAAACAGTCAGATGCAAATACTGTTTTCAAACAGGTCAGTTACCAGTTAAAGCCTTTAAGCCTTCAACTTTTCATATTCACATGTTAAGACTGAAGCTTAGAGAATCATTTAATATTACTCACATTTTACAGTATATCATTTTCAGCAGGAGGGACCTGCATTTCAAGAAGCAGACAATGCTTGGCTACAAAGTCCCTATGCCTAATGAACACTGAATACATACAGCAGCCAGGTACAGCTCCCACAGAAGCAGCTACCAGCTTTCTTTAAAAGGGAGCAACATCATTTCCCAACAGTTCTGTTTCAACACAGCAGCAGATGCTCGTTAGGCTGAATGCCGGCTCCCCCTGCTGACACATTGTCAGTATGAGAGTTACAGCACTGCTGTCATGCTGAAGATACAGGCTGTATTTCAGAAAAATGTCTGAAAAGCCCTTCAGAAAAACCTACAAGTAAAAACCACATGATGACTCTAGTACTTTGTGACCTACCACTATCACAGCAGTGTTTGACAGAAGGATAGTATCCAGAAGTTGTCTTAATTTCAAAAATCACTAAGATCCTCAGTGGGAGTCTGACAGAAAATCCCATTGTGGGACACATCTGCTCATTCTGCTCCAATTAATACTTCATAATTACCTGATATCCAAATTCACAAGAAAATAAGGCTGAAAGGAGTCTCAGAAATACATCCCTTCCCTCAAGTATTTTAGTATACTCTTGTCATTGCTGAAGCTTGCTTCATATAACCTTAACAGGTACCTGTGAGAACTTAAAGAACAGATAGAGTAAGCTTTAACACTGTTAAACCCTGGTACATGCTTTTATACAGTTGGCCATAAAAAAATCTTATTTCTCCAGACCATGAATGCATGGTGTAATAAAAAGTTCAAGGGTATATAATAAGTCAAAAGAATCTTTAAGAACAATTTGTTAGACCAGATGAATTGGGTCACAGTAGTCCTTTCTAGTCTTCAGGACCATGTTTCACCCCACGGTCTTTGTCCAGAATATCATTAGAATAGCTCTAGGAAGTTTAACTAGAGCCAGAGACATCACCCCAACCTAGTTACTATGGATCTTCAAACTGGAAGCGATGCAAGTTCTCTTTCAAACAACCAGAATCTAAGCAAGAAAAAGTCAAATGATTCATAAACTGTTTTGTTTTAGGAAACCCCAACACCTACCACAAAAGTCTTGGGGGAACCCCTGTAATGCACAGAAGTCAGCTGTGATGTGCCCTTCTCCACAGAAATCATATGTTGCTCCTAAAACCAA
Source organism: Anas platyrhynchos (assembly GCF_047663525.1). NCBI lineage: Eukaryota > Metazoa > Chordata > Aves > Anseriformes > Anatidae > Anas > Anas platyrhynchos. The sequence goes on from NC_092588.1 coordinate 6,879,569, forward strand.
GGCAGGCTGGAAGCAGTCAGGTAATTAGTACAGTGAAAAAGCACTCTGGGCTTCAGAACTTTTGTAACTATGCAAATATGACAAGAAATTTGCTCAAACCATATGAAGGCAGTTCTAGGAGGGAAAAGTGTTTCAGGCCAAATTTGGTTGTGTGGGCTATACTTAAGCACAGCAAAAAAAAAAATGAAAGAACTAAACAGACATTATGATGAACCTCAGTTTTTCACTGCTGCAAAATTGAAATATATCACTTAAGTTTGTAGAAGGGTGGAAGATAAAAGGGCAATTTTTCACATCAATTTACTCCAAGCTGTATCATTCAGGTCTGCACATAGGAGGGTACATCATTGCTTTTCTTTCTTTCAAGAAATAAAAATCATAGATCCTCAGTTAAGGAGCTCAGAGAATGGAAACTGAGCTGCTGACCAGAGATCATTGCTTTACTGCACACTCTGGCTGGCCACCTCCTAGGGGATACAGATCAAAAGGAACCAGTAAGGAAAAGTTTTGTCCATTATCAGTTAACACAAGAATATACTGTAAAGGAAGAATTCCTGTGTTAAGAGCAGTTCTTTGGTTTCTGTACATTTCAGAAGCAACACTACTACCCCCTCCCCCCCCTCCCCAAACAAGCAGAAAGTACAGCTGAAGAAATCTAAAAGCTTCCTGCTTTCAAAGAACTTTCCTTCAGGAATACTGTTACTGCTCCTGGATGATCAGAGACAGTTGAGACTACAAATGCATTTACTTTCCAAGCATCCAATGAATGCAGCAGGATCTTCAGTGTCAGAGCAACAGCAGCAATTTTCACTAGATTCTGTTTTATCCATGAAAAGGCACCTTCCCTTACTGGTTATTCCTATTATACACTCCAAGTGGATTAATAAAGTTGAAGGAAAATAGTAAATCCTCAAAGGATTTGCAACTTCAGATTTTTCATTGTCACTATATTAAACTAAGATCAGCACAGCCAAACTTCTAATCTAAAGGGGAAATTGTTAAGTGCAAGAGCAATAGGTTTACTGAAATTATTCCTGATTTAGGTTTCCAATTATTTTGTCAAGGAATCCTTCCTGAAAACCTACAAAAGAACACCTAGATAGGCCAAAAATTAAAGATTACCAACTACAAGCATTGAACTGACATTTGTTTGCTGCTGCCTTGCAACTTCGTTTCTGCTGAGCTGCTAGCTGAAGCCAAGTCTGATAAACACATCAAATAAGAAATGGAAGGCAGCCAGCAAAACAGCAACTGGAAATGGAGACTAGGAAGGACAAATTTAACTTTTCAGTTTCTTATGAATATTACCTTGACAATAAGGTAAAACAATTAAAAGACAACACATGCCATAAGAACAGTGAAAGATAAATATGAGAAAGATGAATTCTAGCAAAGGAATGTTTTAAAATAAAAGGCAAGGAGAACAAAACAGGCACTACTCAACTGCTGAGACAGCTCAGCTTAAGGCACAGAAGTCAGAATTTAGTTTGGACAAGACCCATAAGATCATCAAGCCCAGCCATCCACTAACTGCCAAGTCCACTACTAAACTATGTCCCTAAGCACAACATCTACACATTCCTTAAATACTTCTAGGGATGGCAACCACTAGACTATGCAGTCTGTTCCAGCATCTAACCACCCCTTCTGGAAAGAAATTTTCCCTGATACCCAATCTAAACCTCTGCTGGCACAACCACTTCCTCAGCTTCAAGTATTTTCCTTCCAACCTCTAGTTGTTACTCTTCAGCTTCATCTTTGTCATAAGTATCTAGCTTACCACTGTGATGCATAGGATAACATTGTTAGAGAGTGATAAAGGAGGGCTACAAGGTTGAAGGGTCTGGAGGGAAAGACATATGAGAAGTGGTTGAGGTCCCTTGGTTTGTTCAGCCCAGGCTGAGGGGAGGCCTCATGGTGGCCTGCAGCTCCCTCATGAGGGGAGCAGAGGGGCAAGCGCTGAGCTCTGCTCTCTGGGGACACTGACAGGACCTGAGGGAACAGCACACACCTCACATTGAATCAAATATGTCAAGAGAAAAGTCTTGTATTTCCTATACTTGATTTAACAGCTAATCATCCAAAGTTTTAGTACTGTGCTTTACTTTCCACTTGTACTCTTTGCTACATATTTCACAGTAACTTCAAAGGGCCTCTTAAGAACCTTTATTTACCTCTGTGGAGGTAGTTATGCACTCAAGCCACAGGTTAATGATCACTTTCACAAATGAATCAGGCTAACAAGCAGCCTACAGACCTTTTATCAAGCTTGCGAAGCATTTTGCAGAGCTTTCCATGATATTCTTGAAGATAAAGATGTTCAGGATTCTGTACCTAGAATGTTGTAAGACTGACATTTTAGTCCCTATGACCTTAGTTACAGGGCCATATGGATTTTCTACCTAGTGATGCACTTGGAGACTTTCTTTCTTACTTTTCAGGTCCCTATCTTTGCAGATCATAGGATCATCCAGGTTTGAAAAGATCTTCATGATCATCAAGTCCACCCATAAACCTGACCTGCCAAGTCCCGTCATTAAATCACATCCTTTAGTGCCACATCACCATCTCTTGTTTTCTAGTCTCTTCACCAGCTTCGTTTCTATTCTCTGCACATGCCCAAACAACTCAGGATGCCGTAGGCCTTCTTGGCCACCTGGGCACACTGCTGGCTCATGTTCAGCCAGCTGTCTGTTGGCCAGCACCCCTAGGTCATTTTCTGCTGGGCAGCTTTCCAGCCACTCTTCCCCAAGCCTATGCCGGTCAAGCAGATCAACAGCCCCTACTTTATCAAGATATGCCACTTACCCAGTGTACTTGTCCTTTATCATTCTCTATCACTATTAATAACAAACATTAAGCCTGCAAGACTCCTGTAGAGCTCAGATAACAGTCAATTTACCAGAAACTATTAGTTATGTCAGGTACCAGT